>NC_139689.1:4768024-5968024 GCF_964106915.1 Podarcis gaigeae | reverse complement strand
TGGAAGCATGACCACATGACCTGCCCCATGACCTGGAAGCTGTACGCCAGCTCCCTCGGCCAGTAAAGTGAGATGAGCGCTGCAAACCCAGAGTTGGCCACGACTGGACCTAATGGTCAGGGGTCCCTTTACCTTTACCTTTACCAAAGCTGTTTGCTTTGCAAGAACATAGCAATGCTGAATAAACATTAACCAGCACCTGCGAAAACTTCCACCAGGCCCAACTCATATATTAGTCCAGGCAATACAGATCCAATCAGCTTATACCGGAATTCACAAAGACTAAATTTCTCAACCATCCCTAGTCAAAGTGGTGGCATAGAGCCTTCTTAAAGAAAAGCTGGATAGATTTTTGCATTGGATGCCTCCATAGGAATCCCCTGTTTATCAAGCAGAGCGCGTGTGGGGTGGGGGTTCCACATATCAATTCCTTCTTTTCTTCTAAACCAGACTACAACCAGGAATACTAGAAAGCAGCAATTTCCATTCTGTCATGTATTCATCAGAACCCGTGCTGTTTCCATGCTGCTGCAGTTTGGCTTTTGCCAAATACTACACACAGTGGTGCCTCGCAAGATGAAATTAATTCGTTCTGCGAGTCTCTTCGTCTTGCGGTTTTTTCGTCTTGCGATGCACGGCCATTAGCGGCTTAGCGCTATTAGCGGCTTAGCGGCTTAGAAAAAGGGGGGAGGAAAAAAACTCGCAAGAACTCGCAAGACGAAAACGCAAGTCTATAGGGAAATTCGTCTTTTGAAGCATCTCAAAAACGGAAAACTCTTTCGTCTAGCGAGTTTTTCGTCTTGCGGGGCACCACTGTATTTCATCATGCTCTTCGCTAGTTACATAACTTACATCCATTTCAATGTAAAGGAATGTCAAAATAATGCTTTTTCCAGTCAATAATTGGAGGTTGTGGATGGCGCAGCCAGGAGAGCGTGAGACTCTTTAATGCCAGGGTCATCTGTTCGAGATCCACGTTGTGCTGTGAACCGTCCTGAGTCCTCCGGGTATAGGGCAGTATAAAAATCCAATCAATCAATCAATCAATCAATCAAATGTACTGGATTAATAAAAAAATGATAGGAATGAATACCAAACATATTCACTCATATAGACCACAGATGAACATTCATACTGTAGCAATTTCCACTTCCTTTTCCATTCTCATTTTAATCTTCTGACATATCCAAGTACAGCCCCCCCAGTCATCCCCTGACCATTGACCATGCTGGCTTGGGCAGATACATTTTGGTCCAACAACAACTGGAAAGCTACGGGTTCCCCCAGCCTTGTTCTAGGTAGGGGACAGAGGGCCTTCTTGGTAGTGGCACCCCCCTGTGGAATGCCCTCCCTTCAGATGTCAAGGAAATAAACACCTATCTGACTTTTGGAGGACATCTGAAGGCAGCCCTGTTTAGGGAAGTTTTAAAGACTTGATGTTTTTATTATGTTTTTAGATACGCTGTAAATTGCCCAGATGGGTGGGATGATATTATTATTATTATTATTATTATTATTATTATTATTATTATTATTATTATTATAGATGTGCCATTGGAAGTTTATGTCCTCTGGCCTTGTCAAGGTTAATCCAAGGATACAATCTGAGAGATTGCGTGTTCCAACATAGATGCCAAATTGTGAGAGTGTTGCAGCATAAACTCTGCAACAGGTGGCAGCAGCGACAAATTTAAAATAGACTCTCAATACTTCAGCCAACCAGCAGGTGAAAGCAAAGCGTCTTCAATAGATCCTTCTGGTGTCTGAAGCATCAGCTAGTCAGAAACACAAGAATGATGGAGGACTTGTAAACATGGGCGTTTGCGAGGGATTGGCAGAGGAGGCTGAAGAGAGTGAGCTTGTGTCTTTTGGATTAAGGCTGGTTGCTTGTCTGAGCTGTTTGGAGCCTTATTTGTGAGTTTGGTTGTGGGTGCGGCTGTGTGCTCTGCTAGAATTTCAATAGGGACAAATGTCAAGGTTCTGACTTGGGCAGAAATAACCAGCTGCATCAGTATAAGCTGGGGGACATCTGGCTTGCTGGGAGTACATGTGAAAGGGATCTAGGGGTCTTAGTAGACCACAGGCTTAACATGAGTCAACAGGGTCATATGGCAGAAAAAGAAGAAAAGCTAATGCTATTCTAGGTTGCATCAATAGAGGTACAGTGTCCATATCAAGGGAGCTCATAGTATCACCCTCTTCTGCCTGGGTCAAACTCCACCTGAAGTATTGTGTCCAGTTCTGGGCACCACAATTTAAGAAGGATATCAAGAAGCTGGAAAGTGGGCAAAGGAGGGCAACCAAGATGATCAAGGGTCTGGGAACCAAGGCTTAGGAGAAATCATTTGGAGGGAGTTGGGTATGTTTAGGCTAGAAAAGAGGAGACTGAGAAGAGAGATGATCTTCAAATATCTAAAGTTCTGTCACGTGGGAGATGGATCAAGCTTTTTTTCTCCTGCTCTGGAGGGTAGGGCCCAAAGCAAGGCTTCAAGTTACAAGAAAGGAGATTCTGACTCAACATCAGGAGTAACTTTTTGAGGGTAAAAGCTGTGTGACAATGGAACAGACTCCTTTCATTGGTGGTTTTTAAGGAGAGGTTGGATGAACGTCTGCCATGGATGCTTTAGTTAAAATTCCTGCATTGCAGGGGGCTGGACTCAGTTCTAGAATTCTTTTCTCTCTTTTTTGGACAAAGTAATAATCATAAATAAATCAGAATAAAAATGTTCAGCCCCACCACCGAGATCATTCCATTGTAACTATCCAACCTCCCAAAAATTCAACACTTCTTGCGTTGGTTTGACCCCTTTCCGTTTAAGCAGTACAAATTCCGCAAACACCTTCCATATCTCCTCCAAATCATTTCTCTTGCATTAATATGATTTGAATTGATTTTAGAATGAAATGATTTTAGAATGTTGTATTATTTTATTGTTGTTAGCCGCCCTGAGCCCGGCTTCGGCTGGGGAGGGTGGGCTATAAATAAAAATTTATTATTTTTTTTATTATTATTCCCTGCATGTTAATTTATCATTCATAGCTATATCCCACACCTCTTTATACCATTCTTCCATTTTATATCCTGCTTGCCCTTTCCACTTCCTAGCTATAATAATTCATGCAGCTGTCAATAAATTTGTGAGCAAGTCATTCATACCCTTTGAACAATCTGCCCCACTGGGGTGGAAAGTTCTAGAATTTTGGATTCTATGGGCCACACTAAATGAGCTGAGCCTTCCATGACTGCATGTAGCAGAGATGCATGTACAAAATGTACATGCAAAGGAAATAAATGAAAAAAAAATGGTTCAGTAGCACCTTAGAGACCAATTAAATTTGTTCTGGGTATAAGCTTTTGTGTGCATGCAGACTTCTTCAGATACACTGAAACAGAAGTCAACAGACTTGTGCAAAAGAAAGAAAGACAGGAAGACATAATGACCAAACCACCTGGTGGTGCTTTGCTCTTCCTAGAGAGTCACAGAAGGTTTAATTGTGTATTTTAAAATTACTGTTCCCTCCCTTAAGGTTTTTTTTTGCCAATTTTAAAAATTGATTTTCCATAATTTTTCACCAAATCAATACAAATTGATTGGCAGACGGCCTTCTCGGTAGTGGCGTCCTTCCCTGTGGAACGCCCTTCCATCAGATGTCAAGGAGATGAGCAATTATATAACATTTAGGAAACGTCTGAAACCAGCCCTCTATAGGGAAGCTTTTGAAGGTTTAAAATTTTACTAAGTTTTTATATATGCTGGAAGCTGGCCAGAGTGGCTGGGGCAACCCAGTCAGGTGGGTGTGGCAATAATAATAATAATAATAATAATAATAATAATAATAATAATAATAATAATAATATAATACTGATTTAAAAGCTGACTTCCCACCCCTTAGACGTTCCCTCTATTTTCCTCCCTCCTTCGCTGCTCTCAGTACAATAACTTTTCCAACTTTGGTTTCAAAATTCACTCATCCTCTCTCCCTGCACATCGCATGCACAATTACTAATTTATGCTATGGCTTCTGTACATTATTATAACCCATCCTCAAAACAATTGAGTAAGAGTAAACCTAAGGAGTACCATGACAGAAAGCTGAGGAAATCTTAATCTATTTCAGCATTCCAGCTTTTGTATGTTTCAAAGTACACCTGTGGATCTTTCTCAGTTTTACTGCTTTCTCCTTTGTAAACTGCTTTGAGGGTTCTTTTTTGTTTTGTTTTTGCAAACAAGAGGCGTATAGATATAAATAAATAAAATAAATGGGTTGTTCCTGAGGAGACGCTTTTAGTCCTCCGAAATGAGACACTTTCCTCAGAAAGGGGACCCTTTTTCTCCTCAGAACAGGCCGGGATATGAAGAAACTGAGCAGAAGCCGAGGCCTTTTCCCGCCTTTTTCCTCCCCCCATTTATTCATGTAATTCCCTCAGGTGCCCATGAGGGGTTTAGGGGGGTCTCTGGCCAGAGGAGGGCTTGGGGTTCCCCTCCTGCATCAAGCAGAAGATTTCGGGGGCTTCTTCTGGTTTTCCTTGGAAAAAGTCACATTTGCCTCTCTTTCCCCTCAGTTTCCCAATTCATTGGCCTAAGGAGCCCCTGAAATACGCTCAGCAGAGTTTAATTTTCTGTACAATCTCTTCTTCTTCTTTGTTTGTTTGTTTTGTTTTTTAGTCATTTGTTTTATTGGTTTTGTGTACAATCTTTACAGCAGAGGACTTTACAACCAAAATAAACCTTTACAACAAAAAACTTTACATCCAAAAGAAACCAAGATAGAAGCAAGAACTTAACTCTCATGTTTTCATTTGTACTAAATTCTTCTCAAATTTCCTTATTTTACTATTCATTAACTTAAATCTTCTTCTTTTAATTCCTTGTTCTTGAGCTCCTAAATCGCGTATTTGTCCTCTACAGCTTTCCAATTACTGCCTTATACTTTCCTCCCTCTATACCCGTTACTTCCCTTCACCCATTTGCGATCTTCTCTGCATACTGTTGTGTTAACAGCTATTAAATTTGATTTTTCGTTGGTACTGTAATGTTCTCTTGTATCCTTGCGTCCTTCAGGCTACTGCATGTTAAATTTAAGCTCTGAAACCAAAGCAATATATCCCTGTATGCATGCCCATTCTTTGTCAGTTTTTTGATTAGAGCAGCCTCTAATTGATGCTGTTAGTTTTGCCATCTCCGCAAATTCACAATTTTTAGCTGGCCATTCTAGTAATTCAGGTATTTGTCCTGATTTCATTTTTTTTTTTGCCCCTACTATTCTAGCCGCTGCTGTTGCGTACAGGAATACGTTCTTTTTGTCCATTTTCTGTACAATCTCATGCAACCAGAAAACAGTAGCGTTGGAAGGCCCTGCAATGCAGAAATCTCAACTAAAGCATCCAGGACCATCCTCTTCTTCTTTGCCGATCCCTCATAGTAAGATTGTCTTCCATGAACACGGTCTTAACAATGAGTCCGTAAGTGACTGTGAAGGCAATTTCTGGATCCACACATCCTTCCACAGTGGGGACATAGGTTTCCAGGTGGGAGTTGATCACGGTGTGGATTAGCGTGCCTTCCTCTTAGCGCATCTCTTTTGTATTTTGCTTTCCATTCTTGAGTTGGTAATAGAGCATTTGCTTTGAGAGGTTGTGGGCTCTCCTTCCTTGGAGGTTTTTCAGCAGAGGTTGGATGGCTGTCTGTCATGGATGCTTTCGTTAAGATTCCTGTATTGCAGGGGGCTGGACTCAGAGTCCCTTCCAGCTCTCAAGTTCTAGAATTCTTTTCTTCTTCTTTTTTTGACAAAGTAATAATAAAAAATAAATCAGAATAAAAATGTACACCCCCACCACTGAGATCATTCCACTGTAACTATCCAACCTCCCCAAAATTCAACACTTCTTGCGATGGTTTGACCCCTTTCCATTTAAACAATACAAATTCTACACCCTTCATACCTTGACAAAACCATTTCTTATATTCCCTGTCTTACCTTAATAGCACATGTTAATTTATCATTCATAGCTATAGCCCACACCTCTTTATACCATTCTTTCATTTTATATCCTTTCACAGCCCCAGAGTCAGAGGAAGTGGGAGAAAGGCTATGAATAAGACAAGAGGTGACAGTTGTCAAGAGCTGTTGGCCACAGGCTAGGCCCACAAGCATTTACAACATGCTTTGCATCAAATAAGCTGACATTGGGAGTGTGAAGAGGGTGGAGGACTTGCTTACAGACTTTTGTTGTATATAGAGAGATATAAAATCACATTGTCAGAGGCAAATTGAATTGGAATACTTTATTGTCACTTGTACAACTTGTATACAGTGAGATTACACGAGCACCCCCCACTTAGCTCTAATATTATTATTATTATTATTATTATTATTATTATTATTATTATTAATAATAATAATAATAATTTATTATTTGTACCCCGCCCATCTGGCTGGGTTTCCCCAGCCATTTTGGGCGGCTTCCAACAAAGATGAAAGATACACTAAAATGTCACATATTAAAAACTTCCCTGAACAGGGCTGCCTTCAGATGTCTTCTGAATGTCAGGTAGATGTTTATTGCTTTGACATCTGATGGGAGGGCGTTCCACAGGGCGGGTGCCACTACCGAGAAGGCCCTCTGCCTGGTTCCCTGTAACTTGGCCTCTCGCAGTGAGGGAACCGCCAGAAGACCCTCGGAGCTGGACCTCAGTGTCCGGGCAGAACGATGGGGGAGGAGACGCTCCTTCAGATATACTGGACCGAGGCCATTTAGGGCTTTAAAGGTCAGCACCAACACTTTGAATTGTGCTCGGAAACGTGCTGGGAGCCAATGTAGGTCTTTCAAGACCGGTGTTATATGGTCTCGGCGGCCACTCCCAGTCACCAGTCTAGCTGCCGCATTCTGGATTAGTTGTTGTTTCTGGGTCACCTTCAAAGGTAGCCCCACGTAGAGCGCATTGCAGTAGTCCAATTAAGTAGTCCAACTAATTAGTAGTCCAACTAATTAAGAATTAGTCTTAATTCCCCTCGTTTACTGAAGCACACCCACCAAACCCGAAAGTCAGTTGCCCTGTTGTTATCTTTTCATTCAGCAGCCTAACAGCCCATGGATAGAAGCTGTTCTTTACCCTGTTGGTGCAACTAGTCATGCTTCTATATCTTCTGCCTGAGGGCAGGAGATCAAGAAAGTGCTGGCCAGGGTCTGAATGATCCCTGAGAATTTTCCTCACTCTCCTGAGGCAACGTTCTTATGCTATTTCATCCAGTGGATTCACGGGATAGCTCATAATATCTTGTGCTGTATTCACCACCCTCTGTAGGCACTTCCTATCAGATGATGTCAAACCAGCATACCACACCATGATGCAGTATGAAAGGACATTTCTATTGTTGACCGGTAGAAGGAGATAATCAGATGTTGATTGACATTGTTCTTCCGCAAGACTCTGAGGAGATGGAGTCTCTGTTGGGCTTTCTTAACCACCTGGGTTGTATTTATTTTCCAAGTAAGGTCTTCACTGAGATAAACTAAGAATTTAAAGGAAGAGACTCTCTCTACACAGCCCTCCCCGATGTACAGCGGGGCTAGTTCTCCTCTCTTCCTCTGAAAGTCCAACACCATCTCCTTTGTCTTGATGATATTAAGGTGCAAGTTGTTCCCTAGGCACCATGTAGATATTTTTTGGACCTCCCTTCTATACACTGATTCGTCTCCACCTGTTATTAAACCCATTATGGTGATGTCATCTGCAAACTTAATAATTGCAGCAGGCGGGTCAGATGATGCACAATTGTATGTATACAATGAATATAGGTAGGGACTTAGCACACATCCCTGTGGTATGCCAGTCCTGATTTTTAAGGATTTAGATGTCACACGTCCAGTCCTCAATGTTTGTGCCTGATCTATCAGGAAGAATGTTTGAAGCTTTCTTATTCCAAGAACTTAGGCTGGGTACAGACTTATACCTTCAAATCACATTTGAAGAACATTCCTTCCTTCCAAGAATTCAGGGCACTGTAGTTTGCTAAGGGTTTCCTCGGGTTTGTGACTCTGTGAGAGGTGAACGGAATAATTTGAGGCAGATTGTCCGGGATTTCTCAGTCAGGGACATGCAAGCCATGGTTAATGCGAAGAGAGGAATGAAATGAGAAGTGAAATTAGGAAGTGGAGAAAGATTGCCAGCCTTGCCTCTTTCCCCATGAAAAAGGCATTGGCTTCAAGGACACTTTTTTCAAGCCCTCCCTCTGCTTCTCCTCCACGTCACCACTTCTTGCTCTTTACGTGTCACAGAGCTGCCCCCAAAAAACTAGTTTCCAAAAATAAGCACAAAAGAGAAAGCGGGGACCACAAACCAGCATGAGGACTGTTTCATTCTGTGTGATGCTGTGCAAAATAGCTGCGCCTCCATCCGGTGTGATGCTGTGTGTATTGTGCTTGAGAACTGTAAATGAGTGTTTGTGTTTTTCAAAGATCTTTTGTCATCCCCCATTGACTTTAAAAAGCCCCAGCTTCCCTATGTTCCCTATGGTAGGTGCTAACGTGCTCAGCATTTTATCAGTTACCCAATTTCTCTCAGCTTCCACATCTGCATTTGAGAGTGGCCATGACAGCTTCTGCAGAGCAGCTCAGTGCTGCAAGGCATGCTGGGAACTCTTTTTGAGGCCACCCAGGTGGTCAGCCCCGTTTGACACCAGTGGCGCACCCAGAATGCTCAGCAGCGCCACTGTGTTTCTTCTCAGTGTGTTTGGAAAGAAGATTACTATTGCAGATGCATCAGCTCAGTTTTGCTGCTGCAGCTGCTTCTTCTAAAATCAGCCTTTGAAGCATGGAGCAAATTGGCCATCTCTTTGTCCTCCTGGGTAAGACCCTTTTCTTCCCCCCTCCAACTCCACTCTTTTCCTTCTTCTGGAGCCTCCTATCTACACTTCCCTTCCCATTTTCCACTGTCTGTGTTTACTCAAATCCTCTGCCTCTGTGGGTCTTTAGGGAGGGATGAGCATGTCTCAGGCAAATCTTTCACAGCATCGACACAATGTCACTGGCATGGGAAAGTTGGCTGTTTTTAACCTTTACCATTCCTGAAAATGAACCAAAATAAAATCATAACCTCCAGAAATGCGTCAGATTAGGGGGTATTGCTTTTTTGGGGGGGGAAATGTGTATGAGGCTATTTAGGAGTCCAGATTATGAAACTTGAAATGATGCCAAAAACGGTTTATATATATATCTAAGCATCACATTTTTCTCCTCTGTTGTTTTTCAGCCTCATTTTTTGCTCTTTCCTGGATGGCGGCCCTTGCAGGTAATCCAATTAATATAACTTCAAGTACTGAGTGGTAGGTAGATACTGTCGGTGTGAACACATCGTAAAATTTAGACGTGGATATATTGTTGTGGCTATTTGTTCCTTATTCTGTCCCTTATCTTGAAGTCCCAGACCTGAAGGGTGTGAATGGTGAGTTAAAGGGATCCCCCACACTTCCCTTCATGCTCTGCTTTCTAAGCACAGGTCTGGGATTTCCAGGTCCAAATGGGTTTTTTGGGAGGGGAGAAGAGAGGAGAGAGAGATTTTTCAAAATCTGATTTTGAGATTAAGAGGCATTAGAATAAAGGGTGGAATGGGATGGGTTGGGACTGTCAATCCGAAGCAGCAATTGAAGTATTGTGGAAGGTTATAGGGATTCATTAATCATCTAATGCAATGGGGAAATCCTAAGGGACTGGCCAAACTGTATTTTTATTGTACCTCCCTCTGTTTCCCAGATACTGTGACTGAACATCCATCAGGCTTTTGGCTGTCTCTTTCACCTCCACACAACACTTTTGCCCGAGGAGAACTGGCTTCATTGATATGCTCCCTGCCAGAAGGACAGAGGGCAACGGGGTTCTATTTCTATGAAAAGAGAGGAGGTGTACCAGTCATGTATGGACAACAGGCGGAAAATATCTTGGAGGTTTCCACAGAATACCTGGAAACAAACAAAACATTTCTCTGTGCTTACCTGGGGGGAAAGAGTGCAGGAGAACGTTTCCTGTCTTCACTGAGTAACGAGGTTGTGCTGTCCATCACTGGTGAGAAAAGTATTCTTTGTGATAGAATTGCATGCACGAAAGCTAAGCCAGCTTGGGGATCATGGCTCCTACTCTGCCCAGCTCCTACTCTGGTTGGAAACATTGTGGAATTCAAAGATCACCTGTAATTTCATAGTCCTTCCAAACTCCTCTTTTCTTCTTGTCTGCCTTCGAAATGCATTGCCCCTTCCAGAACAACATTGGAGGAAACAAAGGCAGGGTGCCTGCCCCGAGGAGCATACAAGGGATGTCATCACATAGGGATCCCTTCTGACCTTGGGATTCTCTTTGATTCTCTCTGCAGATGAACCACTTTCCACAATGCCTACCTTTTCCACCCCTGACCAGGCTGCTCTGAGTTTTGCCGCCCCAACCAGGCCACCTAGAAAGTCAACACTGGCAACTTCATCAACCAGCTCT
The DNA here is from genome assembly GCF_964106915.1 of Podarcis gaigeae. Classification (NCBI taxonomy): domain Eukaryota; kingdom Metazoa; phylum Chordata; class Lepidosauria; order Squamata; family Lacertidae; genus Podarcis; species Podarcis gaigeae. The sequence goes on along the minus strand of NC_139689.1, from coordinate 5,957,541 downwards.
TCTCGCTATGTCGCAAGACGACCCTCAACGCGCACGAAGCTCCTTGCATCAAGCACCTCCTGGTCCAGCTCTTCGCAGTTGAGTCGGCATTATAGCACCTCAACCAGCAGCACCAATGCTCAGGAGAGCAGGAAATCATCCGCCTGCTGTGATCCCAAATCCACCACAGACCAAAAGAAGGACAATTCAGAAAAAGGTACAGCCCTCTCATGAGGCTGTTATTTTTAAGAAAGGGACCCTTTCTTTTTTTTTGTATAAAATTGTGATTTTATAGGTTATAAGCCATCCTGAGTGCTGCAGTTGCACTAGGTAAAGGTAAAGGGACCCCTGACCATTAGGTCCAGTTGTGACCGACTCTGGGGTTGCGGCGCTCATCTCGCTTTATTGGCTGAGGGAGCCGGCGTTTGTCCGCAGACAGCTTCCAGGTCATGTGGCCGGCATGACTAAGCCGCTTCTGGCGAACCAGAGCAGCACACGGAAACACCGTTTACCTTCCCGCTGGAGCGGTACCTATTTATCTACTTGCACTTTGATGTGCTTTCGAACTGTTAGGTTGGCAGGAGCAGGGACCGAGCAATGGGAGCTCACCCCATCACGGGGATTCGAACCACCAACCTTCTGATAGGCAAGTCCTAGGCTCTGTGGTTTCAACCACAGCGCCACCCGTGTCCCTATGCAATTGCACTATGAGGGAGCAAAACAAACAAACAAACAAACAAACAAAGGTTGCACTGTAAATAACCCACCTGATTCAGCTCAGTGCGGAATATTATTTTCACCCTATGAAAATGGAAACAGTGCTACTGCTGCCTGATTTCTTCACACTATCTTCACACTAAGAGGCTAGAAAAGGAGAAAAAAGAAAAAGAAGAAAAGAAAAATAAAGAAAAAATTAAACGAAAAATCTTATGAAAAACGTACAAGAAATGCAAACCATCATCGACATTATTATAAACATATATTTCCAATAAGATCCTTTTATCTTCAGCTTATTGATTTCTCCTTGCCACTCTTACTTTCTTATCTATACCTGATCTCTGGTTTTATTCCTTGATTTATTTGATGACTTCCTTCTACCACTATGCCTTTTCTAATTTCTCATATCTTAAAATTTCTGCATCCATTTTTACTCAGTGGAGAACTATTTTCTTATCTCTGTGGAATTTAGTCTATTCTCAGCCAAGTGTCATCACTGGAACCGTATTGCATCAGGTAATTTTTAAAAACATCCCATTCTTTTTTGATCCTATCTCCCGAATAGTTTCTTATGAATTTTGTTAATTTCGCTAATTCAGAATATTCACATAGCTTTAGGTGCTATTCTTCTTTTGTCAGTATTACATTACTTTTCCAATACTTTGCTATAAGAATCCTGGCAGCTGTAGTAGCATAAAGAAAAACTCTTTTATTAGCTTTTGGAATGTTTGTTGTAAAAATACCGAATAAAAATAATTCTGGGGTTTTTTTTGGAAATGTATATTTTAACATTTTCTTCAATTCTTCATATATCATGTCCCAAAATAATACGTTGATGGTATAGTGGTGAGCATAGCTGCCTTCCATCCTTGAAATTTCACCCACTTCTCTGAGTGTTGCAGCACTGTTCCCCAGCCAAGCAATGTAAAGTGCGGCATTCTAGAGGATATTGCGCCTTACGTGCTCTAAATGTGGGAACCCCTGGTGCCCTGACTTTGTGTCTCCTTCGCTTAAGAGTCACACACATTCACAAACTTTTTTTCTTTTCTCAGATAGGAGAGCGATCACAGCAAGGTGAGTGAGTATGAAAACTTGGGGGCCAGCAATCACCGGCAGCTGTCAGAAGCAGCTTCCTCCAAGCTGTTAGACATGACGCTGCGGTTTGTGTGGCCCATCGTCGGAGGAGTTGGGGCTGCTGTGTGTTTAAAAACAGAAGCAGGGACATGCAGTCAGGAGTGACAAGAGGCTGCAAGGGTGTGGCTGCCAAAAAAAGCCACCTCTTTGCAAGAAGATAAAAAGAGCTCTTTAGCACAAGGCAGAGGGGAGTCTTTTGGTCTAGCCTCCATTGTCCAGCTGTAGCCAGCCAGATGCCTCTGGGAAGCCCACCAGAAGGCCATTCCTAATTCCTGCTCCCCTGGTTTTCAGAGATAGAATCATAGAATTGGAAGGGACCCTGAGGATCATCTAGTTCAGGCACCCCCAAACACTGCCCTCCAGATGTTTTGGGACTACAACTCTCATCATCCCTAGCTAACAGGACCAGTGGTCAGGGATGATGGGTATTGTAGTCCCAAAACATCTGGAGGGCCGAATTTGGGGGTGCCTGATGTAATCCAACCCCCTGCAATGCAGGAAGATGCAGCTGCCCCATACGGGGATCAAACCTGCAACCTTGGCATCATCAGCACCACGCTCTAGCCAACCGAGCTATCCAAGTAGAAGGACAGATAGGACAAGTTTGAGGGTGGCAGATAAGAAGGGGGAAATACATAAAAAAAATATAAACAATTGTCCAGTAGCACCTTGGAGACCAGCTAAGTTTTTTCTTGGTATGAGCTTTCGTGTGCATGCACACTTCTTCAGATACACTGAAACAGAAGTCACCAGACCCTTATCTATAGTGAGACAGGGAGGGGTATTACTCAGAAGGGTGGTGGGAATGGGTGATTGGCTGATAGTTGTTGACTGTTTACCGCTATCAGCCAATCACCCATTCCTACCACCCTTCTGAGTAATACCCCTCCCCACCCTCTCACGAAAGCCAAGAACAAACTCACCAAGAACAAACTCAGTTGGTCTCCAAGGTGCTACTGGACAATTTTTTAATTTTTTAAAAATATATTTCTACTGCGTCAGACCAACACTGCTACCTACCTGAAGCAGGAGAGGGAAATGATTGGCATGTTGGAGAGAAGGGAAGATGTCTGTAAGGGATGGGGTGGCTGGGACAGGGACAGAGCCAGTGGACAGGGAAAGGTGGGGGCAGAAGGGGTGAAGGGAGCAGAGCAGGATTCCAGATTGCCGGAGGCTGGGCTAGATGACCCTAGGGGGTTCCCTTTAATTCTGTGATTCGATGATTCTTTTAATGTCTATTCTGGACCCAGGAGGGCAGGCAGCTCCTGCTACATGGTTCTGTCCTCAGACAGATGCCTTGATGGCAGTTTGGACTTCTCACAAAAGGGGGATTCATTGAGTTACTTGGCCATTCACCTTTGCTGTGAGCTGCTGTGCATTTTCTCTGTGTAAGAAACTGGGACGGAAACTGTGAAAACATTTAAAAATAAAATAAAATAGTTTAGCAAGGTTATTTCCCCCTCCATTCATGGCGGGGATTGGGAGATTCTTTCTGTCTTTCATATTGAAACCATCACGACTTCCTCCGTGAAACCTTTGACAATACAATAACTGGCTCCCCCCAAAAAATTCTATTTAAGGATATAGAAACTGAGCTATGGAATTGGCTGCTACAGGATGTGGTTTAGATGCCTTTTGAAAAGAGGTACATTTGTGAAGAATATTCTGCCAAAACATTTTAGTCATGACAGCTAAGTAGATCTTCATTGTGCAGAAGCAGTCTACCTCTGAATTGCTGTGCACTGAGATAAGCAAAAGAAGATGGCCTGTTTGTGAGTTGCCCAGGAGTGTCCAGCTGGTTGCTGTCAAAACTGGATGATGCCAACCCTCAATTTGCTCCCAACAGCCTCAATTAGCCTCAATTTCCCTCAATTTCCTTCTCCTTTTCAGGACTCAGATGCCTTTTACTGCCTTGCCGCCCCCTGCTCTGCCTCAGCCCCCAATATCGCAATCATGGATGGAGAGCGGAGCCAAACCGGCCGAAGACCAGAAGGAAGGTCTCTACAACAACATTCCCCTTCAGGGCAAGAAGAGAGCAGAATGATACAGAGATTCCGAAGACTAATGAGCCACCGGGGAGATTAAAATATTCAGATGGGGATTTACGACCAGGGAGATGGGGTGGAAGGGGGCAGGGAAGAGGGCAGTGTTCTGCCTTCCCCTGCCTAGTCCAGCATACGGCTTGGCTCACTTTCTGCAGCACTTTCCTCAAGAGCAGGGGTCAGCAAACTTTTTCAGCAGGGGGCCGGTCCACTGTCCCTCAGACCTTGTTGGGGGGCCGGACTACATTTTGAAGGAAAAAATACGAACAAATTCCTATGCCCCACAAATAACCCAGAGATGCATTTTAAATAAAAGCACACATTCTACTCATGTAAAACATACTGATTCCTGGACCATCCATGGGCCGGGTTTAGAAGGCAATTGAGCCGGATCCGGCCCCCAAGCCTTAGTTTGCCTACCCATGCCCAAGAGTTTGTCAGTTTAAAATACTTTGCCCCTTTGTCCAATCTCAATATTTTGATCTTGGATTATTTTTTGTTGTATGTTTATATTTTTAAAAATCAAAAAAAAAAATTATATAATGTGACCTGTTTGGGTATTTTCTTTGTAATTAAAGAAATATTTCAAATAAATAAGTAAATCAAAACTTTTTGTTTCAGTCTTATTTTCTCTGCTTTCCTGTATGGTGTCCTTTGGAGGTAAGATGAAAACTGATGCATCCCTGAAACTAAGCTTTTCCCCTGAAAGTATTCCCTCGCAAGACAGAAAGACAACATGCACACATGGGCGTAGCCAGGATTTTTGTTAGGAGTGGGGAGGGACTATGTTGGGGGGGCAGAACGAATGTGATTGGTCAGTTAGATAGGTATTTCTATTGTTTTACCTGATCGGGTTCCAAACAGTTCATTAAATAGCTCTGCATCCCCCAGCTTTGTCTTGATCCGTTCAGAAGATCATGCAAGATCTTAATGCAGAACTAAGTTCTATTCAGGACCGGTCCTTTGCACAGTGAACAGTATTGTTCACTCGATAAAAATGAAAGCTAAAGTAAAAGGCAGTAAGGACTTGCAAACTGAAAAGGAAAGCGTAATGATAAAAAGAAAAACTGATAATGAATGCCCCCCCAAACCCCCCAATTGACAATTATAGGCAATGAATCATTGCTTCGTGAACTGAAATCATCACAAGCAGTACACTCTCAATTACAGTCCCAGGAACCCATGGGTATGCTAACTAAGGCCTGGGGACCTGATCCGGCACAATCGCCTTCTAAATCTGGCCCATTGATGGTCCGGGGATCAGCTTGTTTTTACATGAGTAGAATTTGTGCTTTTATTTAAAATGCCTCTCTGGGTTATTTGTGGGGCATAGGAATTTGTTCATATTTTTTCCTTCAAAATATAGTCAGGTTAGGTAATTCTGTCTTTATAATTCCTAAAAGAAAAGCCTCTGTTTTTCTTTTTAACAAAGGTTATTTTAAACACCCTGTTCATTTCTTTATATATCATTTTCTTTTTCTCTGTACTAGAATGGGAAAACCCCAATCTTTCTGACTCTGTCTGTCTGTCTCACTCCTTTTCTCCTCTCTTCTTTCCTTCCAATCTCCCAATCTTCCTTTGGCTATCCGTCTATGCAGGTAAAGTTGAATTCTGTTCTTCCTTTCTTGCATCCTGCTGCACATTGTTCCATTTGGGTTGCTTCAAGAACTTTGACCGCAGAGAAAAACAGGTGATGGCACAGCAAGATCAGAGGTGATTAGCAGTTCCTAGATGGAGCTGGATAAAGTTTGTGGTTATGGCTAAAGCCTACAGGCTGAGTTCTGCACACAGCTCAGGGTGTGTGTCTACACAATGGGCTGGAATCGGAGGTGTGATGTTGTGCTTCCTGTCTTTAGTCTTTGCTTTGAGAAGACAGACTCCGGCAAGGCCGGTTCATTGTCTCTCTTGGGACAGAAACCAGAGAGAAGGTGGATTTGGGGCTCCAGCCGTGGTTGTTCTTCCAGGGATACTGACTGAGCATGAAGCTGCCTCCATGGACAGCTGCTGCTTTGGTGACAGGTTGGTGACCTCTCTGCCCAACTCAGATTGGAAATTTGCCATCTATCTCACATTCACACTGCATCTCTCTTTGCTCTTCACTTCCAGTCTGTCTCCAGATTCTCCTCGGGAGATCAGTCCAGGCAGGTAAAGCGGATTTCTGTTCTTCTTTCAACTTTTGTGATAGGAGCCAGAAGCTCTATGGGATGTAGGAGTGTCACATTTTGCATGATTGGGTGGATTGTGGCTAACAGATTGAGGCTGAATCCTGACAAGACAGAAGTACTGTTTTGGGGGCTAGAGGCTGGGCAGATGTGGAGGACTCCCTGGTCCTGAATGGGGTAACTGTGCCCCTGAAGGACCAGGTGCGCAGCCTGGGAGTCATTTTGGACTCACAGCTGTCCATGGAGGCACAGGTCAGTTCTGTGTCCAGGGCAGCTGTCTACCAGCTCCATCTGGTACGTAGGCTGAGACCCTCCCTGCCCACAGACTGTCTCGCCAGAGTGGTGCATGCTCTGATTATCTCCCACTTGGACTACTGCAACACACTTTATGTGGGACTGCCTTTGAAGGTGACCTGGAAACTAGAACTAATCCAGAATGTGGCAGCCAGACTGGTCACTGTGAGTGGCCACTGAGACCATGTAACACTGGTCCTGAAAGACCTACATTGGCTACCAGTACATTTCCGAGCACAATTCAAAGTATTGGTGCTGACCTTGAAAGCCTTAAACGGCCTCTGCCTGGTACCTGATGGAGCGTCTCCACCCCCACCATTCAGCTGAGGTCCAGCGCTGCGGGCCTTCTGGTGGTTCCCTCCCTGCAAGAAGTGAAGTTACAGGAAACCAGGCAGAGGGCCTTCTCGGTGGTGGCTCCCGCCCTGTGGAACGCCCTCCCATCAGATGTCAAGGAAATAAACAACTATCTGACTTTTAGAAGACATCTGAAGGCAGCCCTGTTTAGGGAAGTTTTTAATGCTGTGACATCACATTGGTGGGGAAGGGGTGAAGGGAGGAGAGAGAGATTTTCAAAACCTGATTTTGAGTTTAAGAGGCATTGTAGTAAAGGATGGAATGGGATAGTCAATCCCCAGCAGTAATCGAAGTTGAGCCATTTTGGTAGTTGTAACTGTGAGAGAGAACAAAGGAGCTCTGGCCAAGATCTCTCAGCATAGTCAGAAAACTGCCACCATCATAGTTCCTAGGGAAAGCCAACAGAGTACAATACTGAAGATTCAAGTCTGTCGTGAAGATGAGCTTTAATGTGATGTAGCAAAGGGGCAGGTTTATTTTAAGCAGTTCTTCAGACTTGGGGGGGGCACAGATATTGTTGCTGCTGTACAACTCCCATCATCCCCTGCCAACTTAGCAGAAGTTGTAGTTCAACAACATCCAGGGGCCAAGGTTGAAGAACTGTGTAAGCCTTTGCTACCATGGCGGGAAACAGCGCTTGAGGAATATTCTGGTCTTCACCAAGCTGGTGCTGTCGATCGCTGGTGAGGAGCATTCTCTTTGTGAATGAATGATACGCGCAAAGTCTAAACCATGTGGGTGATTCTGCCCAAACCATTCTGTTGTTTTTGCCAGGTGCAAGGAACACAAAGCAAGGTCCCTGAATATAGTCACAAAGTCCACATCCTCCTGGTTCCTTAGGGAAAGCAAGAGAGCACAATTGCTATAACATTGCTTCATGTTTTGAATATAGCTGTATATTAAGGAGAGGTGCTTAAGGGATTGGTCTGGAAGTTGCACAGTCTCCCTTTTTAAAAAGAAATAATATTTATTACTTTTCAAAGAAAAAAAAGACTGAAGAAGAAAGAAAACAAAAGAAAAGAAATACAATACAATACAACATAAAAACAATACAAAACACAACCTAAACCCATTAATCTAAACACTATAAACTAAACAAAACAAAACCCACTCCCTAACCCTAACCCTAAATAAAACAAATCAAAAACAATTTTAAAAAATTACATCCCCCCCTTTTCGATACTCTTTCTTTCATTCCCTTGTTTCCTCGACTTCCTCTCACTTCCCTTTTTGTTTTCCACTTCTACTAGTTATTTCAGCAAATCCTTTCCATCTTTCTATTCTCTATCATATTATGGATAACATATTTTTTTTAACCTTATTTTAACATTAAAACTAAAATACTTATATATGCTTAACTCCTTATAACATTTCTGCTAAATCCATAAAATATCAATCCACCATTTTTCTATCACTCATTAATTTTGCAATTTTTCTATATATAAACTTTAAATTTTCCAATCTTCTTCCATCAACCCCTCTCCCTGGTTTCGGATTCTGCCAGTCCTTTCCATCAATTCCATATAGTCCTGGAGATCTTATGTCCAAGGCTCTTAACTCTTTTCCAGGTCCCTTCTGCAGATCTTCTTCATATTCTTTAATGTTAGAGCGCAAATCTCGAGAGAACTCCATCCTAACAATACTTTTATTCCTTCTGGACAGTTCAGCCAAATTTCCATAGTTGAAACTAGGATCTATAAAATATTTCAAGACGTATTTCAAGATTCCTCCAAATCCACAGGCCCCTAAAACTTCAGTCTCCTCCAAATCCAAGTCCATGTCCCAAAAGTCAATTAATCCCTGGATAAGAGGATCTTTGCAACTTTCCTTCTTCGGTCCGAGCCGGGATCCAATCCTCAAAATCTGACTTTTCCTAGATTCAATCATAAAAGACCTCAATTTATAGTCCTCAATTTGCTTCTGTAAAACTAAGGATCCCGCTTGTGTTATTTTAGGTTCAAAAACAACAACTTTCTCCTTTTCCTCCACCATTTGTTCTGCCAAAGTAGGTTCCTGTGCCAGGTCCTGAATTATTTCTGTGTTGGTGTTCTCTTCTTGTCTCAAATTAGTCATTTTCTGTACCAAGTTATCAATTTTAAAAGTCATGGCATCCGTCTTTTTATGAAGATCTTCGAGCGAATGACTTATTTTACATAATAGAGTCACAATAACTTCTCCTATCAACATTTTGAATAGTCCAAGGTCAATCTCTGGTTCTCAGAATCATTATCTTGCAGCTGGAGATCTCCCAGTTACACTCCTATAACAGTTTCAAAAGCTCCCTCTAGAGGGAAACAGTCTCCACTTGTATCAGTTCTTTCAAGCACAACTCAAGCAATAAACAAAGTTTCGATTTTCAGTTACTTTTCCTCCATTTTAGATGCAGAAGAGGACAATGGAAACAGTATCTTACTCTTATTTTAGCTAGCTGTCAAATCCGTTCTGTCAACGAACTTTCCCCAAACGTCATCTGGCAGCCCTTTCCCAGGTTCAGAGCTGAGGTAGTTTGATTTTCCCCTCACTCCTGCAGGCTTACTAAGTTCAAAATTCAAAGTTCAAAATTTCCTCCCTCTTCACCTGCCTCCAAGGGGGTTTTTGTATTTTTAACCGATGGAAATTTAATCCTTTATCAAAAGCTTTCAAAGACTTTAGCTTGTAACGTCTTTGCTTCAGCCTATTTACAAAAGCGGAAGGTGGACTTCCTGTTTATAACCTTCCCGCTTCAGCGCCAAATTAAGATATTTAGAGATCCAATTTTCCGTTCTACTCACGGGTAGTTGTTTAAAATCCAATTGTCCACAGGAAAAAGTCAGCGCTCTCCAGCAACAGCAATGCGGCTTCACTCCATGAAAAAAGCAGTCGATTCAAAGCACCGCACTGCTCACCCCACGTTGCTCCGGATCCCCAAAACAGGGTTTCCCCATGAGTAGGGGAGGCGCGAAAGGTGCCAGCAGAATCCCAGGTTCACAAGCTTCTCCCGCTTGTGATTTCAATGGGTCTCCGCCTTCGCCGTGGCGGTCAGACCCTGTTTTTCACTGAGCAAGTTCCTCCCGATCGGAGGAGCTCAGCCATTGCCGGAGGCGCCAACCCGGAAGTCCGGCACAGTCTCATATTGTAGCCCTAATCTTATATATGCGGAATTCTCTGCCAAAGATTCCTGGGCCCCATCCAGAACATAAATCTTGTTAGTTGACAATAGGAACTAGTGTTACTTCCATTTGAGTCTGTAGCATTGCTATGCTCTGAATTCCTCAGAGACAGAAGTGCTTAACAAGCTAGCCACAAAAACTTCTCTTCCTTTCTCTCTGCTCCTTCAACTTCCCTTTCAGAGGTTCCTCATGCTCCAGTTTTCTCTGTTTCTCCAAAGAAGGATGTCTATACAAGAGGGGAATCTGTGGAACTCAAGTGCTCATCTTCTGAAACCCGTCATGTATCAAGGACCCAGTTTTTCAGGGACCAACAGGATCTGCATTCAGTCAAGCCCTCTTCCTCCTCCTCTCTGAGCAACATCACACACACCCTGCGCCTGGTTATTCAAGATGGTGGAGATTACTCCTGCAGGTACCGCATTATAGAATCCGGGCAAGAGATCGCATCCAGAGAGAGCAACTCCATCAGGATTTCGCTATCGGGTGAGGAGGCCTTTCTTTGCAATACAGGTCTCTTGGAAGTTGAAGTGGGAAGCTGGATTGAAACTGAGTAGTTTGGCTAGTCAAAGGAACAGGAGGGCAATTTTATTGATAGAGTTTGAATATGTACAAAATTCAAATATCATCAGAAATTGTGTAATCCTCCCAAAGTCCTATTTCCTTTTCTTATTTATCTGCTTGCTTATTGAGGGGGAGAGAGATTATTGGTCTACAACTCCCATCAGTCATCCACCAAGCAGCTTGATGGGTGTTGCAGTCCAACAACATCTGGCAACCCATGGTTCAAACATGCTTGTTAGGTGAGCTTTTCTCGAGAAATTATGTTTGTCAAAAATCGAAAGGTTTTGTTGAAAAGTTCCACCACTTAATGGCATGGAATTATTAGAATGCTGTTCAGGTGATTCTGATAGTGACCCCAAGTAAATAGATTGTGGAAATAAGTGTGTAGCATTTGTTTGATGCAGGACTGAGAAGGACCAAAACATTCTTGGCACTAAACAAGCATACCTTGAACCAACAACTCATTTAAAGAATTCATGGATCAGGGACTACAGGAGAATAGTTCAAGGAAGGGGCTGAATGGCATTTCCCCCCCTTGCACTTCTTCCCTTTCCCCAATGCAGTTCTGTCTCCACCAGCTCCAGAGCTGTCCATTATCCCTCCAAGACAGACCTTTCTCCAGGGACAACGGATCAAGTTGAAATGCTCCCCTCCGGAAGGGCAGCCGGCAGCCAAGTTCTTCTTTTATGAATTGAAAGCAGATGGTGGGTGGACTGTACTCCAAGAAGAGTTCAGTAATACCCTGGAAATCACTGCAGAATTTCAGGAAATAAAGAAAACATTTGTCTGTGCCTACTTGGAAGAAAACAGTGCAGGAGAACTGACTCAACTGAGTAACCTCATTGAGGTTTCCATTATAGGTGAGTTAAGTTCGGCTAGTTCATATCATCAAAAGGCAGAGGGCCTTCTTGGTAGTGGCACCCACTAGGAAATAAACAACTACCTGACTTCTAGAAGACACCTGAAGGCGCCCTGCTTAGAAAGTTTTTAATATTTGATGTCTTATCATGTTTATAATATTATATTGTGAGCCGCCCAGAGTGGCTGGGGAAACCCAGCCAGATGGGCGGGGTACAGACAAATAATAATGATAATAATGATAATAATGATAATAATGATAATAATAATAATAATAATAATAATATCCCTTAACTGTGGCAAAAAGTACAAGAGTACCCCCTGGGAGAAAGAGGCACTAGAGGCATGAACTATGGGGATGCTTTGGGCTGGAGTAAGAGGACAATTTCAGACCCACGTTATGGTCCCTGGAGAGACTTCCTATAGGCATTGTAGCAGCAGTAACACTGGAGAGCTGCAGTTTCGGAAGAAAAATAAATCAATCCATATCTCATGTATACTGTTCCAAAGCTTCTCCTGCGGGGGAGGTGAATTTATTTTGAAATCACCCTTTGAAATGAACCTGGAGCTGCTTCAGAGGGGCCCCTGAGCACATGGGCCCCTGAACACACCACTAGGCTGGCTGCCCCTTGTCTCCTACCACTATAGGAGAAGGAGAAGGTCGGGGGAATGTTTTCCCCCACCCTGAAACTCCCCCCTTCCCTACAAATCCTGAACAGGACAAGGAAGCTCCTGTTGCAGGAAGAACACAACTATTAACTGCTAGGCATACACTGCAACATTTTGTGGCAGGCCACCCTGGTCTCCTGCCCTGCCAAACTTGGGCGGTCTTACGGTTTGCATTTTGAAGGGAAATGGGGCATCGCCAAACAAGGCTGGCTTCTTATTCCTTATCTGTTTATTTGCTTCTCAGGCCGCCTTCGTCCTCCGTTCTTCTCTATGTCCCCGAAGCTTGACATCTACAGCAGTGGGGAGATTGTGAACCTCACATGCTCTGTTCCTGAAAACCTTCTCATGTCGAGGGTTCTCTTTGGGAAGGACCGATGGCTGTTGTATGACTACAGGCCCCCTTCTCCTCTGGCCTCCTTTACGTACACGAGGAGCTTGTCTCCTCAACACAGTGGGGATCATTTTTGCACGTACCGAGCTGCAGAATTGAGCTGGAACATTTCATCCCCAGAAAGCAGCAGGATCAGGATTTCAGTGACGGGTGAGGCCTTAAAAAAATGCATAATTCTCTTGGAAGATGAAGGGGAAGGCTGCCCATTAAGAGTTTGGGTGTAATCTTTGACACCTCCCTTTCCATGGAGGTGCAGATTACAGCTATAACAAAGGCGGCATTTTTTCATCTCCGCCAAGCTAAGCAGTTGGCTCCTTACCTCTCTCGCCCTGACCTGGCCACTGTGATCCACGCGACGGTCACCTCCAGACTGGATTATTGTAACTCGCTCTACGTGGGGCTGCCCTTGAGACTGACCCAGAAACTCCAGCGGGTGCAGAATGCTGCGGTGAGACTCCATACGGGGTCTTCGCTTAGAGATCACATTCACCCGGTGCTATACCAGCTGCACTGGCTCCCGGTGGAGTACAGGATCAGGTTTAAGGTGCTGGTTTTAACCTTTAAAGCCCTATACTGCCTAGGACCCTCGTACCTACGGGACCGCCTCTCCTGGTATGTCCCACGGAAGACCTTACGGTCTTCAAATAAAAACATCCTGAAGGTCCCAAGCCACAGAGAGGTTAGGCTGGCCTCAACCAGAGCCAGGGCTTTTTCGGCTGTGGCTCCGATCTGGTGCAATGCTCTGTCCCAAGAGACTAGGGCCCTGCGGGACTTGACATCTTTCCGCAGGGCCTGCAAGACAGAGCTGTTCCACCAGGCCTTTGCCCGGGGCACAGCCTGACTCCCTCCTTTGACAATCTCCACAGAACTTTAGTTAATGGTTGCCACCAATTTGATTTTAATTAATTTTTATATTGAAATGATTTTAGAATGTTGCACTATTTTATTGTTGTTAGCCGCCCTGAGCCCGGCTTCGGCTGGGGAAGGCGGGATATAAATAATTTTTTTAAAAAAATATTATTATTATTAGAATGTCCCAGGTTGAATCCTCGTTGTCTCCTGGTAGGTCTGGGAACTCTCCTGCCTGAGGACCTGGAGAGAGATGCTGCCAGTCAGTGTAGACAGTGCAGAGCTAGCTGGACCACTGGTCTGGCGTGGCTATAAGGCAGCAGGTGATGTTCTTAGATGCCAGGGTTACCTCGGAAGTGGGAACCTTGTTGATATTGGATCAGACTGCGATGTGGATCTGTCTTTGTTTCTTGGACGATGTTTCTGTAACCCTTATTCAACCATTAATACTACTCATGAGTAGGAAACCATGCAAGGGGCCTGGGGGCATGCTGGAAAGCTCTGACACATACCAGTTACTTCTTTTATAAATTTTTTAATTGGTTTTACAATTTGGTTTTACATTCACAGAAAAAAATCAAATAAAAAAAATATAAAATTCTCGGACTCCCACCCTCCCTTTTGTGGAGTCCACAAATAACCATTTTCACTGCAAATCATATTATCCTCCATTTGTCCACAAAACTCTATTTTCTCTTGTAGTTCTTTTCACATTGCAAGTGTTATTTCAATGTTGGTAATGTTTTTAACTGTTTACAGGGTTCTGTCAAATATATTACAAATGTTTCCCAGTCCTTATTAAAAAAATTAGCGCCCAGAAAAAATATGGAACGCTTCACGAATTTGCGTGTTATCCTTGCGCAGGGGCCATGCTAATTTTCCCTGTATCATTCCAATTTTAGTACATATGCTCCTGATCTTCTCCTCTCCTCTCCCCTCCTGAAGTCCAAGAGGGGAATTCATGAACCCACAACTCTCTGTTGGCAACCCTGCCTGGATGGACCCGATTTAGTTATGGCTTGCCCCTTAAAACCTCCGTGAGCCACAGACTCCTAATCCCTTAGCCATTGTACTCATTTTCCTTTATGGACAGCTCCTGTAGCTCCTCCTCCTGCCCCGGTGCTGACAGTGGATCCTCCGTCTGGAGTGGTGAACGAAGGGGGATTCCTGCGCCTCACTTGCTCGGCCAATGGCAGCGACGCAGAGCAAAGGTTCCATTTCTACAAGGATGGGGTCCAGATTTCCTCCAGCAGTGAAGAGTCTCTGGCGGACTCCGGAGAACCCAGGAATGCCTTCTCGAACGCCTCTGCAAACATCCTGGTCCAAGTCACAGCCAGCATCCACACTGGGGGATTTGCTTGCAGGTATGAGCAGAAACTGAGCAGCCGATGGATCATGTCTCCCTGGAGCCAAACGGTGAAAGTCACAGGTGAGCCATGCCCTAATATTTTACAAATATTAATTCATAACAATCCAAATTACATACCCATAATTAGAGATTTCTCCAAATCTCTGGACTTTCCATCTTCCCCTCCATGGGTCCTATTGTACACCCTCTTAACTGCATATTTTTCCACTTTCCGTATTTTATATCTTCCCATCTTGTCCATAATATTAGATACATTGCAGTGAACCTAAAACCTCAGTGAACCACAGACTCCAAATCACTTAGCCATTGTATTCATTTTCTTTTACGGACAGCTTCAGTAGCTCCTGTAGCTAGTGTGATGTAGTGGTTAAGAGTGGTAGACTCGTAATCTGGTGTACCAGGTTCGTTTCTCTGCTCCACCACATGCAGCTGCTGGGTGACCTTGGGCCAGTCACACTTCTCTGAAGTCTCTCAGCCCCACTCACCTCACAGAGTGTTTGTTGTGGGGGAGGAAGGGAAAAGGAGATTGTTAGCTGCTTTGAGACTCCTTAGGGTAGTGATAAAGCGGGATATCACATCCAAACTCTTCTTCTTCTTCTTCCTCCTGCTAGGGATTGCATCTCCCTGCCAGGGTTTGAATTTAGGACAAGCAGATAGATGCTCTGACATTGAGCAACAGCTTTTCCTCATCTTGTGGTCCCTCCTAACCCCCTCTCCTTTGTGGCTGGCTCCTCCAGATCCTCCTCCTGCCCCGGTGCTGACAGTGGATCCTCCGTCTGGATTGGTGAAGGAAAGGGGATTCCTGCGCCTCACTTGCTCGGCCATTGGCAGCGACGCAGAGCAAAGATTCCATTTCTACAAGGATGGGGTCCAGATTTCCTCCAGCAGTGAAGAGTCTCTGGCGGACTCCGGAGAACCCAGGAATGCCTTCTCGAATGCCTCTGCAGACATCCTGGTCCAAGTCACAGCCAGCATCCACACTGGGGGATTTGCTTGCAGGTATGAGCAGAGACTGAGCAGCCGATGGATCATGTCTCCCTGGAGCCAAACGGTGAATGTCACAGGTGAGCCATGCCCCACCGGAACACATAGCCCACATTAGAAGTGGGACAGTCCTCTTGTGGGTTTTGTGTTTGAACTGCAAGACTGAAGGATGGAGGGAAAAGAGCAAGGGGTGGGAACAATACCGTTCTTTGCTGTGACTTCCCAGCTCCCAGCCTCTTTCTTTCTTTCTTTCTTTCTTTCTTTCTTTCTTCCTTCCTTCCTTCCTTCCTTCCTTCCTTCCTTCCTTCCTTTCTTCCTTTCTTCCTTCCTTTCTTCCTTCCTTCCTTCCTTTCTTCCTTTCTTCCTTCCTTCCTTCCTTCCTTCCTTCCTTCCTTCCTTCCTTCCTTCCTTCCTTCCTTCCATTTTGACAAAGTAATAATCATAAATAAATACGAATAAAAATGTGCCCGCCTCCACTGAGACCATTCCACTCTAACTATCAAATCTCCCAAAATTCCAACACCTCTTGTGATGGTTTGACCCCTTTCCATTTTAACAGTACAAATTCTACAAACACCTTCCATATCTCCTCAGAATCATTTCTCCTGCGTATTCCCCGTCTTACCTTAATGGCACATGTTAATTTATCATTCATAGCTATATCCCACATTTCTTTATCCTATTCTTCCATTTTATATTCTGCTTGCCCCTTCCACTTCCTAGCTATAATAATTCGTGCAGCTGTCAATAAATTTGTGACCAAGTCCTTCCTAGCCTGTGAACCTTCCACCCCATCATAAATTTATAACAATGCTACCTCTGGAATTTTGGTCAGCTTTAACCCAGTGATTTCTGTTATCTCCTTAAATACCCTTTGCCAATTTTTATTGGAAATATGTAAAATATTACATATTGGACTACTGCAATGTGCTCTACATGGGGCTACCTTTGAAGGAGACCTGGAAACTACAACTAATCCAGAATGCGGCTGCTAGACTGGTGACTGGGAGTGGCTACCAGGACCATATAACAGCGGTCTTGAAAGACCTACACTGGCTTCCAGTACGTTTCCGAGCACAATTCAAAGTGTTGGTGCTGACCTTGAAAGCCCTAAATGGCCTTGGTACAGTATAGCTGAAGGAGCGTCTCCACCCCCATCGTTCAGCCCGGACACTGAGGTCGAGGTCTGAGAGCCTACTGGCAGTTCCCTCCCTACGAGAAGCAGAGTTACAGGGAAGCAAGCAGAGGGTCTTCTCAGTGGTGGCACCCAACCTGTGGAATGCCGTCCCATCAGACATCAAGGAAATAAGCAACTATCTGACTTTTAGAAGACATCTGAAGGCAGCCCTGTTTAGGGAAGTTTTTAATGTCTGACGTTTTAATGTATTTTGAATTTTTGTTGGATGGCACCCAGAGTGGCTGGGGAAACCCAGCCAGATGGGCAGGGTATTATTATTATTATTATTATTATTATTATTAATAATAATAATAATAATAATAATTTATTTAAAGACTTGCTTTCAACACTGTGTTATGTACTTGTCTTAAATTTTCAAGAGGAAGCCTGTTAGTGTGTTTCTAAGGACATCCCCATTCCTTTATTTTTTATCTTCACAGGTCAGTTGCCAGATTCATCTGCTACATCAGTGGGGCATGCATGGTGGGCTAGTCTACTTCTGATCCTGGCGGTCTTGTTCGCTTACTATTGTTGGAGAAAGAAAGGCAGTAAGTGATGGGCCCTTGGGACCATCCAACTTAAACCCCAGAAGAAGAGCCTGCCTCCTGTTGGGCCTAGTTCCATAGATTAACTATGCACTGCTATTAAAAATCCCATAATAATACAATCTGTAAGTGGAAACCAGCCCACTTTGTTAAGTTAATGACTTGGGCTGGCTAGTTAAGTACCACAATTTAGCATAACGAAAAAAGACACTCTGTGTCATAGAATAGATGGGTTGGCTTTTCTTCCAGCTCCTCACCTACCTACATAGGAGAACAATAGGCAGAGTTGTGTGAGAGCTGGAAGCTGGAGAAAGGCCGGGGGGGGGGGGAGCAGAAAAATTGGGGTGGGGTCAGGTTTCTTTCCAATTTTTCTGGGTTTTTCCCAGGCTTTCCCATCTCTAAGAGAGAGACATGTTTGCTCTGGGTTTGGGGGCTGTCCTGGAAAGCTAATGGGGAAGCAATTAGCTATGGGGATGTCAGTGCTATGATACCTTCCATCATATGCTCTGGTTGTTTATGTGTGTAAATAAAACAATATACCCTAGAGACACCACAGTCTCTGCTGACCTTCGTTCCAAGGAAACAGAGTCCTGGATCAGTGCAGGAATTTGTGGAGAATTTCACAGATCAGAGATTAGGATGGTGCATAACCATACTTTTAACTTTTCACTCCCTTTCTCTCTCTCTCTAGTTCTTTTTGCCCTGGGCACATCAAAATATCAGCTAGCATCTGCGACAAAGGAAAGCAAGGAGGAAACAAGTCAAGACATGTTTGGGTTGTTGGTACCCCAAAAGACAGACTTTCAGGTCAAAGTAAGTAGAAAGGTTTAGGTTTGCATTTTGCTTCCATCTGAGCTCGGGAAATGAGTCCATCCTCTTATTGAAACCAGTTTTATGGGTCAGGATCGCTTTCAAAGAAGCTTAGGAATTGTAATGATTGGTCTTCCGTCCAGGTGACAAAGTAAACAAGTGTGTAGCTGTCCTTAGAGAACTGGCTACCCCCAGGAGTGGGGATGGCCACTTGAATAGAAACCAAAACCAAAAAAAGAACTCGTGAACCTCTTGTGGCTATAACTGCTAAATTGGCCATTCATGGACAAAGGAGCACAAGAAGCTCCTTTATACCCAGTCAGGCAATTGGTCAGCCTAGCTCAGTATTATCTGCATTGACTGGTAGTGGCTCTTGAGGGTTTCAGACTGGAGTCCACCTGAAGATACCATCAGGGATCAAATCTCGGAGCTGTTGCATGCAGTGCAGATACCTTGCCACTCAGCTACAGCCCTTATCCCCCACCCTACAAACTAAGGTAAGGCAAAAAAAAGAAGTAAAGGACACCTGGATGGTTATGTCCAGTCAAAGGCGACTGGGGTTGCGGCGCTCCTCTCGCTTTCAGGCCAAGGGAGCTGGCGTTTGTCCACAGACAGCTTTCCAGGTCATGTGGCCAGCAGGACTAAACCGATTCTGGTGCAATGGAAACACTGTGACAAGTGCCAGAGCACATGGAAATGCCGTTTACCTTCCCGCCACAGCGGTACCTATTTATCTACTTGCAATGGCGTGCTTTCAAACTGCTAGGTTGGCAGGAGAAGGGACAGAGCAACGGGAGTTCACTCCGTCGCGGGGATTCGATCGGCAAGCCCATGATTCCGATCGGCAAGCCCAAGAGGCTCAGTGGTTTAGACCACAGCATCCACCGCGTCCTTTGCAAACTACTCCGGGTGATAAACAAAAAGGGATGATTACCTGATAGGCTGTCAGGTTCTCAGGTACATATGTCAGGCCAAGGTCAGAAACAGAAAACGGAACTTACGAACTGATTCAGCCACATCCGTTGTGGCCGCTCACCACAGTGGCTATTGTCTGCCTCCACAGCTGTCTGCCTCCACAGTTGCTAGAAGCTACAGGAGGGGAGAGTTTTGCTCTTGTGCTCGGATGCTGCTTGGGGGTTTCCCACAGGCATCTGGTTGGCCACTGTGAGAACAGGATGTTGGACTAGATGGGCCACTGGCCTAGCCCTGCAAATCTATTATTCTATTATTATTTGTATACTGCCCTACATCCACAGATCGCAGGGCGGTTCACAACATCAAATTACAGTAGTACCTCGGGTTACAGACGCTTCAGGTTACAGACGCTTCAGGTTACAGACTCCGCTAACTCAGAAATAGTATCTCAGGTTAAGAACTTTGCTTCAGGATGAGAACAGAAATCGCTCAGCAGTGGCATGGCAGCAGCAGGAGGCCCCATTAGCTAAAGTGGTGCTTCAGGTTAAGAACAGTTTCAGGTTAAGAACGGACCTCCAGAATGAATTAAGTACTTAACCCGAGGTACCACTATACAGTATAAAATAACAAAAAATGCATGATAAAAATAAGAAACCAATAATCCCACCTCCCACAACACATTTAAAAGGGCATTGGGTGTCAATAAGCCAAAGACCTGGTTAAAGAGGAATCTTTTTGCCTGGCGCCTAACGGTGTATATCAGGGATAGGGAACCTAAGGCCTGGGGCCCGCGGACGGTCCGGGAATCAGCATGTTTTTACATGAGTAGAATGTGTCCTTTTATTTTAAATGCATCTCTAGGTTATTTGTGGGGCATAGGAATTTGTTCATCCCCCCCTAAAAAATATAGTCTGTACCCCCCACAAGGTCTGAGGGATGGTGGACTGGCCCACAGCTGAAAAAGGTTGCTGACCCCTGGTGTATATTCTTAAGTTCTTATGTGTGTGCCAGAAATTACCATATTTTTCCGTGTAGAACACTAGGTCCCCCCCCCAAAAAAATAATGTCAAAAATTAGGGGGCGTCTTATACATGGATACACCCCCCCCCCGTTTTCTTAAATCTGAGTCCCCCAAAATAGGGGGCGTCTTATACATGGGGGCGTCTTATAGATGGGAAAAATGTTATTTTGCTGGTCATCCCGTTCGAAGTATATTTTGCAGACAGCCCTGGGGGGTACACTGGGAAAGAAACCTCCTTCTCAATGGGCTGTTCCTGAGCCATTTCTGCTTTCCAGCTTGAACTGTGGGTCACCCTCGGTTTCCCTCTCCATCCTCAGAGCTCAGACGTCACCTACGCCACCATTGCCTCCCGACCGACTGTGACTCCCTCCGAACCAACGCTGAAGGACGACCCCATCTCGGCAAAAGACGAAGAGGTCCTCTACAGCGATCTTCTCTTCCATCCTCAAAAAAACCACCACGAGGCTGTGCAGGAAAGAGATGCCCCAGAAGTGGAGAGGGCAGGTCCCGTGTGAAGCGATGGGTGGATTTGTCCCTTTCAAGTGTCTCCTTTTCCCACTCTCAGTTCTCCACATCAGTTTGTGATTTATTTATTTTTTAATTCTTATAAAAACTCAGCAGCATCTTAGAGGAAATATCTCCTAACATACATACTTGCCTGTGCAATTTTGCTTTCTCTGCACATCCTTGCAAAGCAATTTCCCCTCATCGTAACATGTCCCTGCGTGCTATTTTCACCAATATATGCACACTTTACCCTAAGTGCGCATTTTTGCACACGTTGCTCAGCTGGAGAACTGCAAAATTAATGTGAATCTCAAAGGCCGTCACTTTCTCTTTTCTTTTTTGTATATAATTTTTATTACGTTTTCTGTTTTACAATTTAAAATGCTCATTTTACATCCTTAAGATATCAGTGACTTCCCTTCTTCTCTTCCCATGGTTCATTTTACATATCATAAATCCCTGCATATTTTGCAAAAATTATGCCATTCAGTATTTCATTATCGCATCCATCAAAACTTGTTTACACTGTTGAATTTATCTTAATGCTGTCAGCGTTTTCAGCTGTACATAATTATTTCCCATACATTCAATAAACGTTTTCCAATCTTCTCTAAACGTGTTCTTCTTGTTCTCTCATTCTATATTTTAAGTCAGCAAGTCTGCTCACTGTCCATCCATATTAACTCACTTAATAGTAATAGCCTTGATAAGAGGTAGCCATAAAGGTGTTTTATTTTAAATCATGACCTTCTAAGTCCAGGATGTCTGCATTATCCAAAGCAATCCATTCCTTTAACCAACACAAACAGTCTGCCTCGTAATAAATTTGCAGTTCTGGCAGGGCAAAGCCTCCTCTTTCTTTAATGTCTATCATAATTGTTTCATTCTTGGCTTTCCCCCCTGCCAGATAAATTTAGAAATATCCTTCTTCCATTCTTTGAAGCACCCTGAATTATTTAAATTTTGTGGCTCTAAAAGAGGACTGGGCAAATTCAGGGAGGACAAGGCTACCAGTGGCTGCTAATGCCGATGGCTGTGTTCTGCCTTCCCTGTCAGATGCATTATATGGAGGGGGTTGGGCTAGATGACCCTTGTGGGACCCTTCCACAGTTCTGCGATTGCAGTTACTGCAATCTCCAGAGGTTCCACCTGCAACCATCTCTCTGGATCCTCAGGGCCCTGTCTCTGTCAAAGTCAGTGTGACGCGGCAGCTAAAAAAGCCAATGCAATTCTGGGCTGCATCAATAGGAGTATAGCATCTAGATCAAGGGAAGTAATAGTGCCACTGTATTCTGCTCTGGTCAGACCTCACCTGGAGTACTGTGTCCAGTTCTGGGCACCACAGTTCAAGAAGGACACTGACAAACTGGAACGTGTCCAGAGGAGGGCAACCAAAATGGTCAAAGGCCTGGAAACGATGCCTTATGAGGAACGGCTAAGGGAGCTGGGCATGTTTAGCCTGGAGAAGAGGAGGTTAAGGGGTGATATGATAGCCATGTTCAAATATATAAAAGGATGTCACATAGAGGAGGGAGAAAGGTTGTTTTCTGCTGCTCCAGAGAAGCGGACACGGAGCAATGGATCCAAACTACAAGAAAGAAGATTCCACCTAAACATTAGGAAGAACTTCCTGACAGTAAGAGCTGTTCGACAGTGGAATTTGCTCCATATGTCAGGAGTGCTCTGATGGGGTTTCCTGCTTGGCAGGGGGTTGGACTCGATGGCCCTTGTGGTCTCTTCCAACTCTATGATTCTATGATTCTATGATTTGATCCGCTCAGCTTCTGCTGAGGGGCTATAAGGGGCAGGTTGTAAATTGCACAATGAACAACAGGACCTAATCTCTGAGGAACTGCCCAATAAAGACAGGAATTCCTACACCAACGACAGAATAATTGCCACACACAGGAAGAACAATGATATACAGTGGTACCTCAGGTTAAGTATTTAATTTGTTCCGGAGATCCGTTCTTAACCTGAAACTGTTCTTAACCTGAAGCACCACTTTAGCTAATGGGGCCTCCTGCTGCTGCTGCGCTGCAGGAGCACGATTTCTGTTCTCATCCTGAAGCAAAGTTCTTAACCCGAGGTACTATTTCTAGGTTAGCAGAGTCTATAACCTGAAGCGTATGTAACCTGAAGCGTATATAACCTGAGGTACCACTGTACTCATTTTACATCCTTAAGATATCAATGACATCTCTTCTTCTCTTACCATGGTTCATTTTACATATCACAAATCCCTGCATGTTTTACAAAAACTATGCCATTCAGTCTTCCATTATTGCATCCCTGCTGGCCAGGGAAGAGGGAGGCTCCAACTGTGTTGCTTGGTTGCGTTGCTCACCCAATAAGGTGTCTAAGAACGACTGGGGGGTGGAGCTTGCATGCCTTGTGCCGATCAAATCGGCCGCGTTGCCTGGGGACTCGCCTTTGCTCAGCGCTTCCCAGCGGAGAAGTGACGGTGGTTTTCCTTGCTGCATCCCCTTTGCCGGGTAGCTGCGCTGTGGGAACCACCGCTTGAGGCTTCGTTTGGCTGCTGGCTGGGCTTTCTGCTTTGGCTCGGAGGGGCTCAGAAGTTGAACATACCTGTGCTCTGAAAATCCCTTATTTTGGCTGCTGATCCCTTATTTTCAAGGCTGCTGGTCCCTTATTTTCAAATCTGTAAGTTGCCCAGCAGCAGCCTTTTCTCCATAGCTGATGGGCAAAACCCCAATTGTCCCTTTGAAATATGATGCAAGAGGCAGGGCTGGCAGCAGTCTGATATTACTAGCAGGGAGCTGTGGTTTTGTTTTGTTCTTCTGAGAAGAGAGGAATCTGGGGACGTGGCCAGTGTGGTCTACCAAGTGAGGAAGTGCTGCCTTTTATTCTGCACAGCCACAAAGGTTCAAGGCCTGCCGTTCTCTCCAGTTTAAACCAAACCTCACACATAGCGAGGGGAGAATCTATCCGTGTTGGCGGACTTTGGGAGAAGTGATGTGCGTTGGGCATGCTTTATTTTTTTCTATTTTTTTATTGGAAATTTTATTTACAACATAACATAAACCCCCACCCCAATACAGAAATCCACTCCCATTAAACATGATCATAACATACAATAAGCATAACATACAACAATACAAATAAAAGACTACCTTTATCCTGGATCTGGCCTCCTTATTTACTTTTTATAAGCTGTTTCCTTTATGAATAATTATTAAGATTTTTCTAATTATAACTTAAATATCCACAAAGTCTCCTGCAGACATTAATCAAAACAAGTGCAGGTATGTATTTTAGAGCACTATTTCGTGAAATATTCTGTGCATTTTCCCCATGCTTTTTGAAACGCTTGTCTAGTGTGATCTGTAATTGCCTCTATTAATCTAGCCAGTTCAATATACAGTGGTACCTTGGGTTAAGTACTTAATTTGTTCTGGAGGTCCGTTCTTAACCTGAAACTGTTCTTAACCTGAAGCACCACTTTAGCTAATGGGGCCTCCTGCTGCTGCCGCGCTGCCGGAGCACGATTTCTGTTCTCATCCTCAAGCAAAGTTCTTAACCCGAGGTAATATTTCTGGGTTAGTGGAGTCTGTAACCTGAAGCGTATGTAACCCGAGGTACCACTGTACTCTAACAGTTTGTCTTGCTGTTTCCTTTTTGTTGGCATTTCCTTTCCCCCAGTTTCCCCCCCGGTGTGTGCTCTTCACATAGAGGGTGGTGGGTGAAATGGGAGCACAAAGCAGGCATGATGCCGCTTTCCGAAACCTCCTCCCTCTTCCCCCCAAGAACAGACCGTTTTTGCAGGTTCTGCAGAGCAGCTTATTAGTTGCAAGGCATTCTGGGAACCTTTGATGTCTGGCAAGCGGCAGCAACACCTCTCGCTGACCATCACATCTCCGAGAGCCTCTTCCTTCCCTTTGCCCTTGGTGAGATGCAAAGGTTCTTAACCTGAAGCACCACTTTAGCTAATGGGGCCTCCTGCTGCCGCTGTGCCACCAGAGCACGATTTCTGTTCTCATCCTGAAACAAAGTTCTTAACCTGAAGCACTATTTCTGGGTTAGCGGAGACTGTAACCTGAAGCGTCTGTAACCTGAAGTGTATGTAACCCGAGGTACCACAAATCAGAATCCGGTGCAATCAGACCAGGATGTCAGAATCTCCGCTTGGCTAAGCCGATAAGGCCTCATCTTCCTCCAAGCCG
Organism: Podarcis gaigeae; assembly: GCF_964106915.1. Taxonomy (NCBI): domain Eukaryota; kingdom Metazoa; phylum Chordata; class Lepidosauria; order Squamata; family Lacertidae; genus Podarcis; species Podarcis gaigeae. The sequence continues at coordinate 5,932,870 of NC_139689.1, read as the reverse complement.
AGTCTCTGAAATCGCCTCCGACGTGTTTAATGGCCTGAGCCTTTGATAAGGCCTCAAGCACATTCTATCCAGCAGGGTTCCCAGCACAGGGAAGAGACGAGAGGTTTGGGTACATTGTAAAGAGATTTATTTCTAAACTACGCAGAACAGAAAAGACACCCTCTCTTTATGAAAGCAGAGAGCAACTGAACAAAGGAACAAAGGAAACAGGAAATCACTAACGTCACATCCCGTCTCCCTTTCGCGTGAGACTGGAAGGTCTCAGGAATGTAAACAGAGTCCTGTGACTCCACGCAGCTGCTCAGTGAGAAACAGAAACTAACACAGGATTGGTGCAATATGTTCGAACCCTCTTGTTCCGGTGAGCAACCTGGCCACTCAATTCTGCACCAGATGAAGTTTCCGAACCATCTGCAGAGACAGCCCTACATATAATGCATTGCAGTAATCTAACCTTGAGGATACCAGAGCATAGACAACAACTTTGACCATTCCCATCACCCCTTGAGCACAGACCATGTTGGCTGGGGCTGATGGGAGCTGGATCCCAAGATCATCAAGGGAGCCACAAGTTCCAAATCCCTGATCTAGGGAGAGGAACAGCAGCTAACTGGGTATAAATCCTTCCGCTTAGAGGCACCCTTGGGCAACAGGGCAAAGTATTTTAGACAGACAAACTCTTGAGGAAAGAGCTGCAGAAAGTGAGCCAAGCCGCATGCTGGACTAGGCAGCGGAAGGCAGAACACTGCCCTCTTCCCTGACCCCTTCCACCCCATCTCCCTGGTCGTAAATCCCCATCTGAATATTTTAATCTCCCTGATGGCTCATTCGTCTTCAGAATCTCTGTATCGTTCTGCTCTCTTCTTGCCCTGAAGGGGAAAGTAGTTGTAGACAGTGGCGTAGTGTGGGGGGTGCAGGGGGGGCCGGCCGCACCGGGCGCAACATCTGGGGGTTAGGGTTAGGGGGCACAAATCCACGGGTTAGGGGGCGCAAATCCACGGGTTGGGGGCGCAAATTACTTGCCTTGCCCCGGGTGCTGACAACCCACGCTACGCCACTGATTGTAGAGACCTTCCTCCTGGTCTTCTGCCGGTTTCGCTCCGCTCTCCATCCATGATTGCGATATTGGGGGCTGAGGCAGAGCAGGGGGCGGCAAGGCAGTAAAAGGCGTCTGAGTCCTGAAAAGGAGAAGGAAATTGAGGGAAATTGAGGCTAATTGAGGCTGTTGGGAGCAAATTGAGGGTTGGCATCCATTTTTGATAGCAGGAAGGTGACCACCCTCCTCTTTTGCTTATCTCCAGTGCACAGCAATTCAGAGGCAGACTGCTTCTGCACAGTGAAGACCTCCTTAGCTGTCATGACTAAAATGCTTTGGCGGAATATTCTTCACAAATGTACCTCTTTTCAAAGGGCATCTAAACCACATCCTGTAGCAGCCAATTCCATAGCTCAGTTTCTATTTCCTTAAATAGAGAGGGGGGAGCCAGTTATTGTATTGTCAAAGGTTCATTTTTAAATGGTTCCACAATTTCTGTCCCAGTTTTTTTTATTATAAAGAGAATACACACAGCGGCTCACAGCAAAGGTGAATGGTCAAGCAACTCAACAGATCTGCTCCCTTCGCCCCTTCTGCCCTTTCCCTGCCCATTCGCTGTATCCCTGTCCCAGCCACCCCATCTCTTTCAGACATCTTCCCTTCTCTCCGACATGCCATCATTTCCCCCTCCTTATCTGCCATCCCCAAACTTGTCCTTCTTCCTGGATAGCTCAGTTGGCTAGAGCGTGGTGCTGATGATGCCAAGGTTGCAGGTTTGATCCCCATAAGGGGCAGCTGCATTTCCCTGCATTGCAGGAGGGTTGGACTAGATGATCCCCTGGGTCCCTTCCAATTCTACAATTCTATGATTCTTCCTGTGGGGTCTCTTTGCTCCTTTTTCTGCCTGGGACACCCCCCGCTGCCTGTTCCTCCAGTTGCCTTTCATCCTTTTATCTCCCAGCCAACAAGACATTGTCCCTCTCTTGACTGATCTCTCCTGCATTTCCAGGTTACCACTCATTGCATGGTTTGTGGGTGCTCTACGCCTCCAACTATGTTCAAAACTTTAAGAACTGAACTGCTGCCTGAGCTGGCTCTTTCGCTCCTCCCTTCCTCCTTGTGTGCCATCACCACTGATATTTTGGTCGGCCAGTCTAGGAACACTTTTTGGAAGAAATGCTTTAAATAAATAAAAAAATCATGAAGATACACATCACATCAGTGTTATACCAGCATTACTTGCCGTTACCTCTGAGGCTTCTTAGTGGCGCTGAACATTTCAACGTACTCGGAATTCGCTTCTTTCTTGTTTTCCTGCTCGGATTTCAACGCTTCCAAAGTGGAAATGAAGAGAGAAAAGACAAGAAAGATCGTGAGACAGGGCTGGTCCTGAAAAGAAACCTCTTGAGGCTGGGAGTTCCACAGGACAGACACAGGCAAGGCTCCCTCCGACATCCTAACCACATCCAATTCGAAGGAAGACAAAATAAATGCTTGTTTTTGTTGCTTTTAACCAACACTGCTCTCCCGGCCACCACTCTCACGACACAGAAAGGAGCATCATCCCCTAAATATCTTAAGCAGGCTTCTACATACATAGGTAGTAGTAGTAGTAGTAATAATAATAATAATAATAATAATTTATTTATACCCTGCCCACCTTTTGGGTTACCCAGCCACTCTGGGCAGCTCCCAACAGAATATTAAAAACATGATCAAACATCAAACATCAAAAACTTTCCTAAACAGGACTGCCTTCAGATGACTTCTAAAATTCAGATAGTAGTTTATTTCCTTGACATCTGATGGGAGGGTGTTCCACAGGGAGAGTGCCACCACCGAGAAGGCCCTCTGCCTGGTTCCCTGTAATCTCACTTCTCACAGGGAGGGAACTGCCAGAAGGCCCTCAGAGCTGGACCTCAGTGAGCGATGGGGGTGGAGATGCTCCTTCAGGTATACTGGGCCAATGATATGAGAGGCCCACAGTCTCCAGCATCACCTACCTCTCTTCCTTCTCGTGCAGTAAAAAGCAAGAGGGACCATCAGGATCGCCAGTGGAATCACCCAGCGTGCATATAGCAGGGGTGACGAAGAGCAATTTGGTGCCCAAACTGCAGAAAGGAAAGAAGGGGATTTGGCTGTTGGTATGAATAAGGGGTCCTGGCAAATATAAGGGGAAGAAGGGGAAGAAATGGAGGCAGTGAGAGATTTTACTTTCTTGGCCTACATGATCACTGCAGATGGTGACAGCAGTCACGAAATTAAAAGACGCCTGCTTCTTGGGAGAAAGGCAATGACAAACCTAGATAGCATCTAAAAAAGCAGAGACATCACCTTGCGGACAAAGATCCATATAGTGAAAGCTCTGGTTTTCCCAGTAGTGATGTATGGAAGTGAGAGCTGGACCATAAAGAAGGCTGATCACCGAAGAATTGATGCTTTTGAATTATGGTGCTGGAGGAGACTCTTGAGAGTCCCATGGACTGCAAGAAGATCAAATGCATCCATTCTGAAGGAAATCAGCCCTGAGTGCTCATTGGAAGGACAGATCCTGAAGCTGAGGCTCCAAGACTTTGGCCACCTCATGAGAAGAGAAGACTCCCTGGAAAAGACCCTGATGTTGGGAAAGATGGAGGGCACAAGGAGAAGGGAACGACAGAGGACGAGATGGTGGGACAGTGTTCTCGAAGCTACCAGCATGAGTCTGACCAAACTGTGGGAGGCAGTGGAAGACAGGAGTGCCTGGTGTGCTCTGGTCCAGGGGGTCACAAATAGTCGGACACCACCAAACGACACAATAACAACAACAACATGAATAAAGGGAGGAGAGACTCCATTGCAGCCGTTGTTGAAGACACAGTAACAGTAATTCAGTGAAGTTAAAAACATATCAGTATATTGGTATACCGATATACCAAAGGAACAGAAAAGACATTATATGTATGCGACAGCAGCCACATCGATGCTGCTAGCCTAGAGATGGAAAGAAAATTCTGTCCCTACCCGAGAAGAAAGGCAAATAAAACTGTTGGACTATGCCGAAATGGCAAAACTGACTGGAAGACTCAGGAACCAAGGAGAACTAAACTTCAATAAAGAAAGGGGGAAATTTATAATTTATCTAGGTGATCACTGTAAACAAGTGAAAACCCTAGCAGGATTGTAATAACACTTGCAATGTAACTAATATTATGGACAAGATGGGAAGATATAAAATATGGATTGTGGAAAAATATGCAGTTAAGAGGGTGTACAATAGGACCCATGGAGGGGAAGGTGGAAAGTCCAGAAATTTGGACAAATCTCTAACTATGGGTATGTAATTTGGATTGTTATGAATTAATATTTGTAAAATATTAGGGCATGGCTCACCTGTGACTTTCACCGTTTGGCTCCAGGGAGACATGATCCATCGGCTGCTCAGTTTCTGCTCATACCTGCAAGCAAATCCCCCAGTGTGGATGCTGGCTGTGACTTGGACCAGGATGTTTGCAGAGGCGTTCGAGAAGGCATTCCTGGGTTCTCCGGAGTCCGCCAGAGACTCTTCACTGCTGGAGGAAATCTGGACCCCATCCTTGTAGAAATGGAACCTTTGCTCTGCGTCACTGCCAATGGCCGAGCAAGTGAGGTGCAGGAATCCCCCTTCCTTCACCGCTCCAGACGGAGGATCCACTGTCAGCACGGGGGCAGGAGGAGGATCTGGAGGAGCCAGCCACAAAGGAGAGGGGGTTAGGAGGGACCACAAGATGAGGAAAAGCTGTTGCTCAATGTCAGAGCATCTATCTGCTTGTCCTAAATTCAAACCCTGGCAGGGAGATGCAATCCTTGGCAGGAGGAAGAAGAAGAAGAAGAGTTTGGATGTGATATCCCGCTTTATCACTACCCTAAGGAGTCTCAAAGCAGCTAACAATCTCCTTTTCCCTTCCTCCCCCCCAACAAACACTCTGTGAGGTGAGTGGGGCTGAGAGACTTCAAAGAAGTGTGACTAGCCCAAGGTCACCCAGCAGCTGCATGTGGTGGAGCAGAGAAACGAACCTGGTTCACCAGATTACGAGTCTACCACTCTTAACCACTACATCACACTAGCTACAGGAGCTACTGAAGCTGTCCGTAAAAGAAAATGAATACAATAGCTAAGTGATTTGGAGTCTGTGGTTCACTGAGGTTTTAGGTTCACTGCAATGTATCTAATATTATGGACAAGATGGGAAGATATAAAATACGGATAGTGGAAAAATATGCAGTTAAGAGGGTGTACAATAGGACCCATGGAGGGGAAGATGGAAAGTCCAGAAATTTGGAGAAATCTCTAATTATGGGTATGTAATTTGGATTGTTATGAATTAATATTTGTAAAATATTAGGGCATGGCTCACCTGTGACTTTCACCGTTTGGCTCCAGGGAGACATGATCCATCGGTTGCTCAGTTTCTGCTCATACCTGCAAGCAAATCCCCCAGTGTGGATGCTGGCTGTGACTTGGACCAGGATGTTTGCAGAGGCGTTCGAGAAGGCATTCCTGGGTTCTCCGGAGTCCGCCAGAGACTCTTGACTGCTGGAGGAAATCTTGACCCCATCCTTGTAGAAATGGAACCTTTGCTCTGCGTCGCTGCCATTGGCCGAGCAAGTGAGGCGCAGGAATCCCCCTTCGTTCACCACTCCAGACGGAGGATCCACTGTCAGCACCGGGGCAGGAGGAGGAGCTACAAGAGCTGTCCATAAAGGAAAATGAGTACAATGGCTAAGGGATTAGGAGTCTGTGGCTCACGGAGGTTTTAAGGGGCAAGCCATAACTAAATCGGGTTCATCCAGGCAGGGTTGCCAACAGAGAGTTGTGGGTTCATGAATTCCCCTCTTGGACTTCAGGAGGGGAGAGGAGAGGACAGGATCAGGAACATGTGTTGCACAACATTCAGGGGAAACGTGCAGTGTCCGGGAATGTAAACGTTAGCTGGCTAAACTCTTAATCCCCATTTGGGGATCTGTACTACTCATGTCAAGGGACGCGGGTGGCGCTGTGGGTTAAACCACAGAGCCTAGGACTTCCCGATGAGAAGGTCGGTGGTTCGAATCTCCGCAACAGGGTGAGCTCCCGTTGCTCGGTCCCAGCTCCTGCCAACCTAGCAGTTCGAAAGCACATCAAAGTGCAAGTAGATAAATAGGTACCACTCCGGTGGGAGGGTAAATGGCGTTTCCGTGCGCTGCTCTGGTTCGCCAGAGGCGGACTAGTCATGCTGGCCACATGGCCCGGAAGCTGTACGCCGGCTCCCTCGGCCAATAAAGCGAGATGAGCACCGCAACCCCAGAGTCGGCCTCGACTGGACCTAATGATCAGGGTCCCTTTACTTTTACCTTTCTACTCATGTCATGTGTAAGCCATCACATCCCCTAAATTGCCCTAGGAGTCTGCACTGGTACAATAGATGGGTCTCCCCACTTCAGACCTTTTCCATCTCTCAATGGTATGAGGGTGGTGATCCCTTTGACAGCACATGTACTAAAATTGGAATGATACAGGGAAGATTAGCATGGCCCCAACTCAAGGATGACACGTAAATGTGTGAAGCGTTCCATATTTTTTCAGGGCTATATATTTTTTAATAAGGACTGGGGGGAAATTGTAATATATTTGACAGAACCCTGTAAACGGTTAAAAACGTTATCAAGATTGAAATAACAATTGCAATGTGAAAAGAAATATAGGAGAAAATAGCGTTTTATGGAGGATATGATTTGCAGTGCAAAGGGTTATTTGTGGACTCCACAAAAGGGAGGGTGGCAGTCTGAGAATCCTGTATTTTTTTATTTGATTTTTTTCTGTGAATGCCAAACCAAATTGTAAAACCAACAAAAATAGTTATAAAAGAAGTAACTGGTATGAGGGTGATGTGTCAGAGCTTTACAGCATGCCCCAGGCCCCTTGCCTGGTTTCTTACTCATGAGTAGTATTAATGCTTGACTACGGGTTACAGCATGGGACACGGGTGGCGCTGTGGGTAAAACCTCAGCGCCTAGGACTTGCCGATCGCATGGTCGGCGGTTTGAATCCCTGCGGCGGGGTGCGCTCCCGTCGTTCGGTCCCAGCGCCTGCCAACCTAGCAGTTCGAAAGCACCTCTGGGTGCAAGTAGATAAATAGGGACCGCTTACCAGCGGGAAGGTAAACGGTGTTCTGTGTGCTGCGCTGGCTCGCCAGATGCAGCTTCGTCATGCTGGCCTCGTGACCCGGAAGTGTCTGCGGACAGCTCTGGCTCCCGGCCTCTAGAGTGAGATGAGCGCACAACCCTAGAGTCTGGCAAGACTGGCCCGAACGGGCAGGGGTACCTTTACCTTTACCTTTATGGGTTACAGCGCTATCTTCCAAGAAACAAAGACAGACCCACATTGCAGTCTGAGAAGATCTCAACAAGGTTCCCACTTCCGAGGTAACCCTGGCATCTGAGAACATCACCCGCTGGCTTATAACCATGCCAGACCAGTGGTTCTGCTAACATTGTATACACTGACTGGCAGCATCTCTCTCCAGGTCCTCAGGCAGGAGAGTTTCCCAGACCTACCAGGAGACAACGGGGATTGAACCTGGGACATTCTAGGGCAGCCTTCCCCTTCGTCTTCCAAGAGAACTATGTGTTTTTTTTAAGGCCTCACCCATCACTGAAATCCTGATCCTTCTGCTTTCTGGGGAAGAGATGTTCCAGCTCGATTCCACAGCTCGGTACATGCAAAGATGATCCGCGCTGTCTTGAGGAGACAAGCTCCTCGTGTACGTAAAGGAGGCCAGAGGAGAAGGGGGCCTGTAGTCATACAACAGCCATCGGTCCTTCCCAAAGAGAACCCTCGACATGAGAAGGTTTTCAGGAGCAGAGCATGTGAGTTTCACAATCTCCCCACTGCTGTAGATGTCAAGCTTCGGGGACACAGAGAAGAACGGAGGACGAAGGCGGCCTGAGAAGCAAATAAACAGATAAGGAATAAGAAGCCAGCCTTGTTTGGCGATGCCCCATTTCCCTTCAAAATGCAAACCGTAAGACCGCCCAAGTTTGGCAGGGCAGGAGACCAGGGTGGCCTGCCACAAAATGTTGCAGTGTATGCCTAGCAGTTAATAGTTGTGTTCTTGTTGCAACAGGAGCTTCCTTGTCCTGTTCAGGATTTGTAGGGAAGGGGGGAGTTTCAGGGTGGGGGAAAGGATAAAATGTCCCGCCGACCTATAGTGCTAGGAGACAAGGGGCAGCCAGCCAGCCTAGTGGTGTGTTCAGGGGCCCCTCTGAAGCAGCTCCAGGTTCATTTCAAGGGGTGATTTCAAAGTAAATTCACCTCCCCTGCAGGAGAAGCTTTGGAACAGTATTCATGAGATAGGGATTGATTTATTTTTCTTCCGAAACTGCAACTTATAGGAAGATGCTTATAGGAAGTCTCTCCAAGGACCGTAATGTGGGTCTGAAATTGTCCTCTTACTCCAGCCCAAAGCATCCCCATAGTTCATGCCTCTAGTGCCTCTTTCTCCCAGGGGGTAATCTTCTACTCTTTGCCACAGTTAAGGGATATTATTATTATTATTATTATTATTATTATTATTATTAATTTATTATCTGGTTTCCCCAGCCACTCTGGGCGGCTCACAATATAATATTATAAACATGATAAGACATCAAATATTTAAAACTTTCCTAAGCAGGGTGCCTTCAGGTGTCTTCTAAAAGTCAGGTAGCTGTTTATTTCCTAGACATCTGATGGGAGGCCATTCCACAGGGTGGGTGCCACTACCAAGAAGGCCCTCTGCCTTTTGATGATATGAACTAGCCAAACTTAACTCACCTATAATGGAAACCTCAATGCGGTTACTCCGTTCAGACAGTTGTCCTGCACTGCTTTCTTCTGTGTATTCACAGACAAATGATTTCTTTATTTCCTGAAATCCTGCAGTGATTTCCAGGGTATTATCAAACTGTTCTTGGGGTCTAGTGTAATTACCATCTGCTTTCAATTCATAAAAGAAGAACTTGGCTGCCGGCTGCCCTTCCGGGTGGGAGCATTTCAACTTGATCCGTTGTCCCTGGAGAAAGGTCTGTCTTGGAGGGATAATGGACAGCTCTGGAGCTGGTGGAAGCAAAACTGCTTTGGGGAAAGGGAAGAAGTGCAAGGGGGGAATGCCATTCAGAGAATTCCCCATATATGAGATTAGGACTACAATATGAGTCTGTGCAACTTCCAGACCAATCCCCCCAGCACCTCTCCTTAACATTCATCTATATTCAAAACATGAAGCAATGTTATAGCAATTGTGCTCTCTTGCTTTCCCTAAGGAACCAGGAGGATGTGGACTTTGTGACTATATTCAGGGACCTTGCTTTGTGTTCCTTGCACCTGGCAAAAACAACAGAATGGTTTGGGCAGAATCACCCAGATGGTTTGGACTTTGCATGTATTCATTCACAAAGAGAATGTTCTTCACCAGCGATCGACAAGCACCACCGCGGTGAAGACCAGAATATTCCTCAAGTGCTGTTTCCCTCCACGTAAGCGAAGGCTTTCACGATTCTTCAACCCTGGGTCACCAGATGTTGTTGAACTACAGCTTCCATCAAGCAGGCAGGGGAAGATGGGAGTTGTAGAGCAACAACAATATCTGCGCCCCCCAAGGCTGAAGAATTGCTTAAAATAAACCTGCCCCTTTGCTACATCACATTAAAGCTCATCTTCACAACAGACTTGAATCTTCAGTACTGTACTCTGTTGGCTTCCCCTAGGAACTATGATGGTGGCAGTTTTCTGACTACGCTGAGAGATCTTGGCCAGAGCTCCTTTGTTCTCTCTCACAGTTACAACTACCAAAATGGCAGAGTAGGAGCCATGTCAAATCTGTATCCAGGGCAGCTGTTTACCAGCTCCATCTGGTATGTAGGCTGAGACCCTATCTGCCTGCAGACTGTCTCGCCAGAGTGGTACATGCTCTGGTTATCTCCCACTTGGATTACTGCAATGCGCTCTACGTGGGGCTACCTTTGAAGGTGACCCGGAAACTACAACTAATCCAGAATGCGGCAGCTAGACTGGTGACTGGGGGTGGCCGCCGAGACCATATAACACCGGTCTTGAAAGACCTACATTGGCTCCCAGTACGTTTCCGAGCACAATTCAAAGTGTTGGTGCTGACCTTTAAAGCCCTAAACGGCCTCGGTCCAGTATATCTGAAGGAGCGTCTCCTCCCCCATCGTTCTGCCCGGACACTGAGGTCCAGCTCCGAGGGCCTTCTGGCAGTTCCCTCACTGCGAGAGGCCAAGTTACAGGGAACCAGGCAGAGGGTCTTCTCGGTAGTGGCGCCCGCCCTGTGGAACGCCCTCCCATCAGATGTCAAAGCGATAAACAACTACCTGACATTCAGAAGACATCTGAAGGCAGCCCTGTTCAGGGAAGTTTTTAATATGTGACATTTTAGTGTATTTTTCATCTCTGTTGGAAGCCGCCCAGAGTGGCTGGGGAAACCCAGCCAGGTGGGCGGGGTACAAATAATAAATAATAATAATAATAATTATTATTATTATTATTATTATTATTATTATTATTATTATCATGATCCCCAAGATGGCTTAGCTTTCGTGCAAGCAATTCTGTCACAAAGAGTACGTTTCTCACCAGTGATGGACAGCACAACCTCGTTACTCAGTGAAGACAGGAAGAGTCTCTTTTCCCCCAGGTAAGCACAGAGAAATGTTTTGTTTGTTTCCAGGTATTCTGTGGAAACCTCCAAGATATTTTCCACCTGTTCTTCATAAATGACCTGTACACCAGCTCTCTTTTCATAGAAATAGAACCACGTTGCCATCTGTCCTTTTGGGGGGAGCATATCAATGAAGCCTGTTCTCCACAAGCAAAAGTGTTGTGTGGAGGTAAGAGGGACAGCCAAAAGCCTGATGGATGTGCAGTCACAGTATCTGAGAAACAGAGGGAGATACCTGGGAATATCCCTCTGAATTATCCTCAACTTTGATTACTGCTTGTAATCAAACGCATCCCATTCCATCCTTTACTCCAATGCCTCATGAACTCGAAATCAGATTTTGAAAATCTCTCTCTCCTCCCTTCTCCCTTTCACCATCAATATGATGTCACAGCATTAAAAACTTCCCTAAACAGGGCTGCCTCCAGATGTCTTCTAAAAGTCAGATAGTTGTTTATTTCCTTGATATCTGATAGGAGGGCGTTCCACATGGCGGGAGCCACTACCGAGAAGGCCCTCTGCCTGGTTCCCTGTAACCTCACTTCTCGCAGTGAGGGAACTGCCAGAAGGCCCTCGGAGCTGGACCTCAGTGTCCGGGCTGAATGATGTGAGTGGAGACGCTCCTTCACATATACTGGACGCATACCATTTAGAGCTTTCAAGGTCAGCATCAACACTTTGAATTGTGCTCGGAAACGTACTGGGAGCCAATGTAGGTCTTTCAGGATCAGTGTTACATGATATCAGTGGCCACTCCCAATGACCAGTCTGGCTGCCACATTCTGGATTAGTAGTAGTTTCCAGGTCACCTTCAAAGGTAGCCCCACGTAGAGTGCATTGCAGTAGTCCAAGCGGGAGATAACCAGAGCATGGACCACTCTGGCCAGACAGTCTGTGGGCAGGGAGGGTCTCATCCTGCATACCAGGTGGAGCTGGTAGACAGCTGCCCTGTCCATGGAGGTTCAGGTCAATTCTGTGTCCAGAGAATTGACCTGCGCCTCCATGGACAGCAGTGAGTCCAAAATGACTCTCAGGCTGCGCACCTGGTCCTTCAGGGGCACAGTTGCCCCATTCAGGACTAGGGAGTCCCCCACACCCGCCCGCCTCCTGTCCCCCCAAAACAGTACTTCTGTCTTGTCAGGATTCAGCCTCAATCTGTTAGCCGCCATCCACCCAATCATGCAAAATGTGACAATCCTACATCCCATAGAGCTTCTGGCTCCTATCACAAAAGTTGAAAGAAGAACAGAAATCCGCTTTACCTGCCTGGACTGATCTCCCGAGGAGGATCTGGAGACAGACTGGAAGTGAAGAGCAAAGAGAGATGCAGTGTGAATGTGAGATAGACGACGAATTTCCAATCTGAGTTGAGCAGAGAGGTCACCAACCTGTCACCAAAGCAGCAGACTTCATCCTCAGTCAGTATCCCTGGAAGAACAACCACGGCTGGAGCCCCAAATCCACCTTCTCTCTGGTTTCTGTCCCAAGAGAGACAATGAACCGGCCTTGCGGAAGTCTGTCTTCTCAAAATAAAGACTAAAGACAGGAAACACAACATCACACCCTCGACTCCAGCCCATTGTGTAGACACACACCCTGAGCTGTGTGCAGAACTCGGCCTGTAGGCTTTAGCCCTAACCACAAGCTTTAGCCATCTAGAAACTGCTAACCACATCTTATCTTGCTGTGCCATCACCTGTTTTTCTCTGCGGTCAAAGTTCTTGAAGCAACCCAAATGGAACAATGTGCAGCAGGATGGGAGAAGGGAAGAGCAGAACTCAACTTTACCTGCATAGACGGGTCGCCAAAGGAAGATCGGGAGATTGGACGGAAAGCTCCTGCTCTCTGAAGCTGGTATTAGCTGCTTCCAGCCTGCCAAACTCCTTCTGTCCCCTCCTCTTTCCCAAGTACAGTTTAAAGAAGTCACGTTAGAATTTAACTTGGAAATGTGAAAACACATGCATTGAGAAGCGGATTTCAGTGCAACACGCTGAGAACCTCAGCTGAAACTTAATTGTATTTACAATATAAATACATTTAAGTAAAAAAAAAAAAGGCGAAAGATTTATACGATCTGAAGAGAAACCAGAGTATAACGTTTGAAACCAGAGATAACGTTTGTTAGTTTTAAGGAAGATTTGTGATAATATCGATCAGAAATATTGTTAAAAAATAAGGTTAACAGCAAAATAATACTGTAGTGCAATATCAGTTTAAGAAATGTGAAAGAAGTGAGTAAAATGAAGGATTATCAGACAAGCTGAGGGAAGTCAAAAAGGAGAAATTCGTGATAAAATGAAAAGATGTTTGGATTGTATAATTTTTGTATTGGAAAATGAATAAAAAATATTTATTAAAAAAAAAGAAAGAAACTTAAATGTATTTACAGTGGTACCTCAGGTTAAGTACTTAATTCGTTCCGGAGGTCCGTTCTTAACCTGAAACTGTTTTTAACCTGAAGCACCACTTTAGCTAATGGGGCCTCCCGCTGCTGCCGCGCTGCCGGAGCACGATTTCTGTTCTCATCCTGAAGCAAAGTTCTTAGCCTGAAGCACTATTTCTGGGTTAGCGGAGTATATAACCTGAAGCGTATGTAACCTGAGGTACCACTGTATTTGCATTTAGATCTCACCCCTTTCCTCTGTTGGCAAACATATATTTCTTTGGTTAGTTAAGAAAATTTCTCTATTGCTGGACTGCAGTAAAAGCTTGGCTGTAGTTTAAAGGAAATATCAAAACTATCAACAAAGAGTACGTAGCTAAGAACAGTGTAAAACATGAATTGTAGTTCCCTGGCAGCCACACAGCCAGGCATTGACCGGATCCAAAGATGCATAGCTTCAGCAAGGTTAATTTTAATTGCCTTCAGGCCAAACCCTGGTGGGAACCAAGCCGCCAACAGAGTTACAATGTAGGGCCCAGGGCTGGATTTAGGTTTGACGATGCCCTAAGCTACTGAAGATAATGGGGCCCTTTATATGTCCAGCTGTCCTTTGTCAGCAACAATTTGTCACTGCTTTTGTGCTGAATATATGCTATGTGGTAATTTATGAACCTAATAGGTATCTAAAACCATTTGCACATAACAAAATATGTATTTTATCAAAGTAATTGTTGAACTGAAATACAATTAAGAAGAAGTATATTCATAGTGAAATACAATTAAGAAGAAGTATATTAATAATAGTGGGACACGGGTGGCGCTGTGGGTTAAAGCACAGAGCCTAGGACTTGCCGATCAGAAGGCTGGCGGTTCGAATCCCCGCAACGGGGCGAGCTCCCGTTGCTCAGTCCCTGCTCCTGCCAACCTAGCAGGTTGAAAGCACCTCAAAGTGCAAGTAGATAAATAGGTGGGAAGGTAAACGGCGTTTCCTTGCGCTGCTCTGGTTCGCCAGAAGCGGCTTAGTCATGCTGGCCACAGGAACTGTACGCCGGCTCTCTCGGCCAATAAAGTGAGATGAGCCCAGAGTCGGCCACGACTGGACCTAATGGTCAGGGGTCCCTTTACCTTTTTATATTAATAGTGAAATAATTATTAAGCTCTAACTTAAAAAGATTTTTTATTCATAACAAAATTAATAATGCAGTCCCATTGGCATTTGGCAATAACAAAAGTTCCTTTAGAAACACAATTTACAAAGACTCATAATCTGGTTTTTTATCTTATATTTTGGAATCGTACATCCAGTTTTTTCCCTTTAAATTTTTTTTGGGGCCCCCAAGAGAGTGGGGCCCTAAACTATAGCTTGTACATAAATCCGACACTGGTAGGGCCCTACCCTGTCCAGAAACCTACAGAGTTTCGTTTGTTTAAGACTGAAACAAAAGAAGTTTTGCTTTGCTTATTTATTTGAAAGAGTCCTTTAATGACAAAGAAAACACCCAAACAGGTCATATTGTAAATGCAAAGCAATGCTCCATGAAAACCAAGCAATCATTTTCTGAGGGCAGGTGACCCCATGCCCTGAACCCCCATGGCAGGCACCAGAATGGAGAAGGCCTTTCTCTGGAACACTCCCCCCCCCCCCCAATGATAGACAGGGCTGACATAGACTTTGGGTCCATCCTGGAAACTGTCCCCGCTGCATCTCAAAAACCGCTTTCCTGGTCGTGCACAGAATGAAAGAGGACACCTGAAAGCCCCAACATTATCTTTCGCTCCTCTTTCTCCTTCAACAGAAAGCGAGCGGGACCATCAGAATCAGGAGAGTAGGAGCCGAGCGCAAATATCCCAGGGGCAGAGATGGATTTGGTATGGGTGATGATGGTGCTGATGAATATGGCCCCTGACCTGAAAGGAATAAAGAGGAATCTGTTATTTTTTCATTGTGTTTCGCTTGGGTCTTTCGTCCTGAAGGCGTGACGTCATTTGAAAAAGGTCCCAAGAACTTGGAATGTTGATTTTTATCTCTTTAATGACGGTACAGTGGTACCTCTGGTTGCGAACGGGATCCGTTCCGGAAACCTGTTCACAACATGAGCAGAACGCAATAATAATAATAATAATAATAATAGTAATAATAATAATAATAATTTATTATTTATACCCCGTCCATCTGGCTGGGTTTCCCCAGCCATTCTGGGCGGCTTCCAACAAAACACTAAAATACAATAACCTATTAAACATGAAAAGCTTTCCTAAAGCAATTCTCCGCCTCTGCGCATGCGCATGCGGTCATTTTGAGCAAGTAGTGAAACCCGGAAGTAACCCGTTCCATTACTTCCAGGTCGCCGCGGGACGTATCCTGAAAGAACTTAACCTGAACCGAACATAACAAGAGGTATGACTGTACTATCGATACCTTACAATCCCTATTAAAACATCTTCAGTATGTAAAGGTTGCCAGAGATCAGTTGCGTGACAAGGCACCCGAGCCACAAAGTTCCCAAGAGAACAATAAAACACACCTACACAAAGTATTTTGGATTATGGGTTCAAATAGGCCACGACTTTATTGATTACAGATGTGAGCGATTTGGCTTAGGCATTGGGGTGAAGCCAGACTATATCTTGACTCCTGCCCATCTGCAGGCAGTCCATTTAAGGGTAAACCACCGATAGGGGGTGCCCTATAACTTACATCAAATAGGGGCACCCCGAGGTGTCCCCATAGGGGCTGTGACATGGCCCTAGCCCACGCCCAGGCTTAAGACAGGATTCACACCGCAGATCCCTTTAACACAGCCTTTCTCAACCTGTGGGTCCTCAGATGTTATTGAACTACAACTCCTATCACCCCTAGCTAGCAAGGCCAGAGCTCAGGAATGATGGGAGTTGTAGTCCAACAACATCTGGGGACCCACAGGTTGAGAACCGCTGCTTTAACAGGATACCCTCACTAAGGAGGGGCAGGGGAGGCAGCAACCTCCCCTCCAACCATACGAAGGCTTACCCACAAGGTTGTGACGATTGCTACTAGGTAGGCGAAAACCAAATGGCCGGTGCCAATTTGCTAAGTGGGGAAAAATTCCAACCGGCCCCAACAACATGGCGACCGACAACTGGCACAGCAAGGTCATATCAGAGCAAAGCATGAAAAGAGGGTGGTTGGGTGGGTTGGGTGATCCGACGAAAAGGCAAGGAAGAGGGGGCCAGTCTGCCGGCCGCACCAAAATTAAATGGTCTGCAGCCATAATTACTCTGGCCGCAGAGTGACTGGGGCTGTCCCCAGCACAGATGACACGGTTGGCCGTGACGCAGGGGGGAAGGCTGCGTATCTCCCCCTAGTGTTGAGGCTCGGCTGACTGGCTGCAACAACACCCACCGGATAATAATAATTAATAACAACAACAACAACAACAACAACAACAACAACAACAACAACAAATTATTTATACCCCGCCCATCTGGCTGAGTTTCCCCAGCCACTCTGGGCGGCTCCCAATCAATTGTTAAAAACAATACAGTAGTACCTCAGGTTAAGTACTTAATTCCTTCTGGAGGTCCATTCTTAACCTGAAACTGTTCTTAACCTGAAGCACCACTTTAGCTAATGGGGCCTCCCACTGCCGCCGGGCCACTGGAGCACGATTTCCGTGGGTTAGCGGAGTTAGCGGAGTCTGTAACCTGAAGCGTCTGTAACCCAAGGTACCACTGTACAGCATTAAATATTGAAAACTTCTCTAAACATAAGATAAAATGTGAGCGGACCTCTCCATCTCCATCTCCATCCCTCCCCCCTCCCCCTCCATTTCCCCCCAAGCATGAAGGCTGAGACGCAGCATATGAAATAAAGAAGATGGCGATAATTGTGTCCCTTGTGGAAGACCAGACATATTGATAGCCTCATTTTCACACAACACATCAAAGTGGATTGTGCTACTACTGCTAAAGATGGCTCTCACTTCCCCAAAATGACTCACCTGGGACATTCACCACGACTTTCCCTGTCTTGCTCCATGGAGACATAACCCACCGGCCACCAATCGCTTCCTCATAACGGCAAGCAAATTCTCCACTGTGGTTGACCTTGGCTTGTAAGATGCCCATAGAGGTGTTTGGGGAGGTATTTGCACGTTCTCTGGATACGTCATGACTGGTGGCCATCTCAGCACCATCCTTGAAGAAATGGAATCTCTTCTCAGTTATGGTCCCATTGGCCAAGCAAGTGAGGCGCAGGGAGCCCCCTTCGTTCACCACTCCAGACGGAGGATCCACTTTCAGCACCGGAAAAAGAGGGGGATCTGGAGGAATCATTCGCAAAGGAGAAGTTATGAGCAGGTGACCTAGACATAGCTTAGTAGTTAAAAGCTTGTGGTCCATGTGGCCTGTAAAGGAAGCTATAATAATAATAATAATAATAATAATAATAATAATAATAATTTATTATTTGTACCCTGCCCATCTGGCTGGGTTTCCCCAGCCACAAAGACAAAAAATACACTAAGATGTCACACATTAAAAACTTCCCCGAACAGGGCTGCCTTAAGATGTCTTCTGAATGTCAGGGAGTTGTTTATCTCTTTGACATCTAATGGGAGGGCGTTCCACAGGGTGGGCACCACTACCGAGAAGGACCTCTGCCTGGTTCCCTGTAGCTTTGCTTCTCGCAGTGAGGGAACCGCCAGAAGGCCCTCGGCGCTGGAACTCAGTGTCCGGGCAGAACAATGGGGGTGGAGACGTTCCTACTGGACCGAGGCCGTTTAGGGCTTTAAAGGTCAACACCAACACTTTGAATTGTGCTCGGAAACGTACTGGGAGCCAGTGTAGGTCTTTCAAGACTGGTGTTATGTGGTCTCAGCGGCCGCTCCCAGTCAACAGTCTAGCTGCCACATTCTGGATTAATTGCAGTTTCCAGGTCACATTCAAAGGTAGCCCCACGTAGAGCGCATTGCAGTAGTCCAAGCGGGAGATAACCAGAGCATGCACCACTACAAGGTGTAACCAGAAAATTCGGTGAATGGTCACAGAAATCGGACAGCGAGAAATATTCGAACATACATGCCTTACAGGCCTTCAAAGTAGGCCTCCTCTGATATAACGCACCATTGACAACGTTCGTGGAACTGTTGGAAACTTCTGGAGAAGTCCTCTTTTCGTACTGCATTCAGTTCTCCCGTCACAGCAGCTTGGACGTGTGAAATGTTGGGAAATCTGTGCCCTTTCAGTGGAGATTTCAGTTTTGGAAAAAGAAATAAATCTGGTGGGGCCAGATCGGAAGAATATGGAGGGTGGGACAACTCAGTAACCTCAGTAATGATTTCATGTGGAATATGCAATTCTTCCACCATCATTCGGACGCACAAACGCCGATCCCACATCAATAACTCACTGATTCTGTCAACATTTGCTGCCCTTCAAGGAAACACTTAAACCACTCATACATTGTCTTTCGAGTTATGGCTTCAGCTCCGTACACAATTGTGAGCATTTCGTGGGTTTCTGATGCCGATTGTACAAATATTTCTCGCTATCCGGTTTCTGTGACCGTTCACCGAACTTTCCGGTCACAACTTTTTTTTAAAAAAAAATGATATTTATTAGAAGTTTCAAAAATTACAGAGAAAGAAAAAATAAGAAACTTGTATATATTTAGGTCAGACAGTTCTATGGGAACTCAGGGGTCTAAGGCTGGTATATTGTTTTGTTGATTACTGAGCGTGTGCCTGAATAAGTTTATTTTCTGAATTTAGAATCATAGGATTGTTGAGCTGGAAGGGATTCCAAGAGTCATCGAGTCCATACAATGCAGGAATCCTGTCCACAACTGCCCCTTGGTGGGCCTGAACCACCAACCTTCTGGATAATAGCTAGATGCACTGACCCACTTTGTCTACTCCTCAATAGATTCCATCAACAGTGTCTCCGAAAAATTGTACACATCACTTGGGAAGACAGGCGAACTAATGCCCATATACTGGAAGAAGAAAAGATCACCAGTGTTGAAGCGATGATTCTTCAACATCAACTTCGTTGGACTGGTCATGTTGTCCGGATGCCTGATGATCGTCTTCCAAAGCAACTACAGTGGTACCTTGGGTTAAGAACTTAATTCGTTCTGGAGGTCCGTTCTTAACCTGAAACTGTTCTTAACCTGAGGTACCACTTTAGCTAATGGGGCCTCCTGCTGCCGCCGCACTGTCGCCACATGATTTCTGTTCTCATCCTGAAGCAAAGTTCTTAACCCAAGGTACTATTTCTGGGTTAGTGGAGTCTGTAACCTGAAGCGTCTGTAACCCGAGGTACCACTGTACTCTATTCCGAACTTTAAAATGGAAAGTGTAATGCTGGTGGTCAATAAAAGAGGTTTGAAGACTCTCTCAAGGCAAATCTAAAAAATCGTAGTATAAACAATGAAAATTGGGAAACACTGGCTTGCGAGCACTCCAGTTGGAGAACAGCCTTTACCAAAGGTGTCCTGGGCTTTGAAGACGCTCGAACCCAGGGCGCAAGGGAGAAACATGCTAAGAGGAAGGCACGCTTGGCAAATCCACACCGTGATCAACTCCCGCCCGGAAACCTATGTCCGCATTGTAGAAGGACGTGTGGATCTAGAATTGGCCTCCACAGTCACTTACGAACTCACTGTTAAAACCATGTTTATGGAAGACAATCTTACTAGGCTACGATTGATCGCCAGAGAGGAAGAAAGAAGAAGCACTGACCCATTGTGCCATGTGCAAATTTGGCAAGGAGGACTCTTCACCCAGATGACACCACTGGCACTCTCCCAAAAAGATCTGTGCCTTGAGACCTGAGAATGGGTTGCTGGCCAGTAAGTCCTACTCAGAGCAGACCCAGTGAAATTAATGGGCTTAAGTTAGAGCCACCTGACATTTAATAACTCAACAAGGAACATTCATACATGCAAGTTCCCACACTATGATTACTCTGAAGGAAGTTTCATTCAGTAAATCAACGTTGATCCTTTCCTTATCACTGCCCGCTCACCTTATAAACCTTCCAGGCAGTCTGAAATCCTTCTTCCTCCTTCCTTCCTTTCTTTTAATATAATTTTTATTAACAGGCCAATCAAATCACATTAATTCCAAATTATACAGTCAGATTTTTAATTTTTTTTGGGGGGTACCCATACATCAAGCTCCGAAAGGGGACCAAACATCACGCATGTTGCTGCTTTAATTAAACAGCTCTATCCAGTTCTGTCCAGATAGTCTCTTTGTTACTTTTCTCATCTTCTTGTTGTTATCAAATATTCCTTTCTTTGCGATCTCTGATAATCTTCACAAGCGGGTTGAAAACAAACATCCTCTGTGTGGGTTTTACACTTTCCAAAAATCATATCACATAAAGAACAGACGCCATATCCACACCTCCGAACACTTCCTCCGTCTGTCCGTTAATTTCCCCAGGCTTGCCAAATATCTCTGGGGGCTCTGCCAGTTCAAGATCACATACCGATAACCATACATTCACATTCCGATGATCCTGGTCTCCTCCCCCTCGTCTTTCTATAGGCAAGCCTGTCTTAGCGAAACACCATTTGTAACTGCGTCATAAAACTTTCAATTCCCCGGTGTTTCTACCAATCCTCTCTTTGATCATTTCCACACAGTTCTTGATCTCCTGCTTGTGATTAATAATTTGCAACGATTCTTCTTTCTGGAGGGGAGGGTTATTAATACTCACATAAGATAAAAAAAAAGTTTTTTCCTCCCCCCCTTTCCGTTTCATTCCAACATACCAGTCTTTTAATGATTGTTTAGCCCGTCACTCCGCTCACAGAGATCCATTAATCAGCAGTCTTTACTCCCGATCTTCACTTGATGTATGCGCATTAGCTTCTTTCCAATTATATATTTCCAATTATATATTCCGAGCTAATGCGAACCAGTGCGCGAATTAGAGACAGCGTCCGGGAGAGCCGGGTCTCACTCGAGGGCTTCGTGCCAAGTGCCCACACCCCCTTCTTTCGAATCCGGGGATGAATTATGGACACCGCTGGCAAGGCAGGCCCCCTCATTCCCTTGGGGGGAGCAGGGAGGCTGCATACTCCCATCACAGCCTCTTAATTACCTCGTGTGGGTCGGAGAGATGTTATTGTCGGCCATCTTCCAATGCGCCCCCTGGTGGCCCCCCCTGAAATCCTTCTTTCAGGGCACCTTTTATCATATGTGGTGGAAATGCAAGGTAGTAAAAGAATTTTGGGAAATGATATACAGTGAGTTGAAAAAAATGTTTCAAATAACCTTTTCCTTAAAACCCCACCTGAAGCCTTCCTTTTAGGAATTCTAGGTGCCGAAATCCAAAGGGAGCAGAAAATACTATTTATGTATGTGACCATGACTGCACGGTTGTTATTGGCCCAGAGATGGAAAGAAGATAAAGTCCCTAACAGAGAAAAATGGCAGATCAAGTTGATGGATTACTCCAAAACGGCTAAAATGACCGGAAGAATCAGAAATCAGGGAGACCAAAATTTTAATAAGAAATGGGGGGAAATTATAATTTATCTTAAAAACCATTGTAAACAGTTAAAACCGTTAGTAGGCTTGGAATAACACTTATAGTTTAACGGCGAATTTTGGACACAAAGGAGAGGTAAAAGATTTGGATTATCATAAAAGATGCAGGAGGAAATGATTAACAATAGGATTAAAGAAAAGGGAGGAAGGAAGTCTAGGCGATTCTTTGGAATCTTGTTTCTATGTTGGATGTGACTGTAAAATTTTAATCTGAAAAACCAAATAAATAAATTTATATATTAAAAAATTGAAATCCTTCTTTCAGAACACAGTGCTCCTCTCCCTCTTGTGTTGCGAATCAACGAGACAACGCCAAACAGCAAAATGGAAAGATGCTCACCTGCCATGGCTACAAAGACAAGGTTGCTCTGTGGGGACCAGATTTCCTGTCCTGAGGGCATGATCCAGTACACACAGCTGTAACTCCCAACAGTATCTTCATTGACATGGAACATCTCATAAGGCCCCATTCCACTATTGGGCAACTCCTTGAAGGTCCGATCTTGCTGTTCTTTGAGGAATGTGTATCCTGCCACCTTCGGGCCAATAGGAGCCAAACAAGTGAGAATCACCCTTTCACCTTTCATGTAGATGTGGTGCTGGGGATCCAAGGAAAGAATTGCTGCAGGTGGAATCTCTGGAGAAGGAGAGGAAACCCAGCCAGTCAGGAAACAAACGAATGAAAACCAGAGGACGAAGACACTCTGAGAAGCTAAGCAAAAGAGCACAGAATAAAGAGGGCATCTTATCTGGGGAAAGATCGAAGCAAATGAATATAAACACATATGCGTTCATTCTTGCAACAACTACCATTTAGTTTTGGGGTTTTCTTGACTACCAAGGTGGTATTTGCTAGCCTTCCAGAATGTTTGGTTCGACACACTTGACAGCAACAAAAATCCAACAAGTGGTAAATTTGACCAGTTGGATTTCTGCCTTTTGCTGCTGTCAGATGTACCTTGTGATAGGAATTTTGAGGTCTTAGATATATGTTAAATGTTCATAAGTGTACCAACCAAACACATACATAGATCAGCACAGGAAGGCCAACCTGGAGCCATTTTGATTCCCAAACTGTCCCAAACTACCAAATGTTTTCTCTGCAAGGTCAAAGGAAAATGGAAAAGCCTCCCCATTGTCTTTTCCTTCACAAATCCTGTCTTAAGGGCATGTTTGTGTTTGAATAGGGTGTGAGCCTGTGACATGGCCCAAGAACTAAGTATTTATCATTACAAAAGACTAGCCAGTCTCCCCAGGCAATCCAATCAAGTAACCTGCCAGACAGGAGATAAACAACGACAGGAGAAAAACAACATTCAAATTTCTGTTGTAGACCGCCTTTTCTGTGATGTAGGTATGATGTACCTGAGGGGTGGTCTTAGGTTACACCCCTTCTGTGATGTAGGTATGGTATATCTGAGGGGTGGTCTTGATCTACAGGTTGGCAATTTCAAAAGTCTTTATAAGGCCTTGCGCACCATTTTTCGGGGTTCCTCCTCTCTCCTGCGGGTGAGGGGAGCACCCTGTGGCAACAGATCAATAAAGATCAAGCTTACTAGCTCAATATTCTCTGGTTGGCCTCTGTTATCTTCTTCTACCAATAGAGAACCTACGTAAGGACTCTATATGGGCTCTTGGGTACCCCATAAGGGAAAAGGGCAACTTTTGTTTACAACAACCTGAGCTGTCAATTTAATCATATACAAAATTGACACCCCGGCCATCCCTTGCAACTGCTTACTAAAATCAGTAACAATTAAACAAAAATGGAAACTAACTTTACCTGCATGGACTGATCTTCAAAGGAAGATCTGCAGACAGGCTGAAACTGAAGAGCAAATGAAAGGTATCACGAGAAATGGTGTGGTTTGTGAGACAGAGGGTGAGCTTATATAAACTCATCCTCTATCTCACAATCACACCATTACTAAATTTTCTGTTTTACAATTTAAAATATTCATTAAAATATCAGTGACTTCCCTTCTTCCCTTTTGATATACGATATACGATATCTTACTTGTCATCGTCCCATACAGAACAATGAAATTGAAAAACTACATAAAACATTCAAAACCCCCTAAAAACTCCGAAACCCCATTTTAAAATACAATATAGTATAGAGACTCCTTATGCTGCGTTTAGAACCAGAACTGCATTTGCATAGAAACTGTTTCTCAGGCGGCTAGTCCTGGCCTTTATAACCCTGTCCCTTCTTCCAGAAGGCAGAAGCTGAAAGAGATCATTTCCGGGGTGGGCACTATCCTGCGCTATCTCTGCAGCTTTCTTATGGCACCTGGAAGCATAGATTTGATCCAAGGTGGGAAGAGTGCACCCAGTTATTCTCTCCGCAGTCTTTACAAGCCTGGACAGCATTGTTTTTTCCCTGGCCGTGCAGCTCCCAAACCACACACATGGACCATAAGTTAATACACCCTCCAAAGTGCAATGGTAAAATGCCATCAACAGGTCCTTTGAGAGATTGTTTTTCCAGAGGATTCTCAGAAAATATAGCCTCTGCTGTGCTCTCTTCATCAGGTCTTTGCTGTTTCCCCCCCAGGTTAGGTCATCTCTCAACTCCATTCCCAGAAATCGAAACACCGAGACCTGTTCCACGCACTTCCCCTCAATAATAAGTGGCTGAATATTCAATTTACATTACAAGTCCACAATGATCTCTTTTGTTTTCTTTAAGTTAAGGAGTAAGTTGTTTTTCCTGCACCACTCCCTCAACTGCTCAACTTCCTTCCCATAGGCCGCCTCCGCCTCTCCAGCCGTGATTAAACCAACCACAGTTGCATCTGCGAACTTTCTATGGTTCATTTTGCATATCATAAATCCATGCATATTTTACAAAAACTGAACCATTCAGCATTCCGTTATTGCATCTGTCAAAACTTATTTACACTGTTGAATTTATCTTAATGCTGCCAATGTTTTCAGCTACGAGTGATCGCCAAAGAAAAAGAATATTAAAACTGCCCAGTGGTTAGGGCAGACTTGTGGCAGCTGAGCCGGAAATCCAACAAAATATTAAAATACAATAACCAATTAAACCCCTGACCATTAGGTCCAGTCATGGCCGACTCTGGGGTTGCGGCGCTCATCTCGCTTTATTGGCCGAGGGAGCCGGCGTACAGCTTCCGGGTCATGTGGCCAGCATGACTAAGCCGCTTCAGGTGAACCAGAGCAGCGCACAGAAACACCGTTTATCTTCCTGCCACAGTGGTACCTATTTATCTACTTACACTGGCGTGCTTTCGAACTGCTAGGTTGGCAGGAGCAGGGACCGATCAACAGGAGCTCACCTCGTTGTGGGGATTTGAACCGCCGACCTTCTGATCGGCAAGTCCTAGGCTCTGTGGTTTAACCCACAGCGCCACCCGCACCCCACTATTAAACATTAACAGTTTCCCTAAACAGGGCTGCCTTCAGATGTCTTCTAAAAATCTGGTAGCTGTTTTTCTGTTTGACATCTGGTGGGAGGGCGTTCCACAAGGTGGGTGCCACCCCCGAGAAGACCCTCTTCCTGGTTCCCTGTAACATGGCTTCTCGGAGCAAGGCAACCGCCAGAAGGATAAGGATAGAGAGTGAGTTTTTGGCTACCGTGGTCTTGCCTCCATCTATTCATCTCTGACCAATCATGGGCTTAGGCGACCTTGGCGAGTAGGGCAGCAAAAGCCAACCCCCCTATTTTGTCTATAACAAGAGAGAGGCCCCAAACCTGTTATCAAAGCAGCAAATTTCATGCTCGGCCGGCGTCCCTCGAAGGCCAATGGCTGGGTCCGCTGCTTCACCACTGTCTCTCTGCTTTCAAAGAGAGGATGAGTTGTCCCTCCCTAAGTCTGCCAGACTGCCAGACAAGAGCAGGAACTGAACCGTCATCACCTCCTTTCCTCCCAGCCACCACAAAGCATTGCACCTGGGCCCCCAGCACAGCACACAGCTCAGCTCATAGGCCTTGAGGACACCAAAAGCTGCTGGGTGGAACAACCGATGTTCCAACCAGCTCACCACATCTCTGCTTGCATTGCCTATGCTCAGCCTCCTTCGTAACCAAAACATTTGAGAAGGCGGTAGAATGAGGCTAGAAATGAGAAAGCGGAAGGACGCAGCAATCACAGGCGGTCGACTCAAAAAGGGGCCTCAAGAAGAAGATCAAACCTCTCGATTCTTAAGGAAATCAGCCCTGAGTGCTCACTGAAGGACAGATCGTGAAGCTGAGGCTCCAAGACTTTGGCCACCTCATGAGTAGAGAAGAAGACTCCCTGGAAAAGACCCTGATGTTGGGAAAGATGGAGGGCACAAGGAGAAGGGGACGACGGAGGACGAGATGGTGGGACAGTGTTCTCGAAGCTACCAGCATGAGTCTGACCAAATTGTGGGAGGCAGTGGAAGACAGGAGGGCCTGGCTGCTCTGGTCCAGGGGGTCACGAAGAGTCGGACACGACTAAATGACTAAACAACAACAACAAAATGTTAGAAGAGTCCTGCTGATCTGGCCAAAGTGGCTTCTAGTCCAGCATCTTCTTCTGACAGTGGCCAACCAGGCACCCCTTTTGGGGAAAGAAGAGACCAGGGTCAGCAGAATGGGAACTCCAGCACCAGGGAGCAGGAATAAGATCCTCAACGACCGCCTCTCCCTATATGAACTGATCCAGACCCTGCGATCATCACCTGAGGCCCTTCTTTGTGTGCCTCCTCCACAAGAGGTCTGGAGGGTGTCAACACAAGAACGGGCCTTTTCTGTTAGGCGTAATGGTTTAATTCACACAGAAATGAAAAATGTACATGTATTAAAGAAGGTTTAAAATGGAACATGGCTAAATGTATAATGGTAACACTGAAGTTTCCCCCAATGCTGTTTTCTAAAGCTGTAATTAGTTTTCTGAGCTGTAATTAGTTAATGATGACCTGCTGTTTGTTTTTCTACTCTGTACTGAGAGTGAACCTTTGATCATGTGATGAAGGTATTGAGTTACAAATCTGCCGTTTTGAAAAGAGCTGCCTTTGAGTCTTTGCCTTCCAAACCCAACAGAGTGAAGATGCAAATGGAGTCATTCTCTGAATGCAACAGAGAACAAACCATGTGATAATGGCTTGGCAAGAGTTGGAAAGCAGGAGAGAGAGAGAGAGAGAGAGAGAGAGAGAGAGAGAGGGAGGGAGGGAGGGAGGGAGGGAGGGAGGGAGAGAGAGAGGGAGAGCGCTCTGCTTATAGGTCTCTTTGGACTATTTCGTATTTTGTAACATACTGAGCCTGTGCTGGTCAACACAAGATAATGTACAGATGTTTTAATTGTTTTGAATAAAGTTCTGCCAGTAAAAGTTTAAGCAATATTTTCATGGGTCTGGACAAAGTTTCATTTCCAAAGGAAAAACAAAAAAAATCGTTCCAGTAGCACCTTAAAGACCAACTAAGTCAGTTCTTGGTATGAGCTTTCGTGTGCATGCACACTTCTTCAGATACACTGAAACAGAAGTTTCCAGACCCTTCTATATAGTGAGAAGGTGGGGAGGGATCCCCACCTTCTCACTATATAGAAGGGTCTGGAAACTTCTGTTTCAGTGTATCTGAAGAAGTGTGCATGCACACGAAAGCTCATACCAAGAACTGACTTAGTTGGTCTTTAAGGTGCTACTGGAACGATTTTTTTTGTTTTGACTATGGCAGACCAACACGGCTACCTATCTATTTCCAAAGGAGTCAGTTTTTAAGCTACCAGTTGCTTCAAACAGCACAATATTATATTTGCAACATTTTCTGCAGCGGCTCCCCGTTTGTGAGATGTTCTCCCCACGGAGGTTCCTTCTGGCGCCTTCATTATACATTTTTGGGTGCCAGGCAATTATTTAAATGTGTTTTTGGGAGGGGGGTTATTGTTTTGTTTTGTTCCTGTTCTTATTATGACCTTTGCGGTTTTATTCTGTGAACCACGTTGAGATCTTCAGATGAATGGTAGCATACAAATTAAATGAAATTAAAATTAAAAATAAAATTAAATTTAAAAATAAATATTCATGAGAACTATATTACTATGCAGGAAGCACAATTATAATAATAATTTTATTATTTGTACCCCGCCAATCCGACTGGCTTGCCCTGGCCACTCTGGGTGGCTTCCAGCAACTATAAAAGCATAATGAAACATCAAACATTAAAAACTTCCCAATCCAGGGCTGCCTTCAGATGTCTTCTAAGAGTAATATAGTTCTTTATTTCCTTGACATCTGAAAAGAGGACATTCCACAGATTGGGTGCCACTACCGAGAAGGCCCTCTGCCTGGTTCCCTGTCACTTCGCTTTTCGCAATGAGGGATCTACCAGAAGGCCCTCAGAGCTGGACCTCAGTGTCTGGGCAGAATGATGGGGGTGGAGACTCTCATTCAGGTATACTGGGCCTTTGAGGCCGTTTAGGGCTTTTGAGGTCAGCACCAACTGTTAAGTTGTGGGTTGACATAGCAGACGACACAGCAATTTCTCCAAAGCAGCTCTTTATTTTGTAAGCTGGAATAGAACTGACTAGCAAACAGCTCAGCCGGCCTGCTTTTATAGGCAGCCGGCTGTCAACATTGTAGCAACAACAACCCAGAGTTTCCCGCCTAAAATAACTGATATGGACCTGAGTGAAAACTATCTACAGACCTGAGTGAAAACTATCTACAGTATCCCCCTGCTGGCCCAGGGTGAAACTTCACTACATAACACCAACACTTTGAATTGTGCTCGGAAACGTACTGGGAGCCAATGCAGAACTCATGTTATATGGTCCCGTTGGCCACTCCCAATCACCAGTCTGGCAGCTGCATTCTGGATTAGTTGTCGTTTTGAGATGTTTCTGCCCTCTTCTCTTTCCCAACCATGTTTGTAAAGGACACTGCAAATCTTTAATCACATCAGATTTCAACTTGTAGGAATTGAATTGTCTTTACTGAATAGAAACTGCATTGATTTCTGTGGAACATGCGGAGGACCTCAACCAACACATATTTGTTTGTTCCCCCCCCCATAAATTTACATCCCACCCTTTCTTCCATCACTGGACACCATCTCAGCAGCACATCTGGGGTTCCCAGCTAGTCACCCATCCAGGCACTGACCAGACCCGGACCTGCTTAGCTTCCACAAGATGGGCCTTCAGCCATGCCCTGGCTGAGAGCAATAAACCAACTGGCAGGCGATGTAGAATCCTTTGGCAGCCACTCAGAACTCCACAATCTCTTTCCTTTCCACAATCTCTTCACTTTCTTCCTCTGTTCTTAGGTGGAAACAGAACCTCGCTGTACATCACCTTCTCCTCTTCCACCAGTCGGAGCCCATTTCCTAAGCAAGACTTAGCAGAGCAGAATTTGATGGTGGCGTAGGTGATGGTTGAGCCCTGCAGGAACAGAAGGAATGTGAGGGTGCCATTGGTCAGCAATGAAAGCAGGAGGGGCCTGGAAAATAACCTCCCTGGGTATCATATCTGGTATTGTGGACACTGGTTGGCAGCAGCTTTCTAAGTCCTTCACAGCCTTACCTGAAGAGGCCAGCGGGATTGAACTTCTGACCTTCTACATGAGGAGCATAGGTCCTACTGTTGGCCTGCAGTCCTACATAGCCGGAGCTCGCAGAGAAGGAAGCTTTTCTCCCACTTCCTACTGCTTGATTGGCTCCCAGGATGTTTCCAAGCACAATTCAAAGTGTTGGTGCTGACCTTGAAAGCCCTAAACGACCTCAAAGGCCCAGTAGACCTGTAGGAACGTCTCCACCCCCATCGTTCAGCCTGGACACTGAGATCCAGCTCCGAGGGCCTTCTGGTGGTTCCCTCCCTGCGAGAAGTGAGGATACAGGAACCAGGCAGAGGGCCTTCTCAGTGGTGGCACCTGCCCTGTGGAATGCCCTCCCACCAGATGTCAAGGAAATAATTATCTGACTTTTAGAAGACATCTGAAGGCAGCCCTGTTTAGGGAAGTTTTTAATGTTTGATGTTTTATTGCAATAACAACAACAACAACAACAACAACAACAACAATTCTGTTGGGAGCTGCCCAGAGTGGCTGGGGAAACCCAGCCAGATGGGCAGGGTACAAATAAATTATTATTATTCTTAATCAGCATTTGTGAACACAAAGGGATTTAGCTCTAATGGTACAGCCTCAAAAACCTAGGGAAACATACCTACCTACCTATCTACCTACCTGTAAGGTGCTGAGAACAACTGCCTAGATCCCTCTGAAATGCAAGAGCTATCCTATCCTAGCTCAGTTTTCTGGGGTGCTTTTTGACATCAGCCAGACAGATGCTCCTGGGAAGCTCACAAACAGGCTATAAAGAGGAGAAACAGTCCTCTTTGGTCATCTGGAGCTGCTGGTCATTGCCTGCAAACATGGAACCAGTCTTTAGTTATCAGTGGCAGTAACTGTTGATATTTAATAATAATAATTTATTATTCATACCCCGCCCATCTGACTTGGTTTCCTCAGCCACTCTTGGTGGCTCCCAACAGTACATTAAAAACACGATAAAGCACCAGACATTGAAAACTTCCCTAAACAGGGCTGCCTTCAGACGTCTTCTAAAAGTCAGATAGTTGTTTATTTCCTTGACATTTGATGAGAGGGTGTTCCACAGGGCGGGCACCATACCGAGAAGGCCCTCTACCTGGTTCCCTGTAACCTCACTTTTCACAGGGAGGGAACCGCCAGAAGGCCCTCAGAGCTGGACCTCAATGTCCGGTTGAACGATGGGGGTGGAGATGCTCCTTCAGGTCTACTGGGCCTTTGAGGGGTGGAGATGCTCCTTCAGGTATACTGGGCCTTTGAGGGGTGGAGATGCTCCTTCAGGTCTACTGGGCCTTTGAGGGGTGGAGATGCTCCTTCAGGTATACTGGGCCTTTGAGGCCATTTAGGGCTTTCAAGGTCAGCACCAGCACTTTGAATTGTGCTCAGAAACGTACACAATAGAGATCTCTGCCCACAAGCTTGGTCATTTATTGGCCATCATCGCATCTTGCAGTAGCACCACATTCCATAAAAGTAGTTAGGCAGTTTTTCCGTGGATGTAACTAATATTACACATGAATCTCCTCGCTTACTTGGTCGTGTTCCTGCAAAACTGCTGTTTGGGGCTCCTCTGTTTCAAGACCACCCAGTTCCTCCTCCTCCTCCTCCTGTTCTTCTGGCTCAGAATCCTTCTGGCATTTCACTGCTCCCAAAGAGGACAGAAACAGAGCCAAAGGCTGAAAAGGTACACCCAATATTATTCACATAAGCATCACAGTATCCTCAAAACCCACCACATAACTACCAGTCTTTTTCTGTCCACAGTAGAGAACGAGGAGAATCATCAGAATCACAAACGGGACTGCCAGATATACAAATGCCAGCGATGGACCTGATGATGGAGAAGGATCTGAGAAAAAAAAGGAAAAAATGGTTAGGTTATTGTGTTTCTAATAAGGCTTCCTTGTCCTTGGATGCGAGACAGGCAGAAAATGTCATGCAAAATAAATATTCAACTTCTGAAGAGTAACTTTCAGGACAAGTAACTAGGGTCAGACTTTTCTAGACAAGTTGAAGAGGAAAGATGTTTGAGCCCTGCAAATAACACCTCTCTCTCTCCTTTCAATCCTTTCAAATATGAACTGCTCACTCTTACCCAACAATAAGGCTGAGGTGATGTATGGAAGTGAGAGCTGGACCATAAAGAAGGGTGATCGCGGAAGAATGGATGCTTTTGAATTCTGGTGCTGGAGGAGACTCTTGAGAGTCCCATGGACTGCAAGAAGATCAAACCTCTCCATTCTGAAGGAAATCAGCCCTGAGTGCTCACTGGAAGGACAGATCCTGAAGCTGAGGCTCCAAGACTTTGGCCACCTCATGAGAAGAGAAGACTCCCTGGAAAAGACCCTGATGCTGGGAAAGATGGAGGGCACAAGGAAAAGGGGGTGACAGAGGACGAGTGTTCTCGAAGCGACCAGCATGAGTTTGACCAAACTGCGGGAGGCAGTGGAAGACAGGAGGGCCTGGCGTGCTCTGGTCCAGGGGGTCACGAAGAGTCGGACACGACTAAAAACTCAACAACAACAAAAGGCATAGGAAATAAAATAGATGACATTTATAGGTTACAGGGAATGACAGACATTTTGCTCAATCTCCCCCCCCCCTTTTTGGCATCCAGTGTTGCCCCCTTAATACTTCAATCAACACAGAAAAATGGAATACCCTTCTGCTAAACTGAGCTCTAACTTTCCCCAAATGACTCACCGGGGACTTTCACCATGATTTTCACCCTCTGGCTCCGGAAAGAGGTCACCCACCGGCCACTAACGTCTTCCTCATAGCTGCAAGCAAATTCTCCACTATGGTTGAGCTTGGCTTTCAAGATGCTAACAGAGGCATTTGAGAAGTTAGTTCCAGGTTCTCTGAAGCTCCACACAGATCCTTCATCGCTGAAGGTTATCGCAAGTCCATCCCTGTAGAAAGTGAATCTTTTCTGAGTCTCCCCCTCGTTGGCCAGGCAAGTGAGGTTTAGCGAGTCCCCTTCGTTCACCGATCCAGGTGGAGGATCAACTATCAGCATCGGAGCGGGAGAGTGATCTGGAGTGATCGTTCACAAAGGAGAAGCAATCAATTGAGGACAATGACTTGGCTCAATGGTTAAGAGACTGTGGTCCACTTGGCTTTTAGAGCGAAGGCAAGTATTTTGGCTGGACAGCTCTATGAAAAGTCATGACTCTGACGCTGGCATTCTGCTTCGTCGATTGCCAGCTCTGTGGCTGCAAGATTGTCACAAGAGCGCCTGGATTAAAATTCTCCATCAAAAACTTCACTCTTGTGGTTTATCACCACAACAGCTACTCACTTTGGGTTTTAGTAAAGCAAGCAGTCTAATTTGTCAGCGCCTGAATGAGACTGACACGGGACGCGGGTGGCGCTGTGGGTTAAACCACAGAGCCTAGGACTTACTGATCAGAAGGTCGGCGGTTCGAATCCCCACAACGGAGTGAGCTCCCGTTGCTCGGTCCCTGCTCCTGCCAACCTAACAGTTCTAAAGCACGTCAAAGTGCAAGTAGATAAATAGGTACCGCTCGGGCGGGAAGGTAAACGGCGTTTCCGTGCGCTGCTCTGGTTCAGCAAAAGCGGCTTAGTCATGCTGGCCACATGACCGGGAAGCTGTACGCCGGCTCCCTCGGCCAATAAAGCGAGATGAGCGCCGCAACCCCAGAGTCGGCCACGACTGGACCTAATGGTCAGGGGTCCCTTTACCTTTACCTCTAGTTAAGAACTTAATTAGTTCTGGAGGTCCGTTCTTAACCTGAAACTGTTCTTAACCTGAAGCACTACTTTAGCTAATGGGGCCTCCCGCTGCCACTGCACGATTTCTGTTGTGTTCTCATCCTGAAGCTAAGTTCCTAACCCAAGGTACTATTTCTGGGTTAGTGGAGTTTGTAACATGAAGCGTCTGTAGCCTGAAGCATCTGTAACCTGAGGTACCACTGTACAGTGGTACCTTGATTTGCGAATGGCTTAGTCGACAAACAAATCGGCTCCCGAACGCCGCAAACCCGGAAGTAAGTATTCTGGTTTGTGAACGTTTTTCGGACGCCAAACGTCCGACACGGATTCAGATTGAGTGCAGGAAGCTCCCGCAGCCAATCATAAGCCGCACCTTGGTTTTCGAACGGTTTCAGAAGTCGAACAGACTTCTGGAATGGATTGAGTTTGAGAACCAAGGTCCCACTGTACCTTATTACCTTCTAGGCAGTCTGAAATCCTTTCAGAACCCAGTGCTCCTCTCCCTCTTGTGTTGCGAATCAACAAGACAACGCCAAACAGTAAAATGCAAGGATGCTCACCTGCCATGGCTACAAAGACAAGGTTACTCTGTGAGGAAAAGATTTCCTCACTTGAGGGCATGATCCAGTACACACAGCTGTAATTCCCAACAGTATCTTCATTGACACGGAACATCTCATAAGGCCCCATTCGACTATTGGGCAACTCCTTGAAGGTCTGATCCTGCTGTTGTTTGAAGAATGTGTATCCTGCCACCTCCAAACCATCAGGAGCTGAACAAGTGAGAATCACCTTTTCACCTTTCATGTAGATGTGGTGCTGGGGATCCAAGGAAAGAATTGCTGCAGGTGGGATCTCTGGAGAAGGAGAGGAAACCCAGCCAGTCAGGAAACAAACGAATGAAAACCAGAGGACGAAGACACTCTGAGAAGGAAACTGAAGGCACACACTATGAAAAGCGCTTCCTATGTATTACTTGTCTCTACTTTTAAAAAGCAGAGACATCACCTTGCCAACAAAGATCCGTATAGTTAAAGCTATGGTTTCCCCAGTAGTGATGTATGGAAGTGAGAGCTGGACCATAAAGAAGGCTGATCGCCAAAGAATTGATGCTTTCGAATTCTGGTGCTGGAGGAAACTCTTGAGAGTCCCATGGACTGCAAGAAGATCCAACCTCTCCATTCTGAAGGAAATCAGCCCTGAGTGCTCACTGGAAGGACAGATCCTGAAGCTGAGGCTCCAAGACTTTGGCCACCTCATGAGAAGAGAAGACTCCCTGGAAAAGACCCTGATGTTGGGAAAGATGGAGGGCACAAGGAGAAGGGGACGACCGAGGACGAGATGGTGGGACAGTGTTCTTGAAGCTACCGGCATGAGTTTGACCAAACAGGAGTGCCTGGCGTGCTCTGGTCCAGGGGGTCACGAAGAGTCGGACACGACTGAACGACTCAACAACAACTTATATTACTTGTGGGAAGTACAGGAGTGTCTCTGGCGCCATCTGGTGGCCAAAAGGGAAAAGGTTAACCGTGGAAAATGTTATGTTCCTTTCAACATAGAAAGGGAGAAGAAATATAAGGATGAATAATAAAATTCATGGAATAACAGTGGGCCAGCAAAATAACAAAATAAAAGCGTTCGCGGATGACATTGTATTAACCTTAGAGCAACCAAGAGTGAGCATACCGGATGTGGCAGAAGAGATAAATAGATCTGGAAAATTGGCTGGCTTTAAATTAAAGAAAGGGGAAACCAAGATGCTGGTAAAAAACATGGATAATCAAACAAAAAAAAGACATCGAATCAGAATGTGGGTGGAAAATAGAGGATGTACATTTCCAAAATAAAAAACAAAAAATGAATAAAATAAAACCTACATAGAGCAACAGTGTTGTGTGTTGCGTAGGCTCCTATTTGTTATGTGTAAAAGGCATTAGATACCTATTAGGTCCATACATTATCATATAGTGTATATTCCACACACAAAACAGTGACTATTTGTTGTGGACAAAGGACAGCTGGACATATAAAGGGCCCCATTACCTTCCATAGCTTAGGGCCTCATCAAACATAAATCCGGCCCTGAATCTGCGACTTGAGGAAGTTCTCTAAAAATTGTGCATGGATGTATTTAACACTGAGGTGCCTCCCTTAAAACCCAATAGCCCTCCGTTATGTTGCAGAGGGGGCAAATTATAGGCACATACCAACATATGTGGTAGGAATGTCCACAAATAGAACTACTTTGGAAGGAAGTTTTTAAAGAGATCTCTCAGATAGCAGCTCAGACAAACCCAGTGACCACTTAATTTATATACTTCAGATATGGACCAATGAAGAAGGAATTGATAACACATTTATTAACAGCAGCTAGAATGGTAATAGCCAGAACTTGGAGAAACTTGCAATTAATGAATATTGATCACCAGTGTAACACAGTCTGACAAACAGCTGTAATGGAGACGCTGTTGCAAAAATGGAAGAGGAGGGAAACAAACGGCATAATTTTTATACTGCATGGTGTTATTTTATTAAATATACATATGAAACAACACATGGATGAGAAATACAACATATATTGCAGTATGGTGCAGATAAGCAAGCACAACTCATTAGCTCGCTCCTCTTACTCAAGTTGATTTGCTGAAGAATTCATTATACTAGTTTACTGTAACCACCAGATTATTGTGTACTGAAAAATAATGTGTTTAGTATTATACCCCTCCTAGTGACCCATTCTTTGTTAGCCATGTACGTCTAATTATTTAATTTTGTAACAAAGGGTGTGTGTGATATTTTTAAAATAAAAAAGTGACACCCTTACATCCCTTGGAACTGTGGCAAGTTCTTAAAGAAATGGGGGTGCCTGATCCCCTCATATGTCTCCTGGGAAATCTCTATGTGGGACAAGAAGCTACAGTTAGAACTGGATATAGAACGACTGATTAGTTCAAAATTGGGAAAGGAGTACGACAAGGCTGTATATTGTCTCCCTGCTTATTTAACTTATATGCAGAATTCATCATGCGAAAGGCTGGGCTGGATGAATCCCAAGCTAGAATTAAGATTGCTGGAAGAAATATCAACAACCTCAGATATGCAGATGACACAACATTGATGGCAGAAAGTGAGGAGGAATTAAAGAACCTTTTAATGAGGGTGAAAGAGAGCACAAAATATGGTCTGAAGCTCAACATCAAAAAAACGAGGATCATGGCCACTGGACCCATCACCTCCTGGCAAATAGAAGGGGAAGAAATGGAGCCAGTGAGAGATTTTACTTTCTTAGGCTCCATGATCACTGCAGATGGTGACAGCAGTCATGAAATTAAAAGACGCCTGCTCCTTGGGAGAAAGGCGATGGCAAACCTAGATAGCATCTTAAAAAGCAGAGACATCACCTTGCCGACAAAGGTCTGTATAGTTAAAGCTCTGGTTTTCCCAGTAGTGATGTATGGAAGTGAGAGCTGGACCATAAAGAAGGCTGATCGCCGAACAATTGACTTTTGAATTCTGGTGCTGGAGGAGACTCTTGAGAGTCCCATGGACTGCAAGAAGATCAAACCTCTCCATTCTGAAGGAAATCAGCCCTGAGTGCTCACTGGAAGGACAGATCCTGAAGCTGAGGCTCCAATACTTTGGCCACCTCATGAGAAGAGAAGACACCCTGGAAAAGACCCTGATGTTGGGAAAGATGGAAGGCACAAGGAGAAGGGGGAAACAGAGGATGAGATGGTGGGACAGTGTTCTCGAAGCTACCAGCATGAGTTTGACCAAACTGTGGGAGGCAGTGGAAGACAGGAGTGCCTGGCGTGCTCTGGTCCAGGGGGTCACGAAGAGTCGGATACGACTAAACGAAACAACAACAACAACAAACAAGAATGGAAGTCAACTTTACCTGGGTGGGTTGATCTCACAAGAAGGATCTGGAGACAGGCTGGAAGTACAGAGCAAAGGAGAGATGCAGTGAGAAATGGTGTGAATGTGAGATAGAAAGCGAGTTTCCCCCATCTGAGGAGGGCAGAGAGGTCACCAACCTGTCACAAAAGCGGCAGACTTCATGCTCTGTCCGTATCCTTCAAAGATCACCCACGGCTGGGGGACCCAACTCCCTCCTTGACTCTCTCTCTCTCTCTCTCTCTCTCTCTCTCTCTCTCTCTCTCTCTCTCTCAAGACAGACAACAAGCTGGTGCTGCTGAAACAAACCCCAAAGACAGGAACTGCAACACCACACCTTTACCTCCAGCACATTGACAGTTGGCATTTCTTGATCTGATGTGTAGAGATCTTTCCTATTATGCTTAATTCAAGAGTGTTCTGGGACCTTTTCTCTGTGTGAAAGAAACAAGCAGAAGGTTCATGATGTTTGAGTTGTTCCTTCAGAGAAGCTGAGTACAGCTGACTTAAACTGGTTCCCTTATTTCAGGGGTGGCCAACTCCCAGGAGACCGCGATCTACTCACACAGTTAAAAACTGGCAGTGATCTACCCCTTGGTGATCTATCACAAACGTCCAGTGATCTGCCGGCACATCACAATCCACCTGTTCAACATGCCTGCCTTATTTCTTCTGTCAAAGTCATGCTGACTACAGATAATACAGCTGGGAGGAGCCTGGGTTTCACTTTATCTTTCTGTCTCTCTTCCTTCTGGTGTGGTGTTCTATATATAGTGTTTTAGTCTTATTATAAGTTATTGCAAGTTTAAGTTAAAGTCTGTTGTTACTGGATTTCTTATGGATGGTGCCAATCCTGAATGCATTGGATTTGTGACCACTATGCTCATTTGCCTTCAGTAAAGCTCTCTGCTGGATGAAATATCAATTGCCTTTGGTCTACTTTTTGGGAACTCTGCAACGTGTTTAAGTTTTTGCTCTGCTAGCGATACGTCGGAATTCTCCTCTGGATCAATATTGAGCAGAATTTCAAGGACATGAACCCTGAGCTCGGTGCAAAACTCAATCTATAGGCCATAAGCTTTACTCGGCCCCATCAAAGAGCTGCTAACCACATCTGATCTAGCTGTGACAATGCCATCACTTGTTTTTATCTGTGTTCAAATAGATAGTGTAGATAGATAGTGTCCAGTTCAGCCTGGGTTGGTTAGAGCAGAGTTTCCCAAACTTGGGTCTCCAGCTGTTTTTGGACTTGTTGTTGTTTAGTCATTTAGTCGTGTCCGACTCTTTGTGGCCCCCTGGACCAGAGCACGCCAGGCACTTCTGTCTTCCACTGCCTCCCGCAGTTTGGTCAAACTCATGTTTGTAGCTTCAAAGACACTATCCAACCATCTCATCCTCTGTCGTCCCCTTCTCCTTGTGCCCTCCATCTTTCCCAACATCAGGGTCTTTTCCAGGGAGTCTTCTCTTCTCATGAGGTGGCCAAAGTCTTGGAGCCTCAGCTTCAGGATCTGCCCTTCCAGTGAGCACTCAGGGCTGATTTCCTTCAGAATGGAGAGGTTGGATCTTCTTGCAGTCCATGGGACTCTCCAGAGTCTCCTCCAGCACCAGAATTCAAAAGCATCCATTCTTCGGCAATCAGCCTTCTTTATGGTCCAGCTCTCACTTCCATACATCACTACTGGGAAAACCAGAGCTTTTACTATACGGACCTTTGTTGGCAAGGTGATGTCTCTGCTTTTTAAGATGCTGTCTAGGTTTGTCATTGCTTTGTTTTTGGACTACAACTCCCATAATCCCTCACTAGCGAAACTGATGGTCAGGGATGATGGGAACTGTAGTCCAAAAGCAGCTGCAGACCCAAGTTTGGGAAACACTGGGTTAGAGCATGGGACTGATAATGCCAAGTTTGCAAGTTTGATTCCCATATGGGACAGCTGCCTATCCCTGCATTGCGAGGGGTTGGACTAGATGATCCTCAGGATCCCTCCCAACTCTACAATTATGTGATTTTCAAAGTAGCCAGAATGCAACCATGTGGAGAGGGGGGGGGGGCATGAGAAAGCATCAGCCCCCTGCAAATTCAAGAGCACAGTGCATGGCTTATTGGTGTGTACACCATCAAAACAAATATGCAACATAAAGTCCAGGAAACTGTAATAGAAAAACAGATAAAAACCTGGATTATTAAATTAGAATGTAATAACAACAGTTCCTTGCCAGGAACCTAGGTGCTGGCCTGCATCAACATGCTGCCTGGCCCCAAAACTGACCACAGGAGTAAAGAGCAGAGCTCACCACATCCGTCCTTGCTGTGCTTTTGCCTGTTAACCTGTTAACCAAAGCGCTTGAGAAAATGACAAAGCAGCAGAGTGAGGCTGGAGGTGAGAAAGAGGAGGGATGCTGCCCACTCAGAAAGGGGTCATGCAAACTTGAGAAGCTGATGGGGCCAAAGTGGCCTCTCTGAGCTCAGCCTCCTCTTCTTAGAGTGGGCAAGTAGATGCCCCTGGTGGGAAGCGGCAGTAGAGCAGAAACTGAAACCCCAAGGAGCAGGATGAGACGCTTAGTAATTGTCAGAACATCCTCCTCCATTGCAGATGCCACAATGAAAATATCAAGCTAAGCCGGGTCCTGCTTTGGAAATCGCCTTATACCGAGTCAGACCACTAGCCCATTTAGCTCACAGATCGGCTTGCCTCCCCTTCCCCTAAAAAGTTGCCTTTTCCCGAGCCAGCCAGGAGTCGAACCTAGAATCTTCTGATCCGTAGTCAGACGCGTTATCCATTGCGCCACTGGCCCTTGGACGCGTATTACTGTGGCTGGTTTGGCTGAAGACAGAGCTGACTTAACATACATTCAGCATCCTGACTTCCCTCGGCTGGGAGAACTAGGAGACAAAGAGGCGCAGGGCAGCCTCCAGATGTGTTTCTTTCCCCTTTCCCAACCTATAAAGGCAAATAGCGGGATTATTTTCTTGTTCATCATAATCAAATGCAGCAAACGGCAGGCTCCAAAGAGCTCAGTGCCAGATTTGCATGCATCTAATCCGAAAAGGGAACAAAGCAGGGATACTGGTCGGTCCTCTGAGATCCCTTCCATTATCCTAAAAACTCATCGCTGTCAAACGACGCCCAATGCGAATCCCATAAACCGCGAGCAAAGCTTCAAAATTCCCGCGCGGCTTCTCATTTGCCCAGTTCGTTTCTCGGATTGTAAATGGACACTTCTGATTGGATGGCGGGGGAAACTAAACCAATGAGAGCGAACTCTCGATTTAACCAATAGGAAACGGACTCCCGTTGGCGCTAAAGTGAAGGAGCCTTAGTTAGCCAATGACAAACAAACGCTTCCGCTGCTATTTGCATACTAAGTTGCCGACCAATAGGAATTTGAGTGTTTGAGGTGCTAATTTGCATGAGACTCGTATAAATACAAGCGGCGGCGAAGAGCGCTTCATTTCTCTCTCGGTGGTTGGTGGAAGCGTTTCGAGATGCCTGAGCCTGCGAAGTCGGTTCCCGTGCCTAAGAAGGGGTCAAAGAAGGCCATCACCAAGACTCAGAAGAAGGGCGACAAGAAGCGCAAGAAGAGCAGGAAGGAGAGCTACTCCATCTATGTCTACAAGGTGCTCAAACAGGTCCACCCGGACACGGGCATCTCCTCCAAGGCCATGAGCATTATGAACTCCTTCGTCAGTGACATCTTCGAGCGCATCGCTGCTGAGTCTTCCCGCCTGGCCCATTACAACAAGCGATCCACTATCACTTCCCGGGAGATCCAGACCGCTGTGCGCCTGCTGCTGCCCGGGGAGTTAGCCAAGCATGCCGTGTCTGAGGGCACCAAGGCTGTCACCAAGTACACCAGCTCCAAGTAAACTTGGGGAAAAAATCCTCCACTTAAACCAAAAGGCTCTTTTAAGAGCCACACAAATTATTTTAAAAGATGGAATCACTGCTGAGTTCTGTTTCCTTGGGCTTCTAAGTTGTCTCCAAAATAACTACTACAATATGGCCACCAATTTCAAAAGTAACAATTTAAAACGTATTAAAAGAGATTGGTTCAACAGAGTTACTAGAATTTAAAGTAGGGGTGGGGGTTTTATTGGTGTAATAAGTATTAAGAACTGTTTACCAATCCAGTACAGGAAAAGGCACGTTACTGTTTTTGGGGAGACAACATTGTTCTCTTGTGATAACTGATAACTTATCAACCTAACACTAGTCCCTTCCATAAGCACACATTGAATAGCTAAATATGCATTTTCTAACTGGTGATAAACCATTTTCTTTTGTGCAGCTTCGGGATCTTATAATATAGTTTTATGTGGTTCTATGGTGTAATGGTTAGTACTCTAGACTCTTGAGTCCAAGGTTTTGAGTTGGAATCTCAATAGAACCTACAACTTCTTATTTTTCCCCTTGAGTCATATTGTGCAAACGTTCATTAAGAATTTACCAAGTCCTATCACTTCCCCAATTTTATACTTCTCTCAAAAATGTGGCCAGGTCGCTTCCTCCCCCCACTCTGCACTTTGTACGATATATTAATTCTGATTTCAGATCTGTGAAACTAGAAACTGAATCCATTTCTTTATTGTATTGAGTCTGAATAGTAAAATGTATGTAGTTGTGTTCCTTTACAACCTTTTCAATAAAATAAATATTGGACGCAGGAAAAGCAGTTTTGAGTTTCATCCAGTCTTTTCCCAGGGGACTATTTAGTGACTTATTTAGGCTTATTTAGTGTCTAATCAAGGCAAGAATACTTGTGAAATCCGAAAACTCATGTTTTGAAGGAATTCGACCCTCCCCAAACTTATTTTCTCCCTATCTGGGGTTCAAACTCCTTTTCTGCTTGAGATTCCCCCAATTCTCTCCCGCAACAGCCTCCAAATATATTATTGGTCAATGTCTTCCGGTAACATGAAGATAGGTCACAGCTGCAGTTCTGATTCCTATTACCTAGGAGTCATTGTCTTCGTGTTTGGCGATCACTCATGGCTGGGTTAGATTGTCTTCCATGAACCTGGTCTTAACAATGAGTCCATAAGTGACTGTGGAGGCCAATTCTGGATCCACATAGCATTCCACAGTGGGCACATAGGTTTTCAGGTGGGAGTTGATCACAGTGTGGGTTTGCCAAGCGTGTCTTCCTCTTGGCACATTTCTCGCGTCCTGAGTTCGAGTGTCTTCAAATCCCATGACACCTTTGGTAAAGGTTGTTCGCCCATTGGAGTGCTCACTGTCCAATGTTTCCCAATTGTTGGTGTTTACACTACATTTTTAAAGATTTGCCTTGAGAGTTTTTAAACCTATTAAAGGCTCAGAAAAAGCTTAATATGGAGGCCAAATGGCCAAAATATTGGGAAATTTTGGAACAAGAGGGAGACAGATTAAAACTGCAGAGTTTTGAAAAATTAAAAAATAGAGTGCGAGATTGGCTTCATTATTATCAGATAATGGAGGCATATAACTTGGTCAAAAAAATTGGCTTCCAGGTGGAAAAATCAAAATTGGAAACAGAACTGTTAGATCCTAAAATTAAGAATTTGTCAAGAATGTATAACTTGCTGTTGAAATGGAATACTCAGGATGAAACGGTGAAATCTGCTATGATTAAATGGGCACAAGATGTTGGACATAATATGATGATGGCTGACTGGGAACAGTTATGGACCACAGGTATGAAGTTCACGGCATGTAATGCCTTAAGAGAGAATATAATGAAAATAATATACAGGTGGTACATGACACCAGTCAAGCTTGCAAAAATTTATCATTTGCCCGATAATAAATGTTGGAAATGTAAAGAGACTGAAGGCACATTCTTTCACCTTTGGTGGACATGCCCAAAGATTAAGACCTTCTGGGAGATGATCTATAATGAAATGAAAAAGGTATTTAAATATACCTTTCTGAAGAAACCA
This sequence comes from Podarcis gaigeae, assembly GCF_964106915.1. NCBI lineage: Eukaryota > Metazoa > Chordata > Lepidosauria > Squamata > Lacertidae > Podarcis > Podarcis gaigeae. The sequence goes on along the minus strand of NC_139689.1, from coordinate 5,890,101 downwards.
GAGGCCTTTCTCCTGGGCATGGTCTGCCAATTGGTGCCAAAGAGGGATAGAACTTTTTTTATGTATGCCACAACAGCAGCAAGAATACTTATTGCAAAGTATTGGAAGACACAAGATCTACCCACCTGGGAAGAATGGCAGATGAAGGTGATGGAATATATGGAACTGGCGGAAATGACTGGCAGAATCCGAGACCAGGGAGAAGAGTCGGTGGAGGAAGATTGGAAGAAATTTAAAGACTATTTACAGAAATATTGTAAAATCAATGAATGTTAGAATGATGTTGGAATGAATTTATGTGATTTTAGCAGAAATGTTACAAAGCTTTAGGAAAAAACAGACTGTTAATTGGTGAAAGGAGGGAAAGTAAAGCTATATTAATATCAAGATAAATTACAGGACAAAAATTTGAAAAGAGGGAAAGGATTTGCTGAAATGGATAATCGATCTAGAATACAAAAAAGGGAGGTGTGAGGAGGTCAGGGAAATAAGCTAATGAAAGATAAGTAATGGGAAGATTTGCTGTATTTTGCCTTGTTTTTTCTTTTTTGTTTAATGGATTTTAATTTTCTGCTTTTTCTCTTTTTTTTCTTTTGTATTTTATCCTTTTTTCTTTACCTATTGGGATGTGTGGTATTTTTTTTGTTTAAAATGATGTTTTTTGCTTTTTCTTTTTGTACCTTTTATAACTTTAATAAATATCTTATAAAAAAGATAGTTTTTAAACCTCTTTTGCTGACTACCAGCATTACGCTTTCCATTTTTAAGTATGGAATAGAGTAGCTGCTTTGGATGACAATAATCAGGTATCCAAACAACATGACCAGTCCAACAAAGTTGTTGAAGAATCATTTCTTCGACAGTGGTGATATTTGCTACTTCCAGAACGCTGGCATTAGTTTGGCCTTCAAAGCAAGGTTCTACCTGCTTCAACTTGTAGACTTTACAGATTTAGTTTTTAAAAATTAGTTCTAGAACACTTATCAGTTTTAGAATCTAAACCTTTGGCTAATTAAGCAATCCATGTTGTGGCCTTTTAAACTGTGTCTGAGGGTTATTGTTATTTTCACTGTATTTTTGTATTGTAAACCACCCAGGAATCCTGATGAAAGGTACAGTAGTATGGGAACTTAATAATATAATATTCATTTTTTACCAAGGGGCGCTAAAGCTAAATTAACTCTGGCCTCTTCTCCATTCCCTTAGTTCACAGTTAAAATTAAAACTAAAATTAAAATTGGCGGATAGATCTAAGTGAAGTGGAATTTCTGTCTCGTGCCGTGCTTTTTCCAGCCATTTATTTGTCAAAAAATAAATACAAATCACCGCAATTCGATTTCCAAGAATCTAGGACGGGTGTTATCAAAAGCACCGAAGTGGTAATTCTTGCACGCTGACAGAACAGTTTCTCTTCACTAGAAAAACGTCATTCGGCAGGTTGAATTGTGTGAAGACCCGCGGCGTATTTTTACTGGTTGAGAGGCGTGGGTGGAGCAAACGTTGAAGTTTTCCCTCTGGTCGGATCCGATGATATAAAAGGACAACTGCAGAGGCTTACGGTACATTGGTTTCTAGTGAGACTGTAGCCGATTGTGATTTTGCAAGATGTCTGGCCGTGGCAAAGGTGGCAAGGGCTTGGGCAAAGGGGGTGCCAAAAGGCACAGGAAGGTCCTTCGTGATAACATCCAGGGAATCACTAAGCCCGCTATTCGCCGGCTGGCTCGCCGCGGAGGAGTGAAGCGTATTTCTGGGCTGATCTACGAGGAGACTCGCGGTGTCCTAAAGGTGTTTCTGGAAAACGTGATCCGCGATGCCGTAACTTACACCGAGCACGCGAAAAGGAAGACCGTGACCGCTATGGATGTGGTGTACGCCTTGAAGCGACAAGGTCGTACTCTGTATGGATTTGGCGGCTAAATTCCTGATTCCGTATTCGCAGCACAAACGGCCCTTTTAAGGGCCACCACTTGCCCGTAAAAGAGCTGTTAAATGCGCTAAAATAGTTCTATTTTTTAAAAGGCTTTCTGCATCTACACTAGTGAATTGGGAATTCTCGAGAGTTTGGCTTGACTTCATAGTAGAGCTGACTGAAGGGACGGAAGGCTTGAAGTAAAAAGCTTTATCGTTCCTGTTGGGTTTTTTCCCCCAAGGTTACAAGTACCTAATGTACCCTAGAACTACCATGGGCATTTTAGATACTTGGCTTTCTTTGGTTGCACAATAACTATGCCTTTTCAATATATATTTGCAGAGAGTTCATGGCGGGCGGGGATGTAGCTCAGTGGTAGAGCGCATGCTTTGCATGTATGAGGCCCCGGGTTCGATCCCCGGCATCTCCATTAAACGTTTTGCACACGAAATTTTACATTTTAATTTTTTAAAATACGATTGATTTCCTGATTAGATATCGTCCGATCCTACAGAAGATGCTCACTCCCGATACCCACTTTCTTAATGCCTTCGGTACTTTGTGAAAAAGGGGCATAATGAGTCCGTTTTCCTCATAGGGCAATTGCCAAAACTACGCAATGCGCGTGACTGCCCGAAGCCGTTTAATCCTATTTTCAATGGCGGGCGGAGACTTAAGGGAATCGGTTATCATGAGAACAAGTTGCAATCTGGTTTAGGAAAGTTTCATATCAAGAAGGGAGGTGGCATTTTTTTTTTTTTTATGAAGTGCAACCTTGCTTGAAAAATTGGTCGGCACTTTTGTCCCGGAACCTTGAGAAACAACGGAAGAGAAAGCGTGGGGAGCAGATTATCGCTGGCTTGGGGGTTGGGAGAGAAAATACGGGGGAAATTAAAATAACAGCGCAGCAATCAAGCGGTATCCTTCAGGAACTTGCAAGCCTCCTTTTTGAATGCTAAAGAGTAAAAAGACAAAGCAACAGGACTTTCTTTCAAAAATAATTCGGCTAAGAAGTTGGCAATCATGTGAGTGCTCAGCAATTTTATTGCGAATTTACAGTACTATAATTCCGTTTCTCAAAAGGAATTTTGGGGTTTGTGTGATTTTTCATGGGAACAGATATCTGAATCTAAAATTATCCCTTTTTGATCTGATTGTATTATCTTTTTAAAAAGGATTTCCCTGAAACGTTTTACTCAATTTGGCCTGTGGCTTCGAATCGCATTTTTGATTGGATAACAATGCAAGCTTTCCAGCCAGGGACCAATACCATATCGAGCTTGTAATTCAAACTCTAGGGAGCGTTGTTCTTAAACCAATGGGAAACACGTATTTTCTGCCTATAGAAACGCAGTATTTGAAACAGTCTCCTGACCAGCCAATCAGAAAACAAGCGCTTCAAGCCCTTCATTTGCATAAAGCTGGCATAAAAGGCGTTTGTTTCTCTCTGCACTACAGAAGTGGCGGCTGATTTTGAAAATGCCTGAGCCTGCGAAGTCGGTTCCCGTGCCTAAGAAAGGGTCGAAGAAGGCCATCACCAAGACTCAGAAGAAGGGCGACAAGAAGCGCAAGAAGAGCAGGAAGGAGAGCTACTCCATCTATGTCTACAAGGTGCTCAAGCAGGTCCACCCGGACACGGGCATCTCCTCCAAGGCCATGAGCATCATGAACTCCTTCGTCAGTGACATCTTCGAGCGCATCGCTGCTGAGTCTTCCCGCCTGGCCCATTACAACAAGCGATCCACTATCACTTCCCGGGAGATCCAGACCGCTGTGCGCCTGCTGCTGCCCGGGGAGTTAGCCAAGCACGCCGTGTCTGAGGGCACCAAGGCTGTCACCAAGTACACCAGCTCCAAGTAAACTTGGGGAAAAAATCCTCCACTTAAACCCAAAGGCTCTTTTAAGAGCCCTCCACCTTTTCTTTAGAAGAGCTGTGCTTGCTTTTCACTTTAAAAAATGCTAGATGCTTGCAGCAGATTCCAGTGTTGTAAAATTAACCCAAGCATGCTTAAGGTTAGCTTATTGCATAACCACCACACATGCTTCAACTTGCTATTATATCCAGAAATAAACCAAGCTATTGCAGTTTCCTACCAAGTTGTAGCTGATATTACAGTATTTCACAAACACGCAGCATTCTTTCCAGTATGCTGTCGAAATCCAAAATTGTGAACTGTATACCAGCTGTCTCAAGCATGAAACAGCAAGGCTAGATGTTAAAACTGCAGGTTAGATCAGCTGTAATATATATATATATATTTATTAGCGGCATGAATCAAATGTGTAGGACCCTTTTAAAAATATTTTTTATTTATTTTGATTCATTGTCATACAATTAAAACAAACAAAAGAAACATACAAAACACAAACACACAAAACAGAAATACATAAAAAAGGAAATAATAATAAACAAAAAAGAAAAAAAACATCACCTGACATAAGACACCAACAAATTAACTTACATTAACTAAATAAATCACACAACACTAATTAACTTCCCTTCATCTCGGTTTCGGAATGTGTTATAAAATTTTTCTATCTGAGGTTTCTTTTCCTCAGAAAACTCTGCGTCATAAGCCTTATATCGCACCTACTGTGATTTTTAGATTTTTTACCTGTTTCCATGTATGCCATAAATTTATTCCATTCGTTATTAAACTTTATGCCTTTTTGGTTTCTTAATTTCTGTGTCATAAATAATCAAATAGTTTAGATTGCCACTCGTTTATGGTTGGGATTTTTGATGTCTTCCAATTCTGCGCTATTAGAGTTCTGTTGCTTACTGAAAAAGTGTTTGATCTTCTTATGTGTAGGACCCTTTTGATACAAGTAGAAACTTCTAGGTTACGGGAAACAATAAGGAGGCAGTTCCTTTGCGGAAATAGCTGTAAAATTCCCCATAGCATGTATATAATAGAAGCCCAAGTTTTCTACCCTGTTGGTCCTATGCATAGACCCACTGAAAGTATATGAAGATCAAATATGGGTCTGCTGTAGGTATAGCTTAGCTGGCAGGACACGCCAAAGGTAGTTATTTTAAGCAGCGTCTCAGGTTGAAGACTCCTAAAGCATTGGCTAAGTGGCCAAAAATATTTGCATTTTTCTAAACTATCATGGGCATATACATCCTGTAAAAGGGATCTACCACCAACCCGACCTAAGAGTGCTTACTATTTATATCTGTAGAAGTTATATGCAGTAAATGTATCATTTTGGGGCGCAAATTTTCGCTTATGTACACGATGGGCATTTTACCCTACCGAAGGCAACGAGAAGAGCAATTTCCAGCAATTTTGAGAGTATGTAGTGGCTCTTAAAAGAGCCTTTTGTTCTTTGATCGAGAGGTGCCGATTTAAGCCCTTTCTCCGCGGATGCGGCGAGCCAGCTGGATGTCTTTGGGCATGATGGTAACCCGCTTGGCGTGGATGGCGCACAGGTTGGTATCTTCGAAAAGACCCACCAAGTAAGCCTCGCTCGCCTCCTGAAGGGCCATCACCGCAGAGCTCTGGAAGCGCAGGTCAGTCTTGAAATCCTGCGCGATCTCCCGCACCAGACGCTGGAAGGGCAGCTTGCGAATCAGCAGCTCGGTCGACTTCTGGTAGCGACGGATCTCTCGCAGGGCGACAGTCCCAGGGCGGTAGCGGTGAGGCTTCTTCACGCCCCCGGTGGCCGGCGCGCTCTTCCGGGCGGCTTTGGTCGCCAGCTGCTTGCGGGGCGCCTTCCCGCCGGTGGACTTGCGAGCGGTCTGCTTAGTACGAGCCATTAGAGAGCTACAGTACAAGGCGAAAAGAATAGAAAACAAGCACCTTCTCTCACGGCTGACACCAACGATTTGTCGAAAGCTGCTTCTGGCGGGGTATTTATACTGTTATTCCTCTGCTTGGATTGGCTAAGAGCATTGACCAATCACTTGCCGGATTCGAATCTCCCGCGCTTTGCAGGGATTGGACGTGATTTGAAGCCGCAACGTCTCCATCCTTTTCTCTTTGTACCTTCCCTAGTTTGCCTCGCTCACAATATATTTCTTGTTTCCAGGATTTTTTTAATGAAATGAAAGGCGAGGACACAACATATGTGGACTTAATTTCATGAAGAACATACATTTCTGGGCTGTGCTCCCCTCAATCTGAGTTTCAATTTCTTAGGGATTAACAGGGAGTGAAGGAAAACTAAATACTTTTATTTAAATATCCCGCGCGGCGACACGATTCGACAAAAGTGGAAGTTAGCTATTGACCAATCAGAACGGAGCAAATGGTAGCACGGCGGGAGACTTAAATTCAGCTGGAATTGTACAGAAAATTGCAGAAAGTGCCGGTTTACATGCTTGCAGCCTATTTAGACGAGTAGACAGAACACAAAAGAACAAAAGGAAAGTTAGTCTTGCAAACTAAAATGAGAGAGAAAAAGAACTCCTTTCGTAAGGTAGCGTGGCCGAGCGGTCTAAGGCGCTGGATTAAGGCTCCAGTCTCTTCGGGGGCGTGGGTTCGAATCCCACCGCTGCCAGTATCTATTTTCCTGTTAACTGAATGCTGACCACATGAAAGATTTTTTTTTTTTCTGCTACTGTCTGAGTTCTGGAACCAGCAAGCGATTTTTTTTGTTCAATTTCATACGACTGAGATTGTATCGTATGTTAAATATTAGTATTGTGTTCAGTGCTGATCAGTGGAGTATAGCATTCTTAATCTAACACTTTAAACTGTTAATGGGTATTAATTATAGATAGGTAGCCGTGTTGGTCTGCCATAGTCAAAACAAAAAAAATTCCTTCCAGTAGCACCTTAAAGACCAACTAAGTCAGTTCTTGGTATGAGCTTTCGTGTGCATGCACACTTCTTCAGATAAGCACACGAAAGCTCATACCAAGAACTGACTTAGTTGGTCTTTAAGGTGCTACTGGAAGGAATGGGTATTAATAATATAGAATAATAGTAATAAATACAGCTATTGTTTTTGCGATCATCATTTCCGCGCCTCCACGGCAAAATATGCGCTTCTCCCCGTCGGGGAATCGAACCCCGGTCTCCCGCGTGACAGGCGGGGATACTTACCACTATACTAACGAGGACTTCGCTGAGCTGCAGTTTTCCTGATTTGATGTTATCCTGATAGTATTCGAGTCTGCCTAAGGGCTGACACCTCCCAAAAAGCAGGTGTGACTAATTATGTACGAGGATGCTGCAAACCCTGGTTTTCTTTTTTAATGCAATGTTTCTCACATTTACCTGGGACGAAGGCCCATTGCATATAATGAGGCTTCCTTTCGGATAAACACGCAGAGGTTTGCACTGTTAAACAGCTTAGAAAGTGATTTCTGACCTTTCCTTGATTTTTTGAAGTGATTCATTTTCATAAGAGTTTCCTAAGAGTTTCCACTGATGAAGGAGAAAAGATTCTGTGCCATTGTGCAACTGTATGCCACTGGGTTGATGGGTTTTTGTGTGTGCTGTTTCCACGATATTGTCTGTTACTATGACATTCCATTGAATTGTTGTAGCCACTGCAGGCGGAAGAAGATTGGAAGAAATTTAAAGACTACCTACAGAAATATTGTAAAATTAACGAATGTTAGAATGATGTTCGATAGAAATTAAGTGGTTTCCAGCTGTAATGCTTTAAGAGATGAAAAAAAATGGCTTAGAAACAGGTAAAAATTTAATGGTAAGGATTTGCTGAACTAACAATCTGAATTGGAATACAAAAAAGGGAGATATGAGGAGGTCCGGGAAACAAGCTAAAGGAAAATAAGCAAAGGAAAAATCTGTGTGTTTTTAATTATTTTTATTTTTGTATTTTTGTTATTTTTTCTTTTTACTTTTATTGTATTATTACTAAAAATCTTAATAAATATTCTATTTTTAAAAAATGAATTGTTGTAGCCACTGCCGTGTGCCATTATCTGTTTCTATTAATTTCTTTAAATATCTATCAAACATTTTGTATATTCAGTTCAAGGGGTCCAGAAGCAGTGTTGTATCAATTTCAGTTTTATACATTTCACCTTTTTCAGAGAAGCAGGAACAATTTATCTTTGCCTGATTTTCAACCACACAACAAGCTTGTGAAGTTGGCAAGACTGAGAGGGAGTGACTGGCTTCAGATCATCTAATGAGTGACTTTTAGGTCATTTTATCACGAGTAGACAATTTAACTGCAAGTCTTCCTGGGTCTGATGTAGCACTCTCACCAGTCATAGATGTCAGCCAATGGATCCCAGAGACTACATTGCCACCATAGCCTGCGATAAAAGGATAAAATCTCAGGGTGTTACAATATAGTTAGATGACTCCTTACTGACAGTGAAGGCTTAATAATAATAATAATAATAATAATAACAACAACAACAACAACAATTTATTATTTATACTCTGCCCATCTGGCTGGGTTTCCCCAGCCACTCTGGGCAGCTTCCAACAGAATATTAAAATACAAAAAATTATTAAACATAAAAAACTTCCCTAAACACAGCTGCCTTCAGAAACTCAGATAACTGCTTATTTCCTTGACATCTGGTGGGAGGGCGTTCCACAGGGCGGGCGCCACCACCGAGAAGGCCCTCTGCCTGGTTCCCTGTAACTTGGCCTCTCGCAGTGAGGGAACCGCCAGAAGGCCCTCGGAGCTGGACCTCAGCGTCTGGGCTGAATGATGGGGGTGGAGACGCTCCTTCAGGTATACTGGACCAAGGCCGTTTAGGGCTTTAAAGGTCAGCACCAACACTTTGAATTGAGCTTGGAAACATCCTGGGAGCCAATGTAGCTCTTTCAGGACCGGTGTTACGTGGTCTCGGCAGCCGCTCCCAGTCACCAGTCTGGCTGCCGCATTCTGGATTAGTTGTAGTTTCCGGGTCACCTTCAAAGGTAGCCCCACGTAGAGCGCATGGCAGTAGTCCAAGCAGGAAATAACTAGAGCATGCACCACTCTGGCGAGACAGTCTGCAGGCAGGCAGGCAGGTAGGGTCTCAAACTGTGTACCAGATGGAGCTGGTAGACAGCTGCCCTGGACACAGAATTGACCTGCGCCTCCATGAACAGCTGTGAGTCCAGAATGACTCCCAGGCTGCGCACCTGTTCCTTCAGGGGCACAGTTACCCCATTCAGGACCAGGGAATCCCCCACACCCACCCACCTCCTGTCCCCCCAAAATAGCACTTCTGTCTTGTCAGGATTCAACCTCAGTCTATTAGCCGCCATCCATCCTCCAACTGCCTCCAGACACTTGCAATAACCAAAGGGACCCAGACCCTGTCTGCTGTGGGACATCCACAAGGATCTTATCTTTGTAAACTTCAGTTTGGAGTGGAGTAGGAGAAACTGTCAGTTTCCTAAGGCACAAAGTCTGCATCTGTTGTTGTTGTTGTTGCAGACTCCCTTTATATCGGTGATATATCTATCCTCAGGCGACACAGCGGACAAACCTTAACAATTATTTCAGGGGAAATAATTGCAGCAGTGGTTTAGACGTTCAATAAATTCCCGCGGAATATCTTGGAAGCTTGGTTCAAAAACCACTATACAATACCACTTTCCTTTCACTGAACTCCAGAAAACAGCACCTCATAAGACAAGCCGGATGTGCTACTTGGCTCAATTAAATAAGCAATTGCCTTGAAATAATCCGCCGAAACACGTTCCTTTCTCGGTTACTGAAAAGGAAACCCTCCAAAGTATCCTATTAAATACTTTCCACAAGTGTCCGTCCAAAGAAACATTCGCTATTTTGACTTAAAAGCTAATGTTTACATATTTGAAGGCTTAAAAACTAGCCATGGGCTGAGCTCCCCTCTGTTTTCCAGGCTTGCCTTGCATCCCCCGAACGCGAAAACCAGATCCTTAAAATCGCACACATCCTCCCCATCGATCCCTCCCGGAACCGAAATTATCCGTGCAGCTAATTTCGATTAATTGACATTATAAGCGGATAAAGAAGCACAACGCGGCAAAGGCCCCCAGCCAGGTATTGGCGTGCACGCGCCGTTCCCGAAACGCACCAATCAGAGTGCGGCTCTTCCCCTATAAATAGAGAGCTCCGAGCCGCTGCTCGCGCTCAGATTTCGGAGTGGAGGAAGATAGAGGTTCGTTGCGATAATGGCTGAAGTTGCTCCTGTCGCCGCTGTTGCTGCCCCCAAAGGTACCGCGAAGAAGGCGGCCCCGAAGCCCCGCAAGGCGTCGGGCCCCAGCGTGACGGAGCTGCTGACCCAGGCGGTGACGGCGTCCAAGGAGCGCGGCGGTGTCTCCCTGGCCGCGCTGAAGAAGTCGCTGGCGGCCGCCGGCTACGACGTGGAGCGGAACAACAGCCGCATCAAGCTGGGCCTGAAGAGCCTGGTGACCCGGGGGATCCTGCTGCAGACCAAGGGCACGGGCGCCTCGGGCTCCTTCAAGCTCAATAAGAAGCAGGCGGAAAACAAGGAGAAGGCGCCCAAGAAGCCGGCGGCAGCGGTGAAGAGCAAGAAGCCTGCCGCCGCCAAGGTGAAGAAGGCTGTAGGAGGTGCTGGGGCCAAGAAAAGCGTCAAGAAAGTGGCCAAGAAACCGGGGGCAGGAGGTGCCAAGAAGGCGGCCAAGAGCCCCAAGAAGTCCAAAGTCACCAAGCCCAAGAAGACAACGAAGAGCCCCGCCAAAGCTCTGAAGCCGAAGGCTAAAGCCAAGCCGAAGGCATCCAAACCCAAACTCGCCCCTAAGAAAAAGTGAATTAACATTTTACTGGGGGGCGTCATTTAACACAAACGGCTCTTTTAAGAGCCACCCACAGTTTCTGCGAAAGACTGAAATCACTGCTCTGATCGGCTTCTCTCCCAAGTTGTCGGAATTGATTGCTCTCGTGGTTACGTATTTCTAAATGAGATACATTAAACAAATTGTGGCAGCGTGAGCGAGCGGTCGTAAAACGCTGCTTTAAGACTCCAGTCTTTAAGGGGCAGTTGGGTTCGGATCCCGCTGCCAGTTATTTCTATTTGCTTCCTTATTTACATTGCTGCTCACAACAAAGGGGATGCGGTTTATTTTCTTTCTTACCATAGTGTCCACTTGATATAATTGCTAATTGCAATTTAATGGAAGAATAGTTTTAGAAAACGGCAGGTGCGCTGCGCGGGATCAACAGCGCATTTAGAAAATGGCAACACTGCTTTGGTGATACCTGCCACATAGTATATTTCTGATTCATGATCGGTTTGCACTGCAGGTTTGATGCTTAGTGTGCGTACTGCTATTTTAAAAAAAGACACCCTGCCAACATGCACCGACGAGGATGGGATTCGAACCCACGCGTGCAGAGCACAATGGATTAGCAGTCCATCGCCTTAACCACTCGGCCACCTCGTCGCCGGCTGCTGCTCGTGATCGGGCTATTCTCCTGGCACGGTTCACCTGTTCTCATATTCACCTCTCAGCTTTACCTATATCATAATCATTAGGTTTAAGGGGAAACGGGGGTGACTTGAAGACTTCATATCCACTGTCATGCTTGTTCAAAAATGGGTATTCAGACGTGCAATGAATTGCTATTTCTTTAAAAAAAAAGCTGGTCTCTTCCTTTTCCCTTGTCGTCCCCCAACCCTATTTCTTTTCTCTTTATTTGCAAATGAAAAGTGCTCTTCCGTCTTCTTTCATCAAGTGCTCAGTAAATAACTTAAATACTACTTGTAATGGCATGACAACACTTCATTTCTTTTTATCTTCATGTCCTCTTGTCTTTTCTTGAAGTGGCATAGCTCTTTAAAAAAATGAAATAAAAAGGGTCCACACAAAACGTAGTCTATCTGTATGTTCACAGCGGAGAAACTTGCAGTTAAGGACTGCACTTACTGACATTACCTAAAGGCCGAAGAACAAAAATGTAAACTACTGTTGCCGAAACCCGGGATCGAACCAGGGACCTTTAGATCTTCAGTCTAACGCTCTCCCAACTGAGCTATTTCGGCCAGTGATAATAGTTACCTTGATGTAATGTGCAATCTCAGCAGTTCTTGATACTGCTGTATTCAAAAGGTTATAAAAGTTTGCCTTTTGCTATTCCTGAAAATAGAGGAAATGTTATTGTGCGATAATATAATTAACTGAAGAAACATATGAAGAAATCTTAAAAGTAGATTAAAATGTACGTTGCATTGGCCGGGAATCGAACCCGGGCCTCCCGCGTGGCAGGCGAGAATTCTACCACTGAACCACCAATGCATTCGTTTTGGTGTTTTCCCCGTCACCGTATATGTAGAAGCTGTACAAGGTGTGAGCGGCATTTTGAAAACTTTGGACGTGTTAGCCGATTGTTGGCATGGTTTCATTTTGCAGCTTAGCCCGTCCTGCTTTCCGAAAATGAATCTCGGGCCCCAGCAATCAAAACGCAGCCTGTTTTCCGACACTTGGGCGATGCCTCCTTCTGAGATTCCATATTCTTGCAACTTTTTCTTCCGTCTGCGCTGTGTTGAATGAGCTGCGATCTCCTATCTTAGACACACGAGAGGGAAGGAAATCACCCCGCCCGTCCGGAAGGCACTCTGCACATGTTTAAATGGGCTGCTTTCTTTAAGATTGCATAACGCCTTCCAGCTGATTACCCCGCCCCCTTCATTCCCCCACCCTCTAAAGCTTTGACTGCTTAAGTTTAAGGAACTCAGACTGAAGTTTTCGTTTCTGAATTAAAGCTTTCCTACTTTGGAGACATGAACACTAATTATTAGCACTTCTGTAAACTCCACTAGAAATCCATGCACACACTTTCTGCTTTTAAATTACTCTTGAGAGTGAACGAGAACAGGCTGCGACCAACTCTCTCCACTGGAGACGCAACCCTCTAAATTCTCTCCAGGGTTTGTGGATAACGCGCAATTTGAAAATCGAGGGAGCTTAAGGGATGGGAGAACCCCCATTCACAAACAAAACAAGGTTCCACCGAGATTTGAACTCGGATCGCTGGATTCAAAGTCCAGAGTGCTAACCATTACACCATGGAACCAAGCATACCGACTGTCTCTTGTCCCGTGACTTTGTTCCCATTTAATTGCACACTAAGATAATAACAGGTGCCAAATATCATCCCTTCTTTCTATGTTTACATTATGGAGGAGGAATATAGAAGAAAGAGTATAATCAGATAGTATTTGAATCTTGAAGCATTGTCGTTTTTCCTTTTTTTTAAAGAAATACAGTACTGGAAACTGTTGCACCAGGAGTGTTCCCATTTCACTGGAAGTGTGAAGCAGGCAGGCGAGGACTAGTATCATGGAACAGCAAAAAATATAAATATTCTTGACTCTCATTGGTGCCCATTCCCATGTTGCCATCTGTGTATATGGACACAAAAAGCAGGTTTGGCAGGACCCAGACCACAGAGCCTTGCAATCTAAAAATAGACTCAAAGGAAGCTAAACGGAAGGAACATACAATGACCCATACTATGGCTTAGTTACAATAGGAATTTTAGTCTAGGGAGTTGTTCATGGGCGTGGGCAGGGTGGGGGCAGCTGCCCACAATCAACAAAAATCAATTAAATTCCTTGCAAGCTGTTAGGCCTGCCCCCCTAACAAAAAGTTTGCCCCCCACCTAAAATCCTGGCTATACCCATGAAATTGTTGGAGCATAAAGTCTTCACAGCACTGTGAAAGCGGGTTCAAAACAAGTAGGATATTTGCAATGTAATTGGCTGGCAAAGAGGCGTTGATTCTGTGCCCCATTTGAATTTGATGACACTTTGAAACTAATTCTCAAATCACTTTGAAATGTGGCGTTGCATTTTGATAAGGTTTCTTTCGTTTCTGTCCTGTGTTTTATTTTGATACCAATGTCAGCTGCTCTGGAAAATGGTCTGCTCTGGAAGCCTGCATGCTTTCAACTTAATATTCAAATGGGTGGGGGTGAATGGGACAGAGAAATCATTCTCCTCGTTTGCAGAGTCTTCCCCCAAACATACTTGCATAGACTTCCCCGGCTTTATTTGCTTGGTTCGTAAGATTTATACACTGTTGGATTGAAAACAAAACAAAACCCTCAAAGTGGACACAAAGTAGATTTGCTTTTTGCGATCAGACCAATTACTCTTATCCTGTCCAGTAGTCAAACTGCGGATTGCCAGCTGCTTCTGCAAAGTTTACAGGCAAGTAAAGGCCATGGTATCCCTCTTGTTTGGGTCAAGCACCAACTGTTATTTCAGACTCCTAGAAAGCTTCCTTTGGGGGACATAGTAACAAGGTGCCATCAATTTCTGGGTGGGACATTCTTTTCTTTCTGGCACAGTGAAGATAGCAGCTACATAGGCAAGTATTTATAAGGAATAAGAGACATGGTACTAGTTTTGTCAGGAAATTTGCAACCTGACTCAAGGCCTCCGACAACCTGTAACTGAGACAATCCAACCTTTGGTAGTGAGGGGTAAAGGTAAAGGGACCCCTGACTGTCAGGTACAGTTGCGAACGACTCTGGGGTTGCAGCGCTCATCTTGCTTTATTGGCCGAGGGAGCCGGTGTACAGCTTCTGGGTCATGTGGCCAGCAGGACTAAGCCGCTTCTGGCGAAAGCAGAACAGCGCACGGAAACGGCGTTTACCTTCCCACCAGAGCAGTACCTACCGTATTTTTCACTCTATAAGACGCACTTTTCCCCTCCTAAAAAGTAAGGGGAAATGTGTGTGCGTCTTATGGAGCGAATGCGGTGGGAGGCTCTGCTCAGCGCTCCCTTTAAAGAACCGCGTGGAACGTGTGTGCGGCTCTTGGGGGCTTTTCCCCGAGGAGGGGAAGGCTGCGCGCGGCTATCCCAGAAGCCAGAACAACAAGAGACTATCCCAGAAGCCAGATCCCTCTTGCTGTTCTGGCTTCTGGGATTCAGAATATTTTTTTCCTTGTTTTCCTCCTCCAAAAACTAGGTGTGTCTTATGGTCTGATGCATCTTATAAAGTGAAAAATACGGTATTTATCTACTTGCACTTTGACATGCTTTCGAACTGCTAGGTTGGCAGGAGCTGGGACCGAGCAACGGGAGTTCACCCCGTCGCGGGGATTCGAACTGCCGACCTTCCGATTGGCAAGCCCTAGGCTCTGTGGTTTAGACAGAATAAGTAAAATGGGAAATCTTGTGAAATCTAGGTTCTCAGTATGGAGTCCACAGCAACCCTAAGCAGGGTGAATAATACACCAGTCTCAGATGTTAACATTTTACTGAAACTCCCCCCCCCCAAAAAAACCCCTCTGATAGAATAGAATCCAGCAATGACAAGAAAAGGTTGCTGTCTCTGTTGTGAAAAAATAAGTCTCAAAGAGAATACATTGCAGAACAAGAACATCAAGAGAGTTATATAAATATTTTGACAGTGTTGTGAGTGGGACAATTAGCAAGCTTCCCTTGCGGAGCCACACCCAAACTTAATGAAGCAGGAAGAAGAGTTTTGATGAGCAAGCATTCCTTGGAGGTGAGGAATGTGTGTTTTAACTCCCTAGCTTCGCTTCCTCTAAGGGGCTGAAGCTCAAGTTAATCAAATTCTCTTGCTTTTTTTTTTTTTTTTAATGATCCCCTTGTGCAGCAGAGCCCAAGCAGAAACAGCTAGAGGCAGGGGAGACATCCTGCACCAGAAACCTGAAAATGTTTCTTAGGTGAGGTTCATGTGCTAAGACTCACCTAACAAAATCTAAGCAGGTTTCACTGCTGTGACAACCTCGCCCCACACAGAACCAAGCAGGCTGCAATTTGAGGAGAGGATTTGAAGACTTCTAGCCACATCAAACGGCGTTTCCATGCGCTGCTCTGGTTCGCCAGAAGCGGCTTAGTCATGCTGGCCACATGACCCGGAAGCTGTACGCCGGCTCCCTGGGCCAGTAAAGCGAGATGAGTGCCGCAACCCCAGAGTCAGCCACGACTGGACCTAATGGTCAGGGGACCCTTTACCTTTACCCACATCAAAGAAGGCAAAAGCAAATCTGCGGCTGCCGGGACAGATAAGGACTGCAAACATACCCACAGCTTGGAATGGGTGTGATCACACCAAGGAGAAAAGGGTACCACCCATTTGCCACCCAGAAATCTGAAAAAGTTCAGCTTTGTTGCTTTCTAAAAAAAGTATCTGACTCATGAATTAGGTCTGTGCACAGTACATTATTTACTGATCTATAACTGCCTGTGTTTGGTCACATTCACAGCAAAATTTTGAAGCACTATGATGCCATAGTAATTCTGGGAGATGCAGTTTGTTAAGTGTGTTGAAAGTTGTCAGGAGGTCCCTATTCCTCTCCCTGAGATACCATTCCCAGAGTCCCATGTGAAGAGGGATTGGTGGTTAAACCACACTGAGATATTGTAGCTCTAGGACAGGCATGCCCAAAGTTGGCCCTCCAGATGTTTTGGGACTACAATTCCCATCATCCCTGACCACTGGTCCTGTGAACTAGGGGTGATGGGAGTCATAGTCCCAAAACATCTGGAGAGCCAACTTTGGCCATGCCTGCTCTAGGAGGTCTCCTAACAACTGTTGGCAGCCTTAACAAACTACATCTCCCGGGATTCTTTGGGGAAGCCATGGCTGTTTAAAGCGGTATTATGGCTCTTTAAATGTGGCCTAAGACAGCCTGAGTGTTCATTAAGGGTAAAGGTAAAGGGACCCCTGACCATTAGGTCCAGTTGTGGCCGACTCTGGGATTGCGGCACTCATCTCGTTTTATTGGCCAAGGGAGTCGGCGTACAGCTTCCGGGCCATGTGGCCAGCATGACTGATCCGTTTCTGGCGAACCAGAGCAGCGCATGGAAACGCCGTTTACCTTCCCGCCGGAGCGGTACCTATTTATCTACTTGCATTTTGACGTGCTTTAGAACTGCTAGGTTGGCAGGATCAGGGACCAAGCAGCAGGAGCTCACCCCGTCACAGAGATTCAAACCGCCGACCTTCTGATCGGCAAGTCCTAGGCTCTGTGGTTTAACCCACAGCGCCACCTGCATCCCTTTTGTTAAGGGTAGTCTAAATAAAAAGGAGAACTGATGAAACACAGGTAACAGGAGAGATTTGGAAAAAGAAAAGGCATCTATGCTGTGCAGATACCCCACCATCACATTCAAGATGCCCATGGTATTACTGTTTTCAGAAAAGAAGAATCCACTACTTGTGCATGAAAACCAGGAGCTTGCTTTGTGTATAAAGCAAACGCCTTCCAGCATTTTAATGAGAAGTATTAATGATCCTACTAAAGCCATATCCCATGACATGCAAACCAACATAGGTTCTTAAGCCCCTGAGCCTTTATATAGAAGAGGCAGACATACGTCAAACCCCCACCCCTTGCACCAGCTTTAGTACAATGACGAAATAAATCCCCTTCATTTCAGCATGCTTTCGTGCAGATATTTACAGTGGATTACACCCCAAATCACCACCGCAGGCCCCTCTCTGATTCAGAAAGGAGACCAGCTTAGAAGCATTCAGTTTGCTCCTCTAGGACCCGATGCTTTCTGTTCCTTCTCTTTCAGAGAGCTATGAAGGTAGCAAATTATTGGAATAGAATGTCTTTCTGGGCCTGGGGATGAATGAAACCAGGTAACAGCTTTATCTGCAAACCAACATCCATTTTTCCTGGGACCAGGGAACTGGCTGAAGCCCTGCATCCGACTCCTACTGCTTCTTGCTTCACAGCACAAGGTAGAAGAAAACTTTCAAGATATCCTTCTCAGGAGGTGCTTGGATCTATGGAATCCAGCCAAAAAGGGGAGGTTTCTGTGCCACAAATGACGCCCCCTCGACACCCCCAAGCAGGCATTTGCCGAAGGAAAAGGCTCTGGAGCGGGAGTAAACATGAAAAGAAGAATCTGGCTGGAGGGTGGTGAACTCTCTGCAAAGAGAAGGCTGCCAACTGGGAAGGGATTTCTAGTGAACGGTTCGCTCCTTCTGCCTCTGGTAATCTGGAAGGGAAAGAGGAGAAAAAGCGTGAGTGGCAGAACAAAAAGACTGCATTCCTAGACGTAAGCCCTTCAAGTTCAGGATCCTGTTTCTCATGCCCACAATGTTGGCATGAAGGCAACAGCTCTCCTTCCACCATTTCCCCCCAGCAACTGGTGTCCAAAAGGTAGACTAGCCCTGAAGCTGGAGGTTTCATTTAGCAATCACTGCCATGGACAGACTTCTCCTCCAGGAATTTGTCTAATAAATACCCCCTTTAAGCCATCTATAATGAGAGGTGCCTCCTCTTCCTACATGGAAATGTTACGGAACTCTACACTATTTTAAAATACGTGTGTGTGTGTGTGTGTTTCATATTTTGGATTTGTATAGTGGGGGAGCACATTATTTTCCCTCCTCTCTTTCATGGATGTAGTGGGTCCCAGTTCACCTGACAAACATTCTCTTCCAAACAGGTCAAAGATTTTCTAAAGAGCAGTAGCAGCAGGGCAACAGCACTTACTATATGGGAAGAATCGGACTCGCATAATGATCTCCCGAGCAGTTTTCAAGATCTCCACAGCCTGTAGGGGCAGGGGGGAAACAACAGATGAACTGAACAAAGAAGGGTTGAATCATTGATTTAAAATGCACTTTTACTCTGCCTTTCCTTCCCAGTGTAAAAAGCATCCCACATAAAGGATTTCAAGGCCATCTCCCTTCCAGGCGCCTCCCTAAACCAGTTTCGCTTCAGCAAGGCTGATACACCGTAAGCCTTCAGAGCACATCCTGTGGCTCTGGTTCATAATTTCTCCCCTCTCACCTTGCTGTGCTCAATATCCTGGAAGTCGACGTCATTAACTGCCAGCACTTGGTCTCCTTCCTGCAATCCGGCTCGATGGGCATCTGAATCCGGGATCACCTGGGATCAGGAGAGGCAAGACCGCCATTCAGACAGAGGCCAGGAGCTGCAAATGCACCCTTGGCATCTAGGGGAAGCTGGCCTCATCCTGTCACACAACTCAACTGCCCTGCGCTCTGCCACCTCCAAAACTCTCAGTCCCCAAATGGTGCAGCGATCAAACTGCTGGCACATTTGTGAAGCTTAGCAGGGTCTGGTGTGGTTTCAAACTGGATGAGGAACTGCATGTCGAGATTCATGTATTGCAGGGTCCCTTCCACCTCTATGAGTCTATGAATCCGATGGATAGAAACTCAAGGCTAAGCTCCGTTGAAATGAGCGGAACTTGCTTACAACACAGGAAGAACTGAGCTGCTGGTCTCCTTGCCAGTTGTCATGAAACAGTAGAAGGAAGCAGAAGGTTTAGGACAAAGGCACAAAAATGAACACTGAGGTTGCTGGGAGGGGCAGGCAGGGTTCCTCCATTTTTATTTTGAAAACCTGCAAATCATGCTCATAGTAGCTAGGCTGAAATAAATGGTTCAGTTTTTAAATCCAACCATTCCTCTTTTATCTAAGCCATGCGATAAGGTAGGGTTATCTTAGATTTATTTTATTTTTTAACCAAGATCTGTGTGAAACATCTAAGTCATTTACCAAAAATAATCACTTAAAGTTGCAATCCTCAGCCTGTTTGTTTGGTAATAAACATGACTGAAGTATATGGGATAAGCTTCCAAGGAAACATGCATAATAACTGATGGATATTCTTCATAGAGAAAGTGAATCTCATCAAGTAATTTGGCAAATGAATAAACGTATTTTATGCTTTATTGAAACTAACGTATCAGATTAGAATGGGTGTTTTTCTGTAATTTTATATGCTAACTTAAACAAAAATACTCATAGGATGAAACTGCAGGTCATTCGACAAGTGTAACATATAATAAGAAGTGGTGAATGAGTTTTACTTTTTCCTCTGCCCTCTTCAACCCCTTTCCCTTTTGCATCATGCCTTTTATATTGCAAATCTGTGGGCACGGACTACCTTGTTTTGTGATCTTATATAAACTTGTTTGGGAGCCTTCTCAGCTGAAGATCATAGTAAAAATGCTTTTTTTTTTTTAAGAAATGACCAATAAACACAATTAATTTGCATGTCAATGAAGTAACAGAACTAGGCAGCCATGAGGTCGGGACTAAAGATCAACGCACCTTAGAGATGAAGATCCCCAGTTGTGATGCTTTTCCTCCTCGAATATTAAAGCCCAGCTAGAAAGGAAACAGAATTGAGTTGGAGATTTGGCAGTTCAACATATAGATTGTCCCTGAATACTGCCTTCTTCCAGACTGTTATTTCTGCTACAGACCTTTGGGTGACAGAGGTCTACATCATCATTGAATTTTTAATGCTCCCACAATGACCCCATGAAATAGAGGAACTGCTAAATAAAATAAAATTTGTAAAGCACAGGGCAGGTTGCAAATGCAATCGCCTCCAAGGATAGCTAAGTTTTCAGTAGAGGAGGAATCTGGTATCCTCTAGACGTTTCAGACTACAACTCCCATCATTCCTGACCATTGCCCATGCTGACTGGGGCTGATGGCAGATGGAGTCCAAAAAAACAAAACATGGCCGAAGGACCTCATGTTTTCCAAGTCTGGTGTGGAGGACCTCAGTTGGCAACCCTACAATCCCAGCTGAGAAAACCTCACACACCCTTGTAATCCCCATTTCCCGCAAGTCCCCTGAGTGTGGGCCAAGACTCACCTGTGCCCCTGGGGGTTTTTTCAACACAATGGTACGAGGCAGGAATTGGGTCAGCTCATTGTTATAATCCGAATGGTAAATTCTCTAGGGGGGGAAAGCAAGTTACAAAATTTAAAAATGGCAAGGTGAATTTCATTGTGGAAATCAGAAACTTATTGAGGTTCATCATAGCATTCCATGGCCTAGTGCTGCTCCAAGAAGAATAAGAAAAATGGCGGGAAAAAAACATTTTAAGCAACTTGGGATCTCTTTTAAAACCTTACAACCAGACATTAGCGCTGTAGAAGAGGGTTAGTCAACTCCCAACTCTAATCAGCTCCTAGCAGGATGGATTATATAATATACCAAAGTGATTTAACAATACGAACAGCAACAATAAACCACATAAATAAATGATTTCATATATAAAAATGCTTTGGAGTCCAGTAGATACAGTCTGGGGAAAAAAAATCTCTATTGAACCATCTTGTTGAAAGAGGAAGGTGGTAATAATAATTTGTTGTTGTTGTTGTTGTTTGTTGTTGTTATATTCCCACCCATCTGGCTGGGTTTCACCAGGTCTCCTGATGAGATTATCTGCAAGAGTCCCTCTGCTGCAGAGAGCAGTGATCAGTTTGGGGGTATATGGGGTGAAATGATATTTTAAACTATTCTCATCCCAAGATGTAGAGCGCTTTGTACACCAGTTCCAACATCTTTAAAATAGCCTGGTAGCTGAAATAATGATATTGGAAACTGCTACATATAATTACTAAGAAATTCAGATGGAAGAGATTTGAGGAAGTCCAATAATATGTTTATGAAGATGGATTTTAATTAATTAATTAAGTGATGATTTGTTCTATTTTATGTTCTATATTCTTTTTTCTTTTTTCTATTTCTTTCCCCCCCCCCCTTTATTATTGTCATTTTTTTCTTTTGTTATGTCTATGCATGGAAAATAATAAATATTATTATGAAAAAAATAAAATAAACTCTTCTTCTAAAAAAACCAAAACCAAAAATAATAAAAAAAAATAGCCTGGTAGCTAATTGGCAGCTAGGGGAATTAATTCAAAAGCGGTGTAACATGATGGAGATAGTCTGACCGGGCGAGCAGTTAAGCTGCTGGAGTTTGCACTAGCTTCCAGGACAATGCCCAAAGCAGGTCCCACAAGCAGTGCACTGCAGTAGTCCATCCTGGGGGTTACCAGCGCATGGACAACAGCGGCCAGGCTTTCTTAATGACTCAAAGATCTTTTAGATACACACCTCATGAGGAGGGATCCAGGTAGGAGGGCTCTCGTAGGGAGGGAGAAACACCACGGGATAGTCATCGTATGAGATACGGCCACAGCCACCACCTCCGATATCCATTTTGGAGTCAGCACAGAGCTGCAAAAGCCCCAGGCGATCTTTCCGAAGATGGGATGTCAATTCTGGAGAGAAAATAGTATATGTGGCCTGTCAACTTTCCTTCTTAAAGCCAAATACCGTATTTTTTGCTCTATAAGACGCAACAGACCACAAGACGCACCTGGTTTTTGGAGGAAGAAAACAAGGGAAAAAATATTCTGGATCTCAGAAGCCAGAACAGCAAGAGGGATCGCTGCGCAGTCAAAGCAGCAATCCCTCTTGCTGTTCTGGCTTCTGGGATAGCTGCGCAGCCTGCATTCACTCCTTAAGACGCACACACATTTCCCCTTACTTCCCCATGTTCAAATATATAAAAGGATGTCACATAGAGGAGGGAGAAAGGTTGTTTTCTGCTGCTCCAGAGAAGCGGACACGGAGCAATGGATCCAAACTACAAGGAAGAAGATTCCACCTAAACATTAGGAAGAACTTCCTGACAGTAAGAGCTGTTGGACAGTGGAATTTGCTGCCAAGGAGTGTGGTGGAGTCTCCTTCTTTGGAGGTCTTTAAGCAGAGGCTTGACAACCATATGTCAGGAGTGCTCTGATGGGGTTTCCTGCTTGGCAGGGGGTTGGACTCAATGGCCCTTGTGGTCTCTTCCAACTCTAGGATTCTATGATTCTTTTTAGGAGGGAAAAAGTGAGTCTTATAGAGCAAAAAATACGGTATGCTTCAAGGCAGGGGAGAAATTAATGGAAAACACCCACACGCACACACACCCAAAAAGCTAGTGATTGCACAAGAGATTTGATGCCATCTATTTCCCACAAGCTGTGGTATAAATAAGCGTCTTTTTTGTTAACTGTAAGTTTGTTCTAAAGTCGTCGTCTCTTCCTCCTCTCCAAAAAACTTTTGTGCTTTAAACTTTGCATGATTGCTTTTAAAAATCAAGTACAGTTTTCTCCCAGTTCACAGATGTGACAGTGGCAATAGCTATACTTGTTGAATCCTATATCTGTCAGAACGCTATCAAAATCTGGTCTCTTTTAAACTAGCTTTGAAGACATCTCTTTTCAGAACATCCTTTGGAGTTAAAATTGTCACACAGGATAATGTTGTCCATTTGTCCAGGGCTGGGTTTAATAATATTTTGCTGTTTAAATGAAACAGGTTTTCATTTCATTCCTCCACCCCTAGAAGGAGAGCTGGAGGGGGGAGATGTTTTCATGCTATTTGAAAACAGATATATAAATGGCAAATACGTTTTATGTCTACTTGTTTTTTTAGCTTTATTTTATGCATATACAGATCTCGGATTAAGCGGGAGATAAAGAATGCCAAACAAAAATAAATAAAATATGTAACTGCTCCCATTTGTACACATACACAGTACAATGAATGCATATGCCAAAGAATCGTATAGCCTATACCAGCCTTCATTCCTCACTGCTTAACTACTGTCATGAAGTAGTGATTCTGCGAGCAAGTATCGATGGGTGGGGCCCCTCAGGCAGGTGGTTAACAATTACAGTGGTACCTCGGGTTACATACACTTCAGGTTACAGACTCCGCTAACCCAGAAATAGTGCTTCAGGTTAAGAACTTTGCTTCAGGATGAGAACAGAAATTGTGCTGTGGTGGCGCGGCAGCAGCGGGTGGCCCCATTTGCTAAAGTGGTGCTTCAGGTTAAGAACAGTTTCAGGTTAAGAACGGACCTCTGGAACGAATTAAATACTTAACCCGAGGTACCACTGTAGTCCCCAAAGTGGGAGCAGATGATGGGGCGGGCTGGCTGCCGGCATTCTCCAGCCCCTACCCTCTTTCCCCCGAAAATAAGACCTACTTCCAGTTTTGCCTCTCGCTGTAATATAAGGCATTCCCCTGAAAATAAGACCTCCCCGATAATAGGGCCTCCCCCGAATATAAGGCCCCCAAAGCTACCATAAGGCGTCTCCTCTAGACCATAACGGCAGGCGCTGCCGCGCAACTCACTAGCTGCAGCGGAGCCGGAGCTGTTCAGGCAGTCTCTTTAAATCAGACAGCCCGAGCCTGCTGCTCACTCTGCCCTGGCGGAGACTGACTCACAATTACAGTGGTACCTTGGGTTACATACGCTTCAGGTTACAGACTCCGCTAACCCAGAAATAGTGCTTCAGGTTAAGAACTTTGCTTCAGGATGAGAACAGAAATTGTGCTCCGGCGGCGCGGCGGCAGCAGCAGGTCCCATTAGCTAAAGTGGTGCTTCAGGTTAAGAACAGTTTCAGGTTAAGAACAGACCTCCGGAACGAATTAAGTACTTAACCTGAGGTACCACTGTAGCGTCTTTCCCCGAAAGTAAGACATGCCCCCGAAAATAAGACCTAGCGCATCTTTGGGAGCAAAAATTAATATAAGACACTGTCTTATTTTCGGGGAAAGAGGGTATAAATCTTTGAGTTAACCTGCTGAGGGGCAGGGAGTACATGCCGTAGATCAGACTGCTGTTTGATGTCTGTAGCTGGTGCCAGAGAATATGCCAATAAAGCATGACACCCATTAGGTGCCTGTATGTGAGTTATTTGAAGCTCGGAAGGAGGACTCGGGAAAGGGACCTCCTCCTTGGCATGATGGCATAGCGGCGGATTCAAACAGGAGTTTTGGAGCTTCAGCACCCTGAGTGTGAATGGCAAGTTTAGATGGCGGAAAGTGTTCATCCATTCCAAAGAAAGATCTGTCCTTTCTCCCTGGAATTGAAGAGGAGAGGGAGGGAAACGCCCTAAGGTGCTCTACCCCTTACCCAATAACAGCAAGGGCACTCTCAAAACTGCCTCTTGACCAGGCATAGGCAAACTCCGGCCCTCCAGATAATTTGGGACTACAATTCCCATCATCCCTAGCTAGCAGGACCAGTGGTCAGGGATGATGGGAATTGTAATCCCAAATTATCTGGAGGGCCGGAGTTTGCCTATGCCTGCTCTTGACGCTAAGGCCCCGCATCTGAACCATACATTTAACACATCATTGCACAAGATTATACAGTGGTACCTCGGGTTAAGAACTTAATTTGTTCTGGAGGTCTGTTCTTAACCTGAAACTGTTCTTAACCTGAAGCACCACTTTAGCTAATGGGGCCTCCCGCTGCCACCACGCCGCCAGAGAACAATTTCTGTTCTCATCCTGAAGCAAGGTTCTTAACCCAAGGTAATATTTCTGGGTTAGTCTGTAACCTGAAGCGTATGTAACCCGAGGTACCACTGTAATTGTTAACCACCTGCCTGAGGGGCCCCACCCATCGATACTTGCTCGCAGAATCACTACTTCATGACAGTAGTTAAGCAGTGAGGAATAAAGGCTGGTATAGGCTATACGATTCTTTGGCATATGCATTCATTGTACTGTGTATGTGTACAAATGGGAGCAGTTACATTTTTTATTTATTTTTGTTTGGCATTCTTTATCTCCCGCTTAATAAAGCTAAAAAAACAAGTAGACATAAAACGTATTTGCCATTTATATATCTGTTTTCAAATAGCATGAAAACATCTCCCACTTCCAGCTCTCCTTCTAGGGGTGGAGGAATGAAATGAAAACCTGTTTCATTTAAATATTTGTGGCTTCTCCTAAAGAATCCTGGGAACTGTAGTTTGCCAAGTGTGCCAAGGAGACCAGACCTGGGAACTGTAGCTCTGTGAGGGGAAAGGGAGGGATTGGAAAGGGGGGGGGTCTCCTAAGGACTCTCAGGAACCTTAACAAACTACAGCTCCAAGAATCCTTTGTGGGAATGCAATGGCTGTTCAAAGCCCTGTTCAGGGAATGTTTTAATGTGTGACATTTTAATGTATTTTTAATTTTTGTTGGAAGCCGTCCAGAGTGGCTGGGGAAACCTATAAATTGTATTATTATAAATTACATTATAATTATTTTATTATAAATACATTTATAAATTAATTAATAAATTATTATAAATTACATCACAGCGCATGGTTTGGATGGGGCCTTACAGTGCAAACCTAGGGAGGTCTACTCAAGAGGTGAGCCCTACGAAGTTCCCATAGGACCTGCTCCCAGAGGATTCTCCCCCCCACCCCTGTCCACTTACCTGGGAGTAACCCACAAGGAACTGCATAGGCCTTACTTCCGAGTAGACACCCAGGGTGCTGCGAAATCAGGAGCGCCTCCCAAGGCCCAAGCTCCCTTTGGATCCACTCCCACAGAGCTCAGCTGGGCCTACTCCAGAGTAAAGGGGCACAGAGGGGCCCAATCCGCTCCCTGGAAGAACCGGCCTTCCTCCTGCTGCTGATCAGCTGAGATCGCAGGAACAAACACCAGGCTCCTCCTCCTCCAATCAAAGGAGGCTCCTCCCCCGCCAGCCACCCAATCAAAACAGAAGGGTATCACTACTCTACTCCTACTAGCTAGGCTCACTGTCAGTTAGCGAAGGAAGCCTGACGGTTGGTTGGGTTTCTCAGGAGGCGGGGACAAATAGGACGCTCCAACCTCTGAGGGAATTAAGGGGGGAGTCCGCCTGTTTTAAAACCCACCATTTTAATGGCTGCGACTCTGAATGTGCTGGAAAGCCAGGGCATACATATTTCAAATTTGGAGGGGGGATTTAAAATGTGAGGAAAGGTATTTGTTTTTCAAGCTTTCTTCTAATGGCAACCAACTTCTCGCCCCCCCCCACAGAAAGGGATTGGGCGTGAGACTGCCTCAGTGGTTGCCGTGGCAACGGTTGCTAGGCGCGCAGTCACTAAGGCGCGGCACGTGACCCAACGGTCACTTCTGTGAGGTAAAGGAGGAGAGAGACCTGCTCCCTGCTTCGTTCCCTCAGGCTGGCGCCCTCCGTTTAAAGAATAAATTAAAAAATTGATGTAAACCATCCTGGAGGGTTAAGAAGCAAGGGCAGTATACAATAAATGAGCGAGAGAGTTCTCTCCCACGCATATTTTAAGGAAATAAGGGCTGACAATATATAGTCCTGATTTCCCAGCTCTTGCCTCACGAAAAAGACGCCATTTTGATCCCGGAGCTTGGAAGAACTACAATTCCCATCAGCCCCTGCAACGATGACGGGTGGGGTGGGGGTTGTCATTCCTCAGAGTCAAGGCCAATGGCTGCTTTCCGTTTTCACTTGAAGTTTAGCAGTAGGCGGGATCGCAGATCTATGGCCACGTTGCTCCACAAAAACAAAAACGAATCTATATTTGGGTTTCAGAAAACAAACTAAACTGTGATCATGCTTTCGAGCTGTGCAGATTCTTGGGTGATGAGACCTCAGTAAACTGAATTCAACTGATTTAGCAATAACAGAAGTTGTTTTAAAGATGACTCACAAACTCTGCAAAGTCTCGGCCAAGAGATTTTATTCCCTGCCCGGGTACAAGCATTACAGTAGCAAAGATACTTTTCAACTGTTAAATTCTTCTTCTTCTTCTTCTTCTTCTTCTTCTTCTTCTTCTTCTTCTTCTGCGATCACTTGTAGCCGAGTAAGATTGTCTTCCTGATACGGAAGGGGGGGGCATGTCTTCTTCACCTTCTTCTTCGCTACAATGTATCAATTTATTTCCAATTGTCAATGTCAAAAGGGACTAAAATCTATAAAATTCATAGAAAATCAACGTGCCAATTTGCTCAATTTCTCTAGGACTCCATCACACCTTCCCTGTCCTCCATAATCCCTCAAGCAAGGTGTCAAGACCCTAATCCTGTCAAATCACTCTGCCAAGCCTTTCCTCCAGGCAATGCCAGTACATGGACCATTGTCTTCTCATCAGGATGTGCTTATCTACGCATATCTCCAGCTCTGCATATTCCCCCCTCCCTCCTCCATATGTTAATCCTGTGTAACCCAACCTCTTCTTAATGTATTCATGATGTAATCTGTGTAACCCAACCTCTCTTTAATGTATTCATGATGTAACTGGGATGTATTTTGCACTGTATTCTGGGACATGGAGGGAAGTTTCAAAAGTTTATGTCACCCCTTTCTCACTGTTCAACCTCGCCTTGAACCTGTTGCGCAATAACCGTGGATCTTCTGCAGCTTGCCCCTGTCTCCGGCTGAGCTCATTTTCCTCCGCAGGGACTTAGTCCGACGAGCTGGGTGCAGAGCAGCCTCGCACCCAGATTTTTACCGTAACACTTCCATAAACACCAAAGCCATTCAGTTCCACCATTCGCTAACAGACTCCCGACACAAACTTAAAACCATGGAGAAACCTGGCCTGAACAAAGACCTTGGATTCTTATCTCATTATACATGACAAAGCCATTTTTCACCTTTTCACCCCTTGCTTCTCCCTGTAAGACCTATTGCAGTCGTTAAGAGTCGTCAACAGGCTCATCACAGCTATCTGCCAACCACCCATTCCCACCACCCTTCTGAGTAATACCCCTCCCCACCTTCTCACTATATAGAAGGGTCTGGAAACTTCTGTTTCAGTGTATCTGAAGAAGTGTGCATGCACACGAAAGCTCATACCTAGAACTAACTTAGTTGGTCTTTAAGGTGCTACTGGAAGGAATTTTTTTTTTGTTTAGACTCCCGACACCTCAGATCTAAGAGAACCCGAAAACTCTCCGCAACAGGTACACCTCTTCATTCTGGCATACGTCTATGGCGCCGACGGTGGTGGTGGTGGTGGTGGTGGGGTGGTACTGACGTCACCGCGCACGCTGCCTCGGCGCGTCCGTCTGCATTATTTCCCCCCGCCCCCCTCCCTTGAGGTGCCCGGATTGGCGCGGCGGATTTGAACGTTGTAAACTGAGGGGAAGGAGCGGCGGAGGCGGTGTCTCCGCGAGACGAGGCCGTTGGCGGGCCGGCCAGCCAGTGGACGGGGAAGGAGAAGGCCGCGCGCGAGAGAGAGGAGAAGAGGGTAACGGTCACCTGAAGTGAGGGGGGGGTAGGTCCTAGGACAGTGCATAGCCCCCCCCCGCCCCGCTTTTAACCCTTTCGGTCCCCTTCCCCGCCTTTTTCCTTCCCCAAAGCGCGTGTTTTCGGGTGACGGTTGCTTTTAAATTTCCCAATTTTCCCCTGGGGGGGGGTCTGTTCGCGTGGGACGCCTCTTTATTCTTATTCTTCCCCTGGGGCGAGGTTCTCCTTCCTCTTCCGTCCTCTCTCTCTCTCTCTCTCTCTCCCCCCCCCCCCGCCGGCCCCGTTTGCATCCTCTCAACAACAGTCCTGTGAGGGAGGCTAAGGCCTAGGGGGGGGCACCCCTACCCGCTTCTCCTCCCCACCCCCCACCCCCCATCTTCGCAAGGTGCACGGGGGGTTGGGCACTTCTGCTGTCACAACAACCCTGCGAGGGAGGCTCAGGCCAAGAGGTTTAAAGACTGTCTCAATGTAAATCTAAGAAAAATATAATAATAATAATAATAATAATAATAATAATAATAATAATAATAATAAATTAATTTTATTATTTATAGCCCGCGCATCTGGCTGGGTTTCCCCAGCCACTCTGGGAGGCCTCCAACTGAATATTAAAAACAATACAGCGTCAGACATTAAAAACTTCCCTAAAGAGGGCCGCCTTCAGTTGTCTTTTAAAAGTAAAATAGTTGTTTATTGCCTTGACATCTGCTGGGAGGGCATTCCACAGGGCGGGCGCCACCACCGAGAAGGCCCTCTGCCTGGTTCTCTGTAATCTTACTTCTCGCAATGAGGGAACCGCCAGAAGCCCCTCGGCGCTGGATCTCAGTGTCCGGGCTGAACGATGGGGATGGAGACTCTCCTTCAGGTACACAGAACCCGAGGCCTGTATAGTGGTACCTTGGGTTACATACACTTCAGGTTACAGACTCTGCTAACCCAGAAAGAGTGCTTCAGGTTAATAACTTTGCTTCAGGATGAGAACAGAAATCGTGGGGCGGCAGCTGGAGGCTCCATTAGCTAAAGTTGTGCTTCAGGTTAAGAACGGACATCCGGAACGAATTAAGTACATAACCAGAGGTACCACTGTGGTATAAACACTGACAATTGGGAAACACTTGACTGCGAGCGCTCCAATTGGAGAACAGCCTTTACCAAAGGTGTCCTGGGCTTTGAAGACACTCGAACTCAGGACGCAAGGGAGAAATGTGCCAAGAGGAAGGCATGCGTGGCAAACTCTCACCGTGATCGACTCCAACCCGGAAACCAATGTGGAAGGATGTGTGGATCCAGAATTTGCCTCCGCATTCACTTATGGATTCATTGTTAAAACCGTGTTTATGGAAGACAATCTTGCTCGGCTACGAGTGATACCCAAAGAGAGAGAAGACCCCTCCCCACTTCTCCTCGCCCCCCAGCTTCGCACTAAGCGAGTGGGGGTTGGGCACTTCTGTGGCACAACAACCCTGCGAGGGAGGCTTTGGCAGCTGTCCTGCTCCCCTCCCCCTGTCATGTCCTCTAAGTGAGCTTCAAGGCTGGGTTGTGTATGGGGGGGGGGTGGTTGGAGTTGAGCACTTCTACTGACTCTCCTTCTTTTAAGCAGAGTTTGGATGTCCACCTGCTGTGGATGCTTTAGTTGAGATTCCTGCATTGCAGGGGTTGGGCTAGATGACCCTCGGGGGTCCCTTCCAAACCTACCATTGTTCAGCCCGGACACTGAGGTCCAGCTCCGAGGGCCTTCTGGCGGTTCCCTCACTGCGAGAAGGGAAGTTACAGGGAACCAGGCAGAGGGCCTTCTCGGTGGTGGCACCCGCTCTGTGGAACACCCCTCCCATCAGATGTCAAAGAATTAAACAACTATCTGACTTTTAGAAGACATCTGAAGGCAGCCCTGTTTAGGGAAGCTTTTAATATTTGATGCATTACTGTATTTTAATATTTTGTTGCAAGCCGCCCAGAGTGGCTGGGGAAACCCAGCCAGATGGGCAGGGTATAAATAATAAATTATTGGTATTATACTACAGTGAAACCTTGGTTTACGAACTTAATCTGTTCCGGAAGTCCATTATTGAATCGAAACTATTCTTAAACCATGGCATGCTTTCTCTAATGAGGCCTCCCGCCGCTGGTGCCCTTCCACCATTCAGATTCTGTTCTTGGAGCGACGTAAAGTTCTCAAACCAAGACGCTATTTCTGGTTTTGGGGACTTTGTAAACCAAATCATTCTTAAACCGAGGTACTACTCTACTGCCATTCAGTTATTCTATAACAGGTCCCCAAAAACTTTTCATGCATGAGTGGAGACTTCTTGAACCAGGGTTGTATTGGTTGTACTACTCAATATTTTATTTGAGTATTTTGGTGTGTGCGCCCCCCCCCCCCCCGCTTTTTGCATTTCTATTGTCTATATGTGTGAGCATTGTGTTTAAATGTATGCGTTAGAGATTTCATCCTTACTGTAAATATTTTGAGAAGTTTCATATATAAGTGGACTTTAAATGATTAACCCTAAGTTAAAATAATATATTACATTAGGTTCAGAAGCAGTTTGCCGCAAATCAAAACTGGTGGTATTTCCCAGTGAGCTAATGCTTTTTAACTTTCTAATTTCTTTTAGGAAGATAACATAAAATGTCAAGGGAAGATGCCCGGGTCATCCCTGTGCGGGTGGCACTAAGGTGCCGTCCCCTTGTTCCTAAGGAACTTGCCGAGGGATGTCAGATGTGTTTGTCTTTTGTCCCTGGAGAACAGCAGGTGAGGAAAGATTTGGAGAGTTTCTGTGTGTGTTGTGTTTCATCTGCTCTAAAATGATGTGAAGGTTGTTCATTAAAGATTTCCCCTGACCCACTTCCGTAGGAGGATGGAATTGCACACTCTGAACTCCTAACAGTTTCTCTGTTACTGGTGCTAATGTGGAGTAGCGTCTGATAATGGAACCAGTTGAATGCAGAGCAGTCATCAGGTTCCTTTACTTGAAAGGGCACGCACCACGAGAGACATTTGATGAGATGAAAGGGACTTATGGGGAGGATGCCCCATTGAAGTAGTCAAGCACTGGCATCGCCAGTTCAAGTGTGGTCGGACTTCGCTGGAATGGGTCCCATTCCTGGGCAACCGCAGTCTGCCATTAATGAAGACACCATCCAACAAGTGGAGGCCGCCATTTTGGAGGATAGCCGCATAACCATTTGCCAACTAGCTGCAGATGTCAAGATCAGTGTGGGCTCTGTAGAAAAAAATTAATCCATGATCATTTGCACATGGGAAAGGAGTCCGCACGGTGGGTTCCCCGGCTGCTGACGCCTTTCCAGAAACAGGAATGAGTCACATGCTCACTGGCTCTTTTGGTCGTGTCATGAAAACCATGATCACTTCTTCACCAGACTAATTACTCAG
The DNA here is from genome assembly GCF_964106915.1 of Podarcis gaigeae. Taxonomy (NCBI): domain Eukaryota; kingdom Metazoa; phylum Chordata; class Lepidosauria; order Squamata; family Lacertidae; genus Podarcis; species Podarcis gaigeae. The sequence goes on along the minus strand of NC_139689.1, from coordinate 5,858,095 downwards.
GACGAAACATGGATCCATCATTATGACCCAAAAACTAAATCCCAGTCCAAACAATGGAAGCACTCCGCCTCACCACCTCCAAAGAAGGCACGTTTCCAACCGTCAGCAGGCAAGGTCATGCTCATGGTCTTTTGGGACCACAGTGGAGTGATGATGGATTTCCTGGCAAAGTGTACCACAATTACCAGGACATACGATGCTTCACTGCTGCAAAAATTGCAGAAGGCCATCAAAATTGAGAGGCGTATGCTGACCAAAGGTGTCTGCCTCCCGCAGGATAATGTCCCGGTTCATAACTCGCATGTTGCTCAGACAGACGCACGGTCCTGTGGCTATGAAATCCTTCCTCACCCCCCTTATTCTCCCGACCTCACACCATCAGACTTCCATGATGAAATGCTGATTTCTTAGGTCAAGTTGTAGCTTCTGATGGAACCTGCTAACCTCTACAGAGGAGGTCTCCACAGCTGCATAAAGCGATGGGAGAAGTGTTTGACTCTTGCTGGTAGCTATGTACAGAAGGACTAAGGCCCAGTTTCGTTTCTCTTAGTCCATGGGAAGTATGTCAGGGGAAATTTTAATGAATGCCTCTTGTATAGCTAGCCTTGGAGAGACAGGAGGAGATTCACTCCGCTATAAATGGGACCAGTTCTCAAACCCTCAAGAGCTGATTTTGCTAAGAGGCAAAACCATAGCCCTCATTACTTCTCTTCCTTCCTCACAGGTGGTTCTAGGTAATGACAAAGCATTCACGTATGATTATGTCTTCGACCCATCCACTGAGCAAGAGGAGGTGTTCAACGCCTGTATTTCTCCCCTTTTAATGGGCATCTTCAAAGGTGAGAGCTGTTGAGGTGGAACATGTTGGGAACATCTTCAGCAGGAAGTGCCCTGGAGGAAAGGTGGTGGCTAAGTCTTCGGCCACAAAAAGCTTGCTCTGTTTTAAAAGGTCCTGCATGCCATGCTGGCTGGACAGTAACTTGATACTTGGAAGTGGCATCTTGCTTTACTGGAATGTATTGCGTGGAGCATGTGAGACTGCCGTCACTGCAAGCTTAAATTCGGGGGGTGGGGGTGGATTTCTGTCCCACAAGCCTAATTTGCCCACATCAGCCAAGCCTCACATGCCCAACTTGAGGTAGCACCCCATAGGTTGTTCTTAGTCAGGATCCCATCCAGGCACTGAGCCAAACCTACTTAGTATCTGCAATGAGACCTCTCCATTCGCCTTCAGCCCCTGGGACCCGTGAAGATCACAATTTAGTTTTTTGTGTAAGTGTGTAACAGTATGAAAAATAAATAGACTTTCTTCCCTACAAGTTGTAAGAAAGATCATAAAATCGTAAATTAGCTGAGCAGCAGATGAAAAATGAGCTGGTACTAGAGTTTCAGTAATATGCAGGTTTAAATCGCTAGTCAGTAAGACTTGATTTAAATCATTGTTTTACAGAAAAGCTCATTCTTGCTGGTATCATCTTAATATTTACAACCAGAGGAAGGCTTTTGTTTTTGTAATAATGAATTTTCGGAGTAGTTTTTATAGTTATATCAAAAATTACTGGTTTGGTTATACTATTAGAAATACATAGATAATTAAGAAATTATTCTGAGGTTTAATAAGTTAACTTTATATTTAGACAACTTTTCTGCTGTACTTTATTGGAAGGGAAAAAATTACTTCCTTAATAACAATTTAAATTTATTTAACTGAAGTAATAACATTATAGCATATGTATCCATGTTTAACTGATGTGGTTAAACGTTTTGTTGTTGTTTTTAAACAGACTGAGTTTTAGCAAACATGAAAAACTTAAAACAAACCCTTATTTCCTGATGAATAGCCTTTGGACTATAATGTAACGTAAATAGAAAAAACTCTTAAGAATTCCCCCCCCCCCTCCAAAAGCATTTTATTTTAAAAATTCGATTTAAATAAAACAAGCTGATTTATTTATTTATTTATTTATTTATATCATTGATTTTCATCCACCCTGATGCAGGCTGATTGGGCTGCCTAGGGATTGAGATATATTTAACTTGCTCCAGTCTGATTCTTGTCCTTGCTGTTGTAAACATATGAAATACTATTAAGGGGCAGTTGTCGTCCTGGAAATGACCCTCACTTCTTTTTGCATTCTTAATTCCACAGGATATAATGCCACGGTTTTAGCCTATGGCCAGACGGGATCCGGAAAAACATACTCCATGGGAGGTGCCTACACAGCCGACAAAGAGAACGATCCCACTGTTGGAATCATTCCTCGGGCAATAAAGCTTCTCTTCCAAGAAATGAAAGAGAGGACAGGGTGGCAGTTCTTCCTGAAAGTCTCTTATTTGGAGGTAAAAGCCATCTATGCTGTCAATATTTTTGTAGTTTTAAGTGCAGTTGCAGTGTAGGGCCAAAAATCTGCTTCTCCCTAACCTTGAAATCCAAGCCCTCAGGGCCAAAAGAATTTTGTTGAGGTTGGGATCAAATGCCTCTGGGCAGGGATGGGCAAAGATGTGACTGGACAAGCATTTTCTAAAGCATTAGCTTTATTGAAAACAACAAAAGACAATCGTTTAATCATCAGCAGGCTTGATATCTGCGAATTACTAAAGCAAAGTAGTTTGAACTGTTAAATCCATTGATTTCAGCATTTCTTCCTGTTTCCATTTCTGGGCCATCAAAATCAAACAGCATTTCTTCCTGTTTCTATTTCTGGGCCATCAAAATTCTAGCTGCTGTCACTGCATACCTAAATAACTTCACATCCTTCTTTTTAATTTCATTCCCTAATATTCCTAATAAAAATGCTTCTGTTTTCTTAACAAAAGTATATTTCAGCATTTTCTTCATCTCATTATAAATCATTTCCCAGAAACCTTTTACTTTCTTACACTCCCACCACATGTGATAAAATGTTCTTTCTTTTTCCTGACATTTCCAACATTTATTACTGACTTTATACATCTTACCAAGTTTCACTGGTGTTACATACCATCTATACATCATTTTCATAACATTTTCTTTTATTGTAGTGCATGCAGTGAATTTCATTCCTTCTTTCCACAATTTTATCCACTCATCAAATTGTATATTATAACCAAAATCTTTGGCCCACTGAATCATAACTGATTTTACTTCTTCATCCTTTGTATGCCACTCAAGTAATAATTTATACATTTTTGATAAAATTTTAACATCACTATTGAAGATTTCTTGATGAAACCTAGATTTCTTTTCCTGAGAACCTCTTTCTGACATCTCTTTTTTGAACATTGCATTCAACTGAAAATAGTGCAACCAATCATTCACATTTTCTTTAACTTCTTCATATGGTTTCAATTTCCATTTATTACCTTCTTTGATTATCAAATTCTCATATGTAATCCATCTCCCTGTCATATTGATCTTTTTCACACTCATTATCTCCAATGGTGATAGCCAATATGGAGTTTTAAACTCTAATAAATTTTTATACCTATTCCAGACTTCAATCAACGATCCTCTAAAGATGTGGTTTTCAAAACCTTTATGCACTCTATTCTTTTCACACCATAAATACGCGTGCCAACCGAATCTATTATCATAACCTTCTAAATCCAACAATTCTGTGTTTTCTAACTTTATCCATTCTTTCACCCAGCAAAGACACGAAGCTTCATAATATAACTTTAAATCTGGCAGGGCAAAGCCCATTATCCTCTATGACTTAAAGTAGTATCAGATGTTTAAGTGTCAGTTGATTGGTGTGCCAACCCTACCTTTGGATGGCCTTTTAAAAGAAAGGTTAATTTTTTCTCTGTTTCAGCATACTGTGTTGCTGAAAATGTGCTTGTGGCTCCATAAACTGGCTCGGGTTGCTGTGCTGAACCATTGAAGTTTCTCCTCGCTATAGATTGTAGTGGAGCTTAACACTCCCATTTCCGGTTCCCTTGCAAAGCTGTGACTTCCGAGGGGTGTAGGGCAGGAACACAAACGTTGTGGCAATTCTATTGTGTTTGGCTTTTCAGATATGTCAAACCTCTCTTCCAATCTGCTACCTTCTCTTCCTCAGATCTATAATGAAGACATCCTGGACCTCTTGGCACCAGCCAAAGAGCGGACAGCTCAAATCAGCATCCGTGAAGACCCCAAGGAAGGCATAAAGGTGGAGTCCCTGCCAGGATTTGTTATTTTTATAGAACAGGGTACAGCATGTCATAGAGGCAAGGCTGGTAGTGTCAAATAGATCCTGCCTTGCTCTGTGGCAGATACGTAAAAGCTTTTTTGTTGGAGAGGGGGAGAAATCTGATTGAAATAACCATTCAATTTAACTTTTAGCTTTACCGTGTGTCAGCTAAGCAGCCTCAACAACCCTCTGGCTCCTGAGGAGACCCTCTCCAGAGCCTGAAGAGGTCGTCTTCGGGCTCTGTGGAGGGTCTCCTCCTGAGCAAGGGCGCTCCCCATTTTATGTGATTTCATGTTTGCACGCAGTGGGGAATCACCTGCACACTTACTAGTCAGGGCCTCAAACAGGGCCTTTCCAGTCCTATCTGGAGATGCAGGAGATTGAACCTTCCTTTTCAAGTCAGGCCTTGCTCTTTTTCCCAAAGAGAAGGGACGTCACATAGAGGAGGGAGAAAGGTTGTTTTCTGCTGCTCCAGAGAAGCGGACACGGAGCAATGGATCCAAACTACAAGAAAGAAGATTCCACCTAAACATTAGGAAGAACTTCCTGACAGTAAGAGCTGTTGGACAGTGGAATTTGCTGCCAAGGAGTGTGGTGGAGTCTCCTTCTTTGGAGGTCTTTAAGCAGAGGCTTGACAACCATATGTCAGGAGTGCTCTGATGGTGTTCCTGCTTGGCAGGGGGTTGGACTCGATGGCCCTTGTGGTCTCTTACAACTCTGATTCTAGGGATCTGTCCTCCTGCTCCCTACATGGCCGGGCATGCCAAACAGATAATTTAGCCTATGCATTCCCATAACAGACTCCTTTATCCAGGAGGATGGCTAGAGTGAAGCATAGCTTCTGGGAGCTTGAACACAGACTAGCAGTGCTCTGATTTCCCCAGATGGTCCTGATTACGTCTGGACACAGAAAACACTTGTAACGAAAGCTTGGTAGGATTTTTAAAGAAAGGTGCTGTTGATGAAGCGAAGGGAGGCAGAAAAAAAACATTTCCTCCCCATTTTCTCTCTTGATACAGATTGTGGGGCTCACTGAGCACGTGGTGCATTCTGCTCAAGAGACCACCCTGTGCCTGGAGCAGGGGAACAACTCCCGAACGGTGGCTGCCACGGCCATGAACACCCAGTCATCACGCTCTCACGCCATCTTCACCATGACCATTGAACAGAAAAGCAAGAGTGACACGTAAGCAAAAGTGTTCAGACTGTTAGGATATAGTTCCATTCCACCTTAAAAGGGTACAGGCATGACGTTTGTGTATCACGTGCCTGTTTACTTCCAGCTCTCGCTGGGAAACCTCCGTTGTATATTGCTTTTGCTATGCGGTTGTTTATCCGGAGACGAAGGGATGCAGAAACGTTTCCTTTGTCGCTAAACTATGCTGAATAAAAGCTGTATATAAAGCCTACATCTGCCTGTTCTCTTAAAAGCAAGGTCCATTGAAGGAAGGTTTGGGTTTTGCTGCCCGTGAGTGTGTGTTTTAGCACCTTGATACTGTGCTTAAGGGAGGGTGCCTTGCTTCAAGATAATGAGGGCAGAAAAAGTGGAAGTTGATAACAGATTAAGGAGAGCTCTTGGCGTATTCGAAATGGTGCCAATGTCACGGGAGGATAGAGCAAACTTGTTTTCTCTTCCTGGGGGATAAAACCCGAAGCAATGGCTTCAGATTACAAGAAAGGAGATTCAGACTAAACATTAGGAAGAACTTTCTGACAGTAAGAGCTGTTTGACAGTGGAACAGACTCTTACTAGAGGTGGTGGACTCTCCTTCCTTGGAAGTTTTTAAGCAGAGGTTGCATGGTGATCTGTCATGTGTGAGCTAGCTGAGATTCCTGCGTTGCAAGGTGGTTGGACTAGACTCGGGTCCAGTACGTTTCCGAGCACAATTCAAAGTGTTGGTGCTGCCCTTCAAAGCCCTAAACGGCCTCGGTCCAGTATACCTGAAGGAGCGTCTCCACCCCCATCATTCTGCCCGGACGCTGAGTTCCAGCGCCGAGGGCCTTCTGGCGGTTCCCTCATTGCGAGAAGCAAAGCTACAGGGAACCAGGCAGAGGGCCTTCTCGGTAGTGGCGCCCGCCCTGTGGAACGCCCTTCCAGCAGATGTCAAAGCGATAAACAACTACCTGACATTCAGAAGACATCTTAAGGCAGCCCTGTTCAGGGAAGTTTTTAACGTGTGATATTTTACTGTATTTTTTGTTTTTATGGAAGCCGCCCAGAGTGGCTGGGGAGGCCCAGCCAGATGGGCAGGGTATAAATAATAAATTATTATTATTATTATTATTATTATTATTATTATTATTTTATTCTGACTCTACAGTTTTATTATTCTTTGATTCCCCAACCTAGTGCCTACCACATGCTTTGTACTGCAGCAGCTGTGCTGGCTGGGGCTGATGGAAGCTTTAGCCCAAAACATCTGGAGGGCAGCAGGTTGGGGAAAGCTGGATTCTTGTTACAGCCTCAGGGTTTTCTGTTCATTGCTGTGTGAGTGAAATGCTCCTACTTCTGGCTTAGGAACACCAGTTTTTGTTCCAAGCTGCACCTCGTAGACCTTGCTGGTTCAGAAAGGCAAAAGAAGACCAAAGCAGAAGGTGATCGACTTCGGGAAGGTGAGTGGTAAAAATTCCTGATGGCATGTTAAGTTTGTCCCCATGGTAGTAGAGTTTTTAAGGATTGTAATCTGTTTTGTGTTAGAAATCCTTGCTTCAAAGGGGAATACACCTTGTTTTTAGAAATAGCTGTTCAGGCCTGCCTAATTTAAGATCAATGGTTTATATGGCCCTCCACTACTTCTTCTTCACTCTCTAAGCTACCATCTCAAGGCAATTTACACATAAGATAATTAAAAACAGCTAAGAACACAAAAACAATACATTTAAAGCAAGATGAAAACTCTAATTAGTCGTCAATAATGGTAAATACACATTTATCCAGCTGGGTAAATCTGTGAACAAAAATATAGCATATGCATAAAATTTGTCATCCTCTATTAATTGGTTTAGAGTCAGTATACCCACATCCATACAATTGCCCCATACAACCATTTTTCCATGGTTGTTAGAGTAGGATTTCCACACAGAGTCAGTTTAACGTGGAAGAATTGGTCAAATAATTTTTTATTAGCCATTATGTTCCATAACTTTCTAACTGACAAGATTGATTCAAGAGAATCCTGGGTTTTAATATATTTTGATCCTAATGCTGTCCATTCAGATAAAGGAGCTATATGGTCTAGGATTGCTCAATTCGGAAAATTATCCCTAATTTTGGGTTTTCAGTGTCCAGTATTTGACAGTAAATAAGCTTGACAATATGGTTCCGGAACGGTTCCTTCGAATTCTGCAATTCTAAAAGTGTTGATCTCGGCTCTCCATCTCTTCCCCCTTTTGCGTGTTTGCATGTTTAGGGATCAACATCAACAAAGGACTCCTCTGCCTGGGGAATGTCATCAGTGCTCTTGGAGAGGAAAGCAAAAAGGGCAATTTTGTCCCTTATAGGGACTCTAAGTTAACACGCCTTTTGCAAGGTAAGAGTGGGAGCCAAAAAGTCCATCTTGTGCCTCTGGAAACCTCCTTTCATCTCCCAAAAGTGGTGGGTTGTTGTTGTTTTTTACCTAAACAGTCGTCCTATTTTTCTCCCTTCAGATTCCTTGGGAGGCAATAGCCACACCTTGATGGTGGCCTGTGTCAGCCCAGCAGATTCGAACCTCGAGGAGACTTTGAATACCCTTCGATATGCTGACAGGGCCAGAAAAATTAAGAACAAGCCGGTAGTGAATATTGACCCTCAGGCAGCAGAGATCGGCCGGCTAAAGCTGCAGGTGTGTCTGTGGGCTCCTAGATTTGGAGGGGCGGCAGAGGAGTTGGCTGCAGAGATGTGGGTGGTGGTGGGGTTGTGAGCCGAAGATGCAGGCCAGTGTTGATGCTTACTTGAAAGAGCTGCCACAGAACCACAGGCTGATGGCGAAGAAACAGTTAAAAGTAGCAATTTTCTCTCCTTCAGGTTCAACAGTTGCAGGTCTTACTGCTGCAGGCTCATGGAGGGACCCTTCCTGTGACTATTGGGTGAGGACTGCTGGCCAACAACACATGTGACACTCACTCTTCAGTGCTAAAGGCAGCCTGTACTTTTTCATAAACGTTCATTACTGCAGACCTGACCAATGAAGGCACTGGTGCAGAGATCTCCGCAAACATAATTGGCAAAGCTTTGTCCGGCCTCAAGGCATGAATTGATGAGATGCACTTGGAAAACCGCTGCCCTATTTAAGAGAGCATTGAAAGTTAATACGTTGCCAAGACTAAACATCCAAATGCTGCTTGACTTTGAATTTTTTGACTGCAGAATGTGTCACTCCTTCTTAAGCATACAAATCTAATTAACAGAATTCTGGATACAAATGCTGCTGCTTTTTCTTATCTTTCTGAAGCTCCTCTTATTCTTCCTCTTGCTTCAACCCTGCTTTGCATCTTGCTTTCTGTCAAAACCCCATTCTCTAAAAACATGCCTGAAAACCTGCTGTTCCTGAGCCACTGCAAGCCTTCCCTCTTCTGTGGCTCCTTGTAAGTTGGCCCATACTTTTTTCTTTTTCTTCTTAGTTTTATTTACCTGCACTTAATGCTGTCCTATTGAGGTGGTTTGAGTGGTCCATTTTCCATGCAAGGCTCCCTCCCTCTCATAGAAAGCTGTACCCACAGAACTACATGAAAAGGACTGTCTTAATTAGCCAACCCAAATTTGCACACTTGTCTAACATACTGCCCATATGAGCAGGTAGGATTAGGCAGGGTGTGTGTGTTTCATTCCTCTGACTTCATTGTGCCATTTAGAGGCACCAGAAACGCTTTCAAGTCCTAGTGCAAATCTGGGGGCTAGAATCTCAGCTCCCTTCCAGTTTGGGGCTGGGAACAAGGGGATTGCCTTTTGTTTGTTTTCTATAGAAAAATACATCTATACTGCAATTTCATTAAAAAATTCAAAGCCACTTACAGCATTATATATATGCAATAAAAGCGACACAAAGATTTAAAATTGCACATCACAAGCTAACGGTTACAGAAAGTGTTTTTCTTAATATTCTGCGTAAGCCTGAAGGAATAGAAAAGTTTTAAGCAAACAGTTAATATAGAAAATGCCTGCAGCTGCGCTGCTTTGATTAGGAAATGCATGGAAAGCCGAGAGATTATTCTTTCCAAGTGTGTCTGAAGCCTGGGCAGAGCCCACTCTCTGAAGATATTCTGCTGAGTGGCAAGGTGGCAGTATTTGAACCCCCATGGCAATCCTGTTCATGCACTGCCCGGAAGGGGGTTATTCTACAGTTTTGAGAATAACGGAGGAGAAAACTTCTAGTGTGTTCTTCTGTGACATGAAATAATCTTTAACTCATATTTAAGATGCTTTTTCTAGCCTTGTCCTTCCTTGGATTTACTTTTAACTCACCCTTCCAGGAATCTGGGCTCCTTTTTCCCCCTTCTTGAATGAGATAAAACTTCCTTAGTGTGCTGGATGCAGGCAGATGACAGGCCAATAAACCACTTAGAGGCTTTATTACAACTGAGCGGTATATGAATTCCGTTAAATAAATAAATGCTTCCTGCTTAAACTTCCAGAGGTGAGCCCTCGGAAAACCTGCAATCTCTGATGGAGAAAAATCACTCCCTCGCGGAGGAAAATGAAAAACTAAGCCGCGGCCTCAGTGAAGCAGCAGGCCAGCTTGCCCAGATGCTGGAAAGAATTATTGTGGTAAGGCCTCAGATATTTGGGGGGTCAGGTGGCTGGTGGCGGTGACATGGTTTTGTGGCATAGGCATGACTCCCCATCAGTGAGTTCAGAAAGAGGGCTATTCTGTTGCCAAAAATGCAGTCTTGTGACTTCATTTAAGAGTTTAGGAGTTAGTATTTTTTAAATGCAGTGGTGGGAGCAATTATTGAAATTCCTGGCTGGTTTTTATGTACAGTGGTGCCCCGCAAGATGAACGCCTCACAAGATGGAAAACCCGCTAGACGAAAGGGTTTTCCATTTTGGAGGCGCTTCGCAAAACAAATTTCTTTATGGGCTTCCTTCGCAAAACGAAAATGTCTTGCGAGTTCCTGCGGGGTTTTTTCCCTCCCCCCCTTTTCCTAAGCCGCTTATCAGCTGATCCACTGATAAGCCGCTTAACAGCTGATCACTAAAAGCCGCTAATAGCGCTAATCCGCTAAGCTGTCAATGGGCTTGCTTCGCAAGACGAAAAAAACCGCTATACGAAGAGCCTCACGGAACGGATTAATTTCGTCTTGCGAGGCACCACTGTACAGTGGTACCTCGGGTTACATACGCTTCAGGTTACAGACTCTGCCCAGAAGTAGTACCTTGGGTTAAGAACTTTGCTTCAGGATGAGAACAGAAATCGTGCTCCGGTGGCAGCAGGAGGCCCCATTAGCTAAAGTGGTGCTTCAGGTTAAGAACAGTTTCAGGTTAAGAACTGACCTCCGGAACAAATTAAGTACTTAAGCCGAAGTACCACTGTACAGGTGATGACCATTTTGTGTGGGGGTCCCATTTCTGGCCCCCGTTCTTCCGTCTCCGGGTCCATTTGCACATGCCTAAAATGGTCGCTTTCTGTACGCATTGGAACATATTGTAACGTGAGATCTACTCAGAGTTAGACCCATACTTATTACTGCTTAAGTCATTGTGGTGTAGTGGTTGGAGCAGGCTTCCTCAAACTCGGCCCTCCAGATGTTTTGAGACTACAATTCCCATCATCCCTGACCACTGGTCCTGTTAGCTAGGGATCATGGGAGTTGTAGGCCAAAAACACCTGGAGGCCGAGTTTGAGGAAGCCTGGCTTAGAGTGTCAGACTAGGACCTGGGAGACCAAGGTTCAAATCCTCACTCAGCCATGAAGTTCAGTGGGTGACCTTGGGGGCCAGCCACTGCCTCTCAGCCAAATCTACCTCAGAGGCGTTTTGGGGGATTAAATGAGGGCAGAACCACGTATGCCACCTTGAGCTCCTTAGAGAAAAAAATGGGATACAAATGCAACAAACTAAATAATAGATTTAGTTGACTGTGCCCAACTCTGAACGGCAACCACCTGGGGCCAAATACGCCACCTGGCCACCACCTCCTAAGCCAGCCGTTTTCAACCTGGTGCCCTCCAGAAGTTTCTCGACTCCCATCAAGCCTTGCCAGCCTTGCTAGTGGTTGAGGACAATGGAGTTGTAGTCACATCCTTTGGTTTAATTCAAAACTATCCCATGATGCAGGGAAGCGGGTGGCGCTGTGGGTTAAACCAGAGAGCCTAGGACTTGCCGATCAGAAGTTCGGTTCGAATCCCCGCCACAGGGTGAGCTCCCGTTGCTCGGTCCCTGCTCCTGCCAACCTAGCAGTTCGAAAGCACAAAGTGCAAGTAGATAAATAGGTACCGCTCCGGCGGGAAGGTAAACGGCGTTTCCGTGCGCTGCTCTGGTTCACCAGAAGCAGCTTAGTCATGCTGGCCACATGACCCGGTAGCTGTACCCCGGCTCCCTCGGCCAATAAAGTGAGATGAGCGTCGCAACCCCAGAGTCGTTCACGACTGGAATTAACTGTCAGGGGTCCCTTTACCTTTATCCCATGATGCACAATCTGCTTCCCACTTTCTGCAGACGGAGCAGCAGAACGAAAAGATCAGCACAAAGGTGGAAGAGCTCCAGAAACATGATGCGTAAGTAGTTGTTCTCTGTGCACACTCTTAGCTGTTCAAAATGCAGATTGATTGCTCATGGGGCTTGCTACGTCTAAAATACAGGGAGATTGGTGGGCTGCTTTGAAAGGGCACTTTTGGGCAGCAAAAGTAAAAACAGGTGTTGTATTATGAGGTAGGAGGAATAAATAATCTACGTGTAGGTCAGTTAGAGCAGGATGAGTGTAGTCAATCAAGCATCTGCATGGCATAAAACTAACACCGACTCTGAGTAAGTTCTTTTGTGACTGGATTTCAGGCTGAAACTTGACCTGCAGAAACTGCTGGAGGCTCTGGAGGATCAAGAGCTGAAAGAGCACGTGGAACTGATTCGCCACCTGCAGCAAGTAATCGCCCAGTTTCTGGTAAGGATCCCCTTGGGGACACGAGGACGTTTCATGGTTGATGGAACCGCTGCTTCTGCTGCCTTTCCCAGTTTGGGGAATAAGCAAGAAGCATTCCATACATTCTGTGCCTGTGGCTTCTGGAGAAGTTCAAAAGTAGACCAAGCAGCGCCTTTTGGTTTGGGGTGAGATCTTGCTGGTGTTTGCAGCGTGTAACATTTTGAACTGCACAGAGCATTTGGGGGACCATAGGACTGTCTTGTGACGCCAGGCAAACCTTGTGTGTTCTCCGCAGAGTGAAACCCCTGCTGGCGTTACGGACATGGACACATCTGATCAAGACTCCAGCGCTGTAAGTAAGAGGCCTCCTGACTTGATGTGAATCCTGTGTGTACTTTTCAATGCATGGCTAGCGGTTTCTTGGCAACAGGACCCCAGCTACAATAAGGGACTGATGGCAGCAAGCACCTTTATTTAGAAGATTTTGTTGTTGTTGTTGAGTCGTTTAGTCGTGTCCGACTCTTCGTGACCCCATGGACCAAAGAACGCCAGGCACTCCTGTCTTCCACTGCCTCCCGCAGTTTGGTCAAACTCATGCTGGTAGCTTCGAGAACACTGTCCCACCATCTCGTCCTCTGTCGTCCCCTTCTCCTTGTGCCCTCCATCTTTCCCAACATCAGGGTCTTTTCCAGGGAGTCTTCTCTTCTCATGAGGGGGCCAAAGTCTTGGAGCCTCAGCTTCAGGATCTGTCCTTCCAGTGAGCCCTCAGGGCTGATTTCCTTCAGAATGGAGAGGTTTGATCTTCTTGCAGTCCATGGGACTTTCAAGAGTCTCCTCCAACACCATAATTCAAAAGCATCAATTCTTTGGCGATCAGCCTTCTTTATGGTCCAGCTCTCACTTTCATATATCACTACTGGGAAAACCATAGCTTGAACTATACGGACCTTTGTTGGCAAGGTGATGTCTCTGCTTTTTAAGATGCTGTCTAGGTTTGTCATTGCTTTCCTCCCAAGAAGCAGGTGTCTTTTAATTTCGTGACTGCTGTCACCATCTGCAGTGATCATGAAGCCCAAGAAAGTAAAATCTCTCACTGCCTCCATTTCTTCTCCTTCTATTTGCCAGGAGGTGATGGGCCCAGTGGCCATGATCTTAGTTATTTTGATGTTGAGCTTCAGACCATATTTTGCGCTCTCCTCTTTCACCCTCATTAAAAGGTTCTTTAATTCCTCCTCACTTTCTGTCATCAAGATTGTGTTATCTGCATATCTGAGGTTGTTGATATTTCTTCCGTCAATCTTAATTCCGGCTTGGGATTCATCCAGCCCAGCCTTTCTCATGATAAATTCTGCATATAAGTTAAATAAGCAGGGAGACAATATACAGCCTTGTCATACTCCTTTCCCAATTTTGAACCAATCAGTTGTTCCATATTTAGATGGTTTTAGAGACCACTTAATCAAATAGCTCTCTAATTGGTATGCACATAAGATTGTAGAAAGGCAAAGCACACAAAACATTTTTTTAAAAAAATCCAGATGTTAGTTAAACTTTTGCCTCTCCCCCCTAGGTGTCAGAAGGTGACTTGGATGCTCAAGGGTCCTCTGATGAGTATGCCACTCGGCACGCTCTCCACCAAGCTCAGATGTCCAAAGAGTTGCTTGAGCTGAACAAAGCCCTGGCTCTGAAGGAAGCCTTGGCAAGGAAGATGTCTCAGAACGACAGCCAGCTGGAGCCCATACAATGCCAGTACCAGGTAACAGCAGCTGACCGGGAAGGAGTGAGCATCTATACACACAGTGGGCTGCTTGACTGGGTGCCACAGGAGGGCAGCCTCGCCTTTTCTTAGGTGGAGATGTGGCCTGTTGGAAAGAAACGGCTGTAGCCGGAGGAGCTGCTTTTGGTGGGGTGCTGAAAAAATGTATGTGTGTGTGTGTGTTTAAATCAAGACCAGCATCAAGGACCTGGAAATGGAGGTGGCCAAACTGCAGAAGGAAAAAGAAGACCTGGTCCTTGGCATTCATATGACGAAGAAGGATGTCAGCCAAGCAAAGTAAGAGGCACCTGATTGGGAGCTTTTGAGAGGGGAAGCTTGTTGACTTCATGACTACAGGGCTGCCGTGTTCATTTCAGACTCAGCGAACGGCGCAGGAAGCGGCTTCAGGAGCTGGAAGGGGAAATGGCAGATCTGAAGAAGAAGCTGAAGGAGCAGTCGAAGCTCCTGAAGATGAAAGAATCCAATGAGCAGACAGTGTGCAAACTGAACCAGGAGATCCGGGTATGTAGTAGTAGTAGTAATAAAAAATAAAAAATAAAAATAAAATTTGTTATTTATACCCTGCTCATCTGGCTGGGTTTCCCCAGCCACACTGGATGACTCCCAACAGAATATTATTAATAATAAAAAAGTGTCAAAACATCAAACATTAAAAACTTCCCTAAACAGGGCTGCCTTCAGATGTCTTCTAAAAGTCAGAGTTGCTTATTTCCTTGACATCTGATGGGAGGGTTTTCCACAGGGCAGGTACCGCTACTGAGAAGGCCCTTTGCCTGGTTCCCTGTAAACCTCACTTCTCGCAGGGAGGGAACCGCCAGAAGGCCCTCGGAGCTGGACCTCAGTGTCCGGGTTGAATGATGGGGGTGGAGATGCTCCTTCAGGTATACTGGGCCGAAGCCATTTAGGGCTTTAAAGGTCAGCACCAACATTTTGAATTGTGCTGGGAAACGTAACACCCAGAGGGTACAATAAGAAAGATAATGGGGTTTGTGGTGTGGATAGCCGACAAGGTTGGCATTTTATTGGTTCATGTTTGATGGACACTGTAACTGTATAACTGGCACTTTAGATGTGTGTATTTTTTATAATCTTGGGAAAGCCGTTCATTCTTACCCTGACTGCCATTATGTTTCTCAGCTACTGTTTAAAAGCAACAGCGACTTGTTTAAGTTTGAATGCTTCCTTTTTCAGTCATGAGAGCTAAAAAACCCAAGAAATTTTGAATGGGATTCTTGGGAAGTTATCAAGGCTGTGCGAAAGAAACTAAGGATTTGGAGATTTTAAACTCCCCAGTCCGTGCCAAAAGCTTTTATCAATCGAGCTGATTTCCTGAAGTCCTCCAAGCTGCATGCTCCAAAAATTGTTCAAGGCTTCTAAGAATCTGGGCATCTCAGTTTTTGTTTCAGCGATAGGCAATGTGGTTCCTTCAAGACGTCAAACTTCCCCTCCCGTCATCCCTGACCTTTGGCTGTGCTGAGGCCAATGGGAGTTGGGCGCCCTGGCTACACCTGCTAGGCAGATTCTCACCCAAGGCCTTTCCTCCTCCTTTGTTCCCCCTCCAGGCGATGAAGAGTCAACGTGTTCAGCTGATACGTCAAATGAAAGAGGACTCTGAGAAGTTTAAGCAGTGGAGGCAGCAGAAGGACAAGGAAGTCATCCAGCTGAAGGCACGGGTGAGTCGAGCGTCAGCACTGAACTGTACCAGAAAAGCCCTGCAGCCGCTGGGTGTTCTCACCCAGTGGCCAGCCAGATGTTCTATGGGGAAGCCCATAAGGAGAAGCTGAATGCAGTGGTACTCTCCCAGCTTGTGATTGTAGGCAGACAGCCTCTGACCCTGGAGCTGGAATACAGTGGTAACCTCGGGTTAAGTACTTAATTCATTCCGGAGGTCCGTACTTAACCTGAAATTGTTCTTAACCTGAAGCACCACCTTAGCTAATGGGGCCTCCTGCTGCTGCCGTGCTGCCGGAGCACGATTTCTGTTCTCATCCTGAAGCAAAGTTCTTAACCTGAAGCACTATTTCTGGGTTAGCGGAGTCTGTAACCTGAAGTGTATGTAACCCGAGGTACCACTGTATAACCACCGTGGGACTCAGTCTGACTCAGATAAAAGTCTGACTTGGATAACATAGCCAAAAGCACCTTCCATAATTGAAGGACAGGCAAGCAGGAAATCCCTTCTGCTCTCAAAGGGAAGGCAAACTGGGCTCCAAAAGCCACAGAGCAGACAAAACTCTGTTAGCAAAACTTGTGGCTAAATAAGAATAAGCAAAGACCTGGTAGGCGCTGGCACCAAGATACTGTCTGATCCCTCCAAATTCTCCTGTCTCCTGATTCACTCCTTTCTCCCTAACATTTAGTTGTTTAATTAACTTTCAGGAGCAAACTCCTGTAAACAAGTTGTTTTATTTTACGTTAATTGCTTTGGAGGAAGGACATATTCGCGAATCTTATCTGTACCAGCAGCCTCATGAAGGTCAGTCGGAGTCACTAACGAGCGGCCTTCATCCTGCTGCATGATCTCAACTTGACTAAAGTCTTGCCAAGCCTTCTGTTTCTCATGATTCACCAGGGTCCAGCCAGCCAAACATTTCTGCCATTAAAGCAGACCTTTGATCTTGCCCTAAATCGTTAGCCAGTTCTCTTGGACAAGTTTGCTACCATTCCACACCAGTTTCCATACATGCACATCCACTCCACTCCATACATGTAAATCTCCCCCCCCCCCCCAAAAAAAATGACCTGAGTAACTTCCAGTATTATCGCTTAAGCTGCTGCTTTCTGTGTTCCTTATAATAAGTAATACCATGGCCTAGTTCAGTGTAATCTAAACTGTTTGGCTGTGGCTCTCTCTAGTCTTCCTTGAGACACCAGGAATTTGAATTGTCCCGGGATCTGTTTTCCAAGCATTTCAAATTACTTGATGCGGTCTCTAAAATGCAGGTGGGTTTAATGCCTCTATAAAAGTGGGTCACAAGACTTGCTAAGTTTGAGTCCAGACCATAGCAGCTTATAGAAGCCACACATCACTGTCCTTGCTTGGTTGTTGAAAGGTCAGCCATTTTGACTCTTGTCTTTCAGGATCGCAAGAGGCAGTATGAACTTGTCAAACTAGAGCAAGACTTCCAAAAGCAAGCCACCGTCCTCCGGCGAAAAGCAGAGGAGGTGAGTGGCCTTGGACAACATTCCCTTCCGCCTGGTGAAGCACCACTGTTTTTAAAATAATCTACAGAGATTAGATAGGCTGAGACTTTGAATGCTTTGGGTAGAGAGACAAGGGACAGGTCCCGAGGTTAGAATTCCCTGATTCAGTAAATCAGAAGTGGGGGAATAGTGTACAAAGCTCTTCCCTCCCTCTGATTGTGTAGAGAGTCTAGAATATGCGGTGTTAAATGGAGTATGCTTGACTTAATTTTGCCTCTAGGATTTATGGTTTAAACCAGGGCTGGAGAACCGATGACCTTCCAAACATGGGCAGCCTCCGACTCCCAACAGCCAGCCTGGCCAGTGGTCAGGGGTAATGAGAGTTGTATTCAACAAGAACTAGAGGGCCACAGGTGGTTCTCCTGTCCGGGTTTAAGACACTAACTTTGCTGGAAAGCCTAGCGTAGATCGGAGGTCAATGGCATAGTAACTGGAGGATAGGTCATATATTTCTTGTAATCTTCAGTGAGTTAACCTCAGTCCTACATTGCAGGGGCTTGGACTAGTTGGCCCTTGGGATCCCTTCCAACTCTATAATTCTATGATTCTAAGTACTTGCTTACACATTTTTAATTCTCCGTTTGTCCTCGTCAGCCATGCTGGCTGAGGCTCTTTATTTTAAAGCAAACAGTTCTTAGAATACCGACTTCAAAGCCTGTGAAAATCCTCATTTTTGGGTAGGAGAACATCAAATCTCTTCTCGGAGCGCATTGATGGTTACATTTTTATCCCACCCTTCTGAGGCAGAGGTAGGAAACCTCTGGCTGTAGGTCGCAGGGCCGATTCCCCCAAACCGCACCCACCTGCCGCACACCTGAAGTAATAAGTAACGTCGGGCGAGGCAAGCAAAGACTCGGCTGTGAAGGAACAATCGGGAGCTTAAATTGTAATCCCAGTTGCTCCTTTGCTAGCTGGGTTTGCTGACAGTGAGCCCTTTTCGAAGACGCTACAGGCATGGTTTGGATGCAAGCTGCCCTTGCAGAAGGACATCCTCCCCGCTTTTGCAATCAGCTTTGGATCTGCAAATGGGACAAGTTCAAAGGGACTCTCTGTCAGCTGATAAGTGCCAATAGGGAGCCCCTTTGAATTTGTTCCATCCCTGTTGAAAATGGCCTGTGGAGGGTTGGCCAGCTCTTGATCTGACCCTTGGGCTATAGCAGCCCCCACCTCCAGCTCTTCATCCTTCTAAAATCCCAGGGGGAGGCTAGCTTTCAAGAGTGGCTATCCTAAGGTCACCCAGTGAATTTCATTGCCAAGCAAGAGATTTTAAAAGTTTGTGCCTTGGGTCCTATTTCAACGCACCAGCCTCCACCCCTCTCTCACAGGCCGCTGCTGCCAACAAGCGCTTAAAGGATGCTCTCCAGAAACAGCAAGAGGCTACCAATAAGCGAAAAGAGAATGTCAACCGCGGGATTGAGGGAGTTGCTGCTCGGGTGAAGGTAGGGGCTGTATCTCTCCTTGTTTCTGCTTAGGGCAGATTCACAGTGGCTCAGATGGTTTATTCCATGGGAGAGGCAAAGTTGGCTTGCCGGCAACTTGGGGTGGGTTCTGGCCACCTTTCCGCCGACCCTCTGTCGTAACCAGCTTCCATCTTGCGCAGAGCTGGCTCGCGAACGAAGTGGAGGTCCTTGTCAGCATCGAAGAGGCTCAGCGTCACCTCAACGACCTCCTGGAGGACCGGAAGACCTTGGCGAAGGAGATTGCCTCGCTTAAAGAGAAGCGAGATGCTGGGGAGAATCTCCCGTCAAAGTACAAGGTGGGCAGTGATGCAGGGTTCTATCTAATCCACTTTCTCTTTGGTGCTGTGATTTTCTGATGCAGGAAATAGGCTTCTTTCCAAAGCCTAGTGGGCAGATCCACAGGCAAAAGTGGGTGGAGCAACGAGTGTGAATTCTGCCTTTGCAGAGTGAAGCTAATTTCTACTCTTACTGGTGCAGCCCTCTTGATCCTCCATCCAGGCATTTTCAGTGCTCACACAGACATTTTACCTAGGTAGAACTCTCCAGGAGGTGCAAAGGGGGTGGGGGAGAAGGAGACCCCCAATGGGCAGATAGAAAGGCATGGGGGCTGCACTTGGCCCCCAGATTCCCCACCCCTGCTGTAAAGGGTGAGTTCTCTCATTCTGCACTGGAGACAGGAGATCTTCCAGAAGCTGGTTCTGATTCCCCACCATAGCAGATCCCCTTCCAGAGGGGAAAATCAAAGTCTCGCCTTGCTGGAAATAGCTACTGCTGCTTCTCTTAGTTAAACTGCCTCATCTTCTGAACTGAGTCCCACCTCCTCTCCCTGTGCTCTGCTTATTTTCTGATTCCGTTCCCATCCTCCTTTTCCAGAGGCGCACGTTTTCCCATAAAGCTGCGGAAATGGACCATTCCATCGCCAAGCAAATAGAGAGCCTCGAAACAGAGATGGAGCTCAGGTATGGGATGTTTTCAAGTCTCAGAAGAAGCAAAGCCACAACAAAGAGTGTAAGAAAATCTCCAGCTGGAGGCTAATCTAGCCTGGTGTAGGAATTTAGAGGCATACCGCCTCCAGTATATAACCTTGATTGACTAGTACCTATTGGCTCTACTGATTTTCTAACCCCCTTTTAAGGCTGTCTGAGCTCTACTGTTCATCATCTCATGATTGCAAATTCCATAGTTCTAACTGTGCATTGCAGGGGGGTGGGCTAGATGACGCTTGGGGTCCCAGCTCTACAGTTCTACAATTCTTCTATCTGCTGTTGCTATGTAATATTCAACTTCTTATTCTGAAAACATCTGGGAAGGCTTATTGTAGCTGTTTTCTGTGGAAAGGGGGTAAGAGGTGGCAGATTCAGGAGGTGCTGAAGTTTCCCTCTCAGTCCTCCAGTCATCTATCTGCCACTCTGCTGCACCATCTCTGGACCACAGCAGGTCTCTTAGTAAATTAAACCCAGCCTGGCAGCCTAAGCAACTGCATATTCACCCATGGCTGCTGCTGATGCTCTGGTCACAGTTCCTCCAACACAAGTAGGGGCCAAATTGCCCAAGTTCCCCAGACGATCTGCTCTTTTGGCAAATCCGATGCGAATTCATTGGGAATTCTTCTTCCCAAGGAGTGCCCAGATTGCTGACCTGCAGCAGAAGCTGCTGGACGCAGACGCCGGCGACCGCACCAAGCAGCGCTGGGAGAGCATCACCAACCTTGCGGAAGCCAAGTGTGCCATCAAATACCTGATTGGCGAAGTAAGCTTGAGTGGCAGCAGAGGAGGCGGGCGGGAACGAAGAGGCAGGCGGCTCTGGAATGGAACCAGGGATTTGAGTCTCTAGAACAAATAAGAGGCTGGCGGGTGGAAGGGGCAGTGACACAGTGGCAGTGACCCCTCGTGGGCTAAAGGGGGCAGCCCTCCTAGCTTCTGTTGCTTGACAGCTCAACTCTTTCTCAAAGATAGTTCTGTACCTTTCCTGTACTGAATGAGCACAATGATGCCAGTTGGCAAGATAATATTTTTATTATTTGTACCCCGCCCACCTGACTGGGTTGCCCTAGTCCCTCTGGGCAGCTCCCAACAAATAAAGAAGCACAACCAAAGATTAAACACTTCCCTATATGGGGCTGCCTTCAAATGTCTTCAGATGTATAGTTATTTATCTCCTTGACATGTAACGGGAGGGTATTCCACCGAGAAGTCTCTCTGCAACTTGACTTTTTGCAGTGAGGGAACTGCCAAAAGCCCCTTGGTCCTAGGTGCAAATTCTTCAGCACGATGCATTCTAATATTGTGCTCTCTCTGTCTCTCTCTCTCTCCGCACCCCCCCATGCATGTGTATTTCAAAGCTGGTCTCCTCAAAAGTGGAGAATGGGAAACTGGAGAACCGTTTGCAGCAGACCAAAACCACATGTGCCGACATGCATAAAATGCTTCTCGAAGAGCGAAAGGTTGTGGCAGAAATGGAAGCGGAGCACGAGAGTCAGCTGGTCCAGAAGGAGCAGCAGCATCAAGAAAAGGTATCACCTGCCACCCCCACCCGCCAAAACCCCACTTACGTCTGCAGCAGCTACAAAAACTGTGCCCATCCCAAAATCCCATTCTGAGCAGTTGGCCATCCAGTCTATCTCTACCTACTCCAGGTTTTCTAGAGTAGTCCTAACCAGGCTTTGATTCTGGCACATTTAACGTGATTTCCAAGTTAGGGACCCTCTGCTCACACCTATGAATTTGGCTTAGTACAGTCTCCTGTTAGCAGAGAGGTGGCTGTGAATGGGATCCCTGGATGTGCCTTTATGGAGAACTGCAGTGCCAGCGGTCAGTAGCAGCAGAGAAAGGGCAATTGGGTTGCTGCCTTCTCAGTAAAGTTTGCAGGCTTGGGGTGCTCCAAGTTCTTTCAGTGTTTAGAACTCTGTGTTGTGCAGTGGCTAGAAAACGTGGGTGATCTGGTGATAAAATGCTAAGATTGAACGCTGGTCCATGAACTACCGTCAGACAACCCCATCCTGCCCGCCTGCCTGCCTTAACTTACAACCAGTCCGGAGGGTGGCCCTGTCTGCCTGCCAGCTTCCTCTTCTTTCTCAGTGTTGCCCCTTGTAGAACTCAGTATTGAGGTGGATGGGAAGAGAATTAGAACTAATTTGCTTGGCGCCACCCACTAGAATGCCCCCAACATCCAGGTTTGGGTCAAGTATTCTTTGGTTAGAGAAACCCCAGCAGAGATTTAAAATCACAAAACATGCAGCAAAATAAAGCGTGGAAATAGAGGAGGTTAGACCTTTAAAATATGCCCTTGTGGGTTTCTTCTAAAGCACCCCTCTTCCCCTAGCATAGAGAAAGACCACACATTTGGTAAGTTAAAAATTAAGTTTACTTACAAACTCTTCAAAGGTCAGGTTCATGTGGTTTTCCAGACATCAGTCAGAAAACACAGGCGGTAAAACTTGGCTTATTCACAGTGGTGAAAGCTCCTAAATTATTACTATAGGAACTCAAGAGTGACTTATAAGAGCCATGAGTTCTGAGCTGCAGTAACCAGTGCAGGCGTCATACATTGAGCTTCTTTGGTAGATTGGGAGAGAGAACAAAGGCTTAATTACCTAATCCCTCCCAAGGTGAGCTAAGCCTGGCAGGGCAGCTTACTCTATGGTCTTAACCCCTTTATGCGTTGGTTAGACTTAAGCATGTTGGTTATATGAGGCTGGTTATCCCACACGTTTGTGGTTTAGCCAACTCAAGACTTCGGCTGACATAATGTCAGACTGTGCCGCCTCTGACCCAAGGCCTCTACCCACCCACATCTCTCTTCCACCCATCCCCAGGTACTCTATCTACTCAGCCAGATACAGCACAAAGAAGAAACAGAGAAGAAACTGGAGACTTCCATTTCAGAACGGGAGCAGCAGCAACTCGAGCGCATCAAGTTCCAGGTAAAAGCTGCTGCATCTCTTAGGCGTGGTTGCTCCTGCCCCCTCAAAGGCAGCCGTGTTTTTGTTCTTGGTTTTTTTTGTTTTTTGAACTACTTTTTTATTTTATTTTTTGCAAAAAAATTATTAGTTTTTACAATATCAACGACAAACATAACAAACATAAATCATAACCTTATTGAAAATAACAGTTATTTACTTTGTAAAATGACTTCCTCGTTTCCCCTTAGTTGAATTTCATTGCATATCCTTATAACGGTTTTCCAAATCCCAATTTTAATACCCTTTAAATTAAACATGAACATCGTTAAATCTTCTTCTTGTATTAGACATATTATTTTATCAGTTAACATAAATACAAGCCTAAGCCCATTAAGTATCTGGACGCTATTTCCAGTTATTTTAACTTAACAAATTTAGCTAAATAATCATTAAATTTCTTCCATTCTTCGTGGTGTTCCACCTCCTTCTGGTCGCGGACTCTTCCAGTTAGATCGGCTAGCTCCCTAAAATCCATCATTTTTATCTGCCATTCTTCTACTGTTGGTAATTCTTGAGTTTTCCACTTTTTAGCTAACAAAATACGAGCCGCAGTTGTGGCATACAACAATAGATTAACATCTTTCTCGGGCAATTCCGAACCTGTTATTCCAAGAAGAAAGGCCTCTGGTTTCTTTATAAACGTATATTTCAACATTTTTTTCAATTCATTATAAATCTTTTCCCAGAAGTCTTTCACCTTGGGGCAGGTCCACCACATATGAAAGAATGTTCCTTCCTTTTCTTTACATTTCCAACATGTATTATCACAATTATGATACATCTTTGCTAATTTTACAGGAGTCAAATACCATCTATACATCTTCATAATATTTTCCTTTAACAAAGTACACGCGGTGAACGTCACCCCTTTCTTCCACAATCTTTCCCAGTCCTCAACAAATGCAGCCGTGTTTGCCATCCAACCGTTCCAGCTGTTCCTTTGCTGGTGGGAAGGAATCCCATATCCAAGCAACAAGGCTTGTGGTACTGGCATTGTGTCACTGAATGAGGCTGCTTGATATCGGCTCAGACCACTACCCTTGAGGCTCTTCTTGTCGATCTCTGCTTTGTAACCAAAGTGTCTCCTCTGCTCTCCCTCATTTTTGAAGGCTGTGCTAATACGGGAGTTGTTCTTCCACATTTTTCTGTTTCTCAAAACCTGCAAAGCAATGTTAGCTCTGGTCATTTAAATAAGTTTTGAAAGGGCTGTGTGTGTGACTGGACGGATTGTGGTGTTGCTGGGAGGAGGGAGAAAATGTGGTGTGGTGTGTGTGGGGAGTCTCTAAATCAACCAGTGTATTCTGTAGGCCAGAAGTTGGAACTTCAAGTGATGGCACTCAAGGCTCTATCCTTGTTGTTGTTTAGTTGTGTCCAACTCTTCATGACCCCATGGGCCAGAACACGCCAGGCACTCCTGTCTCCCACTGCCTCCCGCAGTTTGGTCAGACTCATGCTGGTAGCTTCGAGAACACTGTCCAACCATCTCGTCCTCCGTCGTTCCCTTCTCCTTGTGCCCTCCATCTTTCCCAACTTCAGGGTCTTTTCCAGGGAGTCTTCTCTTCTCATGAGGTGGCCAAAGTCTTGGAGCCTCAGCTTCACGATCTGTCCTTCCAGTGAGCATTCAGGGCTGATTTCCTTCAGAATGGAGAGGTTTGATCTTCTTGCAGTCCATGGGACTCTCAAGAGTCTCCTCCAACACCATAATTCAAAAGCATCAATTCTTCGGCGATCGGCCTTCTTTATGATATAATAATTTTTTAAAAAATAATTTTAAAAAATCAGAGCTGGGGGAAATATCAATCATTCTTTCATTCTTAGTAGCCCTCTTCAAATCTTTAGAAGGCAGGGATTGCACAAATCCTAGGTGTGCAAACACCCCAACGCGTGGGTTTCTCTGCAGCTGAAGATGAGACCTTAAGAGCCTTTTGCCTTCTTTACTCTGGACAGGAAGAAGAGCTGGCCAAGATGAGGGAGGTTTTTGAAAAGAACCAGGAGCACCAAGAAGAGATTGAAGCTCTCAGACAGGTAGGTCTGGGAGTGACAGCAGCGGCTGCTATGAGAGGAGCTGACTTTGCTCCTGCCGCTCAGTAAACCTCACACTCCTCCCTTTCTTCCCGACAGAAATTGAGAGTTTTTCAAGCTGTCAGTGGCCAGAGGATCTGCAATGGCCAGCCGGCCCATGCAGCAGGCACCCCGGAGTCCCCCTTCGAATACATTCCACCCAAGGTGTGTGTCCTTCTGGTGGGGCGGGGCGGAGAAGCAAGGCAGGGTGTCTGCGTGCAACAGAGCTTGTTTGTATGGCTGGTCCATCCCATCACCTGAAAGATAAAGCTGGGTATGGATTAGGAAGCACGAATCAAAATACATTACAGCTCTTAGTGGCTGCCTTAATGTTCACGCCAGATAGGTGTAATGGTTAGGGTGTCAGACTAGGACCAGGGTTCAAATTCCCACTCAGCCATGAAGCTCATGGGTGTCCTTGGATATCAGTCCCTGGCTCTCAGCCTGAACTACCTCGCAGGGTTGTTGTGGGGATTAAATGAGGGGGCAGGACCGCGTACAGCTCCTTGGAGGAAAGATTGGGATAGGAATGCAGCAAATAAGTAAAAAGGCTCGCCTCTGATCCCCAAATTACATTGCTTAAGAAAATCGCTAACCTCGACTAGGTGGGCTTTGGGTTCCAACTTCCATCAGCTGCATCCAGCCTGGCCTGATCATTTTTTGTGCGGCTGCCTTTGTTCCATAACTTGAGTGAGGCAGAAATGGTGAGCTTGTCTTCTTCTGACTGACCCAGAAACTCCAGCGGATGCAGAATGCCACGGCAAGACTCCTTACGGGGTCCTCACTGTGAAATCACATTCACCCAGTGCTATACCAGCTGCACTTGCTCCCGGTGGAGTACAGGATCAGGTTTAAGGTGCTGGTTTTAACCTTCAAAGCCCTATACGGCCTAGGACCCTCGTACCTACGGGACCACCTCTCCTGGCATGTCCCACAAAGGAACTTACGGTCTTTAAACAAAAACATCTTGGAGGTCCCAGGCCACAGGGAGGTTAGGCTGGCCTCAACCAGAGCCAGGGCTTTTTCGGCCATGGCCCTGATCTGGTGGAACGCTCTGTCCCAAGAGACTAGGGCCCTGCGGGACTTGACATCTTTCTGCAGGGCCTGCAAGACAGAGCTGTTCCATCAGGCTTTTGGCCAGGGCACAGCCTGACTCCCTCCTTTGGCAATCTTCACAGCACTCTAGCCCAATGGTTGCCATTAATCTGATTTGAATTAATTTTATAATGAAATGATTTTAGAATGTTGTATTTTATTGTTGTTAGCCGCCCTGAGTCCGGCTTCGGCTGGGGAGGGCGGGATATAAATATAAATTTATTATTATTATTCGGTTCCCCCCTTCAGCCAAAGTCTCGCAGGCGAATGACCTCCCTGCCTCCAGCCGACATGGATGAGGAAGACTCATCTTCTGACTCGGATGAGGCCAAAGAAATGGAAGATGCAGAGTGGGTGCCGTACAAGCTTTCCAGAGGAGCCAGGCAGAGCATTCTGGGGGTAGGATCATCAAGTAGGATGGCTGACGTTTAGGAAGCTGCCTCCTGAAATCTGGCCAGGAGGAGCAATGCAAGAATTGGCTCTGGTAGACCAGCCCCAAGTGCACATCAGGTCTTCTGTCTTGCTTTCAACACTGCCCTGTGGGGACACAAAGGCATCATCCCTCTTCTGATAGCCATCCCAGTAATGAAAATACTCAGAGATATACTGTCACTGAGCATGGAGGCTCCATTCATCCAGCTTAATGACTAACTGATGATAGATCTCCTTGTCCTCCACAAATTTTTATAATCGTCTTTTTGATTCATTAAAGCCACCTCAGTGATCGTTGCTAGGTTCTACGTTGATGGATTCCCACAATGTGCACGTTGAATACTGTTCAGCCAAATGTGTCTAAATATCTTAAGGAGTTTCTGGTGCAAATCCTCCACCTTTTGTGGAATGGTTGACGGCTTTAAATTGAAAAATTAAAATTCTGTGAAAGCTGAGCTGAGTGTGCCTTGGGTGGCCTTGCAGTCTTGGGGGAAAGGAGTGTCAAGATGCTCCACCAAACCTTTCCAGGACCAGTGGATGCATTTGCAAACTGGAGAGGCTGTTGCCCCCCCCCAAAAAAAAAAACAACCAACACCCCGCACACATACCCTAAGCTCACACTGTGACCTAGCCTATTGATTGCAACGGAAGCAATCAGTTTCAAGCTTAATTTCAGTGGCGGTTGGAGATCCTGAGGAAAAGCCTCTATGGGCATATAAGTGCCCACAGGCACCACCTTGGCAACCTGCATCATGCACGCTGGCTCTGACAGCTAGGAAGAACCTGTGCGGGTCAAACATGCCCCATTCTTATTTCAGAGCCCCAAACCTGAAAGGAGTTGAGTCCCAGAAACAGATACAGCAGCAGAGAGGCCTTGCGGAGCCACCCTTGGCAATGGCGGCACATGCCACTTGTGGGCTATTCCACCTGTGTTTTCTGCTCTCTCACTGAGCTCTCTCCCTTTGCAGTGCACCTGCCGAGGCCGCTGTGGGAACAAGAAGTGCGGCTGCCGTAAGCAGAAGATGGCCTGCTCCGAGGACTGTCGCTGCGAGTACGGGAGGTGTCGGAACCGCGAGCACTATGATTTGGTGAGCAACTCTGGGCAAGACCTCCTTTTCTCTTTGAGGGAGCTGGACAGCCCTGGAGTTGCCTGCGCCACCTCCCAGCAGGCAGGGCGTGTTAAAGTTGAGGGCAGATCATGCGCAGCTCTTGTCCTGGCTTCCCAGCTTGCTGCAGCAGGCTGAGAAGTGAGATGAGAAAGCCGGTGGGAATTGATCGGGCTGGAACTCCAGGCTGCAGGACCAAAGGGAAAACTTCTGCCTCTTGGCAGGAAGGAGTTGTTCAAATCTGAGCTGGTGACTCTTTTTTTGCATGGGGCTCAAAGGGTTTTATTTTTGTTTAGGAATAACAACAAACGGAAAAAAGAAAAAACACATACACAAAAATATAAAGTTATAAAATGCAAAAAATACAAAAAATTAACTTAGAGAAAAAGAAAAACAGAAAAGAAAAGAAAAAACACATTAAAAGAAAACACAAAAACCCCTCTTTTTAATTTCTCATCTTTGATTCACTTATTTTCCTGACTTCCTCACATCTCCCTTTTTTGTATCCCTTTTGGAAATTAATTCAGCAAATTCATATCCAATTAATTTATCTATTATCAATCCAATCTTATTTTTTACCTTGTTGCTAGAACCCCTTCAGTTCATTTCAATGTCATTAACATTCAAAAATTTTACAATGTTTCTGTAAATAGATTTTGAATTTCCTCCAATCTTCTTCCACCAACTCTTCTCCCTGGTGGGTTTTATAGGCCTTTCCCCCCCCAAGATGCCACACATAAATAGCCCAGAAGGTAACCTCTAAGAGGTGTTATATCCTTCAGTTGGGGAGGAATCTCCCCCCGCCCTTGCAGTGGACGAGGGGATTCATGGGTGGCAAATTCTCACAAGCAGAGGGGGAGCAACACAGCCATCCTCGGATCCCCTCCACTCCCTGCAGAAAATGAACATATTTTGGTAAGCCCAGTCAGTGCTTATGGGTCACCTTTATAAGCCTGCCTCCTGAGAGGGGGTTAACCCCTTCATGCATGCGATAAAATCGTGATAGGGAATAATGAAAACATCGATGAGAAATGAGAAGCAGGGCTGAGATTTGGAAATGCTTCGGAATTCAGACGGTGGGAAGTCGCAAAATTAAGATTATAATTTGGAAGACAATTTGATTTTTTTATTGGATTTTTATTGGATTGTGATTTGATCTGTTAATTGGATGTTTTTTATTGGAAAATTAATAAACGCTCTAACAAACAAAACAAAACAAACCCCTTCATGCATGCTCTGCTGCCTGCTAAGCATAAGACCAGCCTTCCATTCTCCCATCCTGTAATTTCATAAGTGGGGAAACTGGTCTCTAGAGGTTGCTGGACACCAACTTACACCAGCTCTTGCAACATGGCCAATAGCCAGGGATGGTGGGTGGGAGCTGTAGTCCAGCAACATATGGAGGTGCAGGGGTTCCCTTCCCACTCCTCCTGTTTAGGCTGCAATTGCCCTGGTAGAGAGACAGGTATTTAATGATTTTTTTTGTCTGATTCTACTTTAAGATTTAATCCCATTCAAAAACTGACATGCTTAATCCCTGACTCCCGTCCCCTCAATGCTAAGACCAGCTCAGAGAGTTTGTGTGATGGTTAGCAAGGCACCGATGGAAGGGTGTTTTGGCACTGCCTGGGGTAGCCCCTGAGCATGCTGAGCTCTTCCCTCCATGGGGATCGGGTCCCTGGAGCAGATGCCAAGTGTTGGATTGTATCAAGTGCAGTCCAGGCTAGCGTGTGTCCTGCCTTTTCCCCCCTTAGGAAGGGGTGCTTGCTGATGAGCAAGCGGGAGATTCAAAGGACAGCTTCGACCCGGAAGATCCTACTCTGGCAACTGGAGGAGACACCTTCTTTGAACCGCCAGCTGTTGCACCTACCAGAAAGGTATGAGGATTGCAGAGATGCAGGTAGCATTGAACACGGCTCAGGTTTCGCTTTGGGGCTAGGAAAGGGCACTTTCCTAAGTGGTTGCAGAGCTGTGAGTTCCCCATAGTCTGGCACACTTGAAGGGGTAACGAAATGACTGCATGGTGACATCCATTTACACCGTGGTCACTGACCGGCCATGGTGTGTGTGTCTGTAAAAGCACTTGGTAAGGCTAGTCCAACTGGTTATGTCTTTTTTAAACAGATTATATACTTGAAATAATATTAACGGGGAGAAGAGGGGCTAGCCCAACTTCTGTTGTCCGTCCATGGTCCCCTCCAGGTTAGATGACCGTGTTGCATGTGGGGCTGCCTTTGAAGGCTAATTGGAAGCTGCAGCTGGTGAAGAATTCAGCGGCCAGATTGCTTACCAGGGCAAGGCACTGGAACACCAATCTTGGCACGACTGTTCTGGCTGCTGACTACTTTCCAGGCTCAATTCAAAGAGCTGGTTTTGATCTGTAAAGCCTTATGAGTCAGGATCCCAACTGCCTCTCCCCATATGAACCAATCTGGACCCTGCTTTAGTCATCTGAGGTCCTTATCCATCTCTCCTCCAGTAGAATGCTCTCCCCAGCTACCTTTAGGTGCCTGGCAAAAATATTTCTATTCCCCCAAGCTTTCAGCCCTTAATTTAGAGGGTACTTAGATATGTTTGTGGCCTCTTTCTCTGCTTGTCTTTTTAGTGGAATGGGTTGCATTTGTCTGCCATTTTCTTTGTATAATATTTTATTATGGATGGGCATTTTAGGTTCTTGTTTTATTGTTTTTGTACTTGGTTTTAATGTGTGTGTGTGTGTGTGTGTGTGTGTGTGTGTGTGTGTGTGTGTGTGGTTTGTGTTGTAAATGGTTTTGAGCTACTCCCATGAAAAAACGTATAGTATTGAAATTGGGTTCATCGATGCCGGGGCAAAAGGTCTGTTTTCCTCATCTGTCGGCTTAGCAACCAGTTATGTGCCCACCCTGGTAAGCTGCCCCTCAGTAAACACTTGTCTGCATTTGCCCAGTGCCTGAAAATAACATGGAAATAAAATGCCCCCCTCCATCTGTACTTCCCTGTTCACACCACAAACAGCTTGTCTGATGTAGCATTCGCTGCTGAACTCCTTAATCTTGCCTGTTCCAGCCTTGAATTCTTGAAGGACAGGAGTGTTTCCCTTTTTGCTGGGGGCAACCATCCTGAGACAGGCACAATTTAATCTTCTTTTCCACGAAGCTGCCCTCCCTGATGTCCCGTTCATCCCTGTGCACATAATCCAGTCTGCTTCACTGAACCCAAACATGCCTGTTTGGAAAACCTCCCCCCTCCCCTTGTGAAATGAAATGGCAGCTCAGGCAGTAACTACAGTCTCCTTATACCTCTAATATGCTTAAGACTACCACAGGAACACCACAGGGATGCGTACTCAGTCCGCTCCTTTATATTCTCTACACGTACGATTGTGTCGCTGCTCACCCTAGTAATAGGGTTGTCAAATTTGCAGATGACACAACCGTGATTGGGCTCATCTCTGAAAGGGAGGGTGAAACGGACTATAGAGATGAGGTGGAGCGGCTGACAGAGTGGTGCAGAGCTAACAACTTGCTCATAAATACAAGGAAGACAAAGGAGCTTGTGGTGGACTTCAGGAGACAGAAGAGCAATGTCCAGCCACTTTTGATTGATGGGGTCTGTGTGGAGAGGGTAACAACGTTCAGATTTTTGGGCATTGAATTACAAGAGGATCTGTTCTGGAGTGTCAACACAAGGGGGCTTGTGAAGAAGGCGCAGCAGAGACTGTACTTTTTGAGAATTCTAAGGAAAAACCATCTTCTGCAGAAACTGCTGCTTGCCTTCTATCACTGTGCCATTGAGAGCGTGCTCACTTATGGCTTATGTGTGTGGTACGGAAGCTGTACTACCCAGGACAGGATGGGGTTGTGCAGAGTTGTGAAGGCAGCAGAGAGCATTGTTGGCTGCCCACTCTCCACCTTAGAGCAGATTTATGCCACAAGGTGCCATAGGAAGGCACTGGACATAGTAAAAGATCCATCGCATCCTGGTCACTGTCTCTTCGAGCTCCTGCCATCGGGACGGAGATATAGGACGATGAAGACAAGAACGAGCCGCCTTAAGAACAGCTTCTTCTCCAGAGTGATCTCGGCCCTGAATGGGAAGCCTGGACTTTGAAAGTCATCTAATCTTCCTTGCTGTATTATACTGTATTGTTTTAACTAGTGTTTCTATAGTTGTTTTGATTTTGTGTGGAGTGCCCTACCTGGGTGGATGGAGCAGCCAAGTAAGTTCGTTGTCCCCAAGAGGGGGCAATGACAATAAAGATATTATTATTATTATTATTATTATTTCTCTCTCCCCACTCCCAGGTCCTGGAGGAAAAAAATGAGATTCTGCCTGCCACTTCCTTATTTGCACTGGGAGACGAATCTAGCAGGATCTCACCACCAGCAGCCATGAAGAAGGGGAGGAAGAGGCTCCACAGCACCAGGAGCAACTACTTCTTAGGCTGCACACCAATTAAGGAAGATGGTTGAGGGCCGGAGCAGGCTTGGAAAGGAAAGCTTGGGCCTGCAGGCAACGGATATTTTTATAGTGTATAGTGTTGTTTTTAGAGCTTATACGTTTTTTGAATAAAGGAAATTCAAGTATATCAGAGTGTCTTGTTCTCACTTATTAGCTCGTTCAGCAAGGCGTGCTGAAACCTTTTCAGACTTGAGAGTCATCTATTCCCTTGTGGGAGGGTAAACCAGTGACTGGGAAGCCCAGGACCAAGAGCAGGAGGTTCAGTGGGTGCAACTGCGGCTATGGAAACGTCATGAGGCTTTTGCCTCCTGCATTGGTCCCCATACCTCAAAGTCTCCTTCCATGCAGAAGCACCAGAATGCAGAGCAGGACAGGTGTGAGGGGGCATGGCTTGAGAAGAGTCTGTCTAAACAGGCTTAGGTCTAGGGGCCAAGTGGCCTTTATGTGAACATAAGGTAAAGGGACCCCTGACCGTTAGGTCCAGTCGTGACCGACTCTGGGGTTGTGACGCTCATCTCGCTTTATTGGCCAAGGGAGCCGGCAAACAGCTTCCGGGTCATGTGGCCAGCATGACTAAGCCGCTTCTGGTGAACCAGAGCAGCGCACGGAAACGCCGTTTACCTTCCCACTGGAGCGGTACCGATTTATCTACTTGCACTTTGACGTGCTTTCGAACTGCTAGGTTGGCAGGAGCAGGGACCGAGTAACGGGAGCTCACCCTGTCGCAGGGATTCGAACCGCCGACCTTCTGATCGGCAAGCCCTAGACTCTGTGGTTTAACCCACAGTGACACACAAAATCTTTTTTACTGAGAGTTGGGAAGAACAGAATGCAGCTCTCTTGGGTTTTGTAAAGAAGAGGTCAGAGCTAACCACTTCTTAAGAAGCCGGATTGTGAAAAACATTAGAAGCAGAGGCTAAGGCTTGGGTCACCTGGAAGCTTTCCACAAGCCCCAGAGCAGATCCAGACCATAGATTTTAAGCACATGACTTCCCTCAAAGAATGCAGGAAGTCATGTGTTGAAGGTGCTTTAAATTACAGCCTGGATCTGCCCCTGTGGCACCTTTTCACTATTGAGAGTGTACCGTATCAGGCAATATTAGTGCCCACAGGTATCTAGCAAGCAAAGATCACCGGTGTCGAAGCAGTGATTCTTCAACATCAACTTTGTTGGACTGGTCATGTTGTTTGGATGCCTGGTCTTCCAAAGCAACTACTCCGAACTATTCCAAACTTTAAAATGCTGGTGGTCAACAAAAGGTTTAAAGATTCACTTAAGGCAGATCTTTAAAAATGTAGTATAAACATTGACAACTGGGAAACACTGGCCTGCGAGCACTCCAACTGGAGAACAGCCTTGACCAAAGGTGTCTTGGGCTTTGAAGACGCTTGAACTCAGGACGAAAGGGAGAAACGTGCTAAGAGGAAGGCACGCTTGGCAAACCCCTCCCCATAATCAACTCCCGTCGGGAAACCTATGTCCCCACTGTGGAAGGACGCGTGGGTCCAGAATTGGCCTCCACAGTCACTTGCGGACTCACTGTTAAAACCGTGTTTATGAAAGACAATATTACTTGGCTATGAGTGATTGCCAAAGAACAGCAAGCATTAAAATTAATTTGTATTGTTAACTGCTACATTAGATCCTATTAGCCCAATTGCAAAACAGGGCTATGACCTTGAATCGACCGAGTCCTTTTTAACCCAGCTGCATAAAAACAGAACTGATTAATCCATTCTGAAAAAAAGCTTTGTTTACTAGAACAGGTATTACATGGCGAGGAGGTTTTCAAGAATATCGAGGCTGGGAAAATAACAATCACACACAAAAATGGAGAGGGAAATCTGCTTTCCCCCCATTTCCCACATGTATATTAAATATATATTGTATTGAACTCATCACACACACACAGCTCTCCAAAGCAAAGGGTGTAATGATGTTATTCTTCCACTCAGTATTTCTAATGAGGGGGGCAGCTTGAGACGCAGGTGTTTTTCCATCACACACTCCTTGGCAACGTGAAACCAGATTGCCTCCAGAACCAGCTTTGTCAAAACAGCACTGTCACTGCTTGCAGTTCGCTTAAAGAAAATGTTATGAAAAAGATGTATAGATGGTACCCAACACCAGTGAAATTAGCAAAAATGTATAGATCAATTTATGTTGGAAATGTAAAGAAAAAGATGGAACCTTTTACCATATGTGGTGGTCTTGTAAGGAGGTGAAAGCTTTCTGGGAAATGTATTATAATGAACTTTTAAAAATGTTGAAATATACTTTTTTAAAAAAAACCCAGAAGCTTTCCTATTAGGTATAGTAAGTAGAGAAACATGTAAGCAGGATAAAACAGGGTTTTTATATGCGACAACAGCGGCAAGAACGTTATTAGCCCAAAGATGGAAGTAAGAAGATTTAACAACGAAAGAAAAGTGGCAGATGAAATTAATGGACTGTGCAGAATTGGCGAAACTGACGGGGAAAAGTCCGGAACTAACAGGACCAGGCTTTCTAGAAAGACTGGAACAAATTCATGTTATATATGAAGGACAACTGTAAACAATTAACATCGCTAGTAAGGTTACAGGAAACTTTGTAAGGATACATTTATTACTTATTGTAGTTAAGTAAGGAATTATGTAAGGGTAAGATTTAGCAGGAATAAGAAATAGAGGAAAATGCAAGGTATAGAGTTTAAGTTTGAAAACCACTAGTCCGGGAGGAGGGAAGTCACAGGCTCATGGAGCCAAATGTTTTATTCTTTGGGAAAAGGCTGTTATGATGTTACGCAAAGAAAATAGATGTAAAAACTAATAAAAATTATTTGAAAGAAGAAAAAACTGCACTCTTCCCCCCGCAACCCCCACCCAAGAAAGACATGTAGGAAAAAAGAGTACCACCAGAACAGATGAACAGGTGCTGCTTCTTTTAATTCCAAGAGAGATCGGAGGAATGGGCTATGCCAGGAGGACAATCAACTTCTTCCAAAGCTCCTGGGCTAAGCCTTCCACCATCTAGTGGCTTCCACATGTTTTCCATCTAAGCTCCCATCGGTCCCAGTTTGGGTCCACTGCAGCTAGACTGTAGCCAACTGGGAGAGTAGAGCCATCTGCTTGTCTTCTGCCCCTCCGTCCCCTCCATTCTTGAAGGCCTCTGGCGAGGGAGAGGTGGAAGCGCCACAACTAAGGCAAAAAAAGGTGAGCGTTCCCTTTCACAAGTTATCGTAGTCGTCGTCTTCCTCGTGCTTCCTCTTCAAAGTGTTCGCCTCGCCAGAGCTGCCCTGCGACGACACCATGTTGGTGGTGATGAGGATGTTTTTGGACCCGATCAGGGAGGGGTTGATCAGCACATTCTGGACCGTGGGGGTAGTTGGAGTCGCTGAGGAGGAGAAAGGGAAGGATATTTGTTAGATAGTTATAGTGCCTATCTGTATGCCAAAAGTCAAGAAAGATAGATGGATACATGGAGGGATAGATAGATAGATAGACAGACAGACAGACAGACAGACAGACAGACAGACAGACAGACAGACAGAGACAGTCAGTCAGTCAGTCAGTCAGTCAGTCAGTCCGTCCGTCCGTCCGTCCGTCCGTCCGTCCGTCAGTCAAAGCTGGGGGAAATATGGGAGAAATGTACATTGATAATGTTGCCTATAAGAATAAAAAAATTATTGTAAATTAGTTTGGAGATGGTATTTAACACCAGTCAGATTAAATCAAATAAACAAGAAATACTCGGTGCTATGTTGGAGGGGATGCCAGGAAACAGGGAATTACGTTCACATGTGGGGGTGTACACATGTACAGTTTTTTTGGCAAAGGGTGTTTAAGGAGATAACAGAAACCACTGGGTTAAAGCTGATCAAAAGTCCAGAGGCATAATGATTATCGATTTACGATGGGGTGGAAGGTTCACAGGCTATGAAGGACTTGCTCACAAATTTATTGGCAGCTGCACGAATTATTATAGCTAGGAAGTGGGAGGGGCAAGCAGGATTCCCCCCCAAAATAGACGAAAGGCAATTAGTATTTCATCCAGCAGAGCTTTACAGCTACTGAAAGTAAATGAGCATAATAGTCATAAATCCAATACATTCAGGATTGGCACTGTCCATAAGAAATCCAGTTGCAGCAGACTTACTTTGCTGCTTCGCTTTCCAGGTCTTGTAAGAACATTAAGAGTCTGGCTTCTGGATCAGTCTATTGGAGCATTTAGTCAAGCACCCTGTTCTCAAAGTGGCCAACTGGTTTCCTATGGCAAACCAGCAAGAACCTGGGTAGAATTGCCCCCTCTGCAGCTAGCATTCAGAAGAGACACAAGCACAGCCCTCTCCTCCCTGAATTTGCCTAACCCTCTTTCAAATCCATCTAGGTTGTTGGTCCTCACCGCCACACGCGGAAACAAGTGTCAGTTTGCATTTCTTGGCACAGAAAATATTGATATTCCAGGCAATCAAAGGAAAGTATTCCTCTATGCAACGACAGCTGCCAGGATGCTCATAGCAAAAAGCTGGGGGGACGGGACCTCATCAAGAAAAGAATGGCAAATTAAACTTTGTGAATATATAAAATTTGGCAAGATTTACAGCATTCTTAAGGGGGCAATGGGACCAAAAATCAGCAGAAGAATGGGATTGTGTCAAAGAATACATGAAAAAAAAACATTGTTCTGGAGTAAATATATTGGTATGTAATGAATGAAGCTTTGTAGGGTTAAAGAAATTGGGGGGGAAAGGTGCAAAAGGTATAAAGATACGAGGTAATTTACATTAGACACAACAATTCAGAACGATTAAAAATTTTGAAGCCTCAAAACAGAGGAAGGAAGTCAATGTGCATGTGTTTATGTATGTAAAGTTTGCTATGATGGTATGATTTTCTTTGTAGGTTTGTTTTTTGTTCTTTTTGTTTTGTTTTTCCTTTTTCTTTTTGGATTTTATGTTTGTAATTTTTGTTGTAATTCTGCACTGAAAATAAAGTAAAAGAAAAGAAAAAAATATTGATCTGATGTGTAGAGATCTTTCCTATTCTAATTAATTCAAGAGGGTTCTGAGATCTTTTCTCTGCGTGAAAGAGACAAACTGAAGCTTTGTTATGTTTTCAGTTATTCCTTCAAAGAAGCAGAGTACAGCTGGCTGAAACTGGTTCTGTTATATCTTTCTGCCAAGGTCTTGCTGACTATAATAACAAGGCCAGAAGGAGTTTGGGTCTCACATTTTCTCTTTCTATCTCTCTTCCTTCTGGTGTGGTGTTTTGTATACAGTGGGGTTTTTTTTAAAAAAATATTTTATTAAATTTCCATTTTATAATATTTAAATACATCCGTATTTCTTAATTCTTTGCTCATATGAGCTAATCGACTTCCCTCCCTCCCGCCTCATGGTTTTCATAATTCATTTCTATATCCTAGCATTTGTACCTCTTCCAATTTGCATTTCACTTATTTCAATTATCACAAATTCTCAGTAAATATAAAAAGGCAGTAATCATTGTTACAGGTCTTTTCATAACAACTCTGCTAGTGTTGTTAATTGTTTTTCAATTATCCTTCAAATATTGTACAAATTTACTCCAGTCTTTTTGGAAAGCTCGGTCACGCTGGTTTTTGATTCTCCCAATCAGCTCTGCCAATTCTCTATACAGTGTTAAGGTTTAGTCTTATTATAAGTTACTGTATGCTTAAGTTAAGTCTGCTGCAACTGGATTTCTTATGGACGGTGCCAATCCTGAACGTATTGGATTTGTGACCATTATGCTCATTTGCCTTAAGTAGCAATAAAGCTCTGCTGGATGAAATATTAATTGCCTTTCGTCTATTTTGGGGGGAATCCTGCAAAGTGTTTTAAGTTTTTGCTCTGCTAACTGTACGTCGGAGTTTTGCTGTGGATCAATACTGAGTAGAATTAATGACAGAAAGTGCCATAGTTGCAGCTGTGTGCTTTGCGAAGAAGTACTTTGTTCCTAATCTCTCCTGAATCTTCCAACGTTCAGCTTCAGTGTAAGGAGACCAGCTGGCTCCCTCTATCCAGACTGAGTTAAGGATGCGCCGGAAATATTTTTTGCAGAACAGCCTTGAGGCAGCTGGGTGAAGAGTAAACACCCTGTTTTTCGCACAGAGGAATGCAGCTCTGATAAGATAGGCATGATTTGCTCTGTGAAGGTGACTAAATTTCTAAACATATGTGAAGTTAAGGAGAGGGGATGCCTCTATAGAAAACCTGTGGACTTTGCAGGCCTGTGGAACCCAAGAAAATGGCTTTCCCAACAGCCATTATTCTCAGCCAATAAACTTCCATCAACCTTTTTCATTGAGCGTTTCTCAGGACGTGTAGAGCTGCACTTTTTATTATTATTACCTCGGTTCTTGAACAGCTCCATTTTTGAACATTTCGGCTCCCGAACGCTGAAAACCCGGAAGTAACTGCTCCGGTTTTCAAACGATTTTCGGAAGCCAAATGTGCTTCGCAGCTTCCGTTTTGCGTTTCCCTATTGCAGGCACGTACAACAGGTAGATCGTGATCTACCGTTAGATCACTGGACGTCTGTGGTAGATCACTGCCTCCCCCCAAAGAAGCTCAACAAGTTTGGCTCCCCCTAAAAAAAACCTCAAAACTTTTGCCCTGCATCCCCTCTCAAAACGGGGCTTTTCTCCTCCCTAAAAAAAACTCAGCAACTTTGACCTGAACACCAAAGAAACAGGCCTTTCTCCTTCCTAAAAAAGGGGGTAGATCACTGCCAGTCTTTAACTCCGTGAGTAGATCGCAGTCTCTTGGAAGCTGGCAACCCCTGCCCTACTGTACTGAGGCTTCCACTTTCAGTTTTCGGTCGTCAGACGTTGCGGAAGTCCAACTGTCTTCCGGAATGGATTACGTTCAACAACCGAAGTTGGACTGTATTATTTATTGAATTTATATACCGCCCTATACCCGGGGGACTTGGGGCGGTCCACAGAATAAAATCAAGATACAGTGGTACCTCGGGTTATGTACTTAATTCGTTCTGGAGGTCCGTTCTTAACCTGAAACTGTTCTTAACCTGAGGCACCACTTTAGCTAATGGGGCCTCCTGCTGCTGCCGCACCGCCGGAGCACGATTTCTGTTCTCATCCTGAAGCAGCGTTCTTAACCTGAAGCACTATTTCTGGGTTAGCGGAGTTTGTAACCTGAAGCATACGTAACCCGTGGCACCACTGTACAGTGGACGCTCGGGTTGCGAACGTGATCCGTGCGGGATGCATGTAGGCAACCCGCAGCGTTCGCAACCTGCGTCTGCGCATGCACGGATTGTGATTCGGTGCTTCTGCGCATGCGTGAGCGCCGAAACCCGGAAGTAACCCGTTCCGGTACTTCCGGGTCTCGCCGGTCCACAACCCGAAGAAACGCAGCCTGAAGCGGCTGTAACACGAGGTATGACTGTATAAAACCACAAAATACCTAATAAAAATATGAACAACAACCCAATAGCCTACCCTCCAAGAAGGTGGCACAGGTATTGGGTTTCGTCCTCTAGCTAGAAAGGGATGTCAGCCTTCGCAACAGCTCCTCTGCCTTAGGTTCAAGAGAAGAAAATGGTCTGCCCATCCCTATTCTCAGCAGCGGCCAGCGCCCACTGGGGCTGGCAAGGCAAGAAGCACAGAGACCAGCAGTAGGATGAATCAAAGCCAATGATAAGAAGAGCCACCATTTGACCCAGGCATAGGCAAACTCGGCCCTCCAGATGTTTTCGGACTACAACTCCCATCATCCCTGACCGCTGGTCCTGTTAGCTAGGGATGATGGGAGTTGTAGGCCCAAAACATCTGGAGGGCCGGGTTTGCCTATGCCTGCTCTGACCAGTTGCAAGAAGGAAGATGGGTAGGTTGGCCTAGCTGAAAGCTGGCGGATTGCTTGGCAGTGAGCTACTTGCCTAATAATAATAATAATAAATTTTATTTATACCCCGCCCTCCCCGGCCAGAGCTGGGCTCCGGGCGGCTAACACTAGTAAAAATTACAGTAAAAAAACATAATAGGGGAAAAGTAAAAATAAAACAATTTAAAATGCAGGTTAAAATGCAATTTAAAATGCAGCCTCATTTTAAAAGTACCATATTTTCCGCTATATAGGACGCACTTTTCCCCCTCCAAAAATTAAGGGGAAATGTGTGCGCGTCCTATGGAGCGAATGCAGGCTCCTTAGCTTCAGCGAAAGCAACGTGAAGCCTCTGAAACGCGGAGGGAGTCCTCCTTTCGTGCTCTGGAGGCTTCGGGTTCCTTTTGCTGAAGCCGGGAGAGCAAGACTCTCCCAGTTTCAGCAGAGAGGGAGAGCTGTGCAGCGCCCCTTCAGCCAAGCGGGAGGAGAAATGGAAGGGGCTCCGTTTCTCCTCCTGCTTCGCTGAAGGGGCGATGAGCAGAGAGGGGGAGAATTTTTTTTTCTTGTTCTGCCCCTCTAAAACAAGGTGCGTCCTATGGTCGGGTGCGTCCTATAGAGCGAAAAATACGGTAACCCATAGATCACATAAAGGGAGGGAAACATAAGGGTCAGACTGAGTCCAAACCAAAGGCCAAGCGGAACAGCTCTTTCTTGCAGGCCCTGCGGAAAAAAATCAGATCCTAACACAACAGCCCCTACCCCTCATTCTTCTCCAGGAGTTTGCCACATAAGGGTGCGAGGTGGAACACGCACAAACAGCCCCCCTCCAAACCTTGCAAATAAAGAGAGGGCACACTTGAGATCAAGGGACACGGGTGGCGCTGTCGTCTAAACCACAGAACCTAGGGCTTGCCGATCCGAAGGTTGGTGGTTCGAATCCCCGCGACGGGGTGAGCTCCCGTTGCTCGGTCCCTGCTCCTGCCAACCTGGCAGTTCGAAAGCACGTCAAAGTGCAAGTAGATAAATAGGTACCACTCCAGCGGGAAGGTAAACGGCGTTTCTGTGCGCTGCTCTGGTTCGCCAGAAGCAGCTTAGTCATGCTGGCCACATGACCTGGAAGCTCCCTCGGTCAGTAAAGCGAGATGAGCGCCGCAACCCCAGAGTCGTCCGCGACTGGACCTAACGGTCAAGGGTCCCTTTACCTTACACTTGAGCTCACACTTTTCACACCTGCCAAAAGGTTCAGCTTTTGTACAGCAGAGTCCCGGTTCCCCCATTCGAGGAAAAGCTTTGCAGCTGTAACACCTGGCGGCATGGCTTGCTCTCACCTGATTTTACGGAGGTCTGGGAGGTTGGGATCTGCACCGTGAATCTCTGACCGGTCAGAGGCATGGGAGTGCCAACTTTCGTTGAAACGGACACCGTCTGTGCCGAAGGAGTTCCTGAAATTCACACAACCAGGATTCAGTTTCGAAGCAGAAAGCCGTTGTTTTTAAATCCAAGGTGACATACAGGGGGTTGCCAGTCAAAAACATGAAGAATAAGGCTCCATCTGTATTATGCATATAAAGCAGTTTATCGCTTAACAGTCATGGCTTCCCTCAGGAACTGCTGTTTACCTCTCCCCCCTTTTCTCTTGCTATGTGTGTTTTATCAGTCGTCTTCTTATTTTGACTATCATCCAACAGCCATAGGACGCATTGGAACTATACATTTAAAGCACGATGGTGCCACGTTAAAGTAACGGCTTCTTCCCCAAAGGATTCTGGGAGCTGTGGTTTGTTAAGGGTGCCGAGAATTGTTTGTTGTTGTTTAGTCGTGTCCGACTCCTAATCCCCTCACAGAACTAGAATTCCCAGAGTGGTTTAACCTCTTCTTAGGAAGCTCTGGGAATTATATTGCCATGAAGGAAATTAGGGCTTCCAAAAAACTCTCAGCAACAAACTACGCTCCCCAGGATTATCTAGGGGAAGCCATGGCTGGTTAAAGTGGAATAAGAGCGCTTTAAATGTAGAATAATTTATTATTTATACCCCACCCTTTTGAATTATGGTGCTGGAGGAGACTCTTGAGAGTCCCATGGACTGCAAGAAGATCCAACCTCTCCATTCTGAAGGAAATCAGCACTGAGTGTTCACTGGAAGGACAGATCCTGAAGCTGAGGCTCCAAGACTTTGGCCACCTCATGAGAAGAGAAGACTCCCTGGAAAAGACCCCGATGTTGGGAAAGATGGAGGGCACAAGAAGGGGACGACGGAGGACGAGATGGTGGGACAGTGTTCTTGAAGCTACCAGCATGAGTTTGACCAAACTGCGGGAGGCAGTGGAAGACAGGAGTGCCTGGCGTGCTCTGGTCCAGGGGGTCACGAAGAGTTGGACACGACTAAACGACTAAACAACAACCCCACCCACCTGGCTGGGTTTCCCCCAGCCAGCCACTCTGGGCGGCTCACAACAGAATATTAAAAACACGACAAAACACCAAACATTAAACACTTCCCTAAATAGGGCTGCCTTCAGATGTCCTCTAAAAGTCAAATAGCCTTCGACAGAATCAGAAGCTGAAACTTGCCTAACGTCGGTGTGCTGGGCCTGCTGGTGACGGCGCCGACGCTCAGTCGTGGCACCGTGATCCGTGCCGCAGAGGAAGTCAGCTGGAACAAAGCAGCACCCAATAAATAGGTCATTCAGGGTCACTGGCTCAGAAAACGGCCTGTTTTAAAAGGGATGGCTGTGCATTCAGTAATACTGTGTCATAGGCTGGTTGGACGCGGAGGGATGGTGGAAGGAAACCCCAGGGGGAAAAGGCTCAGAGACCGGGAACGGTGGTGAGATGACGTTGAGCAGACAGAGGAAGAAGACGATAATGGACTGGTATAACAAACGACAAGAATTTGCTGAAATGGCGCAGTTGACAAATAGCCTGAGAGGCAACTCAAAACAAACATTTATGGGGAAATGGGATAGATATAAGACATATGTTCAAAAATATAGTAAAGGTTCGCTATCTATGCTAGCATTTGAGTGACAGAGAGAAATTGAGTTGAGAAATAAGATTAAGGGTATATATTGATATACGAATGCATTAGATAAAATGTAAAGAAATATATAATAATAAGAGTACATTCATTTGTAGGAAAAGGATATACAATGAGATTGACAGGAAATCTGTAGTGTTGGTACAAATATTACAGTGGTACCTCTGGTTACGTACTTAATTCGTTCCGGAGGTCCGTTCTTAACCTGAAACTGTTCTTAACCTGAAGCACCACTTTAGCTAGTGGGGCCTCCCACTGTTGCCGCGCGATTTCTGTTCTCATCCTGAAGCAAAGTTCTTAACCCAAGGTAATATTTCTGGGTTAGCGGAGTCTGTAACCTGAAGCGTATGTAACCTGAAGCGTATGTAACCCGAGGTACCACTGTATTTTGCAATAGCTTTATGACTTTGTTTTTTATTTTTTCTTTCTTTGGGTACATAAATTTGGTATATAAATTTTGTATCCATGTTGGAAATTATATTATAATATGCCCTGTAGTGTAATATGATAATGTATACATATGTGACATAAGAACGTTAATTAAACGGGGGGGGGGGGGGCGGAGACAGAGGAAGAAGACTAGGAGGAGGAGATATCGGAAGCTGGAGAGGCTACAGGGTTCAATGAGCCGGGAGAGTGTGTGGCAGACAGACTCTTCATTTTGGGTAGGCTCCTTACCTTCTTCTGAAAAGACTTCAGCCTGTAATTTGGCGCTGTGAGGCAGTATCTATCCGGCGGCAACCTTGGGCCCGAGTACGGCTTTATCAGAGGCAACGGCGTTTGGTTCTTCTGTCTCGCAATATCTAGCAAAAACTTTTTCCAAGGAAGGAAAAAAAAAGAAGTAATAAGAACAGAGGAAGGTACCTTGAATACCAAGTCATTGGTCCAGCAAGCTCAGTATTGGGCTCTCTGATTGGAAGCTGCAGCTCTCTAGGGCCGGCATAGGCAAACTCGGCCCTCCAGATGTTTTGGGACTACAACTCCCATCATCCCTGACCACTGGTCCTGTTAGCTAGGGATGATGGGAGTTGTAGTCCCAAAACATCTGGGGGGCCGAGTTTGCCTGTGCTTGCTCTAGGGCAGTGTTCCCCAACCTTGGGCCTCCAGCTGTTTTGGGACTACAACTCCCATCATCCCTCGCTAGCAAGACCAGTGGTCAAGGATGATGGGAATTGTAGTCCAAAAACAGCTGGAGGCCCAAGGTTGGGAAACACTGCTCTAGGGTTTCAGGCCAGGGTCTCAACCAGCCAGACCTGGAAGAGATGCCAAAGATTAAGTTTAAGACCTTCTGCATGCAAAGCAGGAACTCTGCAGCTAAGCTCCTCTCAAATTCCTCCGCAGCACCGACCACACTGGTGAAGGGGGAAATCACAAAGTGCTGGTCCACATCTAGGCCACATTGACAGCGTACAGTGATACCTCAGGTTAAGTACTTAATTTGTTCCGGAGGTCTGTACTTAACCTGAAACTGTTCTTAACCTGAAGCACCACTTTAGCTAATGGGGCCTCCAGCTGCCGCTGCACCGCCAGAGCACGATTTCTGTTCTGAAGCATTATTTCTGGACAAATTACCTCTCCTGGACAATGACAGTTCTCTTTCTCAAGCTCTGGGAGGAAGACCTTTCATTGCCTACAGACAGCCACCCAATCTTAAACAACTCCTAACCCACAATAATACTACAACCAGACTTAACACGGACACTGGCACCAGAGCCTGCAATAAACCCACATGCCAACTTTGCTGCCACATACACCCGGACAACACCATTACTGGCCCCAACAACATCACACATACCATCTCGGGACTATTTAATTGCTCATCGTCTAACATTGTGTATGCCATCAAATGCCAACAGTGTCCTTCAGCTCTCTATATTGGACAAACAGGCCAGACCTTACGCCAAAGAATAAACGGACATAAATCTGACATCAGGAATCACAAGACAGAGAAACCAGTAGGAGAACACTTCAATCTCCCAGGACATTCTATACAAGATCTCAAAGTAGCTGTTTTACTACAAAGGAATTTCAGAAATAGACTGGAAAGAGAAGCTGCTGAATTGCAACTTACCACCA
Organism: Podarcis gaigeae; assembly: GCF_964106915.1. NCBI lineage: Eukaryota > Metazoa > Chordata > Lepidosauria > Squamata > Lacertidae > Podarcis > Podarcis gaigeae. The sequence goes on along the minus strand of NC_139689.1, from coordinate 5,813,388 downwards.
AACTTAAAACCATGGAGAGACCTGGTCTGAACAAAGACATTGGATTCTTATCTCATTATACATGACAAAGCCATTTTTCACCTTCTCACCCCTTGCTTTTTCCTGTAAGACCTATTGCAGTCGTTAAGAGTCGTCAACAGGCTCATCACAGCTACCTGCCAATCACCCATTCCCACCACCCTTCTGAGGAATACCCCTCCCCACCTTCTCACTATATAGAAGGGTCTGGTGACTTCTGTTTCAGTGTATCTGAAGAAGTGTGCATGCACACGAAAGCTCATACCAAGAACAAACTTAGTTGGTCTTTAAGGTGCTACTGGAAGGAATTTTTTTTGTTTTGACTATGGCAGACCAACACGGCTACCTATCTGTAACATTATTTCTGGGTTAGCGGAGTCTGTAACCTGAAGCGTATGTACCCTGAGGTACCACTGTACGTTTAAAGCACATCAAACAGCCATGAATTCCGCCAAAGAATTCTGGGAGCTGAAGTTTGTTAAGTACGTAAGTATCACAGAACTGCATAGCTGGATGCAGGAACCCAAAGATCATCTAATCCAACCCCCTTGCAATGCAGGAATAGGAAGGTGGCCCATACAGGAATCGAACCCGTGACCTTGGCGTTATCAGCACCACGTTCTAACCAACTGAGCTAACTCTTGGCCTTGAGGGTGCTGAGAGTTGTTAAGATGCCCCTGTTCCCCTCACTGAACTATTATTTGAAAACCGTATCTCTGCAAGGGGAAAAAGAGCTCTCCAAACAACTCCAAACAAACTGCACCTCCCAGAATTCTTTGAGAGGGGAGTCAACACTGTTTAAAGTGCTATCGCAGCGTGGTACATGCAAGGTGTGGACGGGGCCTTAGCCTCTCTTCTTCTTCCTCCCTGGGGCCTTGTATTTGTTTAGTTAGATATTGTTTACCTGCCACCTTCCTTCCATAATAGGACCCAGAATCATATATATGTGGCTCCCAGGTGATCTACACCAGGCGCTTGCAACCAGCTTAGCCTGAGCAAGGCGATGGCCTCGCTTGCCTTCCAAACACATCCCAGCGCCCTGTCTACCCTGCTCACGTTAATTTTGCACAGAGCTATGCCCGTGTATAGGGGACGCGGGTGGCACTGTGGGTTAAACCACAGAGCCTAGGACTTGCTGATCAGAAGGTCGGCAGTTCGAATCCCCGCGATGGGGTGAGCTCCCGTTGCTCGGTCCCTGCTCCTGCCCACCTAGCAGTTCGAAAGCACGTCAAAGTGCAAGTAGATCAATAGATACCACTCCGGCGGGAAGGTAAACGGCGTTTCCGTGCACTGCTCTGGTTCGCCAGAATCGACTTAAGTCATGCTGGCCACATGACCCAGAAGCTGTAGGCCGGCTCCTTCGGCCAATATAGCGAGATGAGCCAGAGTCGGTCACGACTGGACCTAATGGTTAGGGGTCCCTTTACCTTTTATGTTTGTGTATGGCTTTAAATGAATAATAATAATTCTTCCCTTTCATATCACATGATGCTTTAGAAAGTTCTAAAGCCATTAATGTATTAAAACATCACTGATGTATTAATCGCCTTTCAAACTGCCATCTCAAGGCCCTTTACACATAAGGTAATAATAATAACAATTAAAGGATAATTAAAAACAGTTAAAACATACATCTCTGGGTGGCGGCGAAGTGAATGAGTGGTCCGTCCTGCACTGGATAGCCAGCCTCACATCGTCTGCGTCGACGCTCGACTTCTTTGCGTGACTGGAATAAATTTTGGCATCTTCCAAGATGGTTGTCACATATCCTGTGAGAAAGTAAAAGCCAGAATGCAAGAACGTAAGAGCGGCCTGCAGGATCAAGCCAAAGGCTCATTTAGCCCAGTATCCTGTTCACACAGCAGCCAACAAGGCGCCTCTTCTGGGAAACCCATACGCAGGACCTGAGGACAACACTTGCGATTCCCCACAAATCCATGTTCAGAACAGTGATAGAAACTCAGATATATAAGCTGGGCACCAAACGGCTCCTTAAACCAGGATTACAGTTGCCAAAACAGAATGTCTAGTTGCCATTTTTGGGGCCCGATGGCTCAAAAACCGTATTTTTCAATACGACTTTTTGGTTCCTGAAACTCACTTCTGATTGTTTAGATAATATATAATGGGTAGAATTCTACTGCAATGCGCTCTACGTGGGGCTACCTTTGAAGGTGACATGGAAACTGCAACTAATCCAGAATACGGCAGCCAGACTGGGGACTGGGAGCGGCTGCTGAGACCACATAACATTGGTCATGAAAGACCTACCGGTACATTGGCTCCCAGTACGTTTCCTTACAGAATTCAAAGTGTTGGTGCTGACCTTGAAAGCCCTAAATGGCCTCAAAGGCCCAGTATATCTGAAGGAGCGTCTCCACCACCATCGTTCTGCCCGGACACTGAAGTCCAGCTCCAAGGGCCTTCTGGCGGGTCCCTCACTGCGAGAAGCAAAGCTACAGGAAGCCAGGCAGAGGGCCTTCTCGGTAGTGGCGCCCGCCCTGTGGAATGCCCTCCCGTCAGATGTCAAAGAGATAAACAACTACCTGACATTCAGAAGACATCTGAAGGCAGCCCTGTTTTTAATGTGTGACATTTTAATGTATTTTTAATCTTTGTTGGAAGCCACCCAGAGTAGGGGAAGCCGAGCCAGACGGGTGGGGTACAAATGATAAATTATTATTATTATTATTACGACTACTACTATTATTATTATTACAGGATAGGGGATTAGTGTGCGAAAACAGTTGCGATCCAAGGATCCCCAGGCATGCACCTCCAGATGGTGGAGACATCAGGCACCATTCTGGCCCCCAGGCATCTTCACTTGGTCGCAAGTGGCAGATAGCCAGGTGCAAAATGTGCCAAGCCCCTGGCCCATTCTTAATTGTCAGGGACTGGGCAGAGGAGGAATGGCGGAGACCGCCTCCCCATCCTGACCCTTCCAGGGAGGAGGAGAAAGAAGACAGTAGAGATTTACAACAGGGGTTTGAGGGAGGTCACAGCTAAGAGTCAGATGAGGGGGAAAGTTGGCAAATCATGGGAGAGTCAGAGCGACACCTGGCTGACGCGTTGTCATCAGAAAGCATCCCAGACCCTCCATCTCCCAGAACCCGGCGAGCTTTAAAAGTAGGAGAGACGGAGCTCAAAGGCAGAGGGCATGATGACAAATGAGGAAGTGGGAGAGACGGGGGTCGAGATTCACAAGCGACAACACCATTATCCATTATGCATTACTGTATTTTAATACAGTGATACCTCGGGTTAAGTACTTAATTCGTTCCGGAGGTCCGTTCTTAACATGAAACTGTTCTTAACCTGAAGCACCACTTTAGCAAATGGGGCCTCCTGCTGCTGCCGCGCCGCCGGAGCACGATTTCTGTACTCATCCTGAAGCAAAGTTCTTAACCCAAGGTACTATTTCTGGGTTAGCGGAGTCTGTAACCTGAAGAATATGTAACCTGAAGCGTATGTAACCCAAGGTACCACTGTATTGTGTTGGAAGCCACTCAGAGTGGCTGGGGAAGCCCAGCCAGATGGGCAGGGTATAAATAATAAATTATTCTTATTCTTATTCTTATCTAAGAGGCTGGGTTCTATAGCCTTTCTCTGCAAAGACTGAAATGAAAAAAGTCTGTAAGAAACTTTTCCTTGTCTCTATACTTTCCTGGGCAACCAGCCAGGAGCCGCTGACAGCATCCTGACACTTAACACTGGTTCAGAAAGTGCCTCTGAAAGTGGAGGCAGCCCACAGCAGCCACTGGAAGCCTTATTATCCTCTAATCCTCTGTTAAAGCCATCCAAGTTGGGGGTGATATAGAAAAAATAGAGGTGGGTTGGCTTTTGCTGCCCAAATCCCCCAAGGGACTGAGTCCTCTAAGTCCCTGATAGGTCAGAGATGAATGGATGGAGGCAGGAGGCAGTGAAAGCAAGGTAGATCTTTTATTTTTCTGTTGCAACAGAGTTCCCTCCCCTCCTTGCAAGGAGGTAAGAAAGACCCAGAACCAAGAAGAAACCTCTCTTTTTAAGGTTTGCATTTTGGCACAGAGAAGAAGCACATCCCCTACACAAACAGTCAGAAATTAGTAAAGGTAAAGGGGCCCCTGACCATTAGGTCCAGTCTTTGCAGACTCTGGGGTTGTGGCGCTCATCTCGCTTTACTGGCAGAGGGAGCCGGCGTACAGCTTCTGGGTCATGTGGCCAGCATGACTAAGCCGCTTCTGGCAAACCAGAGCAGCACACGGAAACGCCGTTTACCTTCCCGCCAGAGTGGTACCTATTTATCTACTTGCACTTTGACGTGCTTTCGAACTGCTAGGTTGGCAGGAGCAGGGACCGAGCAACAGGAGCTGACCCCGTCGCGGAGATTCGAACCGCCGACCTTCTGACTGGCAAGTCCTAGGCTCTGTGGTTTAACCCAAAGCACCACCCGCGTCCCTTGTCAGAAATTACATCACACCTAAAGTGAGGTTACTGTGGCTCAGGCAAGCCAAGGTGCAATATTCCTGAGGATTTGGCAAGTTTCACATAGTTCCAGACACAGTTTATACAAAACATTGGCATTTGATATGATAATCAAGATGACTGTCAAACATCCCTCAGTGGAGAGCATCTGAGCAAACAATCAAAATTAATAGAAAGGAGGTTCATATATATAGGAAAGGAATCCCTTCAGGAACTTTCCCTGAATGCTATCTGCCTACCTGTTCAGGCAAAGGGGGTTAAGGAGACAGAGGAAATATTGAGAGTCTTTAGGGAGAGCCAAGACGGCTTTTGGATTGCTCTCCTGTACCGTTTTAGACATGTGGTTTATATACTTATGTACGTGTTTACCTTGTGCAATTAACCCGGTAGTAACCCTTTCCGGTACTTCTGGGTCGCTGTAGGACATAATTATCAACATGTATTCTACATTTGAGACCTTAGAACTCTTATAACAACAGAAAGTTGGTTCTGCCAGGAGCTCAAATTTCTGGGTAAAGAGGGAAGTTCAGAAGAAAGCAATTTCTCTCTGCTAGCTGCTGGCACTCTCACCAATTTCACCTGTGCTACTTTATACCAAAAGCAGAGACATCACCTTGTCAAAAAAGGTCCGTATAGTGAAAGCCATGGTTTTCCCAGTAGTGATGTATGGAAGTGAGAGCTGGACTATAAAGAAGGCTGATCGCCGAGGAATTTATGCTTTTGAATTCTGGTGCTGGAGGAGACTCTTGAGAGTCCCATGGACTGCAAGAAGATCAAACCTCTCCATTCTGAAGGAAATCAGCCCTGAGTGCTCACTGGAAGGACAGATCCTGAAGCTGAGGCTCCAAGACTTTGGCCACCTCATGAGAAGAGAAGACTCCCTGGAAAAGACCCTGATGTTGGGAAAGATGGAGGGCACAAGGAGAAGGGACCGACGGAGGACGAGACGGTGGGACAGTGTTCTCGAAGCTACCAGCATGAGTTTGACCGAACTGCGGGAGGCAGTGGAAGACAGGAGTGCCTGGCATGCTCTGGTCCAGGGGGTCACAAAGAGTCGGACACGACTAAACAACTAAACAACAACTTTGTACCAGGGCTTCAAGGCCCAAGGTGTGTTTGCCTTGTGCAATTATCAACATCTTACACGCGTTTCAGGTTGCGTTTTTTTTGGGTTGGGAAGTACGAGTTACTTCCAGGTTTCGGCAGTTGTGCGTGCACAGAAGTGCTAAATCGCGCTTTGCACATGCGCAGAAGCACTGGATCGCAACCTGTGCGTGCACGGATGCGGGTTGCGAACGCTGCGGTTGCGAACGTGCATCCCAGTGGTACCTCTGGTTGCGAACGGGATCCGTTCCGGAGGCCCGTTTGCAACATGAAAAGAGCGCAACCCGCAGCGGGACGTCTGCGCATGCGCGTGGTGTCATTCTGCGCGTCTGCGCATGCGGCGAAACCCGGTAGGAACCCTTTCCGGTACTTCCGGGGTGCCGCAGGACATAACCTGAAAGAACGTAACATGAAGAGGACGCAACATGAGGTATGACTGTATATAACTCCCACCTGGCAGGGGCAAATTCACCCCAACCTTTGACATGAAGACAACATTTTGTTTAATTAAAAAAACAAAAACCCCACACAGCATGGAGACAACTTACTATATGCAAACTCCAACATCTGATTTATAACCCGTGGCTCATATTCCGTGATCCCCATGTCTTTCAGGATCTGGGCCATCACCTGTGCAAACCAAGAGAGCAGAAGGGCGCGTGAGAGGCGGGATTCCCGTTATGGGCTGCAAACTGCAAGCAGGAAATGCAACCATTTTCCTTGCAGCTGCAGCCCATGCAAGCCCAGGGGGTGGGGGTCCCCGGCAGCCCCTCTCCGCTCTCCCCGCCTCCCCTCCCAACCCCACACCTGAGCGTCTTTGGGCGCGCTCTTGGGCGACGCCATCTTCACCGCCTCCATCGCCGCCATCGCTCCCAGGCGGTGGGGGGGGGGCGGAGAGAGCAGCTGCAACTCACTGGGCATGCGCGCCCCAATGGGCGCATGCGCAGTAAACAAAACGAAGCGAGGGCCTGGCAGTTTCTCCCTCTTACGATTGCCCGATTGGCTCGTTGACATATAGAGGGGTTGTTGGGGCTTTTCCCCAAGACTAGCGCCTCCTCCGTCCGGAGGTGGCACTGCCGGGTTTCCTTTGACAAAGTTAACTGTAGCCGCGAAAGAATCACTTGATTAAAGAGCAATTGAAGAAATTCAAGATTGCGGCTGCGATTTCACTTAAGTGGCAGCAACAACACTCTGCTTCTTTCCTTCCTTGGAAATTTCTCTGTTTTAGCTGACATTCCTGCCACTCCAGGGGGCTAGACTAGATGACCCTCAGGGTTCCCTTCCATCCCTACAATTCTGGGGGGGAAAGCGGTGAAAATAAGCTCAGGAGTCCATGTTTATTTTTCTTGCGGGAAATGTAGCGTGGCTCTTTTGGGTTTGTGTGTGTTCGCGTGTGCTTCCCAGCATTCAGACGTTGCCCTGCCCAGGTAAACGTAACCCCTAGTTAGGTCCCTATAGTTAAAGCTCTGGTTTTCCCAGTAGTGATGTATGGAAGCGAGAGCTGGACCATAAAGAAGGCTGATTGCCAAAGAATGGATGCTTTTGGTGCTGGATGAGACTCTTGAGAGTCCCATGGACTGCAAGAAGATCCAACCTCTCCATTCTGAAGGAAATCAGCCCTGAGTGCTCACTGGAAGGACAGATCCTGAAGCTGAGGCTCCAAGACTTTGGCCACCTCATGAGAAGAGAAGACTCCCTGGAAAAGACCCTGATGTTGGGAAAGATGGAGGTCACAAGGAGAAGGGGACGACGGAGGACGAGATGGTGGGACAGTGTTCTCGAAGCTACCAGCATGAGTTTGACCAGGGGTCTGCAACCTTTAAGACAAAAAGAGCCACTTGGACCCGTTTCCGAAGAAAAAACAACAACTGGGAGCCGCAAAACCATTGCGACATTTAAAACAAATATAACACTGCATACATTGTTTCTTAGCCCAATGTTATCCTCGTCATTATAAAAATAACTTTTTTGACACTTTTTAATTATTTTTTGTTTGACCCCTCAGAATTACTCCTCCTCATAGAAATAAACGTTATATTAACAAGTTACCTTTTTTTGAGTGTGTGTTCTTCACTCCCCTTCAAAACAGTAGCTGCAAATTGCAAAGCAATAGCAGCAAATCAGCCAGCAACAAAGACATGCTATATACCGTATTTTTCGCTCCATAGGACGCACTTTTCCCCTCCAAAAATGAAGGGGAAATCTGTGTGCGTCCTATGGTGCGAATGCAGGCTTTCGCTGAAGCCTGGAGAGCGAGAGGCATCGGTGCGCACCGACCCCTCTCGCTCTCCAGGCTTCAGGAAGCTATCCGCAAGCCTTGCAAGCCCGGCGGGAGTTCCCACAGGCTCACAAGGCTTGCGGGCAGCAGCCTGCAGCCCCAGCGAGTGTCCGCAAGCCTTGCGCGCCTGGCGGGAGCTCCCGCCAGGCGCGCGAGGCTTGGGGCGGCAGCCTGTTGCCCGAAGCACAGGGAGCCCTCCGGAGGGCTCCCCGTGCTTCAGGCGAGTGTCTGCAAGCCTTGCGCGCCCGGCAGGAGCTCCCGTCGGGCGCGCAAGGCTTGGGGCGGCAGCCTGTTGCCCGAAGCACAGGGAGCCCTCCGGAGGGCTCCCCGTGCTTCGGGCGAGTGTCTGCAAGCCTTGCGCGCCCGGCAGGAGCTCCCGTCGGGCGTGTGAGGCTTGGGGCGGCAGCCTGCCGCCCGAAGCACGCGGAGCCCTCCGGAGGGCTCCCCGTGCTTCGGGCGAGTGTCTGCAAGCCTTGCGCACCTGGCAGGAGCTCCCGTCGGGCGCGCGAGGCTTGGGGCGGCAGCCTGCCGCCCGAAGCACAAGGAGCCCTCCGGAGGGCTCCCCGTGCTTCGGGCGAGTGTCTGCAAGCCTTGCGCGCCCGGCAGGAGCTCCCGTCGGGCGTGTGAGGCTTGGGGCGGCAGCCTGCCGCCCGAAGCACGCGGAGCCCTCCGGAGGGCTCCCCGTGCTTCGGGCGAGTGTCTGCAAGCCTTGCGCACCTGGCAGGAGCTCCCGTCGGGCGCGCGAGGCTTGGGGCGGCAGCCTGCCGCCCGAAGCACAAGGAGCCCTCCGGAGGGCTCCCCGTGCTTCGGGCGAGTGTCTGCAAGCCTTGCGCGCCCGGCAGGAGCTCCTGTCGGGCGCGCGAGGCTTGGGGCGGCAGCCTGCCGCCCGAAGCACAGGGAGCCCTCCGGAGGGCTCCCCGTGCTTCGGGCGAGTGTCTGCAAGCCTTGCGCGCCCGGCAGGAGCTCCCGTCGGGCGCGCGAGGCTTGGGGCGGCAGCCTGTTGCCCGAAGCACAGGGAGCCCTCCGGAGGGCTCCCCGTGCTTCGGGCGAGTGTCTGCCAGCCTTGCGCGCCTGGCAGGAGCTCCCGTCGGGCGCGCGAGGCTTGGGGCGGCAGCCTGCCGCCCGAAGCACAGGGAGCCCTCCGGAGGGCTCCCCGTGCTTCGGGCGAGTGTCTGCCAGCCTTGCGCGCCTGGCAGGAGCTCCCGTCGGGCGCGCGAGGCTTGGGGCGGCAGCCTGCCGCCCGAAGCACAGGGAGCCCTCCGGAGGGCTCCCCGTGCTTCGGGCGAGTGTCTGCAAGCCTTGCGCGCCCGGCAGGAGCTCCCGTCGGGCGCGCGAGGCTTGGGGCGGGAACAAAGGAAAATGCGCCTCCTCCCCTCGCCTCCACCCCGGAGCCGCGGCAAAGGCGTTAAAGAGCCGCATGCGGCTCCGGAGCCGCAGGTTGCCGACCCCTGAGTTTGACCAAACTGCGGGAGGCAGTGGAAGACAGGAGTGCCTGGCGTGCTCTGGTCCAGGGGGTCACCAAGAGCCGGACACGACTCAACGACTCAACAGCAACAGCTAGGTGATGGTTAGAGTCTTAGACTAGGACCTTGGGTAGAAGAAGAGGGTTCGGATCCCTCATTCGGCTGTGGAGCTCACTGTGTTCCTCTGGGGACCAGTCCCTGCCTCTCAGCCTAGCCCACCTCGCACGTTTGTTGTGAGGACGACGTGGGGAGGAGGAGGAGAACCGCGTTCACACCACCATCCTGTGCCCCTCAGAAGACAAAAGAGACAGGGCCTTACGACAACCCTGCAATGTAGCCCATTATTCCCATATCGTAGACCAGGCATCGGCAAACTCGCCCTCCAGATGTTTTTGGGACTACAACTCCCATCATCCTTGACCACCTGTTAGCTAGGGATGATGGGAGTTGTAGTCCCAAAACATCTGGAGGGCTGAGTTGGGGGGTGCCTGTTGCAGACGAAAGGTAGGCGAGAGCCGAGAGGTGTGCTTACAACCCTGCAGTGCAGTCCACGTGTTCCCCCCACCCCCCTGCTTGGACCAGGGCTGGGGGACCTGCAGAGCTTAGACCAGGGGTCGGCAACCTGCGGCTCCGGAGCCGCATGCGGCTCTTTAACGCCTTTGCCGCGGCTCCGGGGTGGAGGCGAGGGGAGGAGGCGCATTTTCCTTTGTTCCCGCCCCAAGCCTCGCGCGCCCGACGGGAGCTCCTGCCGGGCGCGCAAGGCTTGCAGACACTCGCCCGAAGCACGGGGAGCCCTCCGGAGGGCTCCCTGTGCTTCGGGCGGCAGGCTGCCGCCCCAAGCCTCGCGCGCCCGACGGGAGCTCCTGCCAGGCGCGCAAGGCTGGCAGACACTCGCCCGAAGCACGGGGAGCCCTCCGGAGGGCTCCCTGTGCTTCGGGCGGCAGGCTGCCGCCCCAAGCCTCGCGCGCCCGACGGGAGCTCCTGCCAGGCGCGCAAGGCTTGCAGACACTCGCCCGAAGCACGGGGAGCCCTCCGGAGGGCTCCCTGTGCTTCGGGCAACAGGCTGCCGCCCCAAGCCTCGCGCGCCCGACGGGAGCTCCTGCCGGGCGCGCAAGGCTTGCAGACACTCGCCCGAAGCACGGGGAGCCCTCCGGAGGGCTCCCTGTGCTTCGGGCGGCAGGCTGCCGCCCCAAGCCTCGCGCGCCCGACAGGAGCTCCTGCCGGGCGCGCAAGGCTTGCAGACACTCGCCCGAAGCACGGGGAGCCCTCCGGAGGGCTCCTTGTGCTTCGGGCGGCAGGCTGCCGCCCCAAGCCTCGCGCGCCCGACGGGAGCTCCTGCCAGGTGCGCAAGGCTTGCAGACACTCGCCCGAAGCACGGGGAGCCCTCCGGAGGGCTCCGCGTGCTTCGGGCGGCAGGCTGCCGCCCCAAGCCTCACACGCCCGACGGGAGCTCCTGCCGGGCGCGCAAGGCTTGCAGACACTCGCCCGAAGCACGGGGAGCCCTCCGGAGGGCTCCTTGTGCTTCGGGCGGCAGGCTGCCGCCCCAAGCCTCGCGCGCCCGACGGGAGCTCCTGCCAGGTGCGCAAGGCTTGCAGACACTCGCCCGAAGCACGGGGAGCCCTCCGGAGGGCTCCGCGTGCTTCGGGCGGCAGGCTGCCGCCCCAAGCCTCGCGCGCCCGACAGGAGCTCCTGCCGGGCGCGCAAGGCTTGCAGACACTCGCCTGAAGCACGGGGAGCCCTCCGGAGGGCTCCCTGTGCTTCGGGCAACAGGCTGCCGCCCCAAGCCTCGCGCGCCTGGCGGGAGCTCCCGCCAGGCGCGCAAGGCTTGCGGACACTCGCTGGGGCTGCAGGCTGCTGCCCGCAAGCCTTGTGAGCCTGTGGGAACTCCCGCCGGGCTTGCAAGGCTTGCGGATAGCTTCCTGAAGCCTGGAGAGCGAGAGGGGTCGGTGCGCACCGATGCCTCTCGCTCTCCAGGCTTCAGCGAAAGCCTGCATTCGCACCATAGGACGCACACAGATTTCCCCTTCATTTTTGGAGGGGAAAAGTGCGTCCTATGGAGCGAAAAATACGGTATATAGCATGTCTTTGTTGCTGGCTGATTTGCTGCTATTGCTTTGCAATTTGCAGCTACTGTTTTGAAGGGGAGTGAAGAACACACACTCAAAAAAAGGTAACTTGTTAATATAACGTTTATTTCTATGAGGAGGAGTAATTCTGAGGGGTCAAACAAAAAATAATTAAAAAGTGTCAAAAAAGTTATTTTTATAATGACGAGGATAACATTGGGCTAAGAAACAATGTATGCAGTGTTATATTTGTTTTAAATGTCGCAATGGTTTTGCGGCTCCCAGTTGTTGTTTTTTCTTCGGAAACGGGTCCAAGTGGCTCTTTTTGTCTTAAAGGTTGCAGACCCCTGGCTTAGACTCCCAGCTCCCACCAGTCCCAGCTGGTTGAACGGCCAGTGGCCTGGAGGTGGCAGGGTTCGCCTCTCAAGAAAAACCCTGCAGGTCAGCCTTTTGAAAATGCTGCGCTGGGAATCACACCATCCGACGCTTTGCAGAAGATAACAATTATCTTCTGCAAAGAGTCGGATGGTGTGTCGTCTGAACGCGGCCTAAATCCTATCGGTGTGATTCCCAGCGCAGCATTTATTATTATTATTATTATTATTATTATTATTATTATTATTATTATTATTATCTTCTGCAAAGAGTTGGATTGTGCGTCGTCTGAACGCGGCCTGAATCCTATCAGTGTGATTCCCAGCGCAGCATTTAATATTATTATTAATAATAATATTAATATTATTATCTTCTGCAAAGAGTTGGATGGTGCGTCGTCTGAACGCGGCCCGAACCCTATCAGTGTGATTCCCAGCGCAGCATTTATTATTATTATTATTATTATTATTATTATTATTATTATTATTATCTTCAGCAAAGAGTTGGATGGTATGTCGTCTGAACGCGGCCCGAACCCTATCAGTGTGATTCCCAGCTCAGCATTTTTTTTTATTATTATTATTATTATTATTATTATTATTATTATTATTATTATTATCTTCTGCAAAGAGTTGGATGGTGTGTCGTCTGAACGCAGCCCGAACCCTATCAGTGTGATTCCCAGCGCAGCATTTATTATTATTATTATTATTATTATTATTATTATTATTATTATTATTATCTTCAGCAAAGAGTTGGATGGTATGTCGTCTGAACGCGGCCCGAACCCTATCAGTGTGATTCCCAGCGCAGCATTTATTATTATTATTATTATTATTATTATTATTATTATTATTATTATTATCTTCTGCAAAGAGTTGGATGGTGTGTCGTCTGAACGCGGCCCGAACCCTATCAGTGTGATTCCCAGCGCAGCATTTAATATTTTTAATAATAATAATATTAATATTATTATCTTCTGCAAAGAGTCGGATGGTGCGTCGTCTGAACGCGGCCTGAAACCTATCAGTGTGATTCCCAGCGCAGCATTTAATAATAATACAGTAGTAGTAGTAGTAATAATAATAATAATAATAATAATAATAATAATACTACTACAAAAGTGGTGGATGCCAAACAGCAAAAACTTGGCTCTTTGGAAACCAGCGTGCAGGAGCGGGGTTTGCAGCAACCGGCGACTGGGAGGGCTTGGAACAGGGCGAGAGCTGACCTTGGGGGTCTTGCAGGCGGAGGGGAATGAAAGAGAGAAGCGTCGCAAAGCCCGGCTCGCCCAGGAGCAAAAGGGAGCCGGGCTGCAGTTGCCGTTCTCTCTGCATCGCGACGCTTTAACGTGGGAGTGTGAACTCCAGTCGAACGCAGTGGAGTTTCCGTGTCTAAAAAACACGCGCGATCGCGGTTGCAATTCCTCGAGAGGGAGAAGGGGGTGGGGATCCTGTTAACTGTTGGAACTCCAAATTGCGGGCGTGGGTTTATTTATTATTAGTAGTAGTATTTTTTACAAAGCAACATTTTACTTTTGTGGCGGTAAAAAAATAAGTCACATTTTACAGATAAAATGCAGTAGCCTGAAATACTGACACATTCTCTTATCCTGCACAATGCTGAGGTTCACTTTAAAACTGCAATTAAAAATGTACCAAAAAAAATAATAATCAAACCCACAGAGCTTCTAAAATAGGAACCTGCAGGCATTTCCTCTTGTGGAATGTTTAAAAAGTTAGCCTAACTAAAGAAAACAGTCGACTTCTTGTGCAGGTTTTGAAGAAAATATGGATCAGTGCATTTTATCTGGGAATTCAAGCGGGCGTGGGTTTACATCAGTGCTTCGGCCAACAAAGACAGTCTCGTTCGGAGCAGCCCAACGGGAACGCAGCACTTAGATGAAATCGGGGTCAATCAATCCGTAATTTAAAATAGAATCAAAATAAAAACAACTGTTGCATTGGCCGGGAATCGAACCCGGGCCTCCCGCGTGGCAGGCGAGAATTCTACCACTGAACCACCAATGCAGGCACGAGCTGTAGTTTTTTGCAGGGATACTTGTGCACAACATGCCGGACGCTTCTGGTTGTGACTGTGCAAGAGCATCCTTGCTAATTGCAGTAATTAAAAAGAGTTGCTGCATAAAAGTTGTGCGTGCAAATGCATTGGTGGTTCAGTGGTAGAATTCTCGCCTGCCACGCGGGAGGCCCGGGTTCGATTCCCGGCCAATGCAAGAAGCTTCTTTTTTTGCTCCCCCCCCCCCCCCACCTAGGAAAGTTATCCAATGTTCCGCAGTTGCAAAAGCAAATACTGTACTACTCTCCTGGCATAAGCTTTCTGCGCACCACCATCAGTTTCATCGGGTGCATGCAGACTGCTGGCTTGTACTGTGGTGCACAAATGATTTTGCTCCAACAAGTGTTAGTTGCTTTTGCAATGGCTGCATTCTCTTGCATGGGGTGGGGGTGGAAGAGAAGGAATTTGCATTGGTGGGGAATCGAACCCACGGCCTCCCATGTGGCGGGTGAAAATTCTACCACTGAATCATCAATGCAAGCAAACCCAACATCTACTGACATTGCTTTAAGTCCGGAAAAATAATTTTCAATGCATATGTCATGCGATCCTTTGTTTTGTAAGCATTCAAAGTTTCTTCAACTTTATGCACCATTGGACATAATAATAACCCCCAAAGTGTGATGTAAGAGTGTGTGTGTGTGTGTGTGTGTGTGTTTGCGTGTGTGATCAGAAGTACACAACTTATATCACACCTTGGTCTCCTTTTATATTTTTACTTACTCAAGGAGGCCACATCACCCAAAAAGTGTTTTGTTGCAGCTTGAACTAAAATGAATTAGCACTTTAGATGTCTTAATTGACTTACCAGTGCCAGAATTTGTGTGCTATCAACAACTGTTTTGCAAATCACCACCAATATTAAGGAAGCTTTCTCTTTCTATACTTTCCTGCCTTTCCCTTCCCTCTGACCTAACTTTCCAGTTCCCCCTGCACCATTCGTAACAACCTTTTATAACATGTACATACAGGGATGTTCATAACGGATACATAACATGTATCTGATGGATTGGACTGTAGTCTGCGAAACAAATTTATTAAGCCATTAAGGCGTCACGAGAATCTTTGTTGCTTTTTCTGCAAGAGATTAAATACTGCCACCCTTCTGGAAAGTTTTGATTTTGAGGGATGGGGGGGGGGGGGGGAGTCCAGCCCAGCTTTCCACAACATTATGCCCTCTAACCCAGTCTCTGATAAGCCCTCTTCTCTCTCTGCCACAACTTGCAGGCCTTGTAAATGGATTTCCATTTTTTTTACATGGTGCCTGCTTTGTGTGGGGTGCGCCCTATGCATGATAATCCCCAGATTTCATGGGGGGTTTTGGGGGTTTTTTTACAAATAAATGTATATATAACCAGTCACTTTCCAGAATTTGTAGAACCTGAGATATGAGGCCAAAATTGCCCTGTTGGAACAAGCAGGATTCAAGCACAAAAAACCTTCTGACCTCCAGAAGGTTGGTGGTTCAAGCCCACCCAGGGACAGCTGTGAGAAGGATTTCTGCATTGCAGGTGGGTTGGACTAGATGACCGTCAGGGTCCCTTCCAACTTTACAATTCTATGATTCTATAATTCCCCTGTAGATTCCAGCACCTGGTAAATATACAGGTCCTGTCTGACTCATTTATGTTCGTGAAAAATTAGACTGCTCCCATTGCTTTCTGTATTTCACTTTGCCCCCACCTACCCCAGAAAAAAAATCCCGTTGTTATAAGAATTCTAAGGTCCCAAATATATACCCTATAAGGGAATAAAGGTAAAGGTAAAGGGACCCCTGACCATTAGGTCCAGTCACCATTTACCTTCCTGCCGGAGTGGTACCTATTTATCTACTTGCACTTTGATGTGCTTTCAAACTGCTAGGTTGGCAGGAGCAAGGACCGAGCAACGGGAGCTCACCCCGTGGCGGGGATTTGAACCGCTGACCTTCTGATCGGCAAGTCCTAGGCTCTGTGGTTTAGATCACAGCGCCACCCGCGTCCCCCCATAAGGGAATACAGTTCCCCATAAGGGAAAGGGAGCAGTTTCCCCCCCGCTAAAACAGTGGACGGGATATTTTGACTCCTTGAAACCTGGAGACTCCCTTGCGATGGCAGAGTTAAAAGCAAAGGCTTCAGAATAATTTGGAAAATGTAGCTGGGAGTGAGGGATGGTCTGGGGCTTCGGCCTTCACATCATCTTATCTCAGTTCCGCCTTTCAGGCTTCCTGCCGATAATAAACAATAAATCCCAAGCATCGGACATCAATTCTGTTGCTGCTGTGAAAAGGGCTGCCTTAGAATTCACAGGGTTTTTGTCTGTTGGGTTCTATGTATAGCCCAGAAACCAAAGGCTACAGCAAGGATTCATCTAGGCAAGCCATCTTCAACCTGGTGCCCTCCAGATTTTGTTGGACTCCCGAGGGAGTTGCCATATTTTGGGGAAAATGAAACTCAAAAGTTGTTGCTGGGCTTTTCTGGGGAAACTCATAGAAATTCTGGGCGCCTGGCAAGCCATTTACCAACAAAGTGGGCAAAATAAATAGTATATCAAAACTATAATTTCAATTATAATAATGAAATAGGTAAAGGTAAAGGGACCCCTGACTCTGGGGTTGTGGCACTTATCTTTGTGGTGCATGCTCTAGTTATTTCCCGCTTGGATTACTGCAATGCGCTCTACGTGGGGCTAACTTTGAAGGGGACCCAGAAACTACAACTAATCCAGAATGTGGCAGCCAGACTGGTGACTGGGGGTGGCCACCGAGACCACATAACAGCGGTCCTGAAAGACCTTCATTGGCTCCCAGTACGTTTCCGGGCACAATTCAAAGTGTTGGTGCTGACCTTTAAAGCCCTAAACGGCCTCGGTCCAGTATACCTGAAGGAGCATCTACACCCCCATCGTTCTGCCCGGACACTGAGGTCCAGCTCCGAGGGCCTTCTGGCGGTTCCCTCCCTGCGAGAAGTGAGGTTACAGGGAACCAGGCAGAGGGCCTTCTCGGTGGTGGCGCCTGCCCTGTGGAACGCCATCCCAGCAGATGTCAAAGAGATAAACAACTACCTGACATTTAGAAGACATCTGAAGGCAACCCTGTTCAGGGAAGTTTTTAATGTGTGACATTTTAATGTATTTTTAATTTTTGTTGGAAGCCGCCCAGAGTGGCTGGGGAAACCCAGCCAGATGGGCGGGGTACAAATAATAAATTATTATTATTATTATCTCGCTTTACTGGCCGAGGGAGCTGACGTTGGTCCGAAGACCCTTTCCCCGGGTCATGTGGCAAGCCCTAGGCTCAGTGGTTTTGACCACAGCGCCACCCGTGTCCCACAAAATAGGACGTCCCTATTTTCAGCGGAGAAATGTTGGACGGTATGACCGTGCCATTTCTTCTCTCTGTGCCCTATCCAGCGGTCATTCCTCCTCTGGTTACTGCGGTGGATACAAGGCTCGACTGGCTGCCCCAAGCACTGCGATTCCCATGCGGCGGGGTTGATATCGCCAACCTTTGTGCCACGTTTGCAGGGGCTCTTGTGACGCAGAGTTGGTAGGCCAGCGGGCCTGGTGCCTGAAGCCAGCTCTCCGTAGAGCCACGTCCTTGGGTGGGATCCTGCCCTCTTCCGTTCTGTGGACCGAGCCAGTGCAGAAGTCTCCGAAACAGGAGTGTGAACATGCTTAGGAGAGCACATCATTCCTTGCCCTGCCATATGATGCCCCAAGTCCTCCAGGCAGGCTGCATGCACACCAAACCAATAATAATAATAATAATAATCTTATTTATTTATTTATTTATTTATTTATTTATTTATTTATTTATTTTTACCATCTGGCTGGGTTTCTCCAGCCACTCTGGGCGGCTTCCAACAGAACACTAAAATGCAACAACCTATCAAACATTAAAAGCTTCCCTAAACAGGGCTGCCTTCAGATGTCTTCTAAAAGTTTGGTGGTTATTTTTCTCTTTGACATCTGACGGGAGGGCGTTCCACAGGGCAGGCGCCACTACCGAGAAGGCCCTCTGCCTGGTTCCCTGTAACTTGGCATCACGCAGTGAGGGAACTGCCAGAAGGCCCTCGGCGCTGGACCTCAGCGTCCGGGCAGAACACTTTAAGGTACATGACTTCCCCCCCAGAGGATCCTGGGAACTCTCCTTTACCCCTTCCCCAGAACTACAATTCCCAGTGCCATTGGCATATCGCAATTCCCAGGTTTCTTGGGCAGGAAAACACTGGGCTTTAAACATGTGGCAGCCAAATCAAGACCCTCTTAGCTGCTCTTGGTCTAATTTTGTTTAGTTTCTCAGTTGCTGGCTTTTTCCACCCACCCACCTACCCCCCGCAGTACCATCTCAGTTGCCTCCTCCTGCTGTTTTACATCTTGCCCAAACACCCCGGCTGCCGCCTCTTTCGTTTTGCTTACGGCAAAGCGGCCACAGTGACATCTGTCGCACCCTGTCTCGTTTCCTTTCTTTAAAAATAAAAATAAAAATAAGAGCGTCGTCATCCTATGCGCGGCAAGGGGTGATGGAGCCAAACTAGCTTGTTCAGGGGATTTTCTGTGCAAAAGGGTGAGGAGGAGAGTGACTCATACGCTCCATCAAGAAAATTGGCACTTTTGTCAGAGTCAGGCCACGCAACTTTTGCATGCTGCGGAGGTGGGGGAAGTTTGCTCAGGCACCCTTTGAACACTGGCAAACGGTACACAAGTTGGAGAGAAAAACCCGAAAGGAGGGGGCTTTGTATTCAATTTATTCTTCTTATGAATGCACGCCACCCCAATATCCGAGCAAGGAGACAATCCAGGAATTCCCGTTTCCCATCTCCGTCAGAGGAGACAGTGGTGTCATTTAGGACGTAGGTAAAAGTAAAAATTCAGGGACGCGGGTGGCACCGTGGATTAAACCACAGAGCCTAGGACCTGCCGATCAGAAGGTCGGCGGTTCGAATCCCAACGACGGGGTGAGCTCCCGTTGCTCGGTCCTTGCTCCTGCCAACCTAGCATTCCGAAAGCACACCAGTGCAAGTAGATAAATAGGTACCGTTCCGGTGGGAAGGTAAAGAGCGTTTCCGTGCGCTGCTCTGGTTTGCCAGAAGCGGCTTAGTCATGCTGGCCACAGGACCCGGAAGCTGTACGCCGGCTCCCTTGGCCAATAAAGCAAGATGAGCGCCACAACCCCAGAGTCAGCCATGACTGGACCTAATAGTCAGGGGTCACTTTACCTTTAAAGGTAAAAATTAAGGCTTTATTTACACATGCATACAACCTGAGCGTAAAATGGAGGGGCTCACAACATTGACACCCCCTTAAAAAGAAGAAGAAGAAGATTCCTTCTCTATTAGCTATGAATCCATCACAAGGGCTCTGTGCCTCCATCTTCCATCTCATTCATGTGCATCACCTGGCAACTAGGTGAGGGCATGCAGGAAAGACCCACTCATTTGCCTAGAGGGCCCCATCACTTAGTTGGGGCTCTTGCATGCTGAGGACACTTCAGTGGCCAGGTAAGGCCCTTGTCTTACAAAGTAACTTGCCAGAAAAATTGTACAGTGCTACCTCAGGTTACATATGCTTCAGGTTACATATGCTTCAGGTTACAGACTCCGCTAACCCAGAAATAGTGCTTCAGATTAAGAACTTTGTTTCAGGAAGAGAACAGAAATCTCGCGGCGGCAGCAGGAGACCCCATTAGCTAAAGTGGTGCTTCAGGTTAAGAACAGTTTCAGGTTAAGAACGGACCTCCAGAACGAATTAAGTACTTAACCTGAGGTACCACTGTACATATTTACACCTCCACCTCATGTGAACATAATTCCCGGTTTCCTGGCACCCCCGCCAGTAGAACACCAAATATTCCTTGTTTATTTGATTCAATCTGAAGGCAGCCCTGTTTAGGGAAGTTTTTAATGACCGATGTTTTAATGTATTTTTAATCTTTTGTTGGAAGCCCCCCAGAGTGGCTGGGGAAACCCAGCCAGATGGGCAGGGTATAGACAAATGATGATGATGATGACTGGTGTTAAATTCCATCTCCAAACTAATTTATAATAATTTTATTCTTATAGACAACATTTTCAACGTACGATTCTCCCATATTTCCTCCCATCTTCGACTATTTACCTACCCTCTACACCTCTTTTAATTGATCTTCTTGATCCTCCATTTCTACCAATATTTTATAAATTTCATTGGTTTCCCCTTTATAACTGTATTTTCTTTATATAATCACCAAGCCCCATTGTGTTAAATGAAACTTACTCCCGGTAAGTGTGAACAGGATTGCAGATGGAACTCACTGGGATTTACTGCTGTGCAAATACAATTGCTCTATGAATTAGCCCATGAGAGGCAGTTCATCTCTCAGTAGCAACCAGGAGCAAATGCTTTTAGCAACCCAGAGTGTCCACAAATTTGGAGAAGAGTTAGTTTTGCTCTTTGGCTGAGGCCAAAATGGTCCTTTAGAAGCCTTTGGGTTCCAAGCGGCGTCTGCTCATTTCCTCCTCCCTCCCAACCCATTTTCCTTTTGTGCTGCGTCTTTGCCGTCATTGTTTTCGACAAACCAATATTGTTTTCTGCCCCCGAGCACAGAATCGTCGGCCCAAGTCTCCCAGGTTGCAGCAGGAGTATTTGCACGTTGGATTTCTACATCAGTAACAGCCGGCTTTAGTATGACACAGGTACAGTGGCCGGGTGCGAAAGAAGCCAGGGCTCCTTCACTTTTGAGAATTGTGTAGAAGAGGGAGGAAATCAGCAAGCATAGTTTGTATGTGTGGCTACTTAGGATTCCCAAATCAATGTGTGTTCCTATGAGCCAGAAGAAATATCAACAACCTCAGATATGCAGATGACACAACCTTGGTGGCAGAAAGTGAGGAGGAATTAAAGAACCTTTTAATGAGGGTGAAAGAGGAGAGCGCAATATATGGTGTGAAGCTCAACATCAAAAAAAACGAAGATCATGGCATAGCTGTCAAGTGTCCCTTATTTGAAGGGACAGTCCCTTATTCCAGGGCCATGTCCCACTGCTGTCCCTTATTGATGGATGTCCCTTAAATGTCCCTTAAATGATGTCCCTTAAATTTCAAAGGAAGCAGCTCCTCTCCCTTCCTCCCTGCCGGCCAGGGAGGAGGGAGGCTCCAACTGTGCTGCTTGGCTGTGTTGCTCACCCAATAAGAAGTCTAAGAACGACTGGGGGGTGGAGCTTGCATGCCTTGTGTGTGGATAGTTAATGCAAGCTGAGGGGTTTTTTGAATGCTGGACGCCATTTTGTTGCACGTGCTGCTGCAAACTTTGCAGTGCAAAGCCAGGTCAGGGAGCCATCTTAAGTTGAGGCTGCATAGGCCTTGTGGTGCATGTGATTCAGATTCTATTCAGTTGAACCTCTGGTTACAAAGTTGGTTGGACAGTGTTCTCGGAGCTACCAGCATGAGTTTGACCAGACTGCAGGAGGACAGGAAGACTGGAGTGCCTGGAACAGGTGAGGCTGCAGGTCCCTTATTTTGGCTGCTGGTCCCTTATTTCCAAATCTGTAAGTTGATAACTATGGATCATGGCCACTGGTCCCATCACCTCCTGGCAAATAGAAGAAATGGAGGCAGTGAGGGATTTTACTTTCTTGGGCTCCATGATCACTGCAGATGGTGACAGCAGCCACGAAATTAAAAGACGCCTGCTTCTTGGGAGAAAAGCAATGACAAACCTAGACAGCATCTTAAAAAGCTGAGACATCACCTTGCCAACAAAGGTCCGTATAGTAAAAGCTATGGTTTTCCCAGTAGTGATGTATGGAACTGAGAGCTGGACCATAAAGAAGGCTGATCGCTGAAGAATGGATGCTTTTGAATTCTGGTGCTGGAGGAGACTCTGGAGAGTCCCATGGACTGCAAGAAGATCCAACCTCTCCATTCAGAAGGAAATCAGCCCTGAGGGCTCACTAGAAGGACAGATCCTGAAGCTGAGGCTCCAAGACTTTGGCCACCTCATGAGAAGAGAAGACTCCCTGGAAAAGACCCTGATGTTGGGAAAGATGGAGGGCACAAGGAGAAGGGGAAGGCAGAGGACGAGATGGTGGGACAGTGCTTCTCGAAGCTACCAGCATGAGTTTGACCAAACTGCGGGAGGCAGTGGAAGACAGGAGTGCCTGGCGTTCTCTGGTCCAGGGGCCACGAAGAGGCGGACACGACTAAACAACAACATGAGCCAGACCTCAAGGCATGTTTAGGGAAGCTTTTAATATATGAAGGACTATTGTATTTTAATATTTTGTTGGAAGCCACCTAGAGTGACTGGGGAAACCCAGCCAGAAGGGCGGGGTATAATTATTATTATTATTATTATTATTATTATTATTATTATTATTAATCACAAATCTATGTATGGTGTTCATGGCTTCAGGACAGATATTCTTCAGTATTTTGTAGAGGAATCAAACCTCCAACCCCTTCCTTGGTCAGGGGCACAGTTACCTGGTTCAGACATCCTCAAAGGGCCAACAAGATTTTTTAAAAATTTATTTTTATTTAAATTTGTACACCGCCCTTCATCCGAAGATACGAGGGTGGTTCACAGTATAAAAATACAAAATAAAAACACACAATACGTAATAAAAACAAGGTAAAAAACCCCAAACCCTTAACCCCCCCTCCCACAAACACATTTCAAAGGCCAAAGAATGTTGATCAGGCATTAGAAATGATTAGAAATGCTTAAGATTGTGGTTAGTTTATTAGTTTCATTTCTACCTCACCTTTTTCTCCTAAGTGTTCCAGGTGTGTTGTACATGGTTTCCCCTCTTCTTGTTTAATCCGCACAACAACCTTGTGAGGTAGGGCTAGGCTGAGAGAGGCAGGGACCGATGTCAAAGGTCAAATCCAGGGAGCTTCATGATCGAGTGGGAGATTCGAACCCTGATCTCTGGTCCAGTGCTCTAACCACTGCACCACCACTGCCTGCACCAATGCAAACAGCCACAAAACACACATTCAGGTGAAAGCAATGTCAGGTAGAGTATATATGACGTGCAGAGTGCGAAACAAGCCATTGCTTTTGTGAGATATATATATGTTAGCGGCGGCTGAACTAAGTCATCTTTGCCACGGGTGCCATGATTTTCCAGCAGCGAACACCCTGCTTTTTAACCCGAAAGGGTTTTTGGGAGGCGGCAAAAAGTTAGCATTCAGAGAAGATGGACCAAACGGCAACACAGCCTGAAGCAGCTGTTGCAAGCGGCAGGCTGGCTGAGAGGGGGCGAAATTCCCGCCAATCTAAAAAATCCTAAGGAAATAAAGAATGGTTGCGCCAAGGACTTCATTCCATGTCATGACATGACTCTCTTTCCGGATTGGTCATTGAGCCCCGTCAATATATACATGTCGTTCTAGTTAGACTGTGGAACTCCATGCCTAGATGATTTTGATTTTTATGTGTGTGTGTTTTTTGCAATGACATTTTACTCATCTCCCACAAATAACATATAATATAATATAATATAATATAATATAATATAATATAATATAATATAATATAATATAATATAATATAATATAATATAATATAATATAATATAATAAAATAAAATAAAATAACAATGCCTAAAAACAACAACAATGTATATATATATATATTAAAAAATCACGAACAAATTTTTAAACCATAATTTTAGTTGACTTCCACTTCCCCTCTTGGTTCCATCCTTTAGTACGTATTCATGCACGTCCATAAAACCTTATATTCTTAACAATCCAATTTTGAAATCTTTCTGTCTTATTACAGGTGACTTTTAAAGGTTATACCAGTGTAGAAACTTATATGCAAAGCTTCAAAAAAATGCATTCAATAATTGTCCTTTTTTTTTTTTAGGTTTCAAATTATCTAATATGTCCAGCACAGTTCATTCATTTGTTTTGCCAGTCTTCTTTAGCGATGGCTTCTTGCTTCTATAGAGATGGGCTGATCCTGGCCTGGGATTCATTCTCAAATACTGGAATCAAGTCTTTCTATTGATAAGTCCATCAAATCCTGTACATCTCAGTATCACAACTTCAGGGTTTTTTTAACAACAGTCATTTCCCGCATTCTCTTCAAATCTTTATATGTCTTTCCCCAGACCTTTTTTAACCATTTTACATTGCCACCACGTACGGTAGCCTCTTATATTTATTGCCCTCCCTTCCTGCTAACCGAGATGGCTTTAAAATAAGACAAATTATAGAAACTATTGATGGCTCCTAGCCGTAATATCTATGCTCAGTTGCTGAAAAACACAGGCGCTTGGATCCTGGTGCTTGAATCCTGCCTGCAGGTTTCTTAGAGGTCAGCCATAGCCAGCGCTATGGTCTCCAAAAACTTCCATCGTGCCTGATCATTGACTGTGCTGGCTCAGGCTGATGGGAGCTGGGAGTCTAACAACACTTGGAGCTACTAACCCACAGGACAGCTCTCCTGAAATCCTTCGAAGACAGAGGTCCTTTGGCTGGGTCAGGACGATATGGGATTGGGGGGGGGCAACTCCCATCTCTTTCGGGGGCGCAATTAGTGCCAGCGCCGTCCGTTAAGAGTTTGGGTGTAATCTCCGACACCTCCCTTTCTATGGAGGCGCAGGCTGCAGCCGTAACAAAGACAGAGCCGTCTTTTCCATTGGGTTTATGGGTGCGTTGCGCCAGGGCGCCGGCCTCTCAGGGTCGCCCCCAGCGAGTGGGGGAGATGCGCGGCTTTGCCGGCGGCCTCCGCTTTCTCTGCAGGTCCACCAGCTGCGCCCCGTCAAACATATGGCTGGCGGGATTGCAGCTTCCTTCGCTGCAGGACAGCGATCCCCGCAGAGGTTTGGGGAAAGGTCGACGACGCTGGGAAGCGGGGTTCTTTGCACCACGGCGCCAGATAGGCTTAAGACGGCCCTGAACAAAGGCGGCATTTTTTCACATCCGCCAAGCTAAGCAGTTGGCTCCTTACCTCTCTCGCCCTGACCTCGCCACTGTGATCCACGCGACGGTCACCTCCAGACTGGATTATTGTAACTCGCTCTACGTGGGGCTGCCCTTGAGACTGACCCAGAAACTCCAGCGGGTGCAGAATGCCGCGGCGAGACTCCATACGGGGTCCTCACATTCACCCAGTGCTATACCAGCTGCACTGGTTCCGGGTGGAGTATAGGATCAGGTTTAAGGTGCTGGTTTTAACTTTTAAAGCCCTATATGGCCCAGGACCCTCGTACCTACGGGACCGCCTCTTCTGGTATGTCCCACGGAGGAGCTTACGGTCTTCAAATAAAAACAGCTGGGAGAACCTGGGCCACAGGGAGGTTAAGCTGGCCTCGACCAGAGCCAGGGCTTTTTCGGACGTGGCCCCGATCTGGTGGAACATTCTGTCACAAGAGACTAGGGCCCTGCGGGACTTGACATCTTTCCGCAGGGCCTGCAAGACAGAGCTGTTCCACCAGGCCTTTGGTCAGGGCACAGCCTGACCCCCCCCTCTCTCCTTCTGTAATCGTCATAGAACTCTAGCCCAATGGTTGCCATTAATTTGATTCTGAATTGATTTTAGAACGTATTTTAGTTAATTGACTGTGAGATTTTATGTACACTGTGCTATTTTTACTTGTTGTTAGCTGCTCTGAGCCCGGCTTTGGCCGGGGAGGGCGGGATATAAATAAAAATTTATTATTATTATTATTCCACAGCAGCTAAATTTAATTGGCCACAAGGGACTTTGTCAGAAACATTCTGGAACATGAACTATATACACAGCATCCACCAGATCCATCTTCATCAGCATGTCTATTGGCACTCCCATAAAAAAAAATAATAATTCCAGAAGTTTGCCAAGGCAAGATTCCCCTTTATAGAATCCTTCCTCAGCAAGACTTGTTCGTTTATATGCTTAATCCCTGTGGGCTTTATTCAATTTAGCTTTTTCTGCAAGCAGACCCAACAAAACCAATGGACATAAGTTAGATGTGGCCATTGATTTCAATGGGTCCGAGTCAAAATGAATGGAATGCAGCCCTTTTACTCCCCCCCCCAACCCTTTCCACCAATTCACTCCTGGGGCCTCAATTGTCCCGTTCCCACCCACCCACCCACAGTTACAGACCAGGAGAATTGGGTGGAAACTGACTGAAAGACCATTGTTCTCCAGCTCTGAGCTTTGGTGAGGTCGAGAGGGTTCGTCTGCACAGTGTCTGAGGTTAAGAGTCCGGGATCAGCTTGCAAGAGAACGGCAGGGGCTTGTGTCTTGTGCCTGAGCCACACGAGGCCTAATTCCACCCAGGGTAGCTTGGATAGCTCTTGCAGATGAGGTCCTTCAGAATACCTTCCAGGCTGCTCCTGTTCTCAGCTGAGAACTGCTGCCTCATGCCATCTATCTGTATTTGCACGCCAAGCACATGCCTTTCATTACAGAACCACTGGAGTTGAATGGATCTGTTGAGGTGCCAAGTGGCATTGGCAGCCTGGTGCCAGGGGCTGACGCCTCCGCCAAGCCTGAAATGGCCTCTGGAGGACCTGTTGAGAAAGCGGGCCAGCGCTTTGCCAGAGGGAGTTGCACGCAAGTTCTGCTCCTCTGCAACAGTGTTGGCAAAGGCTCCTTGCGCCACCGATCTCATGGTGGGGTCCGGGCTGGTCAGCAGAAGGAAGACGTGGGTGATCACTGCAACATCAGCCAGATGTCCCATTTCCAGAATCCCATGTCCTCCACATTGCCTGGGTGCGCGGAGGGTGTTACGGGCCACCCCGAGCCACCTGTTCGCCATGTTGACGACGACGGCGTCAGCTTCCTCAAGGCATTTCCTTGTGGCCGGTGGCCCTTTCAGGAAGGATGAGATTTTGGGCAGCAGGACAGTCTTGAGAGCGTCCATCTTTTGCCCGGGGGTCAACAGCGAATCGTCAATCTCTCCCAGTTCTTCAAGCCACTCTTTGTAGAAGGTTTTGGAGAACGGCTGTTCCGGGAAGCTCAGGAGAACCCCCAGGTACTTGAACGTTTCTCCTCTCCCAAGGCGGGTCATCGCTTCTCCCTGGATGGTAAACTCGGTTGGCAGGACCTGGCACTGTCGGACGTGGAGAGACGCACACTTGGCGGTGTTGAAGCGCAAGCCCACCCAGCGGGTGGCCTCGGTGGCGGCGTCCAACGCATCCTGCAGCCCTTTCCTGCTGCTGGCCACAAGCACCAGATCATCAACGTAAGCCAGGATGTCTATCTTCCGGCCGTGCAGAACGAACCCAGTGGACCGAGCGGCGATGTATCGGACAACCGGCTCCATTGCCAGCTTGAACATGGTGTAGCTCAGAGGGCACCCTTGCTTCAGCCCCTTTTGGATTGGGATATCCGGGCAACCCAGCCTGGACACGGTGGTGGTGCACCCATTATACAGATCGCGGACCACGCTGAGGAAACCTTCGGGCATGCCCAGCTCCGACAGCACTTGGAAGACATGCTGGTGAGGGATGGAGCTGAAGGCACTGGAGAGGTCCAACTTGGCGAGGGCAAACTCCTGCCCCGAACGCCGGCACTCGTCCAACAAAGCCTGCAAGATGAAGACACACCCCGTGCCGTATTTCTGTTGCGGGCAGATGGCGCCACCCTCGATGACCCAGGAGTTGATGCGGCGGTTCAGGCACCGGGCGTACATCTTGTAAAGGGTGTCGCACATGGCGATGGGCCTCCAGCTCTTCAGCTCCTTGGCGTCGCCGCCTTTGAAGATGAGGATGGTCTCCGATCTCTTCCACCCAGAGGGGATGCGGCGCAGCCGCTTGCACCGGTTAAAAACGGCGGTCAATACCAGGCACCCAGGGTCTTGCTGGCTGAGAAAGGCGGGCGTCAGCTTATCCTTCCCCACGTTCTTCTTCTTGATGTGGTGGATCATCTCCTTCACCTCTCTGGAGGCGAAGTCTCTCTCCAGGCTGGCGGAGCCTCTCAGGGCGGGAAGGCGAGGCCAGCCACGCGGACGCGGGAACAGGCCCCAGCTCTCGCTAGCGAACGCTTTGGAGAAGTGTTTGTAGATCTCCGTCGCAGGGATCTCGCAAGGAGGAGGGGGAGGCTCGAGGATCTTTCTCAGGGCTTCGGCTTTGTTGACTTCGTACAAGTACTGGATATTCCTTGTGGCCGTGGCACTGTGGTACTGCAGGGGGCCTCTCCATCTGCCCTGGGCTGCCCTCCTGCCTCTTGCGGAGAGGTCCTTTGTGAGCTCCTGGATGGCTTCCTCAAAATCAGTGGCCCGCTGGAGCTCGGCGAGCCATTTTTCTTGCCACTGGGTGGTCGGCCTCGGGTGGGATACCATCTCCAGCTGAGATCTCTTGCGCCAAGGTTGGGGCCAATGTCTTCCTTTCTCTCTCTCTCCCTGCCGCCCCCTTCTTGGTCCTGGGCTTCCTTGAAGGCGACGTTGGCAGGTCTTCAAGTCAGTCCGATGTGGGGTGAGGAGGAGGGCTTCTGGGTGGAGGTCACCTCTTGAAATGAGTCCTGCAGTGAAGCTTGGCCTCCTGGTCTCTCTCTTTTTTGAGGGTGTCTCAGCAGAAGCTCTTCGGCAGTAGAAATCCCCACACACAGCCCTCTCTCTGTGCAGAGATCTCAGCCTCGGCGGAAGTGGAGGCAGGCCACAATGTCTGGCCCGTCCCCCTTGGTTTCTGAGGAAGTGGGTTTTCTTCTCTCTTCCAAGAATCCTCGTCTCCTGCAGAAGATCAGAAAAGCAGGCAGGCCATTAAACCTTCTAACCAAAGCAGCTGGGAGTTCTGCAGAGCCCTCGCACAAAACCATAACAAGAATTAAACAGAAGTTTTCATAGAAAGAAAGAAAAAGTTCAGCTGAACATAGTTGCAGCCGAGACCAGCCTCCAGGAGACAGAGGGTTTTGAATAATAATAATAATATAATAATAATAATTTATTATTTATACCCCGCCCACCTGGCTGGGCTTCCCCAGCCACTCTGGGCGGCTTCCAACAAAACACTAAAATACAATAACCTATTAAACGTTAAAAGCTTCCCTAAACAGGGCTGCCTTTAGATGTTTGGTAGTTATTTTTCTCTTTGACATCTGGTGGGAGGGAGTTCCACAGGGTGGGTGCCACCACCGAGAAGGCCCTCTGCCTAGTTCCCTGTAATTTCACTTCTCGCAGTGAGGGAACCACCAGAACGCCCTCGGTGCTGGACCTCAGTGTCCGGGCAGAATGATGGAGGTGGAGACGCTCCTTAAAGGTATACTGGACCGAGGCCAATTTGAACGATTGGTATCAATAATTGCATTATAAATTGGCCTTGTTATCATGAGGCTATTATTGGATTTTAATTGAAAACTAATAAAAAATATTATTTAAAAAAAGGAGACAGAGGGATGAACCTTCACAATGGGAGGATGTTCCAAAGAATTGGAGGGGCAGAATCCCGCTGGGTGGAAAGGTAGCGAGGAGCAGTGGTTAGAGCACTGGTTTCCCAAATTGGGTGGGGGTTTCCTAGGAGGTGCTAAGAGGCAGGTGGGTGGTGGTGGTGGTGGTGGTGGTGGTGGTGGTGTGTGTGTGTGTGTGTGTGTGTGTGTGTGCTAGAGGGGCACTAGGTTTTTAGACTTTGGAAAGCTGGTATTTTTAAGAATCAAGTTCACCAGTTTGTCGAATTGGTTCAACTTAATAGTTTCAACTGAATTTTGAATAAAATGTACAGTCAGTTGCTACTCTTTTTTTAATTTTACTGTGCTATTATCTTCCTTAGTGGGTTGTGCAAATCTGAATCGTGCTTCTAATGGGGTAGGGTCAGGGAGAGGAGTTTATTGAGTTGGTAAAAGGGTGCGCTGGGTTGAAAAGGTTTGGGAACTTCTGGTTTAAGGGGGGGGGGGGCAATACTCCCTTGCCTGAAATCGAAAGTGGAATTTTACAGCTACAATCAGTAGAGTTGAGAACAAAGAGAGAGACGTCTCCAGGGTAACTTCCAAGCTGTAAGCCACACAGCGATCAGGAATAACTAATATGGACATAATATTTGATAAAGAATTAAAGGAACAAATTAAAACCCCACACAGGATACAATACAATTAAGAATTAAGAAGAAGTACGGTATATTAATAGTGAAATAATTATTAAGCTCTAACTTAAAATGATTTTTTTATTCATAACAAACTTAATAATGCAAACACATTGGCATTTGGCAATAACAGAAGTTCCTTCAGGAACACATTTTACAAAGATTTATAATCTAGTCTCTAGAACCTTGCTATAACATGAAATAATAATAGCAAACCCAGTGATGTTTAAGGGAGCAGGCTAGCAGGCGGGGCCTATGACTTACATCACAGGAACGTACACAACACACAACACTGTTGCTGTATGTCGGTTTTCTTTTCTTTTATTTTTTATCTTATATTTCGGAAATGTAAATCCAGGGGTTTTTTTCCCTTTAATTTTTTTGGGGGTCCCCAAGAGAGTGGGACCCTGAGCTATAGCTTGTTTAGCTTATACGTAAATCCAGGACTGGGTAAAACTCAGGGGAAAAGAGATGGGAGGCAATGGCGGAGAGCAAAATGTCGATATTTACAACAGGATGCTATGGATTTTGGCGACACAGAGATTCGGGGGGGGGGGGCCATGATAACTGAGGAGGAAGAGAGCATCCCTTCCCCAAGAAAGAAGGACCGGGCCGGGCAGAAAAACGACAACAGGGGAAGAAGTCTTTTGCCAGCAACTTGCATTGAGAAAGAGTTTAATACAGCAAACTTTTTCAGCAGGGAGCTGGTCCACTGTCCCTCACACCTTGTTGGGGGCCGGACTGTATTTTTTGGGGGGAAATTGAACAAATTCCTGTGCCCCACAAATAACTGAGAGATGCATTTTAAATAAAAGCACACATTCTACTCATGTAAAAAGACCAGGCAGGCCCCACAAATAACCCGGAGATGCATTTTAAATAAAAAGACACATTCCACTCATGTAAAAACACACTGATTCCCGAACCGTCCGCAGGCAGGATTTAGAAGGCGATTGGGCCGGATCCGGCCTTAGTTTGCCAACCCATGGTTTAATACCTTTCCTTGCTTGGGGGTTTGCTGGGCTGGAGACATGGGGGCCTTTTCAGCAACAAAGGGGATAGGGAGTCCAAGATATGGGGGGGGGGGCAAAATCAACATGCAAGTCCCTGGGCAGAGAAGGGAATTTCTTGGGCATCTAAAGTAAGCTAAGCTAAGGTAGAGCTTGAAAATTCACCGCAAATCTTGCCTTCCCTGGCTGCGAATGAGTGCTGAAAGTTTTTAGTGCCAGCCA
Organism: Podarcis gaigeae; assembly: GCF_964106915.1. Classification (NCBI taxonomy): domain Eukaryota; kingdom Metazoa; phylum Chordata; class Lepidosauria; order Squamata; family Lacertidae; genus Podarcis; species Podarcis gaigeae. The sequence continues at coordinate 5,782,335 of NC_139689.1, read as the reverse complement.
GGAAGAGTTTATGTCTACGGAACAGCTTCTAAGAAATCCATCTTATTTGAACTAGCCTTATATTTTGGGGAGACTCCAAACCACTGGAATGTGGTGAGTCATTGTGAACAGGAGAGAGGGTTGGTTCCCTTTGGATCAGTTCCTTCAGATTTCTCCTGGGAGAGGAGTCACCAAGATTTACGCATCAATATATCAAGTCCCAGTAGCCCACTTGATTGCCAAAGGAAGAGACACAGAATCATCAACACATATCAGAATAAAATAAGACCGTAGCTGCATCTGACAGCAAACATTCATCCTTTTTTGTCAGAGGACAGTATGGGAAGAGACCCAAGACAGGCTACAGACCCAAACTTTCGAGACCCAAGCAATATTCAACCTCAGCAACTTTTCAATTTTCTGACTTAGATTTAATGCCATGCAAAGGGAGTCTGCCTTTCATTCCGGCTCCGAAACATCGCTCCTTTCGCACCATAGCAACCCGAATAGCAAAATCAGGAAAATTAAATTAAAAATTTGATTTACCTGAAAAGGCAGGTCTCGGATGAAAATCCGCTCTTAATCCCTCTTCCAGCAACCCATCAATGAGGGGGCTTACAGGATCAAGTCACCCAAGGAGAGGGAACAACTGTACAATGATAAGCCACGCCTGTTTGCCTTAACTTGAACCTCTGAGGGAAATTTGACCTTGCAGAAGCTGAAAAATAGGGAGGATGTTCTCAGCAAGCCATCAGATAAAGGGGAACTGCTTAGTTCTCAGGGAGAGAAAGGGGTGGGTTCAGGAAGCAGCTAGACAACAAGGCCAGGTGGCCTGTAGTGTATTCCTTGCGAAAATATCCCCAGCTGTACAATTTATGAAGACGTAGCATGTTTAATGGGCAAAGCATTTGTCCAGGGGCATATCTCCAAAGCCAAATGTGAGGGGCTTTTTTTTGTAAAAAAAGGAGAATTCCCTGATTTTAGTTACTTAGAGTCTCTTCGTGACCCCATGGACCAGAGCACGCCAGGCACTCCTGTCTTCCACTGCCTCCCGCAATTTGGTCAAATTCATGTTAGGTAAAGGTAAAGGGACCCCTGACCCTTAGGTCCAGTCGTGGCCGACTCTGGGGTTGCGGCACTCATCTCGCTTTATTGGCCGAGGGAGCCAGCGTACAGCTTCCAGGCCATGGGGCCAGCATGACTAAACCGCTTCTGGAGAACCAGAGCAGCTCACGGAAACGCCGTTTACCTTCCCGCCGGAGCGGTACCTATTTATCTACTTGCACTTTGACGTGCTTTTGAACTGCTAGGTTGGCAGCAGCAGGGACCGAGGAACGGGAACTCACCCCGTCACGGGGATTTGAACTGCCAACCTTCTGATCGGCAAGTCCTAGGCTCTGTGGTTTAACCCACAGCGCCACAACTTGGATCACTGTGATGTTAAAAAGTCTGCCTTGGATTTGTATCGAGAACATTCTACCATTTTTGAGATTGCATCCCAGTACAGCTTTCACCAATCTTTTGTTGACTATGAGGACCACTCCATTTCTTTTACAGAATTCTTGCCCACAGTAGTAGATATGATGGTCATCCGAACTGAATTCGCCCATTCCCATCCATTTTAGTTCACTGATGCCCAGGATGTCAATATTTATTCTTGCCATCTCATTTTTGACCACATCCAACTTACCCAGGTTCATGGTTCTTACATTCCAGGTTCCTATGCAATATTTTTCTTTACAGCATTGGACTTTCCTTTCACTTCCAGGCGTATCCGCAACTGAGCGTCCTTTCGGCTTTGGCCCAGCCGCTTCATCAGCTCTGGATCTACTTGTACTTGTCCTCCGCTCTTCCTCAGTAGCATGTTGGACGCCTTCCGACCTGAGGGGCTCATCTTCCAGCGTCATAACTTTTATATGCCTGTTGTCTTTGTCCATGGAGTTTTCTTGGCAGGGATACTGGAGTGGCTTGCTGGTTCCTGCTCCAGATGGATCACGTTTGGTCAAAACCCTCCACTATGACCTGTTCATCTTGGGTGGCCCTGCACGGCATGGCTCATAGCTTCTCTGAGTTATTCAAGCCCCTTTGCCACAAAAAGACAGTGATCTATGAAAGAGTCAACTAATATCCGGCTTTTAACTTGGGGCTTTAAAAGCCAACATTCTGTGCGGTGACGGAGGATATTTTAACCAAAATGAAAGCACTACACACACCAGCTTTATTTGTGCTTTAGCTGAACTAGCACTAAATAAATGAGCAAACTCAGTTTCAGGAAAGATTGTTATGGCAAATTTCAGATACAGCCACAGGCTGCAGATTTGCTTTTGACTAGCTTTATATGGGTAAATTTGAATGAACATTCCTATTGAATGGAAAAGAAATTGCATGCAATAGTATATCACTACAGAATAAATGCCTGGGCGATTTATTCATTATATGCTCGGGGACTGAGGACAGACTCCAAGAATTAGGAAGATTTGTTAAGAATGTACATCCCAGTGATAAATTTGTTCTGATGTCTCACAAACAACAGGTTCATGTTTTGTGTATGTTGTTGTTGTTTAGTCGTTTAGTCTTGTCTGACTCTTCGTGACCCCCTGGACCAGAGCACGCCAGGCACTCCTGTCTTCCACTGCCTCCCACAGTTTGGTCAAACTCATGTTTGTAGCTTCGAGAACACTGTCCAACCATCTCGTCCTCTGTCACCCCCTTCTCCTTGTGCCCTCCATCTTTCCCAACATCAGGGTCTTTTCCAGGGAGTCTTCTCTTCTCATGAGGTGGCCAAAGTCTTGGAGCCTCAGCTTCAGGATCTGTCCTTCCAGTGAGCACTCAGGGCTCATTTCCTTCAGAATGGAGAGGTTTGATCTTCTTGCAGTCCATGGGACTCTCAAGAGTTCTGTGTATAGAAATTAATTTTTTTGGAAAGGAATCCAAAGGTCGCTCCCTACAGAAAACTTGCTGATGTGTTGCTGTTGTTGTTTTGGTACAGTATGACAGTTATCATGCTGGGTATTTATGAAGAAACCATACATGCAACCAAACGCTCAGAAATGGTGTTACAGTCTGTGTCACTAACCCACAAGTGTGTGCAAGCACTCACGTGCATTCATACATACGCCACCGATAAGTTTTCAATATTTTACTGGAGTTAAGACATGTGCTTTTAATGAATATGTGTGTTTAGCCTTATCCTTAGGCCCACAATAAGTTCTCACACCAAAGGAATAAAGAAAGCTGGGCTTCTTGTATGAAACAAAAGTGGCAGGAAAAAAATCACAGAAGCAAAATCCCAATTATCAGACAGTAAAATCATACAAAGCAAGCAGGCAGTAACCCACACAATATGTACACATCTTGATTTAAGGCCCGGGGGCCGGATCCGGCCCAATCACCTTCTAATTCCGGCCCACGGACGGTCCAGGAATCAGCGTGTTTTTACATGAGTAGAATGTGTGCTTTTATTGAAAATGCATCTCTGGGTTATTTGTGGGGCACAGGAATTCGTTCATCCCCCCCCCTCAAAATATAGTCCAGCCCCCCACAAGGTCTGAGGGACAGTGGACTGGCCCCCTGCTGAAAAAATTTTGCTGACTCCTGATCTAAGGAGTAAAATAAATACCTGACCATTTTCAAACGGGGAGCTTGGCAATTTTGCCACAAAAACCCACACTAAACAGCAAGGCGGAAATGGAAAAGGAAGAATATACCTTTCCTTGAGGGAGCTAGAGAAGTTCTGTTGAGGCACCTGCCTGCTGGGAATCTGGGTTTTCTAAATAAATATTTCGCTAATGCCTCCTAATAGGGAAAGGAGGGACTTTGAATCAAGCAAGTCTCAAGAGCAATTCTCACTTTGCCTATCCTAGTGTGGAAATGACTAAAATCTGGCCTTCCTGAGAGTGTTCTCAATGTTTTGGGCCACCACAGCCATAAGATTTTGTATATATAGACTTATTACAAAGCTAATTGAATCTTCTTGCTCTCGTCTTTTTAAATTTTACATTGTTGCTTAATTAGTCGGGGATCATTTCCCCCTCTTTTAGTTTGAGACATGTAGGTAATCATAATATATTTGGCTGAGCACTTATGGAAGGAGTCTGGTGCTTTTTTCCTTTGCTTTCAATTTAAAAAGAAGGAATGTCAGACGTTTACAGTGGGAGGGAGACAGTAAATATTCTAGGTGCTGTTGGAACAGCTCCGCTTGGAAAAAAATGTGCTCCTGGCTTCACTGCAGTCTCTAGCGGCCTCTAGAGGCCGAAAGCAAACCTACCTTCTCAGCTTATAGTGTTGGAGGAGACTCTGGAGAGTCCCATGGACTGCAAGAAGATCAAACCTCTCCATATTGAAGGAAATCAGCCCTGAGTGCTCACTGGAAGGACAGATCCTGAAGCTGAGGCTCCAAGACTTTGGCCACCTCATGAGTAGAGAAGACTCCCTGGAAAAGACCCTGATGTTGGGAAAGATGGAGGGCACAAGGAGAAGGGGACAACGGAGGACGAGATGGTGGGACAGTGTTCTCAAAGCCACAAACATGAGTCTGACCAAACTGCGGGAGGCAGTGGAAGACAGAAGTGCCTGGCATGCTCTGGTCCAGGGGGTCACGAAGAGTCGGACACGACTAGACGACTAAACAACAACAACCTTCTCAGCTAATGTAGCAAAATCTGGATTTTCTTGTGTCTCTTAACTGTGTATATCTGTTTTAAACTTAAGGTAGACGGCATTGTTGGGCTGTTGCGGTCACTTCTGTTTCAGCCAAACTTTCCACAATATTTTGCGGTGGGAAAGGGGTGTGTGGTTGTGGCTAAAACACAGGGAGGCTACAACAGCTGTTACTTTTTCTGAACAAGGGACAGACTTCCATCGAATTACAAATAATTTAAATACAGGATTCATGCAACGGCTGGAGCTCGGACTTTGGTGGCAAAGGGGTGGAAGGAAGAAGAAGTCCCGATAATAATGGTTTGGCATAACAAGCTACAAGAATTTGCTGAAATGGAGCAGTTGACAAATAGCCTGAGAGGCAATTCAAAACAAAAAATTACGGAAAAGTGGGATAGATATAAGATATATGTTCAAAAATACAGCAAACGTTTGCTATCTATGCTAGCATTCGATTGACGCTGGAGAGAGACTGAGTTGAGAAATAAGACCAAGGGTATATATTGATATAGGGATGTATTAGATAAAATATAAATAAATATACAATAATAAGAGTACATTCATTTATTAAAAAAAAGGAATATACAACGGAATGGACAGGAAGCCCAAAGTGTTGGTACATACAGTGGTACCTCGGGTTACATACGCTTCAGGTTACAGACTCCACTAACCCAGAAATAGTGCTTCAGGTTAAGAACTTTGCTTCAGGCTGAGAACAGAAATCGTGCTCCAGCGGCAGCAGGAGGCCCCATTAGCTAAAGTGGTGCTTCTGGTTAAGAACAGTTTCAGGTTAAGAACGGACCTCCGGAACGAATTAAGTACTTAACCTGAGGTACCACTGTATATGATTTTGAAATAGATTTTTGTCCTTGTTTCTTTTCTTTAGGTATATAAAGGTAAAGGTAAAGGTACCCCTGACCATCAGGTCCAGTCGTGACCGACTCTGGGGTTGCGCGCTCATCTCGCTCTATAGGCCGAGGGAGCCAGCATTTGTCCACAGACAGCTTCCGGGTCATGTGGCCAGCAGGACTAAGCCACTTCTGGCGAACCAGAGCAGCGCACGGAAACGCCGTTTACCTTCCCGCCAGAGCGGTACCTATTTATCTACTTGCACTTTGCGGTGCTTTTGAACTGCCAGGTTGACAGGAGCTGGGACTGAACAACGGGTATATAAACTTTGTATATAAACTTTGTATACATGCTGAAAATTATATTATAATAAGCCTTGTGATGTAATATGACAATGTTTACCGATGTAACATAAGAATGTTAATAAATAAAACTATTTTAAAAATACAGGATTCAACATCATTCCCTGTAGGCTATGGGCAGCTGTTGCTTACGACCCTGGGGCGAGGGTAGCTTGGGGGTGGAGGGGTTGACAAAAATGGAGTTAAAAATAAACGCGAGGATTTGAAACGGGTCATCTTTATTTGTTTACTTATTTAGAGCATTTGTCCCCTGCTCTTCATCCAAAAAAGGCTGCCAGACTGGCTTATATGAATCAAAACAAGGCATTTGCTACCTGCATGCTTCCATTCTAATAAATAAACAAACAGACCATTTTAAAAAAAAACAGAACACACAAGGAAAAAGGGACAAGGAGGGAAGAGGAGAATAAACTCAGGCACCAATTTCTAGACAGTTGTTCCCATATTTGCCTGTTGTTGGCATCCGTCTGTCTTGGGAGAAGATGGAGGAGAGCACTATTGGTGGTGAAATCGAACTGTTTGAAGGTTGCTGTGCCTGCTGTGGCTGTAGGGACAATACGGGAGAGACATGTTTTGTTGCTGCAGATGAAGGCATCCAGTTTTGCAGCTGCAGATGTGCAATGGCGTTTCTTCTCACTGCAGTCGTTCCTAATAATAATAATAATTTATTATTTATACCCCGCCCATCTGGCTGGGTTTCCCCAGTCACTCTGGGCGGCTTCCAACAAAACACTAAAATACAATAACCTACTAAACATTAAAAGCTTCCCTAAACATTCCTTCTGTGGATGCACAACAAGACTATTTCCAGACCCAGTGGTTGTCTGCAAGGGATTCCCACACAGCGGGGTTGATATTGCCAACCTTCATGTCAACCTTGCAGACATCTTTGTAATGCAGAGTTGGTCTGCCAACGGACTTGGTGCCTGAAGCCTGCTCCCCACAGAGCACATTCTTGGGGAACCTGCCCTCTTTAGTTCTGTGGACATCTCCAAGCCAGCATAGAAGTCGCCAAGACATTAAACTGAAAATAAAATAAATAAAAGTCGCTGAGACAGGAGTGGGACCATGCTGGGATTGTGGGCTTGGGAGAGCATATCTTTGAGACTCTCTTCTCCCATGCGATGGCCAAAATCCTCCTGACCAGCAGGCATAGTTTGGAGGCAGTAGCTGGGGCCTTAGGTGAGGGGTCAGCAACCTTTTTCAGTTGTGGGCCGATCCACTGTCCCTCAGACCATGCAGGGGGCTGGACTATATTTGGGGAAGGAATGAACGAATTCCTATGCCCCACAAATAACCCAGAGATGCATTTTAAATAAAAGGACACATTCTACTCATGTAAAAACATGCTGATTCCCGGATCGTCCGTGAGCCGGGTTGAGAAGGCGATTGGGCTGGATCCGGGCCCCAGGCCTTAGTTTGCTTACCCCTGCCTTAGGCTAAGTGGATGTAATGATCTCTGCTTCCTATCTCTGCCAATGAGGTATCTTGATGAAATGGCTGCCCCTTAATGGCATTTGAGAGAGAGGAGGCCTGATGCTGCTGGTCTGTTGCTGCAGAGCCATTCGAGTGAGCTCTGCTCCTCAGTTTTCCCAGTGCTGGAATGGCGGCCTTCATTATTCTGTTTCCAGGAGGTAAGCTAGCCATTTCATAGAATCACAGAATCGTAGATTTGGAAGGAATAATAATAATAATAATAATAATAATAATAATAATAATAATAATTTATTTATACCCTGCCCATCTGGCTGGGTTTTCCCAGCCACTCTGGGCGGCTCCCCACAGAATATTAAAATACAATAATCTATTAAACATTAAAAGCTGCCTTCAGCAGAATCCGAGACCTGGGAGAGGAGACGGTAGAAGACTGGAAGAAATTTAAGACCTACCTACAGAAACATTGTAAATTGTATGAATGTTAAGAAGGATGCTAGATTATAAATAACATGGCACCATTAAGCTAGATGAAGTGAAATACGAAGATAAGTTAAATTTAAGAAAAGACAAACTTTGGATAACTATTAGCCTAAATTTAAATTTTTAAGGTTTGGATAAATGATATCTAAAACTAGAGACACAATTGGAAAATTAGAAAATAAGATTGGAAATAAGGTGATAAATTGCTGGTTAAAATTTTATATTAAGGAACGCAGGAGCGGGAGATGTGAGGAAGTCCAAAGAAGTTAAGAAAATATGTTAAGACATGTGTTATACTGTTTTTCTGTATTGTAATTATAAAAAAGAAAAAAACTGTTAATAAATATTTATTTTAAAAAAGCTGCCTTCAGATGTCTTCTAACAGTCTGGTAGTTCTTTTTCTCTTTGACATCTAGTCTGACCCCCTGCAATGCTGGAATCTCAGATAGATCATTCATGACATATGGTCATCCAACCTCTGCTTAAAAACCTCCATAGACGTTTCTTTAGGGGGAACCTTATTGGTTATTTCCGGAATCAGCATTCTGATTGGCTAGGGCGATCAAACCACGTCTTCATTGGTGAGCGAGTTCCATTCTCATCCAATCAGCGCCGTCTCTCGGAAGCTAAAGGTGAGTAGTGTATAGAAAGCAAGGTTTGGCTGCAAGCCTCACGTTTTCCTTTGAGCAGCGAAACCCCCCTGCCCCTCCGCAGGCTCTTTTATGAATCACCAATTTCCCGAAAGAGTTTGCTGCGCTTCCAAGGCTGCCTTTAAGATGTTACCGGAAAAATCTTAGGGCTCCCTTGGACAAAAAGTAAAGACACCAACCAGGGTAAATTGAAGCAAATCAGCAGCCTGTAGGCTTGGTCTTTATTGAAGAAAGACTGTCGTGACAGGGTGCTCCCCTCACTTGCAGGTGAGAGGAAAGACCCAGAAAGATGGTGTGCAAGACCTAGGTCAAGCCCACCCCCAGAAACATCTTGCATACATTACAGAAAGGAGGGGTTGAGGGAGGAGTTGGTGGTAACCTGAGTGACCTGTCACCTGGCTGATTCCCTTCTCTCCCCCTCCCCATGAGTCACTTCCAGGAGACAAAGGGGAGTTGGCAGTTTCCTGCCCCCAGAGGGAAGATCTGATCATTGTCCTTTGTTCCAGCCCATGCTGAATCCACTCCCATATGGAAGTTCTTTGTGATCTTGATTGTCTTCTGTCTAGGACCATCAGGGTTGGCATAGCAACTGGGCAGGGCTCCTGTGGATGTGCTGGGATGTTCAAGGGATTATGGCTGGCCTGTATCAAACCTTCCCCATTTTGTAGTCCTTCCTTCATGGAGTAAAATTAAAGTGGAACAGTGCAAATCCGATGTGTGGTTGATTTTCTATGAATTTATAACAGAAGCGTAGCGTATGTAGTGTGTGAGTGTGTGTGAAGTTTGTACAAACTCAATGATGGGGGGGGGGTTCCTGCTACAAAGAAATGCACATTCTTGCACCCGAAACGTGTAGTAAGGCAAGGGGTTTCTTTTCACCCAGCAATGCTGCAGAGTAAAGCTCTGGAAACAGGAGCTGCCTGCCGCAATGCAGCTTTGGAGCGGGGTGCGGTGTTAATAGCAGAGGAAGGTAAACCCCGGGCAATAAACTGCGTGGAGATGGCTCGCTCCAAGCTGATCCCGGAATAGTGGAGCCGGCAGCTACGTAGGTCACAAAGTGTAGAAATCACCTGTTCTCCCATCCTTCATCCACCTAACACCACTTTGTATCTTTTAGACACGCTATTGGCTTCTAAAGTTTGGGGTAAGAGACAAAGTTGTTAATATCAATATGAAGACAACGCAGACAGTCTTGTAGTCTCGGTATTTTTGCTGCCCTCCTAGCCCGTTTTTAGGTTAGTGCTCTCTCCCAGATCACAATTTTTCTACGTTTCCCACGTCTACTTACCAGTATTGCTGCTGCTGTTAATGACAATTATCCCAGCATTGATTTAAATCGCCTCACCGCATTACTGGGCAAGTCTGGCACAATCCCACGCATTTACTGCGCTTTCCAAAGCAGTTCATATAAACTTCCGATAACCAAGGTTACCTAAGCAAAAAAACGCTTTTAGCAACCCAAACTGTGTCAGCTCTTCTCATGAAAAGGTGGGCGGCCCTTAAAAGGGCCTTTGAGCTCGTTTGTAATATAGTTTTGGTATCCCGATTAGCCACCGAAGCCGTACAGAGTACGACCCTGGCGCTTCAGAGCGTACACGACATCCATGGCGGTCACAGTCTTCCTCTTGGCATGCTCAGTGTAAGTCACGGCATCTCGGATTACATTCTCCAGAAAGACCTTCAGGACGCCACGGGTCTCCTCGTAGATCAAGCCCGAGATGCGCTTGACTCCGCCACGGCGAGCCAGGCGGCGGATCGCAGGCTTCGTGATGCCCTGGATATTGTCACGAAGCACCTTGCGATGCCTCTTGGCGCCTCCCTTGCCCAAACCTTTCCCGCCTTTCCCACGACCAGACATGGTGACAAAGACAACACTCTGTGCTCTTCAAGAAAGAAGTAAGCAAAGAGTAGCGCAGCTGCTTCTTTTATACAGCAAGGTCCGACCAGAGGGAAGACTGAAGAGGGACATGTTAGCCTTTGACTGAGCCACGCCCCCTTTCCAAACTCCATAACGCTATAGGCTATACTTTCCACCAATCAGCTTCTGGGCATTTTAAAATCTCCAATCAAAACCGAACTATCTCCTCAAACAGATATGTGCCTTTGATTTGAGGAGGATAGTGCAGCCAGGAGAGTTATAGAAACGTTTCATAATTTACAAAATTATGATTCTGTCCGGTGATACTAAGTACTGGTACAGTATTGTAATCTGGAAATGGCGCAGAACAGAATGGAAAAACAAAATAGTAGCGTAGAGGCGGGGAAAAGAGTAAAACAGAACCTGAAAACTCTTATCCTAACATTTGCAAAATTGTGAGGAGCAGGAATTAGAAAAGCATACTGTAAATTTCAGAGGTTTATGTCGCAGTAGAATTATAAAATGGTAGAGTTGGAAGGGATCCCAATGGTCATCTAATCCATCTGGCGTCTTTCATTGCATGGTTCTTGTAAACCACTCCCTTAGCCCACAATTAAATTAAGATAACGATCAGCCTGAGTCCATACATTTAAAAAATAACAATAAGGCATTGGGTGCTGCCTCGATTAACGACGTTCTGGTCTCCTTTTACGCTATTAGCTTTCGCTTCTGTGGCAGAAGTACAAGGATACATGTCTTTCCCCATACAGTATTTACACGCGTGCAGAGACAAAAGAGAATGTAGTTTGCTTGTTTGACTTTAATTTTATATTGTGCTCTGAATGTAAGTACTGGTCATAGTTTGTCACGTTAAGAAAAAACACCAATCAAAGGTATTCCTTTTCGTTTTTTAACACAATCTAATATGGTCACCATCGTTAATTTCTCAGACGGAAGAGCAATGACGTAACCCCCTTTTTTTTGAAAGCGGAACATGGAAATATAAACTCCTCCCATGTGATATTTCTATTGGCTCGCGCAAGCATATGCGTAATTTAAATGTAACTTTCTGGTTGGTTGCAAGAAGACACATTCTCATTGGGTGCTAAGCACGTCCTAGCTCTCTTTCACCCAATCAGATTTGACAGAAAGAATCCATCGGGAGTAAATAAATAGGCGGCTTGCAAGATTGTGTTTCTCATTCTGCTCTTCGTTGTTGTAGTTCTTGGTGGATTTGGCTGTATGATGTCTGACCGTGGAAAGCAGGGCGGCAAAGCCAAGGGCAAGGCGAAGTCTCGCTCGTCCAGGGCGGGCTTGCAGTTCCCTGTGGGTCGAGTGCGCCGCCTGCTTCGCAAAGGGCACTACGCGAAGCGCGTGGGAGCCGGAGCCCCTGTCTACACGGCGGCGGTGCTGGAGTACCTGACCGGCGAGATCCTGGAGCTGGCCGGCAACGCGGCGCGGGACAACATGAAGGCGCGCATCATCCCTCGGCACCTGCAGCTGGCCATCCGCAACGACCAGGAGCTGAACAAGCTTTTGGCCAAAGGCACCGTCCCCCAGGGCGGCGTCCTACCCAAGATCACAAACTGAAGGCCCAGGAAAAATCAGACCGCGGCGTCTGGACTTCACAAAGGCTCTTTTCAGAGCCGTCCACCCTGTCATAAGAGAGCTGGGTTTATAATGCTGGAAGTTTCAAACTGGATTTCTGAGAACGCTATATTGTAAATTTATAAGCACTGCACTCGCTGCTGCCATCTTACGCACGCCCCCCAATAAATTCTGGCTAAGCCCATGCGCTCGGTCTGCCTTTCTTCCAGTTCCCATTATCCATTTTACCTTCCAAGGATCTCAAGGTTGATAACACATGTACGCGCCTATGTTTAAATACAGGAGCTATTGTAAAGCAGTGGTTTTCAAAGGGCGTTACTTGTATGGCAAGCGAATGAGAATGTAGTGGGAAGATCGGAGAAACGAACATTTTAAACATTTCAGCGTAGTATATAGTATACCACACACACAAAAATATTTCTGGAATATGTAGATTTCCTACCAAAACATGTAAATATTCTGAGTGTGGCCCAGATTACCGGTAGTTTGAAAGCCACTGTCTAAAGCTTTAGATTTAAGTCTATCCATAACAGAGAAAATAAGGTAAAGTATATAACTCTTTTCATGAAAAGGTGGGCGGCCCTTAAAAGGGCCTTTGGTTTTAAGCTGCAGCCTTGGTATCTAGAATTAGCCACCAAAGCCGTACAGAGTACGACCCTGGCGCTTCAGAGCGTAGACGACATCCATGGCGGTCACAGTCTTCCTTTTGGCATGCTCGGTGTAAGTCACGGCGTCGCGGATAACATTTTCCAGAAAAACCTTCAGGACGCCACGGGTCTCCTCGTAGATCAAGCCCGAAATGCGCTTGACTCCGCCACGGCGAGCCAGGCGGCGGATTGCAGGCTTCGTGATGCCTTGGATATTGTCTCGAAGCACTTTGCGATGCCTCTTGGCGCCTCCCTTGCCCAACCCTTTCCCGCCTTTCCCACGACCAGACATACTTGCCGAGCAACCCTCAAACAACGACACAAGAAACAAAATGCAGCGTAAGGGAGGGCTCCCTCTCCTTATATAGAGAAATGTCCGACCAGAATGAAAACCTAGGCATACTTTTCTGCGTTGCAGAACTCTGTCTCAATGTCGTCCAATCAAATGCATTCCTTTTGCAGCTGCTCAATGAGAGTCCTGGGGGGAAAAAAAAACAGGCTGTGGCCCCGCCCCACTTTGCCCCCTTGCGTGATCTTGTCTAGCCAATTGCTGTTCAGCCCAGGAAATTCAAACTTTCCAACTGACAATAGTTAGTCTTCAGCCAATCAAGACTGCGAGAGCGGTCTATAAATAACCAGCAACCGGGCTCTTTGTCTCATTTGCTGAAGAAAGCCCTTTGCTTTGTTTGCCATGGCTCGTACCAAGCAGACCGCTCGCAAGTCCACCGGCGGGAAGGCGCCTCGGAAGCAGCTGGCGACCAAAGCCGCCCGGAAGAGCGCCCCGGCCACCGGGGGCGTGAAGAAGCCTCACCGCTACCGCCCTGGGACTGTCGCCCTGCGAGAGATCCGTCGCTACCAGAAGTCGACCGAGCTGCTGATTCGCAAGCTGCCCTTCCAGCGTCTGGTGCGGGAGATCGCGCAGGATTTCAAGACAGACCTGCGCTTCCAGAGCTCTGCGGTGATGGCCCTTCAGGAGGCGAGCGAGGCTTACCTGGTGGGTCTTTTCGAAGATACCAACCTGTGCGCCATCCACGCCAAGCGGGTCACCATCATGCCCAAAGACATCCAGCTGGCTCGCCGCATCCGCGGAGAAAGGGCTTAAGATATTCGTTGTCAAAGTAGGCTTCCTACGTTCAAAAACCCAAAGGCTCTTTTAAGAGCCACCACATAATCTTAAAAAGCTGTTAATTACTACAATATTGCGTTCAATTGCCAGTTTGGTATTGTGAATTAAGCACCAGTTGCTGAGAATGTTAAAAGTGGACATGGCGGCGCGGTACTTCTGTGCAGTTTACAGGAGTCTCACATGGATTTTGCCCCTGCGACTTGCCCGTTTTAGCAGGCCCTGGGGTAGCTAGCATTCTTTCACTAAGGGAAAGCAAATCCATTTTTACCCGCCCCCTCCCGCCTAAAAACAGTATCATGGAAGCAACCACTTGCTTTCTCCACGCCCACCCTATTGCCACGTGGTCTCCCCGCCCCCCGTAAAACAAAGTTGCAGGAACATCAATGTCAAGTGACTTGGCACGGATAAAAAAGCGGGGGGGGGGGGGGAGCAACAGGATACCCGATTAAAAGGAAAGCCCAGAATTGCAGCACTAAGGTTACTACTAGCACACATTTGCTCAGCGGGGTCCAGTATGGTTTCGAATTGGAAGGGGGGCTGTGCAAGGGATTGGACCCACTACGATTCTACACCTGCGGCACTTCCATCACATGACCGAAGCACCTCAGCATGGCAAGGGAAATTCAGCACTTTCTTTGAATTTGTGGGTGGCTCTTAAAAGAGCCTTTGGGGTTAACGAGGAGCGCTGCTGCCTCTCGCGCAAGCCGAGCGGGTCCTTCCTACTTCTTTTTCGGCGCCGCCTTCTTGGGCTTGGCGACTTTCGCCTTGGGGGTCTTGGGCTTCGCCTTGGGCTTGACTGCCTTCGCCTTGGCGGGGCTCTTGGCGGCCTTCTTGCTTTTGGCCGCCGCCGCCTTGGGCTTCTTGGGGCTCTTGGCGGCCTTCCTGGCGCCTGCCGCGGGCTTCTTGGCCGGCTTCTTGACGCCCTTCTTAGTGGCGGCTGCCTTCTTCACCTTCTTGGCGGCGCTGGCGGGCTTCTTGGCCGCGGGCTTTTTGCTTTTCGCGGCCGCCGCCGCCGGCTTCTTCTTGGGCGCCTTGTCCTTGCTGTCCGCCTGCTTCTTGTTGAGCTTGAAGGAGCCCGAGGCGCCCGTGCCCTTGGTCTGCAGCAGGATCCCCCGGGTCACCAGGCTCTTCAGGCCCAGCTTGATGCGGCTGTTGTTCCGCTCCACATCGTAGCCGGCGGCCGCCAGCGACTTCTTGAGCGCGGCCAGGGACACGCCGCCGCGCTCCTTGGACGCCGTCACCGCCTGGGTCAACAGCTCCGTCACGCTGGGGCCCGAGGCCTTGCGGGACTTCGGGGCGGCGGCCGCCGCCTTCTTGGCCTTCTTCGCGGGAGCCTTGACAGCCGGCAGCGCGGCGACGGGCGCGGCGGGAACCTCTTCAGTCATCCTGATCCGAAACTATACCGCCCCCCGAGCACACCGTCGAGTCACCAAAGCAGAAGCTGAATGGACGCGGCGGCGGCGCTGCCTCGTATTTATAGGGGAGGAGCTGCGCGCTGATTGGTGCGTTCCGAGCACGGCGCTTTGACAGCCAGACCTGGGCTCCTGGTCCGGGCAACTTTTGTGTTTCTTAACCCGCACAAAAGAGTCGATTACTCCGAGTCCCGTCCGCGGATCCTTCCCGTTCCTGGCTGGATCGATGGGGAGGATGCGGGCTTTGGGACACCTGGTTTTCACGCTCCGGGGTGGCAGGGCTCCTCCGGAAAAGAGCGGGGAACGCAGCCTCGGCTCGCTCTCCCGGCCTGAAAATTTGCAAACTTTTGCTTTTCGACGAAAATAGCAAATGCTGCTTTTAAGAAGCGGGCGCGGGAGGTCCGGCATAAGGTAGCCCGGGGGGTCTGCACCCGGGCGGTGAAGAAAGGGAGGCTTTTCGGCCGGGAACTTCGCGGCAACCGCTTCTTTCATCGAGTCAAGTAACACATCTGACAACGAGCTTCGGGTTAAATTGCTATAAGGCACGATTGCAGTGCCGGCCCCAGAAAATGAGCGACGGAGTGATGGGAAGGAATTGGGATTATTTGAAGAGGGCCGGTTTGCACGGATGAGTAAAAAAATTGCACTTGGGTTTTTTTAAAAAAATGGGGCTTTATTTACACCTTTCTGAAAGTCACCCGCATTTGTCTCTCTTTGATGCTCCCTAGGCAAAGAGATCGGAGGATGTCAGCCTATGGAGCTTATCATTTCTGTCTTCAAATTAATTTCAGCAAATAAATCTAGATGTCGCCAAAAGTTCAACATGGGGGTCTCTTTCTAGGGAATAGGCGAGGGGTAGAGTACCCTAAGTGCAATCCACTGGGAGTTTGTTGTAGTTAAGCTCTACTTGTGTGTTTACCAGTAATGCAACTCTCTATTGGCTATATAAGTTACAGATAGGTAGCCGTGTTGGTCTGCCATAGTCAAAACAAAAAATTCCTTCCAGTAGCACCTTAAAGACCAACTAAGTTAGTTCTAGGTATGAGCTTTCGTGTGCATGCGCTTTCGTGTGGTATCTGAAGAAGTGTGCATGCACACGAAAGCTCATACCTAGAACTAACTTAGTTGGTCTTTAAGGTGCTACTGGAAGGAATTTTTTGTTTTGGCTATACAAAGCAGAGTCTTCTAGCAACTTGGAAACTTAATCGATTTGTGCTGTGGCCTGATTCTCAGCAGACCTGTACACGCAAATATTGTAATCGGGCCATGGAGTGCAAGTAGTGTAGTGCCTGTGTGTGATACTTCTGTGCCAAGTTCAGAAGTGTGTAAGTTCAGAGCAGCTGCGACAGCCCAGGACTGCAGGAATTTACCAAATAACTGAAAGAACAGATTAGCTTCACGCAACCGATGAAGAAGACTCTACAACAGGTGCCACAATGAATCTATCAGTTGTTGAAGGTGCCACAGGAATGGATGCATTTGTGTGATTGTTGTCACAGGAAGCACACACACAAAAATCCCTAATGGAATGTGTTGCCTAACTGGCGTGTGTGGAAAAGCCACCACTCATACGTGTATACTCAGTAGTGAATTTTACTCAGTCAGAATTGGGACTTACTCCCAAGTCAATCTGTGTAAGATTTCGTTCTCAGTCAGTTTTGATTGCTTAAAAAACCACACCAAAGAGCATAGCAAAAAAGGGGGGGCACACCCAGTTAGGATTTCACAAACAAATCCGAGATTCATAATACGTACAAATGAGTTTTGGGGTTTTCTTGTTTTTAAAAGATCTTAACAGGATGCCTCTAGAGTCTATTCAGAGTGGTGGACTTTCTTTTTTTCTAGCAAAGAAAGCTGTCTTACAGATCATGTGTTTTATCAGTATCTGCTGGCAAATCAATAATCCTAACAGGATCTGTTATTCCAGAGAGATTTCTAAGTAGTAGTATCATAAATAAATCTCTTTTAGGATCCTTATTTAACGGGCAGTATAAGAAGAATGCCCATTATAATCCGCAGGGGTTTGCTTGTGTACATTGTTGATTTATTTGATGTTCCTAATCTACCTTCTACAGGGTTTGGGAACTGGGTTTGTTAAATTACTTTCTCAGAGGAGCAAAAGTAAGTTAATCAAAATACACCTGGGACTCTAGAATGCTTTTTATTAACACAATATTGTGATGGAACAGAAGTCTGCTGGATGATTCACCTATGCTTCTCTTAGTGCCTCTCAAATAGTTCCTCTGATTTCTTGGTAGCCTCAAATTCTACACCAACAAAAGGTTGTTGTTATTATTATTTCTAGTGAATGTTCACAGGCATGTAGGCAAACCAATCCATATTGCAACTGTGTCCAAACTGGTTGTCTGGCAACTCATCCTAAAATAGCTGTTATGTGAAGCATTTTGGACCTGATTAAATGTAGCATCACTTCAGCACATAGCATAGTGCTTGATGACGTGGTAAAACATTGGGTCAAAAAGGATTCAGGATTATTGCCAGATCTTCAAATATCTACGCTTCAGAGACATACATTTTGCTAGTATGATGTTTCTTTTTTTACTCATCAGACCAGGACCATGGACGGGCAGTTTCAAATCTCAGCCTTGACGTTCCTTGCATGACCTTAGGCCAATCACTCTCTGGCTCATTTTACAGGGTTGGTGTAAGTATAAAATTGGGGGGGGGGGTAATGATGATGGAGAGGTCATTTATGCCACACTGGGATGGTTTAAAAGGTAGTACAGTGGTACCTCGGGTTTCATACGCTTCAGGTTACAGACTCCGCTAACCCAGAAATAGTACCTCGGGTTAAGAACTTTGCTTCAGGATGAGAACAGAAATCGTGCTCCAGCGGCAGCAGGGGGCCCCATTAGCTAAAGTGCTGCTTCAGGTTAAGAACGGACCTCCGGAATGAATTAAGTACTTAACCCAAGGTACCACTGTAATAAGGAATAATATAGAGCATTTTAAGTTGGAGCTTCTAACGTCCCTTCCTTGCCCCCAGACAAGTTTTAAGATCAGATGTGCTGATCTTGAAGCTGTTGTGGAACAATATACTAAGAAATCAATCGAAAACTTTCCGCTGGTTCTGCAGAGCTGTAGTCCAACACATCAGGAGGATTAGATAAATTCCTGGAGGCACAAGGGCTATTGATGGCTGCTAGTCAAAATGGCTATGCCCTGCCTTCAATGTTTCTGAATACCAGTTGCTGGAAACTACAGGACAGGAGAGGGCTCTTGGGGTCAAATCCTGCTTGCAGGTTTCCTGTAGGCATCTGGTTGGGTGCTGGGACTAGCTGGGCCACTGGCCTGATCCAGTATGCTCTTCTCACGTTCGTCAGGAAAGGAACAGGTTGGTTTCTGCTCTACGGGAAAACAATAGTTTGAGACCGCCTAGGAGCTGGTCTCATGTCTAAGTTGGTTACTGACAGAGCATGTGCAAGTGTATTGCAAAGGAAGACCCTGTTCACTAGGCCAAAAGCAGAGCTCAGGTTTATTGATAAGCATAGTTCTCTTGTCCTTTGCAAACCAGCTTGTTCCTTGGCAGACGTTTGATGCTGGTCTGCCAAGTTTTACAAATCATTGCACAAAACCCCCAATGTGAAATCCTAAAGGCTGATTTGGTAATAAAAGGCTGGGGGGCAAATTAATAAAATAAAATAATAATAATAATAATAATAATAATAATAATAATAATAATATACCTCACCCATCTGGCTGGGTTTCCCCAGCCACTCTGGGTGGCTCCCAGCAGAATATTAAAAATGCGATAAAACATCAAACATTAAAAACTTCCCTAAACAGGGCTGCCTTCAGATGTCTTCTAAAAGTCAGGTAGTTGTTTATTTCCTTGACATCTGATGGGAGGGCGTTCCACAGGGCGGGCGCCACCACCAAGAAGGCCCTCTGCCTGGTTCCCTGTAGCTTCACTTCTCGCAGGGAGGGAACTGCCAGAAGGCCCTCGGAGCTGGACCTCAGTGTCCAGGCTGAACAATGGGGGTGGAGATTTTTGTTACGTTTTAAGGTATTGCAAATATATGTTCCCAAATTCCCAATCCCATTCTCTCAGTATTACGGTGGTAAGAGACAGAGCGATAGGAAACGTGGAATGCTAGTATTAACATTCACAGGCCAAAAGCAAGAGAAGGGATAATTCTGCAGATGTCAGCAGAGGCACTCCTTGTGAGTAAATAATCTTAACACAGTGATATACAATCCACCAACCCAGTCTACACCACCACTCAGTTTTGCAAACATTCCCTTCTCCAAAACATGCCTGGGACACTGCGTGAAAAAACAAAAGTGCCTTTATTTGGGTACAGACTCAAGATTCACAGATATTGCACCACAAACCATTGGTAGAGATACGCCGTTGTTCTTTGGGGGTCACAGTAGGGGACAGAGGAGCTGATACTTTTATGTCCCCTTCTCCACCTGTGTCACAGCTTTGTGCAAAATGCCCTTCCCCTTGATAATGTACAGTTCATAGTGTTCAAAGCCAGAATCTCCCTGGGGTAGAATTCTCCCAGTTCTCCAGAGAGTAGGAAATATTAATAAGGAGGTCCCATTCCAAAAGAGAAAGCTTTAAAAACAATATTCTCTTAGCAGCATGCTCCAATATATACCCCTTCCCCACAAAAGGCGGTAAATATTAAAGCTTACGAGTCCCTAGATTTAGGAGGGTTTTCTATTGACCATGCAACAAAGAAACACACTGAGCAAAAGAGGTTTCTTCTCTCTGGCAGTCGTGGGGGGGAAATAGTTAATTCTAAGCAAGGAAGGTTGAAGACTTTGAGGCTCCTGCCTTTTGGCTTGGTCAGAGGGAGATTTGCAGAAGGGAAAATCAGATACAAGCGGTGAACAAGTGTTCGTCGTTCAAGTAAATGTCTGCAACCTCGAAAAAGCGATGTGATTAAAATACTTCCATCATCGGTGCACTTCCAACCAGTTCTGTATTTTGAAGAGCTTTAAAGGGAGAAGTTCACATCTCAAGGGATGAAATGTCCAAAGGCCAATGCGGTCGGAGTCACTCCCAGCCCTTTGCAAGGCACTAACTGGTATCCGCCTGGTCTGAAGAGATTTTGTGGAAAGCAAAAGGACACGTTCTGCTAACCTCTGAAACACCAGAAAATGCTAGTTTTCTACAATAGCCACTTTTGGTTGTGTGTGTTGTATTTACAGACATTGGGCTTTCTGGAAATGCAATTTTCTCTTGCAGTAAGAAAAGGCTGTCTTTGCCTTCTGCAAAATGGCTCATAGCATTCACCCATCATGAACCACACAAATTGCTTTCGGGTGTCCAAAGATGCTCAAAACCAGGAGGATTTTACGACCAAAGAGATATTGCAAGCAGATTCAGGCAAGCTGTTCTGACTCGGGGTCACAGGTGACACGTAAGGGTTGCCCCCGTCTCTGGAAATCCAGCACACAGGTCATCTCCAGGGATTCACACAGCCCAAAGCTGCAAAGCCAACACTTGTTGGGCTAATAGGAGAAAGGGGTGATGTGGTTTGCTCTTCGAAGCCAACAAAGGAGCATTATTGCTGGTCCCTTTGGGGCAAAGATAATCACTTTTCCAGTTCCACCCTGAGTGATCCTAAAACACACAGTAACATTCATTAAGGTCGAGGTGGGAGAGAGAACAATGGTCTTTTTAGAGGATTTCTGAAAGGACTGCTGGTGTGGAATACTTGCTGGTACAATAGCTTGGTTTACATCACACGTCTACTGAGAAATAAACCCCAATGAGCTCAGTAGGATTAAATCCTACATATGTAAATAGAGGATTGCAACTTAAAAGTCACTCTGGCTACCCTAACAAGAATCCAATTACCGTATTTTCCCCTCTATAAGACGCCCCCATGTATAAGACGCCCCCTATTTGGGGGGACTCCGATTTAAGAAAATGGGAGATGTATCCATGTATAAGACGCCCCCAAATTTTTGACATTTTTTGGGGGGGAAACTTAGTCTTATACATGGAAAAATACAGTAAGTTTCCTGGACTGGGGCATGGGAGGGGGGTGCGGTTGAAGACAGAGACTCTCTTTTCATGTAACTAGCAGCAATTAAAATCAAATGACGATTCCCACCCATTTGTGGGATTGTCAAGGAGAGGCACAACCCAACACTCTTGCCGGGGTCCCTGTTAAGGCAATTAATAAAAAGGGTAGGATGTTTTTGTCACCTGGCACTAAGTTTGGGGGCGAGACCCTTCCTCTCTTTGGAAACCTGGAAACCTTAGCAAGGCTTTGCCATATGCACAATTCATTCAAAGTCATTGCCTGGTTCAAAAAGGCAGACAAGGAAACTGAAAATTGCTTCATTATTTTTTTTTGCTTCAGACATGGATGCGAGCAGCATGGAATCGTGTGCCAAAGGTGGAACTTCTGTTAAGGGCTCTCAACCTGCCTCTGAAACGCAATATGGCCAGCGTGACACAGGACAGCTGAAGCGCATTAGGAACTGAAAACAAGAAAATGAATGGGAGGGAGGGGAGAATCAAGTGTTGTCCCCGTGCTCCAAAAAAACCCAAAACAGGCCGGTTTTCCATCCAGAGGCACAACCCAAAACGGCTTGCTAGTTTAGTCCAATTTCCTCACCTGTCCATGGGACAGTCCACAGAAAATCCCCGGACTTTCCCTGTTTTACTCTGGAAACAGGAGCAGGATATATAAATAGTTCAATAAATAGGATGTGGAGAAGCAAGGGGAGGCAGGAGGAGGACTCTCTGCACAGGTAGATCCAGGGTCTCTTTGGAAACACAAGAAAGAAGGGGTGTGCTCTTTATGTCCCCCTCACTCACTCACAGCCCCCGCTGGGTGGCAAGGCTGCCAAAGATCAGGCAAAAAGAGGGGGTGGGGGTATATGTGCCGTGCAACGCTCTTTGGCCCATTTATTTCTTCCAGTTGACAAAACTGAGCTGTGCGAATATAGGAGATGACCTTGGCAAAGAGGCACCAGCAGGAGAGGAGCGTTGGCAGTTCGGCAGCGGCAGTGGGAAGATGGTGGTGACATTTTAGGGCCCTCTCTCCTGCTTCCACCCTGGGCTTTTGCTGAGGGGAGCTCTTGAAGGGTATTCAGAAGAAACCTCCCCTTTCTGGCCAGATCCCAACAAGGAGGCAACTGAATGTGGGGCACAGGGTGTGCGTCAACGATAATTCTCCGCAGGCCACCAACCTCTTTCTCTTTCCTTTTCTCGTTTTTTTTATTATTATTATTATCATCATTGGTACTGCACGAAGGCCCCTTCAAGAGCACAGCAGCAGATCAGTAAAAAAAGAAACACTTAACAACACCAACAGACAGTTCTGCAAAAATAAATACATAAAAACCCGGTCCCTCCCAGGCCCAACGTTGTGGGCTGTCTGTCTGTGTCCAAATCCTTAGTAAGGCAGCAAGGATTGGGGGCGGCTGGTCCGGCGGATAAAGGTCCAGAGGAACGTCTCATATCCCTGGAAGCAGGCCAGGCCAGGCCAGGCCAGGCCAGGCGCTTCCACACCTGAAGCAGCTGGTGCCTGGGCTCACAGTCCTGCAGCGTCCTCTTCTGTGAGCCACGCAGCCGTCCCACCGTCCCGAAAACACCCACAATGTGAGCTTCCTCTCCTGTTGCCAGGGAGGTGGGGCTGCAGCGGCAGATCCTACAGGGACCTGCGGCCAGCACCTGCCTCTGAGCTCTGCTGCCCAGCAGCACCCTGCTCAGGGCAAGTAGGAGCGGCTCCCGATTTGGGGGAGAAAGGAGTCTGCGGCTTGCCAGCTCAGCCTGAGTCCTGTACCACTTCCGCGGCTGGAGTTGGCGGCTGCTGCTGCTGTTGTTGTTGCTGCTGCTGCTGTCCTCTCTCTGCCCCAGCCTCCTCTTCGTCCATGGCCATTTCAGGGGGCAAGGAGGGCAGGCACCCCTGTCCCGCGCTGCTGCCCTCCTCCATGGGCTCCAACATGCCGTTCAAGTCCATGTCTTGAATCTCAACGTCGTAGAGAGGGGCCACTTTGGAGGAAGGGTTGCTCCCGCAGTCCATGCAAGCCTGGGGTTCAAAGAGAGGGAAAAGGAAGACAGTGAGCAGCTGGCCAGCACTTGATGGTCTGGGAGAGCCCCCTCATCTCATACGCAAAGTCTAGGGACTTGTTCTCGCTGCCCCGCAGACGTTCCCTTACGGGTTGCCATTATGGACACAATTATGAGGAATCTAGGCTGCTGTAGGAACAGAACCACTCAATCCCATCATTAGATGCACACACAAAGTTTGAGAACGCTCCTGCCTATAGAAAAGCAGCCATGCTCGCTAAACGGCACACAGACACCGTTCTGGTTTCTGTGCTGTTCACTCCAAACACACCGCCCGTCACACTCCTTACCGTGATGTTGATAGCCTTGGGCAAGTTCCCCTTCTGGACCCAGGAGTGAACTTCGGCCAGCTCCTTCTTCTGCTCCTCGGTGAATCGGGGCTGCCGCTTCTGCATCTGTTTCAACTTTTCCCTGTCCTCCTTCAGAACAGTTTCCAGGTCCCTGGCAAAGGGCAAGCGGACAAATGGGTCAGGAAAGAGGCGCAGTGGGCAGCGAGAGGGAAGGAATGGAGCCCAAATCCTCCTGGCTATGAGGCCAGAATGAATGGAAGTGGCCCCAGCGCCTTTTTTTTTTTTTTTAAAGAGACAGAGCAAGCTAAAATCTTCCCCTTAAAGCTTTAAGTCTCTTCTCCCACTGCTTCGGGTATTAAACTACCCATGAAAGCAAAAGCCAGCTCTCTTTCATTGGCACTCACAACAACCCTGCCCCACTGAGTACCCTCCTCTGCTGGGGTGAAGGGATTCTGGGTCAAGAGACAACAAGCAGCACAAGGCCTGGAAGGGATGCGCCCACCAGAGGCAGTGGCAGCCTGGCAACCTCCATGGCGAGATGGGAAAGGGGATCTGCCTGGGAGCAGCTCAGCCTCCTCACCTGGCAGGGAGCTGGTAGGTCATCATGACCTTGTCGTCGGTGTTGGCCATCAGCAGCCAGATGGGGTCCTGCAGGACGTACTTGATGAAGTGCTCGTTGTCCTCCACCTCCGCCCGCTTCTTGCCCCGCAGGTCGTTCTCGGAGGAGTCGATGCTTCCAAAGTACTTGCTGGTGCCGCTGCTCTTGCTGCTCGCTGGGAGAGAAGAGGAGCCGGTCAAGACACAATCAGGAACCCCAAAAGGAGCGTCAGCACATGTGACCAATGCCACACAGGAGCTCTCAAACCCTCACGTTTGGGACGTGCTAAGAATGTCGCCGTGCATGGTGGAGGAGGCACCATTTTCTCCTTGGAGGACAAGGGTAGGGACCCAGAGAACCTGCTGCCTTCATGCTCAGCTCAACAGCCCTGCTCCTCCCACCCACCAGCACTGAAGGGCTGGCGCTCAGTGTCTGCTCTACTTGCAAAATGTCCCAAGTTCAACCCCTGCCATCTCCAGGGCTGGGAGAGACTCCCTGCCTGAAACCCTGGACAGCCATAGTTGCCCATCAGTGGAAGCAGCAGTCAGCTAGACAGACCAATGGCCAGACATGGTATAAGGCAGGTTCCTGTGCTGAGGACTTCCTAATAGCATATACTGTATTTTTTGCTCTATAAGACTCACTTTTCCCCTCCTAAAAAGTAAGGGGAAATGTGCGTGCGTCTTATGGAGCGAATGCAGGCTGCGCAGCTATCCCAGAAGCCAGAACAGCAAGAGGGATTGCTGCTTTCACTGCACAGTGATCCCTCTTGCTGTTCTGGCTTCTGACATTCAGAATATTTTTTTTCTTGTTTTCCTCCTCCAAAAACTAGGTGCGTCTTCTGCTCTGGTGCGTCTTATAGAGCGAAAAATACGGTAACTGGCCTGGGTAAACAGGGATGTTCTTTGATTCCTCCTGGTTGTGAGGTAGTGAGAGAGGACGAACTACCATGATCAGAGGCAAGCGTGCCTCCAAATATCAGTCTCTGCAGATCACAAGTGCAAGAAGGCCACTGCACTCATCCTGTTTGTGGCGTAGCTCAGCGGCAGAGCACGTGCCTGGTGCGCAGGGGATGCTGGGTGAAATGGTATCTCCAGGTAAAACACCACCTGAAACCCTACAGAGCCACCCACCGCTGCCAGGTGTTGTGTAGACCGTTTCCCAAGCCAGCTGTTTAGGACTACAAGCCTCATCATCCCTGACCACTGGTCCTGCTAGCTAGGGATTATGGGAGTTGTAGTCCAACAACAGCAGGAGACCCCAATTTGGGAACTCTTGGTGGAGACAATACTGAGCCAGTTCACAGAGAAAGCCTCACTCCATGAGACCCACACCACACGCCGGAGGAGTAAGACTTACTGGTGCCGCTGGCGGAGGTGCTGCCTCTGTTGGAGCCGGATCCCATGGAGCCGGAGGCCGAGCCACTCCCGGAGGCAGCCGACCCTGTGCCAGAGCGAGAGTCCTCCTGCAGGAGCAGGTCCAGGAGGTCGCTGGAGCTGGAGAGCGCATCGTTGTTGGAGGAGTCGTGCGCTTCTGCCTGCAAGGGGCGGAAGAGGCAGGGAAGCAGGAGGGTTAGGTCAGAGGCCCAAAGCAGGAAGGTCCCTGCCTCAACAGCTCTCACGCCCTTTCCAACCTCACGGCTCCATTGGCCACCACAGGAGAGAGAGTGAGCACAGCACAGCCGGATTAAGACTTTTAGAGGCCCTAAGCACTTAAAACATGTTGGTGCCCCCATACATAGGTAAAGGGATCCCTGACCATTAGGTCCAGTCGTGGCCGACTCTGGGGTTGCGGCGCTCATCTCGCTTTATTGGCCGAGGGAGCCGGCGTACGGCTTCCGGGTCATGTGGCCAGCATGACTAAACCGCTTCTGGCGAACCAGAGCAGCGCACGGAAACGCCGTTTACCTTCCCACCAGAGTGGTACCTATTTATCTACTTGCATTTTGATGTGCTTTTGAATTGCTAGGTTGCCAGGAAGCCCCCATACATATCTAATTCAAAATGTAAGCAATGGGGTTGGAAAGAAAGGAGGCTGCCTTATCCACTCAGCCCATTCATCCATTTAACTCAGTACTGACTACACTGACTGGCAGCAGCTCTACAGGTTCTTCAGGCAGGAAATGTTCCCAGCCTGAGCTGGAGATGCTGCTGTGGGTTGAACCCGGGGCCTTCTGCTTGGAGATTCCCCAGAGGAACCAAGCTGCCCCTCTGATCTTCCAGTCTGTGTGGGAAGCCCCCTGATGGGTAGGGAAGAAGGGGAAGGAATGAGCCCCCCAGCCATGGGGGAAAGGGCAGGAGAGATCCAGGAATTTGTGGCATCATTCTCCGACCTCAGTTGCAAGGAGAAAGTTCGTTGTTCTTTCTGAACGCATTCCAGGGCTCTCAGATTTCAACACTCTGGGGGAGAGGAACTTCTGCTCCTTCATCTGAAGACTCCCTCTGACTTTCTTTCTCAAAAAATCCCAACCCCAGCAGTTTCCTCAGTTCTCTCAAGTGGAAAGATGATGAACACCTGGATTTTGTGGTGTGGAGAGCCAGTGTGGGGCAGTGTCAGAATAAGACCTGGGAGACCAGGGTTCAAACCCCCACTTCTCCATAAAGCTCACTGGGTGACCTTGGAGTCAGTGTCACCGCCTCTAAGCCTAGCCTGCCTCACAGGGTAATTGTGAAGATGAAAGGGGGAGAGTTATGTGAGTCACACCTTGAGCTCCTTAGAGGAAAGGTGGAATGTAAGTGAAATAACATAAATTAAAAATCAATAAATGTTGGGTCGTTTGCCCTTCCAGAGGGCCTGACAGTGCCCCAGGGGAGAAAGCCAGCCCCCCGTCCCTTGGGACTCACCATGCACGCTTCTTTCTGAGTGCTGAGTTCCTTCGCCAGGCTCTGCCCGGCTGTCACCACGGCCCAGTCGGTGGTGGCCCCAGCTGGCCCTGTTTGGTTTCCACCAGCGGCCTCCTGACGGTCGCAGAGCTTGGGCATCTCCTCCATCTGCAGCAAGTTGAGCTGCAGCGGGGAGCTGCAGCGTGACTCAAAGAGAGGCGACTCAGGCCGCTCGGGCTGACTCACCGAGTGCGGGGTGGAGGAGCGTGACGGGGCCTGCGTGCCCGTCTCGGGGACAACGACGGGCATGCTCCCTGGCTGAGGAGCGAAGGGGAACACAGGGGGCGCGGCGAAGTAGGGCTGCGGGGGCATGGGGCCGTGCATCTGGGGGAAGACGTAGTTGGGCAGCACGAGCGCCATCATGGGGGTGACCAGCGGGGTGGGGAACTGGGGGGCAGCCAGGGTGCTCTGGGAGGGCTCAGTGACCGGGGGCGCGGCCGGCCGCGGGGGGAAGACTGGGATGGGGTAGGTGGGCATGACAGCCGGGTACGGCATGGCGGAAAGGCTGGCTTGGGAGTTGCCAGAGGGGGGCCAGGAGGAGGAGCTGGGGGCGCAGGGCAGCTGGGGAGGGGAGACGGAGCTCTGTGGGGAGCTGGTGCTCTCTGCCAGCCTGTTCTGCTTGACGCGCTTGGCTTTCGACTTCCGGCTCCGACCGCGGCAGCCTGGGCCTCGGGACGCCTGGCGGGGACCTTTGTGCCCTGCGGAACAAGGAAAAGGCAGGGTGAGGACAAGGGGACCCCCTTTCTCTTTCCCCCTTTCTACCGCTTCCTCCTCCACCTCCTCCTCCCAGTCCTGCCCACCAGGCTTACCTCGCTGCTCGTTGGCATGGGGTCCCGCCTGGCGCAGCTCCTGCCAGCTCAGCCCCGAGTGCGAGTTGAAGACGTGCAGCTGGCTGAGGTCCTTGAAGTGGGTGAGGAAGGCCTGCTCCTCCTTCTGGGTGTGGATGGACAGGACTTCCTTAGTCAGCCCCACTTTGCGGTACTGCGCCTCCCGGTCAGGGGTGACGCTGGGCGCAGGGGCAGGGGGGGTCGCGCTGGGCGCTGCCTCCTCCATCATCACAATATCTGCAAGAGGAGAACAAAAAAAGGGGGTGGAGAACCAGGTTAGCCCATCACAACTGCCTTTTCCCCGTGTGAGGTTTTTCTTTTCCCCAGCACATCTCTGTATTTATGTGTTCTCATTATTTATATCTCCCATTTCTTTAGATCAACTCCTCCAAACACACACACTAACAGACATGAGTCATCTTTTTCTACCACCATCCCAGGCCATGCTGGGAATAAATCCCTCTGCTTTTCCATTTTAATCTGCAACAAAAAGCTCGGGTCCTAATTTTACCCTGCACAGCCCCAGCTGAGCTAAGCTCTCATATGAATTTGCCACATATTAAGGAAATAAATTGTGGGAAAAGGAGGTTAGAATCTTCTTTGATGTAAGAGGGCTACAAATCCAGCTGCCAGCCACTCTCTGTGGCTTCTACACAGGTTAAGCGGGGGGAGAAAAGCTGCAAGTTTTGCGCTGGTTTTTTGGGGAAGTAGGGCGACTAATATTTCTATGGAGAATTTGACAAGTTGGAGAAAAATGCATCAAGGGAGGAGAAAGGATGGTTAAGACACTGTCCCTACTTAAACCTTCCTTGGTTTAAACACCATAAAGGTTTGCCAGCTGAACACCAGCTGGAGCGGGCAACATCTACCTAGGTATCTATCCACACAGAAGCACACGTTGAATCATGCACAGAATTATTACTATAATATACACACACATACACACACAGTCTGAACATTTATGCCTGCAGGAGAGTCCTGTATAATGTGGAAGCTTGGATGCACTGAACACAAGATGGCCTCATAAACAGGGTTCTGCATTTCCTATTCCAAGAGTCTTGTGCGGTTTCCAGGAATGAATTGCCGCCTTGCTGTTTAGGAGGTGAAAGCATTTGCCTCTGAAATGCTCATCCAGAGATCCCATGAAAGGATCCCTGCAAGACATGCTCCTCATGGGGATTATGTCAGAAAGCCCAGATGTTGATTGAATTAGTAGAATCATGAGAAGGGGCCACGAGGTTCTGGAGCACCCTTCTCGCAATGCAGGAATCTTTTTGTCCAATGTGGGGCTCAAACCCACGGCCATGAGATCAAGATCTCATGCTCCACCGACTGAGCTGTCCCAGCTAGTGAAAAGGAATCAACTGGCCTCAGAAGGAGGGGTGCACCGTCATGGATAATGTGCCCCCCCTTCCACAGGGGAGCGAAACCTGAGGTCTCATGGAGTGGCCCCTTCCTGCCTGACCCTAAAGCTTCAACTGTTGTGCAAGGTAAAAAAGCAGACTGGACCACTACAATAATGTGAGGGAACTGGTGGGTCAGATGTGAGCAAAAAGCGTGGAGGGATATGTGCAATGACAATGCCAAGCACAAGCTGCAAATTTTGCAGGAAAGCTGACAAGGAAAGTGCTTGGAGGGTGGGGAGGGAATGCTCTCCCTTCCTGAGACTACTCTTAGATGAAACTTGCAAAGGCCTTGCCTGCCTCTCTCTTCAGCTGCCCCCCAAGCGCAAAGAACAAACCATCTTGCCCAAGACTGACAGGAGAGACAGCAGCGGGGTGTGAGGTGCCTGACAAGACGGACACCAAACTACGGAAGTGAAAGGAGCCTGGGATTTCTCCAGAGGTTGTCTTGCCAAATGGTGGCTGCTTGCAACAGCAGAAATCTAAATGTAGGAGCGTTAAGAGGCTGCCTTCTACCGAGTCAGACCACTGGGTCCAGCTAGCTTTGCACTGTCCACACTGACTGGAAGTGCTCTTTCTCAACTCTACTTGGATAAACCACTGGAGATTGAGCCTGAGGGCTTGGGCTTCCAAGGCAGATGGCCCTTTGGGTCACCCAGATAAAGCCTTTCTGCTGCTCTCCTGGTAGTGTTGCAGGCTCCTGCGCCAGCAAAAATGAAGGCTGGCTGCCGAAAAAGAAGAAAGAGCAGCTGACTAAAGCAGAGGAAGGCAAGAACCAGCACCAGCACCATCCAGTTTGTGGCCAGCAAAAGTCAGCAGAAGAAGGCACTCGTTGCTTCATTTTGCAATCCAGCTGCCGACTCTGTAGCTCTAAATGGAAGGTTAGCCTTCCTGTTTCGAATCTGCACCAGGCCA
The DNA here is from genome assembly GCF_964106915.1 of Podarcis gaigeae. Classification (NCBI taxonomy): domain Eukaryota; kingdom Metazoa; phylum Chordata; class Lepidosauria; order Squamata; family Lacertidae; genus Podarcis; species Podarcis gaigeae. The sequence goes on along the minus strand of NC_139689.1, from coordinate 5,752,288 downwards.
GCTAATCAAGCCCTCTCATCGTTGCTGCCGAGTGGCCAGATGCTCCCTGCCCAGAAGCTCCCAAGCAGGGGGAGAAGAAGAGGAAGAAGCGGGGGCGTGGTCCTGCTTTTTTTAACACATGGGGTCTAGGCTGGCCTTCTTTTACACAGCTGCATTTGCAAAATGGCTGCCAGAGCGACCCCAATAGCCTCCTATGCACCATGTGAAGACAACCCTCCTTCGAACCTGCTTGCCAGCCCCGCAGAAGCAGAGTCAAGCTGTAAGCAAAGGAACAGCACACCTCCAGTTCCAGCCCCCCCCGCCCCCCAGCAACCCCGCCCCACCGCCCCCCAAGAAAAACATGGTGTCCACCTCCCATACCCGACTCGGGGGGCTTCTTGTCTCCCACGTGGACGATGGTACTGCTGAAGCTACACTGACTGGTCACAGAGACCACGCTCTCGGCTTTGCTAGGCAAGGCCAGCGGAGTGAGTGGGCCTCCCACCACAGCAGCTGCTGCCGTCCCAGGCTCCTCTAGGCTCTTGGGCTGGCTCTCCGGGGTCGGCAGTATTTCCTCCGGCGCATCTGTTCAAAGAGACGACAGTGGGTTAGCATGGCGGTGGGGCGGCAGCAGGGAGCAAGGGGGCAGGGAGGGAGGGAGGGGGCCGGGGGGGTCCAAGATTGCCGACCGGCACGACCACAAGAGGACGTCAAGATGCCGAAGGGCTCATCAGCCCGGCTGGGGTCTCGCCACGAACGGAGAGAGGGGGGAAAAAGAGATCACGAGGGATCTGAAACGCCAAGGCCAGCATCCAACAAGGGGGGATGGGAAGTTCAAGCTTCCTGGAGGACAGACCTGCAGACCCTGCAATTGCTACACACACACACAGACATACACACAGACAAAACACACACACCCCTCTGCCCCCTGCACCTCACACAGCATCCATGATTGCATACAAACATGAACTTGGTACAGGAGGAGGAGGAGGGGCATCAACCTGTACACTTGGCAAGCAGGGTGGAAACTGATACCTCAGGAAAACAGGGGAAGGGGGATGATTAATACCTAAGTAGAGGAAAGGAAAGGAGGGGAGAATCACCTTTGCTTAGAGAGGCCAGCTCCTCGCCTGCCTTCTGCTTGTCATCATCGGAATTCGATGACGTGGTGTAAGAGGAAGAGCCGCATTTTCGCTTCACGCGGCTTGGAATGTTGCAACTCTCCAGATACCTGTTGAGGGAGAAGAGAAAGGCAGAAAACTAAGATTAACAGAGGTGAAAAACCTATTATTATTATTATTATTGTAATTATTACTAGGGGGGTAGGAAGAGAAAACTCAGGAAAGGACTCCATGCCACTAGGAGTGGCGATCTGAAAACACGGTGCTTTGTTGGTCTCAAACTACAGAAGGAAACACAAAGTAAGGAAGCTTTAGAGCTTCAGAGAACACTTAAAACAGATAGCACTTAAAGAATGAATCTTTGATGAGTTCTATGAAATCCTGAAGGTTGCATGTTGCTACATGAGCACCAATGAGGGGAGAAATCCGTAACATCATTTCACCTACTCTGCATCTCAAGCCAATGCAGTGCAATCTTCCTAGTCATGTCTATTCAGAAGTAAGACCTGCTAAATTCAATGGGGCTTACTCTCAGGTAAGTGGAGTTGAGGCTGCAGTCTAAGAAGCAGTGTTGCCCTTTCTTAAATAACCAAAGAGCAAAATATTCCTCCCAGGAAACACATTCCCATTCTGGTGCTGAACCGACTCTGAAGGGCTCGGCTATTTCCATTTCATTTGCTTTTTAGGATTTTTTATCCTGCTCTTCAGCCACTAAGGTTCACAAAGCACCCTACAGATCCCTGTTCTCAGGCTCACAATCTAAAAAATAAAAATGCACACAAATAAAAGGAAAATAAACAGAGAGGGAGGGAGGGAGGAGGAAATAAGCGAACTCATGTAAAAAGTCCTTAGTTCTGGGAACATTCGCTGCCTTGTACGTGGTTGTGGCTCCCCAGCAAACCTCGCTCACCTTATGATGCCATCCAGGCAGTTGATCTGCTGGTATGAATAGTTGGAAGGCTCCTTCCGGACTGATTCCTCAGAGGTGGCTGCCTTTGCTGGCCTCCTTTCCAGGTCCCTCAGGGTCTCCAGAGGCTGCCTGTTGCAGCTGACTGGTGCTTTCAGAGCTAGAAAGGGGTGGGAGAGACACACAGAGAAGGTCACAACCCACAGAAGGAGAGCAAACTTTGTTCCCAGGCCACACCAGAACATGCTTGTCCCAGCTCTGAGAGGCCCTGCCAATGGAAACAGTCCCTCCCTCAACTCACCCCCCCCCACTAGAAATGGGCCAAGACAGAAAGTCCTTTGGCCAAATCCACATCAATGAGGCCTCAAGGTGGGAACGATGAGGAGGAAGAAGGGGCAGGGGCCAGTCAACCATCTCACCTGGCCGGGAATGCTTGGCAGGCTGGGGCTTGACTCGGGATTCAATGAAGACCTGCTGGCCCTGGTTCTTCACCATATGCACATCCTTGCAGATCTCCTGGAAGGTCATCTGGGATGAAGAGGGAAGCAGAGTCAGCCCCAAGCTCTCCTCTCCAAGGGAGAACCCTCTACAGAACCCCTTCTAGAGCAGCTTTCTCCAACCTGATGCCCTTCAAGTGTTTTGGATGCTAACTCTCATCAGCCCCAGCTGAAGCCCAAAGTACCTGGAAGGCACCAAGCTGCGGAAGTCTGACCTAGAGCAGTGTTTCTCAGCAGCCAGAGGCGCATGCCCAAACCGCAACCTCACCCAGTAAAAAGCCAAAGGATTTCTATCAGAGAGCCAGGTTTGAAGGGGTGTGTGGGATCTTCTACATTAGCTAAAAGGCAGCGTGGGTTTTTAAAGGCTGAGAAACACTGGCCTAAAGAGTAGATTTCTGTCTCTGCGAGACTTTCAAACTCTCTGAGGGGGTATGTAAAAATCTGCCACCAGATAAGCCATTATGAACATGCCCATTTTACAGGTGGGAGATTTACCAGGTGGGTGTGGAAATGGAAGCAAAGACCCAACACCCATTGCATGAATCTTAAGACACCCCTATCAGTGGACACTCCCCCCCCCCCAAATCAAAATGCATTTCTAAACTCACCGGCCGAACAGCTTGTGCCTCCTCATTGGGGATGCCGTTGCTGTCGCTGGAGGAGGCGATGCTCAGGAACTGCTCGTGGGAAGCGTTGCTGCCCATGCTGCAGAGGCCCATGGAGCCATTGCTGTGGACGGGCTGCAGAGCGGAGGAAAGAGAGGAGGGTTGGAATATGAGAGGAAGAGGAGGCGGCGCTCGGAAGAAAGGAAGGAAGGAAGGAGAGGGCAAGTGGAGTAAGAAGAGGGAGTTCTTTACCTGCAGCAGGAGTCGGTGGATCTGCTCTGAGAGCTCCTGGATGTCCAGCTCCACAGGCTTCACCTTCTGAGCTTTGGGGGCTGTGAAGACGTCCTCGTTGAGGGGGCCCCTGGAGAGAGCATGGGAGGGAAGAACAGAGTTAGCGGGGGGTGTGCTTCCCTCAAGAGGTGGGAGCTCCCAGCTCTCAGCCATCCCACAAGGCCATTTCCCTCCTCCCCAGAATCCGCCTCTTTTCCTGTCTTATCCTCTGATTACGCGCCATCGCCTCTTCCAGAGCCATCACTCTGCTTCCCACTCCTCCCCACTGGAGGTTCTCCTGCGGCGCCTTCTGCCTTCGCCCCCTTTCCCCCATGGTCCCGTTGCCAGCGGAGTCTCCCCCATTTCGGTCAACTGCACCCCACTACTCCTCCTCCTCTCATTTCTCCTGAAATGATTAAGCCTCTGCTATTTTTTATATATATATATATATGAAAATGAACAGAGAAATAAGCAAACAGACCCTGCCCACCCCATCTAAACAGGCTGAGAGCTCTGGCTACTTACGTCCGCACTTTATGCCTGCCCATGATGAAAGAGACTTTGCGGCTCCAGGGGTTGACGAAGCTGGACCAGCTGGTGTCAATGGTGACGTACTCCCCATTGCGGGCGCAGAAGCGGATGGGTGAGTGGTCAAAGGGCTGGCCGCCGTACTGGAGAACTAGGAAGGAGGGAGGCGAGGATGAGAGGCGGCAGAGCAACCACAGCCCCCTATAGGCTAGCAAGACACCACACACACCGGCTTTTAATTGGATCTGAAAGCTTCAATTGGCTTGAAACTTCTCCCCCTGCCATTCTCTCCTTTCTTTTGATACTCACTCTTCTTGTGTATCGCCAGCATAAGAGGACGGTCCTCTGGGTGCAGGTAGAAGAGGACAGGGGAGCCAACGAGGTCCTGGGGGAGGTAGCCTAGAAGAGGGGCAGCTCTGAAAACAAAGAAAGCAAGGAGGGGTCATGAGGGGTCAGTGGGAAGCGGCTGAACATTGCAGAGGTTATAGGCACCGTCCAACTCTGAAGAACTGGTACAGTTCTTGTAACCCCAGAGAAAAACAAAACCAAAGGTGCAGAGTGCATGGCTAAGCTGACGAGATGGATGGCCAATTCAAATCCTCCTCCTGCTGGCCTGTGAAGGCCCCACCCACCCAGATGATGGACGTTTCGGGTCCCTGATCAGCACTGCAGGCACATACTCACAGAGGACAAGTCTCACTCACAGGAGGGAAAGCCTGGCACCTCTTTCCAGGGACTCATCTTCCTCCCCACACACCCCTCCACAGAATACCACCCCATCTCCATTTTTTAAATCCCAGTTCCTTACCGCTCATCCACATCCTGAAAGAGGCAGCTGGGGGTATGTCTAGTGGTGAAGATTCTCTTATCAGGAGGGATTCTGGGAGCTTGGGGGGAAAAAGCATAGAATAATTCAGATGAGCTGTTTGGAAGATGAATGCCATTCCCTGTCCTATGGGCACGCAAAACCTGCCTCTTTTAAATTCCAAAATGAAGTTCTCCACTTTGCGTTTCCACACTCCATGCGTATCTCGGGATTCCTAGCTTTTCTAAACAATTTAAGTGGCTTCAGGGGGGAAACTGACATGCAACCTTCTAGGTCACAGGCAGGCTAACGGCAGCTTGGCATTTTGCACGCACAACACAGTTGCTTTCCTCCCGCTGTCCTGGTCTTGATGATAACAAGAGCATATGCACTGTTTAAGAGGAGGAAACTGGACCTGCATGCTCTTGCACTCCTAGGAAGAGGCTTGTTTGGCTTTCTCTATGTTTCACATAGAACAGAGCAGCCAGGCCTTTCGCACGGCTACATGCCCTATTTTACTCTCCAGCCCACTTCCTCACACAGCTGGGGAAGATCTGGATTTAAGCACACAGTTCTCCTGCCCAAACTGGGGGGAGCAGTATTTAAGGCTTGCATGCAAACAAAACTTGTGTGCCATTGCGTGCACCTCTCTTCAAACAGGTGTTCGAAACTAAATTTTGCTCAGGATGCTGAGAGTTTAAGCAGCAGGCGAGAGATGCTCATTCCCAGCGTGGAGGAAAAGCACAAGGAAGGTCCATGTGACTAGACGCTAAGAGGGTCCCTGCTTCCCAAGCACCTTCAGCCCAACCTCTGCTGCCATCGTGTGGCCAGACACGGTAGCGCATGGTGCAATTTAATTTGTGGGATGGATTCCTAACACCACCAGCAAAATGGGGGCAAAATGAAATGGGGCACAGAGACACGGCATGGGCGCTGCAGAGGCTGCCTGCAGGCCCTGCTCTCTCCCGCCTGGACACCCCCTTACCTTCGTAGCCCGAGTGGATGCGCTCGGCAATGAGCAGGCAGCAGGGCTGTCCCTCGGCGCTGTCCGAGTCCTGCACTTTGGTCAAGTAAGGCGTGAGCCGGAAGGGGTAGTAGCGCAGACCGCGGCCACTCTCGTAGCCTCCGCTGAGAAACAAATGCCTGCAATAAGACCAGAGGCCAGAGGAGACCAGGACGACCAGGAGGGAGCAGAGCAGCAGCAGCCGTGACGGGGCCAGAGGTGGGGAACCTTGCAGGTGCCACCATGTCCCTCCTGCCCACCTGTCACCCATGTCACACCTGGGGGAGGGGGGTCCTCCCTTCTCTCACCAGCTGACTAGAGGAGGGATTTTTCCCCCTCTCTCCTCAGGTGGGGCATCTTCTTTCTGCACATTATTTTCTAAATCATTTTTTTTTCCCTGGAAAAGTTTAAGCATCCAGTAAAGCCCATAGCCCTGTAGCCACCTTGCAGTGGCAATGGCAAAGCCGTTTCACAGGTGGGAAAACATAGGCAGGGAAAAGGGCTTGCCCAAAACTGCCCTGCAAAGCCCATATGCAGCTGAAAACTGACCAGCACTGTTTAAATTCCTAGGTTGCCCCTTGACCAAAGTGATGCTCAAGATGGCTTAGCAAGTAATAAAGTAGTACTATCAAGAGGAAAATGTTTAAAAAGATATAGAGAACTGGCTGTTGGAGCCACCCTATAATACTGATTGGCAGTCCGGGCCCAGAATGCACTGAACCCAGCACAACGCAAAGCTAGCCATCCAGACATTATAAAAGGTGTTGCTATCAAAACATATTGGCATATACATACAAATAAATACAGAGACATGAGCTTTCCACTTCTGTTTTCCTGCTACCCAGCACACTCCTTGCTTGTGACTCACTGGTTTGGGTCTAACTCTGAAAGCGTGTGCGGAGCAAGGAACTGGAGTGGGTAGATGCAAAATTCTCTCCCCCCCCCCAAAAAAAAAAATACAAAGCAAACTGCATCTTTCTCCCTTTGAAAGGGGGATATAGGCCAACCCACGAGCACATTAAATGAGTTGAAACCTGCAGTCATTCTTCAGGCTAAGCAAGGAGACACGGACGACATGTGAGGCCAACCACGTGATTCACACACGTCAAATTGTAGGGAGAACACCACTTAGGGTGGAGGGTAAAAACACACATAGAGGATGAAATGGGAGCCCTGAGCCTTGCTCCACATGGCTGAAAAAAGCACAGTTCTCTTGCTCTCCTATTTGGTGAGATTTTAAAAAAAGCCAACCTTTCTGTCCCCTCACCCCTCAAGAAAGCCTGGGGATGAAAATGACGGGGGGGGGGGGCAGTGTTCTCTCTCCGTCTTTGCAAAATTCAAATGCTGTGGTCTTCAAAACACAAGAGGCACAGGTCCTGGTTCTTTTGGACACACCTGAAGGTTGGTTTGTTGACACATCAGATTTGTGCCGCTAGTGCAAGCAACCTCTGCCAATTTACATACACCTCAGAACCCAGATTGCCTACACTTTCAAGGGGGACTTTAAGAAGGCAACGCTGCTCAAACTAGAAACTGTTTGCCCTGTGGGAAAAGACAGCAAGGACTTTGGTCTACAAGGATCAGGCAGGATCATTTCAGGATGGAATCTCCTGCTAAGCAGCCCATACAGATGCCAGGAACCCTCATTTAGGAACCACTTCCCGGAATCGGTCTCCACCATTTCTTCCACTTAGCCCAGCTTCCTTCCCTCCCTCAAAATCTGATGAAGACAAAACTCACCTGATACGACAAAAGACCGATTTCTCTTTGGTGTAATCCATGGCAGCTGCAGCTGCAAAGAGGGAAGGAGGGAGAAAGGGGCAGGTGAAGGATTAGCTAAGAACTGCAGCAAGCTGGAATCTGGCCCTTTGCTCAGTTCCTTACATGAGCCAAGTTCTTAGCCGCTTCAGAAACCGGCAAGCTTCTTTTTAAAACCTGAGGCGAGATGCAAGAGGATTTCTCAGCCACCGCAAAGGGCGTAAAGGTTCCATTTGGGGGGTGGGAGGAACTATAAAAAACGAACACCCCTGCCACTTCGGATTAGCCCAATTTTCTAAAGCTGCCTGTGCCAATCAAGGGCCCTCTGGGTGTTCCGGACTACAAACCCCATCAGTCCCAGCCAGCCAGAACACTTACTGGCAGAGGTGCAGGCGCTCCAGGAGGGCAAGTGGTATGGCGCTGTGGACCCATAGAAGATGCTGACATCTTGCGGCGCCAGGAACTCTGCAAACTTGGCCCCCTTGAAGACATCCTTCTTGCAGCGCAGGATGAAGGCTGCCTGCTCTGAGATGTAGACGATCTTCCCCGTGGTGAAAGAGACGGCCACCGAGAATGTGTCCTTTGAGAGCAAAAGCAGCAGGGTTAAGGTTGGGGAATGGCAGCTGTTTTATGGGTGTGGTCTCCCCACTCAAGGAGGAGGGAGAGCTTGTTCTCAAGGTGGATTCTAGTCTTGACAGCTGTTTTCAAAAGGGTTAGGCCAATAGGGAGAGGGCCAGGCCTACGAGAGGCTGCCAGCCATGGCAGCTCAAAGGCTGCTGATCTGGAATTACCAAATGCCGCGACACAGAACAGGGAAAGGCCACTGCCTTTGTGCCCTAGAGGTGCCTGGAAGCTTTAGGCTGGCCTCTGCTAAGGAAGACAGGGTGCTGGGTTCAGCTTGGTCCTTAAATACGCATGGAGATATCGAAGCTGGCAGCACCCAGCTGGATTGCAGTGTCCATTCTGGAAGCAGGCGTGCACACTGGAAAGCCAGTCAAGAGCACTTCTTTAACGAGAGGCAAGATTTCTCTGGCGGTGGCATCGAAATGACCAGCGAGAAGGAAAGGCCTGGGGTGTGACGAACAAGGCAGAATACTCACGGGGTTCTTGAGAGTGTATTCTGAGGTGATGCTTTCCAGCTCCTCAATAGTGTAGGTGGACATGTCCAGATTGCAGGGCTGGTTGTCATCAATGGTCCACTGCTGGTAGTAATCTTGGCTGGCTGGAAAGGGGGAAGGAGGAGCACGTTAACAAGAGATCTGCAGAGCTCTGAAAGGCAAAAGGCCCTCGCTTTATGTGTGACCAGCTGGGCGCTTTTATTCAACAGGATCGCACCTGGATCCACACTTTTGTGGGAGAGAAAACCAGGCGCATCACCCTTGCACAAAAGCCCACAGGCACAACACACTGTGCAAACTGCATGGAAATTACTGTGCTCTTCATGCCAACAGGGACACATAAAAGAAGCGCCTGCCCACGGCCCTTTGAGCCTCAGTAGCCCTAGACTCCTGGCAGGGGTTTCTGGCTCAAATAAGGGGAAGAATTTGAGGGGCTGGGTGGGAATGGGACCTTTACTGAGGTGGCTGGCAAATAAGTCTGTGCTGCTGTGGTTTACAGCAAAGTCAGCAAAGCATAAATACAAACACACACACACACAAAGGTCACAGAACGTACCTTGCACCTGTTTCACACAGGACAGTGCATACTGCAGGGTGGCCAGAGTCCCTGACTTCCCCTTGTTGCGCTTCTCGGAGGGCAGCCGGATCTTCATCTCCTTCAGGGCCTTCATGAGCTCCTTCTGAGTCTTCACACGGGCAGACTGTTCACTGCTGCAGTGGCACAAGGAAGACACAAACAGGGGTCAGGTCAGCTGCAAAAAGCAGTCAGAGGCTCCTTTGGGGAGGGGGTTGCACTGATTGGCTGAACTGACTGCGCATCTTTTTCCAAGTGCCCAATGGAAATGGAACCAACTCAAAATAACTTGGCCAGTTGTTGTATTTTTAGAGGAAATAAAATATATCGACTTTGACTAAAAGCCACATACAAAATGGCTTTCCCCCCGCCCCCTTTTCCCCAATTGATTTTATGGCTCTTGTGTGACAGAATTCCCCCTCTTCATTATGTGTTATCCCAGGAAAGAGCTCTCAGAAACGGCCATGAGTTTTCAGAAAACTTATTTCAGCTGTCAATTTTGAAGCATTTTACTGGACTTTTGTTCCCCCTGTGCCAAGCCAAGTATGTTCCTCCTGCCCAGTCCTTGCTTACCTGCAGCCGCTAGTTGATGGGTTGTCTTGCTCAGAGCTTGCACTGAGAAGGCTGTAGGCCACAGAGCTGCTGGGAGGAGATGGGCTTTGGGAGTTGGAGCTGCAGAGAGATGCAGAGCACAGATGAGTTTAGCTTGCTTGGGCAGCAAACAAAAACATTCTATGAAATTCAAAAGTCTGCATCAGAATGGACTAGCCCAAGTCGGTCCCACAAGAGACCACTTTACCACACCTTTGCAACCCCAATCACTTCCTTACCTCTTGTTGCTTTCGGTGGTTTCCAGGAGGGCTGAGTCTTTGCCATTGCCACTGCTGTGGGAGCTGCTGTGAGAGTCACCATGTGACTCATTGCCACTGGAGCCATTGCTGTTGACATCCATGTCATCGCTGGTCTGGCCCTGGGCTTCGCCCCCACGCTGGGCTCGGGCTCTCCGTGGGGCTCCAGCCCCACCACCTCCGCTGCCACCGCCACTACTACCACCACCCTCGAAAGGGCTCTGCCCCGGCTCACAGCCAGCACTCATTACTGATTCTGGGACATGGACGCCTCCTTGGGAAACTGAGGGCAGCGGTGAGAAAAAGGTTGGGACTTCCACAGCTGCTAAGGCAACAACAAAGCTTTTGTTTTTCTTCAAAAGAAAGGAGAAGCACTGGTCAAAGAGGATTCCTCTATGGCCTGTGTCTTGCTGGATGGATCTGATCAGAGTTGAAAGAGTCTTAGGGGACACCTATTGAAGGGAGGGAGAGAGACAAAATAAAGTGTTATAAAAACTGATTCAACAAGAAATCCAGATTCAGAGCTATGTCAAATATAAAGCAACCCTCTAAGGCCTATGTTAGGGAAAGTGAGTGGGATCACTTCTCTATACTGAACCAAATATACTAGACTGCCCTTGGAAAAGCTACACACGGATTGCCTCCTCTGCCACGCAGATCCCCCAGGTAGTGGGATCTCTTTGCCATGATACTGAGTGTCAAATGGCAGCTGTTTGAGCCTGAAACCAAAACACAGTATTAAGTAATAGGGCTTACAGTGGATTATCTGGTCCAGTATCAGAAGCCCTTCTCTGCTTTTATATAAACTAGGCAGCTCAGCCCTTCGGGTTCTTGGATACGGGAACATCTGGTGGCTGAAAGAGCACCATGGTCCTTCTTGGGGGGGGGGGGAGGAAGGTGCTCTAGAGCACTACAGACCCCTTATTTAGGTTAGTGCTCTTGGATAATTAAGAAATGGCAAGGAGTTCCTGAAAGCGCTTTCATTCACCCCTCCTCGTTCTGACCCCTCTCTCTTCAATCTGGAAATCCCAAGCCTTGTTTGTTCCGCACAGCCCCAACCCATTGCTGTGGTGCTCATCAATCACAAAGGTCATGATATCCAAGCGCGGGAGTGGGGTGGCTTTCTAGGCTTCCAGGGAAGTTAAGGCTTATGTGACCTTGTGCCAACATTGCTGCCTTCTGGAAATAAAGTTTAGAGGAGAAAGGAAAGATGAAAATACAGTCAAGATGAAAGCCCAGGCTGAAAGGGAAGCGCAGCCAAGGCCCAGAACATCCTTCTTTCCCTACAGAATCAAGAGTGGCAAGCCTCTACCAAGCACAAAACGCCAGGGATTAGTTTTCAGGCATTTAAAATATAAAAATTCATACAAGAGTCTTTGAAGGGCTACTGGGAAGTAGTACTCATGGGCAGGGAAGAAGCTGGGTCTGGTTCTAAGTGGAGATACGAGTTCTAAATCCTTTCTCATTCATGAAGCTCACTGAGTGGCCTCAGCGAAAGCATCACTAGATGTAAAGCTCTTTGGGGCAGGGACTGCTTCATATTTGTTGGTTTTGCTTCTGTTCCCTGTGAAACATCAAGGGTGCTACATCAATGGTGCTACATCACCATCAACAACAGTGGTAGTGGATAATGAATGTGTACAAGGGTTCGTCTGCCTTAACCAATTTTGGTTACAGTGGCATTTTGTTTAAGCTTAGTAGCAAAGGAGAAAGGATGCTTTAACTGTTTTATAAAATTATTCCAGAATCAAATGTTTCCCCTTTCTCTGGGAAGGGAAACCATAAACAGAGTCTGGAAACTGTTTCCTCTGTTTGACTCCCACCTTCACCGGTCCTTGCCTCCAAAAAGGTGAGCAGCATGGTGGGGACGGGGACTGAGAAGAATTATGAACACTGACACGCAACACCCAGAATTTTTTTTTAAAGAATACTACAGACAATGATCACACAGTGGCTCAGACTGCCTCAGTTCTATGGGGTTAGCTAACCTTTAATCATATTATCAGCGCAATTTAGCCCCCTCTGACCATGCTACATTCCAGGACAGAGCACCTGGACACAACTGGAAACATTCAAAAGGGGTTGGCATAGCAACAGCTGTAGCTCCCTTCGCCCAGCAGCAAAGTAAGATTTTTAGTCAACTAAGCAGAAGCAGATATTTCATTGCACCTAAGCTCTTTTGTGTGGATTTAAGTCAGAGGTCTATTTCTTTTTTAGAATGTCCTCCGCTCCCCCCCCCCATCCCCCGGGGCTTCTATTACTCAAGAAGGTCCATGTACCAGGCTGTCCTTTAGCCAAACTATATTTAGCTCTTCTAATTTTGGATGCTTGCTATCTTTAATCTTAATTACAAAGGGGAGATTCACACCCCACTCTCCCTAAAGTCGGTAAAACCAAGTGAAAGCTCCTGTTTTAAAGACCAGCTCTAATCAGCATTTTCCATCTCTGCTAGCAGAGGTTTTAGTCAGTGATCCTGGCAGAGAAAGCATTTTTTAAAAGGAAGAAACAAAACATACTAAATAAAGAAGGAGGCGGTGATCTTTTTTTCTATTATTATTATTATTCATCTGCTATAACCTGAGACCCTAGGAACAAAGAGTGCCACATTCCACAGGGTCACCCCAGGAACACAGGACCCAGAGCTCCGGGTCCTGGCAGATGAATAAAGCAAATGTCGGAGGATTACAAATGCAGTTACCTCAGAGCGGTTTCCTCTTGGCACATTTTTTTTAAAAATCATGTTCTTTGCAAATGTTCCCCACCGTGGCTTAATTTTAAGTAGCAGTGCTCAAGGTCACAGCTTTACACTCCGCAAATTTCAGAACAACAAAACTCCCATAGTTCCAATGAAGGTGTGACTAGGGATGATGATTCAGAATCACAAAGTTTGGCATCTCAACGAACATCCAGAAGAGGCTGTGATTACACAGGTCCGCCTTCCCCCAACCTGGTGCCCTCCAGGTCTTTTGGACTCCATTCCCAGCCAGTAGGGAGGTGCTAATGGGAGCTGTTGCCCAGAACACCTGGAGAAGGCCAATACAGGTTTAAGTGCCAACTTTTGAGCGTTACAGAGCTCTTTGCTCCTGTGCTTGATTAAGAGTTCTGTGAAACATGTAATCTTAACACAGTATACGGCCCCATAGGATGCCAGTAGATGCACACGGCTCTTCAATTTACGAAACTGATTTGGACGTGGCTGGATTACTGTTTATACTTCAAGGCAAGTAGCATGATTGGCCTGTTGAACTGCAACATGAAATGTCCTGTGCCAAGTTAACTACATATGGCATAAGCTTCCGTGGGCAAAAGCCTGCTCTGGAAGTTCATTTCACATGGCAAGACAATCCTCCTGCCCAAAGTAGATTTTTTCCCCCACCCTTTGGTTGTAACTTCCACATTTGTGTGGTGGAGTCATCCCACTTGTTTTCCTCCTTTTCTCCTCGTCACAATTTCCCAAGAAAATTTCAGAAATGCAACAGAAATGTTGCATTGCCAGTTTTACAGACAACCTGGTTGGCTTCTGAATCTTTCAACAGGTGGCGGACATGCAGAAATCAGCAGGGAAAGCTTGTTATAATAGCAGAGAGGTAACCGTCACTGCCTGATCATGAATGCAGAACAAGTTGCTCTTAAAAAGATATAAGGAGGAGGGGCTTGTGAAACAATCAGCAACTAGGCAGCCAGGAAAGCCCTGCCCAAAAAATGCACAGGACTGGAGAGATTGGGGGGAAGAAACCTTTAGTTCGTTTTCTATCACATGTGTCCTAAGAGTAACAAGGAAGCCTTTACATAGCCATTTTCCTGGTTGCTTGTGGCAATACTCAGGTGGCCAGGAAATAAAGTTTTGTAAAACTGGAAGGGTTTTTACTTTAGGCCTCCAAAGTGATAGTTAGCAAATAAATAAAATAATGTGATTTTTTTTATTTTGCAAAGAAGGGGGAGAAAGTGTATCTAAGCATGTGGCCATTGTGGGATCAGCTCTGGTGCCATGCCAATAAAAGATTTGCACAGTGTGGTGAATGCCAAAACAATGCTGCAAACGACTGCGGTTTACGAAATAAAAATAGACTGCTGCAAGCAGCGGTAAGGTTGACTGAGCAATTTTCTTAAAAGGGGTTTATGGTTCGAATCACGAAGTTTCAAAAACAAGAGCGCTTGCATATCAAAGCAAGCTACGCTGACGTCAGAGGCAAGGAAAGTGGCGGTGGACAAGCCACACACCCTTGGAGACTGCCTATCCCACAAAGCCACTCCCAAGCTAAGCAGTCATCAGGACTTTGCAGAAACTCCTGCAAGGGGTTTCAAGACTGTGGTAGCAGTGAAACCCACAAGCAAGCATCAATGCAGAGACAGTCCCATTTGAGATTATGATATCATGGTCCCCACACACACCCTTTCCCCCTTGTATTAAGTGACCCAAATACCCATTTTCTCCTCCCAACTTCCCACAAACCCTCTCTCTCTCTCTCTTTCCCTCCCTGCTCCCCCAACCATGCAAAAAAAGGAAGAAATCAGAAATTGCTGGCTTACAGGTTGGCCCCATGGAATGACTTGCTTTCAAGTAGGGGTTTCCATCAGCTGGAAAAACAGCAGACAGGCACACCCCCCCAAGAGGCATGCAGAGAAGCCGTTCCTTCCAATACCCCCACCCTACCCTCCTCATCTGCAGTCTAGAAATCTGCCCAAGCTCACACCCTTGGCTGTGGCACACAGAGAACAGGAGAGAGGCGATTGCAGAGCCACCAGCCACCTAGAAAGACTGTCCTCCTGCAGCCTCCCACCAAGTTGCCCAGAAATCCCCTGTCTTGCAGAGAGAGAGAGAAAGGAAGACACTCCCCCTTCCGCCTCAAGCACATGCCAAAGCGTGTGCTGCCCGTTTTCCTCTTCCCTTCCCCGCCCCCACTGCCAGCCACATTACGAAGCCTCTTCCGAAAGAAAACACAGAGAGAACATTCCGTTCCCGAAGAGCCCCACGTGATGCAGCCGTGGGAGCAGCCGCTGCCGTCATCACACTGGAGCTGCCAGGGCAGTGCCTAGACTTTGCCAAGCAGTGCAGGGAAAGAGTAGACGGAAACCCCTTTGAGAAGGCGGTTTAAAGTGGGAGGGAGCATGCCCGGTATCGCTAATAGTAATAACAATAACAACTCATTATTTATATGCAACCCTTTTAAGTTACTCACCAGTAGTGCGAGTTAGAAGGTCCTGCTTCTCTGGAGCTATTAGCCGACACAAGCCTGGGACGGGGAAAACTGCGCTCCTGTTACCCTTGACCAGCCCCTGGCGACTCCGCTGCTGACCCAACACATCCTACGGCTGACCCTCCTCCAGAGAGCAGAGCGGGGAGCACGGCTGAGTTGTGGCAGCACGGCACACTGTGGGCAGCAAAGCCAGGTTAGCCTTCCCTTCTCAGCAGAGTCTGTAGCAGCCCACTGTGTAACCAGGCAGGCAGGCAGGCGGAGTAGCTGTGGCCAGGAGCCCAGTGATGTCAGCAACCCAGTTAAACACTCCGCACGTGTACCGAGGTGCTGCTACCAGCAGGGCCTGGGAGGATGCCATTGGCTGGCTGGCAGAGCCAATGGGGCCACAGAATTCTGACTGCATAATCACCAGCAACGGGTTTGTCATTCATCCAGGGACTGTGCTTGGGGAAAGGGGTGGGGGAGATTAGAGCGCAAATAAATGCCAGTAAGGGCCGGAAGACGGATGCTCAGCCCCAGCGTGAAGAGTCTATTTGAAGGCGCTCAGCTACCATGCGTGTCGGTTGCTATTTAGAGCCATGCACACAAATTAAAGCACTCAATAGCACTTCCTGAATCAGCTCTTCGTTGTCATGCTGGCACCAAGCTCCAGGCCTATTATGTGCCTGCTTTTGCATTGCTGTTCCCCTTTTTGTTTTGGAGCCCCCATGGTGGGCGGAGCCACAGGCCCCCACCCCAAAAAAGCATGAGAAATGAAGTGTGGCTCACGCACCTTTTGTGCAGTAGGCTATGTTGCAGCCACACAAAGTTCGTTGTGCACCATCATGCACATAACTTTCCACCCAGGCAAGGAAAAGGCTCAAAGATCGTTTCAGCCAAGCCAAAGCATTCAAGGAGGGTGCTGAGGAGTGGTGTGGCAAGAGGTGCAGCGGGGGGGGGGGGGTACTGGGCCCCACATCTCTCCTGGGAGTGATGCAATGGTTCGGGCACCAACAGGGTCCACACAGCTGAAAAAAAAGCAACGCGGGCCTGCAGGGCGCCAAAGTGGAATGGGGCTCGCGCATTGGGATCCTGGCATGCCCTGTCTCATCCTGCAGCACCTCGCCCTGCCCCTGCAGGTGTCTCATCCCCTCATGCGCAGCATGCATGTGCAGAGCGCATGAGCCGACCCAAGCCACTAGCTATGGTATCACTGGGTGTGGCCTGGGAAGAGTACTGAGGGCCGGAAAGATAGGGCTAAGGGCCAGAGGGACCCAGCCCTGAGGCCTCTCCCTTCACTTACAGAGTGCTGAGTGGGCAACATTACATTTCCGTGCCCAGGTGATGCTCAGTGCCAAGTTGTTTCACCTGGACTTTCAATATTCAAAGGGTGCTCCAATTTTTGTGGAATCGGAAGGAAACGCAAAACTCACATGAAGGGGCAGAAGGCTTACACTCACAATTCAAACAGCAAATATTCATTTTCTAAATTTTATTTTATTTATAACCCTCTTTTCCCTTTCCCATTTGTTAAATGTGAAAATAAAACATTAATTTTTAAAAAACTCAAATAAGAAAGAAAATAAAACAGAACCTCATAGTTCATTGATCACAACAAATATTATTGCCTTTCAGTTTAGTAGCACAAACACCTGGTGCAGTGAGGTGCTGGCCACAACGGCTAGAAGCCAGCATGGGGCACATAAAATATTGACTCTGGGTGTATTATCTGGCCATCATGCTGCCTTACTTTCTGGTGATAAGGCCACTGCAGTGGATGCCTTCTTCTGCCCCAGGCAGCCTGCCAGCTGCCAGAGGGATCAGTATTTTGTTAGCAGATAACATGCAAAACAGAAAGGCTGCCAGGTCCCTCTTCCTCCTCCTCCCCCATCTCCAATATGCCTCTTGTTTTGGCTGTCAACCAAGGATTCGTACAGCTTAAAATGCACCCCTTGCTCCCCGAAACTTGAAATGGGCTATTGTGGCTCCTATGCCTCCCATAACTCTCTGGCAGGCAGAAAATTCAGTAAGTACCACTGAACGTTCAACCAATCTTACTAGATTTACTAGCCTGCTTACCCACAAATAAGCCTACTTATTTACAGCGGTTACAAACAAAATTTTAAAAGAACACAATCTGCCATACCTTGTCACCTGGAGCAGATTCTTCTTCACCACGAGCAAGCAAGGAGAGCAGCTATATCCAAGCTTGACATAACTCTGCCCCTTGCTGCCCTGAAAACTCTCACGAAACAATCTCACATCCCTTTTGCCCACAATGTAAAGCAACTAGCGTAATGATTTCTGTGTCTAAAGTTGCTTTAAAAAACCTTTATGATAATTTTTTTCTGTTATCAAATATTTCTGGACAGGGTGTCTCCTGCTCATGTTGCTGTACTATATACTGATGCCTTGATTTATATGTTATGTAATAGTTTATTTTGCATAATTGTTATGCCACCCGGGAGAGCTGCCTGAATGTACTTGTATTAGTGCTGCGCCTACAAGGTTTGGGTATTAAAAGGGCGCTGCAAGAGGACGCTGACAGCCAGAAACAAGTTGCAGTGGGAGGACTCAAGGGGTGCAAAGAATAATTGCAGAATGCCCAGAAAATAAATGCAGGTAGCCTAATCAATAAATATATTATTGCAAAAAAAGTAAAAATGGGGACTTGGTACTTTCTCAGTTGTCCTGCAGCTTTTGCATTCACTGGCCAGGAAGGTGGAGGCAATTTAAGTGCTTAATGAACTTTTTGCCAGAATCATTCCTGCAGTAAAATTGCTAAAGACTATTCAAAACTGAAAGCTAAAATTCAGAGGGGTTTGAACTATTCATGGGCTGGGGGGAGGGTCACCCCCCACCCCCAGCCTATATATGTGATTTCCTTGGGTTAAGACATGGGGAGAAGCATAAATCAGAATGCTTTTGTCTCTTAACTACATGCAACACAGTTGCCAGCTAAAGCCCTAAAATGTTGCTATTGAATGAAAAC
The DNA here is from genome assembly GCF_964106915.1 of Podarcis gaigeae. Lineage (NCBI taxonomy): Eukaryota > Metazoa > Chordata > Lepidosauria > Squamata > Lacertidae > Podarcis > Podarcis gaigeae. Next base: position 5,734,106 of record NC_139689.1, on the reverse strand, counting down.
GGCAAGTTAGTTTGTTTTTGAAGTTTGTGCTCCGTTTGTGCAGGTGTGGAACTCCCCCTACCCCACACTGGAAACAACAGGGGCAACCTGCAGACACATAGGCTCAACATGCCGGACCTACCCAGAGCTCTGGCCCAGTGCAGTGCTCTCAAGGGCATGTCCTACTGGATCACTGACAGCTGTTTTATTGCCCCAGGGCAGACTTTGCCAATGAGGGCGCCAGGTTGGCAATGCCTGCCCTAGAGAGACTCAGTGCCTGGGTTCTCTTCCATACAGAAAACTGGTGGGCATGAACACATGGAACACCAGTGGGTGTGACATCAGCATACACAATGTTGGCCATTCAATAAGAGCTTTTTTACACGTCATATATGTCTTTTTCTGCTAGCACTCTAAAAAGGTCTCTTAAATTTTTCCAACGTCTTTAGCCTGAAAGCTTCAACCGAGGCACCATAAAACACACACCACCGCCCCGCAGGTCTCCAGCTGCAGCCAGGGAGATAAAGGCTCGGCGGATGTAATTTTCCACTCGCCTTTGTTTAGCCTGAATTATCCATTCTTGCGTCGACACATGGTCAGGAAGGGAGCAAAAGCAGGCCTCTGGTGGCCCGTTTCCCCCTCCGGATACAAAGGCACAAACACACACAAGCATCAGCGTTATGCTCTCCGAACAAAGGAGCTCTGGCTGGCATTGTAGCCGCCTTTTGTAACCCTGAACAGTGGGACCCCCTAACGGCTCCCTCTCTCTATTCTCTCATTCCTTACGCCCGAAGCCACAAAGCGCCAGCGGTAATTGCACTCTCCATTGGTCCTCTAATGCGCACCCACGAGTGCCCTGGGCCTCTCGCTGACCTCTTTCTTACTGGGTGGATGGAGAGCTCTCCTGCGTAGCCACTCATTCAAAGGAAGGTATTACCAACTGCTGAAGAGGGGAACTAGACTGACCAGAGGAAACGTACTCTGCAAAATCTGCCAAGGTGGGGATTTTAAAGATGATTTTAATGCTTTATTGTTTTATCGCTTGTTGTTTGCCAGCCTGGGCCCCTTTGGGAGGAAGGGCAGGATATAATTTTAATAAATATTTCTTTATCCCTGGGGCTATTACGGGGGAAATTGCATTTCTGCTCCATAAGCAGCCCACTGATTCTTGAAATCATTTAGGAGAAAATGTACTTCCAAATAAAAAGTTTTAAAAGGTAGACATTTCTGTCCCTTGCTGCAGTGTTTCAGATTTCACAGAACTCTTCATCAGGGAGGGAGAGAGAAACCCAGCATTGAAAAAACATAAATGGAGATAAAACCACTGCTCAGTTTCACAGTGCTCACATGCTCTATATGTCAAAGAGGATGGAAAACATGGGTAATAAAATAAGCTTCCAACAGACTGGTGGGGAGCCAGAGAGGATGAAGAGAAGTCAGACTTCTGACTTTTTGCTCTATTGCAGCCAGTAACACATGGCCCAAATATCCAGGAGAGTTGGCTGGGGTTAAAAAAAAAACCCCACCGGGAAGTATAGGAAAAAGCCTGTGCTCAGCTGCAATCAGGGAAAAGCTATTCAGAATCAGGAAGCCCTTTAATGCAGCTGCCTGTAAGAGGGACAAAAGAGACTGATTCAGCAAACCACTGAACGGAACAGGCAGGAAATGACTGCTGTATAATGATTACCACAAATGAGCCCACTTGAAACAAAAGTGCAAGCCAGGGGTTCAGCTGGCCGGGGGGGGGGGGGAGGACGGACGGACGGACCCTGCAGTGTAAGGACAGAATGGCTTGGCTCCTGAATAAGTGAAAAGAGGGTCTCATGAAGGCTGAGGTGGAGAGTGGAAGGGATAGTGGAGTTTTCTTCCCTTTACAGTTACAGGTAAACAGGAGTCTGCTTAAAGATAACCAGGGATTCAGGCTTGCAAAGAACCAGTCTACTGTGGGAAATATGAAGTCCTTCAGAGCCCAAGTAAGGAAAGTGCCTTTCACCCCATTTCAGCACACAGAATTACTCACACTGGGATGTTTTGAGAGATGGGCTAACAGAAAATTGCGTTGGCTAGTAACTTGTGTTGACCTATTTGAAAGGCTGCCTTGACTAATTATGCAGATATGTCTTTGTTTTACAGTGTCAATAATATAGCCATTGAGTTCCCTATAAAATATGCATTGGCACTAATTGAGCAACTTTGAAGTGTACTGGAATGCATGTTGTGGTTAATCATTTAACTGCCACTAGAGGGAACTATTGAATACGTGCTGCAATAACGCTTAAGCAGGACAGCAGATACAGTAACCCATCCTGCTTAACGTAGCCTTCCTCAAGCTCGTGCCCCTTTGCCCCAGGATTTTCCCACACTTGCCCCTTCCCCTCTTCCCTGTCTCAGGAACATGTGGCCAAAGGACCACAAGTCCTGGTCCTGAGCTCCCCAAAACATCAGCTATAAGGATACCTGAACATAGGAATCTTTACTCCTGGTCAACATATTTAAGTCAAACTTCCCCTCAAGAGTGAAGCATGGGAGGTAGAAACTGCAGCTTGCAGATCTTCAACTAAAAACACAGCATGCTGAGAGGTTCTGGGGCTACTGCAAAGGGAAGGTCGGCTGATCCCTTCTCACGTCCAAGGCTGCAATTCTGCTTTGCTCCCTCTCACAGCTCTGTCTCTGCCCTTTGCCGCCTCAGCCTGGCAGGCTGTCAACTGTAATAAGAGCAAGCGGAACTCCCTTCCAGCAAGTGTGGGCCAAATTCTTTCCATAACCAGGTCATCTGCTCCAGCCTGATGGTCGGCCATCATGTCGCTCCTCTCTCATTCAAAACTCTTATGTAACACTCCCCAGCCAAGCTCACAAGGCAGCTGGAAAGAGCAGCTGCTGCGAGGGGGGAGGAGCCATCTCACAGAAGCTCCTCCCCCTTGCCGCATAGCCAAGGGTTATTTCCACAGAGCGAATTTCCAGAGCAGAGGCGGCAGCCTATAAAAGGCAGAAGGGAACACTGTGTTCTTTTGGCTCACTCTACAAGTTCAAGGAACTGACAGCTCCTCCCTGACGCCGCCCGCAGCAACATGTTAATTTCGTCTCCAAACAAAGAGGAGCGATATAATGAAAGCAGTGACGGTGCAAGGAGCAAAACATTTCCTATGAGTCACAGACGCCAAGGAAACTGGCAGGGGCTTTGCCTGCACAGATGGACACCCCAGAATTAATTGCACCCTGTTTGGATAGATTTGGGGGCACAGAAAATCATCTCTTCACCCACTCCAATTTCCAAAGGGGTATCTGTATCTACAATGCATCACTGAGCAGCAAACAGAGGAACTTCACTCCGTGGGGCAACCAATCCAAATGCCACATTAAATTCCGGACATTTCTCAAACTTTGGTCTCCAGCTTTTGTTGGACTGCAGCTCCCATCATCCCTAACTAGCAGGACCAGCGGTCACGGATTATGGAAGCTGTATTCCAATAACAACCGGAGACCAAATTTTGAGAAACAAAGAATAGAAGCACGGGGTCTGATATTAGTCATCCTCAGAAGTATATGACATGACTAACTTAGATCCATTTATTTTACTGGGTCTATTCTGAGGAGAACTCAGCTGGACACAATCTATTATGTCACACTGCAGGAGCAACCAGTCTTATGATCACCCCTCCTCTTTTTATACCACTGGACTTCCAATAGTTAAGCCTTCAAAACAGAACCGTCCACCCAATTTGTTGTGCTTCTGGTTTCTCCAGCTTTGGGAATATGCCGCCCCCTGCTGGATGCACCCAGCCTCTCCAAAGCCCGTGTGCCAGCAGCAGACAGCCTGTTTCTACATGAGTGCCCCGCCCAAATGTACAGAGTCTGATTGAGCCACAGTGTCCCAGAACAGCTCAGCAAAACTGGGGCAGAGCTTCAGCCGGGGAAGTGAGAGATGCTGGGAAATTGCAGCCTGCCACGTGGATCAACACTCCGAGATCGGAAGCCCCGCCCAAGAACTCGCGCCCAGGAGCAGTCATTGCTGCGCCACACCCAACCTTCCCAATGGCCTTTCCCCTACTGTATACTCTGCTGCTGAAGTGAGGGGAGGCGAGGGAGGGGTTTTCTGTGATTCTACCAGCTCGAACTACAAACCTCTGAAGTCAGCAGTAATATATGTAATCCCACCCACCCAAAGTACCGCCTGTTTCTGGCCACCAGCAGAGCTTTTTTCACCACACAGGACTCTTTGACTGGCTCAACGCTAGCTGTCCCAAATGAAGTCTGAAGTCTGTAGCAGCGAAAGCAGAGCAAGTTTGGCTTTTGCTACCAGCTATTTAACATTGTCAATGGATATTCTGTCCTCTGTGCCCAGCTCCTGGCGTTCATACTTGTTTTGGATGGCTTATGAAGATGCCCTTTGGAGTTTCACTCACTGGGCAGTCTCCATCTGGATGAAGTCCCTTCCAGTTCCCTGCTCCAGCCTAGCTTTTAAACAGTACTGAGAGAATCAAGCAACTCCAACTGGGCCAACTTCTTGGAAGGAACTATCGCCTGCAGGAACCTGTGAAGCTAGCAAAGCTGTTTTCAGGCCAGGATGTCTGCCGTTCCTTCTTTCGGAACACAGCTGACGTTTAAATCTGGGGTTAGTGGCTGCTGATTATAATCGTTTCTGCAAAAGGGACCTTGACCTGCTGGGATGCCTGGCACTCGGATGTTCTCACAGTAATCCGGCCGCTGCGCTTTGCTCTCTGGAGCCCGCTCCCCTCCCTCAAGAGTTAAGCTCCACTTCAGCTGTTCCCTTTTGGTGGCACATTTTGCCTGTCCCAGCAGCACGCCACATAAAGCAGCACTTGTCAGACCTCACCACTCATGCATCTGACTCGTTTTCTGGGTCATCTGATGATGAAGGAAACTCATATTCCTGGGTATTCTCTTTGGGGGGGGGCAGTTATTTGAGAGATAAATACAGCTCTTAGTGTGGAAGCAGCAAGAAGCTCAGGACACTTTCAGAATAATGATGGGATGAATGTGTGTGTTTTCTTAATCAACATCGTTTCAAAAAGGTGTTTAAAAAGATGAAAGTGGGGGGGGGAGAGACTCACTGCAAAAGGGTATGTCAGAAAGGAAGAAAACATCAGCCTCAAACAATCATCCTTTTAAGCAAAATGTAGAGGGGAATAGAGGGGAAGCAGAAATAGCATTCAGAGACACCAACCTGCTCTACCAGAAAACACTTCCCACCAGCTCTTTGGAGGAGGGATTTAAATCCTCTGCCTTCTTCCACTGAAGTGCCTTGACTGCTTCAGAGGAGAAAGAAGCTGCAGAACATCAACAATCAAGCCCCTGCCACGCAGCAGCAGGAGAAAGGGACGGAAGGAGCCCTGCAGTGCAGCAGTCTCTTCTAAAGGATTTATGGATGAGGGTTATTCTCTCTTTTGCTGGATGATTTGTTATTTTTCGACTTCAAAGTCAAATCATAAAATCCAAATGCTCTGCTAGTGAATGGCAATATCTCAATACTTCAATCTTCAAAGAAACCTACTAATAAAACATAGGAGGGGAGGAAATCCACAGTGAAGAATGTTCTGAGGGACAGCTGGAAGTTCAGACATCTCCTCTCCTCAAATTGGTTTGAAGGTTTCATCAAGCAAGAGCCACAAACCAGCTCCTGCCCAATTTTCACTTCCAGAAGATCTGAGCATGAGGAATATTCCCAGAAGACAGTCTCGGCTCTTATTTGCTCAACACCTACAGCTCTCTCTGAACTGCAGAGCAAGAAAAAGCATTGAGGACTTGGGGCTCACTGAAAGGTCTGGGAGAATCAGAGATGGCAGCCATGCTGGAGGCTATGCAGGTACGGACCTGATCAGTTCCTGGGAGGACCCCACGTGAAAGTGGGATGTAAGGAGAATACATAAATATCCAGCAATATAAAGCAATGCGCGGGTCTCTCACTGCTGGATTTGGCAAAGTAGTGAAGATCTTAAAATTTAGTTAAATCTAAAGATCTCTCACTGGTGGGCTTTTGGCTACCAAACAGTTACATCTGCCTTGCTCCTTCCTCTGTTATCAGGCTGAGCTGTGCTTCCCCCCTGTAGACCTCTGTGCTCTGAATTTTACTTTTGCCAAGAATATTGTTTATTTAATTTTACATGCAAATGCATACTAGTTACGTCTGCTAAACAGGAAAACTACTGTATTTAATAGAATTGGTAGCTCATTGCATGTGCATGTGACAAACTTTTCACTACATATTCAGCCACCTCTTGCACCCCAGGGATCGTACTCAGTTGGACAACCTTAGTACTGTACAGCTAAACAGGTGAAGCTTGATGATATAATGATTCACCCTCCCAAGGAATATTACATGAACACAAAACCCCAAGCAGCCTGCAGCTCTCTGCAAGGTGCGCCTTCATCTCAGCACTTATTACATAACTGCCGCCGAGGAACTGTATCATACTGGGTATTGGTTGGCGCTGGCAGAGTTATCTAATCACAGAGTTCTTACGAAAGACGCATGCAGGCACGTCTGTCTGCCCACTTCCAGATAATGCTATTTTTCAGGGTATTCAGAAGAAAAATTGACTACAGCAGACCACTCGCTCAAAGGAAAAGCAGTTAGGATTACAGTATCTGGCATGTCAGCAGCTCAGAGCTTTTTCAACATTTTGGAGAGACGGAAGAGGGACTTCTCGAGACTTCCATGCTAAGCCAAACACAGTGGCCAAGGTGGAAAAGCTACTGATGCTCCTATGAGATCTCGCAAAGCAGCGGAAACGTCATCACAAAGGCTGCTTCAGTTTTTACACATGCCTCAGAGGACTTCATGTCCTTTCACCAATACAGGAAAGCCCAAGCGCCGTGTATTCACAACCGGACTGTGATACACCTAAGTGCTCTGGCATAACTATGTTCCCATCTCAGTGCCATGTTCCTGCGCAACTTGGCATCTTCCTGTTCCGCCCTTATTTCATTGCATCACCTCAAGCTTCATGGCAAGCCATTCCTAGCCAAAGACTTCTTCCTAACTTTTGTTCTGTAAAACCCCACCCATTTCCCATCCTGCTCTCTACTTCACTCTCTACTTCAGACCCATCTCCCAGTACCCGAAAGTGTTCCTCTCATCACCTCGCAAAAGGCAAGCTTCCAACAACTACTACCCCGACCTTCTATTCACGTATGCCTATTCATCTTGCCATTCAACTCTCTTGCCAAATACTTCCTTGTTGCTTTATTTCAGTGCTGAACACCTTTTTATGGCTGCTACTGAGTGTTTTGCTGGAGTCGGCTGTTTCCTCAAACCAATACCCTCCTTGCAATTCAATCTCTTTCTCTCTCTCTCATATAAGTCACCAGAAGTGCAAAACAAAGTAAACAAGGATTTTATTGATATATTTATTGAACACAAGTTAATAAAACAAATTTGTTCAGACTAAAATAACAGGGAATCACTTCACGGACACTAGCTCAAGAAGTACACATTTACAACCGGGAATTAGCTTTAGTTAGTCACTAAATCTGTTGAAGCCAGAGTTATATATAAAAAAAACACCTTTCATATTTCTGCACCGCAGTGGGCTGGACTAGATGATCCTCAGGTCGCTTCCAGCTCTACAATTCTATGATTCTATGACTACTAGCCCTCCCCACAAAGATTGGTTCAGTACACGCCCACAATCACCTCTTTCCCAACTCTTTCTATGCCAGCCTTCCCGAACTCAGTGTCCTCTAGATGTTTTGGACTACAGTTCCCATCAGCCCAGCCGTATGAAGCTGGGGCTGATGGTAGTTGTAGTCCACAACATCTAGCTAGTGTCACGTAGAGAAGTTTCTTCTTTGCTCTCAAGCAGTGTTTCTTGAACTTGGGTGCCCAGCTGTGTCTCAACATCCGTGGTCAGGCCAAGTTGCTGACCCACATAAATTCCCCCTTTAAATCCCTGCCCAGGCCCCATCCTATACTGTAATTGGAGCCTCTGGTTCAAATCACCCTTCTGGTTTTTTATTCACACTCGTTTTATTTGCTTTCCCCTTTCTTTTGCTCCTCATGTCCCACCCCCATCCAACTTCTTCCTCTGCCCCTCCCTGTTTCCCTTCCCACCCCACTTCTTCTCCCTCTCCCCATATCCCATAATCCTAAACCTCCAGCTTCCCTCCCACCTCCTTTCTGCTCCTCCCTCTGCCACTCTCGCCCTCCCCAACTCCCTATGTGGCATTGCTTCCCCAAAGCTCTTTTCCCCACCCACAAACCCTCGCCCCTCCATCCCATTCCTTCAACAACCCGACCCACCATCAACCCTAACCCCCTGCAGTCTCCCTCCCTCCCAAACCTCCTGCCTTTTCATCCTCTTCACCCCTCCCCTCTCGATACCTAAAGCCCTCTCCTCAAAACCCCACCCACCCCAAAAGAAAACCTCAACCTCGTAATATTGATTCACAGGAGTTTTTAACGAGGGCGACAAACCCCAGATATCGAAATCCCCTCAAAGACCCCTCCCCTTAATTCCCAGCCCTCTCTCCTTTCCCCCTCCTTCCATTAACCATCCCGCTGGACACCCCTCGCCTTATCAGCCCCTCATCCCGAGGCTGAATTTTGTATTTTTAAAATATATATATACATTAAGTTTAGTCAGTCCCTTTATGTCACTCAGTGTAACCCAGAGGGACTCACAGCCAGCCGGCCGAATTCCTTTCCCCCTCAGCCCTCCACAACCGCCCCTTTCCCCCTCCCGCTCCCCTTCTCTGCCCACTTGTGAGCCACCTGCCCCCAACACCCACCACCAACATTATAATTTCTACTGCCATTATTGTTGTTATTACAATATTATTTCTGCCCCCCACCCCTTGAGAACGCGCCCCCCGCCCCGCATTCACTCACCTCAAGCGCACAGACCCACCGTCCCGTCTAAAGGCTTCTGCCAACTGAGCCTTGCCAAGGGCGCGCGTCCCTCAGCACCATGCAGCGGTCCGCGTGAGCCTGCCGCCGGCTTACCACGCCCCCCCACCCGCTCCTGCCCAATGGCCGCCGCCGCCGCCGCTCTCCCCGCCCACCGCCCGCCCCGCATTGGCCTCTCCTCCCCGGCCCCGCCGCTGCGCGCGGCGCCTCATTGGCCAGACGGCGCCGCAGCATGCACAGGCCCGCGTGACAGCGGGGCCGTGACGCGCCTCCCCCGGCCTCGCCGCTCCTCGCCTCCCCGCCCCCTTCCGCCTCTGATTGGTTTGCTCGGCGGCAGCATGCAAGCGTCCGCGTGCTCTGGACGCGCCCTGGGCGCGATCCCATTGGCTGCGCTGGCGGGGCGCGCTCCTTATTGGGTCTCCGGCAGCCAGCCTTCCGCGAGCGGGGGTACACGTGCAGAGGAGGCTCACGCGGACGCCGCTGCTGTGCTTGTTTACAATGTGCAAGGGGCGAGGGGCGGGGCGAGGGGCGGGGCTTCAGGTGGAAAGCCGTTGGCGGGAAGGGGGCGGGTCAGAAAATGCTGAGGCGGCTTTGCCAGTTTTATGAGGAGATTTAGAACGCCCTTTTCTTATATATTTTAAACTATGTATCTGTGTGTGTGTGTGTGTATATATATATATATATTGAAGGTAGCCATATTGGACTCTAATAAAAAATTCTCAAGCTTTCTCAAGGTTATTAGGACCTGTTGTATATGTCATTATTATTACCTGTATTATTGGTATTCCAATAGTAAAGGCAGTGAGAGATTTTACTTTTTTGGGCTCCATGATCACTGCAGATGGTGACAGCAGTCACGAAATTAAAAGACTCCTGCTTCTTGGGAGAAAAACAATGACAAACCTAGACAGCATCTTACAAAGTAGAGACATCACCTTGCCAACAAAGGTCCGTATAGTTAAAGCCATGGTTTTCCCAGTAGTGATGTATGGAAGTGAGAGCTGGACCATAAAGAAGGCTGATCGCCGAAGAATGGATGCTTTTGAATTCTGGTGCTGGAGGAGACTCTTGAGAGTCCCATGGACTGCAAGAAGATCAAACCTCTCCATTCTGAAGGAAATCAGCCCTGATGCTCACTGGAAGGACAGATCCTGAAGCTGAGGCTCCAAGACTTTGTCCACCTCGTGAGAAGAGAAGACTCCCTGGAGAAGACCCTGATGTTGGGAAAGATGAAGGGCACAAGGAGAAGGGGACGACGGAGGACGAGATGGTGGGACAGTGTTCTCGAAGATACCAGCATGAGTTTGACCAAACTGCGGGAGGCAGTGGAAGACAGGAGTGCCTGGTGTGCTCTGGTCCAGGGGGTCACGAAGAGGCGGACACGACTAAACGACTAGTAAAAAAAATGTGTTGGTTCTTGCTGGCGGCTACATGCTTACCATGCATTTAAAGTATTATTCCCCCCCCCAAAAAAAATAAATAAAAAGGAATCCTGCACTTTGCCCCCTCGCATGGCTACAATTCTTCCCCAGCAACCTTAAACTACAGTTCCCAGAATTCTTGGGGAGTTTTTCTTTTAAATGTATGGTAGGTACATTTTAAGACAGTGCTCCACATTTAAAGCAACTTCATTATACCACTTTGAACAGCCATGGCTTAGCAGCCCCGAGAACTGTAGTTTGCTAAGGGTGCTGAGGGTTGTTTGGAGATGTATCTGCCCCCCCCCTCCCAGCAATAGGGGTCTACGAACAACTCTCAGCACCTACAATGAACTACGTTTCCCAGGGTTCTTTGGAGGAAGCCATGGCCATTTAAAACAGGGTGGTGCTGCATTAAATCGCTGCAAGATCACATTCACCCAGTGCTTTACCAGCTACACTGGCTCCTGGTGGAGTACAGGGTCAGGTTTAAGGTGCTGGTTTTAACCTTCAAAGCCCTATACGGCCTAGGACCCTCGTACCTATGGGACTGCCTCTCCTGGTATGTCCCACAGAGGACCTTATGGTCTTCAAACAAAAACATCTTGAAGATCCTGGGCCACAGAGAGGTTAGGCTGGCCTCAACCAGAGCCAGGGCTTTTTCGGCTGTGGCCCCAATCTGGTGGAATGCTCTGTCCCAAGAGACTAGGGCCCTGCGGGACTTGACGTCTTTCCGCAGGGCCTGCAAGACAGAGCTGTTCCACCAGGCCTTTGGTCAGGGCACAGCCTGACTCCCTCCTTTGGCAATCCCCACAGAACTCTAGCTCAATGGTTGACATTAATCTGATTTGAATTGATTTTATAATGAAATGATTTTAGAATGTTGTATCATTTTACTGTTGTTAGCCACTCTGAGCCCGGCTTCGGCTGGGGAGGCCGGGATATAAATAAAAATTTATTATTATTATTATTATTATTATTATTATTATTATTATTATTATTATTATTTGCAGACGGGGCCTTAATTCCAGCTCTTCCGGTGCAGTCCTATACAGGTTTACACAGAAGTGAGCTCCACTGAGTTCAGCAGCAGCAGGTTTCTGGCCGAAGAGGCCACATGCACAGCAAAAGAAACATTACGCTCCGTTCCTTCCAAGCTGCACATCAGCACCCATTTTCACATTGCCCTGGAGCCTGTGCAAAGGGCAGGTCCAGAAATCCTGGCGGGATGAAGGCTCTGGGATTTAGCCCCATTCAGAGGAGTTTGCATCTGAAGAAACCTGCTGTGTGGAGAAGGATTGTCACTGTTTTTGAGATCCCTGTGCTTCTAGCAACTGCATTTCAAGCAGAAATTCAGAAGATGCTCCATTAGATGTGTGGCTAGGTTGTGGGTTGGCAAACTAAGGGCCGCGGGCTGGATCTGGCCCAATTGCCTTCTAGATCCGGCCCACGGACGGTCAAGGAATCCAGGCAGGCAGCATAGCGTGCACGTGCCATGGTTTATGGGACTCAGCCAAGCTTGGTGGTCAAAAGCGAGGCAGGCGGTTGCTCGAGACAAGCCCCTTCTCCATCCGCTGCGCATGCGCGCAGCAATCTTTTCTTCCAGGGTGGGGAAGAGGGGAAAGGAGCCACAGTTCGGATTTCCACCATGGAGCTGCCGGTGCCTTAACTCAGGAAAGGCAGCTGTGGCGGCAGGGACGCCTGCTGGTGTCTGTGGTGGCGGTGCTCCCCGCCATAGGAAGCGGAGAGCGCCTTGGCGACTGTACTCCAAAGCAGTTATGCGCTCTGCAGGGGAGGCCGCTTGTTAGCTAGATGGTGTGAGCCATGGAAAGGTAAATAGCTGTCGCCTCCGCCTCGTCTTCCCTCATGCGGGGGGGGGGGAATGTTTTTGCTTGAGCTTGAGCATGACCAACGGCTTTTCCCTTCACCCACGCATGCGCCCACACTTTCCAGGGCTGACGGGACTGGCGCGCTCACCTCAGCCCCCCACCCTGCCTTACAAGAGAAATAAAAACTGTCAACGTGTAAAACGCAAAGGAAGCAGCGTGGGTGTATGAGGGAACACACCCCTCCCAAAAAAATCATATTTGGGCAACGTTGGGGTTGGTCCTGTTAGGGTTATTTGTCAAAAATGCAGGTCATAATCATGGCAACACATAGTCTGGCCCCCCACAAGGCTGAGGGACAGCGGACCGGCCCCCTGCTGAAAAAGTTTGCTGACCTCTGGGCTAGGCGATGCTTCCATTTCAGGGCTTGATTGGCAAGGTCACTGAGATTGTAAACCAGGCATTTGCAACAGGTTATGGTTAGTTAAAAAGTTTGCTGACCTCTGGGCTAGGCGATGCTTCCATTTCAGGGCTTGATTTGCAAGGTCACTGAGAGATTGTAAACCAGGCATTTGCAACAGGTTATGGGACACAGGTGGCGCTGTGGGTTAAAGCCTCAGCGCCTAGGACTTGCCGATCGAAAGGTCGGCGGTTCGAATCCCTGCGGCGGGGTGCGCTCCCGCTGCTCGGTCCCAGCGCCTGCCAACCTAGCAGTTCGAAAGCACCTCCGGGTGCAAGTAGATAAATAGGGACCGCTTACCAGCGGGAAGGTAAACGGCGTTTCCGTGTGCGGCTCTGGCTCGCCAGAGCAGCGATGTCACGCTGGCCACGTGACCCGGAAGTGTCTCCGGACAGCGCTGGCCCCCGGCCTCTTAAGTGAGATGGGCGCACAACCCCCGAGTCTGTCAAGACTGGCCCGTACGGGCAGGGGTACCTTTACCTTTATGGTTAGTTATAATTTGCTAGGTTTAAATTTACTTAAATTTATTTAATTTAAATATATTTAATTTAAATTTAATTTAAATTTGTTTAAATAGGCTTAAATTTACTGGATTAAATAGGGGGAAAGGCTTGCATTTTGATGCCCGAAGTGCAGACACTTAGACAGAAGCCTGCATGTGCGACGAGTACCGATTCCACAATAAACACTCTCTTGAAAGCATCCACTGCTTGCCTGACATACATCTGTGAAATGGGCAGGTGATAGGAGAAGCAGATGGCAGTCCTAAATGTGCAGCCCAGGACAAATGTGGAGCGGAACACATCTTTCATTTCCAGAAATGTCACTGCACAGTTTTTCTTAAGGTATCAATGTGAAGGCTTAATTAAAAAAAAAAGAAAATCTGTCCCCCACCCCATTTCTTCATTAACTCATAAACTCACAGTTCAGTACACTGGTGGTGCATCATGTTAGAGATTGCTCAAGAATATACACAGGAGTGGACATGCATGTGTACGCAAGCAAATTTTTACCCAGCCTGGAGACGTGGGCAACTCTCACATTTTCCATGTTTAAGTGTAAGAGATGTTCCTAACCCTTATGGCTGTGCAGTGGCATTTGAACAATTTTAATGATGCACCAAAAAGGGATGCAGGTGGCGCTGTGGGTTAAACCACAGAGCCTAGGGTTTGCAAATCAGAAGGTTGGCGGGTTCAAATCCCCGCGACGGGGTGAGCTCCCATTGCTTGGTCCCTGCTCCTGCCCACCTAGCAGTTCGAAAGCATGTCAAAGTGCAAGTAGATCAAAAGTTACCTCTCCGGCAGGAAGGTAAACAGCGTTTCCGTGCGCTGCTCTGGTTCGCCAGAAGCGGCTTAGTCATGCTGGCCACATGACCCAGAAGCTGCGGACAAACGCCGGCTCCCTTGGCCAATAAAGCGAGATGAGCGCCGCAAACCCGGTTGGTCACGACTGGACCTAATGGTCAGGGGTCCCTTTACCTTTAATGATGCAACAAAGACCCTGAAATTATGGCTGATAATGGAGATTAAATCCAGTTGCGAGTGGGGAAGACAGCACCAAGTCCCAAATGATCTTTTTTGTTTTAAACTATGGGTTCTTCCTCCAGAGGTGCTGTTGGGTAATTTTAGATGCCAGCCTGTGCTCCCTTAGAACAGGCACCCCCAAACTCGACCCTCCAGATGTTTTGGGACTACAATTCCCATCATCCCTGACCACTGGTCCTGTTAGCTAGGGATGATGGGAGTTGTAGTCCCAAAACATCTGGAGGTCCGAGCTTGGGGGTGCCTGCTTTAAAAGGTAATAGGGCATTGTTTCGTTTATTTCAAAATCCAGTCCTGTTGCATTTGGTGGCCCTCCTGCACATTCCCCAGATCTAGGTAAAGGGTAAAGGGACTCCTGATCATTAGGTCCAGTTGTGGCCGGCTCTGGGGTTGCAGTGCTCATCTCGCTTTATTGGCTGAGGGAGCCGGCGTACAGCTTCCGGGTCATGTGGCCAGCATGACTAAGCCGCTTCTGGCGAACCAGAGCAGCACACGGAAATGCCATTTACCTTCCCGCCGGAGCGGTACCTATTTATCTACTTGCACTTTGACGTGCTTTCGAACTGCTAGGTTGGCAGGAGCAGGGACCGAACAACGGGAGCTTACCCCCGTTGCGGGGATTCAAACAGCCTTCCTTCTGACTGGCAAGTCCTAGGCTCTGTGGTTTAACCTACAGCGCCACCCGTGTACCCTCCAGATCTAGACACCTGCCCTAATGCTCTGTCTGGATGATACCACTTCCCTGCGGTTCAGTTCCTTATCCAACCAGTCCCTTGGCTCCTTCAAAAAGCACGTTGAACTCCTCCCTGGCCCCACGGCCTGGCACCTAGCCGTTTTTGCTCACCTTGGCAGATAACATGCCACATATCCAGTTTAGGGACCGGCTTACGGCTGCAGCTGGCAACTTCTCCCTGCCCGGGCGAATCACAGCACAGAAAGATGGGTCAGGAGGTGAGGACATTTTGTTCCCGTCAGACTGGAATGTATTAATAGCTGAGCTCCGGGGCCTAGATGTCCTCATCCTCCCACACCAGCTGCAAAAGCAGTTCGGAAGATGCCTCAGCGACACTTTTTTGCAGCTCACACCCACTTCGTAAAGAGAGACAAAGGCCCACAACCATGCACCAAGGAGACCGATATATCCCCGTCTCCAATTTATTTTTCTTCTCCCTGTTGCCTCTTACCCAACTTGGCCTGAATACAGGCAGCGGTTTCCTGCCCAACACAAGGTGTTAATTAATTCCACAATCAAGGATTATCGTGTTATCACCAATTACTATCGTCACGAAGCTATTGCGCACCAGCAATTATTAGTTTATTTATCCAACCCTTTGCTGTAAGGTAACAGGGAAGAATGCATAGGTCAAAATCTGCTCTGCCGCAGGAACTGTCAAACCAAATTGGACCAAAGATCTTCGAACTAAACTAAACTAGTGGTTTAGAATGCTTAGAGCTGTAATCTTGATTCGAAATGCCCCCCACATGGGATCCAAATCTCCCCCCTCTTCCTCGTAACTGTAAAGCAGTGGTGTCCAAACTTTTTTTCAAAGAGGGCCGGATTTGATGAAGTGAAGGGCCGTGAGGGCCCCGACCAAAGGGCCAACCAAAGTTGTTGACCTTTTTTATGATTTTTACCTCCGGAAATAAACTGCCACAGGGACCGAATTAGGCCCCCAAAACGGACTTTGGACATGCCTGATATATGGGGTGGGGTTAAAAACCCAGAATTAAAAATTAGCCCCCCCCCCCCCGCAGAGTCACAGGTTCAAGTTCTCACCTTGAACAAAAGATCCCTGCCTGGTAGGTTGGAGTAGATCAGGGGTAGGCAACCTAAGGCCCGGGGGCCGGATGTGGCCAAATTGCCTTCTTAATCCGGCCCGGGAATCAGCGTGTTTTTACATGAGTAGAATGTGTCCTTTCAGTTAAAATGCATCTCTGGGTTATTTGTGGGGTATAGGAATTTGTTCATTATTTTTTTTCTTCAAAATATAGTCCGCCCCCCCCCCCACATGGTCTGAGGGACGGTGGACAGGCCCCCTGCTGAAAAAGGTTGCTGACCCCAGAACTAGATGACCCTTGTGGTCTCTTCCAAGAATTCTGATTCTATGAAATTACTGAGCACCATTTAGAAATCGAAGGGTTTTCTGGTTTCAGAATACCCAGTCAACACTGAGAACTTTCAGTGTATGTTAGTGCAGAAAATAGTCTGAAGAACCCATTTGAACACATTTTGATAGCTGCATGCTTTAAAACTCCCAAGAACTCCTTTGCTTGGTGAACTCCAGAAAAAAGATCATATAATACGGATGCAAAAACTAACAGCAGTTCCGAAGCCGCAACCGGGACCAAGATAATGTGTTGCTGTCTAACAGGCACCGAGGAAACGTGTTTTATTGCAATAGCAGAAATTAAATATTAAAAGTATTTGTTAACGCTGTGGGTTAAAGCCTCAGCGCCTAGGACTTGCCGATCGAAAGGTCGGCGGTTCGAATCCCTGCGGCGGGGTGCGCTCCCGCTGCTCGGTCCCAGCGCCTGCCAACCTAGCAGTTCGAAAGCACCTCCGGGTGCAAGTAGATAAATAGGGACCGCTTACCAGCGGGAAGGTAAACGGCGTTTCCGTGTGCGGCTCTGGCTCGCCAGAGCAGCGATGTCATGCTGGCCACGTGACCCGGAAGTGTCTCCGGACAGCGCTGGCCCCTGGCCTCTTAAGTGAGATGGGCGCACAACCCCAGAGTCTGGCAACACTGGCCCGTACGGGCAGGGGTACCTTTACCTTTAATGTTTATAATGGCTGCACGCAATTTTGTTACAGGTTTTCTTTTTCCTATGCCAGGTCCTTAATATCATAATTGATTTTATTTATTCACTATCTTCTTAAAGGGGTGGGTGCATCTATTAAGGAAATGCT
The DNA here is from genome assembly GCF_964106915.1 of Podarcis gaigeae. Taxonomy (NCBI): domain Eukaryota; kingdom Metazoa; phylum Chordata; class Lepidosauria; order Squamata; family Lacertidae; genus Podarcis; species Podarcis gaigeae. The sequence continues at coordinate 5,717,108 of NC_139689.1, read as the reverse complement.
TTGTAAACTCAAGTAAATCAATATTTAACTGAGGTTCTGTCCCCCTAAAAATGAAGCCTGCCACCCCCAACATAAATCCTGGCCACACCCATGCAAAAAGGCAAGCCACATGCAGTGGCGTAGCATGGGTTGTCAGCACCCGGGGCAAGGCAAGTAATTCGCGCCCCCTAACCCATGGATTTGCGCCCCCTAACCCTAACATGTTGCGCCCGGTGCGGCCAGCCCCCCCCCTGAACCCCCCACGCTACGCCACTGGCCACATGGTTCAGGGAAAAATGCCAAAGTGTTTCTTCCTTATCAGGCACCTCCCCTCCCAGAAAGTGCTGCAAAACACACCACAGATGTCCCACTGGCAGATATTTGCTTGCGGCAAGTTGAATCTGTGCCACAATTTTTCAGTGTTCCTCCAGATACCTTTTGGTGTTCTGCTCTAGACTTGTGTTTTCATCCAAGCAAAGATGGGGACACCAAACCATAATGTAAACGTTAAGGTAAAGGGACCCCTGACCATTACATCCAGTCGTGACCGACTCTGGGGTTGCGGCGCTCATCTTGCTTTACTGGCCAAGGGAGCCGGCATACAGCTTCCGGGTCATGTGGCCAGCATGACTAAGCCGCTTCTGGTGAACCAGAGCAGCGCACGGAAATGCCGTTTACCTTCCCGCTGGAGTGGTACCTATTTATCTACTTGCACTCTGACGTGCTTTCGAACTGCTAGGTTGGCAGGAGCAGGGACCGAGCAACGGGAGCTCACCCCGTGGCGGGGATTTGAACCGCCAACCTTCTGATCGGCAAGTCCTAGGCTCAGTGGTTTAACCCACAGCGCCACCCACGTCCCTAAATGTGCCTTATCCCAAATTTGATAACAAGCGCCTACTTCAATGGGAGACTAACATAAATCTAATGCTTCAGTGAAAATCAAAAGGTGGGCCTTGTTCAGACCATCACGTGTCACGCTGGCTTTCCCCCCGTAATCGATTAGCACAAACTTCATGACTGGCAGCAAATGTGTATAAACCAGGGGTAGGCAACCTAAGGCCCATGGGCCCAAAGTGGCCCACACGGGTCGTTTAACCAGCCCACAAGCCACCCCCAAACCAAGCCACCCTCTCGGCGAGTCCCCACGCGCTGCGCTAAACCGGCGCAGCGTGGGGACTCGCTTCCGCAGCGCCAGAAATAGCATCTGCGCAGACGCCTGAAATCATGGGCACCCGCGCAATCTAGCCCATGGAGGGATCTCCGCTGGAGTGAACCAGCCCAGGCGAGGTAAATCTTTCCGCCCCTGGTATAAACCCTCATGTTGGAGGGTGAGTTTTTGTATTCTTTCTCCTGCTCCTGGATTAGCCTGGCGGCAGAATCTCATTGCCAAGCCCAAATCATTTTACAAAACGTCCTTTTGTTTACTAGATTCCTGTTTCAAACTGTATTCCCCTTCTCCCGTATTTTACAGCAAAATCAAAAACTTGGAATCCAATTGCTGCTGCTTCATCAGGGCCGTCCACTAACAGAAAAAAAGAGGGTGGTTTTTGCTGGTTCCTACTGGAGTACATAAGGGACGCGGGCGGCGCTGTGGGTTAAACCACAGAGCCTAGGACTTGCCGATCAGAAAGTCGGCGGTTCGAATCCCCGCGACGGGGTGAGCTCCCGTTGCTCAGTCCCTGCTCCTGCCAACCTAGCAGTTTGAAAGCACCTCAAAGTGCAAGTAGATAAATAGGTACCACTCCGGCGGGAAGGTAAACGGCGTTTCCGTGCGCTGCTCTGGTTCGCCAGAAGCGGCTGAGTCCTGCTGGCCACATGACCTGGAAGCTGTACACCGGCTCCCTCGGCCACGAAAGCGAGATGAGCGCTGCAACCCCAGAGTCGTCTGTGACTGGACCTAACGGTCAGGGGTCCGTTTACCTTAATAGAGTACATAGAGGTAACCTTTTCTTAAAAATAAAACATAACAAAACAAAAAAACCCACACCCCTCAAATATATCCAAAGTCTTTGCACACAACAAAGGGGCAACAGCTGGATACGAAACCTTTAGACTTCCAACAGCTTGGTGCTATGTCGCCAGCCCACCCATGAGGCAAGGTAAGGAAACTGCCTCGGGCGGCAGGATCCACAAGGGCAGCAGATTGGCTTTCAAGGAGTGCATTGCCAATGGCTGCTGCCATGATAGCAGTGAATAGAAGGCACTGCTGCTGTTTTCCTTCCACCGAGAGCAAATGGTGAGGGTTGACCTCTAGGATATCCTGGGCTCTGCACAGAGGGCCCCCTTCTCCCACACAACAGACTTTGATTCCCATGCAAACCATCGTATAAGGTTGATTTTACTCTTGCTCGCCGCTGTAGATCTTGACTTACCCCTTCTTCCCTGGTGGGGGGGGGGGGGAGATAGGCCTATTGAGATTTGCACCCAGTGCCAAAATGTCTCGAGACGGCCCTGCTAACTGGACGAGCAAATGTTGACACACACTTGCACGCCATTTTCATGCTCTTGAAAAGCACGGAAAGGATTGCGTATACTTCTGGTTTTTTTTAATGTGCGGTTACCGTATTTTTTGCACCATAACACTCACTTTTTTTTCCTCCTAAAAAGTAAGGGGATTTTCCTCCTCTAAAAACTACGTGCGTGTTATGGTCGGGTGCGTGTGATAGAGCGAAAAATACGGTACTTATTACTCATTTTCTTTCAGCCAAGTTATGAGATTCCTTCTGCTGCCCCAGCGAGGCAGAAGCCAGCCCTTTTCAAGACAAGACAAGCAAGACAAAGAATAATAATTGGGCGTTCTCCACAGGACATTTATTGTACTATTTTTTTCCCCTTCCAAATTTCAGGTATTTTTCACAGCATAGTCATTCCCGGTCATGTCTGTAACGAGTCCAACCCCTTTCCCGCATAACCCAGGCCTGCTGAGGAAGAGGGAAGAGGAGGGGGAGTGGGCAGCTAAGCAAAGGACCTTTCCTCACTCCCCTTGTGCCCTGATCTACCCTACCCCTTAAAATACCCCTTTTCTACCTTTAAATCGTCCCCTTTCCCCACCAGAAGTTTTCTCCAACTAAGAGGGCTGCATCCAGGGAGCTGGAGAGCAGCAGTGACACCTGCTGTCCAGCTGGAGAATTGCAGCCCCTTCTCTCTCCATACCCTAAAGAAACACACCCTTTTCCACAGAATATATGGAAGACAGATGTGTCCAGGACCTCCGCTGCTGTCTGTTGTTCAAAGAGCAACCTCAAAAGCTTCCCCCTCCTCCAAGTGATAGCGCCCCCCTCCCCACGACCGTGGGCTCTCCCTCTTCCCCAGCAGTTCACAATATCCAAGCACCCCCCTAAGAGAATTGCCAGCAACAGGGGAGAAGGCGAGAGTCTTCTAACCTCCTAGCTCCCTTCGTTTCCCTCCGTTGTCGGGAGCTAGGATGTTAATCAGGCTTCTAAGCCTCCCCCCCACACACACACACGGTGCAAGTTCTGCCCCAACATCTCGCTAGCAAGATGCCCCTTGCCAAGTTTTCCCTCCGAACTGGCAGGGGGCACCCGACTCGCCAAGCCGCGATGGTGATTCTGCGAAACGCCGGCTCCTCTCTTAGTTCCCTCTTGAAATTCCTTGGCCTCGAGAGAGAGAGAGCGCGCGATCCAGAACCTCTCCTAGTTCCCTCTTGAAATTCCTCGGCCTCAAGAGAGCGATCCGGAACACAGAAGTGGATAAGGGATAATCTTTTTAAACATTTGCCCCCCCCCCACTCTACTTGGGAGAAAGAGGAGGGGGGAAGAGGAGAGGGGAGGGGGAAGATGTACCAAAAAAAATAAAAAAAGAGAGAGTCACACATCGCCGACATTATAAACAGGCCAAGAAATATGGCAGTTTGTGCTAAACAGGAATTCGGGGGGGGGGGGAGAGTTCACTCGTCACAATATCACAATTACGACATTTGCAAAGCGAAACTGGCTGATCTTGGGTGAGGATGGGGAAGTGGGGGCAGAGAGGAGGCGTTTCCCTCCCCACCCCCCACAAAAAACAGCCTGTATTCAAGCCAGCCTCCTCCCTACTCAAGTCTCTCCATCCACACACACACACACACACACACACACACACAAATACACACAACACACACCCCTCCCTTGCTAGTAGTTCCATTCAGAAGTTGAGAGAGTAGACACAGAAAAACTATTTTGCTATAGCGCAAAACTGGCCCAAATAGAATTTCCCAAGCATGGGGAAGAAAGATATTTTCTTGCTCTGAGGATTATTAAACAGCAACGCTCCCCGCAATCCCTGTATCACTTGACGTCGAATCTGCTAGTTATCTGTGCTTTCAACACAACACTTAAACACACTTCTGAAAGGAACCAAAGGCAGAACCCTAGCTTGCTTGTTACCCAGACACGAATGAAGATACCCCAATTCCCGGCAAATAGGCAGTGATTGCAAGAAGAGGAGGACTGGGGAGTCATATTTTGGGGTGTGGGCAGCTATCCTGCTTCCCCTATTTCGATAACCTCGGCTCCTTTACCGGGCAGGTCTGGAATGTACATGTTATATTACCTTGTATTTTTATTATTATTATTATCAAAAAAAGAGAGAGGCAGTTTTCATTTAGGACATCTATGGCAGGAAAATCGTCCGCCTCTCCCGTAAGTGGCAGGAGGAGGCAAGGAGAGGGCTGTTGCAGGATTCCCAAAACAGAGCTGTTCCCTGCACCGGGGGGGGGGGGGGAGGGAATTATAAGGTATAGTGTTGGTTACTTCGAAGACACAGCACACAGCACAACTCCAGGAATGTTACAGAAGATCACGAAGGGTAGAGGTTCTTCCCCGCCACGGAAGGGGCTGGGATCAAAAGAGAGAGCAGGCAAAGAAATTCCCGACAGCCTAACACCGCAATCTAGTCCAATGTTACAGCGGTTTCAAGAGGCAAAGGGTCTTGGGCTGTAAAAGATAGCAGGCTGGGCAGGAAAATCCACAACCCAAGACTGTTCCAACATTAGTATCCGGATGACACATTTTATTTTTTTGCATGGGGAGGAAGTGCGGTGGGCAGAGTGCCTTAGGAGTTTCTGAGCCCAGCTAAGTCGGGAGAAGGGTTAAGGATCACGGGCAATTATTGGTCCTTGAAGATTTCAGTTAAAAACCAAGACACTGAAAAAACACTGTCAGAGAGAGAGAGAGAGAGAAGTCGGGGGTTGGCAGGAGAAGAGGAAGGGGGGAAAGATTCCATGACACATGGAAAGTCTAGTAATAAATCTACAAACAGACAAAATATATTATATTATATATATATATATATGTATAAATAACAAATCAGGCTATTTACAAGACACCCACACGCAATGCACACCCACACACACACACACCGGAGGGGAGGAGGGGGTTCGGGAGGGTGTAAGGGGCGTATGGAGGGAGGGGAGGCGGGGGGGGGGAGGGCGGCTGGAAGATATGGCTGAGATCTAGAGGAGGGGAATGCTTTGCCCCTCGCGCTGCTCCCGGCCGTTGCTCCTGGATGAGAAATGGCTCCATAAATTCCATTAAGTGCTGAAGTAAACTGCAAAAGGAGGAAGGGGAGAGGGTATGGGGGGAAAAGGACCGTTAATAACCTCAAGAGATTCGGCCGCCCCCAAACTATATCCCTCCAACTCAGCTGTTATCCAATCAATAAATAAATCTGTGCAGCAGAGTTGGTCCAGGCAGCCAGGATGCGGTTGCTAAGGTAACCCACCTCCCAGAACACACGCAAACACACAGAGGGATGGATGCTATCGCCTTTCAAAAGTGGTCCTTGACTGGAGGAAGAAGCCAGAACGGCCAAGCCAAGTTCCCACCGCCATTCAAGTCTCCTCACCTCTCCCATCCCCTGCCGACATTTGTGTAACATGCAACTCCTTCTTGCAGCTCTTTTCACAACCAACCCTGTAAGGTATGTCGTTGTCTTGACTGTACTAGCTAAAGAGGTGCCTTGCTGCATCAGAGTTTGGATTTGATATCCGGCTTGATCACTACCCGAAGGAGTCTCAAAGCGGCTAACATTCTCCTTTCCCTTCCTCCCCCACAACAAACACTCTGTGAGGTGAGTGGGGATGAGAGACTTCAGAGAAGTGTGACTGGCCCAAGGTCACCCAGCAGCTGCATGTGGAGGAGCGGGGAATCAAACCCGGTTCCCCAGATTATGAGACTAACGCTCTTAACCACTACACCACACTGGCATCAGAGCAAAGGCCCAACCGGACGGGTTCTTAGGATTCCTGCAGCAGCCAACCAAGTTCCCCTGAGAAGCCTTCCAGCAGGATACGGACCTCATGCCTAAAGGCTAGGCCCCAAACAATATCCACACTGCTCCAGAGCCCTTCTAGAGACCCCGGCAGATGCCAAGGCAATAAGCAACTATTTTACTTTCAAAAGACAACTGAAGGCGGCTGTTTAGGGAAGTTTTTTAATGTTTGATCCTGTATTGATTTTCATATTTGGTTGGAAGCCGCCCAGAGTAGCTGTGGAAAGCCAGCCAGATGGGCGGGGTATAAATAATATATTATTATTATTATTAACAGCGTCGCATCCAGATTTATGAGCCACCCACGTGGCGGCAAATGAGACGTCCTTACAATTCAGGAGACACGAAAAAGGCAAAGTGTTGCCTTAAAGAAAATGACTGGAGTCAGCAGTCTGCCTGAAAACCAAACTCCCTCAGCTCAACTTCTGCACTCTCACGGGGAGCTGAACTCTGCACATGCTCTTTTCTTTTCTGACTGCTTTACTTGCTCCAGCACTGAATGCTGGCATGGGGAAAACAGGCGCAAGCCTCGCTCTGGTGGAAGAGTTTGCTCTGTAGAGAACAGACTGGCAGCCCTGAGTCTTTTCTCAAAAGCAGCAATGCTTTTCCCCCTGTGGCGGTGCAATCCTGTCCGCCAGAGGTGGGGACCTGGACCCAGAATGGGCCCAACTGACTGTAAAGACAAGACAACCCGTCCCACCCCAAAAATATGGCCTTCGCTACGAGAAGGGGAAACTCACCGATGATAACGATCAAGATAATGGTGCATATCACCCCCAGGATTATCATCATCTGCAATTGGGAGAGAAGAAAGGGGGGAGAAGCGAGAGCATGAGCTGGGAAAAGGTGCAAGGAGATGCAACTGGTCTCTGGGAACAAGCAAGGGCAGGAGCAGCTGAACCCCACTCCCTGCCTATGGGGGCCCTGCAAGTTGCTGCAGGAGAAGGACCCAGAGCAATATTGGAGGGGGGGTGTTCTAGGACCATGGGAAAACTGTCAAGCTCCCTTCTTTTTTTTTTTTTGCTGTTGTATGATGGCTGTTGTTTATGTGATCTTCTTGTATTTACAGTACTGAAATGTTGATATATACTGTATATATACACTGTATTTTTCGCTCTATAGGACGCACTTTTCCCCCTCTAAAAATTAAGGGGAAGTGTGTGTGCATCCTATAGAGCGAATGCAGGCTGCACGGCTAAGCCCAAAGCCAGAACAGGGAGACGGAGTGCCTTCACCCCGCTGCCCTGCGGAGGTTTCAAAGGCTGCGCTCTGGGGGCTTCAGGCAGCTATCCGCAAGCCTTTGGAGCGCAGCAGGAGTTCCCGCTGCGCTCGGAAGGCTTGCGGATAGTCGCCTGAAGCCTGGAGAGCGAGACGGGTCGGTCCACACCGATCCCTCTTGCTCTCCAGGCTTTGCTTCGCTGGAGAGGCGCTGCACAGTTTTCCCTCTCTGTGCACCCCCCCTTCAGCGAAGCGGGAGGAGAAATGGAAGGGGCTCCGTTTCTCCTGCCGCTTCACTGAAGGGGCGCTGAGCAGAGAGGGAAAGAATTTTTTTCCCTGTTCTCCCCCTCCTATGGTCCGGTGTGTCCTATAGAACGAAAAATACGGTATATTGTACGTTGCCATAATTGCTATCGTCTTGCTGCGCTATGTTATCTATCATGAAAATTGCTTTTGCACTGCAGAAAAGCAGCATACATATAAAACGAATGAATATCAAGTGAGTGAACAGGAGAAAGCCCTTCTGTGGACAGATCCTGCAGCTTAGCCCACTCGGAAGCGACACACTGCACCACTCACTTCCCTTTCTCCAGTTTAGAAGATTCATCCAGGGAGAATCTGCACATATACTCAGAGGGCCAGCGCTTCACTCTTAATTTTTATAAGTCTGAAGATTAAAACACGGAGTCTTGGGGGCTGGGCGATGCTGAGCCTTCTCATTCCCAGTTAAGACCTGCACGGCCGTTTCAGCAAGGAAGGGCTTTTAGCATTCAAAGGGCGCCCCATGTGCCTGCTACTCTTTTCAGGTTACCTTTAGATTCTTCCACCAGTACTTGCGCTTGAGCTTGGCTGCACTGGTTTCGAACTGGGAGGCCCCCGCCTGCAGAGCGTCGGCGCGGTCGTCCAGCTCCGAGAGCTTCTGATCCCTCTCGAGAACCTTGTCCACATTCACTCGCATGATGTCCACGACCTGGAATAGGAAGAGAAGCAGGAGAAAGGGCAGCTATTATTATTATTCATTATTATTATTATTATTATTATTCATTTATTTGGATTTATATGCCGCTTTCCCCTCCAAGATGTGCAAGGTTCAGCACCCACGTTCTCCTCCTCACAACGACCCTGAGATGTTGTGACTGGCCCAGGGTCCCCTCTCCCTGGGTGAGGCCACTTCCTGGCCGACTGGGGGTGCAAACCCTCCTCTCTCCCAAATTGCACTCTTAACCATTATGCCCAGGGCCGGATTTAAGTTTGATGAGGCCCTAAGCTACTGAAGGTAATGGGGCCCTTTATACGTCCAGCTGTCCTTTGCCAACAACAAATTGTTGCTGTTTTTTGTATTTAATAATAATAATAATAATAATAATAATAATAATAATATATTATTTATACCCCGCCCATCTGGCTGGGTCCCCCCAGCCACTCTGGGCGGCTTCCAACAGAACACTAAAATACAATAACCTATTAAACATTAAAAGCTTCCCTAAACAGGGCTGCCTTCAGATGTCTTCTAAAAGTTTGGTAGTTTTTCCTCTTTGACATCTGGTGGGAGGGCGTTCCACAGGGCGGGTGCCACTACCGAGAAGGCCCTCTGCCTGGTTCCCTGTAGCTTGGCTTCTCAAAGGGAGGGAACCACCAGAAGGCCCTCGGTGCTGGACCTCAGTTTCCGGGCAGAACAATGGAGGTGGAGACGCTTCACCTATATATGCTATATGGTAAAAAAATATATATATTTTAAAAAATTGGGAGGGGGGACCAAGAGAGTGGGGCCCTAAGCTGTAGTTTGTTTAGCTTATACATAAATCCAGCACTGATTACGCCACACAGCTGCCGGAACAGCTTCACACTTCCTCCTGGAGACCACTGTAAAGACGAGAGGACCACAAGCTTCTGTCGACCACAGAGAATTCTGCAGAGGGACGGAGAATGGGCCAGTCCAATCTGCCCCACCTCACACAAGCACATGGGCTGAAAAGCCGAGAGAGGGAGAGAGAAAATAGATGCAAGATGAACCCGTGGGCTGTCTCTGGATTCATGAATCTAAAACCCTCCATTTATCAGACTCCGACTCCCATCAGCTAGGGCAGGGAGGACAGGAGTTGCAAACTACCATCATCTGGAGAGTTGCAGGTTCCTGACCCCTGCTTGTAAGAACCTGCTTTTCCCCTCTTCCCTCCCCATCACATTTTCTTTCCGAGGGTAGAGAAGCAGCTGCACTTTTACTGAACTTCATAAGCTGCCTTGGGAGCCTCTTCCGCTTCAGAGTGGGGTGAAAATTGCTTTGGATAAATGGAATTATTCCCCTGGGCTTTTGCTTAAGCGGCACCACGACTTTTTGCAGAATTCTGATCTCAGTCTTAAGTTTCATGACTGTTTCATACTCTCCTGTTGTAAGCAGCCTTGAGTACAAATATCAGGAAAGCCAGGGTGGAAGTATTTTAAATATTCTCAACAGGCGCGAATGATATCTCTAAAGCACATGAAAAGTGAAACACCTACTCTCACAAGTTTCCAGAGGGGGTGAGAGAGGAGACTGCTGGCGGTTGCTAATAAGGCCTGGCTGATGAGCACAGCCAAAATTTGCAACACAGGGTTGTATTTTATTTACAGAAATATTTCTGTACCACCATACCATTAAATAGCACGACAGCGTATAATGCTAAAACCATAAGATGCAATTAAAAAAACAAAAATGAAGATAACCATTAAGGAGAATGGCAGATCAAAATAAAAATTAAAGTACTGCAAAGGCCTGTCAGCATTATTTAGTTATTGTTTATCAACTGAATTATGTCCCACCCTTTTTTTTGGTGGCGTACATGGTTCTCCCCCTCCTCGATCGCCACAACAACCCTGTGAGGTAGGGTTAGGCCCAGAGACTAGGACTGCCCTAAGGTCACCCAGTAAGCAGGGATTCGAACCTGGGTCTCCAAGGTCCAACATGCAAACCAGTACCGCACAGCGCCTCTCAGCATGAACAAGTCATTCAAGGGAAAGCCAAAAATCGTTTTAGTTCTGTTTAACCACTTTGAGGTTGGAATGATTTTAAGCGATTAAATAAAATAAAATCAAGCGGTATATAAATTTTAGTTAAGAAACAAACAAAAACCGAGCATGCCTGCTGAATCTCTGCCAGGAGTGTGTTGCACAGCATATGACCACGGGCACTAACTCTCCAAATTCTTGTTAAGGCTGACTAGGCCTCTGAAATATGGGGAACATCTTAACAGCAGCCCATTCGGATGACCTCAGTGACTGACCTAGGCGCAGGGGTCAGCAAACTTTTTCAGCAGGGGGCCGGTCCACTGTCCCTCAGCCCTTGTGGGGGGCTGGACTATTTTTTTGGGGGGGTGGGATGAACAAATTCCTATGCCCCACAAATAACCCAGAGATGCATTTTAAATAAAAGGACACAATCTACTCATGTAAAAACACGCTGATTCCCGGACCGTCTGCAGGCCGGATTTAGAAGGTGATTGGCCGGATCCGGACCCTACTTTGCCTACACATGACGTAGGGTGTTACAGGTTCAGGTGGTGGCTGCATTGCGTTATACTTGTCCCTTGAGGCCATCAGAATCAGGGCCACTAACTGACTGCTGATTCAGGACTTTAAATTGTGCTCTTATATTAAATTTCCTTTCCTGCTTACTGTATACAGTAACGTTTTACTGTTGCTATGGCCATTGGCTAATGCGAATAAAGTTTTATCAACATGTCCCTTGATCATATCACAAAGTAGTTGCGTTCTATGTTATAAATCAAGAACTGCTGGGAATTGTTTCTTTTTTGTTTTCCAATGTGTTTTCTGAGTACGTTTCCAAGCACAATTCAAAGTGTTGGTGTTGAGCTTTAAAGCTCTAAACAGCCTTGGCCCAGTATACTCTCCACCCGCATTGTTCAGCCTGGACACTGAGGTCCAGCTCCCAAGGGTTTTCTTGCGGTTCCCTCACTGCGAGAAGTAAAGCTACAGGGAACCAAGCAGAGGGCCTTCTCGGTGGTGGCACCCGCCCTGTGGAATGCCCTCCCACCAGATGTCAAGGAGATAAGCAACTATCTGGCTTTCCAATGACATCTGAAAGCAGTCCTGTATCCTTTCAATGTCTAGTGTTTCACTGCTGGAAGCCGCCCAGAGTGCCTGGGGAAACCAAATCAGGTGGATGGGATAGAAGTCATAAAATGAGTAGTAGTAGCTGCAGCAGTGGCAGTATTTTCTTATCAATTAAAAAATGGGTGTGGCCATTTTTTTATTCTGAAAGTGTGGACCAAAGAAAAAGTGGTCTACAGTGACTACCAGTGGTTTTCTTGGGTTTGGGGCAGAAATCTCTCCCCATCCTACTGGAAAGTCCATCAGATGCTGAACCGGGGAGTTTCTGCATGCAAAGCAAAGGCTTTATCACTGAGCTACAGCCTGTGTGTTTGTGCTGTATGTAGGTATGGACTTATTCCATGCTCTCCTCCCACCTGGCGCTGTGGGTTAAACCACAGAGCCTAGGACTTGCCGATCAGAAGTTTGGCGGTTCGAATCCCGCGACGGGGTGAGCTCCTGTTCCTCGGTCCCTGCTCCTGCCAACCTAGCAGTTCGAAAGCATGTCAAAGTGCAAGTAGATCAATAGGTACTACTGCGGCGGGAAGGTAAACGGCGTTTCTGTGCGCTGCTCTGGTTCACGAGAAGAGGCTTAGTCATGCTGGCCACATGACCCGGAAGCTGTACACTGGCTCCCTCGGCCAGTAAAGCGAGATGAGCGCCGCAACCCCAGAGTCGTCTGCGACTGGACCTAATGGTCAGGGGTCCCTTTACCTTTTTACTCCTCCCATCCTAAGCAATTATGTGGGAAGAGTCACCTTGCAACCCCCCCCCCTCCCCAATCCAACAGAGGTGGCAAGGAGAAGGCGGCTACTCTCCCCCAAAGTGCCCAGCCCCACACTCATCCTTGCCCACGCGACTGACCTCATCGACTTGAGCCTGAGTTTGCTGCAGCCTTCTGTTGCTGGTGAGGTTGGGGGGTGGGGGAGGAGGGCCACCCCCCTCTCCTCCGGCAGCGGGGGGCGCGGCGGCAGCGGGAGCCGACCTGCGGGCAAGAGAGAAAGCGAAAATGGTGATTATCATCATCATCATCATCTGCCCGCCCTGACTTCATCTCACATTAAAAAGTTATAGGTCCCAGCTATCTTAGTAAGGACAGCTTACACCATAAAAACAAAACATGGAAGACACAGAAAGGCAACTGTCCTCAAAGAAAAGAGAAATGTAATTAATAGATTCAAGCCAAAAATATATACAGTGGTACTTTGTTTCTCAAACGCCTTGGAACCCAAACAAGGCAAACCCAGAAGTAAGTGCTCCAGTTGCGAACTTTTTTTGGAAGCCGAATGTGGTCCATTTTGAGTCTTACGCTTCTGATTTGAGTGCCACACTTCCATTTTGAGTGTTATGCTGAGGTCTGTCTGTTTTTGCTATGTATTTTGCCTTTTTGTGGCTTTTTTTGTTTTTGTGACTGTGTGAAACCCAGTTCAGCTACTGATTGTGTGACTGCAGTACATTGTTTATTGCTTTCATTTTATGGATCAATGGTCTCGTTAGATAGTAAAATTCATGTTAAATTCCTGTTTATGGGGTTGTTTTTATAAATTTGGAACGGATTAATCTATTGTGCATTACTTTCTATGGGAAAGTGCGCCTTGGTTTTGAAACGCTTTGGTTAATCCGGAACGGATTAAGTTTGAGAACCAAGGTCCCACTGCATAAAAGAAAGACATGCAATGGACTGGCCTGGAACCCACTGGCCTAAAGGTCAGATTCAGCCTTCACATTTGGCCCACCACAAATCCTGCCTCACAGCACCATAATTAGGCTTGCCACCTGAACTGCAACACATGGGGCTATTTTAGAAGGGCGTGTCACAGTGAAGAGGGGTTAACACTCCCTATAACCCCATGCCACACTTAGGTTTGGGGGGGGGTGGAAAGCCTTGAGGTTTTGTGATGCCTTTTTTGAGAGGGGGCGCTCCCGAAAACGCCATATGTAGATCAGGTAATAAACATGCATTCAATGCCGATCACAGGTTATGAGCAAAGAGGTATTTCACCCTTACATGGAAAAGCCTCCTCAAAGGTAGTTCTGGGTCCAAAAACAGACAGTCAACCTCTAAAAAGAAAAGAAAGCATTCTACCAAACAACCATTGTGGGTGAACAAATATTTAAGATGCATGGCCTTCTTCGTGATGGCTCTACAGCCCTGGGATATCCTCCTGGCGGATACACATCTGTCTTGTAGACAGAAACTGAGAGCATCCTTTTGCAGATGCAGACACTGAAATCATAATATTTGCAACTTGCTTTTCTGTTTTTAATTTTAATCCGAGTGCTGCTTTTAGACCCTGCTGCTTATACTGTAATCCATATTATATATTGATTTTTATAAATACAAGTTTCTGTTAACCTTCATTGCATCATCCATTCTCAGTTCCCTACAAGCAAAAAGAACAAAACAAAATAACAATGCCACCAGCCTTGCATTTAAGTTCCCAAAAGTGATGACATAAAGAACTAGCGGCCATCAAAACATTTAGGAACCCGTCTTCCTACATAATTGTGTTACGTCAGTTGTCATTACATTGATGGCCCAGAAAAAACTAATAACAAAACAAACAAAAACGCTTGTTGTGCTGTATTGTTTTTAACACTCAATTGGGAGCCGCCCAGAGTGGCTGGGGAAACTCAGCCAGATGGGCGGGGTATAAATAATAAGTTGTTGTTGTTATAAACTCATACTTGCTACAGGCAACTTAATACATACAGTGGTACCTTGGTTGACGAACTTAATCAGTTCCGGAAGTCCGTTCTTAAACCAAAGCGCTCTTAAACCAAGGCATACTTTCCCATAGCAGCGGAGGACTCAATTTACAAATGGAACACGCTCAACAGGAAGCGGAACAAGTTCTTATTCCAAAGCAAAGTTCACAAACCGAAACACCTACTTGCGGGTTTGCAGAGTTCTTAATCCAAGTTGTTCATAAACTAAGCTGTTCTTAAACCAAGGTACCACTGTACAGGAATTACCCCCACCCCATAATTGCTCAAAAGGGCTTTATCTCTCTATCTTCAGGGGGAGATTCATGACTATCTTTTCCAACAAATACGGCCAGCCGTATCCATAATGGCCACTTTGAGCAGCTTCGGGATTCAGCTTCTCTTGGTACGGAATTTGGTTTTCTGTGGCTACAGAGGTTTTTGAAAATCGGCCCCAGGGCTTGCAAGTCCTGACATCACAGGCACAGGCACCTGGCTGAAGCACCTGACCAAATGGGAGACACACCTTGAGTTCCAGAGTGAGGAAAGGGTGAGATGCAAACGGAATAAACTAAAATAAACACCCACATCGTTGGCTTGCGTCAAAGAAACTGTACAAACAGAGGGCAGGGAATTAACACAACACCTCTTAACTTCTGCCAGAATGATAATTTGACAAAATGGGTGGGGTCAGGGGAGACAGAACACCATCCTTGAGAAAATGGATAACTAATAGTATACAGTGCTCCTTTGGTTCTCAAACGCCAAAAACCCGGAAGTAAGTATTACAGTTTTTTAACGTTTTTTGGAAGCTGGACATGCAGTGTGGCTGTTGGCTATTGTTTCCCGGGCGCCTGCACCAATCAGAAGCCGCGCCTTGGTTTTCTAACATTTTAGAAGTCAAACGGACTTCCGGATCGGATTAAGTTTGGCGCTTTTGTTATTTATTTTGCGTTTTTGTTTTTGAAGCTTTTTTGGTTAATTTGTTTCGGTGACTGTGTGGAACCCAGTTCAGCTACTGATTGATTGATTGATTGTGACTGGAAATGGATAAAAGCCAATCCAAACAATGACTATCATCAGTGCAGGTAAGAAATTTATTTTTAACATTTTTATCATCTACAATACTGCCTTATCTATTTTATATGACAGCACATTGATTATCGCTTTCATTTTATGGATCAATGGTCTTGTTAGATTGTAAAATTCATGTTAGATTGCTGTTTTGGGGGTTTTTTAAAGTCTGGAACAGATTAATCCATTTTACATTACTTTCTAGGGGAAAGCGTGCCTTGGTTTTGGAACGCTTTGGTTTTGGAATGGACTTCCAAAAAGCATTAAATTTGAGAACCAAGGTACTACTGTACATGGTTATGCTTACATATATGGTAAGAGAAACAGAGAGGGCGGGCGACAAGACGAAGTCTCTATCGAGAAATCTGAGTCTTTTTATAATGCACTCATGTCACAAGGTAGAGGATAATGAAAACCCATCTGTGTTACCTTGTGATATTAATTTATTATGTCCTGTTTCATTATGGAAATTTGTTCCTCTATGTTTAGTTCTAGCTATCTCTTTCTACTTTTAGTTGGCCTCTGTTATTACACTTTGCTATGTTATAAGTAAATATATGTAAATAATTTATGAATAAATAAATTAAAAAACCCTATATAACCCCACCCACAGTTACCCAAGTGTCCAGCACAAACCTACCTTCCCCATCAGCGGTTTTGTTTAAATGCCCCAAAAACTGAACAATCTAAAATAAAGACTGTAACTGCAATGCAACGCCCCCCCCAAAAAAGACAACCCTTTTTAAAGCAAGAAAACAGCACCCGGCCCCTGCAAGAAAAAAAAAAAGAGGATCTACTGGGCATTGTGGGGGGGGGGGTCCTGCACTACAAAAACTCTGGTGGGTTTAAGATAACAGGCTATAATTAGAGGGGGATTAAGAGCAAGGACTCTATATTTAATCCTTGGAAAGGGAGACCTGGACAGCATCATATCAAGCTTTTACAGGACACAAGGAAGCAGATCTGGGCAGCCAAAAATCCCGCGGGACCCTGATTTTCAAACTAAGAATGAAATTGTCTAATTCCCGTGGAATACATCAAAACAGCTCAGCTTAGGCAAAACACCTCAAATTCCAGAAACACCCATGTTTTCTGGGTACCTTTTCCAGATTTGATTTGCACCCATAGAAACAAAGGCTTTTTTGGGGGGGGGGTTTCCCCCAGGTCTGGGCTCAGGAACCTTGGTTTGCACCAACTGAGTCTCGTTTTCGAGACAATGAAAGAGGAAAATGTGGAGGAAAGGGACCTGCAATTCCGTGACAGACAGACATACATACACACACACATTCCCAAGTGCCTTCTATTTTCAGACGGTGACGCCACACCACTGAAACAATGGCAAGTAAAGGGCTGGGGGGAGTCAAGGGTAGAGAAACAAAACCAGCAAGAGCTACATAGAATAACACAGAACAAAAAATGAGTTACCAGATCTGTTTTTGTTTCCCTCCCTTTCCTTTTTTTTAAGAGAGAGAGAAAAAAATCCCAGGCCACTGGAGACCATGTTGAGGACAGAAATCACGGTTATGTAAAAGGGTCTTGGGAGGGTGTGCGCTGGGGCCCAGAAATCCAGCGTTCCCCACAAACCTTTGTCTTTATGGGTTTGCTAACCCACAGAGCTCCTGCGCACCTGGCAGTTCGAAAGCACGTCAAAGTGCAAGTAGATACCGTGGTGCCTCGCAAGACGAAATTAATTCGTTCCGCAAGTTTTTTCTTCTTGCGAGTTTTTCGTCTTGCGAAGCACGGTTTCCCATAGGAATGCATTGAAAATCAATCAATGCGTTCCTATGGAGACCGTCCGGGGGCAGAGGGAAGCGCCGCGCGCCTTCCCCTCTGTCCCCGGAGATTGTGGGGCTGGCAACGGGGAGAAGCGATCTTCTCCCCGCCGCCCCTTGCTTCAAAAGAGGTCCAGGGACAGCGGGGCAGACGCGCTGCGCTTCCCCGCTATCCCCGGAGCTTGCGGGGCAAGCTTCGTTTGGCGAAGCAAGCCCGTAGGGAGATGCGTCTTGTGAAGCGGCTAAGAAAACGAAAAACTCCTTCGTCTAGCGAGTTTTCCATCTCCCTAGGCGTTCGTCTCGCGGGGTACCACTGTAAATAGGTACCGCTCCGGCGGGAAGGTAAATGGCGTTTCCGTGCGCTGCTCTGGTTCGCCAGAAGCGGCGTAGTCCTGCTGGCCACATGACCCGGAAGTTGGACGCCGGCTCCCTCGGCCAATAAAGCGAGATGAGCGCCACAACCCCAGAGTCGGCCACGACTGGACCTAATGGTCAGGGGTCCCTTTACCTTTACCTTAACCCACAGAGCAAGTTGAGATGAGCTTCTAAGGCTGCATTCCCCAACTCGGCACCCTCCAGATGCTGTAGACCAGTGATGGCCAAACCTGGCCCTCCAGCTGTTTTGGGACTACAATTCCCATCATCCCTGACCACTGGTCCTGTTAGCTGGGGATGATGGGAGTTGTAGTCCCCAAACAGCTTGAGGGCCAAGTTTGGCCATCACTGCGTAGACTAGTGCTTGCCATCAACCCCAGACACTGGCCACACTGGCTGATGGGAGTTGTAATGCAAAACATCTGGAGAGCGACCCTTGAAGGCTTCTTTCTGATTCAGTGATGTAACTGGGACCTCTTACGTCGCAGAATGACTCCTCCTTCCCTCAAAAAAAGGAAGAAAAATGCCCTGCACATAGAGATGCAGCACATCCCATAACCTTTTAAAATGTGGCTCTTTTTTAGGAGGGGTATTACTGGGTTATTGCTTTTATTTTTTATCTTATATACAGTGGTACCTCGGGTTAAGTACTTAATTCGTTCCCGAGGTCTGTACTTAACCTGAAAATGTACTTAACCTGAAGCACCACTTTAGCTAATGGGGTCTCCTGCTGCTGCCGTGCTGCTAGAACACAATTTCTGTTCTCATCTTGAAGCAAAGTTCTTAACCTGAAGCACAATTTCTGGGTTAGTTGAGTCTGTAACCTGAAGTGTATGTAACCCAAGGTACCACTGTACTGTGACCTTTTTATGTAAACCGCCCTGAGACTTCTGGGTATAGGGCGGTATATAAATTAAATAAATTAAAATTTTAAAATTAAATAAATAAAGGAAAGAAGAGGCTCACACCCTTTCCACTTGCACACTACCTTTTCTATACGCAAGGGGCTATCCCCCCCAGGCAAGTCACGTAAAATGCTCCCGCCCGAACCCCGAACAGTCTGAAATGGTAAAGCCCGGATCCTGGACTGGCTAAATCTCAGCAGCTGTGGGGGAAGGTTGCCAAGGAGGTGGGCATGACTGGCAGGAGAATGAATGATGCGAAATAAGCTAATGTTGTGGCTTATATGTTAAGCACGTACACACAGCTCCAAGGGCTATGAGGCCGAGTGACAATGCTTTGTCGATACGGTTGGAGAAAATAAATGCTTCTGAATATCAGGAGGGGAGAAGGTTCCTGTGCTCAGGTCCTGCTGGACTAGATGGGCCCTTAGCCTGATCCAGCAGAACTCTTCTTATGTTCTTAGGCCAATTCAGAAATTTATTCCTTTTGTTTCCCCCCCCCCCCCTGTTGCATTTTTAAGAACACCAGGCCCTGCTCGATGTGTCGAGGACAGAGATATACAGTGGTACCTCAGGTTACATACCCTTCAGGTTACATACGCTTCAGGTTACAGACTCCGCTAGCCCAGAAATAGTGCTTCAGGTTAAGAACTTTGCTTCAGGATGAGAACAGAAACCGTGCTCCGGCGGTGCAGCAGCAGCAGGAGGCCCCATCAGCTAAAGTGGTGCTTCAGGTTAAGAACAGTTTCAGGTTAAGTACGGACCTCCAGAACGAATTACGTACTTAACCCGAGGTACCACTGTACGTGGAACCAGTTTTGTTTCTCTCACTCGCTTGCTTTCTCATGTTTTCATTTTAAAAAGGAAAAAAAGAAACAGGTTAAGCCCCGGTAGGAAGGCAACATTGATGATAAATGGAGTAGATAATGGCTTCAACAACTCTCGAGATAATGAGGTTGGGGTGGTCCATGGACAGAAGGGGAAGCAAATCGGTTACGTGCAGGAGATTTTGACCAAGATGGTAAGTAACCATCGAACCACCTCCAGCTCAGAGCAGCACCCCTTGTTATTTCTGGTACCAGCACAAAGAACCCCACCAAGAACGAAACTGAATGATGGGAGAGAGCGCCACCCCTCTGACTTTTGAGGGAAGCACTGGCTACCGGAAGACAAAAAATAAAAATAAATAGTATTGCAATTCCATTCTGCTTTTTCCTCCATGGAGTTCAAGGTGCATGAATGGTTCTCCTCTTCTTCATTTAATTTCCCCAGCAACCCTGTGGGGTAGGTTGGGCTGAATGGGGATTTGAAGACTGCTCTTCCAGATCCTGTTGTTGTTGTTTAGTCGTGTCCGACTCTTCGTGACCCCCTGGACCAGAGCACGCCAGGCACTCCTGTCTTCCACTGCCTCCCGCAGTTTGCTCAAACTCATGCTGGTAGCTTCGAGAACACTGTCCAACCTTCTCGTCCTCTGTCGTCCCCTTCTCCTTGGGCCCTCCATCTTTCCCAACATCAGGGTCTTTCCCAGGGAGTCTTCTCTTCTCATGAGGTGGCCAAAGTCTTGGAGCCTCAGCTTCAGGATCTGTCCTTCCAGTGAGCACTCAGGGCTGATTTCCTTCAGAATGGAGAGGTTTGATCTTCTTGCAGTCCATGGGACTCTCAAGAGTCTAGTCCAACACTAACAACTATACCACACTTGAGGCAGATTATAGGTGTCCAGCCCAGATAAAAGCTCAAAATCTGAGCAACTGCTGTATAGACCTGCTAGTTCAAAGAGAGGGAGGTACCTTCAAGGTTGGCATGTGAGTTTGACTTCACTTCTTTTTTTTCTCCAGCTCAGCTAGCTGCATGGCAATTTCTGTTTGATGGGAGGGAGGAACTGTGCAGTTCAAGTTACCAGTCCTCAAGAAGGAAAAGCAAGAAGCATGCACTCCGAAAGGGATAAATCAACGCCCTCCAGCACCTGCTTCTTCCAAAAAGCCATTAGAGACACTTTAGAAAATGGACAGAGCACTCTGTGCATTCAGGATTTGAATTTAATCAACAAAACCCCAGATTTTAAAGTGCTGGTATACATAGAGGGGACGCAGGTGGCGCTGTGGGTTAAACCACAGAGCCTAGGGCTTGCCGATCAGAAGGTCAGTGGTTCGAATCCCTGCGATGGAGTGAGCTCCTGTTGCTGGGTCCCTGCTCCTGCCCACCTAGCAGTTCGAAAGCACATCAAAGTGCAAGTAGAAAAATAGGTACCGCTCCAGCGGGAAGGTAAACGGGGTTTCCGTGTGCTGCTCTGGTTCGCCAGAAGCGGCGTAGTCATGCTGGCCACATGACCCAGAAGCTGGATGCCGGCTCCCTCGGCCAGTAAAGCGAGATGAGCGCCGCAACCCCAGAGTCAGCCACAACTGGACCTAATGGTCAGGGGTCCCTTTACCTTTATACATACATAGATAGATACCCTGCTGGTCTCTGTCCCCTTCCTCATCCCATTATTGTGCAAGACAGCAATAAAATAAAATAAAATTCACTACTACCAGCTAGCTAGAATTCCAATTGCAGATAGCATTGCACACCTAAATCTTATGTTGCGCTGAGAAAAACAGGAGGCGGAAAATGCAGTACTTTGGCCTTTGTAGCAACACAATGCGTGTGCATGAATGGGAAGGGGCACCAGAAGAGAACAGGTAGCAGGGCACAGACCCGGGAAAAGCTATATAGCTCAGTGGGTCTGAGCATGTGCTTGGCACATGAAAAGTTCCAGGTTTAATCCTCAGGGGGATAATGCTATATGAATTCCTGGAGAGCTGCTGCAAATCAGTGTGGTCTGTAAGAAGCTAGGTGGACCAACTGTCTGACTCAAGATAAAGTGACTTCTTGAGTTTCTGTCTTCCACCCAGGTAAAAGGTAAAGGGACCCCTGACCATTAGGTCCAGTCGCGGACGACTCTGGGGTTGCGGCGCTCATCTCGCTTTACTGGCCGAGGGAGCCGGCATCCAGCTTCTGGGTCATGTGGCCAGCATGACTAAGCCGCTTCTGTCGAACCAGAGCAGCGCACGGAAACGCCGTTTACCTTCCCGCCGGAGCGTAACCTATTTATCTACTTGCACTTTGACATGCTTTCGAACTGCTAGGTCGGCAGGAGCAGGGACCAAGCAACGGGAGCTCACCCGTTGCGGGGATTCGAACTGCCAACCTTCTGATCGGCAAGTCCTAGGCTCTGTGGTTTATCCCACAGCGCCACCCGCGTCCCCATCCACCCAGGAGTTCTCCCCAATTCAAAGAATCGGGAAGAGAGAAGAACCTGGAGCTGGCTGCTGCCAGTCAGAGCGGACAGAACTGGGCTGGAGGAATTAAAGGCCTGAGGTCTGTTAGGAGACGGCAACTTCCCTAGGACACAGAGGGGATCTCAGTAGCCGCCTGGCCTCAGGAAACAGGAAACGTGCAGAACTGCAGAGATCCTCCGAAAAATAAACCCTTTAGAAACCTTCTTGGCGATAATAAACCGGCCAGGAATTCATCCTCCAATCAATTGGCACATACCAAGGGACGCAGGTGGCGCTGTGGGTTAAAGCCTCAAGCACCTAGGACTTGCCAATCGAAAGGTCGGCGGTTTGAATCCCTGCGGCGGGGTGCGCTCCCGCTGCTCGGTCCCAGCGCCTGCCAACCTAGCAGTTCGAAAGCACCTCCGGGTGCAAGTAGATAGATAGGGACCGCTTACCAGCGGGAAGGTAAACGGCGTTTCCGTGTGCGGCTCTGGCTCGCCAGAGCAGCGATGTCACGCTGGCCACGTGACCCGGAAGTGTCTCCGGACAGCGCTGGCCCCTGGTCTCTTGAGTGAGATGGGCGCACAACCCCAGAGTCTGGCAAGACTGGCCCGTACGGGCAGGGGTACCTTTACCTTTACCTTTAAGGTAATTTAAGTAATTTATACATCAGATAAAGGAAAGGCTTATCGCTTGGAGGCAAAGGAACATCCAAAGTCCGCCTTTGTTATGCCAAGTCATTCGGTAAAGACAAGGGTGAAGGTTCAAGGGTCAGGGTCCCAAAAGAGGGCTTATAAATGGGCAGTGGGGGGCATTCTTGTTGTTTAGTCGTGTCCGACTCTTCGTGACCCCCTGGACCAGAGCATGCCAGGCACTCCTGTCTTCCACTGCCTCCCACAGTTTGGTCAAACTCATGCTGGTAGCTTCGAGAACACTGTCCAACCTTCTCGTCCTCTGTCGTCCCCTTCTCCTTGTGCCCTCCATCTTTCCCAACATCAGAGTCTTTTCCAGGGAGTCTTCTCTTCTCATGAGGTGGCCAAAGTCTTGGAGCCTCAGCTTCAGGATCTGTCCTTCCAGTGAGCACTCAGGGCTGATTTCCTTCAGAATGGAGAGGTTTGATCTTCTTGCAGTCCATGGGACTCTCAAGAGTCTCCTCCAACACTAACAACTATACCACACTTGAGGCAGGTTATAGGTGTTCAGCCCAGAGTCTCCTCCAGCACCAGAATTCAAAAGCATCCATTCTTCGGCGATCAGCCTTCTTTATGGTCCAGCTCTCACTTCCATACATCACTACTGGGAAAACCATGGCTTTAACTATATGGACCTTTGTTGGCAAGGTGATGTCTCTACTTTTTAAGATGCTGTCTAGGTTTGTCATTGCTTTTCTCCCAAGAAGCAGGTGTCTTTTAATTTTGTGGCTGCTGTCACCATCTGCAGTGATCAGGGAGCCCAAGAAAGTAAAATCTCTCACTGCCTCCTTTTCTTCCCCTTCTATTTGCCAGGAGGTGATGGGACAGATGTGAGTGCCTTTGGAAACCCAGGGATTTACATCACAGAGTTGCCCCGCCTACTTTTGCCTCTCGCCCCACCCACCACTCGCACATGGCCCCCAGGAGCGAATGTGGCCCTTGAGCTGAGAGCAGGGCCCCCCCACAGATGTGACAAAAGCTCTCATGGGAGAAGAGTTATCTCAGTGGAGTTGGTGGGTGTTATCTGCAAGGCCAAAACATGACTTCACAGCAGATAAGGAGGTGACTTGAATCATCTTCTGACGACCCCTTTGTTTTAAAGGCACAAAGGATGTACTTGTTGTATCAGCTGCTCAGAACAAAAGGTTTTCTTTGTTCTATATTAGGCAATTCCTCTTTTTTTCCCTTTTTTACTCCATTTTCCCCCCCTCCGGTCAAGCCATCTGCTGAGGCTCCATGCGGCTAAAGGCACATTTTGACAGGCTGGGGAAGATCGATCGATCAATCAATCAATCAGTTAATTTCCATATAACGTGACACGGATCAGCCACGGATGATCGTCACAATTTAGGCAAGCCCACACTGGCTCCCTGCCTCAGGCCAACAGAAGACAAGCACAGGCAAGGCCGTAAAACATTCCTGTGGTCTAGTAACTTGGTTAGGCTTATTTTCCAAGGCTGCTAAACATCAGGAGAGGGGAGGAAAAAAAAAATGAAGGGTGCAAGGCAGAGAATCACAGATCCACGTAATGCATACCAAAAATTATTTGCACATCCTGGGACAGCCTCAGAGAGCGTACCCCTGTCAACAAAACCCACCTTCCAAATTACGGACTGCCAGAAAAAGGCAATTTTAAGTAGTGGGAGAAGAGATCAATTCATTGAAAGTAGGGCAGGGGGAGATTGAAGGGCAAAGTGAGGGAGGGGATTTGATCACATCACTAGGCCTCTCCTCTCTTTGATTCAACCCAACCACACACCTTCAAGAAGAGACCCTGGGGAATTTACAGACCACTCCTAGGATGGGAATGTGTTTCAGGTTCAGAATCACAGCATTGTAGACCTGGATGGGACCACGAGGCTCATCTAGTCCAACCCCCTGCAAATGCAGGAATCTTTTGCCCCGTGTGGGGCTCAAACCCACAATCCTGTCTTTAACGTGAACACTCTCAAGTCACTCGGATCCATTAAGGGTTTTTGTCACTACAGTGGTGCCCCGCAAGACAAATGCCTCGCTAAACGAAAAACCCGCAAGACGAAAGGGTTTTCCAATTTTTTAGCGGCTTCGCAAGACGAATTTCCCTATGGGCTTGCTTTGCAAAAAGCCCATAGGGAAATCTCTGGGGACAGCGGGGAAGCGCAGCGCGCCTTCTCCTCTGTTCCCGGACCTGTCCTAAAGCTTGCGGTGGGAGGTCCGGGAACAGAGGACAAGGCGCGAAGGGCTTCTCCTCTGTTCCCGGGGCTTGCGGTGGGAGAAGGGCTTTTCTTCCCACCGCCAGCCTTCAGAACAGCATTCTGAATGTTGGCGGTGGGGAGGAAAACCCTCCTCCCACCACCAGCCTTCAGGACAGGTCCGGGAACAGAGGGGAAGGTTGCTTTAAGGCGGGGGTTCCCAAACCTGGGTCTCCAGCTGTTTTTCTCAGACTACAATTCCCATCATCCATGACAACTGGTCTTGCTAGCTAGGGATGATGGGAGTTGTAGTCCAAAAAAACAGTTGGAGACCCAAATTTGGGAAACATTCTTTTAAGGTATACAGAGGAGATGGAGGGGTGATAATACTGCTGGCAATAAGTTATGTTCATTAAAGAGAGAGGGAGAGAGAATATGTTGTTGGACGAGTGTTATGAAGAACTGGCTAATTATTTCCTCTTTCACATATAAACCTGCTAGTTTTGATACATTTTAAATTCACATGCTGGACACAGGATATTACTGAGCCATCATCTGATTAAGTACACAAGTCAGGTCGGTAGGTCCATTTAAAAAAAGCCCGCTGAAGACTGGAGTAAGCTCACATCAAAATCTGTGGCTCATCTGTGGCATATTGGTGGATATTTGTGGATAAAATATAGCTGTAGGTCTACACAGCATAAGCTTTATTAATACTCAGGCAGAAAAAAAGTACGCATAGTCAAACACAGCTGTGGGGGTGGAGGGAAACGATGTAAGTTTATAATTTTTGCACCGGCTGATTTTTATTATTTTAAATCTCATTACAAAATCATCATCTGCTAATTTAGCAGCTGTTCTCTCTGTGTTTGAGCTCACAATATTCCCACAAGGGGGCAGGGAGAAAAGGGAGGGCTTTTCTCCACAAGGTACGGAAGCGCCACTTGGAACCTCATAATGTTTTTGCAATTATTATTATTATTATTATTATTATTATTATTATTATGTATTAAATCTGCATACTGCCCCCCACCTGTAGATCTCAGGGCAGCTAACAACGCAGAGAGCCGTGTTCCACCACAGCCCAGCAGTGCCAGCCGTTCCTTCAGGAGCAAAATCCCCAGATTTCACCACCAAAATGCCTGCCCCCCCCCTCCTTTGAATTCTTCAGCCCCGAACAAATTCTAGACCATCTGTGTGCATGCAGAGTGCAGCTCCCTCGTCAGCCAAGCATGCCTCAAGCATTTCTGCAGCGGACTCAAAATCATCTTGCCCTCCCATCACCCTCTATTTTTAAAGAAATTTGCCAGAAAAATCTCCCAGTCCCGCTGAACATCTGTTCCTGCCTGCCATCCCCCTCAACAACCCTCGATTCTTGGGCATGCACACCACTGTAGCCCCCAAAATGCACCCACAACAAATGCCATATTATATATATATATATATATGTGTGTGTGTGTGTGTGTGTGTGTGTGTGTGTGTATATATTCTCATTCCTTTCCCCTCACCTTCCCCCAATCCCTCCACACCTTGTTCCTGCCTCTTTTTCTTAATTACGCACGTACATTTCCTGTCCATAACACACAGACCCGACTCTAAATCTTACCCACCCAAATCCAGCCTTACCATCTCCTCCACAATGTCATCCCCCCTATCCCCATCTCCACCCACTTTCAGAGCTTAGGAATTGTTTTGGGGAAAGACAACACAAAATTCGTGAAGGATCTACATCCCCAAGAAAGAAAAACAGAAATTTTCATATTGGGGAGGGGTGGTGGTCCTCTACGACTCCTTTCTGTGGTGCACAAAAGGAGCCCACACCACAAAGATGCCAATCACAGCAATGAAAGGAAGCTGAGGTTTTTGCAGAATAAAGGGGGGGCATTCCACTCTCTGCCCTCCTGTCACCACAAAAGAGGAACAAACAGCAAAGGTTGAATGAAAATCAAGGAAGTGACAACTGCCTGGGAATAAAGGGTATTTTTAGCGTCATCTGTCTGCCTGCTTGCGTTTGCAAAATCTAAAAATACTCAAAAGGGTGAATGTGGGAGGGGTGGCAGGTCTTAAACGTGCCCCCCCCCCCGCACATCCCCATTATTTCAGACATGGTGAGGGGCTGTATCTAGTGCCTTGCTGAAGAGGAAAAATGGAAAGTGGGGGCGCTGAATACATATATCTGGTCAGATGATGCTTTCAGAAACCCCCCCCCTGTCAATTTCAACCCCCAAAGCATTTGGCATCCACTGGCATTTGTGGGGAGGGGGGTATCGCTAGGCACCCACCACCACCATATACCTAACACCTGTAACCAAGGGTGGGGGGGGGTAATCTGTTAATTTTTTTACACTGTCACAGGAATCAGTTAATCGCCTCCAGGTATGCTAATGGAGGAGAAAAAAGGAGGGAGGAAGCAGGCACTCCCATTAAAAAAAATAACAGCAGAAACATTATATGCATGCAGATATTTTTTTAAAAAAATGTATTTAATGCTAGCTTTTTCCTGCAAAATATATTTAAAAAGAAGGAAGAGGGAAGAGGCAATTCTCCATCAAAGCAAGCAGAGATTAAATGGATGGGGACAAGATTAAAGCGGAATGTCCGACTATTTATTAAAATCACCTTCCCTAGATCCTGGCTACATCAAGAAGATTTCGAGGGGGGGGGGATAAAACAGGGCTCTCCTATACGTCCTCCCCCAAGGAGGGGAAGGATCATACACGATGACCTCATTTATTTCTCGCAATCTTAGGGGAAATGCAACACCGCATGTTGTTTATTTCTCTCCTTGCCTATTTTAGGGGGGGCTTTCTCTCCCCCCCCCCCGACTCCACGATTGAGGTGGGGGGAGGATGAGATGAGAGATGCAACCTTGCAACCAGTTGATCCCTTTGCCTGCGGAAAGATGCGAGGTTTGGAGAGGAGGGGAGGGGGGAAGCTTGGCGGTGGCGGGAGATGCACCCCCCCCCCGGCCATCTCTTTCAAGGTGGAGGAAGGCTCATCGCCCCCACCCCGCTCGATCTCTTCCAGCCGCCTCACGTCCTTGCCCTGATCCCCTCCCTCCTTCCCTAGATCGCCTTAGGCTGATGTGTGGGTGGGCAAAGAGAGACACAAAAGGATAACGCGCTTTGGCGTGGGGGATGGGGGGGGCAGCGCAACGTTTCCACATTCATTTCTCACCATTGCGCTCCCTTCACCCAGCCCAACGCCCTGAAAACCTGGTTGTTGTTTTGCAAAGGTCGGCGGCCAAGCCCTTCGCCTCCTCCCCCCCCCCTCCCCAAAATGGGGGTCCAAACCTAATGCACAAACACTAATGCAAGCCGGGGGTGATTGCACGCCATCGATCTCCTTGCAATGACCCTCTCCCCTTAAGCACCGAAAAAGGAGGAAAAACCACCCGCGGGGGTCCATTGCGTGGGCGGCTCTGAGCCGCCTTCCCTCCCTTGCGCCGGCGAGCAAACGTCAAAACCCTCTCTTTTTTCACATGCACCCGCCTCTATGCACCCTGAAGAGCATTGCACGCCCCGCGGCGCTTTGCAAATCGGGCGCTACTCACATCTCCGGGGATGCTGGTCGAGGCGGTTGCGGGGCTCGGAACGGGGCTGGCGGTGGCCGCGGCGGCACCTGCTGCTGGGCTCGCGCTCACTGAATGGTGCGGGACCGCTTCGGCTGAGTCGGGAAGATGGCGGCCGAGCTGCTGGCATCCGGGCACTTCGGAGAAGCGAGCAGGACTGGGGAGGAGGAGGAGGATGAATGGCACTGGGAAAGGGAGGGGCGGGGCAAAGGGAGGGGGAGCACCTGCGCGGCCGCCATGTTGGCTTGCCTCGTTTCCCTCACAGCGGGCCTTGGAATGTGACTCGCTTACCCTCCTTCCTCACCACAGATGACCAGGGAATGGGGGAATGAAACGAAATAAAATAAAATAAAACTGTGTCCAATACAAAATGAGGGATGTGTGTGTGGGAGAGAAAAAGCATAATGACAGGGTCACCTCACAATCTGAGGGAACAACTGGAAGTCACCCCACACCAAAGCAGGCTCAAAGCTTTTCAAAATCATTTTCTCAGCAGCTAAGCATCAGAAACATTCCGCTCTGCTGTAACAAAGGTAGAGAACAGTCCATTGTTTCTCAGGCCTTTCTGATGCCTTCTGGCCTTGCTAAAGAACCACATTGCAACTTACAGATAGGTAGCCGTGTTGGTCTGCCATAGTCAAAACAAAAAAAATTCCTTCCAGTAGCACCTTAAAGACCAACTAAGTTAGTTCTTGCATGCACACGAAAGCTCATACCAAGAACTAACTTAGTTGGTCTTTAAGGTGCTACTGGAAGGAATTTTTTTTGTTTTCACATTGCAACTTGCTTTCTGTCCGGGAACCATGCCAGAACAAGAGATTGAAACATATCTGAACACTCTGAAACCCCTTTCCTGGGAAGGGCGCCAAGAGTCCACAATAGTCCCAAAACAGCTTTCTGTTCATGCTCAGAGGAACTCGTGGGGCAGGACTCTGGAAGGAGGAGAAAGGGGGAGGGAACTGGAAAGGGGTATATATGCTTGTGCACAGGACTGTGAACTTCGTGCATGCTTTTTGTGACTTATCACACTTGCTCCTTCTACCAGTTCATGGATGGTAGAAATAAAAGCCTTTTCTCCGAAACTATTCCTTGAGTGTCTGTTGACTCCCACTTCCCTTTCCCAGGCGCAATATTTTTCCCACCCGAGGGCAAAGCCTCATAAGGCTACACTGCCTTGCTGCTTTAAGCCTTGCGGTTTCCATTTAATGAGTGCAAAAACCACCATAAATGCAAATGAGCCCCCTTCCTCCATTAATAAGCTCTTAATACCCCTCTAAAGCCTTCCTGGCTTCCATGAGGGGAGGGGGCTACACCCTTCCACGCTTCTTTTTGCTTGGTTTTAAGTGTGGTATTTATGGGAGGCGCATTTAGGGAAAGCACAGCAAGGTAGTAAAGCATCAGAGCACAATGCCCGCAATGAGCTTAGTAAAAGCGTCATGGCCTGTCAGCCAAGATGGAGTCGCTATGGGCCAAGAAAGCCTCCTAAGTACTTTGGGGTACCTCACGGCAGTGGCGTAGCGTGGGGGGTGCAGGGGGCGGCCGCACCGGGCGCAACATCTGGGGGTTAGGGGCGCAAATCCACGGGTTAGGGGGCGCAAATTACTTGACTTGCCCCGGGTGCTGACAACCCACGCTACGCCACTGCCTCACGGATATAAGATTCATAAGTGGAATGGCCCATCTATGGTTACTGCAAGGCACACTGTGGAGAAGGAATCATAGAATCCTAGAGTTGGAAGAGACCACAAGGGCCATGGAGTCCAACCCCCTGCCAAGCAGGAAACCCCATCAGAGCACTCCTGACATATGGTTGTCAAGCCTCTGCTTAAAGACCTCCAAAGAAGGAGACTCCACCACACTCCTGGGCAGCAAATCCCACTGTCAAACAGCTCTTACTGTCAGGAAGTTCTTCCTAATGTTTAGGTGGAATCTTCTTTCTTGTAGTTTGGATCCATTGCTCCGTGTCCGCTTCTCTGGAGCAGCAGAAAACAACCTTTCTCCCTCCTCTATGTGACATCCTTTTATATATTTGAACATGGCTATCATATCACCCCTTAACCTCCTCTTCTCCAGCCTAAACATGCCCAGCTCCCTTAGCCATTCCTCATAAGGCATCGTTTCCAGGCCTTTGACCATTTTGGTTGCCCTCCTCTGGACATGTTCCAGTTTGTCAGTGTCCTTCTTGAACTGTGGTGCCCAGAACTGGACACAGTACTCCAGGTGAGGTCTGACCAGAGCAGAATACAGTGGCACTATTACTTCCCTTGATCTAGATGCTATACTCCTATTGATGCAGCCCAGAATTGCATTGGCTTTTTTAACTGCCGCGTCACACTGTTGGCTCATGTCAAGTTTGTGGTCAACCAAGACTCCTAGATCCTTTTCACATGTACGGCTCTCAAGCCAGGTGTCACCCATCTTGTATTTGTGCCTCTCATTTTTTTTGCCCAAGTGCAATACTTTACATTTCTCCCTCTTAAAATTCATCTTGTTTGTTTTGGCCCAGTTCTCTAATCTGTCAAGGTCGTTTTGAAGTGTGATCCTGTCCTCTGGGGTGTTAGCCACCCCTCCCAGTTTGGTGTCATCTGCAAATTTTATCAGGATGCCCTTGAATCCATCATCCAAGTCGTTGATAAAGATGTTGAATAAGACCGGGCCCAAGACAGAACCCTGTGGCACCCCACTAGTCACTCTTCTCCAGGATGAAGAGGAACCATTGATGAGCACCCTTTGGGTTCGGTCAGTCAGCCAGTTACAAATCCACTGAGTGGTAGCATAGTCAAGACCGCATTTTACCAGCTTCTTTACAAGAATATCATGGGGCACCTTGTCAGGAAGCTTCCGGTTCTGCTTGAGAGTTTCCCATAAGCCCCTAGCCAAACACCATTTTTTGACAAGATGCTGTGGTCCAGACAGATGCTGGGTTAGACCCAGCAGAGCTTTTACGGCAACATGGCTTTGTCCTGGCTTTGAGGGCAAGAAGCTGCTAGGATTGGGCTATAGACACAATCCCGTATTTGTCCAGCTAAAATTCCCAAAGGGTCAGTGTAGCTTGTTGCAGGAATTTATGTATAGGTTGGGGGGGTGTTGCCCCTCCAGCAGATATCATGCACATGCAGCCCACTACCAAAACCAGCACAATCACATTTGTGACTTTTGTGATTTGTCCCCACAAAACACCCCGTCACAGTTTCTTCCTATCTATTCAAAGGGCCTCTGCTGCACAATACCAAATGTAACAATTCACTGATAAATGTACTGTATCTATGTACTGGCTCACTGGGAAAACTTCAGAAATTCATATAGACTTGTGCTCAGCTACTCAGCAGCCCCTCTGCCTGAGTGATAATCCCTGGCATCCTGATACCTGAGTGCCAGATAGGTAGCCATTCCAGAAATAAACCCAGATGAAGACAAAAGGGTGTGATTCACTTGGCTGGGAAACAGGGAAATGTAAATATCTTTTTTGTTACATTTGATGGGTGTTTGGTGGAGGGCAAGGAGAACCACGGGGCAGGGTCCAGGATGCTCAGATTACTGCCCCCAGACCTCCCCTTTCATGATGTAACCATGATGTAGATTGGGGAGTGTAACATGGGGATTAGCAGCTAATAAAACTTTGGGTTCTCTTTTGTTCGGGGCTTCCCTCTTGTTCCACCTGGTGGCAGGTGGGAGTCCTGTTGCGACAGTCTTGAATCAAGACCAAGCCTACTGGCTGCTGTTTTGCTCTGGTATTCCTGGCTGGTGTCCTAGTTTTTTGTCCAAGGGAGCCCTCAGATTTCTCCGTTAACAAGCTAAAGCAGTTGGATTGAGAAATGAAGGCACGCGGTGCATTGTCAAACTATGGAACTTGTTCCCACAGGAGGCAGGATAGCCAACTTGGTTTTAAAAGAGGATGAGACAAATTCACGGAGAGGGCTATCGATGGCTACGCTCTCGTCTCCACAGTCAGAGTCAGCAATGTTTCTGAATACCAGTTGCTGGAAACCACAGGAGGGGAGAAGGCTCTGTGTTCGAATTCTGCTGGCCTGTTTCCCACAGGCCTCTGATTGGCCACTGTGAGAACAGGATGCTGGACCATGTTATAAGAATTTTAAGGTCTTATATATATGTATAAATAGGTAAAGGTAAAGGTACCCCTGCCCGTACGGGCCAGTCTTGACAGACTCTGGGGTTGTGCGCCCATCTCACTCAAGAGGCCAGGGGCCAGCGCTGTCCGGAGACACTTCCGGGTCACGTGGCCAGCGTGACATCGCTGCTCTGGCGAGCCAGAGCCGCACACGGAAACGCCGTTTACCTTCCCGCTGGTAAGCGGTCCCTATTTATCTACTTGCACCCGGAGGTGCTTTCGAACTGCTAGGTTGGCAGGCGCTGGGACCGAGCAGCGGGAGCGCACCCCGCCGCAGGGATTCGAACCGCCGACCTTTCGATCGGCAAGTCCTAGGCGCTGAGGCTTTAACCCACGGCGCCACCTGCGTCCCCTATATGTATAAATAGATGTTCATAAATGTACCAAGCAAACACCTACAAATATATAAACCACATGTCTGAAACCCACAGAAAAGTCCTGAAACCATTTTCTCTCTCCCAAAACGACCTCAAATATTTCTCTGCAAGGTCGAAAGAAATGGGAAATGTCCCCACTGTCTCTTTCGCAAATCCTGTCTTAAGGGCATATTTAAGATATGAACAGGGTGTGAGCCTGTGATCTGGATTTAGGAATTGAGTAGCTATCATAACAAGAGTAGCCAAGATGCCCAGGTAATCCAGTCAGGTAACCTGGCAGACAGGAAGAAACAACACACCCAGATTTATGCCCCTTCTCTTTTGTATTAAGGGGGTGGTCTTGGGCTACACCCCTTCTGTGATATATGTTTCTGGGGGTGGTCTTGGACTCCAGGGCAGGCAATTTAAAATGTCTATATAAGGGCTTGGGGTCCCTCCCCCCCTCCTGTCTGACCTGTTGCAACAGCTTTAATAAAGATCAGGCTTACTAGCTGCTTTGCTTCTCAATATTCTCTGGTTGGTCTCTGTTATTTTCTCCTACTGATAAGAGAACCTACAAAAGGATATGGGCTCTAAGGGAAAAGGAGCAGTTTTTTTTCACATAACAACCAGGTAGGCCATTGGCCTGAACCTTGCAGGGCTTTCCTCGTGTACTTCAAGCCACAGGATATAATGGGGGAAATAGGAATGTCAAGGAAAATGCGCACACACACACACACACAAAATCCTTCCAGTAGCACCTTAGAGAGCAACTAAGTTAGTTATATAAAGTGGATGCTCAGGTTGTGAACATGATCCTTGCAGGAGGCACATTCACAACCTGCAGCGCCACAGCTGCGCATGCGCTAGTCACAATTTGGCGCTTCTGCGCATGCGCAAAGCACGATTTAGCATTTCTGCGCATGTGCGAGCGCCGCAACCCAGAGGTAACCCGTTCTGGTACTTCTGGGTTTCAGTGCATCCATAACCCAAAAAGATGCAACATGAAGCATTTGTAACCCGAGGTACAGTATGACTGTATTCAGGTATCTGAAGAATTGTGCATGCACACGAAAGCTCATACCAATAACTAACTTAGTTGGTCTCTAAGGTGCTACTGGAAGAATTTTTCGATTTTTTAATTTAATTTGTTTCGACTACCAACACAGCTACCTACCTGTAAGGAAAACACAGCTGGAGCAAAATCGTCTCCAGGAAACCACCCAAGGGGACGTTGAACCACAGATACTCAGAGTTCAAGTGGCTGAAAAGTTGAAATAAAAGGATCTTTGGGGAAAATTAGACACCTAAAAGCCAGTTAGTGGAGGTGGGTGGTCTCAAAATGACCTGCTGTAGATCTGTACAGTGGTACCTCGGTTCTCGAACGTCTCCATCGATGAACGTTTCGGAACCCAAACGCCGAAAACCCGAAAGTAAATGTTTCCGTTTTCAAACATGCCTTGAAAGTCTAACTGCTTCCGCTGCGTGTTTTTCGTTTTTTTTTTCAACTGAATTTGTGGACAGCCCTTTGCGCCTTGGCTTTTGAACGTTTCAGAAGTCTTCTGGAACGGATTACGTTTGAGAATCGAGATACCAAGCAGCATGTTCTGAGAGTAAACGCACTAAAATGAATGTATATGACCGAGGTCTACTCATGTCAGGGAGCCTACTCGAAGAAGTCCCAATTTATTTCAGCCTCTCTCTCTCTCTCTCTCTCTCGCCAAGAATATGATGTGTAGTGTTGGACTAGGACAGAGCTTTCCAAACTGTGTGTCATGTTGCAGTGTGTAGGTGTGCAAACGTTCTCCCCACTCCTCCCGGGGCTGGAAAAGGGTTAGCGTAACCTCTTGTTTGCTAGTAAAACTGAATTACTGCATCGCGAAATGATGTGTGTTTGGAAAGGTCCAGACTAGGACCTGGGAGACCGGGGTTCAAATTCCATCCAGCCATGCCAATCACTCTCTCTCGGTCTAATGTACCTTCACAGGGTTGTTGCACAAATAAAACGAGGAGTCATAGGAACACAGTATTGTAGATTTGGAAGTACTCCAAGGGACATTTAGTCCACCGCGCTGCTGCTCAGAGGGAAGGTGGGGTACAAATACAGTGGTACCTCGGGTTACATGCTCTTCAGGTTACAGACCTTCAGGTTACTAACCCAGAAATAGTGCTTCAGGTTAAGAACTGTGTTTCAGGATGAGAACAGAAATTGTACTCCGGCGGCACGGCAGCAGCAGGAGGCCCCATTAGCTAAAGTGGTACCTCAGGTTAAGAACGGACCTCCGGAACAAATTAAGTACAGTGGTACCTCGCAAGACGAAAGAGTTTTCCGTTTTTTGAGTCGTTCCACAAGACGAATTTCGCTATGGGCTTGCTTCGCAAGACGTTTCGTCTTGTTTCCTTTTTCTTAAAGCCGCTAATAGCTGTGCTTCGCAAGACGAAAAAACCGCAAGACGAAGAGACTTGCGGAACGGATTAATTTCGTATTGCGAGGCACCACTGTACTTAACCCGAGGTACCACTGTACAGCCTCACTGGCTACTTTTCATGTCTTATTTTAGAAGGCAGTTGGGGCACTACATGCAACTGCTGTGTTACCCCCCCCCCCCCGTGAGAATTAGCCATTTCCATTGAATATTCTATTTATGCTTTTAATTCTTGAAATTCTCTCTCCCATCGTGGAGCTCCATGCAGCATACACAAAATCTCTGCTTTCCTGCACTGACAAACACAGGTCTGCAAGCATAACTTCCACGCCTTGCTTTCCTCTTCTGACCCATTTCCCCAAGCTCTCTTTTGGAAAGTCCAAAGGAAGAGTTTATGGCAGGGCGGGGCGCCTGGGCAGAGAAAGTACATGTATACTCAGCCCGCGCCACCACCCCCAGCATAACAATGAGTCCTCTGTGTCAAGTGCCAAGCCAAACCCCACCCATCTGTTTCTGCGCTTTGAGGAAATCGGAAATAACCATCAAAAGTTTCAGCTGGACGAAGGAAGAGGAGGCCAAGCCAATCGAGTATATATAAAAAAATAATATTAGTTTTATTAAAGACGCAAACATCTCCGTAGGATAATGCCACAAGATCAATGTCTTAGAACGGTCTGGGTGACTGTGGGCCTGTTAAAAAGAGCTTTTCGGAGAGTAAGGATTAAAGGCCTTCAGTTCCAACAGAAGCAACATCCATTTTTCAATATGGACTATCAGTTCTTCCAGCAAGGCCCTCCAGGAGCAAAAAATAAAAAGAATAAAAAATTAAGACCCTACAATCATTTGAAAGAAAACCTTAAAACATAACCAAACCAAAATTCTTCCTGGGCCATCGCTCGGTTATGACCAGTCCCTCCTCATGTGTCCCTCCTCAGAGCTAGTTCACAGGCCCAGCGTTATAGACCGGAGGCAGCACCCGCCGCGAGTTGGCTTTCACCCAAGGGTGCTCCATCACACCCTGAAGCGGCAGTCGATCAGCCGGGTTGTGGCGCAGCAGCTTTGAAATCAAGTCCCGGGCGCCTTCTGTCACAAATGGGGGGAACTTCAGATCTACCTGTATTTGGGGTACGGGAGAGAGAGAAAAGGGAGTCAAGACCAGGAACCAGAGAAAAGCAGGCATGGGAGGATTTAGCAAGGAACAAACGCTTCCTCGGCTTCTGAACGCATTTCTCTCACACACACACTTGGAAAGACATCTCTGGTATTTGCATTGCTAACATATTTGGGCAGGAAGCAAGCGAGCTCCCGTTGCTCGGTCCCTGCTCCTGCCAACCTAGCAGTTCGAAAGCACGTCAAAGTGCAAGTAGATAAATAGGTACCACTCCGGTGGGAAGGTAAACGCCGTTTCTGTGCCCTGCTCTGGTTCGCCAGAAGCGGCTTAGTCATGCTGGCCACATGACCCGGAAGCTGTACGCCGGCTCCCTCGGCCAATAAAGCAAGATGAGCGCCGCAACCCCAGAGTTGGCCATGACTGGACCTAATGGTCAGGGGTCCCTTTACCTTTTAAGAAGGCTCTGTACAATGATCTGCTAAATATTCAGGGTCTTTAGAGGGTCCTCTTAAGAATCTCTCTAGAATTGTAGACTTTGATGGTACTTCCTCTGGCTTTCTATCCCAAAGAGTGTCAAGTTGTACTATTGCTGGCATCCGTCTCAAGAGACAATGGAGTGCGCCTCCAGGGGTGAAGTCGAACGGCTGCAGTAGCAGCACCAAAGTGACCTTCCTGGGGCGCAAGCCCGGGCAGTGTGTCTTGAGGTCCTGGGCTGCCCTCTCGTCTTGGCTGATGTGGTCCAAAGGAAAGCAGAGCAAGATGTTTGGCACCAGCCTGGCTGCAAGAGTTGCTGTAAGTACAAGGGCTACAAGGCCCCATCCAACCATCTTAGGGACTCCACTCCAGATGTGTGTCTTGTTTACTCCTTAGCCATTTATTCTCTCAAAGATGTCCCCCAAGGCAGTGGAGGTTTAGCATTGTTATAAAAATTTAAAAGTCTTTGATACAGTGGTACCTCGGGTTACATACGCTTCAGGTTACAGATTCCGCTAACCCATAAATAGTGCTTCAGGTTAAGAACTTTGCTTCAGGATGAGAAGAGAAATTGTGCTCCGGCGGCGCGGCAGCAGCAGCAGGCCCCATTAGCTAAAGTGGTGCTTCAGGTTAAGAACAGTTTCAGGTAAAGAACGGACCTCTGGAATGAATTAAGTACTTAACCCGAGGTACCACTGTATATAATAAATGTTCATAAATGTACCAAGCAAACACGTACATAAATATATAAACCACATGTCTGGAGCAGCACAGGAAGACAGTCCTGAAACCGTTTTGACTCCCAAGCTGACCAAATGTTTCTCTGCAAGGAGGGAGGAGGTGGGAAAAAAAACACCCCTTCCTTGTTACAGGAATTTAGTAACCACCATCTCAAAGGAATGCGCAGACTGCCAGGAAAGGGAATCAGATGGGGCATTATCAGATAACCTGGCAGACAGGAAAAACAACAACATTCAAATTTCTGTTGTAGACCACCTTTTCTGTGATGTAGGGATGATGTTTGTGGGGGGTGGTCTTGGGTTACACCCCTTCTGTGATGTATGTATGATGTATGGAGGGGTGGTCTGGAGCTCCAGGGCAGGGAATTTAAAATTAAAATAAGGGCAGGCACATCTTGGTTCTGGGTCCTCCTCCTTTCCTGCGTGTGAGGGGAGCACTCTGTTGCAACAGCTTTAATAAAGGCTTACTAGCTGCTTTGCTTCTCAATATTCTCTGGTTGGCCTCTGTTATTTTCTCCTCCCAACAGGGAACCCACGTATGGACTCTATACAGGCTCTTGAATACCCCAGGGTAGATTTTGTTTAGAGCAGCACCAAGCTTTCCTTCTCCAAGATGGGCTACTTTCACAGGTGGACGAGCCCCATCTGCCTCTCAATTTCCTCTACAGGACGTGCAGGAATCCCCTACTGTGCACAGAGAAGTACTGCAAGGAAGCTGCCATGCTTTCCAATAACCCTTCTTCCAAAATGGGGTAATGGAAGCAGTCATACCCACTAAATCCAATCTATGCCAGCAAGCCTGTGCCATTCAACCCAAGTAGATCTTCCTGGAGGGAGGGCTGTGCCATATTACATCATCCTCCCTAGATCGCTGTACCCCTCTCCCCAGGTACCTTTCCCTATTCTGAATTATCACAAGACATGGTGGAAGGGAGATTCGCTTCATAAGACGCATAGACATTTCCCCTTACTTTTTAGGAGGAAAAACGTGCGTCTTACTGAGCCAAAATACGGTAATCAGTGTTGCCGACCCCGGGTGGCCCACTCCATTCTGAAGCAGCAAGAACTGGCCCTATGCTTTTCACCAGTTCTTCTGCCACATAAGCTCCTAGTCCTCGTGCTTTTGTCTCTTCCTCTTCCCCCCTCCCTCTTTTGCACCCCTTCTTGGGACAACCCCCTTTGGGGCTAGAGCCCTCCGGTGCTAGGAGCTTGAGGCTAGCAGAACCCTCCTGCTGCAACCCAGCAACTCTGCACGGAAATGGCTGGCATGAATGACAATTGTGGACGAACTGTGAAGCCGACTGCGAAGCTCACCGATACAATGCGGCGATACGTCTCCGGGGCGGAGGCGGTCTCGAAGGGGGGGTGCCCCACCAGGAACTCGTAACACAGGATCCCGATGCACCAGTGGTCCACCTTCTCGTTGTGTGGTTTGCCTTCAATCATCTCAGGGGGCAGGTAGTCCATAGTCCCACACATGGTCTTTCTCCTGGGGCAGAGCAGGAGATCAAGGGCGGTTAAGAGCTGAAGGGATCTGGGGCAGCGCAGTGGAGAACTAGGGCCTCAGATATCCCAAGCCCACCAGGGCGAACCAAACCAAGAGCGTCCCCCTTACCTGAGCGAGGGGGCATGCACGGACCAGCCGAAATCAGCAATCTTCAGTTCCCCCTTCAGCCCCATAAGCAGGTTCTCCGGCTTGATGTCACGGTGAATGACCTTCTTGCTGTGACAGTAGAGCAGGGCATCAGCCAGTTCTTCCATGTACTGCAGAGGTGAAGCAAAGAAGGGTCCGTTGCGTACATCTTGGGACACCAGTGCCTTGCTATCCGAGAGAGACTTGAACCCACCGCCCTGCTCCTTTGGTGCCCTGGGTAACCTCAAACTGCATCCTTTGAATGACAGCCAAACAGATCAGCCACGTACCTACGGGACCGCCTCTTCTGGTATGCTCCACGGAGGACCTTAAGGTCCACAAATAACAACACTTTGGTGGTCCCGAGCCTCAGGGGAGGTTAGATTGGTTTCAACTAGGGCCAGGGCCTTTTCAGCACTGGCCCCGACATGGTGGAACGCTCTGTCACAAGAGACCAGGGCCCTGCGGGACTTGACATCTTTCCGCAGGGCCTGCAAGACAGAACTGTTCTGCCTGGCCTTCGGTTTGGACTCAGTCTGACCCTTATGTTTCCATCCCCTTATGGTCTTGATTTATCAGCTACTTTAAAATGAGGCTGCATTTTAACCTGTATTTTAAATTGGGGTTTTTTTTCTTTTCTTTTCCTCCCCTCTCTTTTCCTCCTATTATGTTTTTACTGTGATTTTATTGGTGTTAGCCGCCCTGAGCCCGGCTCTGGCTGGGGAGGGAGGGGTATAAATAATAATAATAATAATAATAATAATAATAATTATGCCAGCTCCAGCTGGTGCACCCACGATGACCGTTCTTGTACAGGCATAGCCTGGCCAGGATGATTCATGCACTGATAACCTCAAGGTTTGATTAATGCAAACAAACTATTGCCAGCACCAGTTCTTAAAAGCTTACACTGGCTGCCCATATGTTACTGGCCCCGTTCAAGATTCTTGTATATAATTTACTAGATTAGAGTCTTAAGGACACCTTAAAGACCAGCTGATCTCTGCATGTTCAGGGGAGGTTATTAGTGATCCTCCATGGTTCAAATGTTTGGCTTATAACCACCAAAAACCCAACCCCGTGGAAGCTAGTCCCAGACTGGGATTAGGCTAGACCCCTCCCTGAACTTTAGGCCCTTGGCAAAGGCTTTTCTATTTCAGCACGAGTGTTAAGCACGGTCTCAGTTTATAGTGTTTATTAACAGTAGGAATAGTAATCTCCCTTCTGCTTCAGTCACAGCAGTCACTATGGAGAAATTATCTTAATAACATAGATTGTAGTATATACCCTGTGGATGTAAGCTATATCTGCAAGGTAAAAGATTTTCCAAGTCTGTTATGATCCAGGTGCTAAGTTTTGTCATCCACGCGAATTTACACTTGCAAATATTTTTTAAATGTTTCCAATAATAACAACAGGGACGCGGGTGGCACTGTGGTCTAAACCACTGAGCCTCTTGGGCTTGCCGATCAGAAAGTCGGCGGTTCGAATCACCGCGACGGGGTGAGCTCCTGTTGCTCGGTCCTTGCTCCTGCCAACCTAGCAGTTCGAAAAACGTCAAAGTGCAAGTAGATAAATAGATACCGCTCCGGCGGGAGGTAAACGGCGTTTCCGTGCGCTGCTCTGGTTCGCCAGAAGCGGCTTAGTCCTGCTGGCCACATGACCCAGAAAAACTGTCTGTGAACAAACGCCGGCTCCCTCGGCCAGTAAAGCGAGATGAGTGCCGCAACCCTAGAGTCATCTGCGACTGGACTTAACTGTCAGGGGTCCTTTACGTTTTAATAATAACAGCAATAATAATAACGTTTTCTCATTCAAGATTGGACATTAATTGCTCTTATTCAATGTAGAGGTTTTCTTTAAATCAACAGTTCATATACGCCAGCCATGTCCAACTGGTTGATTGTGGGGCATCCCTGGTCGATCCTCAACAACTTTGGTGAAGGCTCCCCCCCAAAAAAACCTCAACAACTTAGGTCAATCCAATCGGTAGATCATTGCCAGTTGTTGTTTTTTATAGTGGGAGTAGATCACAGTCTCTTGGGAGTTGGACGCGCCTAATGTACAGCCATTTAGCCAGTGGCTTTCTGGGCTTTCCAACAGAAGACATTCCTAGCCCTACCTGGGAATGCCACCAGGGACCATTTTGGGGCAATGCTCTCCTGCTGAGCCACGGCAACATCTTCCTGCCAATGCATGGGCCCCCAAGCTGTTATTTAACCTCTGAGCCCAGGCTCACCGTGGCGCTCCTCTGCTCATCGAAACGCCGGTGTTTCTGCAGTTCTTTGTAGAGCTCCCCGCGAGGGGCATACTCCAGGATCAGGTATACACGCTTCCGGTCGTGGAAGTAGTTGTAAAGGCGAAGGATATTGGGGTGGCTGCAGGAAAGGGGAGGCGCGTTAGAATCTACGACCGGGAAGCGGCAGGAAAGGAAAGAGACATTAAAGTATAGGTAGGCAAACTAAAGCCCGGGGGCCGGATCCAGCCCAATCGCCTTCTCAATCTGTCCCGCGGACAGTTCAGGAATCAGCATGTTTTTACAGTGCTTTTATTTAAAATGCATCTCTGGGTTATTTGTGGGACCTGCCTGATGTTTTTACCTGAGTAGAATGTGAGCTTTTATTTAAAATGCATCTCTGGGTTATTTGTGGGGCATAGGAATTCGTTCACCCCCCCCCCAAAAAAATATAGTCCGGCCCCCCACAAGGTCTGAGGGACAGTGGACCGGCCCCCTGCTGAAATGGTTTGCTGACCCCTGCATTAAAGGAATGAAGATCCATGGGGCCACACAATTGGCAGCTTTTAATTTAATGGCATTCTTTCACGGCTTTTTTTCTTTTTGTTTGCCAGCTCTTTGCGAGGGACAGAAATGTAACAAACAACGTCATCTGTACAGCCGGAAACTGACAGGATTTTAGGGACAACAGCTTCTACATCCTTGGCCGTTTTTGTCCTTGATGCTCACAAGAAGCATCAACAGTTAAAACTATTATGAACTTGGAGGCCCAGGGGCCTTTGGTCTTTCGCAGTACCTGAGGTGACACTGGATTTCAATCTCCCGCCGCAGCTGATGTTCCACGCACTCCTTCTCCATTTGGGATTTGAAGAGCACCTTCAGCGCCACAATGAACTTGGATTCTTTCTCCCGAGCCAGGTAGACGTTCCCAAACTTGCCTTTGCCCAGAGGACGCCCAATCTCAAAGTCATCAATGGTGAATAAGCGCCTGGAGAGGGGAGAACAAGTTAGCTGCATCATGTTGCAAGGAGGGGATGGGCACCTTGAAACCCTATTGTTCCCCGCAGGGAGACTCTCCTGGCACCATCACTACATACCTTTAGGTACCAGGCAAAAACATCCCTCTTCTCCCAGGCCTTCGGCTCATTAAGCAATCCATGGCCTTTCGAAGTGGCAGGGTATTGTTTCGGTTTGATATTACAGTCGTACCTTGGAAGTCGAACGGAATCCGTTCCGGAAGTCCGTTCGACTTCCAAAACGTTTGAAAACCAAATCGTAACTTCTGATTGGCTGCAGGAAGCTCCTGTTGGGAAACTGTGTACGTGCAGCTACTCACACAGTGTCAGTTAAGGTTTGGCAAACAGCCAGAAGGTCATGTGAAGGAGTAAGTCTTCCTGGTGATAACAGACGCATGGAGACAGCTCCCTGATTGTCAAGCTCTCTCAAGGGAGTGATAATTCATGGCCTACTAACTGGAATGTGTTAGTTCTGGAGTTCAGTGTTCAGTGGTTCAGTGTAAGAGTTGTGTGAGAGAGCTAGCAAAAGATCCAAGTTCTGCTCCTGTAAATAGTCTACTGTATATAAACACCTAACTACAAGTTCCTGGTTCCTGCTTCATCTATTCTGTCTGCAGCCAATTGCTTCCGTTTCTTTCTGCGTTTACTCTGCTAGGTCTGGCTAAGGTCTTGCAACTAGTCAGAAAGTTGCAAAACACCAAATAGGTTTTGCCAATCAGAAGCCGTGGAAGCCCTGTTGGATGTTCGGGTTCCAAAAGAACGTTTGGAAACCAGAACAATCACTTCCGGGTTTGTGGCGTTTGGGAGCCAAAATGTCTGAGTTCCAGGGCGTTCGGGATCCAAGTTACGCCTGTATATCTTTGTGTTTTTATATTTAAACTGCTCTGGGATCTTCGGCTAAAGAGCGGGGTAGAAATTTAGTAAGTACCATATTTTTTGCTCTATAACATGCACCCGACCATAACACGCACATAGTTTTTAGAGGAGGAAAACAAGAAAAAAAATATTCTAAATGAAACAGTGGATGTATGATTTTTGTGGTTCATGCTGTGGCCACAGACATGTGATCTGACAGTGAGTTTGGAGTAGCCCAATGCAAAAAAACCTGAGGATCCACGTGTATCCATGCTTTGTAACCCCGTTTTTGCACCACTGCGGCCCCAGGCAACAGTGTGTGTGTGATTTTTTTGGTGCAAGAGGTAGCCATGGACATGTTATGTGATCTGATGGTGAATTTGGGGTGACCCAGTGCAAAAATCCTGAGGATCCATGCGGATCTGTGCTTTGTAACCACGTTTTAAGTGGGGAGGGAAGGAAAAGCACTCAAGGGACAAGGAGAAGGATGCTGCTAATAATGCAGAAGAGGGGTATAAGGGGAGAAGGCTCCTCTCCTCTCCCACTTTGCTCCTTTAAAGCAAGCAGGCTCTCTGTCCCTCTCTCCTCCGCACTCAGCGGCTCTTCTCCTGCTTTGCTGTTTCAAAGTGAGCCACGGAGGAGGGAAGGAAG
The DNA here is from genome assembly GCF_964106915.1 of Podarcis gaigeae. Taxonomy (NCBI): domain Eukaryota; kingdom Metazoa; phylum Chordata; class Lepidosauria; order Squamata; family Lacertidae; genus Podarcis; species Podarcis gaigeae. The sequence continues at coordinate 5,673,408 of NC_139689.1, read as the reverse complement.
GGGAACCATGGATCCTCTGCTCACGACTGCAGCAGATCCCACCCCCCGCCGGCATTCCCTCCATAACACGCACAGACATTTCCCCTTACTTTCTAGGAGGAAAAAAGGGAGTGTTATGGTGCAAAAAATACGGTAAATAAACATGGCTAGCCAGAGAACGCAAGCCCCAACCCATTCCCAAGTCCAGAAACAGATTCGCAACCGCCAGCTTTCTGAAACCAGTAACAACCAGTGACAAGGGAACTCACTCCGGGCCTTCCTTTGGCGGCTGAGCCATGGATCCGGACTCAATAGGGACCCTGCCTGCGACAGCTGTGGAAACAGAAAACAAAGTCATCCATAACACAGCAAGACCAACACAAGCCCCAGCATCCTCTACGACAAGCAGTCTGGGGGAAACCCCAAAGCAATGGGGTGCATCCGAGGCCATTTCAGCAGCACAGGAATCAGTGAGAGACATGTTACAGAAAAATCTAAGTGCGAGGCTGCTCAGTCACCCAATTTGTCGGGCAGAGTCCGTGGGCCCCTGCGGAATAAAGGAAGGAGTCCAGCCACCAACCGGAGCAAATAGCTGTAGACCAAAGTTTATTGCGCAACAGGTTCAAAGAGGAATTTTGAACCCTGAAGATGGGGTGACAATGACTTTTAAAACTTTCCCACCATATCCCAGAATACAGTTCGTACAGCATCATTGATACATCACTGTCATGTCACAAAAGGGGAGGGGTAGACAGGGGTTACAACCACAGGGTGGTGCTGTGGGTTAAACCACAGAGCCTAGAGCCTGCCGATCAGAAGGTCAGCGGTTCGAATCCCTGCGACGGGGTGAGCTCCCGTTGCTCGGTCCCTGCTCCTGCCAACCTAGCAGTTCAAAAGCACGTCAAAGTACAAGTAGGTAAATAGGTACCACTTCAGCAGGAAGGTAAACGGCGTTTCCGTGCGCTGCCAGTAGTGGCTTAGTCCTGCTGGCCACATGACCCGGAAGCTGTACACTGGCTCCCTCAGCCAATAAAGCAAGATGAGCGCCGCAACCCCAGAATCGGTCACGACTGGACTGGTCAGGGGTCCCTTTACCTTTACTAGACAGGGGTTACACTAGTTTAACCTTGGCAAACATGTCCAGACAAGTCCTTGATACAAGATTAGCACAAGCAGACATGTCAGGGCAAGACTCAGGTATAAGATTAGCAGAGGCAAACACCTCTGAAGTCCCACCACACAAAGAACAAAAAAACTTCTTTTGCATCTCTGGACCCCTTGGCAAGTCTGGTGATGGGTTTAGGCTTTCCTTGGCCAACAATCAGCTCAGCAATTGTCACTTCTGGGCACTTCCTGGGGTAGGAGGAGTGTATACATGTCCTCACGCTTGGGGAGGTGGTGTAGCCTTATGAGGCTTTGCCCTCGGGTGGGAAAAATATTGCGCCTGGGAAAGGGAAGTGGGAGTCAACAGAAGACACTCAAGGAATAGTTTCGGAGAAAAGGCTTTTATTTCTACCATCCATGAACTGGTAGAAGGAGCAAGTGTGATAAGTCACAAAAAGCATGCACGAAGTTCACAGTCCTGTGCACAAGCATATATACCCCTTTCCAGTTCCCTCCCCCTTTCTCCCCCTTCCAGAGTCCTGCCCCATGAGTTCCTCTGAGCATGAACAGAGAGCTGTCTTGGGACTATTGTGGACTCTTGGCGCCCTTCCCAGGAAAGGGGTTTCAGAGTGTTCAGATATGTTTCAATCTCTTGTTCTGGCATGGTTCCCGGACAGAAAGCAAGTTGCAATGTGAAAACAAAAAAAATTCCTTCCAGTAGCACCTTAAAGACCAACTAAGTTAGTTCTTCGTATGAGCTTTCGTGTGCATGCAAGAACTAACTTAGTTGTTCTTTAAGGTGCTACTGGAAGGATTTTTTTTTTGTTTCGACTATGGCAGACCAACACGGCTACCTATCTGTAAGTTGCAATGTGGTTCTTTAGCAAGGCCAGAAGGCATCAGAAAGGCCTGAGAAACAATGGACTGTTCTCTACCTTTGTTACAGCAGAGGGGAATGTTTCTGATGCTTAGCTGCTGAGAAAATGATTTTGAAAAGCTTTGAGCCTGCTTTGGTGGGGGGTGACTTCGGGCCTAGGTGAGGTCACCTGTCCTCACCTTCCTTCATTGGCAGGAAAAAGAGTCATTTTTGCAAGGGCAAAATAGTGTTGAAATGGAGGAAACTGGCAAAGGAGTTGATATTATATGATTGTTAAAGCTAGGTAACTTCCCCGAGCTGTCAAGGATACATTTATGCATAATATTTCTAACATTTAACAACTTTAAATATGTGCTCCCCCCCCCCCCCCCGTAATTTCCGTAGCAGACATTTCCAAAAATTTCCAGAAAGCAGACCAGGTCTTACCCATATTCTGGGCACCCGAATCCTTTGGGCCTTTCTTTGTGCTGCTGGAAATAGCTCTGTGGGCCAAAAGCGATCCAGAAGGAGTGATAGAGGATGGAGTGTTGGTATCTTTACAGGCAACCCGCTGAGCACTTGTCATGTTGTTCACCCGATACTGCAGGAAAGGGACAACGCAATCAAGAAATAGGAGAGGCTGCAGCAAGAGTTAGGGACTCTCCTCCATTAGCCCCATTCAAGGTCACATTTCGTGGTTTTTAAATGAAGACGTACACACAGCCCTGTGTGCAAAGACAGAAAATCAGTGTATTTTGTATCAATAGGTTTTCTGAAACACTCCAGTGATCTGATTTAAGTTGCTTATGTACTTTTACTTTTAATCTTTTGTTGGAAGCCGCCCAGAGTGGCTGGGGAAACCCAACCAGGTGGACGGGGTATAAATAACACATCACCGTATTTTTCGCTCTATAAGACGCACCAGACCACAAGATGCACCTAGTTTATGGAGGAGAACAAGAAAAAAAAAATTCTGAATCTCAGAAGCCAGAACAGCAAGAGGGATCGCTGCGCAGTGAAAGCAGCAATCCCTCTTGCTGTTCTGGCTTCTGGGATAGCTGCGCAGCCTGCATTCGCCCCATAAGACGCGCACACATTTCCCCTTACATTTTAGGAGGGGAAAAGTGAGTCTTATAGAGCAAAAAATACGGTAATTATTATTATTACTTGTATTTTGTGAGCAGAGCAAATAACTTTGAAACTGCCGGGTTTGTCTAGTATTAATTGTCTTTAAAACTGACATCCATCCACTGTTACCAATGAACTTATGAAATGGGAAAATTTCCATGGAAAAGTAAAATAACGGAGAATGCTCCCCCTCACATAATTGGTTATATACCTTCATTTGAAGCCCCATTAATAAATGTGATACTAGTAAAAGCCACAATTTAGAGCCCACAGGCTACCAGACACAGACACACATGATAGGACTTCTGTCAAGAGCAGAAGATAAGGTCAAAGACTAGTCATCCAATTTTTGTCTGTTACACATACAGTAGTACCTCAAGTTACGAACTTAATTCGTTCCAGAGGTCCGTTCTCAACCCAAAACCATTCTTAACCTGGGACGCACTTTCCCTAATGGGGCCTCCCGCCGCCACCACGCGATTTTTGTTCTCATCCTGGGGCAAAGTTCTCAACCCGAGGTACTACTTCCGGGTTAGCAGAGTTTGTAACCCGAGGTACCACTGTACTCAATTTAACTCACCACCCCAATAAAGATTCCTTCACCACCCATCACAACAGTTGACACGTATCGTTTTCCCAGCAGTGGCAGATATAGGCAAAGACTTACTTTGGAAAGGCTATACATACTGCTCAGATTTTCCTTATTTGCCATCTTGGATCACAAGAGGATCTGAAAGACCATCAGATCTCAGAATCCTCTGAGGGAGAGACAGAACGGCTCTGGTGTCCAGCACCAAGTCAGAAAGATTGTGACCAAAATTACCGCAGCTCCAGTATTGAATCCCAAGAATCACTCTGCAAAGGGTAAACAGATATCATGCTGTAGAACTGAACCAATTTTAGGAAATCTAGGTGCCAAATGGCTTGTCGGTGCCAAATCAGAACATCCAGTCACCATTTTTTATTTTAAAAAGCAACACCTCTTATTTATTTTTCCAGAAAGCACGAACTAATACGCGATTCACATCTGACACATTGTTAATATCACCCTTTTAACAAAAACTGTTAATACATGTTTAATTTTGTGTCCACAATAAAAATACAGTTGTACCTCCATTTACATAATCGGAGGGTTACATGAACTTTGGGATGCGCGCGGGTCAAACCCGGAAGTATTTTACTGGGTTTTGTTACGTGCGCATGTGCAGAAGCGGTCCTCAGGTTGTGGAAACCTCGGGATCTGACTGGACCTCCGGAACGGATCCCGTCCACAATTGGAGGTACCACTGTATTGGCACAATACCTCAGTTTTCAAAAGACTATTTTTATTGTTCAATTCTGGCCTTCTAATACGCCCTGTAGCAACATCCACCCACAGCTATACAGTGGTACCTTGGTTTACAAACTTAATCTGTTCCGGAAGTCCATTCTTAAACCAAAGTGTTCTTAAACCAAGGCGTGCTTTCCCATAGTAGCAGGGGACTCAATTTACATATGTAACACCCTCAACAGGAAGCAAAACCTGTTTTTATTTCCAGGCAAAGTTCACAAATCAAAACACCTACTTCCGGGTTTGCAGCATTCTTAATCCAATATGTTCATAAACTAAGGTGTTCTTAAACCAAGGCACCACTGTACTATACCGACTGATTCTTTTAAAGTAGCAAGGGAATACCTTTGTATCCCTCCACCTGTTGTCAGCTGAGAGTTACTGAAAGCACTGCTACTGTGCTTGGTTTGGCAGCTTAAAGAGTGTCACACTCTTTAAGCACATTCATATATTTACAATAGAAAGGCACTGGGAAGAAAGAAGAATATTGTTTACTCCTTCTAAACATACAAATGGTTGTTTGCAGCACATGAAACTTTCAGGATAAAAAATAAGGATGTATGCTGCCCCAGTTTAGGCTCCATATTTGATCACACCATTATTAATGTGAGCACAGAACAATTGAATGCCTGAGTACAGGTACATGCATATGTCACAGCTTGCAATATAATTGCCTGAAGGGATGTTCCTGCAAGCTTTATTTTTGTGATAACTTGCTGACTTGCCTTGGGTAAGCTCCTGTTTGGGATAGGGGCATAGAGTCCATGTGCATACAGTCATTAATTTTTGAGAAAAGGTTCTGACAGAGCCTGGCAAAAATATTATTTCACTGCCTGAAATATTACTGTGAACAGATTTAGTGTGTGCTTAACGGCATGCCTTCCAGCTGCAAGAGAGTTCTCAATCACCTATACCTAACTATACATCAATATCCCTAAAAGTGGCATTCACGAATGCAACACCTAACAGTTAAATTCAATTACCTTAAGCATGTGTTGAAAAGCATTTCATACCCGGGGAAGTGCTATAGAAATTACAAGCAATAAACATACCTCCAAGTTAGTAGTCTGATGGCAAAATAATCCCCCCCCCCCCCGTGAGCTACTTTTCCCTTCTTCCTTTGAGGGTGGCTGGGGTTGGGGTTCTTGTTGTTTTTTGATACAATCCAGCAGTTTATAGACTTTATGAAACAAATATAAATGAGACCAACTATATGACGCTACTTTCTGCACACTGTTCTGGAATAAAGGTCTCATCTGCGCTATAAACATTAAAAAAAACCAGCACCATACCATCTCAAGCGGGGGCGTGGGGGACTGGGAAATGTAGATTGGCTAAGGGTGCTGCTGAATTATGAGACACCCCCCAAAAAAGAGATCTATAATTCCCAGAGCGGTTCCACAACCAATCCCTCCTCGCAGGGAACTCTCGAAGGGGGTCTCCTAACATCTCTCAGCACCCTTAGCAAACTATAGTTCCCAGGATTGGGGAGGGGGGAGATCTATGATTGTTTAAAGCACTATGAAGCTGCTTTCCTATGCATAGTGCGGATTGGGCCTTTACCAGCTCTACGCGGGGCTGCCCTTGAAGCTGTCCCAGAAACTCCAGCGGGTGCAGAATGCTGCAGCGAGGCTCCTCACGGGGTCCCTGCCATGGGAGCATATTCACCCAGTGCTTTTCCAGCTGCACTGGCTCCCAGTGGAGTATTCGGTCAGATTTAAGGTGCTGCTTTTGACCTTTAAAGCCCTTCACGGCCTAGGACCCTCGTACCTATGGGACCGCCTCTCTCAGTATGTCCCATAAGGTCCATAAATAGCAACACCTTAGAGGTCCCGGGCCCTAAGTCAGATTAGCCTCAACCAGAGGCAGGACCTTTTCAGCACTGGCTCCGGCCTGGTGGAACGCTCTGCCTCATGAGACCAGGGCCCTGCGGGATCTGATTTCTTTCCGCAGGGCCTGTAAGACAGAGTTGTTCCGCCTGGCCTTTGGCTTAGAATCAATTTGATTCCCTCCCCCTTTTTCTTTTTTCTTTCTCCTCCCATGATGAGATTGCTCCCTAATTGTTTTAATGTTGTATCTTAATCTTTTAAATTGTATTTTAATCAACTTGTTTTTATTATTGGTTAAATCAAAAAAATTCCTTCCAGTAGCACCTTAAAGACCAACTAAGTCAGTTCTTGGTATGAGCTTTCGTGTGCATGCACACTTATTCAGATTATTATTGGTTGTTAGCCGCCCTGAGCCCGGTCTTGGCTGGGGAGGGCGGGGTATATTATATATATATATATGTATATATGTATATATATATTTTACCCCGAGATCCACCCAGAGCCATTATCCACCCAACCCCAGCCTATGCATAGTGCATATATATATATATATATATATATGTATGTATATATATATTTTACCCCGAGATCCACCCAGAGCCATTATCCACCCAACCCCATGCAGCCCTGTGGCTCTCCTTGCAATACCAGATCCCAGTCTCCCATCAGGTCCGGGAGGGTGGGAGCCGCAGTCCTGAAGGGGGACACGGGGGATCCCCGTCCCTGCCCCGCCGACCCCTTTTTCCTCCCACCGGCCCGCGAGATTCCCTACCTGCCAGCCAACAGCCTCCCATCCGCGTCGCCGCAAAAACGCCTTTGCCTTCGCTTTTCAAATCTGCCCTCCCGAAGCCCTATTGGCTGCCGCCGCGTTCCAGACGCGCCTCCTAATTGGTTCTCAGAAGCCAGCAGCTCCGCCTCCCCTTCCGAAGGAGCGGGTATCCTGTTTTCTAATTGGCTAATGGAAGGGCCTCTCGCGCGCCTCTCCTGCCCTTTCCATTGGTCAAGTTTCGACGCCTCTCCAGGGGCGGGATTTGCAAAGGAGAGGAAAGGGTACCGATTGGCTGCTTCCCTGCGCCCTTGACGATGCTGGCTCCCGATTGGTTAAGTCGGGAGATGGCCGAGCGCAAGCTTAGTGGTTACGAGGACCTTGTCAATCTCCCCCCCCCACACACACCAAAGCCTGCCAATCAGAAACGAGAAGAGGCAACGTAGGGCGGGATATGTCGGCCATTTTGTGAAACGACCAAGCATTGGGAGACGTGAGCCGAAAGAGGGATGGAGGGCCGCCAGGCAAAACAGAGCACCCTGGAAACCAGAGAAGGGGCGGGACCAGTGTAGAAAGAACGGCCAATGGTCTTCCGCTAGGCGTATTCCACCAATTGCAGACGAAGGTGGAAGTAGGCGGGCCAACGCGCAACTGATGGACACTTCAGTTGACCAATCACGCGAAAATAGAAGCGTAAGAGTTGGAAGGGCCACCCAAGGATCATCTAGTCCAACCCCGTGCAATGCAGGAATCAGAAAAACAGTAGGATTAAGTATAGAGATATAAAACTTAATTCTGCTTTTATAACGATAGAGGCTAGAGAAGGATCGTCAGTAAAAATCAGAAAGGAGCAGGCCGGGGCGTTGCTGTTCCCCGGCCAGCGGAGACTCTAATCATGTCTCATGCGCTCTCCGTTCATCATGTTCTGTTCTCCCGGAGGAGGAACAGGTAAGGATATACCTCACTGACGATATCGAGCAGGTCTGGACGCCGGGGCCGCCATTTTGCGCACAGCCTCTCAGGTCACGGTGGCGCAAAAGTGAGCTGCCTTGGAAACTCTTCGCGAGAGATTAAAACGCCTCCCGCTGCGGCATTCTGCACCGTTTCCCGCGGCAAAGCTCTTTGTGCAGAGCGGCATAGAAACAAGCCGGCCGAAGAGCCGCCTGCTTTCCCAGGGTGCCATGCGCCAGCTAATTTGCATGGGGCGGTGACGTCGCTCGAGAAGGTACGAGGGCAGCCCTACCGTATTTACTGGGAGGAGCCGGGCAGAGCCAGGGGCCTCCGGAATTTTGTTTTTTGTAAATAACTTTTTATTAATTTTCATTAATAACACTCCAACTGACAGATATCAAATCTTGCCACATCATAATACAAAAAGCCAATTATACATTCCAAATTATATATTTTAAAAAAGACTTCTCATGTTCTGGCTGGTCAACAGTATTCCCAATATCATAGTTCTGATCTTAATCCTTTATCTAAGGGGCCTCTGGAATGCTGCACCAATGAAAAATAAAGGATTTGATAACCATTTGAGACTATGGAGCGTTTAACTTTAGCCGGTTTTATTTTGAATTTTTTTTGGGGGGGGGCAGGGGACAACTCTCCTCATCGTCATATTTGCCAGAGACCCTCAAGAAAGATCCTGTGGGGATGCCGTCTAATTAATGTCTAGGATGCAATGGCCTCCAGATATTTTTATTTATTGCATTTATAGGCAAAGGGACCCCTGACCATTAGGTCCAGTCGTGGCCGACTCTGGGGTTGCGGCGCTCATCTCGCTTTACTGGCTGAGGGAGCCGGCGTACAGCTTCCGGGTCATGTAGCTAGCATGAATAAGCCGCTTCTGGCAAACCAGAGCAGCGCACGGAAACGCCGTTTACCTTCCCGCCGGAGCGGTACCTATTTATCTACTTGCACTTTGATGTACTTTTGAACTGCTAGGTTGGCAGGAGCAGGGACCGAGCAACGGGAGCTCACCCCATCGCAGGGATTCGAACTGCCGACCTTCTGATTGGCAAGCCCTGTGGTTTAAACCACAGCGCCACCCACGTCCCATTGCACAGTTCTCCTCCTGCTCATTTAATCCGCACACAACAACCCTGTGAGGTAGGTTAGGCTGAGAAAGGCAGTGACGGGCCCAAAGTCGCCCAGTGAGCTTTATGACCAAGCGGGATTCGAACTCAGGTCTCCCAGGTCCTAGTCAGCACTTACACCCCATCATCCCCAGCCAACATGACCAGTGCTAAGGGAGGGCACCATGTTAGCTACCAGTGTTGTGTGAGAGACAGCAGACTCCACACATGCTCTGCACATTGAAGCTCCGTGTCCTATCCTGCTTCTGTTATTACTATATTGCATTGCACTGACTTTGAATTCTACGGGAACACCAAGTTGTAAAACAATTAAATGCATCGCAATAAAAGAAACCATTAAAATACAGTTTAAAACCACGCAGCATCTAGCACATGGATAGGCAAATTAAGGCCAGAGGGGCGGATCCGGCCCAATCACCTTCTAAATTCAGCCTGTGGACGGTCCGGGAATCAGCGCATTTTTACATGAGTAGAATGTGTCCTTCTATTTAAAATGCATCTCTGGGTTATTTGTGGGGCCTGCCTGGTGTTTTTACATAAGTAGAATGTGTCCATTTATTTAAAATGCACCTCTGGGTTATTTGTGGGGCATAGGAATTCGTTCATGTTTTTTTTGAAAATATAGTCCGGCCCCCCACAAGGTCTGAGAGACAGTGGACCGGCCCCCTGCTGAAAAAGTTTGCTGACCCTTGATCTAGCACAATACATTACAAGCCCCCCCCCCAAAGTCATTGCAAAGAGAATAGTCATCACCAACATATTTGTCATAACCTACCTCACAGTGTTGCAAGGATGAAACAGGGAGAAGAGCCATGTGCGACACCTAGATCTCATTGGCAGATAAATAGGGTATATGAATGTAATAATTAAATTTGGTCTCCCAGCCTTCTTCCAGGGTCTTTGTGGCAGAAAAGGGGAGGCTTGGCCTATTCATTGCATCCTCATAACAGCCTTCTGGCATTATCCTGAAATGTCCCAACTGGACCCAGTGAACTTCTTCACGGCTGGGCAGGAATTTGAGCTCCAGGCTCCATGGCCCAGTCCAGTTTATTATCCATTGTCCTAGCCATCTTTCCCACAGGCCGGAAGATGAAGTCTCAGAAGAAGCAAAACAGGGCCCAGTGAGGAAGGAGAGGCTATGGGGGGGGGGGGGCTGCAAGACCTTAGAAGCAGGAGAATGGAAATATTTGGCCCACGAGGTTATCTGGAGCAAGCTAGATTTCGCAGCCCTGTTTAGGGAAGATTTTAATGTCTGATGTTTTATTGTATTTTTATTATTTTGTTGGAAGCCGCCCAGAGTGGCTGGGGAAACCCAGCCAGATGGGCGGGGTATAAATAAATTATTGTTGTTGTTATCCTTGGAATTGAACCACGCAGCCATTAAAGGGCTCTAGTTTCATCTACTAGTGAAGGAAGGGACGGTTTAGCTCTGTCGCAATATAGATTGCAATATAGATTGCCTGAGCAGCTTTGGCTTTAGATTCCAATAAAGATTGCTTAAGCAGGTTTGGCTTGTGACACTGGTCAAGTAAAGAATAAGAGAAGCCACGTAGGCCCAAAAGATAGGGAAATGGGGAGGGAGCCTGCTTGGCAGGGGCTGGGTCCTACCGCACCGGCGATGCGGGGACCCTTAAAAACCACGGCCAGAGGAGGCCGTGGACATGGAGACTCGGCTGGCACCGTTAGCGCCCTCCCGACTCGTGAAGGAGCCTTTTTAAAGGCTACGGATCGGGTGCCGGGGAGAAGCGTGGTGCTTTGAGTTCTCTGCTATCCCTGCCGAGCGCAGCCGCATGCCATCCGGCGGAGAGCGCTGACTTCTTCTATTGAAAATTTGGATCTAAAGAAGAACCTGTGAGTAATTGGAATATGGACTAAAAAAAAAAGGGATAAATTTTTAAAATTTGGAGCGATCGGGGGAGGCGGAAAAAAGGAAGTCAGCCCACCCCTAAATTGTAGAAGAGCCAAAACAAAGGACTGGACAACTAAGATCGAGTGTAACCTTATTTTGCCGAATTAGCAACTTCGCGAGGGAAAATTATAAGATTGAGCTGGAGGAGAAAAGTGGAATTGTTTTAAAAAAGCAACCCCCCCCCCCCCCCGGAATCCCTGGAGCGATTCGTGAAACTGCCTGGAGAAGAGCAATGGAGGTTTTGACAGCTGTCAAAGAGCTGTCAAAAAGGAAGATTAAAATAGAGACTTTGTTATGAGGACTTTGCCGGTTACATTTGTTATAAATTGAACATAAACTGCTTTAAATATGGACTAACAAGTTACTTGGACTGGTGGATGTGATTCTGGAAGGGAACTTTGTTACTGTAATCCATCTAGAGGAGCTGAGGGATATTGCATGTGTTTTTGACAGGAAACTTGAACAGTTGAATGGAACTTTTAATCTCCTGGGAAACTGCAGGAATGGAACATTATTTTGTCTACAGAGGTTTACACACTACAGGAAACAATGGAACTATTTGTTGAAAAATGAAAGGAACATGATGCAATGCTTTGCTCCTGAATAACAAGCCTCTGCAGAGACACTAGAACTTTTGGAAAAAGAACATTTCTGTGGGAAAACAGAGAAACAAAAAGGAGGAGAATGATTGACAAGACTAAGGAAACAACAAGAACTGGACAGAACTGGGAGAGGGAACATTTGGGATATCCAGGTTTGACAAGCATATGGAAACAAAATTGGAGTTTTTACTCCTGGATATAAAAACCTGGATAGAAGAAATGGGCCCCTTTTTTGATAGACTCCTTCTATGATTGGACACTCGTAATTAAAGACTGGCAAAGAACCAGAGGGATGTGGGCATAGTGTAATGTGGGAACTCCAGGAAGATATTAGAAGTAGAGGGATAGGTGAAACGCAAAGGGGAAAGAGGGGAGGGAAAGTTGGAATCCAAAGGTTGTAAAATTACTACTCATATTTATTTTATTTCCATCTGTACTATGTTTGAAAGGGGGGAACTCCTGGAAGGGAATAGATCGATCTTAGGGGATGGGAATTTGGATAAATTGGGTTACTGATGATGAGTGTAATTTGGGGATAAGAACTTGTTGAATTTAATTGCTTATTTGGAAGATTTGGAACACAAGAGGGGGTAGGGAGGGGAAGTCCTGGTTATTGGCAAAAAGTTTATAAATTGGATTTAATTTGTTTTAATTTGTTTTAATTTGGAAAACCTTAATAAAAATTATTATAAAAAAAAACAAAAGACAGGGAAATGGGTGAGGAACTTGCTTAACGTGATTATCCTCCTAAGGAAGGTGTATCTATAGGTTGGCAATTGGTGATTGGTGGAAGGAAGGTGTATCTATAGGTTGGCAATTGGTGATTGGTGGAAGGAAGGTGTATCTATAGGTTGGCAATTGGTGATTGGTGGAAGGAAGGTGTATCTATAGGTTGGCAATTGGTGATTGGTGGAAGGAAGGTGTATCTATAGGTTGGCAATTGGTGATTGGTGGAAGGAAGGTGTATCTATAGGTTGGCAATTGGTGATTGGTGGAAGGAAGGTGTATCTATAGGTTGGCAATTGGTGATTGGTGGAAGGAAGGTGTATCTATAGGTTGGCAATTGGTGATTGGTGGAGAAATGTGTACCTACAGTATAAGAATGCCTGCCAAATGCCATGTATTTACAGCCAGTTTTCAGGAGCTATCCTGCTGGTTGTCTCTGTGCACAGATTGTCTCTGTGCACAGATTTCAATAAACTCTTTTTCTCCAAAGAAGATTTTGCTTTCCTGGTACTTTTGTTCCCTCCAAGGTCCGGGGATGGCGAGGCTGATGGATCCCTAGGTAAATAAGGCTTCACTAGTTTAACTTGGCCATAGCAGCCAATGCAAGGAGGGGGAGATGAGAGTCAGTTGATATCACCCCTCCTCCAACCTGCGGCTTTCCAAATGTTTTCACCCCCAGCTGATCTACATAAACCAACAGACTTCATCAACACTACAGTGGTACCTTGGGTTAAGAACTTAATTCGTTCCGGGGGTCCATTCCTAACCTGAAACTGTTTTTAACCTGAGGTACCACTTTAGCTAATGGGGTCTCCCGCGCTGCCGCCATGCAATTTCTGTTCTCATCCTGAAGCAAAGTTCTTAACCCGAGGTAGTATTTCTGGGTTAGCGGAGTCTGTAACCTGAAGCGTCTGTAACCCGAGGTACCACTGTACTTTAATGATTGCAATCCGAGTGGCGAATTCATAAGAAGGATGCTATTTTATTCAGGTAAAAAAGTGTAATAAATCTCAGACAGCATTCTCTAACTACAATCAAATGTCCTGAATACGGGCTTCACCATTTCTTCTGAAGGAGGCATTTTGGCACCGCAGATGCATGACCGGAAGCTGGAAAAAGCACGTGTGAATAAATGCGTGGCTTTGTGCAGCAACAGGGCGCTGTTACCACGATTACCGCTGGGGGGAGGCAGCATGAAGCGCAGGAGACGGATCTGTGTTGCTGGAGCTGTGGGTGGCAGCTGGCAATGTGATACCAGGGAGGGTCACCATCCTACCTGCTCTCCCCAATTGTGCTCAGTCTCTGTTTCTCGGTGCCAGCGCAGCTTGGCTCTGCTCAGTTGGTTTTGTCACCCATCTGGAGTCGTCCCCAACAAACGTCTCCTCCTGGAGCGACAGGGGGCTTCACAGCGGCTTCTTCTTCAAGCCCAAGACCGAGATGAAAAGCAGTATTTCCACAGCGGCAGGCAAGGCGCTGTCAGGGGGCGAAGACAGACAGAGAGAGGGGAGGGGGTCAGTGCTAAGGAGAAGGGCTTCTTTTTTTCCTTTTCTTTTTTTGAAAATAATATTTATTAAAGTTTTAAAAGTTACAAAAAGAAAAAGTAAAAACTCCATATTAAACAAAAACAAAACAGCACATCACATCACAATAAGGGGGGAAAAAGAGAAAAAGAAAAAGAAAAAAAAACAACAGAAAAATAGAAACAATTAAAAAACACATCAAACCTTCCCATAACTTATCTTTCATTTGCTTGTTTCCTTGACCTCCTCACATCTCTCTTTTTTGTATTCTAGTTCGGTTAGCTATTTCAGCAAATCCTTTCCATCTTTTCCAATTTTAGTCCTGTAATTTATCTTAATATAATGTAACTTTACTTTCCCTCCTTTCACCAATTAACAGTCTGTTTTTTCCCTAAACCTTTATAACATTTCTGCTAAAACCACATAACTTCATTCCAACATCCTTCTAACATTCATTAATTTTACAATGTTTCTGTAGATAGTCTTTAAATTTCTTCAGGAGAAGGGCTTCCCTCTTCCTGGGGGGAGAAAAACATCAGCTGGGGAACAAACATGTGAAACACACACACACACATATGAAAACATAGGAAAGTTCCTAACATGTTAGGGATCATGTTAGGAATCAAGGAGTCAAGCCAAAAGTTGCAAAAAGGCGGCTTGCACTCGCTACGAAGAATCGTATTTGAAAATGCTTGTTTTTGAGGCTTTTTTTTTTCATTTTCATTGCTGAAATGCTTTTTCTTTTTTAATATTCTGATTATTTGATGTGTGTATATGTAAAATCAAAATAAATAAACAATTTAAAAAGGAAGAAAGAAAAGAAAACATAGGAAGGGCCTACTGCCCATCTAGTCCAGAATCCCGTTCTCAAGGTGGCCAACTAAATGCCTGTGGGAAGCCCACAACACACACAACCTAACAGGCTGTTTTTGACTATGTATGTAACTTCTATTTCAAACACAATTCTACATATAATATCTCACAATGTGCAATTCCATAGACCAACACATCATGCAAACAGAACATATCCTGAAAAATTAAAGTCCAATGGATGGTCAGGAGTTAAAGTCCACTCAGTTCCTAAATTGGATATCCTAAATTAGGTGACATACCTTCACGTTTTCCATCAGATATGATATCTACAAACAGGGAACGTTAGAATCCTCAAAGCAGCGACACGTGGAACACCATATAAGATAAGCATACCATATTGTGGTCATTGCCAATATGCCAATTTAGGAACTGAATGGACTTTATCTCCTGACCAGCCTGTTACGTTGTGTGTGTTGTTACTAGGATTGTATTAACATAACCTAAGGTTTAGCAGGTTTAAATTATTATTATTGTTATCATTATTATCATTATTATTAGATCCCACTCCCCTCCTGAGGTTTCCAGCAGCTGAAATTCAAAAGCATTGCTGCCTCCAGCTGTGGAAACAAGAGCGTAGCCATCCTGGCTATTAGCCATCAATGGCCCTCTCCTCCATGAATTTGTTAGGGTTATGAGGGAGAAGAACTTTTCTCCATCCTCCCTCCCTCCCTCCCTCCCTCCCTCTCCCTCTCTCTCTCCATATACCGTATTTTTCCGTGTATTAGACGAGGTTTTTTAACTCAAAAATCGTCAAATAACTGGGGTTGTCCTATATACGGATAGTAGCGTGGGGGGGGGGGAGCTGCGTGCTGCCAGCCAGCTGGTTGGCGGCCCGCGCTCTAGGGAGCTTCCTGCCCGCAGTGGCGTGGAGGGAGCGGCTGCCCACCTCTTTGCCAACCCCCAGCAATGGCCCTGCTGGGGTGATGGCGTGCAGGCAATTCCCCCTAAAAAAAAGCTCAACAACTTTGGGCCATCTCCCCTCATTTTCTTTAAATTTAGTCCCCCCCAAATAAGGAGCGTCTTATACATGGGGGAATCTTATACACGGGAAAATGTACAGTGGTACCTCGGGTTAAGTACTTAATTCGTTCTGGAGGTCTGTACTTAACCTGAAACTGTTCTTAACCTGAAGACCACTTTAGCTAATGGGGCTCCTGCCGCTGCTGCGCCGCTGGAGCACAATTTCTGTTCTCACGCTGAAGCAAAGTTCTTAACCCGAGGTACTATTTCTGGGTTAGCGGAGCCTGTAACCTGAAGCGTCTGTAACCTGAAGGGTATGTAACCCAAGGTACCACTGTATCCACGCATATACAGAACTAAGAATCTACCTGCAGAAGCCCATGATGTACCAGTAAGTGACCGTCTCCCAGCGCTCAAAGACGAAAAAGGAGAGGCAGATGGAGGCACTGCAGTGGGCAGCCAGAGCTAGTGGGGAGCAGTCAGGGAAACTGGCATCGTAAAGTGAGGCCTGCAGTAGCAGGCAGCTCCACATGACCTGGACCTCTTGCACAGAAAGGTGCCAGACATTTTGCGCCTGGGGTGAACTGGGAGAGAGAAGAAACCATCCCGACACCAAGGATGAGAGATCAGCCACTCCCCCTCTGAGCATTTGCTGGATCAAATGTGATTGAGGTGACAGGGACCCACTCCCCAATAGTCACGAGCCAGGGCAATCCAAGATACCAAAGGCATTTACAGTGGTGCCCCGCAAGACGAACGCCTCGCAAGACGGAAAACCCGTTAGACGAAAGGGTTTTCCGTTTTGGAGGCGCTTCGCAAAACGAATTTCCCTATGGGCTTGCTTCGCAAGACGAAAATGTCTTGCGAGTTCCTGCGGGGTTTTTTCCCTCCCCCCTTTTCCTAAGCCGCTAGGCCGCTTATCAGCTGATCCGCTGATAAGCCGCTTAACTGCTGATGGCTAAAAGCCTCTAAACCGCTAATAGTGCTAATCCGCTAAGCTGTCAACGGGCTTGCTTCGCAAGACGAAAAAACCACTATACGAAGAGCCTCATGGAAAGGATTAATTTCGTCTTGCGAGGCACCACTGTACAATAGTAAAGGTAAAGGGACCCCTGACCATTAGGTCCAGTCATGGCCGACTCTGGGGTTGCAGCGCTCATCTCGCTTTATTGGCTGAGGGAGCCGGCGTACAGCTTCCGGGTCATGTGGCCAGCAGGACTAAGCCAGAGCAGCGCACAGAAACGCCATTTACCTTCCCACTGAAGTGGTACCTATTTATCTACTTGCACTTTGACGTGCTTTCAAACTGCTAGGTTGGCAGGAGCAGGGACCAGGCAACAGGAGCTCACCCCGTCATGGGGATTCAAACCGCCGACCTACTGATCAGCAAGTCCTATGCTTATTAGTAAATCTGAGGGCTCATTTGGGGGACAGATCAGGCCAGATGTAATTCGGTTGTGAGGAACCTTTGACCACCAAGTGTTGCTGAACTACAACTCCCCAGCAAGCATCGTCCACGACCAAGGATGATGGGAGCTATAGTTCAGAAACATCTGGAGGGCAACCAACTGGTGTATTTCAATGAATGAAATAGCAGTGGGTGCCCCTTCTAGCAGCAGGGACGTCCTCCTACAGAGGCCACACACATCCCAAGATACCCTTCTCCACTTTGAACCCAGCTACCGTATTTTTCGCTCTATAGGACATACTCCCCCCCCCCCAAAAAAATGAAGGGGAAATGTGTGTGCATCCTATGGAGCGAATGCAGGCTTCCATGCGCACCAACCCCTCTCGCTCTCCAGGCAGCTTTCCACAAGCCTTCGGAGCACTCCGAAGGCTTGCGGATAGCAGCCTGCAGTCTGAAGACCGGGGAGCGCAGCGCCAACTCCCGCTCCCTAGGCTTCAGGCAGCTATCCGCAAGCCTTCGGAGCCCGGCAGGAGTTCCTGCCAGGCTCTGAAGGCTTGTGGATAGCAGCCTGTTCTGGGGGCCGGGGAAGCTCGGGCGTCCCCCGTCCCCAGCCCGCAAGCTCTGGGAGCGGCGGCGAGGTTCCGCGCAATCTTTCCGCCGCTCCTGGACCTGTTTAGGGGGCTGGGGTCGGGGGAAGCTCAGGCTTCCCCCGCCCCAGCCCCGCGGCTAAAAACTAAGCCAAGACAGCGAGCGGAAACCATCCCGTTCGCTGTCTTGGCTTCTTTGCTCTTTGGGGCTGGGGGGGGAAATACAAATCCCCCCCCCCTAAAAACTAGGTGTGCCCTATGGTCCGGTGCGCCCTATAGAGCCAAAAATACAGTACTTTCTCTGGAGTAGAAATGCCAGCCAATCCTGGCCAATGCAGCCCCAGCTTCCGCATTTCTTCTGCTACTCCCACTGCTTGGCGACGGGCAGCAAGTGAAGGAAGCCCCTTGCCTCGCAAAGCTCTGCCACCAGAGGCGACTTCCGTCTCGACTGACCTGCAGAAAGCAAAGATCCACCAGTACAGGCCGCTGTCCCACTGTTCAAAGAGGAAGAAGAGCAACGTGACGGAGGCAGAGGCGTGGGTGCCTGTGGCTGGAGCGGAAAGGAGGCTCAGTCAGGGAGCAACAACGCATGAAGGGCAGGAACCCCTCAGGTCCTCCTGGGGCAGCTGTGGGGCATCGGGGCTGGCCTACACAGGGGACGGCAACAAGCCAGAACGTCCGCGTTCCCACGCGGGAACTGCCTACCAGCTTTCCTCAGCCTTGCGTCCCCTGATGTCGTAGGACTACAACTCCCATTGTCCACTGCTAGCTTAGTCAGTGGGTCAGGGATGATGGGCATTGTAGTCCTACGACATCGGGGGACGCAAGGCTGAAGAACGTTGCCTGATGGACTGAGACGTAAGTGCTTTGGCAAAGCGTCCAGGAGCGGGTATCCAATGGGCCTCAGCGCCTTCTGATGCCCATCTGCACCTGCATGAGATAACATGGGCATCTTCTTTTAGCTCTCAGGTTTGGCTCCCTCACTTTGCAGGTCTGATGAGTCCAAGTTGCCCTCTCTGTGGCTTCCCTCTGCCACCCACGTAACCTACGTCCAGTCTGTCCCCTTTTCAAAGGATACAGAGGAGGCTCTGCACATTGTTGAACATGGACACTCCAGAGAGAAAGCCGGCCAGCTCCACCGCAAAAAGCCCGAGCGTCACCGACAGGGCAACCACCATCCTGAAGGGAGGAAAACCACAGGGAGGGTTACGTCTTGTGTCTCTAGAAAACCTGAAATTCCTTCCTGAGCCCAACCTCTGGTTGCGGTACCTCTGATTGCGGAGGCTCGTTCGCAACATGAAAAGAGCGCAACCCGCAGTGGCGCGTCTGTGCACACACGGGTTGCGATTTGCCGCTTCTGCACATGCGCGTGACATCATTTTGCGCGTCTGCGCATGCGGTGAAACCCGGAAGTAATCCTTTCCGGTACTTCTGGGTCACCGCAGGACGTAACCTGAAGCAAACGTAACATGAGGTATAACTATACAGTAATCGGTCTCTATCTCCCCCCCCCAGCTCCCCAACCCCCCCCCTCTCTCTCTCTCTCACACACACACACACACACACACACTATTTGTTGTTGACATCCGTCTGTCTCAGGAGACAATGGAGGACTGCACCTTTGGCGGTAAAGTCAAACTACTGGAAGGTTACAGCGCTTGTTGTGGCTGTAGAGACCAATGCAGGAGAGACATGTTTCGTTGCAGGTGGGGCAGATGAGAGCATCCAATTGTGCTGATGTAGATGCATCACAGTGTTCTTCCTCTCTGCGCTCCTCCCAGCAGTCATTCCTCCACACGCAGAGAGAAAAGGCAAGCCACAAAGCCAGGGGTGGGGAACCTGAGGCCTCTGACTGTTGCTTGGACCACAGCTTCTATCAGTCCCAGCCAGCATGGGCAATGGTGGTCATGGATGATTTGGAACTTGTTAAGTCAGATATGCAGATGACACAACATTGATGGCAGAAAGTGAGGAGGAGTTATAGAACCTTTTAATGAGGGTGAAAGAGGAGAGCGCAAAATAGGGTCTGAAGCTCAACATCAAAAAAACAAAGATCATGGCCACTGGGCCCATCACCTCCTGGCAAATAGAAGGGGAAGAAATGGAGGCAGTGAGAGATTTTACTTTCTTGGGCTCCATGATCACTGCAGATGGTGACAGCAGTCACGAAATTAAAAGACGCCTGCTTCTTGGGAGAAAAGCAATGACAAACCTAGACAGCATCTTAAAAAGCAGAGACATCACCTTGCCAACAAAGGTCCGTATAGTCAAAGCTATGGTTTTCCCAGTAGTGATGTATGGAAGTGAGAGCTGGACCATAAAGAAGGCTGATCGCCGAAGAATGGATGCTTCTGAATTCTGGTGCTGGAGGAGACTCTTGAGAGTCCCATGGACTGCAAGAAGATCAAACCTATCCATTCTGAAGGAAATCAGCCCTGAAGGGCTGGAAGGACAGATCCTAAAGCTGAGGCTCCAAGACTTTGACCACCTCATGAGAAGATAAGACTCCCTGGAAAAGACCCTGATGCTGGGAAAGATGGAGGGCACAAGGAGAAGGGGACGACAGAGGACGAGATGGTTGGATAGTGTTCTCGAAGCTCCCAGCATGAGTTTGACCAAACTGCGGGTGGCAGTGGAAGACAGGAGTGCCTGGCGTGCTCTGGTCCAGGGGGTCACGAAGAGACGGACAAGACTAAACGATTAAACAAGTCGAAAGCAGGCAATAAAAGAGGGGTAGGATCGAGGTTTATAAAATGATGGTGTCATGCATTGGCCGGGAATCGAACCCGGGCCTCCCGCGTGGCAGGCGAGAATTCTACCACTGAACCACCAATGCAATACGACCAGGTCTGGAATTTCTCAGCAAATATGCCAAGTATGAAGGACATTAGAGCCCTAGGCAAACACAAGCTCCTCTGGAAGGCTAATTGTCTGGAATTTCCCACTGCAAAAAAATCTAATTGGCCCATCTCGTCGCCTGCCTTTATTTTTAACCCTCCACCACCTTTTAAAAAAAGAAGCAGAAGCAGAGTGCACATTTAAAGCACCATTAGCCTTGGCAGCAGAGGCAAGAGACTGATCCGTGGCCAACTTTGTCAGTCCTCGGATGAGAAGAGGCAGCCTATAATCAGCTCCAGAAGCAGTCCTGCTCCTTCTCTTCTCACGCCATCCCCCCCACCCCTTCAGGGCTTTAATCTAAACCTGGATTTACGGCTGCTGTCAGCTAGGTGGAGCAGTGGCCACATCTGCTGTGAAGACAGCAAGCTCCCAAGCCTTTTGCGGGACAGAGAGGTGCCATTATCTGGTGCTGTGCTGTTTTTCTTGTATGTTTTAAACAGGTTTTTAATAGGTATATGGTCTGAATTCTATCGGTGTCCTTAATGATTACTTTTTCTACGTTTTCAGAGGTTCTCGTTTATAATCTGAAAAGGTTAGGGTAAAAATAAATACAGCATCAGCGTCATCCAGTGCTGACGTTTGCTAGATGATGAAAAACATGAGGAGCTGGGAGACATCAGCACTCTCAGCAGCTCCAGAGAGAGAAGGGCGATGAACAGCAATGTGAGGTCACACACACACAGAGAGAGAGATAGCACAGATTCATAAATCCACATTTTAAAAGGAAACCTTTCAGACTATGAATGTTATTAGATAGCCAAAAGGAACAGGGCAGAGGTAGGCGGGGAACACATATTTCTCTGTCATTATCAGCTTGCTTTTCGGGGCTGATAATATACATATTTCCCTAATATTTATATCCCACCTTTCTGAAAACAATCAAAGTGCCCTACAAATAAAACAGCGCAAAGCAATATTCAGATACAGTAATCTGAAAACCTAACAACTGAGGCACCCCAGTCAGACGGGTGGGGTATAAGTAACAGATTACTATTAATAATATTATTATTAACAAGCTTTAAAGGATGCAGCGGGATCTAAGTCCTTATTTTAAATACATGTTCTGGAAAAGCCTACAAAAATAAATCAGCGTATTTCTCTTGGGAGCCTGTTTCAAGATATGGCCACTGCAACCAAAAACCTTTTTAAAAGCATAAAAAAAAACCCTGAAGAGCAGCAGAAGCACCCAGAGAAGGGCTGTAGCAGAGAAAGTCCCAGGCAGAGCACTTACTCTGTGTCTTGGTTCTCAAACTCCTCCTGGGTGCACTGGAGAGGCAGGGAAGCGCGGACATTGTTTTCCTGGACAGCAGAAGACAGAGAAACCGCCATTTGGACCATGCATTCACTCATCACAAGAACAAGGTAGCAGTAGCCTCATAACCTCTTTACTACTGCACCGGTTTCATTATGCTTTATCTATTTTGTATTTACAGTGATACCTCAGGTTAAGCACTTAATTCGTTCCGGAGGTCCATACTTAACCTGAAACTGTTCTTAACCTGAAGACCACTTTAGCTAATGGGGCCTCCTGCTGCCGCCAGAGCACGATTTCTGTTCTCATCCTGAAGCAAAGTTCTTAACCCGAGGTACTATTTCTGGGTTAGCGGAGTCTGTAACCTGAAGCATCTATAACCCGAGGTACTACTGTATTCGGTTTACGAACTCCGCAAAACCGGAAGTGATGTTCCATTTTGTGAGCTTTACCTTGGTCTACGAATGGAAGCCAAACGGTCGAAGGGCACCAGCGGCGGGAGGCCTCATTAGGGAAAGAGTGCCTTGGTTTATGAACGGATTTGGTTTAAGAACAGATTTGGTTTATGAACGGATTTGGTTTAAGAACGGACTTCAGGAACGGATTAAGTTCGTAAACCGAGGTACCACTGTATACGAATTTAATAAATAATAATAAATCATTGGTTCCATCCAGTATGGCCCTGTGAAGAGCACCAGGGTGGGAAAGGCTGCTCTTCAGCAAGGGTTCTCAAAGTGTGGCGTGGCGCCAACTTCAGAAATGCCCAGAGCTGCCTCTTCCCGCCACCCTGTGTGCCTCTTAAGGGGGTCAGCACACAAACACAGGGCACCCCACCCTCCTCGCATGCCATCTATGAGGGCCAACGATATAATCTCTATTTCACCCACCAATCCTTGAACTAAAATCGCATTCCTGCCCCATCCCTGCGAGGCATTTGCTCTCAGAAGGCCATATTTAACAGCGCCAGGCAAACTGCCCGTCTTGGGCAAAGGCTGGAATTGGGGCCTTATTTTTGTTGACGCTTACCGTATTTTTCGCTCTATAGGACGCACCCGACCATAGGACGCACCTAGTTTTAGAGGGGGAGAACAAGAAAAAAAAAATTCTCTCCCTCTCTGCGCAGCGCCTCTCCAGCAAAGCGAGGCCAGGAGAGCAAGAAGGATCGGACGGCTATCCCTGAAGCCAGGAGAGCGAGAGGGGTCAGTGCGCACTGACCCCTCTCGCTCTCCTGGCTTCAGCGAAATCAACGCTGCACTCCGGAGGCTTCGCGTTGCTTTCACTGAAACCATGGATCCTGCATTCGCTCCATAAGATACACACACATTTCCCCTTAATTTTGGGAGGGGGAAAAGTGCATCTTACAGAGCGAAAAATACGGTACTTGTGGGAGACAGAAGCACTTCTTTGGAAAGCGTAAGGCCCATCACACCGTTAAAAAAAGAAATAGGAGCACGTTGAGAGGGCGAAGGGATGGAGTTTGGAGGCTGGGAACAGGTTTCTCACCCTGGACCAGAAGATGGTGATGACGATGACCAAATGGGCCGTGAGGGTCAGGAATCGTGAGGGAACCAGTCCGGTGACCAAAGGCATTGTCTCTCCCAGCATCCAAAAAGTGAGAAATCCTGGCAGTAAAAGACAAGAGAGAGGCAGAGACATCAATAGGAACCTAAGAGCCTGGCTGCTGAATCAAGCCAAAGTGTGTGTGTGTGTGTGTGTGTGTGTGTGTGTGTGTTAGTCTAGCATCCATTTCTGACAGTGGCTAACAAAATGCTTATAGGAAACTTGCAAGCAAGACCCTGTTCAGAGGCAGATTCTACCATTTACGTGCTAGGTGAAGAAAATATGGGTTTAGCAACAGAGAGTGCCAAAATAAATAATAATAATAATAATAATAATAATAATAATAATAATAATAATATTTATGCCCCACCCTTCCCGGTTCAGAAACCGGGCTCAGGGCAGCTAACAACAGATTTAAAACACCTACCGGTAATTGTAAAAGCAGCATAAAATACAGTATAAAAACATGAGCAAGAATAAAATTCAAAGTTCAGAAATCAATTTAGGGGAAATCCATCTCTAAGCATTAGATAATCCCCACGGCTAGATGGCTGAATTAGTCCAACTTGGGCCAGCGAGGAGGCCAGGGGAGAATTAGCTGTGGGGTGTCAGAGCGGGTAATCTTCATAAAAAGGGAGTGGGAGGGAAGAGAAGGGAAATAAAAGATCAGGCTGGATTCAAATTAAAGGCCAGGCAGAATAGCTCTGTCTTACAGGCCTGACAGAAGGAGGTTAAATCCTGCAGGGCCCTGATCTCATAGGACAGAGCATTCCACCAGGTCGGAGCCATCACTGAAAAGGCCCTGGCCCTGGCGGAGGATAGTCTGACTTCCTTAGGGCCCAGGACCTCTAAACTATGGTTATTCATGGACCTTAAGGTCCTCTGCGGGGCAGACCAGGAAAGGTGGTCCCGTAAATACAAAATCAATTCATTCATTCTGTGACAAAAGAAAGGTATCATTCTTTGTTTGACCCCACCATGCAGAACAGGGATAGCCAACATGTGCCCTCCAGATGTGGGCGGACTCCAACTCCCATCAGCCCCGGCCGGCATGGCCAAATGGTCAAGGATGCTGGGAGCTGGAGTCCACAAGCATCTGGAGGGTAACGCATTTTCTGCTCCCAATTTAATACATCCATCTGTGAACAAAGCAAATGTTAAGCACTAAAATTGTCCATGAGAGCAGCACAAAATTAGATCCACAAACCTCAATTGCAGCAAATGACAGTAAAATATGGGCTTGCTGCAACACAGCAAACAAAACCAATTTTCCACCAATCACTATGAAAACATAGGTTGTGTTTTCTTTCCCCTAAGATCTGTTCTATGCGGTTTTTACAAAAAGTGCCTTGACAAGTACATTCAGGCAGCATCTTTTATTGCACATAAAACTGTATTTTAAAAGCGGCAAAATTTTTACAGAGACCAGGGCCCTGAGGGAATCAGATTTCTTTCCGCAGGGCCTGTAAGACAGAGTTGTTCCACCTGGCCTTTGGCTTAGAATCAGTTTGATTCCCTCCCCCTTTCTTTTTCCTTTCTCCTCCTATGAAGAGGCTGCATCCTAATGTTTTAATGTTATATTGCAATCTTTTAAATTGTATTTTAATCAACTTGTTTTTATTATTGGTTGTTAGCCGCCCTGAGCCCGGTCTTGGCTGGGGAGGGCGGGGTATAAATAAATTATTATTAATTATTTATTATTATTATTATTATTATTATTATTATTATTATTATTATTATTACAAGCAATCTAAAATCCTTTAAAAAGTTGGGGTGGGAAGGTGAGGGGTCCACCCTGCTTGCACCAGAAAGAGGTCATACGCTTCCCCCCCACGATCTCCTTAATTGATTAGACACCAAAAGAGGTGCAAATAGCGACCCTCGCCCCATGTCAGGTAGGCACAAATGCGCATGCGCCCTTAATCCCGCCTCAAACAATTAATTTGAAAAACGACAGAGCAGTTATACCCCCCCCCGAATTTCGCCTACAACGACAATATCAAGCCTCCCCCCCCACTGCACCCCCGTCTCCCGCCAACCATTTTGGCCCCAAGCTCGATATACGCGAGCGCCGCATACCGCCCCTCGGGTTTAGGGCCTCGCCGCTAGGCCTCACCGTTGCCCCTGACAACCGCTTCGGAAGCCTCGAAGCTTCTTTTTCCCATCGCGAGAGCTTGAGATCACGGGCGAATCTGAGCCGGCCATTTTGCCTGAGGGCAAAGGCCTGTCGTTTAACCCTTTACTTTCCGTATTGTTGTTCTCACCAGCTTTTCTGAACCCGCTCGGTAAAAAGTCGGTTTCTCCCACCGCCGCCGACGCGACTACGAATATATGTGATAGATTTAGGGCAGGAACTTAAAAACCACTCACATATCCAAAGGGGGAGGGTGAAATGAAGCATGATGCTGCATTGCAAAGCAGCCAAGGCCTTTATTGTTATTTTCCCCTTTTCTATGGACCCCCAATGGCCCAGAGGAAAATGCCAGCTTTTGAATATTTGTAATCGTTTTTATTTGCAGCTGTTTTCCCTCTTGCTTAGACATTTTACAAACCATAGCAGTTCATTTTCCCCTTGCAAAACTTGTCAGAAAGAAAGAAACAAAGAAAGAGGAAGGGAAAGGAAAGAAAAGAAAAGGCGATCCAACGAATTTTCTTCCCAACCCCGATTATCTACTTTTGGATATGGTAATAGCAGCGGTTATACGGAGCTGTGATGGCCGAGTGGTTAAGGCGTTGGACTTGAAATCCAATGGGGACTCCCTGCGTAGGTTCGAATCCTGCTCACAGCGTGCTTATTTTGCGCGGGGTTTTGCTAGCAGAATCCCATTTAAACCTTTCGTCTTTCTCCTCTCCCCCCTCCAGCTGGAAGAGCAGACGACCAACAAGCTGCGCCGATGCGAATTCGCTACCACTAATAATTATTAGCCCACGTTCCCGCTCTCATTTTCGCAGGGGGTTGAAAAGGGGGATGTTTTCTCATTGCATCTTGCTAGATATCAACGGGTGTCACTGCCCCCCCTCCCAGATTTCATGCAGTAGGACAAACACACAGAAAGAGAGCAAAATTAAAAAGAAGAAAAAGCAAAGCTGGAAAACTCCAGCCTTGGAAATTCATCACACCCAACCGGTTTGTTTGCTAGATTTTTATTTCTAGCAAAACAGCAGCTCCAGCTGCAACGCATTGCAAACCGCGTAAGTCCCCAAACTTCGAGCGGGAATTTCTTTAACCGATTCAAGTAGGTAAACCTATTTTGATTTTTGGAAAACACCCGGAAGGAGAAGCAGCTCCCCTGCCTTTCATTTCGTTAAATTACGATGATTGTTTGAGCGCCAAGCAAAAACACCTGGAGATGCCGGGGATTGAACCCGGGGCCTCGTACATGCGAAGCACGCGCTCTACCACTGAGCTACATCCCCCTCCGGCCTCTTGCAGCTTCCGCTGACGCCTCTTTGTGCTGACAATCTGCAGCCGCCATTGCAACCTACGTATCATCTGCCTTTTGCACAAAGCAGGGGAACTAACGATGTTTTTTAACTCTTGTATCCGCCACCCGCCCCTTCCAACCCGCTTCCTCTACATTTGCGTCAAGAAATCCTTTTGTTTTACCCAGCAAAAGGCGGAGAGGAGGCCCAGGTCCCTGAGCAAGTGCAGAGCGCCCTGAACAGGCGTGCACGAAATGGCCAACTTGCAACGGTGCATTGCACGTTTGCAGCCCTTTAGCTGCACGCAGTAGTTTTCCACGTAAATGAGAACACGTAAATAATTCTTGCTCTGCCCGATCTCACTTTTAAGAGTTTCCAGCCCCCTGAAAAGAACCGAACTGCGTTTTTGTTTTGTTTGCATCTATACATAGTGAGATTACAGAGCGGGCAGCCCGTTTGCCAAGTGGCGCCGTGGCTTAGTTGGTTAAAGCGCCTGTCTAGTAAACAGGAGATCCTGGGTTCGAATCCCAGCGGTGCCTTTTTTTTTTCTTTTTTAAACCTCTCCCTTTCCAAACCTCCCCTGTACCCCAAAATATATTGCTTTAAAACAAACAAAGTTTAAAAAGCACGGCGTGCAGGAAAAAATAATAATACTCAACAGCATTTCATGCTTTCTAACCTTCCTTTCGCATTGCTTGCTATTGCACGCCCGTCTTGCAAGAACAACAACTTCTGAGTCTGCTTTGGCGATCGCCTGAAGCCGAGCGGAGTAATAGACTAGGAATTTTTAAATCCCCTCCTCCTTTCTCCATTCAGGCAGTTGTCGAGCTTAAAAAAAGCAAACATAACCAGGATTCAAACCGGGAGATCTGAAAGGAAGGAACTTGCCTGCGATGCACACTTTGCCTGGGGCTACTCGGCGAGGAAATAATGCAAGGTTGGGACTGTGGCCGTGGGGAATTATTTTGGGGACAGAAAAAGAAACTGAGAAAGTTTTTTTTAAAAAATGCAAGTTGCATTGGCCGGGAATCGAACCCGGGCCTCCCGCGTGGCAGGCGAGAATTCTACCACTGAACCACCAATGCCATCCGCGAGAAATGCTTTTCCCGAAGCATTTATAAGATCGCTCTCGCTGTCTGCAACAGTTCACAGCTGCATCCCGAGTTTTGAGCTGCAGAGCTTGTGAAGGAATGAGCAGGAAGTGGATCTGGATCTACAGGGTGGATCTCTGGGTGGCCTGCCGTACTCACTGGCGAACGTTTCCCCCTTTTAAGCAACAAGCAACCCACCTGCAACAAGCAACCCCACCCACCTGCCTCCCATAACTATGATAATTGAAGATAATTCGGGGTATCCAG
This sequence comes from Podarcis gaigeae, assembly GCF_964106915.1. Taxonomy (NCBI): domain Eukaryota; kingdom Metazoa; phylum Chordata; class Lepidosauria; order Squamata; family Lacertidae; genus Podarcis; species Podarcis gaigeae. The sequence continues at coordinate 5,645,244 of NC_139689.1, read as the reverse complement.
AAAGAGGCATTTGCCTGGGAGGGCTGTGAACTCTGCTTGGTTCAAGTGCAGTGCACAGATCCCTGGATTCAGCAAATTTTTAATCCCAAATGCATGTCTTTTGCACAAAAGCTCTGATTGATGGATCTCAGGACAGAGGCTAAAAGCAGTTCAGAAATGAGATTCTGTGCGTGTGTTTGAATCCCTGTGTGGCCGACCCTCTCCACTAGGCTTGAGCAGAGACTAACTCTGCCTTAAGGAACTGGTGCCCCAGCCCCAAGATGTTGATGGACTACAACTCCCATCATGCTGGCCTGGGCTGATGGGACTTGGAGTCCAACAGCATCTGTCCACAGCGCCTCTCCACCACCGCTAACCCTCTCCCTTTGGGGAATTTGCCAGAAACTACTGCAGCCATCGCCCACCCATCCAGATGTTTTGGACTACAACTCCCATCAGCCCCTGACTTTATGGTGCTGGAAGACAAGATGATTCGGCGGAGAATGCATAGCACTTGAAACAAGTGAATTTTGTGGTGTTGTGATATGTGGGATGGACCGTTTGCACTGCTCAGTGCATGGATGTATTGGGAAGTTTTCATGTTTGATGTTTTATGGTGCTTTTATAATTTCTTGGAAGCTGCCCAGAGTGGGTGGGGTACAATTATTATTATTATTATTATTATTATTATTATTATTATTAAAGCAGCAGATAAGACCAGGACATTCCTCAGTATTAAAACACACGCCCTACATAGAAAATGAAGGCACACACATTTTTTTCCTTTTTTTGGTATCAGAGAGAAAACCATTTATTTAAAAATCAAGCCAGGATCCAGAAATATTCTGCCTTGGGTTTCTTCAAAAAGAGAAGCAGCCCTCCGCTCTAGGGAATATACATAAATTCAGCAGACAAGAACATCTTAAGGAAAAGAAAACACCTCACCAATTTCCCCCACCACCCCGTTGCTGGATTAGGCCACTCCAGGCCTAATCCACAGTTATAGTCCAGGTTCACTGCATTGCAGGGCGTTGAGCTAGATAACCCTTGGCATCCCTTTCCAACTCTATTATTAGACCTAATTATGAGATGTCAAAGAGCATTCTTTGTCAATCAGTACAGGGAAAGGAAGGGAATCAACCACCACCCCAGAAAAGAGAGGCCCCATCCAAAAAAAACCCCACCACATTGGACAACATACCGTATTTTTTGCTCTACAAGACGCACCAGACCACAAGACGCACCTAGTTTTTGGAGGAGGAAAACAAGAAAAAATATATTCTGAATCTCAGAAGCCAGAACAGCAAGAGGGATCGCTGCGCAGTGAAAGCAGCAACCCCTCTTGCTGTTCTGGCTTCTGGGATAGCTGCGCAGCCTGCATTCGCTCCATAAGACGCACACACATTTCCCCTTACTTTTTAGGAGGGAAAAAGTGAGTCTTATAGAGCAAAAAATGCGGTAAAACCCATAATATGCAATATATAGAGAATATAATATAAATTTATGAGGAGGCAGAAATCTACCACCACCCCAGATAAGAGAGGCCCCATCCAAAAAACAACAACACCACATTCGACAACATAAAACCCATAATATACAATATATAGAGAATCTAATATAAATTTACAAGGGGGTTTTAGAGGGGAGGGGAGGACCCTTCAAGGCCAGGGCCTCCATACGTTCAGCGCCTGGGGGGACTGCGGCGAGGAGTTCCGCGTTTCCGAGAGTTTGTTCTGCTGCGCCCGGCTGCAGCTGCCCTGCTGGGCCGACCCCCCGAGTCGGGCCTGCAGTCCTTGGCTGGCCGGGTAGGTGGAGGAAGGTGGGTGCAGGACATAGGGGGTCCCACTGAGTGGGGGGCTGCACCCGGCGAAGACATCTGGGCTGTACCGCTGCTGCAGCTCGTAGCTTGGGGTGGGGGCGGCCGGTGGGGGCCGGTGGACTTCCCTCCGTGGGCTGGCTGTGATCTTCTCCATGCAGTGGCAGATGTGCTCCATCAGGTAGGCCTTTTTCCCCGTGCAGATGCCTGGACTGGCCCGGAGGAAGTGGGTGGCTTGGGTCAGGCATTCCCGGTAGCCGCTGTGGTATCTTTGCAGCAGGGCATCTTCCTTGTGCTTGGTCTCTGTGGTGTATGCAGCAAGAAGGGTGGAATAAAGAAAGAGAGAGGAAGAGAAATGACAACAGTTTAGAGATCCGCTGGGCAACTTGCAAGCACACCTCTCAGGGTCCCAGATTGGCAGGGCGGCCCCCGAAAACAGGTTACTTGGTTTCCCTCCCTTTCCTTTTTTTTTAAGAGAGAGAGAGAAAAATCCCAGGCCATTGGAGACCATGTTGAGGACAGAAATCACGATTGTGTAAAAGGGTTTTGAGAGGTGGGGGCCCAGAAATTCACCACAAACCTTCGTCTTTATGGGTTTGCTAACCCATAAACCTAGAAAGCATCTTAAAAAGCAGAGACATCACCTTGCCAACAAAGATCCGTATAGTTAAAGCTCTGGTTTCCCCAGTAGTGATGTATGGAAGTGAGAGCTGGACCATAAAGAAGGCTGATCGCCCAAGAATGGATGCTTTTGAATTCTGGTGCTGGAGGAGACTCTTGAGAGTCCCATGGACTGCAAGAAGATCAAACCTCTCCATTCTGAAGGAAATCAGCCCTGAGTGCTCACTGGAAGGACAGATCCTGAAGCTGAGGCTCCAGTACTTTGGCCACCTCATGAGAAGAGAAGACTCCCTGGAAAAAACCCTAATGTTGGGAAAGATGGAGGGCACAAGGAGAAGGGGACGACGGAGGACAAGATGGTGGGACAGTGTTCTCGAAGCTACCAGCATGAGTTTGACCAAACTGCGGGAGGCAGTGGAAGACAGGAGTGCCTGGCGTGCTCTGGTCCATGGGGTCACGAAGAGGCGGACACGACTAAACGACTAAACAACAACAGGAATATAGCCAAAGGCTTTGTTGTGCCAATGGCCCATCTAGCTTAGTAGTGGCTGGCAGCAGCTCTCCAGGGTTTTGAGCAGTAAGTCTCCTCCCAACCGTACCTGGAATTCGAACTCAGGACTGTCTGCATGCAAGGCAGATGTTCTGCCGCTCAGCTACAGCCCTTGCTCGACACTGAGGTCCAGCGTCGAGGGCCTTCTGGCGGTTCCCTCCCTGCGAGAAGCCAAGCTACAGGGAACCAGGCAGAGGGCCTTCTCGGTGGTGGTGCCCGCCCTGTGGAACGCCCTCCCACCAGATGTCAAAGAGAACAACAACTACCAGACTTTTAGAAGACATCTGAAGGCAGCCCTCTTTAGGGAAGCTTTTAATGTTTGATGTATTACAGTATTTTAATATTTTTTTGGGAAGCCGCCCAGAGTGGCTGGGGAAGCCCAGCCAGATGGGTGGGGTATAAATAATAAATTATTATGATTATTATATTGATTTGATCATGGAAGAAAATTACAATCGAGCCAAGCAGAAGCTTCAAGATGATTTGCGAGGGAGCCTCTCGAGATTTCGACTGCCCCAGGGCAAATTCAACTACTAGGAAGTTAAACCTGTTTCAAAAAAAAAACCTGGACGAGACTGTTATTCCACACCTAAGTCCCTCACTCCCTTTCCCAAAAAGCCTTTCCATGTCTCCAGAGGGTTATTTTCTAAAGTAGCAACAATAATAAAAGTAATAAAAAGTAAAAACAATAATCATAATCATCATCATCATCATAAAATAAATAATAAAACAACGATACAAGAAACGTTATACCTGATAAAGGCTGTGTCTTCAAAAACTGAACTGTTTTTTGCAAAATTTCTGCCTTCTCCACTTTGGGGTTTTTAAGTCTCTGCAGGGGGGAGAAAAAACAAGACAAAAGAAGAGGGTGGGAGAAAAAAACGGGGAAGGAAAGTAGGGGTGAAAATAAAATATTCTTTGTTTGATTTGCGGGGGGGGGGCGGGTTGGGGCTTTAAAACAGGAGGCGGGCAACGAGAGAGTTAGGCTTCAGCTAGCTGGGTCTCAAACTCTTGGTGAGTTAGGGACCTGCGGAAAGACAGGCTCCAGGCCCAACCTCCACAGCCTTGCAGGATATCTTCAGGAGAAGAAAAGGCTCCGGTGTAAACCCTACACAAATCCGGAGTGGAGTCCCTAAACTGTTGGATGGAGCCTTGTTCGCCTCCTTCCGGCAACTCCTGCAGCCAGGCTGGTGCCAAACGTCTTGTTCTGTTTTCTTTTGGACCACATCATTTGGGCAGCCCGGGACCTCCACACACACACACTGCCCAGGCTTGCGCACTTCGGTGCTGCAACGCAGCAGTTTGGCTTCACCCCCGGAGGCGCCCTCCATTGTCTCCCCAGACAGACCGATGCCAACGACAACAACAAACCAAAACCCTGCATGCCCAGCACATTTCCACCCCATTCCGCTTCCCAGAGAATCCTGGGAACCATCCTTTCCCTCCCCCCATCCCTGCAGAACTACAATTCCCAGCACCCGGTACGAACTACAGTTCCCAGGCTTCCTTGAGGGGGTGCTTTAAAAATGTGCTGCATGTGAGCAGCCCGAGAGAGGGAGAGATGGGGGTCACTCCCCTTCCCAAAAAATCCTGGGAACCATCGTTTCCCTCCCTGCAAAACTACAATTCCCAGCACCCAGTACGAACTACAGTTCCCAGGCTTCCTTAAGCGGGCGCTTTAAATGTGCTGCAGGTAAGCAGCCCAAGAGAGGGAGAGATGGGGCCACTCCCCTTCCCAAAAAATCCTGGGAACCATCCTTTCCCTCCCTGCAAAACTACAATTCCCAGCACCCAGTACGAACTACAGTTCCCAGGCTTCCTTGAACGGGTGCTTTAAAAATGTGCTGCATGTGAGCAGCCCAAGAGAGGGAGAGATGGGGGCCACTCCCCTTCCCAAAAAATCCTGGGAACCATCGTTTCCCTCCCTGCAAAACTACAATTCCCAGCACCCAGTACAAACTACAGTTCCCAGGCTTCCTTAAGCGGGCGCTTTAAATGTGCTGCAGGTAAGCAGCCCAAGAGAGGGAGAGATGGGGCCACTCCCCTTCCCAAAAAATCCTGGGAACCATCCTTTCCCTCCCTGCAAAACTACAATTCCCAGCACCCAGTACGAACTACAGTTCCCAGGCTTCCTTGAACGGGTGCTTTAAAAATGTGCTGCATGTGAGCAGCCCGAGAGAGGGAGAGATGGGTCCCTTGCCCTTACCTCGTCCTGGGTGGCTTCGAAAAGCAAGACCCGGAGCCGGTCGAGGCTTTGATTCATCCTGTCCCTGCGCCTCTTCTCCATCAGGGGCTTCAGCAACTGCAGAAAGAGAGAGGTTGTGGGGCAGGCGGGGCAGGCCAGGCGGTGGGGAAGGAGGAGAGGCGTGGCGGGGCAGGGGATGGAGGAGAAGGGAGAGAACAGAGAGAGCTTTTGAAACAGAAAAGCGGATTCCCACGCCGAGAGAGGGCCCGATTCTGCTCTGAGCTCCAGCTTTTGGTGGGGGCAGAGTTGGAAGGGGGAAAAACAGGGACCCCCCGAAGGTCATCCATCCCAACCCCCCGCTGCCAGGCAGGGAGAAGAAGCGAGCCTCTCCACCGAGAGGGGAGTTGAGAGCAGAATCCTGCCCTCGCGGGGCCCACCTGCCAGCCAGCCAGCCCGGGTGCAACTGGTACCTTCTTCTCGTCTTTGCGGTCCCACTTTTGGCTAGTCATGGTCATAACTTGCAGGAGCCAAAAGGATGGAGGATGGAAGGCTTGGGTCTCTCCTGCGCGCTGGGCTCTTCTTGGCTTGTGGACCCGGGACAGAAACACGAATCCCCTCTCTTTCTCTCTCTCCTATCCCGCTCTTCAAAGGCACCGGGGTCCCTTTTATATCCTCCCTTCCCGCCCCGCCCACGCCCAGCCTCCCCCGCATCCCAATTCGAAAGGAAAGTTCGCACCTTCATCCTCCCTTTGATCTCCGCGTTCCATCCTGGGAGATGGAGCGTGTCGCGCACACTTGCAGCTCCAGCCGCTGCTAGGAGGGGGGAAAGGGAAAGTTGGGAGAGTCTCTTCCACATTTCCTTATAGTTTCTGAGTTGGAGAGGAGAGGAGTCCTTCTATGTTGTTGTTGTTGAGTCGTTTAGTGGTGTCCATCCATTCTTCTTGATGGTCCAGCTCTCACTTCCATACATCACTATTGGGAAAACCAGAGCTTTAACTATACGGACCTTTGTTGGAAAGGTGATGTCTCTGCTTTTTAAGCTGCTGTCTAGGTTTGTCATCGCTTTCTTCCCAAGAAGCAGGCTTCTTTTAATTTTGTGGCTGCTGTCACCATCTGCAGTGATCCTGGAGCCCAAGAAAGTAAAATCTCTCACTGCCTCCATTTCTTCCCCTTCTATTTGCCAGGAGGTGATGGGACCAGTGGCCAGGATATTAGATTTTTTTTTGTTTTTTAAGAAATAATATTTATTACTTTTAAAAGTTACAAATAAGGAGAGGAAAAAGAAAAGAAGACAAAGAAGAAAAAACAAAAGAGAAGAAAGAGAAAAAGAAAAACAATACAGTACAATATATAAACAATACAAAACACCACCTTTCTGATGTTGAGCTTCAGACCATATTTTGCGCTCTCCTCTTTCACCCTCATTAAAAGATTCTTTAATTCCTCCTCACTTTCTGCCATCAAGGTTGTGTCATCTGCATATCTAAGGTTGTTGATAGATCTTTTAAATCTGACTGCTAGGGAAAACCTAGCAAGCACCCAGGAGAGAAGATGCCCGGAACCACTTTGGGGAAGTTTAAAAATAAATAAAATTCATTTTTCTTTTTCATTCATTACATACATCTCAATTTCTTAACATTCACTATATATTCCTTCCTCCCTCCTCACCAGGCCTTCCCCCAATTTCTGGTTTGTTTCTCTTTTCACCTGCTTTGCTATCTCCTAACAGGAAAAAAGTTATTCATAACATAACATCAAACCTCAAAACATAAAAATAAAATTAAATACACTATAATATTTCCCTATTTTCTAAACATTTTCTAATGCTAATAATGTGAATGTTTCTTTAAATCCTGCCATCAAGTCATAGCTGTCAAGTTTTCCCTTTTCTTGCGAGGAATCCTATTTGGAATAAGGGAATTTCCCTTTAAAAACGGGAAACGTTGACAGCTATGAGTCTAATATAAATGGTTCCCATTCTTTCTCAAAGTCACTGTCGTCCTTTTTCTCTTAATTTATCTGTCATTTTTGCCAGTTCTGCATAGTTCATCAACTTCTCTCTATTTTTTTAATGTTTTTGCCAGATCTTCTTCCAACAACGACCAGGCGATCAAGGGGCTTGAGCCCTGATATTCAAGAGTTGGAGGGGACCCCAGAGGCCATCTAGTCCAACCCGCTACAATGCCGGAATCACAGCTAAAGGATTCCTGGTGGACGACGACAATCCAACCACTGTTTAAAAACCTCCAAGGTAGAAGAGTCCATTCTGAACCATGAACTCTTCGTTTTTATGACATTTTCTATTCAGAGAGTCTATTGATACACGTTACAAAGACACCGTGCGTTCTAAGTCATATTCTCTGCACACCCAATGAAATCAATGGACTTAAGGTGGTTTTGTTCAGTGGGTCTCCTCTGAGTAGGACTTCCTTCTTTCCATTGCGTTTCCTTACATTTAGATCCCACCTCCAAGGACCCTAAAGTGGTTCTTCTCTTCCCCAGTTTAATCCTGGCTAAACCAAGAGGCGGAGCTTAGACCATGGGTAGGCAAACTAAGGCCTGGGGGCCGGATCCGGCCCAATCGCCTTCTCAATCCGGCCTGCCGACGGTCCAGGAATCAGCGTGTTTTTACCTGAGTAGAATGTGCCCTTTTACTTAAAATGCATCTCTGGGTTATTTGTGGGGCCTGCCTGGTGTTTTTACATGAGTAGAATGTGTCCTTTTATTTAAAATACATCTCTGGGTTATTTGTGGGACATAAGAATTCATTCTCTCCCCCCCCTTCAAAATATAGTCTGGCCCCCCACAAGGTCTGAGGGGCAGTGGACCGGCCCCCTGCTGAAAAAGTTTGCCAACCCCTGGCTTAGACAACCATCTGCCAGAGGTGCTAGGGGTTGCATCCTGCCCTCAGCAAGGGACTGAGTGAGATGAGCTCCAATGTCCTTTACAACTCTGCGATTATATGACTCTAAAACGCACGCGCAAAAGTCACCATATTTATAGCTTTTACATCCTAGTGTCTAACATTGTAACTGTTATATGCAACACTGGTTCTCAGAAGAAACCTACAGTGGTACCTCGGGTTACATACGCTTCAGGTTACCGACTCCGTTACCCCAGAAATAGTGCTTCAGGTTAAGAACTTTGCTTCAGGATGAGAACAGAAATCGTGCTCCGGCGGCGCGGTGGCAGCAGGAGGCCCCATTAGCTAAAGTGGTGCTTCAGGTTAAGAACAGTTTCAGGTTAAGAACAGGCCTCCGGAACGAATTAAATACTTAACCTGAGGTACTGTATTTTCAAACATAAAGCATATATACTTGGGCAAAACCTGCACCCAGTTCATTTTGAAGGCAAAACATGTTCCCTGACCGGGAATCGAACCCAGGCCGCGGCGGTGAGAGCGCCGAATCCTAACCACTAGACCACCAGGGAATTTGGCACTAGTGTTCAACCTGATATGTCTCAACCCAGCTGTCTTATTTGTTTTGTTTTGTTTTGTTTTTCGTTTATCTGTTTGTTTGTTTATGTTACATTGTACAATTTATATGCCCCTTTTTATAGGCAGAGCCCACCAAAGGCAGCCCACAATATTCTACAGAGCCCACAGAATAAAGCCACCTGAAGCAGCCTTTTGCTGGGGCAGATGAGCATGGGACTACAATTCTATGAATCTATTCGATGAACCTCTGAAGGGCATCAGGGTGGCCAAAGCTATCTATCTATCTATCTATCTATCTATCTATCTATCTATCTATCATCTATCTATCTATCTATCATCTATCTATCCATCTATCTAATCTATCTATCATCTATCTATCTATCTATCTATCATCTATCTATCTATCTATCTATCTATCTATCTATCTATCTATCTATCTATCATCTATCTATCTATGTAAATTCTATAGCTGTAACCCAGCCCAAACTCATTATGGTAAACAGTGAGTTCAAAATAAACACACAAAGAAGATGAAATTCATTCTATGATATAGCTCTGTAGGTTGTTGGGGAATCCATTATGAAAAACCTGAGATCCTCTCTCTGGGTCAACAGCAAGAGGAGGAAGATGGAGCAAATACAGTGGTACCTCAGGTTACATACGCTTCAGGTTACAGACTCCGCTAACCCAGAAATAGTGCTTCAGGTTAAGAACTTTGCTTCAGGATGAGAACAGAAATCGTGCTCCGGAGGCGCGGCAGCAGCAGGAGGCCCCATTAGCTAAAGTGATGCTTCAGGTTAAGAACAGTTTCAGGTTAAGAACGGACCTCTGGAACGAATTAAGTACTTAACTCGAGGTACCACTGTACCATTGACAGGGTCTTTTTGGTGGGGGCACCAGCATCTCTGTAAAAGCCTCAGCTGCGAAGCCCCATGCTACTCGTCTCTAGGAGGAGTTCTTGTTGCCCTCAAGTTCTGCTTGTAGGCGTCTGATTGGCCACTGTGAATAGAGGATGTTGGACTAGGTGAGTTTTTGTCCCAAGCTAGCAGCATTAGGGATGGGCAAATTGGATAATTTTGTGTTGTTTCTCAGTTTCCCAATATTCTGTTTGGTTTTCCACAGAGACATATCAGATTGTGATTTTTCTTTTTTTTCTTTTTTGAAGTCACTCTGAAATTTCACTGGCAAATCTATCCTAATATACAAATATTTGTATGACATCTTGTGTGTATTATTATTATCACCACCAGTGAATTTTCAAGATGACTTTAAAAAAAAAAAATCACAATCTGATATGTATCTGTGGAACACCAAACAGAAGACTTGTGCAAAGCAATTTCCCCTAATAGAAAACATTTTTTCTCTAATATGTGTATTTATACGCATACTTTATCCTGCTGTGTGCATTTTTGTACACGTTCCCTGGCTGGAGAATTGCATTGCAAAATTCAGAGAAGTGAGAATTTCAAAAGATGGCTGTTTTTCGATTCACGGTTCTTTTCAGAAAGTGCAAATTAAGTGAGTCTGCCTTTAAATGGAAACTGAATTGAATTTATGCCCTGCTACCACCCCACACTGGGACGCGGGTGGCGCTGTGGGTAAAACCTCAGCCCCTGGGACTTGCCGATCGCATGGTCGGCGGTTTGAATCCCCGTGTCGGGGTGCGCTCCCGTCGTTTGGTCCCAGCGCCTGCCAACCTAGCAGTTCGAAATCACCCCTAAGTGCAAGTAGATAAATAGGGACCGCTTACCAGCGGGAAGGTAAACGGCGTTCTGTGTGCTGCGCTGGCTCGCCATATGCAGCTTGTCACGCTGGCCACGTGACCCGGAAGTGTCTGCGGACAGCGCTGGCTCCCGGCCTATAGAGTGAGATGAGCGCACAACCCTAGAGTCTGGCAAGACTGGCCCGAATGGGCAGGGGTACCTTTACCTTACCACCCCACACAATCCCAGCAAGCCCCCAGGATTTTTCCTGCCAGCTTTACCAGTTCTGCAAAGTCCATCATCTTCGTGTGCCAATCTTCTTTCATTGGTCCTTCTTGTTGTTTCCGTTTTGGGGCTAAAATAATTCTTGCCACAATTTTTGCATATATAAACAGTCTTTTTATCTTCCCCTGATATCTCTTCACCCACTATACCCAGTAGAAAGGCTTTTGGCTTTTTAACAAAAGTATCTTTCAACACTTTCTTTAACTCATTATATACCATTTCCCAGAAAGCCTTTACAGTACCTCTTTGCAAGTCCACCATATAACAACAACAAGCGTTTCCACTGCGACCAAAGGATTATTCATCAGCGATGTTAACTTAAAAAGTCCGCCTGGAATGAGTCAGTTTAGATCAATGGAGGTGCCCCCCCCCTTAATTTAGCTAACCCCTGGGGAAAGGTCCATTCATTTACTAATGTCTAGGGCTCAATTACCGCAGGGATTATGCAGACACAGTATCTAATTTATAGAGGCTCCCTCTCCATCATTTGGGTAACAAAGACCCCCCAGACTTGCATATTTTATCCTTCCCCCCAACCCAGCATCAAACAAGTTTAGTTGGGGAGAGGGGAAGCAGCTTGCTGCCATTTATTCCAAGGTCAGGACCTCAGTTATTGTCGGTCAACAGCCTTCCACTTAAATTAGTAGATCAGGCTATGACAACTAATACCAGTGTACTGGAAGAAGCAAAGATCACCAGTGTCAATGCGATGATTCTTCAACATCCACTTCGTTGGACTGGTCATGTTGTGCGGGTGCCTGATGATCGTCTTTCAAAGCAACTCCTCTATTCCCAACTTAAAAATGGAAAGCGTAATGCTGGTGGTCAACAAAAGAGGTTTAAAGACTCTCTCAAGGCAAATCTTAAAAAATGTAGTATAAACACCAAAAACTGGGAAACACTGGCCTGCAAGTGCTCCAGTTGGAGAACAGCCTTTCCCAAAGTTGTTGTGGGGTTTGAAGACACTCGAACTCAGGATGCAAGGGAGAAATATGTTAAGAGGAAGGCACGCTTGGCAAATCCACACTGTGATCAACTCCTGCCAGGAAACCAATGTCCCCACTGTGGAAGGACGTGTGGGTCCAGAATTGGCCTCCACAGTCACTTATGGACTCATTGTTAAAACCGTGTTTATGGAAGACAATCTTATTCAGCTATGAGTGATTGCCAAAGAAGAAGAATGATTATGGAGACATGTGCGTGCAGCCCCCTAAATCCACTTTGCCCCCCCTTTTTCCTGGTGCCTTTTCATAGCACGTCAGGCACTCAGTCCAGCAGCAGGTACAGTTTTCCCTAGGGCACAGAGATGGGGAAAGCTTCACCTGCCAGATTTCTGCCTGACACACAAAGATTGAAGGGTGAAGGCAGGGTTTTTAAAGTGTGGGGAAGTTATTCCAGAGTAACTGGTGCAATGGGCAGGCACCCGGGTCTTTATTTTTAACGTACACATGTTATTTTATTATTGAATTTAAACCCCACATTTTCCTCCAGGGAGTTCAGTGTGGGATATACTTTGTTCTCTCTGCCTTTTGCATTTTATTTAAGCAGAGGGTGGACAGCCGCCTGCCAGGGGTGCTACGGTCACATCCTGCCTTCAACAAGGGAGTGGATGAGATGAGAGCCATTGTCCTTTCCAACTCTATGATTATATGACTCTAGACACTCATACATACAAACATTCTCAAAACTCATCCTACCTCTACAGGTATTTATTTACTGCCTTTTTCTCCAATGAGCACAAGGTGGTGCAAACATGGTTCTCATACACACATACACACACATATACATACACACACATATACATATATACACATATAATATACACATATACTATGGAACTCCCTACCACAGGAAGCCGTGATGCCCTCTAGGCAAGATGGTGTTAAAAGAGGACTGGGGAAATTCATGGAGGAGGAAGCTATTGATCGCTACTCGCCAGAATGACTACGCTCTACCTACACAGCTGCAAGGCAGTAAAAGGAGGGGAGAGGCGGTCTTGTGTTCGAATTCTGCTCGTGGGTTTCCCATTTGGGCACCTGGCAAACAGGAGGCTGGTCTAGGTGGGCCGTTATATTTTTCTGTTTTTATTTTTTCGAATTACTGGTACACACGCTCACTTGGACGGAACATTTAAGGGATGGACATTTGCTCTGAAATTCACTGGGGTGGCTGGAGGGAATCTGAGGGGGTGGGGACACACAACAGGCCTTTTACGACTTTTTATTGTGGCCCTAGAGATTGTAAGATGGTGACCAGCTTGTGGGAAACGGCAGGCAACAGCGATTCTCACCGCCATAAAAAAGCAGAGGTGTCAGAAATGGCCGGCAGCCCTCCTGCCACCCTCTCACACCCCACAACCCCAATAAGCCAGAAGGGGGAGGCACTCCCTGGAAGAAGAAGAAGAAGAAGAAGAAGAAGAAGAAGAAGAAGAAGAAGAAGATGAGAAGTTTCCCATCGGCAAAGAAGACTGGAGGTGTCACCCCCAAGCCAGACATTTGGAGGTGGGGGCAAAGAGAAGCAGCCATGGCAGAATTTTGCAATAATTATGAATGGCGGGGAAGGAATTTATCCACCCGCTTGCGTAAATGTTAGACATCCCTCTCAATTCTGAAATTCAGTGCTGCAAGACAGGGTGGCAAAATTTGCCAGAGAGAGGTGTTTTTTCTTTCCCTCTTTCCCAGAACCCAATGAAGGCCCAGGACAGATAATTCTTCACACAGCACATATTGGTTGCTGTCGTCGTTTTTTTGAGTTTTATTTATTTATTAACATTCTTATGTTACATTGGTAAACATTGTCATATTACTTCACAAGGCTTATTATAATATAATTTTCAGCATGTATACAAAGTTTATATACCTAAAGAAAAGAAGCAAGCGCAAAAAACGATTCCAAAATCATATATGTACCAACACTTTGGATTTCCTGTCTATCCCGTTGTATATTGCTTTTTTTACAAATGAATGTACTCTTATTATTGTATATTTCTTTACATTTTATCTCATACATTCCTATATATACCCTTGGTCTTATTTCTCAACTCAGTCTCTCTCCAACGTCAATTGAATGCTAGCATAGATAGCGAACCTTTACTGTATTTTCGAACATGTATCTTATATCTATCCCACTTTTCCATATGGCAATTCAAAACACACAGCACATAGTTAAACTATGGGACTCATTAGACGACATCTGAAGGCAGCCCTGTTTAGGGAAGCTTTTAATGTTTAATAGGTTATTGTATTTTAGTGTTCTGTTGGAAGCCGCCCAGAGTGGCTGGGGAAACCCAGCCAGATGGGTGGGGTATAAATAATAAATTATTATTATTATTATTATTATTATTATTATTATTATTAGCAATGGTGGCCACCCATCTGGACGTCTTTAAGAGAGAATCGGACAAATTCATAGACAATGATAAAGTTCTCAATGGCTACAAGACGCCATCAGTTGCTGTGAGTCTTAGGCAGGGAGAACGCTGTCATGCTCACATCCTGACTGAGGGGTTTTCCATGGAGACATCTTGGTTGGCCATGGGAAGAACAGGAAACTGGGCAAGTCGGGCCCTTGACTTGATCTGGCAAGCAAGGCTCGTGTTTTGTTCCGGCGTTATTTTATATCTTAAAGAGTAGAGACATCACCTTGCCAACAAAGGTCCGTATACTTAAAGCTCTGGTTTTCCCAGTAGTGATGTATGGAAGTGAGAGCTGGACCATAAAGAAGGCTGATCGCCCAAGAATGGATGCTTTTGAATTCTGGTGCTGGAGGAGACTCTTGAGAGTCCCATGGACTGCAAGAAGATCAAACCTCTCCATTCTGAAGGAAATCAGCCCTGAGTGCTCACTGGAAGGACAGATCCTGAAGCTGAGGCTCCAAGACTTTGGCCACCTCATGAGAAGAGAAGACACCCTGGAAAAGACCCTGATGTTGGGAAAGATGGAGGGCACAAGGAGAAGAGGACGATGGAGGACGAGATGGTGGGACAGTGTTGTTGAAGCTACCAGCATGAGTTTGGCCAAACTGTGGGAGGCAGTGGAAGACAGGAGTGTCTGGCGTGCTCTGGTCCAGGGGGTCACGAAGAGTTGGACACGACTAAATGACTAAACAACAACATACCCCCTATATCTCCCAAGGGCCTCAGGGTGTTGTACATGGTTTGACTCTTTCCCATTTCGTCCTCACAACAACCCTGTGAGGTAGGTTAGACTATGAGATTGGCACAAGGTCACCCAGTGATCTTCATGGCTGAGCGGGGATTCAAGCCCTGCTCTCTCCCAGATACCAGTTCAACACTTTAACCCAGGGGCCAGCAAAAATTTTCAGCAGGGGACTGGTCCACTGTCCCTCAGATCTATATTTTTTGGGGGAAATGAACGAATTCCTATGCCCCAGAAAAAACCCAGAGATGCATTCTAAATAAAAGGACAAATTCTACTCATGGAAAAACATGCTGATTCCCGGACTGTCTGCAGGCCGGATTTAGAAGGCGATTGGGCCGAATCCGGCCCCTGGGCCTTAGTTTGCCTACCCATGGGTTAAAGCATGTTTTTACATGAGTAGAATGTGTCCTTTTATTTAAAATGCATCTCTGGGCTATTTGTGGGGCATAGGAATTCATTCTTTTTTGTTTCTTCAACATATAGTTTGGCCCCCCACAAAGTCTGAGGGACAATGGACCGGCCCCCTGTTGAAAAAGTTTGCTGACCACTGCTGACCATTAAACCACACAGTCTCTCTCTCTCCCCTCTCTATTTAAAAAAATCAAAGTTGTTTACAACAACATCTCTCTACAATAAAAATATGTAAAATAAAATTTTAAAAATCAGCCATTATGGAAATATGTTTTCTTGTTGCCTGCATAAGCCTGGGAGAATAGAAAAGCTGTCAAGGATGGCCTTAGTGGCCTCCAACTTAGCTTTTTCAAAAAGCAGATAAATTAACAGAGGTTGTTATCAACAGCCCTTCTGTACTCAATGGAGCCTCCAGGACCAGGGATGGTGTACCTGAAAATATGCCCTACTTATGGGCATTCTGGAGCGATCATTTTAGCCCACTGTTGGAAGCAGTGGATCTTTGGTGTGATTTGGGGGGAGGGCATGCTATTGTGGTTTTGTTTAGATTTTTGGCCTCAAAAAAGTTAGCAGTTGCCACAACCTCATTCCTACAGCCTCACCCATTCGACAGCTGGAGAAAGCATCATGCAAAACGCCCGTTTATTCTGATTCAAACCAGACCTGTCCTCTTTCTGCCACGCCACACAAAATAAACTCTCATTTTGCACTCACAGCCCCCATTCCAGGGTTGAATTTGAGACTCCCCAAGACTCAGCAATGGCAAACCTAGAAAGCATCTTAAAAAGCAGAGACATCACCTTGCCAACAAAGGTCCGTATACTTAAAGCTCTGGTTTTCCCAGTAGTGATGTGTGGAAGTGAGAGCTGGACCCTAAAGAAGGCTGATCGCCGAAGAATGGATGCTTTTGAATTCTGGTGCTGGAGGAGACTCTGGAGAGTCCCATGGGCTGCAAGAAGATCAAACCTCTCCATTCTGAAGGAAATCAGCCCTGAGTGCTCACTGGAAGGACAGATCCTGAAGCTGAGGCTCCAATACTTTGGCCTCCTCATGAGAAGAGAAGACTCCCTGGAAAAGACCCAGATGTTGGGAAAGATGGAGGGCACAAGGAGAAGGGGATGACAGAGGATGAGATGGTTGGACAGTGTTCTTGAAGCTACCAGCTTCAGAACCCGATTCCAATGCAGAGGGCTTTGGGGAAGTAATATCAAACAGGAGAGTGTTCTTGTGCATGCTCAGAGTGCGTCTGTGTGGACCCTGCCTGGAAATTGAAGAATATGATTTCTGACATGACTGAGAATCGCAGAGCCAGGGATGGAGAACTTTGAAGCGTCAAGATCGGGATGTGGAAAATATGAAAACAACAAGAAGAGGCAGGATCGAAGATAGTGGAGATACAATTCAAAGGTCCAGACTATGGGGAGCTGGAAAAGCACTGGGTGAATATGCTCCCATGGCAGAGACCCCGTGAGGAGCCTCGCTGCAGCATTCTGTACCCGCTGGAGTTTCTGGGACAGCTTCAAGGGCAGCCCCGCGTAGAGCGAATTACAGTAGTCAAGCCTAGAGATGACCGTCGCATGGATCATTGTGGAAGAAGAAACCTTTCTCTGCTTACGCACTCTTTGCTCTGGAGAAGCAGAATTCTGGACTCGATGGGGAGCCCTTGGGCAGTTTGATTCGGCACCAGCGGATGTCCTCCCCTTAGCCAGGGGTCCCCAAATTAAGGCCCGCTTATCCGGCCAGCAGCGACCCCCGCCACCTGCTGCCGCCGCCCGCTCTTGCCAGCGCTGCACTGCTGCCCATTTCTGGGTCGGAGGAGCACTAGAAATCGCTTATGCGCATGTGCAAGTCTTATTTGCGCATGCATAAGCATATTTCCATGGGACACAGGTGGTGCTGTGGGTTAAATCACAGAGCCTAGGACTTGCTGATCAGAAGGTCGGCGGTTTGAATCCCCGCGGCGGGGTGATCTCCTGTTGCTCAGTCCCTGCTCCTGCCCACCTAGCAGTTCGAAAGCACGTCAAAGTGCAAGTAGATAAATAGGTACCACTCCGGCGGGAAGGCAAACGGTGTTTCTGTGCACTGCTCTGGTTTGCCAGAAGCGGTTTAGTCATGCAGGCCACATGACCCGGAAGCTGTATGCCGGCTCCCTCGGCCAATAAAGTGAGATGAGCGCCGCAGCCCCAGAGTCGGCCATGACTGGACCTAACGGTCAGAGGTCCCTTTACCTTTAAGCATTATTTCCAGGGCACATCTGGGTTGGAGGAGGCTATTTCTGGTGCTCCTCCAATCCGGAAGTGCGCCAGAAATAGTGTGTGCGCATGCATATGGGTACGTGCGCCCCCACCCTCCAGCCCGCAACGCGGTCGGCGCTGGAGACACCGGCCCAAAATGCGGCAATTTTGCTGACCCTTGCCTTAGCCCTTCTCCTGGCAGGAGTTGTCCACCTTTGAGACCCCTGCCCTGGGCCTTTTGTCTCGAGAAAGAGGTGAACATCTGTCTGGGCAGCTACTCCCCAACCCCAATCTTGCCTCTAACAAAGAGAGGCTTATAAAAACCAGAGAGGGGTGTTGACTGGCCATAAAGAGAAGAGTCACAGGTCCTTTCAAAGAGAGAAGGTGAGGAAAGGGACACTCCAAACAGGTGTGATTCCCACACCCTCAGACTCTTCCCAGACACATACCTTTTTCTTTCTTTCTTTCTTTCTTTCTTTCTTTCTTTCTTTCTTTCTTTCTCTCTCTCTCTCTCTCTCTCTCTCTCTCTCTCTCTCTCTCTCTCATTACCTTCATGGGATCTTTAACATCTGTGCAACCCAAGTAGAAACTAATTGCTGCAACTTTTCCCACCACGGATGATACCTGGAGGTTAAAGTTCAGGGTGCACGGGTTGGTGGGAAGATCGGGGGCCCGAAAGGGAATCCCGGTTTTATTTTAGATTTTAAACATCTTTATTGAAAGTTCAAAAAATTACATAATTATACGTGCACTAAACATGGCGAGATGAAAATAAAAGAGAAAGAAATAGAGAACTGAACCAGTGCAGAAGGGGAAATAAAGGGGGAAGGGGGAAAAACCCCAAACTGTATACTTTACAAAGTTGTTATTGTATTTCACGAGATCTTAACCTATTAAACTATTTGCAAGAATGGATTCAAAATATTGTTGAATTTGTCCATGGCAAGTCTGCATTTATTTGCAAGGGGGAGGGGAAGGACTACGTACAACACGATAGAAATTGAGAAACCTTATGTTGCTGAGTTGTAATTTTTTCTTGATTTTATTGTTTTATCCCTTTGTAAACTGCTTTGAGGTTTTCGTTTTACAATCAAGCAGTGTATAAACTTTACGAAATAAACACATAAATAAAATGTTCTTGTGTGTATGCCATACATTTAAAGCAGAATCCTGGGAACCGTAGTTTTCTCACAACGGAGCTATAATTCCCAGTACCATTAACAAATTACAGAGGGAAGGCCATGTCCCTTAAATGTACAGCATGTAACACAGTCTCAGGCAAGAGGAATTCTACCGGGATATTGGGGCCTGGGAGATTATTTTTGCCCAAAAACCCTTTGCCAAAAAGCTAGGCTGCGTTGGCCGGGAATCGAACCCGGGTCAACTGCTTGGAAGGCAGCTATGCTCACCACTATACCACCAACGCTGGCGACTGAGGCTGCCTCCACCATCACCTTGCCTGGGAGCCTCTCCACAAACATCTGGCACTCCCTGTAGCGTCACAGGCAGATTTCTGGCCTCATCTAGCAAGGCTGCTCTTCTGAGCATCTTGGAAAACGGGCTCTGCAATATTGCACCATGGTTTCTGAAATGCTGGAACTGGTAGGTCTGGCGCAGGGCCGGCCCTCCTGTGAGACAAGCTGAGACAACTGCCTCGGGCGGCAGGATCTCCAGGGGCAGCAGATCTGGCCTCCAAGTTCCCGACAACGTTAAATCTTCACTCCCTCCCTTCTTTCCTAGCCAGTGTTGCAGTTTGCCTCAGGGGTCAAAACATCTTGGCCCAGCCCTGGTCTGGGGGCAGCTCCAAAATGTCCCTTTGGTCACCTGAATTTTCATCTCTTTTCTACTGCTCCCTCCCTCCAGCACTTCAGTTCTAACCAAATAGGTCCTGGAGCTCAAAGCCCCAATCTTGCCAATGGAAGCCTTTTTTCCTAATATTGAACACACTTGGGGCTGGGGATTGACTGTGACTTCTCATGGTGATGGGAAAACACTCTGCACATGCTTAAAAGGCTCTCTCCCTCCCGCCATTCCCTCACCTGAGGGAAACCTATGGTTGAAAACAGCTTCTGGCACAATTAAGTCCAGATTCCTCGCTGTAGCCTCAGAGGCAGATTCCTCTTCCAGAAACTGTACTTTGCTTCTCCCAGAGCTACAATTCCTAGCGCTCTTAGGAAACTATGTTTCCCAGGATTCTTTGGGAGAAAGCCGTGCTCGTTCAAACATATGGGGTGTATGAGTTGTGGGGTTTTTGCTTTGTCCTAGAAGTAGCGTTAACAGTGGTCCGGTGGTTGGACTTGTAAACGGGTGAAAGAGTATTCGGAAATGATCCATAACAAATTGGGGGGAAATGTTTAAAAGTACTTCTCCCCCCGCCCCAAAAAAACCCCACAGAGTCCTTTCTATTGCGGATAATTCAGGCTGAAATTCCCAGTTGTCGAAAAGAGTTATTTATGTCACTACTGCGGCCCGTGTTTCGTTAGCCCAAAAATGGAAAATGAGCGAGGTCCCAACCGAAGAAAGGTGGCAACTTAAATAAACTAACGGGAAGGATCCGAAACCGGTGCAACCAGAAGTTTACCGAGGATGCAGTAAATTTACGGATTATTTGAAAAGTATTTGCGTTGACCAGACGACGTTTGTAGGTTTGCAAGAAGCTCTGTGAGGCATAATATTAGAAATATTGCAAAAATTAAGAAGATAGGATATGTTAAAAACGTAAAGGCAATATTATGTTAGGAAATGCGTAAGAAGTGAATAAGAGGGAGGATTATCAGAGGTGCTGATGGAAGTCCAATAAGAATGTATGTGTGATAATTTGTGTGCTATGTTTTATAATTTTGTATTTTAAAACCAATAAAAATATATGTATATGAAAAGTGGCAATTTAAGCTGACAGAATATGCACCACTTGCAGACTTAACATAGAGAATAAGAGAACAAGAAGAACATACGTTTAAAGAAGATTGGAAATCGTTTATTGAATATATTGGAAATAACTGTGTACAGATGAAAACACTGGCAGCACTGAGATAAATTCAACCGTGCAAACAAGTTTGGGTGGATGCAATAATGAAATACTGAATGGTACGGTATTTGTAAAATATGCAGGGATTTAGGATATGTAAAATGATCTGTGGAAAGAGAAGAAAGGAAGTCACTGATATCTTAAGGATGCATAAATTAGTACTTTAAATTCTAAAGCTGAAAAATTTATAACAATTATAAAAAAAGGCCAGTGGTCAGTGGCCATCAGGTGGGGGTTTAGGACATGCCCCCCTCAAGTGGCCTGCTATGCAGTCCTATCGCCTCCCCCTCCCCCTCGCCCCTCCTCAGCACCATCTATGGGTCTCTTCATCTTCAAGGGCAGGAATGCCTTTGCATACCAGTTCCTGGAAGCCACAGATCTCCTCTGCTCTGATCCTGCTTGCAAACGTCCCATAGGCTCCACTTGGCCACTGTGAGAATAGGATGCTGATTCAGTAGGCTCTCCTTTTATTCAAAACCATACATTTAAAGCAGACACACCCCAAGAATCCTGGGAATTGCCATTTGCCCCCTCACAGAACTACAACTCCCAGCACCCTTAACAAACTACAATTCCCAGGATAGTTAGAGGGAAGGTCGTGTCCTTTAAATGTACAGCAGGTGACACAGTCTCAGGCAAAGAGGCACCCCCAGCCCCTCACAGAGATTCAGCCTGGGAGATTATTTTTGCCCACAAAGCATTAACCCTTTGCCAAAAAGCTTGGCTGCGTTGGCCGGGAATCGAACCCGGGTCAACTGCTTGGAAGGCAGCTATGCTCACCACTATACCACCAACGCTGGCGACTGAGGCTGCCTCCAGCATCACCTTGCCTGGGAACCTCTCCACAAACATCTGGCACTCCCTGTAGCGTCACAGGCAGATCTCTGGCCTCATCTAGCAAGGCTGCTCTTCTGAGCATCTTGGAAAACGGGCTCTGCAATATTGCACCATGGTTTCTGAAATGCTGGAACCGGTAGGTCTGGCGCAGGGCCGGCCCTCCTGTCAGACAAGCTGAGACAACTGCCTTGGGCGGCAGGATCCCCAGGGGCAGCAGATCTGGCCTCCGAGTTCCCGACAACGTTAGATCTTTACTCCCTCCCTTCTTTCCTAGCCAGTGTTGCAGTTTGCCTCAGGGGTCAAAACATCCTGGCCCAGCCCTGGTCTGGGGGCAGCTCCAAAATGTCCCTTTGGTCACCTGAATTTTCATCTCTTTTCTACTGCTCCCTCCCTCCAGCGCTTCCGTTCTAACCAAATAGGTCCTGGAGCTCAAAGCCCCAATCTTGCCAATGGAAGCCCTTCTTCCTTATATTGAACACACTTGGGGCTGGGGATTGACTGTGACTTCTCATGGTGATGGGAAAACACTCTGCACATGCTTAAAAGGCACTCTCCCTCCCGCCATTCCTTCACCTGAGTGAAACCTATGGTTGAAAACAGCTTCTGGCACAATTAAGTCCAGATTCCAAGCTCCATTTAAGTCAAAACTACTGGGAGATGCGGGACATGGGTGGTGCTCCCGACGGGGTGAGCTCCCGTTGCTCGGTCCCTGCTCCTGCCAACCTAGCAGTTCAAAAGCACGTCAAAGTGCAAGTAGATAAATAGGTACCACTCTGGTGGGAAGGTAAACGGTGTTCGCCAGAAGCGGCTTAGTCATGCTGGCCACATGACCCGGAAGTTGTACGCCAGCTCCCTCAGCCAATAAAGCGAGATGAGCTCCGCAACCCCAGAGTCAGCCACAACTGGAACTAACGGTCAGGCGTCCCTTTACCTTTTACTGGGAGATGAGAAAGTATGATAAGAGTTTGAAGTCTCAGAAACAGAATTTGGCCTTCCCTCCAACCAAATTTTTTTAGAGTAGGTGAGATCACAGCTTTTATTGCGTGAACTAGAATTGAAAAGGCTTTTAAGTCACACCAGCCTCTCCTTCAAATGTTGGTACATAAGCTTGTTACAGCCATGGAACATGCTGGTGGGGTTGCCATCATCTCCTCTTAGCCCTGCTCTTGCCCCTTAACTTGCAGTAGAACATGCTAGTTGTTGTTGTTGTTGTTTAGTAGTCTAGTCATGTCCGACTCTTCGTGACCCCCTGGACCAGAGCATGCCAGGCACTCCTGTCTTCCACTGCCTCCCGCAGTTTGGTCAAACTCATGCTGGTAGCTTCGAGAACACTGTCCCACCATCTCGTCCTCCGTCGTCCCCTTCTCCTTGTGCCCTCCATCTTTCCCAACATCAGGGTCTTTTCCAGGGAGTCTTCTCTTCTCATGAGGTGGCCAAAGTCTTGAAGCCTCAGCTTCAGGATCTGTCCTTCCAGTGAGCTCTCAGGGCTGATTTCCTTCAGAATGGAGAGGCTGGATCTTCTTGCAGTCCATGGGACTCTCAAGAGTCTCCTCCAGCACCAGAATCCAAACGCATCCATTCTTGGGCGATCAGCCTTCTTTATGGTCCAGCTCTCACTTCCATACATCACTACTGGGAAAACCAGAGCTTTAACTACAGTTTAGAATGCGATTGGGCCGGATTCGGCCCCCGGGCCTTAGTTTGCCTACCCATGTTTTAGAGGCACAATCAAAAGCACAGGTGCATCGTTAATTTTTTATGTTTAGCTGGCCACCCTATGTGGAGTTATAACACTGGGAAATCAAGCGGTTGAGAGTGATTTTATTTTATTTTTTCTACGTGCAAAGGTTTTCACAAGAGTTTTCCTTCCCCTCTTGCCCCTCAAAGCAAATCCAATCTGATCTTGGCTTTGCTTTGCTGAACACACTGGGGATAAAGAAGGCAGCGGAATGAACTATTTAATTTAGCACTAATCGGATAATCCTCCCCCCAAAAAAGCCCAACATCCGCAAGAGCCACTAAAGGAACAATCCCCTTAAAGGGATTCGCCCCTCTCAATGCCCCCTAATCCAGTTTTCAAAGGCCCCCTCCTCCTATTCAGTGGTGGGGTTTAAGTTTTCCTCCTGATCTCCCAAGCCTGTCTCCCTATCCCTGCAGGTCAAACTGGCCTCCAAATAGGATTTCAGAACAGGCGGTGTGTATGTTTGCAGGAATATTGCGCACGCCGCAGGCAGAAATTCAAGTGGTGAGGAGGCTGCACCGGTTGGATCTCTGCCTGCTGTGCAGGGGGTGAAAAGGACAGGGCTTTCAAAACATTGCTTGGAAGCACAAAAGCCAGCTTGCCTGGAGGAACGTGGTGGGGAGCAACCGGACTGCTTTGAAATTCGAGAAATTTAAACCACCCCCCCTCTCCTGCCAGGTACCCCAGTCGCGTGGACAGCAGAAGGTGGCAAGGGAGGGGGCGCAGCCAATTTGTAAACACACGGCAAGGTGCTAAAAATCCGGATCAAAGGCTTCTTTTGCAATTCCACCATAAAAGGGGGCAGAGGCGGAGGAAGGAATGGCTCCTTTTCCCAAGGGAAAAAGGACACCTCCAGCCCCCTAAGTGAACAGCTGGGTCTGCCATGAGCAGGGGAGGGGACCCTCGTGGACACATTTGCAGATCTCCGCCTCCCCTTCTCCCAGAACCCCACGATCCTCTACACATGTTAATTCCAAAGATTTTGCATTAGCAAGGCTTTGTTGTTCAGATCCCCGGCCCCCCCCCCACACGTGTGTCCGATCCCAGCCCATGGCGCGATGCTGGAGCCGGTTGCTGGTTGCCTGTTTGCTCCAAAGTCCCCCCGGGAAACTTTAAAGTATAAATTGATAGGCCTAAGCCCCCAAATAATTTTGGCCTTGGCCAGATCATCAAACATACCCGTGTGGCACTGCGCCCTTAGAGACGCGCAACAATTTTCTCCAAGCGTAACTCTCGTGTTGGCACGCTCACACGTGCGCGATGATCGCAGGTGGTGGTTCAGAGCACGTGCAGAGAGTTTCCATCCCTTTTTTTCTTTGCACTAGAGTAGCTACAGTAATCTAAAACCCCAGGGTTCAGCTCTTAATGAAAAAGAGAAATAATTCCTGCCTGGAAACCTTGACCAGAGAATCTGCTCCCCTCCTCCCAGATGTGTGAGGTTAGCTGGAGTTCTTTGTCAGTGAGGGCAAAGGCACTCTGTACATGACCAGAGACATTTTCCAAGGTTTAGCCTTGAGGCTGACTCTTGGGTGAGGCAGGATTCGAATTGTGTCCCGGGAGGAGTGCAAAAGGGATAAAGCTTCAGTTCCCACGCCAATCCCCAACTGCCCATAAAAAAATTCCAAGAAGCTGAATCTGAGCATGTGCAGAGTGCATTTCTCCTTGCCACGCAGTAACGACAAGCAGCCTGCACTTTCTGGAACCAGGCGGTTTACCAATGGAAGAGGCGGGTGCTGCTGTTGCTAAAATGCGGATTATTTGAAACTGCGGATTTATTTATAGAAACCAGCAGGGTGAAAATAGCTCAGAGCTTATCTGCCGAGATGAAGATGCACCTCCTGGGAAACCGAGCCAAGATCAGAATTGTGCATCATCGCTCCAGATTTGTGGATGCGTTGCTTCCTTCTAACATCTGGAATGTGAGAAAGGGGGGGAGGGAGGGTTGATCAGATCATTCAGCCGCTTCTGCCCGTGTCACTTCCGTGTCAGAAGCGGAGATGCTCCTTTGCAATGGAGCTCTGTGTGCGAGATAGAGAAAGTGAAGACATCTAAAAGGGTCAAAAGGAAAGCTTGCAGGGAAAAGACTGGCCTCGCGCTGTGAGCAGGATTCGAACCTGCGCAGGGAAACCCTATTGGATTTCGAGTCCAACGCCTTAACCACTCGGCCATCACAGCCACCTGGCTTGCAAGTCTGAACACATCGCTCTTCTGCTCAGGGAAACCTCTCCCCCCAAATATGCAACTTGGAGCTGGGCTGCAGGTGGGGATTGTGCGTCTGAATAGGTCTTGCTCCACGCTTCCGATCTCTCTCCTCCCTCCGCACAGAATAATGTCACCGCCCAGAAAACATGCAGGTTCCAGGCAAAAGCCCAGGCACCAAATAAAAACCTTGCAAAGTTTGCAACATGCAAGGAATTGCTTGCAATAGTCGTTATGCTTGCATTGGTGGTTCAGTGGTAGAATTCTCGCCTGCCACGCGGGAGGCCCGGGTTCGATTCCCGGCCAATGCAAACATCCTAATTTTGGGGAGAGGGTTGTAGGAGACACATGCTTCTTTTGCAAAAAAGGTGGCAGGTTCCGTTCCCAAGCATCTCCAAAGAAAGCCCTTTTCTGAAATCTTGCCAGTCAGAGTAGGGTATACTGAGCAAAATATGCCATTAAGGCAAATTCCCAACCTTTCTAATATTTTGGTGCAGAACAGCTTTCATTTGAGTGAGGCCAGTCTGAAACTGGTCCAAACCAGAAAACACAGGTTTATGTCCTCAATGAGAACTAGACTCTTGTTGCCAGAACCTTTGCTGTATCCCCCATCCCCCTGATTTTGCATTATTTAATTTTGTTCAGACAGCAAAGGTATTCAGAACACATCTGCTAGACTATGGTATATTTTTTTCATACGGATGACTTGGTTGAGACCAGTGGCGTAGCGTGGGTTGTCAGCACCCGGCGCAATGCAAGTAATTTGCACTCCCTAACCCGTGGATTTGCGCCCCTTAACCCGTGGATTTGCACCCCCTAACCCTAACCCCCAGATGTTGCGCCCGGTGCAGCCGGGCCCCCCCTGCACCCCCCACGCTATGCCACTGGTTGAGACAGGGACTATATGCTGCAAGTGGATTCATGAATTCAGTTGAAAATCAGTAGGTCTGCGAGGCCGAGTTAAGGGACTTCTTAGGCGCAAATGGCATTTTCTTTTCTTTTTTAAATTATTAATGTATGCTTTTCAGGTTTATGCATTTCACTAATTTTACAATCATTTTAACATTTCAAAGCTTGACTTCCTCCCCCCCCCCCCTTCAAAAAGTCAGATAGTTGTTTATTTCCTTGACATCTGATGGGAGGGCAATAGTGCCTAGAATTCTCTGAGGGGAGGGGAATGGTATTCTGAATGTGCTTTACAGATCTTATACTTTTAAAGCACATTCACAACAAAGGCCGTACACACAGCCTTTGATAGGCAGGCAGGCAGTTAGGTAGGTAGGTAGGTAGACAGACAGACAGATAAAATTATTACTATTAGATGTCACATCAATGAAATAAACAACCATTTGACGTTTCAAATACATCTGAAGGCAGCCCTTTATAGGGAAGTTTTTGATATTTGATGTTTTATTGTGTTTTTCATATTTCGTTGGGAGCTGCTCAGAATGGCTGGGGCAAGATAGGCAGCATATAAAGAACAAAATTGTTGTCGTTGTTGTATTTTTAATCCTTGTATATATTTTTTATCCTTGTATATATTTTTAATCCTTGTTGGAAGATGCCCAGAGTGGCTGGGGAAACCCAGCCAGATGGGCGGGGTACAAATAATAAATTATTATTGTTGCTGTTGTTGTTGTTGTTGTTTTTATAATACCTAGATAGGTAAGCGGGCTCCATGATCACTACAGATGGAGACAGCAGCCACGAAATTGAAAGATCAAACCTCTCCATTCTGAAGGAAATCAGCCCTGAGTGCTCACTGGAAGGACAGAAGCTGAGGCTCCAATACTTTGGCCACCTCATGAGAAGAGAAGACTCCCTGGAAAAGACCCTGATGTTGGGAAAGATGGAGGGCACAAGGAGAAGGGGACGACGGAGGATGAGATGGTGGGACAGTGTTCTCGAAGCTACCAGCAGTTGACCAAACTGTGGGAGGCAGTGGAAGACAGGAGTGCCTGGCGTGCTCTGGTCCAGGGGGTCACGAAGAGTCGGATATGACTAAACGACTAAACAACAACAACAACAACAGATAAGCCTATTCCATGTGAGGTCTCTAGCCCTAGCATAGCAGCAAAGGCCTCAGGTAAGGAGCCAGGCCAAGGGTGGTGAGTCAAGGACAGGCCTCCGTTGTGTGTCCCGAATCCCCGTTCAGCCCCAACGGAGCCCCCCGGAGAGGGACTCTTAATAGGGGTGCCCCCCTTCCTTTTAATTAAACCCCTGACGGCGCTCGCACCCTGGGCAGGCTTCACTGCCAGCACCTGGGAGCTGGGCCAAAAGCAGCCTTTGTTCAGGGCCCTGGCAATAACGGCGGGAGGGGGGGAGGCCATTGTCCCAGGCAAGGGTCCCTTCACGGGGGTTGCAACCCACCCCACCCCACCCCTACACCTCCTCACTTTCATTAGGCACGCGTAGCTGCCCCCCTAATCCCCTGGCGTCGCCACCCACTGATCCCTTCTTTGCTTGGGTGCCCCTGAAAACCTGCGTTTCTCATCACTGATGGATAACAAGGAGGTGCCTTAGGGCGTTGGACCCCACCCACCCCCCCAAAAAAATCCACACACGTGCTTGAAACAAAAAGTAAAAATTGCATCTCCGTAGAGATTTTACTTTCTTGGGCTCCATGATCACTGCAGATGGTGACAGCAGCCACAAAATTAAAAGATGCCTGCTTCTTGGGAGAAAAGCAATGACAAACCTAGACAGCATCTTAAAAAGCAGAGACATCACCTTGCCAACAAAGGTCCATATAGTTCAAGCTCTGGTTTTCCCAATAGTGATGTATGGAAGTGAGAGCTGGACCCTAAAGAAGGCTGATCGCTGAAGAATGGATACTTTTGAATTCTGGTGCTGGAGGAGACTCTTGAGAGTCCCATGGACTGCAAGATCAAACCTCTCCATTCTGAAGGAAATCAGCCCTGAGTGCTCACTGGAAGGACAGATCGTGAAGCTGAGGCTCCAAGACTTTGGCCACCTCATGAGAAGAGAAGACTCCCTGGAAAAGACCCTGATGTTGGGAAAGATGGGGGGCACAAGGAGAAGGGGACAACGGAGGACGAGATGGTGGGACAGTGTTCTTGAAGCTACCAGCATGAGTTTGACCAAACTGCGGGTGGCAGTGGAAGACAGGAGTGCCTGGCGTACTCTGGTCCAGGGGGTCACTAAGAGTCAGACACAACTAAACGACTAAACAACAACAAAGTGCACCATCACTACACAGCATGTGGGATATTTTCAATCTCCCTGGTATGTTCACACCACAATCTCAAGCTGTTTGTGGGCGACTTAACCGCCATCCTTCTCTCTCAAAGAATTGCTGTGAGCCGAAACTCCCTCAGGGGTTAGGGAGGCTGCTATGACAGTCGAACCAGATCAAGTAAGTGGTGTGAACTAAAGTGCCCTCTCGTCCACCTTCCTATTGTGCCTCCAGATTTGGACCACTGTTAACGCTACTTCTAGGGCAAATCTACATTCCCACAACTCATACACCCCATATGTTTGAACGAGCACTGCTTTCTCCCAAAGAATCCTGGGAAACATAGTTTCCTAAGAGCGCTAGGAATTGTAGCTCTGGGAGAAGCAAAGTATGGTTTCTGGAAGAGGAATCTGCCTCTGAGGCTACAGCGAGGGATCTGGACTTAATTGTGCCAGAAGCTGTTTTCAACCATAGGTTTCACTCAGGTGAGGGAATGGCGAGAGGGAGAGAGCCTTTTAAGCATGTGCAGAGTGTTTTCCCATCACCATGAGAAGTCACAGTCAATCCCCAGCCCCAAATGTGTTCAATATTAGGAAAAAAGGCTTCCATTGGCAAGATTGGGGCTTTGAGCTCCAGGACCTATTTGGTTAGAACTGAAGTGCTGGAGGGAGGGAGCAGTAGAAAAGAGATGAAAATTCAGGTGACCAAAAGGACATTTTGGAGCTGCCCCCGGACCAGGGCTTGGCCAAGATGTTTTGACCCCTGAGGCAAACTGCAACACTGGCTAGGAAAGAAGGGAGGGAGTGAAGATCTAATGTTGTCGGGAACTTGGAGGCCAGATCTGCTGCCCCTGGGGATCCTGCCGCCCAAGGCGGTTGTCTCAGCTTGTCTCACAGGAGGGCCGGCCCTGCGCCAGACCTACCAGTTCCAGCATTTCAGAAACCATGGTGCAATATTGCAGAGCCCGTTTTCCAAGATGCTCAGAAGAGCAGCCTTGCTAGATGAGGCCAGAAATCTGCCTGTGACGCTACAGGGAGTGCCAGATGTGTGTGGAGAAGTTCCCAGGCAAGGTGATGCCAGAGGCAGGCCAGCGTTGGTGGTATAGTGGTGAGCATAGCTGCCTTCCAAGCAGTTGACCCGGGTTCGATTCCCGGCCAACGCAGCCTAGCTTTTTGGCAAAGGGTTAATGCTTTGCGGGCAAAAATAATCTCCCAGGCTGAATCTCTGTGAGGGGCTGGGGGTGCCTCTTTGCCTGAGACTGTGTCACCTGCTGTACATTTAAAGGACACAACCTTCCCTCTAACTATCCTGGGAATTGTAGTTTGTTAAGGGTGCTGGGAGTTGTAGTTCTGTGAGGGGGCAAACTGCAATTCCCAGGATTTTTGGAGTGTGTCTGCTTTAAATGTATGGTTTTGAATAAAAGGAGAGCCTACTGAATCAGCATCCTATTCTCACAGTGGCCAAGTGGAGCCTATGGGACGTTTGCAAGCAGGATCAGAGCAGAGGAGATCTGTGGCTTCCAGGAACTGGTATGCAAAGGCATTCCTGCCCTTGAAGATGAAGAGACCCATAGATGGCGCTGAGGGGGGCTGAGCGTGGGGGGAGGCTATAGGACTGCACAGCAGGCCACTTGAGGGGGGCACGTCCTAAACCCCCACCTGATGGCCACCTGACCACTGGGCTTTTTTTATAGTTGTAATAAAAATTTCAGTTTTAAAATTTAAAGTACTCATTTATACATCCTTAAGATATCAGTGACTTCCCTTCTTCTCTTTCCACGGATCATTTTACATATCCTAAATCCCTGCATATTTTACAAAAACTGTACCATTCAGTATTCCATTATTGCATACACCCAAACTTGTTTGCACGGTTGAATTTATCTCAGTGCTGCCAGTGTTTTCATCTGTACACAGTTATTTCCAATATATTCAATAAACGTTTTCCAATCTTCTTTAAACGTATGTTCTTCTTGTTCTCTTATTCTCTATGTTATATCTGCAAGTGGTGCATATTCTGTCAGCTTAAGTTGCCGCTTTTCTTCGGTTGGGACCTCGCTCCTTTTCCATTTTTGGGGTAACGAAACACGGGCCGCAGTAGTGACATAAATAACCCTTTTCGACACCTGGGAATTACAGCCTGAATTATCCGCAATAGAAAGGACTCTGGTTTTGGGGGGGGGCGGGGGGAGAAGTACTTTTAAACATTTCCCCCCAATTTGTTATGGATTATTTCCGAATACTCTTTCACCCGTTTACAAGTTCAACCACCAGACCACTGTTAACGCTACTTCTAGGACAAAGCAAAAAACCCACAACTCATACACCCCACATGTTTGAAAGAGCACGGCTTTCTCCCAAAGAATCCTGGGAAACATAGTTTCCTAAGAGCGCTGGGAATTGTAGCTCTGGGAGAAGCAAAGTACAGTTTCTGGAAGAGGAATCTGCCTCCGAGGCTACAGCGAGGAATCTGGACTTAATTGTGCCAGAAGCTGTTTTCAACCATAGGTTTCACTCAGGTGAAGGAATGGCGAGAGGGAGAGAGCCTTTTAAGCATGTGCAGAGTGTTTTCCCATCAACACCCCCCCAGTGTGTTCAATATTAGGAAGAAGCGCTTCCATTGGCAAGCATGGGGCTTTGAGCTCCAGGACCTATTTGTTTAGAACGGAAGTGCTGGAGGGAGGGAGCAGTAGAAAAGAGATGAAAATTCAGGTGACCAAAGGGACATTTTGGAGCTGCCCCCAGACCAGGGCTGGGCCAGGATGTTTTGACCAATGAGGCAAACTGCAAAACTGGCTAGGAAAGAAGGGAGGGAGTGAAGATCTAACGTTGTCGGGAACTTGGAGGCCAGATCTGCTGCCCCTGGGGATGCTGCCGCCCAAGGCGGTTGTCTCAGCTTGTCTCACAGGAGGGCCGGCCCTGCACCAGACCTACCAGTTCCAGCATTTCAGAAACCATGGTGCAATATTGCAGAGCCCGTTTTCCAAGATGCTCAGAAGAGCAGCCTTGCTAGATGAGGCCAGAGATCTGCCTGTGACGCTACAGGGAGTGCCAGATGTTTGTGGAGAAGTTCCCAGGCAAGGTGATGCTGGAGGCAGCCTCAGTCGCCAGCGTTGGTGGTATAGTGGTGAGCATAGCTGCCTTCCAAGCAGTTGACCCGGGTTCGATTCCCGGCCAACGCAGCCTAGCTTTTTGGCAAAGGGTTAATGCTTTGCGGGCAAGAATAATCTCCCAGGCTCAATCTGGGAGCAAATTATTGAGCAAAGGCCTTGGCCCCTCTGCCTTCTAATGGCCACGTTGGTTTGCAGGAGTGTGTGGCGGCTCTAAATTGGTAGTTCATGAGACTTTTAATCTTAGGGTGGTCAGTTCGAACCCCACCTTGGGTAAAGGATTCCAGCATCGCACAGGGTCAGACTAGATTGCCCTTGTGGCCCTTCCATCTCTACAATTCTATAATTCTAGGTTATTCTAGACACAGGGTTCTAGTTACAGGGAACCAGGCAGAGGGCCTTCTCGGTAGCGGCACCCGCCGTGTGGAACTCCCTCCCACCAGATGTCAAGGAGAAAAACAACTACCAAACTTTTAGAAGACATCTGAAGGCAGCCCTGTTTAGGGAAGCTTTTAATGTTTAATAGGGACGCGGGTGGCGCTGTGGTCTAAACCACAGAGCCTAGGACTTGCTGATCAGAAGTTTGGCGGTTCAAATCCCCGCGACAGGGTGAGCTCCCGTTGCTCGGTCCCTGCTCTTGCCAACCTAGCAGTTCGAAAGCACATCAAAGTGCAAGTAGATAAATAGGTACCGCTCTGGCGGGAAGGTAAACGGCGTTTCTGTGTGCTGCTCTGGTTCGCCAGAAGCGGCTTAGTCATGCTGGCCACATGACCCGGAAGCTGTACACCGGCTCTCTTGGCCAATAAAGCAAGATGAGCGCCGCAACCCCAGAGTCGGCCACGACTGGACCTAATGGTCAGGGATCCCTTTACCTTTACCTAATGTTTAATAGGTTATTGTATTTTAGTGTTCTGTTGGAGCCGCCCAGAGTGGCTGGGGAAACCCAGCCAAATGGGCAGGGAATAAATAATAAATAATAAATAATAAATAATAAATAATAAATAATAAATAATAAATAATAAATAATAAATAATAAATAATAAATAATAAATAATAAATAATAAATTATTATTATTATTATTATTATTATTATTACACAACAGCTCTCCAGAGCTCCTAATCTCCGCCGCCCTCCAGGGTGGGAGGAACTCACAGCGCCCCCTCGGTGGTCCTCCGATGGTGTCCCCAGTACCCCCATTTGCTGAGCCACGACAAATGGGGTCTTGGGCGTTGGGAGCTGTGAAACTCCCCACTCCCACCCGCCACCCCCGAAAAAGAAGGTGTGACTCTGAATAGGCCGGCCTTTGAAGCTAGATCTTGTTCCCACGGAATAAAAGAAAAGAGGCGATGGATGTTTTAGAAGCACGCGACGTGGCAGGATCTTCCATTCCTGCTTAAAACGGGGCGGGGAGATGGGGAGGAACGCACCCCTCCCAAAAACCTTGCATCCAATTGAGGCGAAGCTTTTTGCAGAAAAACATAACTGCACCACGCACACAAATCTTGCACAATCTTGCAAAAAAAAAGAACGCCCAGGCGGTGCCTCAAATCTTGCCTGTACTTGGGAAGTCTGGATTTGACCCCCGGCTTCCACTTCCCTGCCAAATCTCCCCCTTCCTCACTCTCCCCTGATTTATTTTGTCAGTGAAAACCTCAGCGATATTGGATGTCATCCTATCTGTGAAAAGCCCCATTGAGTGCAATGGGAGCCACTTCTGGGCGTGTACAGGATTCAGGAGGCTGGATACTTTCCATGCTCCCATATTTGAAAGCTCCTTTAGGTTATGTGGGGAGTGAGAAGGCCAGAAGGAAATCCCGGTGCTCCTTTGAAGTGGCTCCCTAACCAAAAAGTTCCACCATTCTTATACACACAGAGAGAAAATTAAACCAAAAATTCAAGTTGCATTGGCCGGGAATCGAACCCGGGCCTCCCGCGTGGCAGGCGAGAATTCTACCACTGAACCACCAATGCTGTGCATAACATCTGGATTTTCCCCCTTGAGATTCTTGCAAGTCAGGATGGACTCTTAACCATTTTATTGCCGGTGCACTGCCTCTTTTTCATTTTTCTACCGCCTTTGTTGGGTGTGTGGGGTTGCAATGATTTAAAGCACTTATCTGCTGAAATGAGGCTGCATTTTAATGTTGTATTTTAATCTTGTTTTTAAGTTGTATTTTAATCAATTGTTTTTCTACCTGGTGTTAGGGCAGGGTATAAATAAAATTTATTATTATTACTACCGCTTGCGCTTCTTTCCGTTTTGTCTGTCTGGAGGCGGTTGGAGGATGGATGGCGGCTAACAGAATGAGGTTGAATCCTGACAAGACAGAAGTACTGTTTTGGGGGGACAGGAGGTGGGCAGGTGTGGAGGATTCCCTGGTCCTGAATGGGGTAACTGTGCCCCTGAAGGACCAGGTGCGCAGCCTGGGAGTCATTTTGGACTCACCGCTGTCCATGGAGGCGCAGGTCAATTCTGTGTCCAGGGCGGCTGTCTACCAGCTCCATCTGGTACGCAGGATGAGACCCTATCTGCCCGCAGACTGTCTCACCAGAGTGGTGCATGCTCTGTTTATCTCCCGCTTGGACTACTGCAATGCGCTCTACGTGGGGCTACCTTTGAAGGTGACCCGGGAACTGCAACTAATCCAGAATGTAGCAGCTAGACTGGTGACTGGGAGCGGCCGCCGAGACCACATAACACCGGTCCAGAAAGACCTACATTGGCTCCCAGTACGTTTCCGAGCACAATTCAAAGTGTTGGTGCTGACCTTGAAAGCCCTAAACGGCCTCGGTCCAGTATACCTGAAGGAGCGTCTCCAGCCCCATCGTTCTGCCCAGACGCTGAGGTCCAGCTCCGAGGGCCTTCTGGCGGTTCCCTCATTGCGAGAAGCAAAGCTACAGGGAACCAGGCAGAGGGCCTTCTCGGTGGTGGCGCCCGCCCTGTGGAACGCCCTCCCACCTGATGTCAAAGAGAAAAACAACTACCAAACTTTTAGAAGGCATCTGAAGGCAGCCCTGTTCAGGGAAGGTTTTAATGTTTGATGTATTACAGTATTTTAATATTTTTTTGGAAGCCGCCCAGAGTGGCTGGGGAAGCCCAGCCAGATGAACGGGGTATAAATAATAAATTATTATTATTACAGTGGTACCTCGGGTTAAGTACTTAATTCGTTCCGGAGGTCCGTTCTTAACTTGAAACTATTCTTAACCTGAAGCACCACTTTAGCTAATGGGGCCTCCCTCTGCTGCCGCACCGCCAGAGCCCGATTTCTGTTCTCATCCTGAAGCAAAGTTCTTAACCTGAAGCACTATTTCTGGGTTAGCGGAGTCTGTAACCCAGTGGTGTAGCGTGGGGGTGCAGGGGGGGCCGGCCGCACCGGGGGCAACATCTGGGGGTTAGGGTTAGGGGGCGCAAATCTACGGGTTAGGGGGCGCAAATTATTTGCCTTGCCCCGGTGCTGACAACCCACGCTACGCCACTGCTGTAACCTGAAGCGTATGTAACCCGAGGTACCACTGTATTGTTGTTGTTGTTGTTGTTGTTGTTGTTGTTGTTGTTGTTGTTGTTGTCACACGTGGCACTCAAAGCGCCTTTGCGCCAGTGGCGTAGCGTGGGGGGTGCGGGGGGGGCCGGCCGCACCGGGCGCAACATCTGGGGTTAGGGCAAATCCACGGGTTAGGGGGCGCAAATCCACGGGTTAGGGGGCGCAAATTACTTGCCTTGCCCCGGGTGCTGACAACCCACGCTACGCCACTGCTTTGCGCTTAGAGCTGGGAGAACTTTGGCCTCTGCATCTCACAAACGCTCCCCGGTTAGGAGGAGGAGGCGCAGATAGACACCCTGCGGGTTGAAGCAGGCAGATCGATCGCTCTCTCCTCCCGCTGCGCCTCGGGGGTCTCCGGCAGGTGCCCGGAGGTGCCAAGGCTCGTGGGCCGCCGGTTTGGCCAGAGGTGCCATTTGACACCTCCGCGGGGGTCCCGGGGATCTACAAGTGGCGCTAGGGAGGCGGATCAAAGGGCAGGCGGGCGTGGGAGGCAATTGGCACCTGGGCGTGTGGAAGACTTTCCCAGGCTCGTAAAGCGGGGCGGGAGGGAGGGAGGGGAGGGGGCGGGGCGGGGGCACGACAGAAGGCGGGGGGGGGGAGGGAAGGACAACACCAGCCTTGCTCCCCCCCCTTCCCTAATTAACAACCCTCGCCAGCAGCTGGATGGAGGTGGATGGAGGACAATGTCCCCCCCCCCAACCACAATTTAGGGATTTCTCTTTGTACGGATTAGAGCAGACATCCCCAAATTTGGCCCTCCAGTTGTTTTGGGACTACAATTCCCATCATCCCTGATCATTGGTCCTGTAATAATAATAATAATAATAATAATAATAATAATAATTTTTAAACCAATTGCAATTCTGGTTTTAAACGCAGTACAGTGGTACCTCGGGTTACATACGCTTCAGGTTACAGACTCCACTAACCCAGAAATAGTATCTCGGGTTAAGAACTTTGCTTCAGGATGAGAACAGAAATCGTGCTCTGGCGGAGTGGCGGCAGCAGGAGGCCCCATTTGCTAAAGTGGTGCTTCAGTTTCAGGTTAAGAACAGACCTCCGGAACGAATTAAGTACTTAAACTGAGTACCACTGTATAAGGAGTCTCTATAGTGTATTGTATTTTTAAATGGGGTTTCAGAGTTTTTAGGGGGTTTTGAAGGTCTTATGTAGATTTCTCAATTTCATTGTTCTGTATGGGACAATGAGAATAAAGATATTGTATTGTGTCATATCGTATTTACAGTGGTACCTCGAGTTACAGATGCTTCAGGTTACAGACTCCGCTAACCCAGAAGTAGTGCTTCAGGTTAAGAACTTTGCTTCAGGATGAGAACAGAAATTGTGCTCTGGCGGCGCGGCAGCAGCAGGAGGCCCCATTAGCTTCAGGTTAAGAACAGTTTCAGGTTAAGAACGGACCTCTGGAACGAATTAAGTACTTAACCCGAGGTACCACTGTATACCCCACCCTCCCCGACCAGAGTCGGGCTCAGGGCTGCTAACACCAGTAGAATTACAACAACAACAACAACAACAACAATAATAATAAAGCAATTTAAAATACAGGTTAAAATATAATTTAAAATGCAGCCTCATTTTAATAGTAGCCCATAGTTCAAAACCGTAAGGGGAGGGAAACATAAGGGTCAGACTGAGTCCAAACCAAAGGCCAGGCAGAAGAACTCTGTCTTGCAGGCCCTGCAGAAAGATGTCAAGTCCCGCAGGGCCCTGGTCTCTTGGGACAGAGCGTTCCACCAAGTCGGGGCCAGTACTGAAAAGGCCCTGGCCCTAGTTGAGACCAATCTAACCACCTTGTGACTTGGGACCTCCGAAGTGTTGCCATTTGTGGACCTTAAGGTCCTCCGCGGGGCATACCAGGAGAGGCGGTCCCCGTAGGTCCCGTTAGATAGAGATGATGGGAGTTGTAGTCCCAAAACATCTGGAGGGCCGAGTTTGGGGATGCCTGGATTAAAGGGATATTTTCAAAAGAGAAACCACGCTTCTGGTTTCTGCCAAAGGTCCCCTCTTGCCACCACCCCACACTGAGACTGTGCACCTCATCCAACCCATTTAAGATTCAAGGGGTGTTGAATCTTCCAATATTATGTGGATGCGGCAGAGGCCGTACTAAAAGCAGTTTTCAATTAAAAAGAAGAAGATCACGTTGTTTGCACTCACAGAAACATCTGTACAGTGGTACCTCGGGTTATGTACTTAATTCATTCTGGAGGTCTGTTCTTAACCTGAAACTGTTCTTAGCTTGAAGCACCACTTTAGCTAATGGGGCCTCCTGCTGCTGCCGCTCTGCCGGAGCACGATTTCTGTTCTCATCCTGAAGCAAAGTTCTTAACCTGAAGCACTATTTCTGGGTTAGCGGAGTCTGTAACCTGAAGCATCTGTAACTCGAGGTACCACTGTAAATACGATATGACACAATACAATATCTTTATTCTCATTGTCCCATACAGAACAATGAAATTGAGAAATCTACATAAGACATTCAAAACCCCCTAAAAACTCTGAAACCTGAAGCACTATTTCTGGGCTAGTGGAGTCTGTAACCTGAAGCGTATGTAACCTGAAGCATATGTAACCCGAGGTACCACTGAATCTGCAAAATGGGCTGCTCCCAGCAACCCGATATAGATGTTAGTCGTATTTAAAGTTAGATAGACCCGTCTAAATGAATGGACAGGAGTTAGGTATGTTAATTTCAGTGGGTCTACTCTGAGTTAGTAGTTACGTGGATATAAACCCAGAGAGTTGTCTCCACTTAAACCTTCAGGTTTAGCCCATAGGCATTGAATGGGGCAACATCTGGATGTTTGAAGGTTGTAATAATAAACCAATAAATACAGATGAAGAGCATATAAATAAATCAAAACAAAAACACTGTTGCATTGGCCGGGAATCGAACCCGGGCCTCCCGCGTGGCAGGCGAGAATTCTACCACTGAACCACCAATGCATCTGTGTGCATCTGTCTCTGTATACAATTTTCATATTATTCCTTCCTCCACAAGCTGTTGTTGGTTCCCGAAATAAAAACTCATGGGGCAGGTCTGGAACTCATGCTCTTCCACAACCCCGACCTCAGATGAGCTGGGGGAAGTTGGAGGCTCTCTGCACACCCTCAGAGGCACTCTCGCCTTGCATTCAGCCAGCCTCCAGCACGTGTCTCCAGGGCCAGGCCCTGAGCTTGCTCCAAGCTTGTCCAAAGGCAGAGAGGCTTTCTCCACTTTTCCTTCCGGATTGGGCTGGGTGGGTGGGGGGGACCCTGGGAAACCCTTCCACACGCCAAGGTGTCAATGACCTCCCGGGCTTCGCCTGCTCTTTGATGGGCCTGGAGGCCACACGAGCTGTCACACCCCCAGCGCCTGCCAGAAAACTCCCACTGGGGTGTGTGTGTCATAAACAGGGGGAGGGGTGAGAGAGAGGGTGGAAGGTATTCTGAGAAATAAAAGAATCCAACATACACATGGAGCACATGTGGGGTGTACTCTGCACATGCTCAGAGGCACACTGTTCTTCACTAATAAGCAGCAACCCATGCACATATATTAGATAGATAGATGATAGATGATAGATAGATAGATAGATATCTTTATTGTCATTGTCCCATACAGAACAAAATTGAAAAACTACGTAAAACATTCAAAAACCCCTAAAAACTCTGAAACCCCATTTTAAAATGCACTATACTATAAAAACCCCTAAAAAGTCTGAAACCCCAATTTTAAAATACACTATACTATAAAATACACTATACTATAGAGACCCCTTATGCTGCGTTTAGAACCAGAATTGCATTTGCGTAGAAACTGTTTCTCAGTTTCTTGTTGTGTTAAGAATCGGATTTAGTTGTTTGTTTTTACATCACAGATAGAATATTAACAATACAGTGGTACCTCAGGTTACATATGCTTCAGGTTACATACGCTTCAGGTTACAGATTCCACTAGCCCAGAAATAGCGTTTCAGGTTAAGAACTTTGCTTCAGGATGAGAACAGAAATCGTGCTCCGGTGGCGCGGTGGCAGCAGGAGGCCCCATTAGCTAAAGTGGTGCTTCAGGTTAAGAACAATTTCAGGTTAAGAATGGACCTCCAGAACGAATTAAGTACTTAACCCAAGGCACCCCTGTACTCGCAATATCCGTGGTGGCGTTCAGCGTAAAAAGTGCCTCTATGGCAGGCACCCCCAAACTCGGCCCTCCAGATGTTTTGGGACTACAACTCCCATTATCCCTAGCTAACAGGACCAGTGGTCAGGGATGATGGGAATTGTAGTCCCAAAACAGTTAGAGGGCCAAATTAGGGGATGCCTGCTCTATGGTCTGGATTGTTGGCTTATTTCGTTCTCGCTTTTAAAAAAAATGACGCATATTGTGTTTTCCTTTTTTGTATATTTTTAACGTTGGAAACCGTGCTGTTTAATAAAACCAAGTTTTGATGGGAGATGTAGGATGAGACCCAGCTCACAGTTGGGACCATTAAAAGCAAAGGACTTAAATTGCTTTAAACCCATTTGTTTCAATGGGTCTGACTTTGATTAGGTCTGATTTTGATTGTAGCTTATTATTCGTAAGCGCTGCATTGGCGACTCTCAGAAACATGCCTCTGTATAGACAGGAAAATAAATAAATAAAACCCCATCTCAGGAAGGAGGAAACCTGCTTGCTTTTTAGAACATATTTGTGCAGCATCACCGCCAAACGCTGGGAATTTTCCTTCATCAAAGGACCCATCCAGCTGTTTTCAACGGCGCATTGGTGGTTCAGTGGTAGAATTCTCGCCTGCCACGCGGGAGGCCCGGGTTCGATTCCCGGCCAATGCAACACACGTTTTGTTTTCCTCTCGTTTAATGGGTCCCAGTTCTCCCCACACCTAATGTTCCCCCCACCCCGCCTCACATGCTTCTTTCTTTCTTTCTTTCTTTCTTTCTTTCTTTCTTTCTTTCTTTCTTTCTTTTATTAACTTTATTAATCTGGCCATTCTCTTTGTGCCTGTTTGCAGAAGCAAGGAGATTAAGTAAAATAAAAAAAATCTTTTTAAAACTGCCTGTTTGAGATTTATATTTATTCTCCGTTCAAGTCAGCAAAAAGAAAAAAGAAAAGATGAAGTTGCATTGGCCGGGAATCGAACCCGGGCCTCCCGCGTGGCAGGCGAGAATTCTACCACTGAACCACCAATGCTTCCTTAGGAAATCCCCCTCTCCGTATCGTTTTTGCAGCCGCTCCTCTCTGTCTCTGTCTTCCATTCCTCTTCCATTTGCAAGAGGCGCCTTGCAATTCACTTGCAAAATTGGGTTGCGATTCACTTGTAAAAGTGGGAGGTGGAGGAGTAGAATGGGAAAAGATATTGATACCAATATCGGTTGAAAGTGCAGAGTTCCTCAGATTCCAAAAGGAAAGGAAAAAAGAAAGAGGTTGTGGAAGTTGCACCCACATTAAAAATAAAATAAAAACAGCTGACACCGTCCAGGCCCAACGCCTCATCTTTTTAGCAGTGGGATCTAGTGGTTAAAGCGCTGGGTTTTTTTAAAAAAATACCACCATCTCAACTCGGCCATGAAGCTTCGCCACTGCCTCTCTTTAAAAAAATAATAATAATTCAAAATTAAAACAAAACATATTATCCAGAAACATATCATCCTTAGTTTCCCCCCATTTTTCCTCCCTCCCACCCCCAAAACCCACCCACACCCAGTTCCCCCAGTTCCAGTCTTTGATTTCTCTGAGAATGCTGATTTCTGCATGTTACACAGTTGTATAGATCCTCAAACTAATTAGCCGATTATTATCAATAAAAAGTTTGTGAATGTTAATTCAAAACCAGCCAAGGAGCCCAGTTCGCTTTGTTGCCTTTTCAAATACTTTGTCAAGGGTTCCCATTCATCCTTAAAGTCACAGTTATCCTTGTCCCGTAGTTTATGTGTCAGTTTTGCCAGTTCTGCCACTGCCTCTCGGCCTAACCTAAAAATGTTTCGATATTTTAATGTTGTATATTAACCTTGTTTCTAAGTTGTATTCATTCAACTTGATTTTATTATTGCTTGTTAGCCGCCCTGAGCCTGGCCTTGGCTTGGGGAGGCCGGGGTATAAATAAAAATTATTATTATTATCAACCTACATCGCAGGGTTGTTGTTGCGTGGGGGAAAATGGCTTTGGGGAAGAAGGTGGGACGTGATTGCAATAAGTACAATAAATAAATAAACACACTTCTGCCCCCTGAGGAGAGCAGAGGGTGGTCTTTAGTCTTTCTGGGAGTTTGATCTGGAGATGTGATGCTCAAGCCCATAAACCAAGGGCCCAAATGGGACCCTGGGACGTTGGAAGGTGAGAAGAATTCCGATTCCTTCCTCTCCAGCCAGCCAGCTATAAACTCATTATCAGAGCCCAGGTGGGGCAGTAATTCACCGCCCTTTCTCTCTGCAGGGCTTTCAGGGGATTGCTAAGGAATTTGTCAGGAATTCGAAATGCTAAAATCGAAGGCAGCTATCCTTGCTTTTGCTTCTGTGCTGAATGGAAGGGATCTTGCAAGTGGAGAAGAGAAATCCTACCTATATATTCCCCCTTCCGCCAGTGCCGGATTTACGCATAATAATAAAAATAATAAATAATAAATTTTATTTCTACCCTGCCCAAGGCTGGGCTCAGGGCGGCTAAGCAATAATAAAAAACAAGTTGAATGAATACAAGATTAAAATGCAACATTAAAACACTGAAACATTAAAAAGCAGCCTCATCACAGGAGGAGAAAGGAAAAAAGAAAGAGGGGGAGGGAATCAAGTTGATTCCAAGCCAAAGGCCAGGCGGAACAACTCTGTCTTACAGGCCCTGTGGAAAGAAATCAGATCCTACAGGGCCCTGGTCTCATGAGACAGAACGTTCCACAAGGCCGGGGCCAGTGCTGAGAAGGCCCTGGCTCTGGTTGAGGCTAAGCTGACTTCCTTAGGGCCTGGGACCACTAGGGTGTTGCTATTTATGGACCTTGAGGCTCTCCGTGGGGCAGACCGGGAGAGGCGGTCCTGTAGGTACGAGGGTCCTAGGCCGTGAAGGGCTTTAAAGGTCAAAAGCAGCACCTTAAAGCTGACCAAATACTCCACCGGGAGCCAGTGCGGCTTGAAAAGCACTGGGTGAATATGCTTCCATGGCAGGGACCCCGTGAGGAGCCTCGCTGCAGCATTCTGCACCTGCTGGAGTTTCTGGGACAGCTTCAAGGGTAGCCCCGAATAGAGCGAATTACAGTAGTCAAGTCTGGAGGTGACCGTCGCATGGATCACTGTGGCCAGGTTGGGGAGGGAAAGGTAAGGGACCAACTGCTTGATGCGGCAAAGGTGAAAAAATGTCGCTAAACAAGCTATAGCTTAGGGCTCCAGTCTCTTGGGGACCCCCCACTCAAAAAAAAAATTAAACAAAAAAACAACTGGATGTAGGTTTCCAAAATATAAGATAAAAAACAAACAAAATAAAACCTACATACAGCAACAGTGTTTTGTGTTGTGTAGGCACCTACAGTGGCGTAGCGTAGGTTGTCAGCACCCGGGGCAAGGCAAGTAATTTGCACCCCCTAACCCGTGGATTTGCGCCCCCTAACCCTAACCCCCAGATGTTGTGCCCGGTGCGGCCGGCCCCCCTGCACCCCCCACGCTACGCCACTGGGCACCTATGATGTAAGTAATGGGCCCCACCTGCTAGCCTGCTCCCTAAAATATCACTGGTTTGCTCCTTTCTATATATAGGGTGCCTACATTCTGCATGGAGTTCTCAACAATTACTTTGTTAAAATACATATTTTGTTATGTGCAAATGGATTCAGATACCTATTGTTGTTGTTTAGTCGTTTAGTCGTGTCTGACTCTTCG
This sequence comes from Podarcis gaigeae, assembly GCF_964106915.1. Taxonomy (NCBI): domain Eukaryota; kingdom Metazoa; phylum Chordata; class Lepidosauria; order Squamata; family Lacertidae; genus Podarcis; species Podarcis gaigeae. The sequence continues at coordinate 5,602,341 of NC_139689.1, read as the reverse complement.
TGACCCCCCTGGACCAGAGCACGCCAGGCACTCCTGTCTTCCACTGCCTCCCGCAGTTTGGTCAAACTCATGCTGGTAGCTTCCAGAACACTGTCCCACCATCTCGTCCTCTGTCGTCCCCTTCTCCTTGTGCCCTCCATCTTTCCCAACATCAGGGTCTTTTCCAGGGAGTCTTCTCTTCTCATGAGGTGGCCAAAGTCTTGGACCCTCAGCTTCAGGATTTGTCCTTCCAGTGAGCACTCAGGGCTGATTTCCTTCAGAATAGAGAGGTTTGATCTTCTTGCAGTCCATGGGACTCTCACGAGTCTCTCAGATACCTATTAGGCCCATCAATTACCATATAGCATATATTCAGCACAAAAAACAGTGACAATTTGTTGTTGGCAAAGGACAGCTGGACATATAAAGAGCCCCATTGCCTTCAGTAGCTTAGGGCCTCGTCCAACCTAAATCCGCCCCTGTTCCCAACGCACACAAATTGGCAAAACCCTTCCAATGTCCCTTAATTCTGCACATCCCTTCCTCCCCCCTTCCACTTCATTTTCAAAAAGTAGAATTGTAGAGCTGGAAAGGACCCCCTCCCCAGAAATCTAGCCCAACCCCCTGCAATGCAGGAATCAGAGGTGAGCATCCAGAATTTATTAGCGCCCTTTCTCACACAAAGAACTGCCTACTTCACAGGGTTGTTGTGTAGTGTGTTGGAGTGGGTGCTAAGCAGTTTGGGCAGTGTAGTCTAACAGACATAGGTCTTTCTTCCTTCCGACATATCAGGTGGTTGTCTGTGCTCCTTCCCTTGAAAAATAAACCCCTTTTGCCACTTTTTTGACCCCTCCTGCGTCCTTCTGCTTTCACGCCAAATTTCAGGGACTATTTTTACTGGTCCCCATTTGGCAGATTTTCACAGTTCCTGATGTGGGGGGGAGACGGGGGGTAATGACTTTTCCCCACAGCTGGCGTTGGTCCTATTCCCCCCTAGCTCACCCCCCAACCACCACATTCCCTAATCTTCGTTAACATTTTCCACTTCTGCTTAATTAATGGGCTTAATAAGAGTTGCAGGGGCTCAAGCGCCCCCCCCTCCACCGCCCCCCCCCAGTACTACACTAGTCAAACGCCCCTTTTCCCCAAACCCAGATGGGTCACAGGAAGGACTTAGGGTTGTTTAGTGATGAGGTGAAAGCACTCTGTGTGTGCCCAGAGACATGGATGAGGGGAAAGTATTCTGTGCGTGCTCATAGACCATGGGTTGGCAAACTAAGGCCCGGGGGCCGGATCCAGCCCAATTGCCTTCTCAGTCCAGCCCACGGACGGGCCAGGAATCAGCATGTTTATCCATGAGTAGAATGTGTCCTTTTATTTAAAATGCATCTCTGGATTATTTGTGGGGCCTGCCTGGTGTTTTCACATACAGTGGTACCCCGCAAGACGAACGCCTCAGAAGACGAAAAACTCGCTAGACGAAGGAGTTTTTCGTTTTCTTAGCCACTTCGCAAGACACATTTCCCTATGGGCTTGCTTCGCAAAACAAAGCTTGCCCCGCAAGCTCCGGGGATAGCGGGGAAGCGCCGCGCGTCTTCCCCTCTGTCCCCGGACCCCTTTTGAACCAAGGGGCGGCAACGGGGAGAAGCAATCTTCTCCCCCCCGCCCCTTGCTTTAAACAGGTCCGGGGACAGAGGGGAAGGCGCGCGGCGCTTCCCCTCTGTCCCCGGACGGTCTCCACAGGAACGCATTGATTGATTTTCAATGCATTCCTATGGGAAACCATGCTTCGCAAGACGAAAAACTCGCAAGAAGAAAAAACTTGCGGAACGAATTAATTTCGTCTTGCGAGGCACCACTGTAAATAGAATGTGTGCTTTTATTTAAAATGTATCTCTGGGTTATTTGTGGGGCATAGGAATTTGTTCATTTCCCCCCCCCCCAAAAAAAAAATATAGTCCGGCCCCCACAAGGTCTGAGGGGCAGTGGACCCGCCCCTTGCTGAAACATTTTGGTGGCCCCTGTGACATAGACCAGGAGTCAGCAAACTTTTTCAGCAGAGGGCCGGTCCACTGTCCCTCAGAGCTTGTGGGGGCCGGACTATATTTTGAAGGGAAAAAATGAACGAATTCCTATGCCCCACAAATAACCCAGAGATGCATTTTAAAGAAAAGGACACATTCTACTCATGTAAAAACACACTGATTCCTGGACCGTCCGCAGGCCGGATTTAGAAGGCGATTGGGCCGGATCCGGCCCCTGGATCTTAGTTTGCCTACCCATGACACAGACTATCTACTATTGTGGTCTCTCCATCCTTGGAGGTTTATAAGCAGAGGTCGGATGGCCATCTGTCATGGATGGTCTAGCTGAGAGTCCTGCATTGTAGGGGGTTGGATTAGATGACCCTTGGGTCCCTTTCAACTCGACAGTTCTCCAATTCTATGCTTCAAACAGCAGTGCGGGCAGCTGAGCCCTGGCTCTGATTCCGCCTGCTATTTTCTCGGAATATGAGGCATTTTCTTCTTCAGGGGCCTTTAATCAGCTTGCGGCTTCCCAACAGGCGGAATCAACTTGCAGGATCTGTCCTGCCCTCCGTAAGCATGGAAAAGATGCCATAAAGGGAAAGGCTTAACTGGGTGATTTTTACAGATTGGTATAGGAACATCAGGAATTGTGGGTGGGAATATCTAAATTAATGTTTCTTATTAGTCTGAGTAGCACCGAGTTAAAAACGAAAGAGGAATGTAAATGGGTAAAACTGATGGTAACTGCAGCCAGGCAGGTTATAGAGAGTAACTGGAAAAATACAGAAGAGCTCGGGGCAGTGGCGTAGCGTGGGGGGTGCAGGGGGGCTGGCCGCACCGGCCGCAACATCTGGGGGTTAGGGTTAGGGGGCGCAAATCCATGGGTTAGGGGGCGCAAATTACTTGCCTTGCCCCGGGTGCTGACAACCCACGCTATGCCACTGGCTAGGGGTGAACCAATGGAGGAAAAAACTGAATAATATTATAATTTTAGAATATCTAACTGTGGAGATACACAGAATGAAAGGGTTTAAGGTCAGTGAGAAAGAGGAGGATTGGTTTGAGAAGATATTGAATTATATTGAGAAGATATATTCTCAGTAATTATATTGAGAAGATATTGAATTATTTGGGTAGGTTTGAACAATTTGGGGCAATTAAAATGTTGAAAGTTAAATAAACCTTGTGGATGGAGGAGTACTAACGTATATAAAATTGTACACATGGTTGACTGCTGGAGTTATCGACTGCTTGTGAAAGTTTTAACATTTGGGTGCCCCCCCCCCCACATTTCACACCCATTGTGTGTGCGCGCGCGCGCGTGCTACTGAAAGGAACAGAGCCAAGCTCACTCCCCCGCGCCCCCAGATGTGGGCTGCGCCTGATGGGTCATTAAAGGAGAAGGCGGAGGGAAAGGAGGGCGGGGGTAACAGGGGGGCTGGCTCACTTTGACCATCGTCCCCGGGGGGAAAGGCAGGCTTGCCAGGAGAGAAGAGCCCGGAGGCGATGGTGACTACGGAGAGCTCTGAGCCAGGAGGGGTGAGAAAGGTATATGGGCTGCATCAGGGGAAGGAAAGTGGGGGTGCAGGGGGGGTTTGGGGGGGGCTCAGCATAGACAGCTAAGAGGGTGGGTGTGTATGGAGGAGTGACCCAGAGAAAGTGGATCTATCTCTCTCTCTCTCTCTATCATCTATCTATCTATCATCACCATCTATCTATCTATCTATCTATCTATCTATCTATCTATCTATCTATCTATCTATCTATCTATTATCTATCTATCATCATCTATATCTATCTATCTATCTATCTATCTATCTATCATCTAGCTATCTAGCTATCTATCCATCCTTCAAGGAGCTCAATGTGGTCCTCTCCATTGTGTCCCTACAACAACCCCGCGAGGTAGGTTGGGCTGACCGGAGTGGGAGGATTTGAACCCAGGTCCTCGCCTACACGCCGCCATCCAGGCTCGCCAGGCGCTGCTCCTGCGCCCCGCCGGCTCCCACCAGCCCTGGCCATTGGGCATAACCCAGGGGTGGGGTGGTGGGACGCAGATCTTCCCCACCCAGGGAAGAGAGGACCGGCTACTTAGCCACAGAAGTGCGCTGGCTTGCTTTGCGTGGTCTTTTCTGGAGGGAAGTGTGCGGAGATGGCGCGCGCCCTGCTGGGCGCATCTCTTGCGCAAGGGCTGCGCGCAGAGCAGGGGAGGAGAGGGGACGGCATTCGGGATCGGGGGTGAGGGGAGCCGTGGAGCCCCACACTTTCTGGAGGGCACCGCCTTGGCTACCCCCCTGGAGGAAGAACTCGCCCTCTGCCCTTCCCTGGGGGGCGCCTGTCTCCGCTTGGTGGACTTTTTTTTGGAGAGGATTAAAAATAAATAAATCCCTTTCCATCCAGGCACTCGGCTGAGGTTTTGATCTTGGCAACCATGAATTTATTTAGCTGTGAGATGTGATTGTCTTTAAATGTTTGTCCTGTAATGTTTTGAATTTCTGTTGTTTTGTTGCTGGCGTCTCCTGGGGACCGCGGCGCAATAGAATGAATGAATGAATGAATGAATGAATGAATGATTATATCAGTTTTGCAGCAGCGCAGACCACTCTCCCCCTTTCTTCTTGCACGGGTGCGTCACAATACTGTACACACACAGGCAGTAGACCCACTGAAACGAATGGAGCTAAGCTCGCCGTGCCCTTAATTTCCAATGGGTATACTCTTGAGAAGGACTAACTTTCGCTGCAACCCTCAGGAGCTTATATCTTGTGCCAGGGCGCTGAGTCCGCGGTGAAAGTGCCGGTATTAGCTACGGAAAACATACAGACGGTCATCGCAATAATTAACAAACAACAACGCCAACACGTGATGCTCTGAAACAAAGTAACGTGTGTATATGTTGGAGGAGGGGGGTATTATTATTTTTTTTGCCTGATCGGTGGTTGTGCCAAAAGGAGTTGCAGAATTCTGGGAAGGAGCTGCAAAATGATGATGATGATGCTCTTTTGTTTTCTTTTAACTGGGCGAAATAATTTCACGCGCAATATGGCAAACTTTTCTTAATGCTGTTTCTAAAGGCCTGGCGGGTTTTGGATCTGGTGGGATGCGTGTGGGGGTGCAGTTTGGGGTTGGCTGGATTAAGGGAGAATTGAAGGGGTGGGGCGAGGAAAGCGATTTTGTTTTGTTTTTTATAATTTTTTTTATTGAATTTTCTATAACATCTCTGTTCATACCACATACCACATCACGTATTTTATCTTATTGAACTTCCCTCAACTCCTCTGACAATCATCCATAATTAATTTTCTATCCTCGCATTCCTTAATTATAGTATCGCCTATCAATAAAATATTTTATACTCATTTACTTTCATGCTATATTCCTTATTTTTTTCACAAAGCTTCTTTAAAGCACACTAGCGTTGTGTATTCCTCACATACAGTTTTCAAATATTCTCTAAATTTTCCCCAGTCCTCTAAAAACTTGTGGTCTCTTTGAAGTCTGATTTTCCCAGTTAATTTGTCCAGTTCTGCATAGTCTATTAATTTTGTTCTCCAATCTTCCAAAGTCGGTAATTCTTCTTGTTTCCATTTTTGGGCCAACAGTACTCTCGCCGCTGTTATTGCGTACTGAAAAAGCTTACAGTCTCTCTTGTTTATTTGATTTTTGGTTATTCCCAGTAAAAAGGCTTCTGGTTTCTTTACAAAGCTATATTTCAGCATTTTCTTTAACTCATTATATATCATTTCCCAGAACCCCTTCACTTTCTTACACTCCCACCACATATGAATAAATGTGCCCTCTTTCTCTTTACATTTCCAACATTTGTTACTAGTTTTGTACAATTTTGCCAATTTAACTGGTGTCATATACCATCTATAAACCATTTTCATCACATTTTCTTTTAACGTAATGCATGCTGTAAACTTTAAATTTTCGTTCCATATTTTTTGCCAATCTTCCAAATCTATATTATATCCTAAATCTCTGGCCCAATAAATCATTACCGGTTTGACTTCCTCATCCATCGTGTGCCATTCCAAAGGAAAGCGATTTTGCAACCAAGAAGTTGCAAATTCTTCCAGGCAGAAACAAGTCCTGGCTGCTCCAGGCTCCTCCCATTTTACCAGGGGAACCGGGAGGGAGGGGGCTTTATGGCAATTGCTTCATGGACATTTGGGGAGGGGGCGGTTTTCAAGTAGGATCGGGAGGGCTCAGCTGAAGGAGAAAGTGTGTTCCTTATCCAGTGGATGCTTGACCTGGGCAGAAGGCAGCTGTGATGGGCAGAATATCAAGGAAACCGCAGGTGCGTTTTAGATTTGCCCCCACATTAGATAAAGAACAATGGATTTCACATTAATGCTCCGATGCTCGACACGTTTTACAGTGGTACCTTGGGTTAAGTACTTAATTCATTCCCGAGGTCTGTACTTAACCTGAAACTGTTCTTAACCTGAAGCACCACTTTAGCTAATGGGGCCTCCCGCTATTGCCGGAGCACGATTTCTGTTCTCATCCTGAAGCAAAGTTCTTAACCTGAAGCACTATTTCTGGGTTAGCGGAGTCTGTAACCTGAAGCGTATGTAACCCGAGGTACCACTGTATTTCATTTCATAAAATTTATACACCGCTTCATTGAAATACAGGCAAACAAACAAACAAACCCATCTCAAAGTGGTTTGCAGCTTGAATAAAACAATACAGTGGTACATTGGGTTATATAAGCTTCAGGTTACAGACTCCGCTAACCCAGAAATAGTGCTTCAGGTTAAGAAATTTGCTTCAGGATGAGAACAGAAATTGTGCTCCGGCGGCGCGGCGGCAGCAGGAGGCCCCATTAGCTAAAGTGGTGCTTCAGGTTAAGAACAGTTTCAGGTTAAAAACGGACCTCCAGAACAAATTAAGTACTTAAACCGAGGTACCACTGTACAATTATCATAGCTGTCAACGTTTCCCTTTTTTTTAAGGGAAATTACCTTATTCCGAATAGGATTCCTCGCAAGAAAAGGGAAAAGTTGACAGCCATGACAATTATTTGTGACAACAACTATTTTAAACATTCAACAATTTCAAATTGGCTATGAACTTAAAAAAAAAAAACCAAAACAGATGAAAACAGGCACGTCGAAATTCTACCTAACCGGGTAGGCTTGCTTAAACCCAAAGGCGCCAAGAAGACAGAGCTATGTGGATTAAGACAGAAACCTTTCCAATAAAGCAGGCCTGGGATCGCAGCCCTGATGTTAATGTCGAGGTTAAAGGGTTTGGTTCCCTTTTTTATTGTGAAATGAAGGGCTGTTCATCCAAGAAAAAATAGCACCCCCCCCCCAGCTATTTGCCTCGCTGCCTCTAGGTAAAGGTAAAGGGACCCCTGACCATTAGGTCCAGTCGTGGCCGACTCTGGGGTTGCGGAGCTCATCTCACTTTATTGGTCGAGGGAGCCGGCGTACAGCTTCCGGGTCATGTGGCCAGCAGGACTAAGCTGCTTCTGGCAAACCAGAGCAGCGCACGGAAACGCCGTTTACCTTCCCGCCAGAGCGGTACCTATTTATCTACTTGCACTTTGATGTACTTTTGAACTGCTAGGTTGGCAGGAGAAAGGACCAAGCAACGGGAGCTCACCCCGTGGCGGGGATTCGAACCGCCGACCTTCTGTTCGGCAAGTCCTAGGCTCTGTGGTTTAACCTACAGTGCCACCCGCGTCCCTCTAGGGGGCAGCAAAAGCACTACCTACATGCTGTAGCTTAGGGCCCCACTCTCTTGGGGGCCCCCAAAAAATTCAAAGGAAAAAAACTGGATGTACATTTCCAAAATATAAGATAAAAAACAAATAAAACCTACATACAGCAACAGTGTTTTATGTTAATGGGGTCCCCCTGCTAGCCTGCTCCCTAAAATATCACTGGTTTGCTTCTTTCTATATATAGGGTGCCTACATTCTGCATGGACTGGTTTCAGGGCAACATGGGCAAATGGCTTGAGATACCTATTAGGCCCATAAGTGACCATAGAGCATATATTCAACACAAAAAAACAGTGACAATTTGTTGCTGACAAAGGACCGCTGGACATATAAAGGGCCCCGTTACCTCCAGTAAATTAGGGCCTCTTCAAACCTAAATCCAGCCCTGGCTCCATCTAACCTAGAGAATTTGCCCGCCTGGTGGGATAAGGAGTGGAATAGAGAGAGGGGGGCTGTAGCATCTAAAATGGGAAAGGCAAGTGGGTGTGGGAAGAGGGGAGGAGAGTGGGGGCTGGTAAGGAACAAGGCGACCATTGGTTCAGCTCTGTGTTGTCTTTACTACCCCCCAACCCTTTTTTTTTTTTTAGTGGGGTGGTTGATGGGTACATTTGGAGATCTAAACTTCTTGGCAAAACCTGTTCATTGGAAAGGGAAAATCCTGCTGTGCAATGGAGTGTATCAGTGCCTACCTATCAAAGCGGCTGCCCACCCCACCCAGGGGTCAACCCCCCCAATTGTTTGTCTATTCAGATGCTGAAGCCCCTGGCGGAGAAGCGTCGTCGCGACCGCATCAATCGGAGCCTGGAGGAACTGCGCCTGCTGCTCCTGCAGAGGACCCATAGCCAGGTCAGTGAGGAGGTGCCCCCCCTGCTCCCCACAGCCGCCCCCACTCCCCATTCCCTGCAAGTCCTAGCTAGGACTTCTCCCTGAGAGCGTAACCGCTGCCGTTTGGGATAGTGTCAGACCCGTGGGTCTGCGTCAACTTTGTGGCCTTCCGATTTCCCGAGGAGGCCGTAGCGTTAATTGAACCCCCTTAAAGTGCATTGAAGTGGATTGTGCGTTTATTTCTTCAACTGCCAGCAGGTGGAGCTATTGCTCTACATGACTCTGCTCTAAAAGGAAGGCTTTGGTTAAAAGGAACTGGCAGAGAAATAGGTGGCCCCGGAGACTTGATCAGGTATTCTCTACCGTTATTCCTGTCTTGTCTATCCTGTCCATGTTCCCCAAGAGTAAGTTGGCACTTGCGCAGTGATTTGCAAAATCGCTGTTGTTGATTAGCAGCAGTAGATCCTGGGCGGGGTGGGGGGTCGGCGAGGCGAGAAGGATCTGCACGTGGGAGGTGTCCTTCGCAGTCCCAGCCCTCCCTAGCATAGCTGTCAACCATCCCTTATTTGGCGGGAAAGTCCCTTATCCCAGCGCCGTGTCCCGCTGCTGTCCCTTATTGATGAAGTCCCTTAAATTTCCCGGGTTTCAAAGGAAGCAGCTCCTTTCCCTCCCTCCCTGCCGGCCAGGGAGGCTCCAACTGTGTTGCTTGGCTGCGTTGTTCACCCAATAAGGAGTCTAAGAACGACTGGGGGGGGGTGGAGCTTGCATGCCTTGTGCCAATCCAATTGGCCGTGTTGCCTGGGGACTCGCCTTTGCTCAGCGCTTCCCAGCGGAGAGGGGACGGTGGTTTCCCTTGCTGCATCCCGTTTGCCGGGTTGCTGCGCTGTGGGAACCACCGCTTGAGGCTTTGTTTGGCTGCTGGCTGGGCTTTCTGCCTTTGGCTCGGAGGGGCTCAGAAGTTGAACATACCTGTGCTTGGAAAATCCCTTATTTTGGCTGCTGATACCTTATTTCCGAGGCTGCTGGTCCCTGATTTTCAAATCTGTAAGTTGACAGCTATGCTCCCTAGACCTGCCAATAGCTGAACCCGGGACTGTCAGCACGCTGATCCGTTGCTCTGCCCCCCCCCCCAGCCATTGCCTATTCCCTGCAAAAGTTTCCCCTTCAGCCCCCTTCTTCTCGGGTCTCTTTCTTTACAGACTCTGAAGAACCCCAAGGTGGAGAAAGCGGAGATCTTGGAGATTGCTGTAGGATACCTGCGGGAGATGAACGCAGCTAAACCCCAGGGTACAAATGATCTGCATGGTGGGTGTTGGGGGTGGGGCGGTGTATGTGGCTGTATCAGAGAGACCTGGGCAGGCCAGGTCCGTGAGAGTGTTTGTGAGTTGCTCAAATGCTTTGCTCCCTGTTCTTCAATGCACGGGGAGTCCCCATTCTCACCTTGCCAAAGCCAGAAATTTCCACACCCACCCCCTATCGATGCAGGGATGCTCAAGGAGGGATGGAGATGGGTGTGGCCTGGGGGAAGGGAGGAGCTTAAGAGTCCGGGGGGGGCAGGTGGAGAGGCCCAGAGGGCTGACACCACCTCCTGAGTGTTTGGAATGTTGCAGATAGTAGGAGAGGACATATTGATTAAATATTATCCTCGTGCTAGTGAGTTAGTAGCAGAGTACCGTATTTTTTGCTCTATAAGACTCACTTTTTCCCTCCAAAAAAAGTAAGGGAAAATGTGTGTGCGTCTTATGGAGCGAATGCAGGCTGCACAGCTATCCCAGAAGCCAGAACAGCAGGAGGGATTGCTACTTTCGCTGCATAGCGATCCCTCTTGCTGTTCTGGCATCTGAGATTCAGAATTCCCCCCCCCCCCTTGTTTTCCTCCTCCAAAAACTAGGTGCATCTTATGGTCTGGTGCGTCTTATAGAGCGAAAAATACGGGTACATTCACCAGTATATAGCACAAAGCTAGATGGTTGATTCATTTGAATCTCTTTACTTAAGAGGGACGCGGGTGGCGCTGTGGGTTAAACCACTGAACCTAGGACTTGCCGATCAGAAGGTTGGAGGTTCGAATCCCCGTGACGGGGTGAGCTCCCGTTGCTCGGTCCCTGCTCCTGCCAACCTAGCAGTTTGAAAGCAAGTCAAAGTGCAAGTAGATAAATAGGTACCACTCTGGCGGGAAGGTAAACGCCATTTCCGTGCGCTGCTCTGGTTCGCCAGAAGCGGATTAGTCATGCTGGCCACATGACCCAGAAGCTGTACGCCGGTTCCCTCGGCCAGTAAAGCAAGATGAGCGCCGCAACCTCAGAGTTGGCCACGACTGGACCTAATGGTCAGGGGTCCCTTTGCCTTTACTTAAGCAGTCCAATCTGGCTTTGTCCAGCTTGGGTTTGTTCCTGGCAAATTCCCCTTTTATCCCCTCTCGAAAAGAATAAAGGCGCAACCGCCTTCTTTGAAAAGCAGCGACAAGAAGCTCACTCACATTCAGCTCGCAGTAGGTTCCCTGAAGGCAGGCTTTAGCTGGGAGTTACAGAAGAGCGTTTGAGTTCATCCCATATGGGAATGAGCCCGTGTGTTGCTGGCTGAGAGCCAGCAGACAGCAAAATACGCCAGTATCAGAAGTGAGCAGCGAAAGAGGAAGGTGGCTGCGTGTCTGGCCCTTTTAAGGGGTCTCCCGGGGCCACGCCCTCTACCTGGCAGAGGAAGGATGCTCCAGACCAGGTGTGACAGGAAGTCCTCCTGGCTGGAGGAACGTCCCCCTGTCTGCGTCCACTCTAGGCAAACAGGAAGTGTTGGACTTGACTGCTTAGGTTCCATCCCACACTGAGCTTCCCCTGGTTCTATGGACTCTAGAGCCACAGCCTTGCAGAGTTGAGATCTAGCCCGACTCCCTGCAAGGCTGTGGAGGCCCACCTCCCTAGGGTTTGAGTGACCAGCCTTCTCCCTGGCTCCCCAATTCTGCCCCTCCAGGAGCCGACCCCTCAGAGGACGGGACCCTGCAGACCTGCTACATGATGGGCTTCCGGGAGTGTCTCCTGGGTCTCGCCGCCTTCATCCAGCAAACCCACCCGTCCGTCCAAAGCCAGCTGCTGGACACGTTGCACCTCTACCTGGCCTCCAAGCCGGAGCCCCAGAGCCAAGACTGGACCCTCGCCGTCTTCTCCCCTAGCCCTTCGCTGGAGGAATTCCCTCCCCGGACCCCCGAGGGCTTCTGCTCACCCGTGAAGCCGCTGAGCGAATCCTCACGGAGCCCGGACCCCGCTTGCTCCAGCGCGGGCCAACAAAGACACAGCCGAGACGCCGTCGCCTCAGCCAAGAGGATCCTGGCTCCTCCGTCGGCTTTCTGGAGGCCTTGGCCCTAGAGCACAAACACTCCTGCCCTCCACCCCCCCTGCCCCAAACATTTATGTATGTAAATATATATATATATATATTCTCTAATAAAACCTTTGTGATGGGATCACACTGCCGGGTGACTTTACGATGGGATGAGACGTCACCTTACTGCCTCAAATGTAGCGCTCTCCTCTGAGAAAGGGAGATGGTTTCTTAGGGACTAGTAGCTTGGGCCTTCACCTAGCCACTCTGCTAGCATTTACACATCTAGAAATGAGGTTTCCCCCCTGGAAGGGACCCAGAGGGTCGTTTTTTGGTGTTTTTTGTTGTTGTTTTTACCTCGACCAGCGGTTTGCAAATTGGGACTCCTAAGAGGACTTTGCAGGTAAGTGAAGAATGGTTTGAGGGCTGCAACCTTTCCTACCACTGAGATGTTCTGCGGTGGGTGGGGAAAAAGTTGGGGCTCCCATCAGATTTCTCCCAGCTCTGGAGCTGAGCTGCTGAAGCGGAAGAGCCTGTTTAAGGAAAGTCTTTTGCAAGTTGCGACCCAACGGGTAAGACTCCAAAGGAGCCGATCGGCTGCTTTGCTCGGTTCTTGCACAGGTAAGACATTGCTGTCTTGCGTAGGTAAGATGCCTTTTGGCTAATGATTGTGGCCCCAGCAATGTGCTTGTACAGAATGGATGGGAAACCCAGGGTCTTCCCAATTCCCATTAGCCCCAAGACAAGAAGTCACAGGTTTTCCACCTCTGTTCCTCTGTTCCTCAGACCCTGTTTGGGTCTGAGGAGTGGAAGGAATTGTCTCTAAATGTAATATGCCAGAAAATCAGATTTTCACGTACCTGCATAAACACCCCGTCTCCTGTAGAATTCTAAGATTTGTTTGCTTTTGGGTGTGTGTGCGAGTGGCTGAGCGTGAGCTTGGATTACCAAACCCGTGTCATTTGCAAACGTTTCATGACATGCCTGTTTGAAATCAAAACGAGTAATTTCCCCCCATTTAGGTTCGTTAAAAAATATCTTTAATTTCTTTTTTTTTCTTTTTCTCCAAACTTTCAGGTATTATTATTATTATAAATAATATCCCCCCCCTCAGTTATGGCTTGTATTGGGGTGTTTTTGGTTGCTTGTTTAAATAGTTCCGTGTGTTGAAATCTATATGCACCATGTAATAAAAATGTACTGTATTTCCTTTAAAAACATGGAGTGGAACTCATTCCTTTCTAGAGTTCTCCAGAAAATTTCCAAGACGTACATTTCCTCCCCCACGGAAACAAAGACACATACATATCAATAACTGTATAACAAGAAGTATTTATGTCTGAATCATTTCCGCGTGCTTTTTTTTAGTGTACTTTTGGTGAAGTACACTGGTACCTCGGGTTACAGATGCTTCAGGTTACAGACGCTTCAGGTTACAGACTCTGCTAACCCAGAAATAGTACCTCGGGTTAAGAACTTTGCTTCAGGATAAGAACAGAAATCGTGTTCCGGCGGTGCGGCGGCAGCAAGAGGCCCCATTAGCTAAAGTGGTGCTTCAGGTTAAGAACAGTTTCAGGTTAAGAACGGACCTCCAGAACGAATTAAGTACTTAACCTGAGGTACCACTGTAGTGTGAAGGAGAGTTCTGCATTATGTCAAGTTCAGAAGTGACCCAGAAACATTATAAAAAAATCACTGAAATATCACTAAAAGGGCAGGGCAAAAAAAAATATTTAAAAATCCACTTCTCTTCTGACCCTTGGACGGTTAAACCCGCAACCTGAGAATATCAGTCTACACATCAGAGAGATACAAAAGTTAGCTGATAGATTGAAGCTGTGGTTCTCAAAGGGTGTAGCAAGTGTGGCAGGAAGAGCCACGGACAATCAAAGCAACATTTAAACATTTAGTGCAGTATAGTATTAAGATCAGGGACGCGGGCGGCGCTGTGGGTTAAACCACAGAGCCTAGGGCTTGCCGATCGGAATGTCGGCGGTTCGAATCCCTGCGATGGGGTGAGCTCCCGTTGCTCGGTCCCTGCTCCTGCCAAATTAGCAGTTCAAAAGCATGGCAAAGTGCAAGTAGATAAATAGGTACCACTCCGGCGGGAAGGTAAACGGTGTTTCTGTGTGTTGCTCTGGTTCTCCAGAAGTGGTTTAGTAATGCTGGCCACATGATCCGGAAGCTGTACGCCGGCTCCCTCAGCCAGTAAAGTGAGATGAGCGCCGCAACCCCAGAGTTGGGCACGACTGGACCTACCATATTTTTTGCCCCATAGGGCGCACCGGCCCATAGGGGGCACCTAGTTTTTTTTGGGGGGGGGAAATAAAGAAAAAAAATTATTTCCCCCCCAGGTGCGGGGCTGGGTCGGGGGAAGCCCGAGCTTCCCCAGACCCCAGACCCCAGAACAGGCTGCTATCCGCAAGCCTAGGGAGCCTGGCAGGAAGTTGCGCTGGTCTCCCACGGCTTGCGGAGAGCTGCTTGAAGCCCGGAACGCGCTCTGCTGCGCTCCCCGGGCTTCGGGCAGCAGAGTGCAATCCGCAAGCCTAGGGAGCCCTGCAGGAACTCCCCGCGGGCTCCCCAGGCTTGCAGATAGCTTCCTGCACCGACGCCTCTCGCTCTCCAGGCTTCAGCGAAAGCCTGCATTCACCCATTAGGACGCACACACATTTCCCCTTCATTTTTGGAGGGGGAAAAGTGCGTCCTATAGGGCGAAAAATACGGTAATTGTCAGGGGTCCCTTTAGTATTAAGACCAGAAAAGAGAACGGCTTCTTTGTATGGATGAGGAAATGAGTGTTTGTCTCAAATTAGATCTAATATAAATGAGATTACTTTGCAAAAGCAAGCTCACACCTCTTACTGAGTTTGTATACATACTTAAGGTCCATGTGTAATAGGCTCGTCCATATTTGGGGAGATTCATGTTGCCAGTGCTTTTCTTCTGGGGGGACGCAGGGATACACATACCCCTAAACATTTTGTGAATCTAAGTTGGGTCACATTGAGGCAGCACTTCAATATGCGTAGGAAAATGAGAGTACCTCTAAACATTATTTTTAGGGGGGAAAGTACTGCATGTTGCTATGTAGCATACTTTCTGGAGGTCCCACAATCGTATCATAAAGTTGTTGTGTTCTGTTATAAATCAAGCACCGCTGCTGGTTATTGCTTCTTCTCGTTTTCCAACGGATCAGTTGGAAATTCAGTGTGGCGTGAGCAAATTTTTATTCAGAAAGTGTGGCCCAGAGAAAAAAACTTGAGAGCCACTGAATTAAAGCTGCAGGGAATGTGAATGGCCCTCACACTATTTATCATAACCCCATGCAAACATCTCTTCTGCAAGCCGAGTTGCACCCAAACTTCCAAGAAGCATAGCCATTGAATTTTCAAATTACAGTGGTACCTCGGGTTACAGACGCTTCAGGTTACAGACTCCGTTAACCCAGAAATAGTACCTCAGCTTAAGAACTTTACTTCAGGATGAGAACAGAAATCGTGCGGTGGCAGCAGCAGGAGGCCCCATTAGCTAAAGTGGTGCTTCAGGTTAAGAACAGTTTGAGGTTAAGAATGGACCTCCGGAACGAATTAAGTACTTAACCCAAGGTACCACTGTATAACAACAAATTTTCCACAAATCTTAATTGAACAATTTATATATCCATATTTCTCCCCCTTTCCCCTCTTTAGCTTCCCCCGTATTTCCATACTGATTTATTAAACAAATTCTATACCCTGCTGATTTTACCTCTTATATAGTTGTGCAAGTTTAGTCAAAACCTGCCAATGGGTCCAAATCTTTATACTGCCTTTTTATATACGCTAGTTTATAAATGGTTCCCACTCTCTTTTTGAAATCAATGTTGTCTCTCTCATGAATCCTCCCTGTCAGCTTAGCCAGTTCTGTGTAGTCCATAAGCTTGGCCTGTCATTTTTCCTTTGTTGGCGTTTTCTCTGTTTTCCATACTTGTGCTAATAAGATTCTTGCTGCTGTTGTCGCATACATAAACCATCTCCCATTTCCCTCTCTTATATCATGATCCAAAATTCCAAGCCGGAAAGATTCTGGTTTTTTAACAAAGGTTCTTTTCCAACATTTTTTTCAATTCATTATATATCATTTCCCAATATTCTTTAACCTTCTTGCATTCCTGTCACCTCTTTCCACCCTCGACCTGGCGCATTGTGCAAACCCCAGACCTGTTTTGAATCCAGATTGTGGATCTGTAACCACCTACTGACGAAATAAATCCATAAGAGCCGAAATAAATCCATAAGAAAGAACTACCACAGCTTAATTTACATGTTTTTATTATTATTAACAACTTGCACACCATGCGCTTTCCTGCAAAGGTAAAGGGGACCGACGGTTGCCAGAGGATCTGTACATGAGGGGATCCACTCTGGGGGAAATCCCTACTAAGAAAATATAGCTGTGATGGCCGGAAGGGGGTTAAGTCCTGGGTTCGGATCCTGCTCCCCTCCTCCTTATAGTCTAGAGGGAGGTAAACCTTCTCACCTGTCAGCACCTAAGTGTGAAGCTTTGGAGTGGGGCGTTTAACACACATCTCCCTCTCGCACACTTGGCACATGCTGTGTGAATTAAATCAACTGGGCAGGGTGTGTGTGAGAGATAATGGATTCCATTCTTCTTATTGTGGGGGAAGACCCTGTTGCAACAGATCAATAAAGATCAAACTTACTAGCTGCTTTGCTTCTCAATATTCTCTGGTTGGCCTCTGTTATTTTCTCCTACCAACAAGGAACCCACGTGAGGACTCTATACGGGTTCTTGTGTTCCCCATAAGGGAATAAGGTCAGATTTTGTTTACAACAGATGTGGGGATGTGGGGAAAAGGGAGACAGGAACTGGCACAGTTTAATCCTACCTGGAAGGGGAGTGTCAGCCAGCCGAGTGAATAAATTAACGGCCAGAGCTCTTGTGGGTGTAAAAGGACAGCTAGTCCTACAAATCTAATGCTAATGGGATTTGACGACTGTTTCTTATCTACTGTCCTGGAGAGAGGGAGATTGGGAAAGTCGGGTGGTGGCAAAAGGGGCACAAATAATCCCCACCTTCCTCTTTGTAAACTGGTCAAACGGTATCCTGCCTCCACAATTCTTGCAAGAAGCAGTGGTAAATCCAGAAAGCCATTTTGCATTAATAATAATAATAATAATAATAATAATAATAAACATAACTGCAACTACCCACACATATATCAAAGAGCAAATGTTCCTGTAAGGGCTGCTATTCTGACAGAATCCTAATTCAGGAAGACCCTGGAAAAGAAAAGGCGGGATACAGATCCAGCCCACTCTTTTTTAGGAGGAATTGCACCTGTGACGACAGCATCAGCCTTGTGATTTTCCACTTCCCTGCTCTCCTGGGGCGAGTGGCCAGGGACCCTAGGCGAGCCAAATTCCACACAGTGTATTGGCAAGAGCTCTGGGAACTCCCCTTTCCAGGAGGAAGAGAGGGAAAGACAAGAACAGTTGCATTAGCAACACAACATGGAATCAGAAATGGACCCATATACACACAAGGATGAACCTGCAGCTCTCCACATGTTGGTGGACTCCATCTCCCGTCAGACACCCACCAACGTGTCTGACGGTCAGGGATGATGGGAGTTGTAGTCAAGGACCATTTGGAGCGCGACGGGCTCCTCACACCATTTGGGACTGAAAACTGAGCTCCTGGAAGGTCAAATCCACACAACATGGGTTGTTGCATTTTCTGGAGACGTCAATATTTTGGTCTCCATGGGGTTTGCCATTTCTACAGAGGGACCCCCAAAGGCTTGGCAAGGACCAGTTCACCCAACCATTCTGGCGACAGAGGAATTGCCACCTTTCCCAGAGGAACAAAGATCCTATAAAATGCAAGCTGGCGATCAGTTAATTGTGCATCTGGGGGTGAACCTTTGCCACACAAGTAATGTTTTCAGGAGGTGGCAAACGGTGACTTCATCCCTGGTGGGCAAGCTTTCGGAAAACTAATTTCCCCCACATGGATATCAAGGGGGGAAAGTCAACCTCACCCAAACCTTTCTGACATTTTATGCTAAAATCAGCCGGGAGGCTCTCTAAGCAACTCTATACATGTCTCCTCAGAAGCTGGGTCCAACAGGGCTTCATCCCAGGTGGCCAGGCCAAGGATGGAGGCTTTCGTAGGCCTCAGGAGCGAAGATTCCTTCCGCCCCTCAAAATGGCTGCCAGAACGTTCTCACATTCCCCCTTCACGCCATGCTGGCAATATAGGCGCAGAGGGCGTCTCGGACCCTCTCGGACCTGGCCGCCGGCTTGATGCGGGTGTCTGGTCTCTGGAGAGGTTGCTCAAAAGTGGCGGCCAGCTGCTTGGCCTCGGCCTCCCACGTTTCCTCGTAGGCCTCGCCTTTCTCCTCGCAGATGTTGTGCAGGACGCAGCAGGCCGAGATGAGGCGGGGCAGGTTCTCCACCGCGCAGTCGTTGCGGCCCGTCAGGCACCGCCAACGGCCCTTCAGCCGGCTGAAGGCCTCCTCTAAGGGCTCCTGGCACCGGCTCAAGGTGGCGTTGAAGGACTCCTTGGCGGCGTCCAGGTCTTCTGTGTAGGGCACCATCAGCCATGGGAGGAGAGGGTAGGCTGGTCCGCCCAGGATGACCCTGGGCACAGAGACCCCGTTGATGTCCGTGGGGCCCAGGGCAAAGAGGGTCCCTTCCTGGCCTTTGCTGAACAAGGTGGACTTGTTGAAGATCTTGGCTTCATGCGTCTTCCCTGGCCAGCCGGCGCTTAGGTGGGTGAACTTGCCCTGGTGGTCCACCAGCGCTTGCAAGGCCATGGAATAGTACCCCTTGGAGTTGACGTACTCTGCTGCCTGGTGCGGCGGGCACAGGATGGGCATGTGTGTGGTGCCCACCACGCCGGCGCAGTTGGGGAAGCCCATCTCCTCAAACCCGGCCATGATGGCCGCCAGGCTGCCGCCCACCGTCACCGTGGCGCGCATGAGAACCCTCTGGATGGCGCGGCACACTTCCAGCACCACCGAGCCGGCGGTGGACCGGCCCACGCCAAACTGGTTCCCCACGTCGCGGTAGCAGACAGAGGTGGCCAGTTTCCACAGGGCGATGGCCACCCTCTTCTCCACGCTCAACGGCACCCGCATCCGCGTCTTCTGGCGCTGCAGGGCGGGCGAGAGGCGGGCGCACAGCTCCAGGAAGGTCGCCTTGCGCATGCGGAAGTTCTGCAGCCACTGGCTGTCGTCCCACGTCTGCAGGACTGTGTGGTCCCACCACTCGGTGCTTCGTGGCCGGGCCCAAAAACGCCTTTCCACCGAACGGAGGCGCCCGCCGCGGCGCAACCCGGCGCTGGCGGCTTGCCGGGGCAGCAAGACCTCTTCCTCTCCTCCTTCCTCCTCTTCCTCTTCTTCTTCCTCCTCCTCTGACTCTTCCTCCTCTTCTTCCTCGCCCCCTCGCTGCCCCAGAGAGTGCAGGAACGCCCAGCGGCGCCGGGAGGCGGCTGCGGAAGATGCTTCTCCGCTGGCTCTCAGGTACTCCATCATCAGCGCGCCCGACTGCACCACGCACAAGATGGCGGCTTCTTTCTGGGTGGAATCCATGCTTAAAATTAGGAGAGAGGGAAAGGTGGGTGGGTGAGGGGCGAGGGGCGAAGGGCCAGCTTCCGGGTTGGCAACAAAGACACAGAGATTTCTGGCAAGGACAGAGAGAGGTGCTCAGTCATAAGGAGGAAACCCAGTCCCTCCCTCGGACCTGCGTGAAGGATGCCAAAATCCTCAGTGCCGAAAGGCTCCCCCCAAAATGTAGCTGGGCCCCGGGGAGGAAAAGTAATAATAATAATAATAATAATAATAATAATAATAATAATAATAATAATAATAATTTTTTATTTATACCCCGCCCTCCCCAGTGAAGGCCGGGCTCAGGGCGGCTAACAAGCAATGATAAAAACAAGTTGAATGAATACAACTTAAAAACAAGATTAAAATACAACATTAAAATATTAAAATGCAGCCTCATCACAGGAGGAGAAAGGAAAAAGAAAAAAGAAAGAGGGGGAGGGAATCAAATTGGCTCCAAGCCAAAGGCCAGGCGGAACAACTCTGTCTTACAGGTCCTGCAGAAAGAAATCAGATCTTGCAGGGCCCTGGTCTCATGAGGCAGAGCGTTCCACCATGTCGGGGCCAGTGTTGAAAAGGCCCTGGCTCTGGTTGAGGCTAATCTGAGTTCCTTAGCGCCTGGGACCTCTAGGGTGCTGCTATTTATGGACCTTGAGGCTCTCTGTGGGGCATACCGGGAGATATAATGGAAATAAAAACACGGAAATGCAAAAGAGAGGCCAAAATGTAAGGGATGTCGCTGCGCCCTCCTGTGGGCGGCGGCTGGATGCATAGCTTGTCGATGAAAAAGTCAAACTTCCAGTTGGAAAAACGAGTTTGTTTGCTCGACAGTGTTTTTCCCAGTTAACGATATAAGGAAAAACTGTGCCAGGGGTCAGCAAACTTTTTCAGCAGGGGGCCAGTCCACTGTCCCTCAGACCATGTGGGGGGATGGACTATATTCCGGTGGAGTACAGGATCAGGTTTAAGGTGCTGGTTTTAACCTTCAAAGCCCTATACGGCCTAGGACCCTCGTACCTACGGGACCGCCTCTCCTGGTATGTCCCACAGAGGACCTTACGGTCTTCAAACAAAAACACCTTGGAGGTCCCAGGCCACAGAGAGGTTAGGCTGGCCTCAACTAGAGCCAGGGCTTTTTCGGCTGTGGCCCCGATCTAGTGGAACGCTCTGTCCCAAGAGACTAGGGCCCTGCAGGACTTGACATCTTTCCGCAGGGCCTGCAATATGGAGCTGTTCCACCAGGCCTTTGGCCAGGGCACAGCCTGACTCCCTCCTTTGGCAATCCTCACAGAACTCTAGCCCAATGGTTGCCATTAATCTGATGAGAATTAATTTTATAATGAAATGATTTTAGAATGTTTTATCATTTTACTGTTGTTAGCTGCTCTGAGCCCGGCTTCGGCTGGGGAGGGCGGGATATAAATAAAATTTATTATTATTATATCATACTTTGGAGAGAAAAAAACGAACAAATTCCTATGTCCCCCAAATAATCCAGAGATGCATTTTAAATAAAAGGACACATTTTACTCATGTAAAACACGCTGATTCCCAGACCGTCTGCGGGCCAGATTGAGAAGGCAATTGGGCCGGATCCGGCCCCTGGGCCTTAGTTTGCCTACCCCTGCTCTGTGTGTTCCATCACAGAGCCTCCTTCCTCTGCAGTGTCAGAATTTTGGGGAGAGAGGAGATGGTTCCCGTAATTTAAATCTAAGGGTTCCTGTACAGAGGTTGCTGGACTACAAATCCCATCGTGCCTGGCCGTTCGCCAGGCTCGCTAGGAGCAATGGGAGCCAGAGACTGCAGTATCTGGAGGGCCACAGGCTGACCACCCCAGCTTTACACTGCATGCAGAAAAGATTTCAGAAGAGCAGCTTCTCTCTGTGTGAGTGGCAAGCAGGAGGAGAAGGCTATCGATGGCTACTAGCCAGGGTGGCTACTCTCTGTCTCTACAGTCATGCTTCCCAGTTGCTGGAAACTGGAGGGGAGAGGGCTCTGGCGC
Source organism: Podarcis gaigeae (assembly GCF_964106915.1). Taxonomy (NCBI): domain Eukaryota; kingdom Metazoa; phylum Chordata; class Lepidosauria; order Squamata; family Lacertidae; genus Podarcis; species Podarcis gaigeae. The sequence continues at coordinate 5,580,838 of NC_139689.1, read as the reverse complement.
TTGGATTCTAATTGTTGGTTTCGCATTGGGCACCTGGTTGGCCACTGCGGGAACAGAACGCTGGACCAGGTGGGTCATTGCCTGGTCCAGCAGAGGTTTCCTTATGAACGGGATGGGAGCCTCATCCTCACCTCTGGTCAACATCAGGATGGCCAAAGGCGGTTCCCTCTCTGCGAGAAGCCAAGTTACAGGGAACCAGGCAGAGGGCCTTCTCGGTGGTGGCACCCGCCCTGTGGAACGCCCTCCCACCAGATGTCAAAGAGAACAACAACTCCCAGACTTTTAGAAGACATCTGAAGGCAGCCCTCTTTAGGGAAGCTTTTAATGTTTGATTCATTAGGTAAAGGTAAAGCGACCCCTGACCATTAGGTCCAGTTGTGACCGATTCTGGTGTTGTGGAACTCATCCCTATTGGCCAAGGGAGCCGGCGTACAGCTTCCGGGTCATGTGGCCAGCATGACTAAGCCGCTTCTGGAGAACCAGAGCAGCGCACGGAGACGCCATTTACCTTCCCGCTGGCGTGGTACCTATTTATCTACTTGCACTTTGACGTGCTTTCGAACTGCTAGGTTGGCAGGAGCAGGGACCGAGCAACGGGAGCTCACCCCGTGGCGGGGATTTGAACCACCGACCTTCTGACTGGCAAGTCCTAGGCTCTGTGGTTTAACCCACAGCACCACCCGCGTCCCACAAAAGTCATGTTGCATTGGCCGGGAATCGAACCCGGGCCTCCCGCGTGGCAGGCGAGAATTCTACCACTGAACCACCAATGCGTCCTTGTTTGATGCATTACAGTATTTTAATATTTTGTTGGAAGCTGCCCAGAGTGTCTGGGGAAGCCCAGCCAGATGGGCAGGTATAAATAATAAATAATTGTTATTATTATTATTATTATTACCCTAACAGAGGGGTGGGGAACCTCTAGCTCTCCAGCTCCTGTTGGCTGGGCATATGGGAGTTGTTGTCCAACATTATCTAGAGCAGGCATCCCCAACCTTCGGCCCTCCAGATGTTTTGGACTACAATTCCCATCATCCTTGACCACTGGTCCTGTTAGCTGGGGATCATGGGAGTTGTAGGCCAAAACAACTGGAGAGTCGCAGGTTGGGGATGCCTGATCTAGAGGCCCCCCATTGCTATCCAACACGGTTCTTTCTTGAATGGATAGGTTCCTTAAGATCTGATTGGTTTCCCCATTTGGAATGCTGTCATCCCCACGTCATTGTCTAATAACCTCCCTCCTCTAGTTTCCCCTCACCATCCTGTAGGTAGATACACACACAGTAAAATTCACCTATATGAGCAATCTAGAGATCTTTGTTCCTGTGCAGAACTGTATGGTATTGGCACTGACTCTTTGCTCGTGACAAACTTGCAGTCTGGACTCAGACACTAAGGCAATTGCTCCTGGCCACTGGTAAATTATCTTACACAACATGTAAGCCCCTTGGAAATTCCAACATTCTAGGATGGTGGTTACCAAACTTTATAGACCTCCTGAAAATTAGTTGAGGGTCTGGGTGGGACCACTTAATATTTTTCCTGTCTGTTGTGGAAAGTGTAATGCACGTTGCTGGTGTGCTGTAGGATTTTTAATTGCATTTTTAATGTAGTCTGCATTAAAGGATTGTATTTATTTTTAATTCCATTTTTAATGCTTCTCTCATTTCTTACAGCATATTTTATTGCACCAGAAATTAGGATGCAATAAAATACCATATGAGAAATAAGCAATAAAAATGGAATTAAAAATAAATGCAATCATTTAATGCGGACACGCCGTGGACCATTGGAACGAAGCTTGTGGACCACTGGTGGCCTACAGACCATTTTGGGAACCCATGTTCTGTTCTTTGTATATACTGTGTCATCCTGGCAACACTGCAGGGGACGGACACTCTCCTCTTGGCCCTGGTCTCCACCTGCAATGCAGACAGTGCGGAATTTATATATACACTAAACAAGCTATAGCTTAGGGCCCCAAGAGAGTGCCCCCAAAAAATTGAAGAATAAAACCTGGATGTACATTTCCAAGATAAAAAACAAAAAAATTAAAACCTACATACAGCAAGAGTGTTTTGTGTTGTGTTGGTGTTGTACCTATTAGGTCCATAAATTACTATATAGCATATATTCCAACACAAAAAACAGTGACAATTTGTTGCTGGCAAAGGACAGCTGGACATCTAAAGGGCCCCATTATCTTCAGTAGCTGAGGGCCTCATCAAACCTAAATCTGGCCCTGAGTGCATGCTGATCTTCCTTACAGGGGTGTTGTGAAGGGCCTTGGAGACTGCAAAGCGCGATATTTACAGATACTGTTTGCAGCTGTCCTACTTATAATCAATATTATTATCACCCTCCTATAATAATTGCAATGACTTTTTTGGGGCAACACGGTTTAAAAAACAAAACAAAACAAAACCTGGTTCTACTACGCCCCTTCTTTCTCTCCCCTCGCCTCCCCTTTCCATCTCCCTCCCTCCCGCAAATTTTCAGTAATGGTTACAAAGCATTTGAACAAACCTGTTTTTTGGTTTTCCCCCTGCTGTCGCTGAGTCGATCGGCTTGCAAGCGGGGCTGATGATTTGGGGGCACAGAAGGGGCGGGGAGATAAGAGGCAGCGGAAATGGAGGAGGGAAGCTGAACTATTTGGGGTTGGGGAGGGGAAAATTAAAAAGCGCCGGCAACTAGAGGGTTAACACGAGCCTTTACAATAACAACAGAATGAAGCATAAAGGAAAGGCGTGGGAGTAGAGGGAGCGCAAAGGGTTGGAACGTTCAGTTTCCCTCCGGGCCAATCAGCTTCGCCAGCCCCGCGCGAGTCTTTTCTTTTGTTCTCTGAATGGGGCCTTGCTACAAAATGAGTGCGAGGAAGGAGCCGGAAATGCAAAGCAGGAGCCGAACGGCGCGACGCCATTGGCCGGCGGAGTCCCCGCCTTCCCTCTCCGACGAGCAGAGAACGAATAGCGTTCGACTGTCCCGCAAGCCGAGGTTCCATGGTGTAATGGTTAGCACTCTGGACTCTGAATCCAGCGATCCGAGTTCAAATCTCGGTGGGACCTTTCCCTTTTTCTTCCGTCGTTTCATATTAATCCCCTGCCTGTAAGTTGCAAAGGAAACATTTAAGAGGGTTTTTAAAAAAGAAGGTAAGGAGAGCCTGGATGGACCAGCAAACTGAAGGTCCTTCTAATCCACGAAACTGTAGAATGATGGGTTGATTTTTGTTACAATTCCTCTCTTGAACCGCAAAGGGCACTTATAATGGATCACAAACAGGTCAAACCAACCTTGTTGGTGTTGTTTAGTCGTCTAGTTGTGTCTGCCTCTTCGTGACCCCCTGGACCAGAGCACACCAGGCCCTCCTGTCTTCCACTGCCTCCCGCAGTTTGGTCAAACTCATGCTGGTCCCTTTGAGAACACTGTCCCACCATCTCGTCCTCTGTCGTCCCCTTCTCCTTGGGCCCTACATCTTTCCCAGCATCTGGGTCTTTTCCAGGGAGTCTTCTCTTCTCTTCTCAGGAGGTGGCCAAAGTCTTGGAGCCTCAGCTTCAGGATCTGTCCTTCCAGTGAGCGCTCAGGGCTGATTTCCTTCAGAATGGAGAGGTTGGATCTTCTTGCAGTCCATGGGACTCTCAAGAGTCTCCTCCAGCCAGTGGCGTAGCATGGGCTGTCAGCACCCTGGGCAAGGCAAGTAATTTGTGCCCCCTAACCCATGGATTTTAGCACTCGAGTGCGAGCGCGCCCCCCAGATGTTGCGCCCAGTGCACCCCTGCACCCCCCACGCTATGCCACTGCCTCCAGCACCAGAATTCAAAAGCATCAATTTTTCGGCGATCAGCCTTCTTTAGGGTCCAGCTCTCACTTCCATACATCACTACTGGGAAAACCATTTCTTTAACTATACGGACCTTTGTCGGCAAGGTGATGTCTCTTCTTTTTAAGATGCTGTCTAGGTTTGTCATTGCTTTCCTCCCAAGAAGCAGGCGTCTTTTAATTTCGTGGCTGCTGTCACCATCTGCAGTGATCATGGAGCCCAAAGAAGTAAAACCTCTCACTGCCTCCATTTCTTCCCCTTCTATTTGCCAGGAGGTGATGGGCCCAGTGGCCATGATCTTCATTTTTTGATCTTGAGCTTCAGACCATATTTTGCACTCTCCTCTTTCACCCTCATTAAAAGGTTCTTTAATTCCTCCTCACTTTCTGCCATCAAGGTTGTGTCATCTGCATATCTGAGCCTTTCCAATCTTTTGGACTCCCAGCAGCAGCAGCGAGTGCAGGTGGGGTGGAAGGGGAATGGGGGCTGATGGGAGGTTGGAGATAAATTAAATAAATAACGATTGCTGGTGCCCGTTTTGGTTATGCATTTCTTTATTGATTTATAGTGCACATACTTCTCCCCTTTCTCAATGAATTCCCCCATCCAACGACCCTGTGAGGTAGTTTAGGCTGAGAGGCAGCGACTGGACAGTGTCACCCAGTGAGCTTCATGGCATAACTGTCAACTGTCCCTTATTTGGCGGGAAAGTCCCTCATCCCAGTGCCGTGTCCCGCTGATGTCCCTTTTTGATGATGTCCCTTAAATTTCCTGGGTTTCAAAGGAAGCAGCTTCCCTCCCTCCCTCCCTCCCTCCCTCCCTCCCTCCCTCCCTCCCTCCTTCCCTCCCTGCCAGCCAGGGAGGAGGGAGGCTCCAACTGTGTTGCTTGGCTGCGTTGCTCACCCAATAAGGAGTCTAAGAACGACTGGGGGGTGGAGCTTGCATGCCTTTTGCCAATCAAATCGGCCGCGTTGCCTGGGGACTCGCCTTTGCTCAGCGCTTCCCAGCGGAGAGGTGACGGTGGTTTTCCTTGCTGCATCCCCTTTGCTGTGGGAACCACCGCTTGAGGCTTCGTTTGGCTGCTGGCTGGGCTTTCTGCCTTTGGCTTGGAGGGGCTCAGAAGTTAAACATACCTGTGCTCTGAAAATCCCTTATTTTGGCTGCTGATCCCTTATTTTTGAGGCTGCTGGTCCCTTATTTTTGAGGCTGCTGGTCCCTTATTTTCAAATCTGTAAGTTGGCAGCTATGCTTCATGGCCGAGTACTCAAATTCTGGTCTCCCAGGGCCTGTAGTTGGATGCTCTAACCACTACACCACACTGTCTCTAGTGGGGTGCAATGGGAGGATACCAACACTAGGTGGAGCCAGAGCCAATGACAAGACCAACCAGGGCCAATGGCAGGCAGAGCCAACCGTCTGCTATTTTTGTCCCGGCATCCTCATCCCTTGTTGAGTTATGCAAGGGCAGCATCATTGAGCCTAAGGAGGAGGGAACAGGCAGGCAGGGCAATGCCATCAGTGGTGTCTCTGAAAATATTTACACATCAATTGGGAAGTCAGGAGAACTAATGCCAGTGTACTGGAAGTAGCAAAGATCACCAGTGCCGAAGCGATGATTCTTCAACATCAACTTCGCTGGACTGGTCATGTTGTGCAGATGCCTGATGATCGTCTTCCAAAGCAACTACTCTATTCTGAACTTAGAAATGGAAAGCGTAATGCTGGTGGTCAACAAAAGAGGTTTAAAGACTCTCTCAAGGCAAATCTAAAAAAATGTAGTATAAACACAGACAACTGGGAAACACTGGCCTGCGAGCGCTCCAGTTGGAGAACAGCCTTTCCCAAAGGTGTCCTGGGCTTTGAAGACACCTGAACTCAGGATGCAAGGGAGAAACGTGCTAAGAGGAAGGCACGCTTGGCAAATCCACACCGTGATCAACTCCTGCCAGGAAACCAATGTCCCCACTGTGGAAGGACGTGTGGGTCCAGATTTGGCCTCCACAGTCACTTATGGACTCATTGTTAAAACCGTGTTTATGGAAGACAATCTTATTTGGCCTAACATTTGTTTAAAAACCTGAAGCATTTTTGTTAGGGATTGCAGGAAAAGACCTGCCAAGGAAACTGAAAAATATCTTTATGTATGTGACAACGGCGGCAAGAGTTTTAATAGCACAAGGACGGAAGAACGAGGAAACCCCGACTAAAGAACTATGGCAAGAGAAATTGATGGACTACGCAGAATTGGCAAAATTGACACATCAACTACATGACAAGGATAACTGTGACTTTAAAGATGAATGGGAACCCTTTACAAAGTATTTTTTTAAAAAAACAAAATGAACTGGACTCCTTGGCAGGTTTTGAATAAACATTCACAAATGATAATATTCATATAGATAAATTAAGGATCTGTACAGTTTTGTAACAGGCAGAAAATAACATATGTTGACAAACCAGAGAGAGGAGCTGACGGAAGTCGGGGGGGGGGAGGGGAGGGTGGGTCATGTTTTTGGGGAGGGGGGGGAGGAAAAAATAGGGGCGGAATTTAAGGATGATATGTTTTTTTATAAAATGTGAAATTGAAATTACTAACAAAAAAGAAGACAATCTTACTTAGGTATGAGTGATTGTCAAAGAAGAAGAAGTTGGACGCTCTAACCCAGGCTTCCTCAGCCTTGGCCCTTCAGATGTTTTTGGCCTACAGCTCCCATGATCCCTAGCTAGCAGGACCAGTGGTCAGGGATGATGGGAATTGTAGTCTCAAAACATCTGGAGGGCCGAGGTTGACGAACCCTGCTCTAACCACTACACCACACTGTCTCTTGTGGGGTGCAAAGGCAGGAGACCAACACTGGGTGGAGCCAGAGCCAAGGACAAGACCAACCACATCCGGCAGAGCCAACTGACTGCTAGTTTTGTCCCGCATCCTCATCCCTTCTTGAGTTATGGAAGAGCGGCATCATTGAGGCTGTATTACTTTTATTGTTGTTGGCTGCTCTGAGCCCGGCTTCGGCCGGGGAGGGCGGGATGTAAATAAAAAATTATTATTATTTATTAAGGAGGAGGGAGCAGGCAGGTAAGCGATCTTTGGGGTGCATATAGGTAAGGTTAGGCAGGCGGTTTAACCTGTTCTTAACCTGAAGCACCACTTTAGCTAATGGGGCCTCCTGCTGCCACCGCGCAGCCGGAGCATGATTTCTGTTCTCATCCTGAAGCAAAGTAGAGACATCACCATGCCGACAAAAGTCCCTATAGTTAAAGCTATGGTTTTCCCAGTAGTGATGTATGGAAGTGAGAGCTGGACCATAAAGAAGGCTGATCGCCGAAGAATTGATGCTTTTGAATTATGGTGTTGGAGGAGACTCTTGAGAGTCCCATGGACTGCAAGAAGATCCAACCTCTCCATTCTGAAGGAAATCAGCCCTGAGTGCTCACTGGAAGGACAGATCGTGAAGCTGAGGCTCCAAGACTTTGGCCACCTCATGAGAAGAGAAGACTCCCTGGAAAAGACCCTGATGTTGGGAAAGATGGAGGGCACAAGGAGAAGGGGGCAACAGAGGACGAGATGGTGGGACAGTGTTCTCAAAGCTACCACCATGAGTTTGACCAAACTGCGGGAGGCAGTGGAAGACAGGAGTGCCTGGAACAGGTGAGGCTGCAGGTCCCTTATTTTGGCTGCTGGTCCCTTATTTTCAAGGCTGCTGGTCCCTTATTTTCAAATCTGTAAGTTGACAACTATGGATCATGGCCACTGGTCCCATCACCTCCTGGCAAATAGAAGAAATGGAGGCAGTGAGAGATTTTACTTTCTTGGGCTCCATGATCACTGCAGATGGTGACAGCAGTCACGAAATTAAAAGACGCCTGCTTCTTGGGAGAAAAGCAATGACAAACCTAGACAGCATCTTAAAAAGCAGAGACATCACCATGCCAACAAAGGTCCGTATAGTAAAAGCTCTGGTTTTCCCAGTAGTGATGTATGGAAGTGAGAGCTGGACCATAAAGAAGGCTGATCGCTGAAGAATGGATGCTTTTGAATTCTGGTGCTGGAGGAGACTCTTGAGAGTCCCATGGACTGCAAGAAGATCAAACCTCTCCATTCTGAAGGAAATCAGCCCTGAGTGTTCACTGGAAGGACAGATCCTGAAGCTGAGGCTCCAAGACTTTGGCCATGTCATGAGAAGAGAAGACTCCCTGGAAAAGACCCTGATGTTGGGAAAGATGGAGGGCACAAGGAGAAGGGGACGACAGAGGACGAGATGGTGGGACAGTGTTCTCAAAGGGACCAGCATGAGTTTGACCAAACTGCGGGAGGCAGTGGAAGACAGGAGTGCCTGGCGTGCTCTGGTCCAGGGGGTAACGAAGAGTCGGACATGACTAAATGACTAAACAACAAGGCAGGCAGCTGGGGGCAGGCTGAGGCTCGTGGGGCAGAAGCCCCATTCTCCCCATTGGGGAAGTCTCCAACACCTTACAAGTTCACTAGGCAAGGAGGAAGAAGGAGAGAGGTATTGGGGTGAGGGGACAAGAGAAGGAAGTGGCGGAGGAAGGAAAAAGCTTCAGTGTCACTCTCTGTTCTACCTCACAGGGTTGTTGTGGCGATTAAATGAAGAAGGGCATCAAAATAAAACAGACCACTCTGCAGGAACTGGTACATTTAGGCGACTGCGTTTCCAGGAGGAAAATTAGGTGAGAGATCCAGTCACAGCAGGTCTCTCAGAGACACTTGATCACCATGAGAAAGTGCAAGGGAGGAGTTTCTCCTGGGGGCATGCCAGCTTTTGAAATTTTGGTGGAATTCAATAAATAAACTGGAACGGATTTAAGGTGCGATCGAGATAAGGAGAAGCCTGTTTAGCAAGGGACAGATATGTGCAAACGCAAGAAGCTGTGGTTTAAGTGTTCTCTCGGCAGGAGATTAAGATGCTGAGGCGATTGCTAAGCAAAGTGGGGTTCAAGCTGGGACTTGAAGGAAGGAGGAATCGATGGTGGCCTGTGAGGGCTGGATTTAGGTTTGATGAGACCCTAAGCTACTGAAGGTAATGGGGCCCTTTATATGTCCAGCTGTCCTTTGTCAACAACAAATTGTTGCTGTTTTTGGGGTTGAATATATGCTATACAGTGGTACCTTGGGTTACATATGCTTCAGGTTACAGACGCTTCAGGTTACAGACTCCGCTAACCCAGAAATATTACCTCGGGTTAAGAACTTTGTTTCAGGATGAGAACAGAAATCGTGCAGCGGCGGCGCAGTGGCAGCAGGAGGCCCCATTAGCTAAAGTGGTGCTTCAGGTTAAGAAGTTTCAGGTTAAGAACAGACCTCTGGTACCTCAGGTTAAGTACTTAATTCATTCCAATTAAGTACTTAACCTGAGGTACCACTGTATGGTCCTTTATGGACCTAGTAGGTATCTAAAGCCATTTGCCCATGTTGCCAGTCCATGCAGGATGTAGGCACCCTATATATAAAAAAGATAAAGGACCCCTGACAGTTAAGTCCAGTCGCGAACAACTCTGGGGTTGCGGCGCTTCTCTCGCTTTACTGGCCGAGGGAGCCGGTGTTTGTCCACAGACAGTTTTTCCGGGTCATATGGCCAGCATGACTAAGCCACTTCTGGCGAAACCAGAGCAATGCACGGAAACACCGTTTACCTTCCCGCCAGAGTGGTACCTATTTATCTACTTGCACTTTGACGTGCTTTCAAACTTCTAGGTTGGCAGGAGCAGGGACCGAGCAACAGGAGCTCACCCCGTCACAGGGATTCGAACCGTCGACCTTCCGATCGGCAAGCCCTTGGCTCAGTGGTTTAGACCACAGCACCACCCATGTAGGCACCCTATATATAGAAAGGGGCAAACCAGTGATATTTTAGGGAGCAGGCTAGCAGGCGGGGCCCATGACTTATATCATAGGAGCCTACAGAACACACACGCTTGCTGTATGTAGGTTTTATTTTATTTCATCTTATATTTTGAAAATGTACATCCAGTTTTTCCCCCCTTTGAATTTTTTGGGGGCCCCCCAAGAGAGTGGGACCCTAAGCTATAGCTTGTTTAGCTTATATATGTAAATCCGGCAATGGTGGCCCCCCTTGAGGCAGGGTTGGTGGCAGCGCCTCCATGCCTGGGCAGGCAGCAGCAGCAGCAGAAGAAGAGTTTGGATTTGATATCCCGCCTTTCACTCCCTTTAAGGAGTCTCAAAGCGGCTAACAATCTCCTTTCCCTTCTTCCCCCACAACAAACACTCTGTGAGGTGAGTGGGGCTGAGAGACTTCAGAGAAGTGTGACTGGCCCAAGGTTACCCAGCAGCTGCATGTGGAGGAGCGGAGACGCGAACCCGGTTCCCCAGATTACGAGACTACCGCTCTTAACCACCACACCACACTGGTTCACTACACCCTGGTGAATCCCACTTCTGACCCCTGCCCTGCCCCACTCCTTAATCCCCCACCCAACTCTGTGGCCTGGTACTTTGAGCAGCTCCTGTATAATTTCGGTTGACATCCGTCTCATCTCGGGAGAAAATGGAGCCATGCACCTTTGGGGGTGAAGTCAAACTGTCGGAAGGTTGCAGCGCCCGCTGTGGCCGTAGACCTCAAATGGCTAATTGCATATAAATGATGATAATGTACCCATAGCATGTCTGAAGACATGTAAAAATAAAAGGGGGGAAGCCAGCACAATACAGTGGTACCTCGACTTACAGACGCTTCAGGTTACATACACTTCAGGTTACAGACTCTGCTAACCCAGAAATAGTGCTTCAGGTTAAGAACTTTGCTTCAGGATGAGAACAGAAATCGTGCTCTGGCGGCACAGCGGCAGCAGGAGGCCCCATTAGCTAAAGTGGTGCTTCAGGTTAAGAACAGGTTCAGGTTAAGAACAGACCTCCGGAACGAATTAAGCACTTAACCCGAGGTACCACTGTACAAAAAAATGTTCTTGATTCTCTTCAGTGGAGTTCTATGAACATCTGGACTTCCAGTTTGGGTTCGACTTTGCCAGCCTCCTTCTGTGTCATGTTCCTCTTGCACGTTCCGGTATTTCCAAATTAACACCTTTGTTTCCATTTCACAATATTCTTGGGAAACCCAAGGTAGCTGGATTCTATTGTCTTCTCCTCCCAAACAAACAAGAGCTTATAGTCGGCGGTGAATGCGTCCCATCCACCCTATTCATTTTAATGACAACAATTTTCCCCCAAAGGAAAAAAAATTGTCATCTGCAAATCCGCCAGAACAATTCGCAGGATGCTTATTTCTCCTGCTTTCTCCCCCTGACAGTGCTAACTATTCATATTGAAAGGAATGATAAAAAAGCAGTGATTTTTCAAACCACTGGCGTTCAAATATAGGAACATAGTATAAGAGCTCACAGGATCAGGCCAATGGCCCACCTAGTCTAGCATTCTGTTCTCACAGTGGCCAACTAGATGTCTGTGGGGAAACCTGCAGACAGGATTCAAACTCAAGACCCCCCCTCTCCTCCTCTAGTTTCCCAGCAACTGATACTCAAAAGCTTTGCTGCCTCCAACTCTAGAGGCAGAGCTGGAGCTATGGGCATAGCTGTCAACGTTTCCCTTTTTTAAAGGGAAATGCGCCTTATTCTGAATAGGATTCCTCGCAACAAAATGGAAAAGTTCCCAGCTATGGCTATGGGATCTGAAGATCATATGTGTTAAAAGGGAACAGACAGTGTAGTTTCCCCCCACGAATTACGCAGCAATAGCACCTGAGGCTAATGGACCCCTTAGCCATTATGGTCAGTTTTGCAACAGATGACGATGAAATAATTAGTAATATTTGTTTCAACCGTCAGGGAGATAGCGGAGCAGAGAGCCTGCGAGCAAACCTCTGGGTTGCGTGGCGAGTTCGCCCCCCCCCCAAGGAAATAATGACACAGGACACAATTATTAAGGTTAATGGGCTAAATAAGGCCACAACTTTATTGGTTACAGGTGATGAGCGGTATTGGCTTAGGCATTGGTCCTAACCGACCATTTCCAACTTCAGCCCGTCCGCTTGAAGTCCGGGAAGGGTTAACCACCAGTAGGGGGAGTCCTGCTAATGCACATCAACTAGGAATTCCCCGGGGGTCACCGATAGGGGGCGTGCCTTAGGCCCTCACCTCCATAGGCTTCAGACAGGGCCACGCCCCCGGAATCCTTTATCGGGCTACCCTTCAATATGTGGGGCAGGTGATGGCATTACCTCCCCTCTTCCAACTACAGAATTATACCAATGCCTAACCGCCGATACCCAGAAAGTTGTGACGATTTGCTACGAGGCAGGCGAAAACCAAGTAAAGGTAAAGGGACCCCTGACCATTAGGTCCAGTCGCAGACGACTCTGGGGTTGCGGCGCTCATCTCTCTTTATTGGCCGAGGGAGCCGGCGTACAGCTTCAGGGTCATGTGGCCAGCATGACTAAGCCGCTTGTGGCGAACCAGAGCAGCGCATAGAAACGCCGTTTACCTTCCCGCTGGAGTGGTACCTATTTATCTACTTGCACTTTGACGTGCTTTCGAACTGCTAGGTTGGCAGGAGCAGGGACCGAGCAACGGGAATTCACCCTGTCGCGGGGATTCAAACCGCCGATCTTCTGATCAGCAAGTCCTAGGCTCTGTGGTTTAACCCACAGCGCCACCCATGTCCCGAAAACCAAGTGGCCGGTGCCCGGCTGCGTCCTGCTTTAAATAAGGCAGGCCACACCCCCAGAGCTGGCCGATTGGCTGGCCAGGAGGTGACGCGGCCTGGGTTCCGGCCGCCCCGGGCGTGGTGGGGCCGCGAAGCCCGCAACCCCCCCTACTCCATAGGGCGCAAGTGGCTTTTCTTGACCCAAAATGCAGCGCCAAGAACTGAGGAGATTTCACCCCTCCCATATCCAAGAATCTGCTGATGTTCTCTGCTGATTCTCCAGAGAGGAGGGGGCAGTTTCTGCTCTCTACTTATTCCGCTCCAGCCTCACATCAAAGAGAGAGAGAGACTGAGTGTTAGAGAGAGATCGTGTGTATAGATAAGGTTGCTGCTAAGAGCAGCTGCAGACACTCAGTGCAGTTCAGCATTTTTCGTTTAGACCTCATTTAGCATTATAGTTGTAGATAGAATAAAGAAGATATTCTACAGAGCTGCTCTCCGAGTCGTTTATGCTCTGCTAGACTCTGCTGTGTGACGACTGTCTTCTTGTGGAAGTGAATCTGGTGCTCAAAACTCTAAGCTGTGAGTCCACAGCACTTTGACCTGTTCCTGTGCAGAAGGTTGTCTCTGGAAGTGCTACCCAGCTCGCCTGGCCCAGTCGGGGCTGAAGTGGATGAGTCCAGTTGGTGGCACTGGCTCAAGGGCGATGCTGACAAGGACAGCAGAGAAGTCAAGGTGATCTGCTGGAGACCTCAGCACAGCTGGTGCACCTTCCAGATGTTTTGGGTATGACTCGCATCCAGTTCCAGCATCTGGAGGGCAGCAGGTTGCTGTTTTTCTGCTGCGTCACGCTTTTGTTCTCCATCTGCTGGGCCGGTGAGTCACGCAGCTTGGGCAGCTGGAGTGTGAAGAAACGCCCGGAGGCAGCCGCATTTCACGTGTCCCTGGGTGGGGAAGGAATTGAGCAAGAGGAGGCCTCCGTGGCCCCAGGGTTGCGTCGGATGGGATCCGAACTAATTTGGTGCAACCAGGCAACGTGCCTTTTTCCGAGCCGAACACCCGCAGGTTAAAGGCCGCAAACTGAACGACCTCCTTCACCTGGGAATGTCTTGTGCCGAATCTGCTCCCCTTTGCACCAGCTTCGGAAACGTAGGAGTTGAATAGGATCCAAAATCATAGCTGTCAACTGTCCCTTATTTGGCGGGAAAGTCCCTTATCCCAGCGCTGTGTCCCCCTGCTGTCCCTTATTGATGATGTCCCTTAAATTTCCCGGGTTTCAAAGGATGCAGCTCCTCTCCCTCCCTCCCTGCCGGCCAGGGAGGAGGGAGGCTCCAACTGTGTTGCTTGGCTGCGTTGCTCACCCAATAAGGAGTCTGAGAACGTCTGGGGGGTGGAGCTTGCATGCCTTGTGCCAATCAAATCAGCCGCGTTGCCTGGGGACTCACCTTTGCTCAGCGCTTCCCAGCGGAGAGGTGACGGTGGTTTTCCTTGCTGCATCCCCTTTGCCGGGTTGCTGCGCTGTGGGAACCACCGCTTGAGGCTTCGTTTGGTTGCTGGCTGGGTTTTCTGCCTTTGGCTCGGAGGGGCTCAGAAGTTGAACATACCTGTGCCCGGAAAATCCCTTATTTTGGCTGCTGATCCTTTATTTTCGAGGCTGCTGGTCCCTTATTTTCAAATCTGTAAGTTGACAGCTATGTCCAAAATGCAGCAGTCTGATTGGTCCTAGAACAATAGGATCCAAAATGCAGCAGCCTGATTGGTCCTAGAACAATATGATTCAGAACACAGCAGCCTGATTGGTTCTAGAACAATACAGCAGTATGATTGGTCTGTAGGCGCCACTCCAGGTGGAAGTGAATCCGCAACCTGATTGGCCTACAGGAGAATCCTGGAATTAGCCAATCACGTGCAGCCCATTGTGTAAATAATGTATATAAAGCAGATATTTGGGAAAAACTTTCATTCCTCACTACTATTGGCTGAATAAAGAGCATGAAATCCACACTCTGAGTATATTTCAGTAGGAATCATCCAATATGACGTCCCAAGAAGCTGAAGGTTGGGAGATTTGGGACAGAAGGAAAAAACGCTTCTTCATCCAGCAAATGGTTCAGCTGTGGAACTCGCTGCCACAGGAGGCTGCGATGGCAGTCCTCTGCCTCCACAGACAGGCAGTGACGCTTCTGAAGACCAGTTGCTGGAAACCGCAACTTTACCTTTCTAGTATAGCATGAGAAAGCTTGATTGCAATTTTCTTTCAAGATCAAACCAGTATTATTTTGATCCGTTGTTGGGGGGCGGCCCTAGAAGGCGTGGGGCCCATAGGCTGGTTTCTTCTCTTCCTATTTGGTAATCCGGCATGGTGAACAAGACTAGAGCAGGGAGAGATGTGCCCTGGGGCAGGATCCAAGGGCCAGGTTGAGAGGCCTCATTGGCCACGTTTAGCCCTCTCAACAAAGCTAGGTGGCATAGCTGTCAAGCGTCCCTTATTTGACGGGAAAGTCCCTTATCCCAGCGCCGTGTCCCGCTGCCGTCCCTTACTGATGACGTCCCTTCAATTTCCCGGGTTTCAAAGGAAGCAGCTCCTCTCCCTCCCTCCCTGCCGGCCAGGGAGGTGGGAGGCTCCAACTGTGTTGCTTGGCTGCCCGGCCCACCCCCCTCCAGCCTCCTCTCACCAGCCTCGGCCCCCGGGAGCCCCTCCCTGCCGGGATTGGCGGGAGCCTCAGGCCCTTCCACCGCCATCCTCCTCGCAGCCGCCGAACTGAGCGTCTCTACCTGGGGCTTCCCCTCTGCCCGTCGCCACCATTCCTGCTAGGCCATACCATGGCTGCGCCACCGAAGGACCCGGATGAGATGGGCAGCCTGGCATGGCCTATGAATTGCTGAGGAGCCTTGAGAGGAGAGCGAGGGCAACCATAGAGAAAGCAGTTCAGAGAGAGGAGGAAGAGGAGGAGGCAGAGGCGAGGACAGGTGTTCCAAGGGCTGCAAGGGAAGGACCGCAAACGCTTCTCCCATAGATTTGTAGTGGTAGACTAGCATAGATGGTCTGACCTGTGGGTTTACTTCGGGCACTATTTCCCCCCCCCCTCCTCCCGCCCCGTCAGATGGAACTGAGAGCTGCAGATGGAGCACGAGAGAAAAGATACAGAACTGCAGCAGCATCTTCGTAGCTTGGACTTTTTTTTGCGCAAAAAGTGGTTGCTGCTTGTAGTTATTTAATTGCAGTGTTTCATCGGCTGGTGTCTTGAGCAGCAACCTCTGGAAACGAAGGGCTAAAAACCAGCGCTGCTCTCCAAAATTATCTGGTCCCTTTTAACTTCGTAATTCAGCTGGTTGACTAAAATACCTTATTTTGGCTGCTGGTCTCTTATTTTCAAAACTGTAAATTGACAGCTATGCTAAGTGGACAAGTGATCTGACTCAAGCTGGCTTCTCGCAGGTGGTCAGGCGAGCAGAGGGCAAACAGAGGCGAGCAGCTTTTGCCAACCTGGTCTCACCGGATATTCTGGACTATTTGTGGTTATTTCCTCATGTTGAGAAGACTTTTCAGGCCCTATATCCTCAAGTATAATTATATTTAAGCAGAGTAGTCATAATACCACACTCTCCTCCTGCAGGTCCTTTAGCACAGAGGCAAATCAGTTTGTCTGGTGGCAGAGGGCACAACCGTCCTGGCTAGAGATCATTCACAGCACTCTCCTTCTCCATGAATCTGCCCCATCCTAAATTTAGCAATCCAGGTTGATGGCCATCCTTGGCCCCTGTGGCAATGAGTTCCATACTTGAACTGTGCAAAGAAGTACTTTCTTTTATCCTCCCTTATACCCGAAAGCGCCTGGGCACCACCCCATTCCAATTTGCACAGAAATGAACAGCTGCTAATGTAAATCCATAGGTGCAAATTCAGGGTCGGAGGGGAAACCACCATAGGAGCAAAGCAATAAAAATTATAATTTTTTGTTTGAAGAAAGCAGAGATCTAAGAGCTAGGATCAAAGACCTGAAGCTCATGGGGCACACGACCAGGCCACACAACACAGCACAGCACCACCCCAGTAGCATGGAATTTAAATTCAAAAGAGTTTGCGTACTTCACAAACATGATGATGAGTCATGAGAACATAGCATTAAGGATCAGAAGGTGCGTTAAATTGGATTTCCCAGGGGAACCACACTAGTGAGAAACTCCTGCCATAGTCTTATGCATGCAGCCAAACCAGTGGATCGGGGATAATCCATTATGGGCTTTACCCGATCTGCGCCCACTCGGACGTTTAGATTTACGGAACTGACACCTCTGCAAGCACTGCATAGTGTTTGTTCCACTCTTGCAAGAGATGGGATTTTCAATGTGGCAGCGCTGGACTTTGGAACTCCCCGCTCATTGACACTAGGCCAGCACCTTCACTCTACTCTTAAAATCGTAAGAAGGGACTGCTGGATCCGGCCGGCAGCCCACCTGGTCCAGCATTCTTGTTAGGCTGGCCTCAACCAGAGCCAGGGCTTTTTTGGCTGTGGCCCCGATCTGGTGGAACGCTCTGTCCCAAGAGACTAGGGCCCTGCGGGACTGACATTTTTCCGCAGGGCCTGCAAGGCAGAGCTGTTCCACCAGGCCTTTGGCCAAGGCACAATCTGACCCCCTCCTTTGGTAATCCTCACAGAACTCTAGCCCAATGGTTGCCATGAATTTGATTTTGAACTGATTTTAAAATGAATTGATTTTAGAATGCTGTGTTACTTTTATTGTGGATAGCCGCTCTGAGCCCGGCTTCAGCTGGGGAGGGTGGGATATAAATAAATTATTATTATTATTATTATTATTATTATTATTATTATTATTAGAAACCCGCAAGCGGGATCCAAGTTCAAGAGCCCTCTCTCTTCCTGTGTTTTCCAGCAACAGGCAGTCAGGAGGATTGCAGCCTCCAGCTGAGGAGGCAGAACAGAGCCATCCTGGCTAAGGTAAAGGGTAAAGGGACCCCTGACCATTAGGTCCAGTCGTGCCCGACACTGGGGTTGCGGCATTCATCTCGCTTTACTGGCCGAGGGAGCCGGCGTACAGCTTCCGGGTCATGTGGCCAGCATGACTAAGCCGCTTCTGGTGAAGCAGAGCAGCGCACGGAAATGCCGTTTACCTTCTCGCCAGAGTGGTACCTATTTATCTACTCGCACTGGTGTGCTTTCGAACTGCTAGGTTGGCAGGAGCAGGGACTGAGCAACGGAGTTCACCCCATTGCGGGGATTTGAACCGCTGACCTTCTGATTGGCAAGTCCTAGGCTCTGTGGTTTAGACCACAGCGCCATCCGCATCCCTGATCTTAATACTTTACTGCACTAAATGTTTAAATGCTGATTTGATTGTCCGTGGCTCTTCCTGCCACACTTGCTATCCTCTCCTGCCGCACCAGTGTGACACGCCACAGCCTTTGAGAACCACGGCTTCAACCTATCAGCTAACTTTTGTATCTCTCTGATGTGTAGACTGATATTCTCAGGTTGTGGGTTTAACCGTCCAGGGGTCAGAATAGAAGTGGAATTTTTTAAATATTATTTTTTGCCCTGCCCTTTTGGTGACATTTCAGTGATTTCTTTATAATGTTTCTGGGTCACTTCTAAGCTTGGCGTAATGCAAATATACAGTCACACACATATTGAACATGCATAAATTTGGTGTGGCTGCCTGTATTATGAGGGAGAGACTCTAGGTGCTAGGCTGGCAGGAGCTGGGACTGAGCAACGGGAGCTCACCCCGTCACGGGGATTCGAACCGCCGACCTTCTGATCGGCAAGCCCATGTGGCTCAGTGGTTTAGACCACAGCATCACCTGCCTCCCTTCACTTAAGGTGTAGGCAACCTTTTATCTGCATTCCCTACTTGGCAACTCCCTATAGAGTGGGTGGATCCCATAGGTGCCAACTCCCTGGGTGCCCGAGCGCCCACAGATTTCCCCGTGAAGCGGCTGGGTACCCAGAAATTTCAGTGCCAGGGTCATGCATGCTGCTTGGCTCCCATGAACCCAGGCACCCACAGTCACAGGGCCATGTTGGCACTCCTGATGGGTCCAAACCAGCTGTGAAAGAGACATGGTCCCCAAACTGGCAGTGCCACCCCATTCCCCCTTAACCCAGGGAAGAAATACAATGCTCAGGAATGGATCACTCACAAGGAGTTTTTGAACTCAATCTACAGACCACATGAAATTAGACCACATTTCCACATACAGTAGTACCTCAGGTTAAGTACTTAATTCGTTCCGGAGGTCCGTTCTTAACCTGAAACTGTTCTTAACCTGAAGAACAACTTTAGCTAATGGGGCCTCCTGCTGCTGCCGCGCCGCCGGAGCACGATTTCTGTTCTCATCCTGAAGCAAAGTTCTTAACCTGAAGCACTATTTATGGGTTAGCGGAGTCTGTAACCTGAAGCGTATGTAACCTGAAGCATATGCAGTGGCGTAGTGTGGGTTGTCAGCACCCGGGGCAAGGCAAGTAATTTGCGCCCCCTAACCCGTGGATTTGCGCCCCCTAACTCGTGGATTTGTGACCCCTAACCCTAACCCCCAGATGTTGCGCCTGGTGCGGCCGGCCCCCCCTGCACCCCCCACGCTACGCCACTGAGCATATGTAACTCGAGGTACCACTGTAATGTAGTTTGAGGCAAAGAAATCAGTATTCTAAGAATCTCGGCTTTCTTTAAAAAGCGAAACAAAACCAGCCTCTTGCCCTTACAATGGCACAGCAGGTTTCAAAGTGTGCAACCCACACTTGGAAAAATATTGATCACCAAACAGCTTTATTGTTGTTGCCTCTCACTAGGTCTTGTGGAAGAGGAACAAATTATTTAAACAAGCAAATATAGGCCAGAGCTATTTGCACAAACGTTTTGGATTCATCCTAGCAACAAACAATGGTCAGATTAACCGTTAAGCAAATTAAGCCCGTGTTTAGGGCGTCAAGGGAAGGGCGATGCCAAAGAAATTTTCCATTGCCAGATTTTTAACATTAAGGGTCACAAATTGCCCAGCTGAGTGTTCATTTTCTCAGTTGAAGTATATTAAAAATCCCAGCAGAACAACAAGGCAGGCTAGCTGGAAGTCTTATCTCTAAGTTTAGAAGCCGATGTGTTTTGTAAGATGAGTTTTGAGGACCTGATCAAAGACTTTGCAATTAGAAAAAGTAGCAGAAATTTTTTCAAATAGAAATAAACCAAAAATAATCATGGTTTTCCATCTGTTTCATTTTGAAAGATTATTATTATTATTATTATTATTATTATTATTATTATTATTTATACCCCGCCCATCTGGCTGGGTTTCCCCAGCCACTCTGGGTGGCTTCCAACAAAATATTAAAATAAAATATTCTATTAAACATTAAAAGCTTCCCTAAAACTTCATCTTACAGTTCATTGTTGTTTATGTTTTGAATTAGATATATATGGGGGGCCCCAAAAATCTTTTAAGGGCTTAATCCGGCCCTGTGTCAGATAAGGCATAGTTGTTAACTTTTTCCTTTTTTGTAAGGGAAATTCCCTTATTCCAAATAGGATTCCTCGCAAGAAATGGGAAAGTTGACAGCTATGCAAATAAGGATGCTCAGCCCCTCGGAGATCAGCCCAGCCACGGAATAGCTCCAGAGGCAACTCACACAAGCAAGCCAAGCCGCATACTTCACATCACCCCAGACAATAATCCCCAAGCACTTTAGAGCGCTTGGCCAATGTGATGACTATCTGGCAAAATCCCTTCCCTATTCTAAATATGCAAACGACTCAGAACTCCTCCTGGATTGGGATGGGAAGTTACCCACTGAGTCATCCCGAGGGAAATTTAAGTGGATCTGCACCACGGCTCAACATCCTGCCCTGGTTTAGTTAGTTCCCGGTTTCCCAGAGGAAGTAGGTGGCAGGTGGAGGGAGATGGGCTCAGAAAATGATAAGGATGTGCGGCTGGGGAGGGCTGAGGAGAGTGGCTGTGGGTTAACAGGACAAATAAAGGGGTTAACAGGTCACTGAAGGAGGAAACAGGGATTTTGGCTGTGCCCTGGAGTAACTGCTCCTGCCTTCTAATCTCCAGATATTTCAAGAATGTTAGAGGAGGCCAACTGCTCCCACCTAATTCAGCATCTTGTCCTCACAGCAGCCACCCAGATCAGGGACGGATTTTAACAACAACAACAACAAATTTTTATTTATACCCGACCCTTCCCGGTTCAAAAACCGGGCTCAGGGCAGCTAACTTTGGTAATTTTTTGGTAGTCTGGGGCTCTGAATGAGGTCAATATCTGGTGCCCCCAAATGGGTCTTCTCTCTCTCTCTTTTAATACTATTTTATTAATTTTAACAATAATAACAAAAAAAATAACCATACCTTAATCCTTAGATCAGGGACGTGGGTGGCGCTGTGGGTTAAACCACAGAGCCTAGGACTTGCCGATCAGAAGGTCGGCGGTTTGAATCCCCGCGACAGAGTGAGCTCCCATTGCTCCTGCCAACCTAGCAGTTCGAAAGCACGTCAAAGTGCAAGTAGATAAATAGGTACCACTCCGGCGGGAAGGTCAACGGCGTTTCCATACGCTGCTCTGGTTCGCCAGAAGCGGCTCAGTCATGCTGGCCACATGACCGGGAAACTGTACGCCGGTTCCCTCGGCCAATAAAGCGAGATGAGCGCCGCAACCCCAGAGTCGGCCACAACTGGACCTAATGGTCAGGGCTCCCTTTACCTTTAATCCTTAGATCAACTATATATACAATCCACAACAATTCCCAAACATGGGATTTCTAGAATCCTTTGACTCCCCTCTACTCCCCTTCTTGGTTCTTTTGTTTTACATTTAATCATGCACGTCCATGATCTCTTCAATTCGCAATACTTTCCAGTTTTATACATTCTTCATCATATTACAAGTGTTTTTCGAAGTTCTGCTAATGTATAAAGTCTTCCGTTTTTTAAACAAAGGTTATTTTAAGCATTTTTTTCAAATCATTATATATCATTATCCAAGCTTTTTTTAATAACCTGCCACCACATATAGTATCCTCTCAAATGGGTCCGAAATGGGTTTTCTCAAAATGATGGGTCTTCTCAATTTTGCGGCCCCCTCGACTCAGCAGGGGAACCACTCACACCCCGTGAAAGAATATGATCAAATTCAAGTATATAAATTGAATTGATCATCATCATCATCATTGTCCTGGGACGATGAATTTGAACGATTGTGCCTGCCATGAATTCACATTCATTCATTTATTATTACATTTGCTGCTCACCTTTCATATCAGGGGTGAGGAGACTTTCATAGAATCATAGAATCCTAGAGTTGGAAGAGACCACAAGGGCCATCGAGTCCAACCCCCTGCCATGCAGGAAACACCATCAGAGCACTCCTGACATATGGTTGTCAAGCCTCTGCTTAAAGACCTCCAAAGAAGGAGACTCCACCACACTCCTTGGCAGCAAATTCCACTGTCGAACAGCTCTTACTGTCAGGAAGTTCTTCCTAATGTTTAGGTGGAATCTTCTTTCTTGCAGTTTGGATCCATTGCTCCGTGTCCGCTTCTCTGGAGCAGCAGGAAACAACCTTTCTCCCTCCTCTATGTGACATCCTTTTATATATTTGAACATGGCTATCATATCACCCCTTAACCTCCTCTTCTCCAGGCTAAACATGCCCAGCTCCCTTAGCCGTTCCTCATAAGGCATCGTTTCCAGGCCTTTGACCATTTTGGTTGCCCTCCTCTGGACACGTTCCAGTTTGTCAGTGTCCTTCTTGAACTGTGGTGCCCAGAACTGGACACAGTACTCCAGGTGAGGTCTGACCAGAGCAGAATACAGTGGCACTATTACTTCCCTTGATCTAGATGCTATACTCCTATTTACGCAGCCCAGAATTGCATAGGCTTTTTTAGCTGCCGCGTCACACAGACTTTGGGGCTCCATGGGTCAAGGTGTTTATGAGGACCCAGCCTTGTGGGCCAATTTTGACCGCTGGGCAGGGCCGCTTGCCTGTCAATCACCTGACGTCTCACAGTCACCTCACGGTGACGTCTGGTGATTGGGCGCTTGGAAGTGTGCTTACTAAAAATATAGTAGGTTATAACCATATACGTAGTGCCTTTTTTCTGGGGGGACACATACCCCTAAACATTTTGTGAATCTAATGGGAGAAGAAACTATTTGTTTAAAAAAATAGTTTCTTCTTTAGCATGGTGACTCGTCTGTTCCGTTGCTACCCCCGATGGCGGCCTTTTGTCCATTTACTGTATTTATTTTTCCCAGTTTGAACTATAAAATGGCGATTTTCTTGAGTCAAAATGAGAGTAGCCCTAAACATTTTTTTAGGGGAAAAAAGCACTGCATATATGTATTTGGATAATAATAACACTTATATATTGATGTACTGTGGTACCTCGGGTTAAGAACGGCCCTGTTTACGAACTATTCGGGATAAGAACTCTGCAAAACTGGAAGTAGTGTTTCGGTTAGTGAACTTTACCTCGGTCTACGAACGGAAGCCAATCAGTGGAAGGGCACTGGCGGCGGGAGGCCTCGTTAAGGAAAGCACGCCTCAGTTTAAGAACGGTTTTGGTTTAAGAACAGACTTCTGGAACGGATTAGGTTCATAAACCGAGGTACCACTGTGCTAGACAAACATGTGGAATTGTAGTTTGCATATACAGTGGTACCTCGGGTTACATACGCTTCAGGTTACATACGCTTCAGGTTACAGACTCCGCTAACCCAGAAATAGTACCTCGGGTTAAGAACTTTGCTTCAGGATGAGAACAGAAATCGTGCTCCGGCGGCACGGCAGCAGAGGGAGGCCCCATTAGCTAAAGTGGTGCTTCAGGTTAAGAACAGTTTCAGGTTAAGAATGGACCTCCGGAACGAATTAAGTTCTTAACCCGAGGTACCACTGTATAATGATATAATATACCTTTTACTTTTTATTCCATTCTTAATTTATATATTTCATTCGCTTTTTATTTCCATTTTATTTTGTTCAGTTGAAATATTCAGTAACAACAACAACAACAAATATATCAAAAAGGGGATGGCATTGGGAAGTCAAGGACTCGCTTCCATTAACCTCCATCTCTGGGGGCATTGCCAGTCGGGCTGCCCCTAGATTTGGGGCCTGGGATGCTCCTGACCTGGCAATGCTAGCAACCAGGTAAACAGAGAGAGGCACTGAATCCCCCAAACTCCCGCCCCCTCCAATTGCTCTGGAAGGAGTTTGTGGAGCTGGGCTTCAGCTTGGGGACAGATCACCTCCTTTGCCTGCATAAGGTCACAAGTTCGATCCCCGGGGTCTCCTGATAGGGCTGGAAAAAGGCTCTGGACATAGTCCTGAGCCCCTGTCTAATTTCCATCAGTGAAAACCCCCCTTTCTCTCTGGCTATCTTCCCAACTGCTTCGCTCCATCCCCCTGCCTTCCAGTCCTGCCATCGCCCTCATCCCTCCCTGCTGAGATGCACCTGCCGCGATGGGAGGTCGCCACCCACGATGGAGAGATGGGTGGTCCATTTCCAGGTGCAGCTTGGCTTTCACCTTTGTACGCAGGGAGGATGGAGGAGAAGGCCTGTGTGTGGACGTACAAATATATATAAATGATCGCCTGTGCTGCAGGAGGTTACCTGTGTGAGTCGAGGCAGCGAGAGTGGGTGGGAGGACTTGGACTGAGCCCTGTCGCTTGGAGGCACCTGGGCGTAGCTCAGCCAAAAGGGAGACGAGCCGGTTCCTGGAGCAGATGTTTGCCTCACCTGCGCACCACACTTATAAGCCAGGCTCCCGGGTTCTTCCCGAAGCTTTTTCCGGCTTCTCTTCGCCCCGATCTCCCGAGGGTCCAAACGTGGGCAAGATGGAACAAGTGGGGATCTTCTCCTCCAAGCCGGCCGAACCAGTTATCTACAAAGTCAAAGTGACGACCGGGCAAGGTCTCCTAACTGGGACCTTTGACTCCATTTCCATCACTTTGGTGGGGACCAACGGGGAGAGCGCCAAGCAGCTTCTGAACCGGGTCGGAACCAGTTGTGCCAAGGGATCGGTAAGCTCTGGGGTTTAGCGGTTCGGGGAGAGGGTGGTCCGCCAACTCCCCATAACAAATAGCATCTCCTTTTGCAAACGTGTTTTGGATGACCTTAAGGGAGCTTTCATCTCTAAGCAGCTATGATTAAACAAACGACAATAAAACAAATTGCTTCTAAGTTTTTAATTCACGCGCGATTGACGATAAGCCACAAATGACAGCTCCGGGACCCAAACGAATTTGCAAGAGAGCTCAAATTAATACCCGGGTATCCTTTTGAGTCCGACGTTAAGCTTTCGAATCCTAATCGGAAAACTCGACCAAAGAACTCTCTCGTTTCGCTCTACACGTAGCAGCCGGAAAGGTTTGTGCTGAACGCCGGGTTTTTGGGGTGAAAAACGGGGGGACGATCTCTGGGTAGCTGCTTA
Source organism: Podarcis gaigeae (assembly GCF_964106915.1). Classification (NCBI taxonomy): domain Eukaryota; kingdom Metazoa; phylum Chordata; class Lepidosauria; order Squamata; family Lacertidae; genus Podarcis; species Podarcis gaigeae. Next base: position 5,555,932 of record NC_139689.1, on the reverse strand, counting down.
AATTGGGGTTTCATATGCAAGGAGTCTGCCCAAAAATGTTGAAGGCCTTTAAATCTAAATTGATTCAGCCTCGCTTGTGGTTACTGAGACTCGGAGCGGTGGCCTTCAGACATAGGGACCTAGGAGGCTGAATTATGCTGAGCCAGACCCGTGGTCCACCTAGCCCAATATTGTTTACACTGGCTGGCAAGATTTCAGATGGGACCTATCCCAGCCTTACCTGGAGAGGCTGAGGATTAAATCAGGGACTTTCTGCATTCTTTCTCCTCCTCTGATATTTTCACACGAATCAGTAGGAACCTTTTGACCCTCTTGCGCTAGTGTGAATGTTGTTAAGCAGAAGAGAAAGAGAGAGAGATTTTTAAATGGATGTATATTCTCTCCAATAAGGGACGTGGGTGGCACTGTTGGTTAAACCACAGAGCCTAGGACTTGCCGATCAGAAGGTCGGCGGTTCAAATCCCTGCGATGGGGTGAGCTCCCGTTGCTCGGTCCCTGCTCCTGCCAACCTAGCAGTTCGAAAGCACATCAAAGTGCAAGTAGATAAATAGGTACCACTCCGGGGGGAAGGTAAACGGCGTTTCCGTGCGCTGCTCTGGTTCGCCAGAAGCGGCTCAGTCATGCTGGCCACATGACCTGGAAGCTGTACGCCGGCTCCTCGGCCAATAAAGTGAGATGAGCGCCGCAACCCCAGAGTCAGCCATAACTGGACCTAATGGTCAAGGGTCCCTTTACCTTTACCTATTCTCTCCCATATAGATAAATAAAACCTATCAAAGTCAATGGGCCTAAGTTAACCACAAGGACCATGAATTCCAGTGGGGTCTACCCTGCGTGGAACTGATACAGCCCAGGAACTGCAAACTTGCCATACCACAAATAACTTATTTATTTATATTATTGGTTGCATTTAAAATTGTAGCGTTGGAAGGGACCGTGAGGGTCATCTAGTCCAATGCAAGAATCTTTTGCCCCACGTGGGACTCGAACCCAGAACCCTGAGCTTAAGAATCTCATGCTCTGCTCACTGAGCTACCTGGTGGGCTGTATCCCACCTTTATCTCTGAGGAGCTCAGTTGTGGCCTTAGTTGTGAAATGCAACTAACCATGGGTGATATCATCTGCTCAACTGGATTGTATGCGCAGACAGGGCACAGGACAAGGGTCTGCTAAGAGGGCGCGAGAGCAGGGTTGAGCTGCATTGACAAAGGGTAAGTCTAACTCTGCCGCCCGAGGCAGTTTGCCTCTGAATATCCCTCGCTGGGAATCGCAAGCCAGAAGAGCACACTGCTCTTGAACCTCAGGTCTTGCTTGGGGGCTTCAGAGAAGAGGCACCACCTGGTTGGCCACTGTGAGAACAGGATGTGGGACCTGAATGTAAGGAGCTAGCCCAAAGTTGCAGAAATGAACTCAGTAACTCACTGATGTCTAGAAACTTGGTTAGTCTGCATATTGGCAGGTGCGTCACTCGATTACTTCTCGCTCCCTGGCGATTTGATGACTGTAAGAAGTGACTCAAAGGCACATGGCAAGTTGCTTTAGATCACGCCAAGCTACTGACTCCTCAGACTGGTGGCGGCTGTCTGGATCGTGGCCGGAGAGAGAGACCTTCCCCAGGACCTGTTGCTTGGTGGTGGTGGTGGGCAGGGGGCTTTCCAGATGCGAATCACATGCTCTCTGCGACTGAGCGTTATGTCCTACCCTTCCATAGCTCAGTCAGTAGAGGAAGCCTTGATTAACTGTTGTTGTTGTTTAGTCATTTAGTCATGTCCAACTCTTCGTGACCCCCTGGACCAGAGCACGCCAGGCACTCCTGTCTTCCACTGCCTCCCGCAGTTTGGTCAAACTCATGCTGGTCGCTTCGAGAAGACTGTCCAACCATCTCGTCCTCCGTCGTCCCCTTCTCCTTGGGCCCTCCATCTTTCCCAACATCAGGGTCTTTTCCAGGGAGTCTTCTCTTCTCATGAGGTGGCCAAAGTCTTGGAGTCTCAGATTCAGGATCTGTCCTTCCAGGGAGCACTCAGGGCTGATTTCCTTCAGAATGGAGAGGTTTGATCTTCTTGCAGTCCATGGGACTCTCAAGAGTCTCCTCCAGCACCATAATTCAAAAGCATCCATTCATCGGCGATCAGCCTTCTTTATGGCCCAGCTCTCACTTCCATACATCACTACGGGGAAAACCATAGCTTTTACTATACGGACCTTTGTTGGCATAGTTAAAGCTCTGGTTTTCCCAGTAGTGATGTATGGAAGGGAGAGCTGGACCATAAACTACAGGGCCCAGAATCCTTTGAGAGAAAGAATGGGCTTCGAATGGGCTTTAAAGGCATAGCACGCATGCAACCCAACACTCCCGTGTTTATTGACTTCCGATTTTAAGCTGTTCCACAGGTATTTGGCTATGTCCAGTTTAAACATATTATTAAAAATCACCTCTTCACTCCTGGCAATAGGTAGGTAACATAAGAAACTGGGATTATTGTTTTGTTCTGTTTCAGCTGTTTATTTTGTGCTTTTTGTCTTCTGAACTCCCCTGAGATCTTTGAATGAAGAGCAGTATATAAATTTTAACAACAACAACAGAGTCCATCTGGATCAGGCCCATCTAGTCTAGCATCCTGGCAGACATCGATTACTGTCTCTTCCATGGGTTTGTCTAATCCTCTTATAACCCTTCCATAATGATGGCCATCAGAAATAATTGTAGGGTAATAATAGGTTGTATCAAATGTTAGTCCTACCGAGAGTATGAGATGGAAATCAATGGACATGACTAACCGGGGCCACTTAATTTCATTGGATCTACTCTGAGTAGGAGGGACGCGGGTGGCGATGTGGGTTAAACCACAGAGCCTAGGACTTGCCAATCAGGAGGTCGGCAGTTTGAATCCCCACGACGGAGTGAGCTCCCGTTGCTCGGTCCCTGCTCCTGCCAACCTAGTAGTTCGAAAGCACGTCAAAGTGCAAGTAGATAAATAGGTACCACTCCGGCGGGAAGGTAAATGGCGTTTCCGTGCGCTGCTCTGGTTCGCCAGAAGCGGCTTAGTCATGCTGGCCACATGACCCGGAAGCTGGACGCCGGCTCCCTCGGCCAATAAAACGAGATGAGCGCCGCAACCCCAGAGTCGGCCACGACTGGACCTAATGGTCAGGGGTCCCTTTACCTTTACCCTTACTCCGAGTAGGACTTAGTTGGATACAGCCCAATCTCAGAGTATTTACTGATGATGGCTCTTCAGAAATCTTTCTGGTAGTTGGATATGTTTTTTGGAAGTCTAACCTGATTGGCCTTTGTTTCCAATGGGATGGGTGAAGGAAAAAGGAGAGGTGTTGGAGATCTCTGGAAACAGAAATGAAGTTCACATTTGAAACTCACAGAATCTTTTTATATATATAATAATTTTTATTAATTTTAACATATAAATTATAATACATACCACAAAACTTCACCACTTATACAATCTTTTTTGGACTTCCATCAGCACCTCTGATGATCCACCGTTTTAACCACTTTTTATGCATTTCTTAAATTCATATTGCCTTTAATTATCTTAACTAACCATCCTCCCCTTTATCCATTTTTGCAATAGTTCCAATAATTCACCTCACAAAACTTCTTGCAAACCTACAAACATAGTCTGATCATCACAATTACTTTTCAAATAGTCTGTAAATTTACACCAGTCTTCTGTGAATTTCTGGTACCACCGATTTCGAATCTTTCCTGTTAGTTTATCTAGTTCTGCACAGTCCATTAATTTCATCCTCCATTCTTCTATCGTCGGTAATTCTTCTTGCTTCCATTTTTGTGGCAATAATATTCTTGCTGCCGTCGTTGCATATAAAAACAGCTTACATTCTTTTCTATTTATATCACTTCCTACAATGCCCAGTAAAAATGCTTCTGGTTTCTTTATAAATGTATATTTCAACATTTTTTTATCTCATTATATATCATTTCCCACAAGCTTTTCACTTTTTTACATTCCCACCACATGTGATAAAATGTTCCTTCTTTTTCTTTACATTTCTAACATTTATTACTAACTTTATACATTTTAGCTAATTTAGCGGTTGTAAATACCATCTATACATCATTTTCATCACATTTTCTTTTAAGGCAGAAACTCACAGAATCTTAGGCATAGTAGAGTTGGACAACTGCAATGCGGGAATTGCAGCTACACAATCGCCGTGATTCTCATGTTTGCATTCTGGACAACTCAAAACCGAAATGCTTTTGAAGGGGGATCCTGTCCATTTCCTTCACAAAAAGAGAAGGGGAAATGGCTGCATTCTTCAAGGGCATGCTGAAGGCATTGCAAGGGTTTCCTGTCTGTCTCAATGCAGGCGCTAATTGACTCAGCATCGCTGGTTGTGTTATCCGCCAATTACTGTTTTGGGGAAACGCTGAGTTTAATTTGGCATGCATTCTAAGCCCTTAATTGAATTGTCACAGCCCGTCTTCCTTGCAGCCGGTCTTTGACACCCGCTTCCATTCTCCTTTTTCCCCTTCCTTACGCCCACGTGCACGAACATCCACATATCTGATTACTCTCATCTTTCAGCTGACGCAACAAGGCACTTTGGGTTGCTGCTGTTGCAAAGTTCAGCCACGGAAATCTGAAAGAGGCTCCCAGGGAATACACGAATCACACCACTTGTTTTAAACTGTCTATGCATGGGTGCGTGATGGGGAAGAGAGATGCAAATACCGTATTTTTTGCTCTATAAGACTCACTTTTTCCCTCCTAAAAAGTAAGGGGAAATGTGTGTGCGTCTTATGGAGCGAATGCAGGCTGCGCAGCTATCCCAGAAGCCAGAACAGCACTGTACAGTGATCCCTCTTGCTGTTCTGGCTTCTGGGATTCAGAATATTTTTTTTCTTGTTTTCCTCCTCCAAAAATTAGGTGCGTCTTGTGGTCTGGTGCGTCTTATAGAGCAAAAAATACGGTAATTAGGAGTTTTTAAACTGTGCTTGGCATGGAGCAAGCAGAGAGAGAAAGAAGAGTTTTTCTGCCTTTCTCGTAACATCAACGAAGCTGAAAGTTAGGAGATTCAGGTCTGAATCTTCTTTCAGTGCATGTTTTAACTATGGAATTTGGACTGCTTGAAAAGAGAGTTAGATAAATCCACAAAGGGGAAGTCCAGTGCCGGATTTAGGTATAAGCTAAACAAGCTATAGCTTAGGGCCCCACTCTCTTGGGCCCCCCAAAAAAATTTAAAGGGAAAAAGATAACTGGATGCACATTTCCAAAATATAAGATACAAAGCAAATAAAATAAAACCTGCATACAGCAACAGTGTTTTGTGTTGTGTAGGCTCCTGGGATGTAAGTAATGGGCCCCGCCTGCTAGCCTGCTCCCTAAATATCACTGGTTTGCTCATTTCTGTATATAGAGTGCCTATATTCTGCATACGCAAATGGCTTTAGATACCTATGAGGTCCATAAATGACCATACAGGTAATGGTAAAGAGACCCCTGACCATTAGGTCCAGTCGTGACCGACTCTGGGGTTGTGGCGCTCATCTCGCTTTATTGGCCAAGGGATCCAGCTTCCGGGTCATGTGGCCAGCATGACTAAGCCGCTTCTGGCGAACCAGAGCAGCGCACGGAAACGCCGTTTACCTTCCCACTGAAGTGGTACCTATTTATCTACTTGCACTTTGACGTGCTTTCGAACTGCTAGGTTGGCAGGAGCAGGGACCGAGCAATGGGAGCTCACCCTGTCACAGGGATTCGAACTGCCGACCTTCTGATCGGCAGGTCCTAGGCTCCGTGGTTTAACCCACAGCACCACCCGCGTCCCAAATGACCATATAGCATATATTCAACACAAAAAACAGGGAAAATTTGTTGTTGACAAAGGACAGCTGGACATATAAAGGGCCCCATTACCTTCAGTAGCTTAGGGCCTCGTCAAACCTAAATCCAGCTAAGTCTATGAATGGCTCTTAGCCACGATGGCTGCTCTTGCGTTCGAATCCTGCTAGCTGGTTTCCCATAATGGGCATCTGGTTGGCCACTGGGAGAACAAGACGCTGGACTAGGTGGGTGCCATTGCCCTGATCCAGCAGCAGGCTCATCTTATAGAATCGCAGGCCTGTAGAGTCGGAGGGGTCCCCATGTGTCATCTAGTCTGACCCCACCCACAAAGCAGGAATCGCAACAAAAAACCCACCTGATTTTATGCTTTGTCTTGCTGCAGCATTACAGATCTGGAGATAGGTGCCCCAGCGTCAACAACAACGCGAGAGAGTCTGGTTTATTTATGGGCGCATGGACTTTTAAATTTGAAAACTTTATTACGTTTTACGGATTATGGGGGGAGGCGGAAATAGCATTTCTTCTGCTTCTGCTACGGCGGACATCACGAACTTTCTGGTACAGACCGGAGCTAATTTGACAGCCCTTGGACTGGTGATTTGAGGCCACCAATTTTCTCTGCTTAGCTAGTGAGTCAGTGTTGCTTCCCTGCCTGTCACATTGATGGGAACTGGCTTGGCGAGGGTGCAATCAGGGCACACATCTTAATGCGTTACGGACTAAATCACATGAATACCTGGAGATCTTTGATCTCTTTCTCTGCCATGCAAAGAGCTTGATGTACACGAGATAGCCAAGGCGTGTTGAGCAAACTCAGGTCTCGTGGCCGAGCAGTAAATCTGTGTGTGTGTGTGTGTGTGGGGCCGCTGTGGGCGGAATGAATGAATTTTGGTGGTACCACGGAATGCTCACCAACATTCCAGCTGCCATCGCAGAATGTTAATGGAGCACGATTGCCACGAAGGAAGTGGATATAATTTCGAGAAGTATGTCACAGAAGCGTGGGAAGGGCTGTGTGCTGTAAACAGGTCAGGGAAGTTTGGGTGTTGAGGGACTGCGAACCAGGAAGATATTTCAGCAGGATTCTGTAGTGGAATATTCATTCCACATCTACATTTGCTTGCATGTCTCTTCGGCAGGGGTAGGCAAACTAAGGCCCAGGGGCCGGATGCGGCCCAATTGCCTTCTAAATCCGGCCCACGGACGGTCCGGGAATCAGCATGTTTTTGCATGAATAGAATGTGTCCTTTTATTTAAAATGCATCTCTGGGTTATTTGTGGTGCCTGCCTGGTGTTTTTACATGAGTAGAATGTGTCCTTTTTATTTAAAATGCATCTGTGGGTTATTTGTGGGGCATAGAAATGTGTTCATTCCCCCCCCCAAAAAAATATAGCCCGGCCCCCCACAATGTCTGAGGGACAGTGGAGCGGCCCCCTGTTGAAAAAGTTTGCTGACCCCTGCTCTTGGGTATTTCCAAATTTTATCGGGCAAAATATTCCTGCATTGCAGAGGGTTGGACTATATGACCCTTGTGGTCCCTTCCAACTCTAGGATTCTGTGATCTCCTGGCAAGGCTGGGAGAGCTTCCTGTTTGAGGTCTTGGAAAACTGCTGCCAGTGTGTGTAGACAGTACTGAGTTAAATGGAATTCTACGATTCCACTTATTGCAGTTTTTTTATATATTGAGCTTCGGCCAAGGAGGCTTCAGGCCTTATGTGTGGATTTCCTTCCCTCCCTCCCCTCCATTTCGCCACCACAACAACCCTGTGAGGTAGGTAGCTCTGCCTGAAATAAATTTAAGGCTCGAGACCACACACACACAATTTCACAGCAGGAAAGTGGGTGGAAGATGGATCTTTCCAGTCTACGGGTTGGTGGACCAAGATAATTTTCTGCCTGAGGCGCACCAGCAAATGGGGACTTGCGCTACCAAAATCTCCACCTCTGCAGCACACACAAACACACCAAGCCAAGCTGCATTAGAGGCTATCCCAGGCCATAGCTGTCAACTGTCCCTTATTTGACGGGAAAGTCCCTTATCCCAGCGCCGTATCCCGCTGCTGTCCCTTATTGATGATGTCCCTTAAATTTCCTGGGTTTCAAAGGAAGCAGCTCCTCTCTCTCCCTCCCTCCCTGCCGGCCAGGGAGGAGGGAGGCTCCAACTGTGTTGCTTGGCTGCGTTGTTCACCCAATAAGGAGTCTAAGAACGACTGGGGGGTGGAGCTTGCATGCCTTGTGCCGATCAAATCAGCCGCGTTGCCTGGGGACTCGCCTTTGCTCAGCGCTTCCCAGCGGAGAAGTGACGGTGGTTTTCCTTGCTGCATCCCCTTTGCCGGGTAGCTGCGCTGTGGGAACCACCGCTTGAGGCTTCGTTTGGCTGCTGGCTGGGCTTTCTGCCTTTGGCTCGGAGGGGCTCAGAAGTTGAACATACCTGTGCTTGGAAAATCCCTTATTTTGGCTGCTGATCCCTTATTTTCGAGGCTGCTGGTCCCTTATTTTCAAAGCTGTAAGTTGACAGCTATGTCCCAGGCCAACCAACTTATAATGACAACTGAGGCCAAAAATCCCAAAAAGCACCTCTGCAAAATCACAACAACACAACTTGAATATCTAAAGAATTTGGTGCGCACTATTGCCTGCCTGATTCAGCTGCCTCAATCTACCTAATGGCAGGAGTGGCTGTCCCCAGCCTTAATTCGGTAATCTGCATACTACTCTTAACTGGTTCACAATAATTGCTTTAAGGCGGGAGCGGAGAACTGAGGTGAACTTGGATTAGGCCGTGTAACCGTTTGTTCACTGGCTGGCACCCGTCTGCCTCGGGAGACAATGGAAGATCATAAATTTATTATTTGCTTTTACAGATATCAAATTAAAACAATAGTATACTCAAATTTTTGAGATTCCCCTGAGTCTCCTGGCTTTCCTTCATCCCCTCCATGGACCCTACTGTCATCGTTTTCAACGGCGTATTATTTCATCCTCTATATTTTAAATCTGTCTGTATTGTCCAAAGTTTTCGTTACATTATAAAACTTAAAGGTTAAGGACCCCTGGACGGTTAAGTCCAGTCAACGGCGACTATGGGGTTGCGGCGCTCATCTCGCTTTCAGGCCGAGAGAGCCAGTGTTTGTCCGCAGACAGCTTTCCGGGTCATGTGGCCAGCAGGACTAAACTGCTTTTAGCGCAACGGGACACAGTGACGGAAACCAGAGCGCACAGAAATGCCGTTTACCTTCCCGCCGCAGCAGTACCTATTTATCTACTTGCACTGGTGTGCTCTTGAACTGCTAGGTTGGCAGGAGCTGGGACCGAGCAACGGGAGCTCACCCCATCGCAGGGATTCGAACCGCCGACCTTCCGATCAGCAAGCCCAAGAGGCTCAGTGGTTTAGACCACAGCGCCACCCGCATCGCTGCAAGTGTTATTCGAAACCTGCAATTGTTTTCATTTTTTTGCAGTGGTCTCTCAAATACATTGTACATCTTTCCCATTCTTTTTTGAAACTTTTGTCCTCTTGGTTTCTGAGCTTTCCAGTCTTTTTTGCCATTTTGGCGTATTCCAGCAATTTAATTTGCCCTTCCTCTCCTATATACGGACTTCATCTTCTTTCTATCTTTGGGCTAAAAGCATCCATGCAGTCGTCGTTGCATGCATGAAAAATCTTTTCTGCTCTTTGGGATCTTTGTATCTAGAATCCCTTTTTAAAAAGCTTCAGGTTTAATTATAAAAGCTATTTTAAATATTTTTTTCCCATTTCATTATACATCGTTTCCCAGAAGGCTTTTATTACATGTCCACCACATATGATGAAAGTTGCCTTCTTGTTCTTTACATTTCCAACAAATATTTTACTTGTCCTGTGCATTTTTGCTAATTTAGTAGATGTCAGATACCATCTATACAACATTTTCATATAGTTTTCTTTCAAGGTACAACACGCCGAAAATTTTAAATGCGTTTTCCATAACTTTTCCCAAGCGGTTAATTGAATATTATGTCCCAAATCTCTCACGCAATGTATCATTACTGATTTAACCTGTTCATCCTTTGTGTGCCATTCTAAAATTAATGTATACATTTTCAACAGGAATTTTACATTATTTTCTAACATCTTTTTCTAATCTTGAGGCTTCACAACTGAATCCTTTCTTTGTATCTGTCTTAAAAGTCTCATTTAATTGGTGATACTGTAACCAATCAGTTAATAAATGCCTTATCTCTCCAAAATCCTTCAGTTTCACCTGATGTTTTAATTCAATTAACAGCTCTATATAAGTCACTCATTCATTTCTCATATTTACTTTTTTTGGAGATATTGCTTCAATTGGGGAAAGCCACCATGGTGTTTTCTGTTCTAGTAACGGAAATTGATTTCCTTACTAGATTATTCTGAAAACCTTTATGTACTTTTGCTTTTTCATACCATAGATATGCATGCCATCCAAATCTATTATCATGTCCTTCCAAATCTAAAACATCTACATTTTCCAATAATATCCATTCCTGGAGCCAGCGGAGACAAGACGCCTCATAATATAGTTTTAAATCTGGCAAGGCGAAGCCCCCTCTTTCCTTAACACCTGTTAACAATTTATATTTTATTCTTGGTTTCTTCCCCTGCCAGATAAATCTTGTAATATCTTTTTGCCATTCTTGGAAGCGTCCAGCACCGCTGACCACAGGTATTGATTGGAATAAAAACAACGTTCTCGGCAATGCTTTCATTTTTATAACTGATATTCTTCCCCATAATGATAGGTTCATTCTTCCCAAAAATCTCTCAGTTTCTCTTTATCTCTATGTAGTTGTCTTTAAAAATATTAATATTCTTAGCTGTCAACCAAACACCTAAATATTTGACTTTTTTTCTCTATACATAAGCCCGTATTTTGTTGTAAGTCCTTTTTATTTTGTTCTGTCACGTTTTTCACCAAAACTTTAGTTTTTTTTTCATATAGCTTAAAAGCAGCTACCTGGCCAAATCCCTGGACCTTCTCCAAAACTTTTGGTACACTACTCTTGAGATGTTCCACTGTAATCACAAGGTCAAGGTAAATTTAATGCACATGACTCCCCCGCAAAGAATTCTGGGAACCGTAATTTTTAATTGCTGGGAACTGTACCTCTGCGTGCGAAATTTTGTGGGGTGGGCTGTGTGGGAAGCGCTTTACGTGACTGATTATTTATTATCATCATTTATTCAATTTATACACTGCCCTATACCCCCAGATCTCATGGCGGTTCACAAACAAGACCACAACATATAAAATCAAACCAAAAACAATAACCAATTTATTTTAAAAACCCCAAAGAGCCAAGGCTGTTGGCTTTCAATAAGATCAACCAAAGGCCTGGTTAAAAAGCAACATTTTTGCTTGGCACCTAATGAAGGCGCCAGGCGAACTTCCCTGGGGAGAGCATTCCACAGATGGGGAGCCACTGCCAAGAAGGCCCCGTTCTCATGTTGCCACCCTCCGGACCTCTCGAGGAAGAGGCACACGAAGGAGGGCCTCAGAAGATGATCTCAGGTCCGGGTAGCTTCATATGGGAAGAGGCAGTCCTTGAGGTATTGCGGTCCTGAGCCGTTTATGTGTACAATTGATCTGGATCGTAAGATAGGTAAAGGTAAAGGACCCCTGGACGGTTAAGTCCAGTCAAAGGCGACTATGGTGTTGCGGCGCTCATCTCGCTTTCAGGCCGAGGGAACCGGTGTTTGTCCGCAAACAGCTTTCCGGGTCATGTGGCCAGCAGGACTAAACCGCTTCTGCCGCAACGGGACACCGTGACAGAAACCAGAGTGCACAGAAACACCTGCTGCAGTGGTACCTATTTATCTACTTGCACTGGTGTGCTTTCAAACTGCTAGGTTGGCAGGAGCTGGGACGGAGCAATGGGAGCTCACCCCGTGGCAGGGATTCAAACCGCCGACCTTCCAATCGGCAAGCCCAAGAGGCTCAGTGGTTTAGACCGCAGCGCCACCCACGTCTGGATTGTAATCAACCTCAGGAAGGCCCATTTTGTCACACACACCCTCAAACCACATTGCCTCGCAACAGGAAGAAATTAAAGAGGTGAATTGATCCATTCTGGGAATACAGGGCCTGTTGGATTCCAGCCTGATTGGCAGAAGAACCCTGTTAAAAAACAATAGTGGCGCCTCTCATTGTTCAGTTGCCTTTATCGATCCACCCTGTCACCTGCTTCCGTGATGGGCAGCCAGGAGCCCGCACCCTGGAGATTCTCTCTCTCGCATGTGCTTCGACCCACGTGCCATTCCAGTGGCAAGTATAGTCTGGCCTGGAATTTGAAGGAACGTGACAGGAAGGCGTCGCTTTCCGGCTACTGTCAAGCGAAAGCGAATCCTCAGCAGCAACTCCAAGTTGACTCACGGCCGCGCGGCAAGGCTTGTCCTGGACTAGGATTGCGAAGGACGCCGGTGCTGGGTTAGGAGCTCAGGGCAGGAGCAAAACAGCTCTCCCCCCCCCCCCAAAAAAAGTGTGTTGTTGTTGTTCTGAAAGAACTGGATGTAGCCACACAAAATCAAAGCAGTCAAAATCAGGGCTTTGTTAGGCTTCCTTATCTACTCCCCCACTTTTCTGCTCTCCTTTTATTCTTTAACCCCTCCTAGGACAAGTCGTGAAGCTGAGGCTCCAAGACTTTGGCCACCTCGTGAGAAGAGAAGGCTCCCTGGAAAAGACCCTGATGTTGGGAAAGATGGAGGGCACAAGGAGAAGGGGATGACGGAGGACGAGATGGTGGGACAGTGTTCTCAAAGCGACCAGCATGAGTTTGACCAAAGTGCGGGAGGCAGTGGGAGACAGGAGTGCCTGGCGTGCTCTGGTCCAGGGGGTCACAAAGAGTCGGACACGACTAAACAACAACAACAAAGGCACACAGGGATCTGCTTTATATTGTTAACGGAGGAATCTGAGGGCTCCCTTGGACAAAAAACAAGGACACCAGCCAGGAATACCAGAGCAAAACAGCAGCTTGGTCTTTATTGAAGACTGTCGCGACAGGACTCCCACCTGCCACAAGGTGGAACAAGATGGAAGCCCCAAACAAAAGAGCTCCCAAACTTTTATTAGCTGCTAATCCCCTTGTTACACCCCCCACAAACTACATCACGGTTACATCATGAAAGGGGAGGTCTGGTGGCCTTAATCTGAGCATCCTGGACCCTGCCCCGTGGTTCTCCTCGCCCTCCACCAAACACCCATCAAGTGTAACAAAAGAGATCTTTACATTTCCCTGTTTCCCAGCCAAGTGACTCCCACCCTTTTGTCTTCATCTGGGTTTGTTCTTTCTGGAATGGCTACCTGTCTGGCACTCAGGTATCAGGAGGCCAGGGATTATCACTCAGGCAGAGGGGCTGCTGAGTAGCTGAGCTCACATGTCTATATGAATTTCTGAAGTTTTCCCAGTGAGCCAGTACAGAGATAACATTTATCAGTGAATTCTTACATTTGGTATTGTGCAGCAAAGGCCCTTTGAATAGATAGGAAGAAAGTGTGATGGGGTGTTTTGTGGGGACAAATCACAAAAGTCATAAATGTGATTGTGCTGGTTTTGGTAGTGGGCTGCATATGCATGATATCTGCTGGAGGGGCAACTCCCCCCCCCCAACCTATACATAAATTCCTGCAACAATATGCAGTCAGGTCACTGGTCCATTTAACTCAGTACTGTCTACACGGACTGGCAGCAGCTGTCCAAGACCTCAAAAAGAAGGCTCTCCCAGCCTTGCCAGGAAGATCACAGAATCGTAAGAAGGGACCCTGAGGGTCACCTAGTCCAACCCTCTGCAATGCAGGAATCTTTTTGCCCAGTGTGGGGCTCAAACCCACAGCCCTGAGATGAAGAGTCTTGTGCTCTACCGACTGAGCTATTCCGCAGGCCAGAGGACTGAACTGCTGCATGCAAGGCCCTGAGAAACGTCTCCTCCCCAATAGTTTTGAGATAAGATTCGTGCCCTAAGTTTTTATTTTGTCAGATGTAAAAAGTGTCCTGTTTACGGACTGTTCCAGTAAATCAATGGGATGTTTGGGGTCATGGTGACCCCCAAAACTGTTCCAAGGAACGTGGAAGGTGGTGGCTGACAGGATTTCCACTGCCCAACAGTGGAAAACAATACAAAACTTTAACAGTTCCGTGTGGTATAAGAACTTGTAGGCCTTTGTGAACCCTGAACATTTTTATTTAGTGTGGCAGGACTGTAATCTCTTACGTTTTAGATTTGGACACGCAAGAATTTATCCCTGTGTTGCCTAGAGAAATATGGGTGCATGATTTAGGATTCGGGTGCCATAACTCTTAGAATCCTAGAATTGTTGGAAGGGACCCCGGGGTCCTCTAGTCCAACCCCCTGCGACGCAGGAATCTCAACACACAACACACACACCCCAATTCAATTTGAAGCCCTGCTTCGCTTTGCAAATGCTCTAGCAGTTTACGATTACATCATTATATGCCCTGCCTGGTATTGCCGAGGCTAAGTAGATCTTTTATTACTGTTTATTTGTTTTGGTTATGCAAGACTCCGTTTAAAGAAGGAGTTAAAGAGTGTGTCACCCTAAGCGTTCTGCGTTGCGTGGAAGCAGCGTAAGCAGCGGGGAACCAGCTGCACGTTCCTCGCTTTGGAGAAAACATATACTGAGGTTGCATTTTCATAGCTTTCCACCCAAAAGTTTCCAATCTTCAAGGCGTCTTATGCTGTGGGCGTACAAGTTATTTAGTTGCAATTCCTGCATTGCAGGAGCTTGGACCCAATGACCCTCCACCCCCATCGTTCTGCCCGGACACTGAGGTCCAGCTCCGAGGGCCTTCTGGCGGTTCCCTCCCTGCGAGAAGTGAGGTTACAGGGAACCAGGCAGAGGGCCTTCTCGGTGGTGGCGCCTGCCCTGTGGAATGCCCTCCCATCAGACGTCAAGGAAATAAACAACTACCTGACTTTTAGAAGACATCTGAAGGCAGCCCTCTTTAGTTTTTCATGTTCAATGTTTTATCATGTTTTTAATATTCTGTTGGGATATTATTCTTGTTATTGTTGTTTGTTATTTATTATTACTATCCTGTTCTCACAGTGGCCAACCAATTTGCAATTGCAATCTGCCTGTTATTTGCAATCGCAGCCTGTCCGTTAGTACTGCAACTTGGCGTTTGGTGTGAGTTTTGCAATCACATTTTGTGGCAGAATCCATGCCAAGTTTGGACCAGAACTGAAATAATTCTGCCTTCCTTCCTTCCTTCCTTCCTTCCTTCCTTCCTTCCTTCTCTTCTTCTTCTTCTTCTTCTTCCTCCTCCTCCTCCTCCCTCCCTCCTTTCCTCCCTCAACAGGTGGAGGAGCACGAAGTCTTTTGTGATCATGATCTGGGCCCGATCCTGCTGATCCACCTGCACAAGGACCCTTACTCCTTCTTCCCCGAGAACAGCTGGTACTGCAATTCTGTCGAAGTGACATCTCCGCACGGTGAGGTCTATCGCTTCCCCTGTTACCAGTGGATAGAGGGTTACTGCACCAAGTCCTTCAGAGAAGGAGCAGGTGAGTATTCATCACTTCGCTGCCCCCCCCAAACTGTCAGTATATGGAAACATCACTGCTGCAGACAGCCAGATTGTTGACACAACATGATACCCTTATCTCTGGGAAAGAAGAATTTCCCAGGACCTTCACAGGCTGGATAAGTCTTTGTGAAGAGTGTAATTTGAAACCTTCCATTTGCACATGTTCAGGAAGTTTGTCAGACTTGCTGGAAGAACTGACCTGAAAGGACGTGTTTTTCTCCAGTGCTGTAATGTCAGAAATAAACATCATGTAAATATATTTCTGACTTATTTTCTTTCCCCTGCGGAAGCAGGAGGGAGGGGTTGTGCATTTTACCCACGCTTGGGAAAATGTCGCCTATCAAAATCTCCCTGGTCTGTCTGGATATCAGCCAGAGGAGGTTACCGGTATGCAAGCTCCGAGGACAGTGAGAGGGGCCAGCCTGTCTGGAGGGGGCTTGCAAACCAACACAAACATCCTGGCACTTGCTGGAGAGGCAAGCTCCCATCCCATAATGACATCAATGATTCATCCTGAAACGAGATTTGAAATTCAGAATGAGACTTTGTATGTTTGCTTGCTTGCTTTATTTTTGCAGACAACCCCCCCAAAAAAAAAACCCTCATTTAAATCAGATGTATTTATTTCGTTTTTACCTCCTGCTGAGGACCTCATAGCAGGATGCATGGGTGTGATTGACAGGGCCAGCTCAGCTGTTTGTTGCCGTCCCATTAGACTCTTCCTGCATTCGTTTATGGCTTTTATTGGGTAGGTGAGGAAATATATTAACTACATTTGATCCCGCTTCAGACCCATGTGCGTGGGTTGCGACAGAGGGAAAATGCGGCCGCAAGCCTTTTTCAAAGGACAGGGCTTTTTGCAGACTCTTTCACAAGAGAAAGCCCTCTCAGCGGAGTCTAAATCTCATTTTAAGCAGTTTAATTAAAAGCATAGAGATAGGCTGATCTCCCCCTTTTGTTTCCCTGTTTATCAAAGAAACAGGCTACAGACTGGAAACTAAGTTTATAAAATGTATAGTTTACTCACAGTCAAGCATTTGTCCTTAGCAGCAACAGCAGTGAAAGACTAACACAGTTAAAATACTTGTATTTACAGCAAAAACAGCCTCAGGCATGTTTGTGATGCTTTGAGCAGAAGTCCACTATCATGGCTGGTTGGAGAGAGAGAAATACAGCCGTACCTCGGAAGTCAAACAGGATCCGTTCTGGAAGTCCGCTTGAGTTCCGAAACATTTGACTTCCAAAGTGTGGCTTCTGATTGGCTGCAGGAAGTTCCTGCAGCCAATTGGAAGCTGCAGAAGCTCCATCGGATGTTCGGCTTCCAAAAGAACGTTTGAAAACTGGAACACTCACTTCCAGTTTTCGATCGTTGAGGAGCCGAAATGTTCACACGCTAACTAGCAAGAACGTGCATTGTTAGATTTGATTGCCTATCTCCCACATCCGTAAGGATGTGCAAAAAGTGGAGAAATGTGAAAAATTGGGGAAAGCCAGGGAAAGTGTAAAAACCACTTGACTTTTTTCTTCCTTTTGTGTACAGCCAAAACGCCAGCGGACGACACTCATTATCTCCAGCGGAGGCACCGCCGTGAGGAACTGGTGCTGAGTCATACAAAATATGGGTGAGTAGAGAACAAATTTACAGAGAGACTTACCTACCTACCTAGGACGGCCTACCTAGGACCCTCGTACCTATGGGACCGTCTCTCCCGGTATGCCCCACGGAGAGCCTCAAGGTCCATAAATAGCAACACCCTAGAGGTCCCGGGCCCTAAGGAAGTTAGATTAGCTTCAACCAGAGGCAGGGCCTTTTCAACACTGGCCCCGGCCTGGTGGAACGCTCTGCCTCATGAGACCAGGGCCCTGCAGGATCTGATTTCTTTCCGCAGGGCCTGTAAGACAGAGTTGTTCCTCCTGGCCTTTGGCTTGGAGCCAATTTGATCCCCTCCCCCTCTTTCTTTTTCCTTTCTCCTCCTGTGATGAGGCTGCATTTTAATATTTTAATGTTTCAATATTTTAATGTTGTATTTTAATCTTGTTTTTAAGTTGTATTCATTCAACTTGTTTTTATTATTGCTTGTTAGCCACCCTGAGCCCGGCCTTGGCTGGGGAGGGCAGGGTATAAATAAAAATTATTATTATTATTATTATTACCTACCTTCATTCCTCAACAGGTGGAGGAGCAGCAATGGTTGTTGCTGTTCTTGTTTTGCAGGAGGTAATCTTCTACCTTGGGCACTGGCCCTAATATCCGGGTATCTTCATCATATCATTACATGTGTAAATTTTGCTATCATAGTGTTTGAAATCTAACTACCCAGAAGTCTCCTTACATCAGGCATGGAAAACATGGTCAAACCTGAAGGCCACATTCACTTCTGGGAAAACCTACGGCAGCCACTTTTTCCTTTCCTTTCTTTCATAAAAATTATACACTTCTTGATTGTAAAAAAACAAACAAACCTCAAAATGGCATACAAAAAGATAAGGCAATAAAACCAAGATTTACAACCCTACTGTAACACATACAAAAGTTAAAATACTAAAACAGATTGAAGTTATCTGTCGGTAAAGTAAAGGTAAAGGGACCCCTGACCATTAGGTCCAGTCGTGGCCAACTCTGGGGTTGCGGCGCTCATTTCGCTTTATTGGCCGAGGGAGCCGGCGTTCAGCTTCCGTATCATGTGGCCAGCATGACGAAGCCGCTTCTGGCGAACCAGAGCAGTGCACGGAAATGCCGTTTACCTTCCCACCGGAGCGGTACCTGTTTATCTACTTGCACTTTGACATGCTTTTGAACTGCTAGGTGGGCAGGAGCAGGGACCGAGCAACAGGAGCTCACCCCGTCGTGGGGATTTGAACCACTGACCTTCTGATCGGCAAGCCCTAGGCTCTGGGGTTTAACCCACAGCCTTGTCTAAATAAGAACATTTTTAGCAGGCACCGGAAAGAGTAAAGCGAAGGTGCCTGTTTGATCTCATGAGTTCCAAAGTGTAGGTGCTACTACACGAAAGGACCTAGTTCTTACAAATGCAGAAAACAGGTATTGTGTGGCACCTGTAGCGGTGCCAGTTCTGTCAATCAAAGTGGTAAGCCGACCTTGTAGGTACATGTGGTGGGTGGGACCAGAGGCAAAAGTGGGTGGGACCACAAATTAAAAATGTACTTTTGTAGAGTAGATCTGTTGCCACACACACTCCCACAGCCCTCTTTGTCCTCCTCACGGAACGACGATTCCCAGAGCGGCTTAACAGTCAATCCCTTTTCCCAGGCAACTCTAGGAATTGCAGCTCTGTGACAGGAACAGACAGGGGCATAGCTGTCAAGCGTCCCTTATTTGGCGGGACAGTCCCTTATCCCAGCGCCGTGTCCCGCTGCTGTCCCTTATTGATGATGTCCCTTAAATAAGCTACTGAAGTTAATCGGGCCCTTTCTATGTCCAGCTGTCCTTTGTCAATAACAAATTGTTGCTGTTTTTTGTGTTGAATGCTATATGGTAATTTATGGACCTAATAGGTTTCTAAAGCCATTTGCACGCAACAAAATATGGATTTTATCAAAGTAATTGTTGATGCCTTACTTTGGCTGCTGATCCCTTATTTTCAAATCTGTAAGTTGACAGGGGTATCCTAACAACTTTCAAGATCCTTAAGCAGCCACAGTTCCCAGGATTCCTTGGGGGGTAGCCATGACAGTACAAAATGACATCCCAGCGCTTTGATCGCAGAGTGCAGATGAGGCCTGACAACGGGCCAAATCCTGCCTTCCTTCAAACAGCCGTCGTGCCCACCATCAAGCAATTCGTTCTGCACTCCTGCTATGTATTCAGTGGTCTGTGTTTGCCTGAGCTTGAATCTGGACTAAGGATTCTGAGCTCCTGGGTTCTGATTCGCTACATGATATCCAATCACAGAACGTTTCAGGATTTGGGTCTCTGCCATTGGCCCTTGAACTCGGAGTCGTGATTCGCAGTTTGGAAGTTTAGACTGCCAATCGCGTTGGGAGGGGGAGTGGCCCCAGGCTTTCAGAAATGCATATAAGCAGTTGCTTTGCCCCTGTTTCCGTTTCAGTGGTACCTCGGGTTGCATACGCTTCAGGTTACATACGCTTCAGGTTACAGACTCCGCTAACCCAGAAATAGTGCTTCAGGTTAAGAACTTTGCTTCAGGATGAGAACAGAAATCGTGCTCCGGCGGCGCAGCAGCAGCAGGAGGCCCCATTAGCCAAAGTGGTGCTTCAGGTTAAGAACAGTTTCGGGTTACGAACAGGACCTCCAGAACAAATTAAGTACTTCACCCGAGGTACCACTGTACGTGGCATGCGTGCGTTTGAGTTTAAAAGCATTATGGGCAGGGAGGGTTGATTTTCGGAACAACTTCACACTCCTGTGCAGTCTCGGCTGCTCCCAGCTTCTGATCTGTATCCCTGGCCTTTTCCCTGAACCTTGAAGCTCCTCTCCTCGTGCTTTGATCCTTGCTGCATCTCTGGGCTTTTTCCTGCTCTTCACTCGTTGCTGAGCCTGCCCTGGAATAAAGCCTGGCTATTTGACATACAAGGAAGGGCACTTGCCCTCATCCTTGGGCCGGAGACTGGGACAGGTGTAGCTTAAAGCAGTCGTCCAAATCCTTTCCTCTACATCTTTTGCCCTAATCTGCACCATCAGACCCTCAGGGGACATGAAACCACATAACGCTGGACTTACATTTATTAGAACGTCCCAGGGTTTCCTCCTATGAGCCACAGGAACGGCAGAGGTGCAAAGCAGATGGGCGACCTCAAAAGGCAAGACCATGGGTGGGCCAACTAAGGCCCGGGGGCAGGATGCGGCCCAATTGCCTTCTTAATCCGGCCGGAGGATGGTCCAGGAATCAGCATGTTTTTACATGATGATAATATAATGATAATAATTTCTTATTTATACCCCGCCCATCTGGCTGGGTTTCCCCAGCCACTCTGGGCGGCTTCCAACTGAATATTAAAAACAATACAGCATTAGACATTAAAAACTTCCCTAAAGAGGGCCGCCTTCAGTTGTCTTTTAAAAGTAAAATAGTTGTTTACTGCCTTGACATCTGCTGGGAGGGCGTTCCACAGGGCGGGCGCCACTACCGAGAAGGCCCTCTGCCTGGTTCCCTGTAATCTTACTTCTCACAATGAGGGAACCGCCAGAAGGCCCTCGGAGCTGGACCTCAGGGTCCGGGCTGAACGATGTGGGTGGAGACGCTCCTTCAGGTATACAGGACCTGTACATGAGTAGAATGTGTGCTTTTATTTAAAATGCATCTCTGCCTCACGGCATTCTGTAGGAATTTCTCATTGGCAAACACCGTTCACAGGACTGCCTGTCCATCGTTCATTCGTTCTCCCTCTCTCTTATCAATTTATCTACACAGGTGGAAGGAATACATCCCAGGAACTCCATATTGTGCCAATATCGATACAGACATGACGATGGAGTACAATATCCAGTACTCTTTCCCCAAAACCACTGCTTTTTTTGGGCGTGGGACCCTCGCGTAAGTCTTGCATAACCTGCCAGCACTTCTTTTTTCTTTCATTCTTTCCTTTGTCAAAATAAAAAAATTCCTTCCAGTAGCACCTTAAAGACCAACTAAGTTAGTTCTTGGTATAAGCTTTCGTGTGCATGCACACTTCTTCAGATACACTGAAACAGAAGTTACCAGACCCTTCTATATAGTGAGAAGGTGGGGAGGGGTATTACTCAGAAGGGTGGTAGGAATGGGTGATTGGCAGATAGCTGTGATGAGCCTGTTGACGACTCTTAATGACTGCAATAGGTCTTACAGGAAAAAGCAAGGGGTGAGAAGGTGAAAAATGGCTTTGTCATGTATAATGAGATAAGAATCCAATGTCTTTGTTCAGACCAGGTCTCTCCATGGTTTTAAGTTTGGTAACTAACTCTTTCCTTTAAACATCTTTATTGAAAGTTCAAAAAGTACATAATTATATGCGCCCTAAACATAAAGGTAAAGGGACCCCTGACTGGACTGGGGTTGCGGCGCTCATCTCGCTTTACTGGCCGAGGGAGCCGCTGTACAGCTTCCGGGTCATGTGGCCAGCAGGACTAAGCCGCTTCTGGCAAACCAGAGCAGCGCACCTTCCCGCCGGAGTGGTACCTATTTATCTACTTGCACTTTGACATGCTTTCGAACTGCTTGGTTGGCAGGAGCAGGGACAGAACAACGTGAGCTCACCCCGTCACGGGAATTTGAACCGCCGACCTTCTGATTGGCAAGCCCTAGGCTCAGTGGTTGAACCCACAGCACCACCTGTGTCCCATGCCCTAAACATGGCGAGACGTAAATAAAAGAGAGAAAAAGAAAAGGAGAAACCCGTGTAGAAGGGAAAATAAAGGGGGGGGGGACTATATTTTACAAGGTTGTTATTGTACTTCAGATCTTAACCTATTTCACTACTGGTAAGACTGGATTCCAAATATCGTTGTTTGTCCATGGCAAGTCCGCGTTAAATGCAAGTTGTTCATATGTTGCGAGCTTGTATACATCTTCAATCCAATAGTAGAAGGGAGGCGCACTTTTATTTTTTCCAGTTCATCAGTATCAGTCTTTTTGCTGTGGTGAAAGCACAGAGAGTCCACTCGTATTGTCTTTTTGTAAGGTTCCACGTGCTGGCTATATAGTTCAAGAGGATATTTTGCTCTGTAAATGTACGGTTGTTCCATACAGTTCTGTTAATAGTTTCAGTTAAAGGTAAAGGTAAAGGGACCCCTGACCATTAGCTCCAGTCGTGGCCGACTCTGGGGTTGCGGCGCTCATCTCGCTTTATTGGCCAAGGGAGCCGGCGTACAGCTTCCAGGTCATGTGGCCAGCAGGACTAAGCCACTTCTGGCGAACGCCGTTTACCTTCCCACCAGAGTGGTACCTATTTATCTACTTGCACTTTGACTTGCTTTCGAACTGCTAGGTTGGCAGGTCCAGGGACCGAGCAACGGGAGCTCACCCTGTGGCGGGGATTCGAACCGCCGACCTTCTGATTGGCAAGTCCTAGGCTCTGTGGTTTAACCCACAGCACCACCCGTGTCCCTGTTTCAGTTTCAGTTACCTTCTACCAAAAGTATCTGAAGAAGTGTGCATGCACACAAAAGCTCATACCAATAACAAACTTAGTTGGTCTCTAAGGTGCTACTGGAAGGAATTTTTTTATTTTGTTTCGACTACGGCAGACCAACATGGCTACCTACCTGTAACTAGAACTTCTGCCAAAAATCTTTCAATATAGAACAATGAAAAAACTTATGTTTTAGAGAAGCCTTGTCCCTATTGCATCTCGAACAGTTAGATACCATAGATAGCCCTTTTTTAAACAAACGTAACGGGGTCCAGTATATTGTAAATATTATTTCTTGTTGTATGAGCCTGTGAGCACTTCTTAAGCTGGAGATGACTTCGGCAAAGGAAGGTTTTATCTCCCCTGCTAGTCAAAAATATGGATTCAGTCTTAGGCAGGTTGTTTTGATTTCTTTAAGGCTCTGATGCCTCTGTGAGATACTTGGACCTCGGCTTGGTTGTTGAAAAAGCTGCGTACAAATGTTACATAATATAACCTATTCATTTCGGGAGGAGTGGGATGTGTGACCCTCCAAGTGTGGTTACACTCCAAACCCTATCGGCTTTGACCCTCAAGACCCCTGGAGATTGTTTTCCAACAATGCAACTTACATACTTTCCAACTTTTCCCCATTCAAAACTGGGACGCTCATCTTCCGGTTCGGGTTCCCAAACGAGTCACATGACCTGTGCCTTGCTCTCACCCTGATAAGGTACTTTTCGGGGCGACAGCGCAGCGCAAGGGCATGCTAGATTACAGCACCCAAAATGGCTGCCGAGATCTCGTGAGAAAAAACGGGATGTCCTGTTTTCTCCCAGGGCGCTTGGAAGGTATGAAGTTGGTGGGCATCGCTGTTTCTTGTGGCAATGAGTTCCCTAGTTGAACAATGCAAGATGTGAAGAAAGCCTTTCTTTGGTCTATTCAGCTGCCTCCCTTTGCACAAGACCTTGGACAGCAGCTGCCAGCCAGAGTTGGCAACACTATGGTCTGACTTTGTTCAAGGGCAGATGCTCCTCCTCCTCCTCTGTAATGGCATGCCTCTTCCTTTATAAGTTCTCTTTCTGCATCTCCTCCTCAGGCTGTTTGAGGCCAAAATGAAGGGCTTCCTGGACAAACCTTACTCCTGGGAGAAGCTTGAGGACATCCGCAAGGTCTTCTGGTTCTACCACACGCCTGAAACAGGTCAGTGAGGGCTGAGGAAGCTGCCTCTCTTCAAAGCAAACCCTTTCCATGAGAGGTCTGGAGGGTGACAATATGACAACAGGCCTTTTCGGTGGTGGCTCCCCATTTGTGGAATGCTCTCCCCAAGACGGCTCGCCTGGCACCATCATTGATGAGCTTTAGTAGAGTGACTCGGGAACTACAATTAATCTAGAATGTGGCAGCTGGACTGGTGACTGGATGTGTACAACACAGGTCTTAAGAGATCTATATTGGCTCCCAGTACGTTTCCGAGCACAATTCAATGTGTTGGTGCTGATCTTGAAAGCTCTAAACGGCCTTGGCCCAGTGTGCCTGAAGGAGGGCCTCCACCCCCATCATTCAGCCCCCTAAGGTCCAGCTCCGAGGGCCTTCTGGCGGTTCCCTCCCTGCAAGAAGTGAAGCTACAGGGAACCAGGCAGAGGGCCTTGTCCGTGGTGGCGCCCATCTTGTGGAACACCCTCCCATCAGATGTCAAGGAGATAAACAATTATACAACCTTCCATAGACATCTGAAGGCAGCCCTGTTTAGGGAAGTTTCTAATGTCAGATGTTTTTCTGTGTTTTTGTATTCTGTTGGAAACCGTCCAGAATGAGCAGATGGTTTATTATTATTATTATTATTATTATTATTATTATTATTATTATTACTATTACTATTACTATTACTATTCTAGGCAAAAGCGCTTCTTTTCCACAAGGCTTTCAATGATCTGTGTCTCTCCTTCTTCGCTTCTCCAGAGTATGTGTTCAGGCACTGGAAAGATGACGATTTCTTCGGCTACCAGTATCTGAACGGAATCAACCCTGTGTTGATCCGGAAATGCACCAAGATCCCAGAAAACTTCCCTGTGACCCAGGAGATGGTAGCCGGGCCTTTGGGAGAATCCACTACCCTCAAGGAAGAGTTGGAGGTTGTTCATTGCTCTCCTTATTGGCTGTATCTCAGAGCCACATTCGTGTGTGTGTGTTTGTTTGTGTGTGTCCCCTTCTCTATGCATAAAGGCAAAGGGTAAATGGACCCCTGACCAATAGGTCCAGTCATGACCAACTCTGGGGTTGCGGCGCTCATCTCGCTTTACTAGCTGAGGGAGCCGGCGTACAGCTTCCGGGTCATGTGGTCAGCAGGACTAAGCCACTTCTGGCAAACTAGAGCAGCGCATGGAAATGCCGTTTACCTTCCCGCCGGAGCGGTGCCTATTTATCTACTTGCACTGGTGTGCTTTCGAACTGCTAGGTTGGCAGGAGCAGGGACCCAGCAACGGGAGCTCACCCCGTTGCGGGGATTTGAACCGCTGACCTTCTGATCGGCAAATCCTAGGCTCTGTGGTTTAACCCACAGCACCACCCGCGTCCCTTGTCTATGCATATATATGTCTAAAATATCCATAGCCCACCTCTCTAGTAATAGTATCCAAAGCAGTTAACCAAAATAGCTCTAAAGAACCAAAAATGCTGCCTTCACCAGAGGAGTATTGAAATATACTCAGCTTCGAGAGTGGATTTCATGCTCTTTATTCAGCTCATAGTGGTAAGGAGGAATGGAAGTTCCCCCAGAATATCTGCTTTATATACATTATTTACACAATGGGCCCCACGTGATTGGCTAATTCCGGGATTCACCTGTAGGCCAATCAGGTTGCGGATTCATTTCCACCTGGAGCTGGATTGGGTGGCTCCTGTGGACCAATCAGACTGCTGCATTCTAGACCCTATTGTTTTAGGACCAATCAGACTGCTGCATTCTGGACCCTCTTGTTCTAGGACCAATCAGACTGCTGCATTCTGGACCCTCTTGTTCTAGGACCAATCAGACTGCTGCATTCTGAATCCTATCGTTCTAGGACCAATCAGACTGCTGCATTCTGAATCCTATTGTTCTAGGACCAATCAGAATGCTGAATTCTAAATCCTATTGTTTTCGGACCAATCAGACTGCTGCATTCTGGACCCTATTGTTTTAGGACCAATCAGACTGCTGCATTCTGAATCCTATTGTTCTAGGACCAATCAGACTGCTGAATTCTAAATCCTATTGTTTTAGGACCAATCAGACTGCTGCATTCTAGACCCTATTGTTTTAGGACCAATCAGACTGCTGCATTCTGGACCCTCTTGTTCTAGGACCAATCAGACTGCTGCATTCTGAATCCTATTGTTCTAGGACCAATCAGACTGCTGCATTCTGGACCCTATTGTTCTGGGACCAATTAGACTGCTGCATTTTGGATCCTATTCAACTCAGTACATAACAAGTATGATGGCAACTTTAGTCCAAAATGCTGGTCTGGGCTGACATCAGATGGGATTCAAACTTTCCTCCCTTCTCCAACCCGCTCCAACTCTGTTTTTCAGAAAGGAACCATCTACCTAGCAGATTACAAGTTGCTGGAGGGTATCCCAACCATCCAGGTGAACGGCAAAGAGCAATACATTGCTGCCCCTCTGTGTTTGCTTCACCAAAAGCCTTCTGGAGAAGTCATTCCTTTAGCCATCCAGGTAACGATTTAAAAACAAAACAAAACAGGCAAAAATTCAGCTGGAGGATCCCAAACAAGCTAGGAGGTTCCCCTCACTTAAGGGAAGTCAAAAGATATTCCATGAGATTGTTTTGATGAATATATGGCAAAATACTGCTCAAAAAAATAGATTTGCTAATATGCCTAGATTAAAATGTGAAGTACTGGATGGAAGGAAAATCAGCAAGGAAAGATGATAAGAATATACAGATGATTTGAGAAGGTTGTAGAATGCAAAGATTATTGTAAGTTGTATAGTGTGGAGGAAATTGAGTGGGGACAGAGGGAAGTGGGAGGAAGGAGAAAAAAATAATATGATGGATTAAGGAAATAGGAATGTAAATGTATGGGGGGATGGGGAGGAAATGGTGTTGGTTTTGGTACATCTGTATTGTAATGTGATATGTGAAAACCAATAGATAGGTAGATAGATAGATAGAGAGATGATAGATGATAGATAGATAGATAGATAGATAGATAGATAGATAGATAATGAAATATACTCGGAGTCGAGAGTGGATTTCATGCTCTTTATTCAGCTCATAGGGGTGAGGAGGAATGAAAGTTCCCCCAAAGTATCTGCTTTATATACATTATTTACACAATGGGCTGCACGTGATTGGCTAATTCCGGAATTCTGTAGGCCAATCAGGTTGTGGATTCACTTCCATCTGGAGCTGGATTGGGTGGCTCCTGCAGACCAATCATACTGCTGCATTGTTCTAGGACCAATCAGACTGCTGCATTCTGGATCCTATTGTTCTAGGACCAATCAGACTGCTGCATTCTGAATCCTATTGTTCTAGGACCAATCAGACTGCTGCATTTTGGATCCTATTCAACTCAGTCCAAGATAGATAGATAGATAGATAGATAGATATAGATAGATAGATAGATGATAGATACATGATAGATAGATATTCGATGAGGCCAAGGAGGCGGTAGATTCTTAGCACACAAGGAGTAAAACACTTAATTATAAAAGCAGCATAAAATACGCTATAAAAACATGAATAACAATAAAATTCAAAAGTCAAAAATCAATCAGATAATCCCCAGGGCTAGCTGGCTGAATTGGTCCTACTTGGGCCAGGGGAGAATTAGCTGTGGGGTCTCAGAGCGGGTGATCTTCATAAAAAGGGAGTGGGAGGGAAGAGAAGGGAAATAAAAGATCAGGCTGGATTCAAATTAAAGGCCGGGCGGAATAGCACTGTCTTACAGGCCTGACAGAAGGAGGTTAAATCCTGCAGGGCCCTGATCTCATGGGACAGAGCATTCCACCAGGTCGGAGCCATCACTGAAAAGGCCCTGGCCCTGGTGGAGGATAGTCTGGCTTCCTTAGGGCCCGGGACCTCTAAACTATGGCTATTCATGGACCTTAAGGTCCTCTGTGGGACATAACAGGAGAGGCGGTCCCATAGATATGAGGCCCCTAAGCTACAAAGGGCTTTAAAGGTCAAGACCAGCACCTTGAACCTGACCCTATACTCCACCGGGAGCCAGTACAACTAGATGAGCCATGGGACAGTCTGCCTTCTAGACCAGGGTTAGGCAACATAAGACCCGGGGGCCAGATCTGGCCCGATCACCTTCTAAATCCGGCCTGCGGACGGTCCGGGAATCAGTGTGTTTTTACATGAGTAGAATGTGTCCTTTTATTTAAAATGCATCTCTGGGTTATTTGTGGCGCATAGGAATTCGTTCATTTCCCCCCCTTCAAAATATAGTCCGGCCCCCACAAGGTCTGAGGGACAGTGGACCGGCCCCCTGCTGAAAGTGTGTGCTAACCCCTGTTCTAGACAGTCTGAAGACACCTTCCTTTGCTGTTGCATCTTTTATTCTATTGTGATTCCCTCTTCCAGCTGAGCCAGCGCCCAGGTCCCCAAAGTCCCATTTTCTTACCCACCGACGAAGAGTGGATCTGGACCTTAGCCAAGACCTGGGTGCGAAACTCCGAATTCCACATCCACGAGGTGAACACCCACCTGCTCCGTGGACACCTGATGGCAGAAGTCTTTGCGGTGTCAACACTGAGGCAGCTGCCCATGTGTCACCCCCTGTACAAGGTGAGAGAACCCAGAGGGGGTTGAGTTTGAGGCATTTAGCGGCCAGGGATATAGGGACGCGGGTGGTGCTGTGGGTTAAACCACAGAGCCTAGGGCTTGCCGATCAGAAGGTCGGCGGTTCGAATCCCCGCGATGGGGTGAGCTCCCGTTGCTCGGTCCCTGCTCCTGCCAACCTAGCAGTTCAAAAGCACGTCAAAGTGCAAGTAGATAAATAGGTACCACTCTGGTGGGAAGGTAAACGGCGTTTCCATGCGCTGCTCTGGTTCGCCAGAAGCGGCTTAGTCCTGCTGGCCACATGACCCGGAAGCTGTACGCCGGCTCCCTCGGCCGATAAAGCGAGATGAGCGCCGCAACCCCAGAGTCGGCCACGACTGGACCTAATGGTCAGGGGTCCCTTTACCTTTATGGGGAGGGATGTTTTCAACATCCTCTTTTATCTTTTGAAGGAAACAAACCGCGTCTGGGGGGAAAGGCTGCCTCTCTCAGAGGAGGCAGCGATGCCACCAGCCTGGATGGCTTTGAAAAAAAACTTTGCCCCCTCTTATATATATGAAAAAAGAAATTGTGGGTATCTCGTGAAGCTGAAATTTAGAAGATTGGGGACAAATAAAAAGTCCTTCTTGATGCAATGAATAGTTAAACTGTGTGGACTTGTTCCTGCAGGAGGTAGTCAAGGCCAACAATCTAGAAGGCTTTAAAAGAGGACCGGGCTAATTCATGGAGGGGGAAAGGGCTGTTGTCAGGGATTGGGCTCGAGAGGGGTGGGGTGGAGGGGCTACGAAGGAGAGAATCGGGGGAGAGCATGCTATGACTTCAGTTACAAGACCTTTGTCTCTGCGTACTTTAAGACACCCCCCCCCATCCTTACACGTTTTTTAGAGACAGGAGGTGGGCAGTGTGGAGGACTCCCTGGTCTTGAATGGGGTAACTGTGCCCCTGAAGGACCAGATGCACAGCCTGGGAGTCATTTTGGACTCACAGCTGTCCATGGAGGTGCAGGTCAATTCTGTGTCCAGGGCAGCTGTTTATCAGCTCCATCTGGTATGCAGGATGAGACCCTACCTGCCCGCGGACTGTCTTGCCAGAGTGCTGCATGCTCTAGTTATCTCCCGCTTGGACTACTGCAATGCGCTCTATGTGGGGCTACCTTTGAAGGTGACCCGGAAACTGCAATTAATCCAGAATGCGGCAGCTAGACTGGTGACTGGGGGCGGCCGCCGAGACCACATAACACTGGTCTTGAAAGACCTACACTGGCTCCCAGTACGTTTCTGAGCACAATTCAAAGTGTTGGTGTTGACCTTTAAAGCCTCAAAGGCCCAGTATACCTGAAGGAGCGTCTCTACCCCCATTGTTCTGCCCAGACGCTGAGGTCCAGCTCCGAGGGCCTTCTGGCGGTTCCCTCATTGCGAGAAGCAAAGCTACAGGGAACCAGGCAGAGGGCCTTCTCGGTAGTGGCGCCCGCCCTGTGGAACGCCCTCCCATCAGATGTCAAAGCGATAAACAACTACCTGACATTCAGAAGACATCTTAAGGCAGCCCCGTTCAGGGAAGTTTTTAATGTGTGACATTTTAGTGTATTTTTGGTCTCTGTGGAAGCCGCCCAGAGTGGCTGTGGGGACCCAGCCAGATGGGTGGGGTACAAATAAATTATTATTATTATTATTATTATTATTATTATTATTATTACACGTGCTCCCTTTCCATTCCACTCCAGCTCCTGATTCCTCACCTCCGTTATTCCATCCATATCAACGTGCTGGCCAGAACCTACCTTATCAGCCAAGGAGGTACCTTTGACAAGGTAAGTGGGAGACTCCTGGGACACCCTTGGAGGAATGCTTGGTGACCCCACCGTGGAATGCCTTCC
Source organism: Podarcis gaigeae (assembly GCF_964106915.1). Classification (NCBI taxonomy): domain Eukaryota; kingdom Metazoa; phylum Chordata; class Lepidosauria; order Squamata; family Lacertidae; genus Podarcis; species Podarcis gaigeae. The sequence goes on along the minus strand of NC_139689.1, from coordinate 5,525,792 downwards.
ACGCTGAGCCAGCTCTTCAGGCCCCAGGACATACGGTGATCTCTGTTCTTCCACATCCTACCCATTCGACCGCAGGGTGATTCACAGCTGACTTGGGGAGTCTTTTCTGGGGGTGCCTCTCTGTTTTGCCGGGCTCTGAGGGCAGTTTTCTGTTCTGGAAGTGCCATGCGTTTGAAGGCTGCCCGGTTTGGTTTAAGGATGCAGAACCCAAAGGAGGAGATTCAATGGGGAGATTTGAAGTTTCCTCCCAAGGGAGTGAGTGGGTTGAGCCACAGGCCTCCCTGCCAGATTTAAATGCATTGGGGATAGATCCCAGGTTAGTCTTCCTCAGAAGCCGATAGATATAGCTAACTTAAGCCTGTTCGTTTCAATGGATGTGCTCTGAGTACAACCCAATTTAGTAAAAGGTAAAGGGACCCCTGACCATTAGTTCCAGTCATGGCCGACTCTGGGGTTGCGGCGCTCATCTCGCTCTATAGGCCGAGGGAGCCGGCGTACAGCTTCCGGGTCATGTGGCCAGCAAGCCTAAGCCGCTTCTGGCGAACCAGAGCAGCTCACGGAAATGTCGTTTACCTTCCCATCTACCTATTTATCTACTTGCACTTTGACGTGCTTTCGAACTGCTAGGTTGGCAGGAGCAGGGACCGAGCAACGGGAGCTCATCCCGTCGCAGGGATTCAAACCGCCGACCTTCTGATCGGCAAGTCCTAGGCTCTGTGATTTAACCCACAGCGCCACCCGCATCCCACAGCCCAATTTAAATTATGTCAATACTTTCCTCTCTGTTTTTTGTAAAGTAGTATTTATTTGGTTTAAAAAATATATAAATTTATAACAAAATCAATTAAAAATCCGTATAAAGAGATTACTCTGAATCTCACCCCCCATCCCCTCCATGGGTCCTAATATCAATCAGTCCATAATACACATTTTTTTATCTATCTAAATTGTCCATAGTTTTTGCTACATTTGTTGTTGTTGTTTAGTCGTATCCGACCATTTGTGACCCAATGAACCAGAGTACGCCAGGCACTCCTGTCTTCCACTGCCTCCCGCAGTTACATTACAAGTGTGATTAAAATCCTGCTAATGTTTTCATCTGTTTGCAATGGTCTCCTGAATAAATTATTTAAAAATTCCCATTCTTTTTTAAAGTTCTTGTCCTCTTGGTTCCCGAGATTCCCAGTTAATTTTGCCATTTCAGCATAATCCATCAACTTGGTTTGCCATTCTTGGTCAAGATTGTTTCTTCCTTCCATCTCTGGGCAAATAACATCCGTGCGGCTGTTGTCGCGTACATGAACAGTCTTTTCTGGTCCTATGGGATCTCGGTACCTATAATTCCTAATAAGAAAGCTTCTGGTGTTTTTTTTTAAGCAAATGTTATTTTAAACAATTTTTTCATTTCATTATATATCATCTCCCAGAAAGTTTTTGTTACCTGACACTTCCACCACATATGACCAAAGGTACCTAAATTATAGCAATTGTTTCCAAGTCTATGGGAGTGTGCTGAGTCTATTGGGAGTGTGCTGAGTGGTCTCTCCCCCCACCCGTTTTCCGCCGCAGGCCATAGCGACCGGGCGCCGAGGGTTAGCTGTGCTTCTTAAAAAGTGCCTGGACAACCTCACCTACACGGATCTGTGCCTCCCTGAGGACATTGAGGCCCGAGGAGTCGGCTCGCTTGCCGATTACTACTACAGGGACGACGGGCTGAAGATATGGGATGCCATCGAGAGGTAAGAGAAACAGGATTCGCTGGGTGTTTTCAGCAGAATGGCTGGAGTCTTCTTCATACATCAGCCCCATGCCCACCTGCCTGTGCACGCCTGATCTCAAACTCTGCTCCCAGTTTCCAGAGTGGTTTGCCGCCATGTATGGGGTGGGGAGAGCTGCTACTCAAGAGTAAGGAATCAAAGCCCATGTAGTGCACAGACACAGACACGAATCCTGGGAATGGTAATTCCCGCCGAGCCCATATAACACCGGTCCTGAGAGATCTGCATCGGCTCCCAGTACGTTTCTGAGCACAATTCAAAGTGTTGTTGCTGACCTTGAAAGCCCTAAATGGCCTCAAAGGCCCAGTAGACCTGAAGGAGCGTCTCCACCCCCATCATTCAGCCCGGACACTGAGGTCCAGTGCTAAGGGCCTTCTGGTGGTTCACTCTCTGCGAGAAGTGAGGTTACAGGAAACCAGGCAGAGGGCCTTCTCAGTGGTGGCGCCCGCCCTGTGGAACGCTCCACCATCAGGTGTCAAGGAAATAAACTTTTTAGAAGTCATCTGAAGGCAGCCCCATTTAGGGAAGTTTTGTATGTTTGATGTTTTAATATTCTGTTGGGAGCCGCCCAGAGTGGCTGGGAAAATTGTTGTTGTTGTTATTGTTATTATAGTTCCTGCCTAATAGAGCTACAGTTCCCAGCACCCTTAAGCTCCTATGATTATTTGCAGGATGCCGTGAACTTTAAATGTGCTTTAAATGTATGGTGGGCACACAGCCTGTCTGGGGAGCCGGCCTAACTTCTCATTTTCCCCACAGCTTTGTCTCTGGCATCGTGGAACTGTACTACAAAAGCAACTTGTCTGTCCAGAGAGATTACGAGCTTCAGGCCTGGATCTGCGACATCTTCACAAAGGGCTTTCTGTCCAAGCGGTCGTCAGGTACTCCGTCAAACCCATTTCCTGCTGCTTCTTTTTTCTGCTCACTGTTTTCCTTCCTTCGGGACTTCTTAAGACAGCCCATCACACTTGGGGAAGCCTATAAAAGGTATCCACTTTCACTCACGCCCCTTAACTTAGAGGAGGAGCGCAAAACGTAACGCTGCCACACGGCTAACAATACCTCTGGTGTGCAGTCAGCTGCGATGCACCATTTCATGGAATCACAGAATTGTTGAGTTGGAAGGGACACCCAGGGTCATCTAGCCCAACCCGCTGCAAGGCAAGAATGTGCATTTAGCACGCACACCTGTTTTATTATGCTCTTCAGCCATGTCTGAGCCCCAATGCAGGTCACAGTGTGAAAACGCACAAAGGAAGCTGCAGTTAGATTGGGGGTACTTGAAGGGTGTTGCAATAAAAAAAAATAAGGTCTTATATATATAATAAATGTTCATAAATGTACCAGGCAAACACACATAAATATATTAACCACATGTCTGAAGCAGCACAGGAAAACAGCCCTGGAACCATTTTGACTCCCAAACTGACCAAATGATTTCTCTGCAAGGTCAAGGAAAATGGAAAAGCCTCCCCATTGTCTTTTCATTCACAAATCCTGTCTTAAGGGTATGTCTGTGTATGAATAGGGTGAGCCTGTGACCTGGCTCAGGAACTAAGCATTTATCATTACAAAATACTAGCCAGGCTCCCCAGGGTATCCAATCAAGTGAGCATTAACAGGTAACCTGCCAGACAGGAGGTAAACAACGCGCTCAGATTTCTGTTGTAGACTGCCCTTAGTGTGATGTAGGTATGATGTGTCTCGGGGTGGTCTTGGACTCCAGGGCTGGCAATTTAAAATGTCTATATAAGGGCAGGCACACCTGGGTTCGGGGTCCTCCTCCTTTCCTGCGTGTGAGGGGAGCACCCTGTTGCAACAGATCAATAAAGATCAGGCTTACTAGCTGCTTTGCTTCTCAATATTCTCTGGTTGGCCTCTGTTATTTTCTCCGACTGATGGAGAACCTGCAAAGGACTCTATAAGGGCAGATTTTTGTTTATTACAGTGTGTAACAGCAGAGTCTCTAGACCCCTGGCAGTTAAAGCTGTAGATCAGGTTCCTAGGCCCTTTCCTCCAGTTGATGGGGGGGCAGAAGGAGAAGCTGAGGGACTCTGAGTGACGAGATTTTTGTTTTGGGGGGGCAGCCAAATGTTTTGTTGTTTTTAAAGGAAATCAGAGTTATTGAGCTTTCCCCCTTGGATGGAAGCCAGGGAGTCCAACACTAGATGGCGCCAGAGCCAACAGCAGGCGGATTCTAGTTTGGTCTCTGTCCTTTTCCCTACTGAAGTTCCGTAACGCCAACAGCGCTGGAGCTATTTTGAAATAGCATTGTCTTTGTTTGTTTGTTTTTTTGTTTTTTCTTTATTTAGGTACGTAATTTGATATATAAACTTTGTATACATGTTGGAAATGATACCATAATATGCCCTGTAATGTAATATGATAGTGTATACATATGCGACATAAGAACGTTAATAAAAAAAGAAAAAAGAAAAAAAGTGGGACCCAAGATGCGTGGTTGGGTTAAATCCCAGGCTGGTGGGTTTGGGCAAAAGATGGCCGGGGCTTGGACTCGCTGGCTCTCATGTTCCCCTTCCAACGCTACAGCTCTATGATTCTCTGTTTGGTTGAAGATACCTGCTGTAAAGGACTTGTCCTCTCGCTTCTCTGCAGGAATCCCTTCCTCCATCCGCTCTGTTCCGGAACTCATCAAGTTTCTGACCATGGCGATCTTCACCTGCTCAGCCCACCATGCAGCTGTAAACACAGGGCAGGTAAGTGAATCTGCTCTTCTTCCTCGCCTGAGCAGGGAGTACCTGTGTCAGGAATGTTTGAAGGCGTTGATTTCCATTCTGAAACACTCTTGTCTCTTTTTTTGGTTTCACAAGTTCATTCAAACAAATAAAACTCTTAGAAATATTAGAATTGAACACGAGATTCTTCCGAATCTTTGGACTTCCCTCCGCGGGTTCTTTAAATAACTTTGTTGTTTAGTCGTGTCCGTCTCTTCGTGACCCCCTGGACCAGAGCACGCCAGGCCCTCCTGTCTTCCACTGCCTCCCGCAGTTTGGTCAAACTCATGCTGGTAGCTTTGAGAACACTGTCCCACCATCTCGTCCTCCGTCGTCCCCTTCTCCTTGTGCCCTCCATCTTTCCCAACATCAGGGTCTTTTCCAGGGAGTCTTCTTCTCTTCTCATGAGGGGACCAAAGTCTTGGAGCCTCAGCTTCAGGATCTGTCCTTCCAGTGAGCACTCAGGGTTGATTTCCTTCAGAATGGAGAGGTTTGATCTTCTTGCAGTCCATGGGACTCTCAAGAGTCTCCTTCAAAAGCATCCATTCTTCAGCGATCAGCCTTCTTTATGGTCCAGCTCTCACTTCCATACATCACTACTGGGGAAACCATAGCTTTAACTATACGGACCTTTGTTGGCAAAGTTAAATAACTTTATCAACTACATATTATAAGTTGATCCAAATTACAACCCTCCGTTCTATCCAAAGTCTTGGTGTCATTGCAGGAGTTATTTAAAGCCCGCCAGAGAGTTCAAGTGTTTAGTCTTCTTTTAAGTACATTCTATGTTTGCTCCATTCTCTACTGAAGTTCTATCTTCCTGATTTCTGATTTTCCCGGTCAGTCTTGCCATCTCTGCATTGTCCAATGATTTCATCTGCCAGTCCTCCCTCGTAGCTATCTTCTCATCTTTCCAGCTCCGAAACGTGCTGGTCACAGCGGTGCTTCTGTTCCACTGCAGTTCGACTTTTGCAAAATGCAAAAAAAAACAAAAAACCAATGCAATTTGTCTGGCTGCCTGACAAAAAAGATACTTTCTGATCTTTGGGGATAGTAAAACGAAACAACAACCGAAAAGAGGAGTGTTATGTTCTTCTGCTTTTAAATCAATAGATATGCGCTGAGTTTGCAGACTCTGTTTAACTTTCTTCTGTCCTCCCCTGGGCTGCAGTTTGAAATGGGTGCATTCATGCCCAACTTGCCATCGTCCATGAGGAAACCTCCGCCGGACGTTAAAGCCCCAGTGACCCTGAAGGAGTACCTGGACATCATCCCCGAGATGAACACCACCAGCCAAGTCCTCGCCGTCATTTGGGTCTTGCGGAACGAGAATTTTGACATGGTAAGAATGTCCAGAATGCGGCAGCGAGACTGGTGTCTGGGAGTGCCTGCCGGGACCACATAACCCCAGTCTTGAAAGACCTACATTGGCTCCCAGTACGTTTCCGAGCACAATTCAAAGTGTTGGTGCTGACCTTGAAAGCCCTGAACGGCCTCAAAGGCCCAGTATACCTGAAGGGGAGTCTCCACCCCCATCGTTCAGCCCGGACACTGAGGTCCAGCTCCGAGGGCCTTCTGGCGGTTCCCTCATTGCGAGAAGTGAGGTTACAGGGAACCAGACAGAGGGCCTTCTCGGTAGTGGCGCCCGCCCTGTGGAACGCCCTCCCTTCAGATGTCAAAGAGATAAACAACTACCTGACATTCAGAAGACATCTGAAGGCAGACCTGTTCAGGGAAGTTTTTAATGTGTGACATTTTAGTGTATTTTTGGTCTCTGTGGAAGCCGCCCAGAGTGGCTGGGGAAACCCAGCCAGATGGGCAGGGTACAAATAATAAATTATTATTAGTAGTAGTAGTAGCATATTACCAACTACAAACCTAACCTTGGTGCTGTCGACGGTGACCCTTTGCTGGCGGAGGAGCTTAACTTCTTCTTTGCTCGCTTCGAGAAGGAGCCACCTGAGACGCCGGTATTACAGCCACCAGCCCATAGGGGCCGCTCATTCACTGTAGAGGAGCATGAGGTGAGACAGGTATTGAGGATGGTGAATCCGAGGAAGGCTGCTGGACCTGATGGCATCACGGGAAAGGTGTTGAAGGGCTGTGCGGATCAGCTGGCGAGGGTCTTTACTAAGATCTTCAACAAGTCCTTACACCAGTCTATTGTCCCACCCTGCCTGAAGTCGTCAACTATTGTTCCTCTGCCTAAAAAATCCACAATCAGTAGTCTGAACGACTACAGACCAGTTGCACTGACTCCAATCATCATGAAGTGTTTTGAGAAACTGGTGCGCCGTCACATTATTTCCTGTCTTCCATCAACTTTTGACAACTACCAGTTTGCATACAGGGCAAATAGATCCACGGAAGACGCTATCACTACCACTCTCCATGCTGCTCTGTTCCATCTGGAGCAGCCGGGGAGTTATGTGAGGCTGCTGTTTGTGGATTTTAGCTCTGCTTTTAACACTATCCTCCCCCATAGACTGGTGTCCAAGCTAGAGGCGATTGGACTCTCCAACTCCACCTGTCTCTGGGTTTTGGACTTTTTGTCAGAACGTTCTCAGAGGGTTAGAGTAGGGTCACATATGTCCACAGCCCTTAGCCTTAACACCGGCTCACCACAGGGTTGTGTGTTGAGTCCCCTGCTCTATACTCTCTATACGTATGATTGTACAGCCATTTATTCCAGCAACAAAATCATCAAGTTTGCTGATGACACGACGGTGGTGGGGCTCATTTCAGGAGGGGATGAGTCCGCCTATCGGGACGAGGTGGAGCGGCTTTGTGCTTGGTGTGGAGAGAACAATCTGGCTCTTAATACGACTAAGACCAAGGAATTGGTGGTGGATTACAGGAAAAAAAAGGCGGACATTCAGCCCTTGTATATCAACGGGGAACGGGTGGAGAGGGTGGCGGAATTCAGGTTTTTGGGAGTGACTATCGATCAGGGCATGACTTGGAGCGCAAATACCACTGCTCTGGTGAAGAAGGCCCAGCAGAGAATTTATTTCCTCAGACTTTTAAAGAAGAACAATCTGAGTGAGAGACTGCTGGTGTCCTTCTACCGAGGCTCCATAGAGAGCATTCTCACATACTGTATTTGTGCCTGGTTCTCCAGCTGTACAGCTAGGAAGAGGAAGGTGCTCCAGAAGGTCATAACCACAGCCCAAAGGATTATTGGTCATCCCCTCCCATCTTTGGAAGAACTGTACGGTTCCCGTTGTCTTAGGAAAGCAAACAATATCCTGCAGGATGCATCTCACCCGGGACACAGTCTGTTTGTACTACTGCCTTCTGGCAGGAGATACAGAAACATCAAGTCAAGGACAAATAGACTGAAAAATAGTTTCTATCCAAGAGCTGTGGCCTTCTTAAATGCAGTAACTCGATAGTGTGACCTGGGAGTTTGATGGGTGTGGGTGTGGGTGTGGCTGGAATGTGGTTTGTTTGGTTGTTGTTGTTGTTTTGCTTTTGTTGTTTTTAAGGGATGGCATCTAATTTCGTTGCACTTGTGCAATGTTGCACTTGTGTAATGACAATAAAGAATCTATCTATCTATCTATCTATCTATCTATCTAGTAGTAAGCTGACAGCTATGTCTCAGCCTAAGCCACCAGATCAGCAATAAATCACATTTCACCAGTGAAGTGAGCTTGCTTCATTCAAAGCTCAGGAGACCAGGCCTAGTGAGCACACCCTCTTCATCCACACCTTTTATTTTGACAAAGTAATAATCATAAATAAATAAGAATAAAAATATGCGCATCCCGCCACCGAGACCACTGTAACTATCCAACCTCCCAAAATTTCAACACCTCTTGCGATGGTTTGACCTCTTTCCATTTTAACAGTACAAATTCTGCAAACATAATAATAATAATAATAATAATAATAATAATAATAATAATAATTTATTATTTACACCCCGCCCATCTGGCTGGGTTTCCCCAGCCACTCTAGGCGGCTTCCAACCGAATATTAAAAACAATACAGCATCAGACATTAAAAACCTCCCTAAACAGGGCCGCCTTCACTTGTCTTTTAGAAGTAAAATAGTTGTTTACCTTTCATGTCTCCTCAAAATCATTTCTCCTGCATATTGATCATGAATAGCTATATCCCACACCTCTTTATACCATTCATTCAACGTTCGTTCCCTACTAAAAAATCTACAACACTTAAAATATAAATCCGGGGACATTAAATGAAATCCAGGGACGGATTTTGTCCGGGGACAGATTTGTATATCCGGGGACCGTCCCCGGGAAAAGGGGATGTCTGGTGTTGTTGTTGTTTAGTCGTTTAGTCGTGTCCGACTCTTCGTGACCCCCTGGACCAGAGCACACCAGGCCCTCCTGTCTTCCACTGCCTCCCGCAGTTTGGTCAAACTCATCTGGTAGCTTTGAGAACACTGTCCCACCATCTCGTCCTCCGTCATCCCCTTCTCCTTGTGCCCTCCATCTTTCCCAACATCAGGGTCTTTTCCAGGGAGTCTTCTCGTGAGGTGGCCAAAGTATTGGAGCCTCAGCTTCACGATCTGTCCTGGACGTCTGGTAATAAACTAAAATGACCCTGCATCTCTTTCTCTGTTCCTGTTTGCAGAGACCTCTGGGGCAATACGACGACGAGCACTTTGTTGAGGAGGAACCGAAGCAGCTCATAACGGCTTTTCAAGAGCGCCTGGCGCACATTTCCGAAGAAATCAAGACCAGGAATAAGTCGATGAAGTTTCCGTACACCTACCTCTGCCCAGACAACATCGAGAACAGCACGTGTATATAGAAGCCGGGTTTTGCAGCGCAGCGCGTGCTTCCAGACCACACTGACTCTGCTGCGGTGCAGCCTTCTTCAACCCGGCGCCCTCCGGGTGCTCGATACTACAACTCCCACCAGCCCCCGAGTCCAAAACATCCGGAGGGCACCCAGTTGGGGTAAGGCTGCTTTTGAGTTTATGGAGAAACAGAAGCGCAGCCCCCCCATCGCTAGAGATTTCTTTGAGTGCGATTGTAAACACAGGGCAGGACCTCTGCAGCAGGCAGGCTCAGGCTGGCAGCATGCAACTTGAAGATTCACAGAACCCTTTAAAAAAGAGATCCACAAAATATAAAGTGCCTGTTTTGATTGGGGCGGCATCCTCCCTGGAGGAGCAGGGCTGCAGTTTGGGGCTGCTCCTTAGAATCACAGAATTGTAGGCAGATGACCTTTGGGAATCTCTTCCAATTCTATGATTCTGTGCAGGACGTATCAGGTTTAATCTCTGGCGTCTGACAGCTCCCAGCCAGTGTAGGCAGAAGTGATCTAGGTGGACCAACGGTCCGGCTCTGCAGAAGGCAGCTTCCTATGTTCTCGTGCAAGCTCAAGTCTGGACTACTGTAATGCGCTCTGCGTGGGGCTGCCCTTTAGAACTAGTCTGGAAATTGCAGCGGCTGCGCTCTTCCTTGCGGAGGCGAGCCCAGCTGAAGCTTCTCCTGCACGTTACATTTCCTGTATCATTTCATACCCTTCCTCACCCTCGTGCCGTAAAGGGATCAGGGGTTTGGAGAGGGAAGAACCACTTGCAGACAGCCAGGTTGCCGCTTGGCAGCGTGATTCGAACGCAGAGCTGTGTTTTCTTTCCATTTGGCAGTGGGGGGGTGGTGGTTAGAGATGTTTAGACAAAAAGGCATGGGGAGCTCATTAAAACACACACACACCAAAAAAACCAGCAAGCCAAACTCATTTCAGGCTGTGAAAGGAAAGTATGTCAATCCAGATTGCTTTGCACCTTAGCGGATTTTTCAAACAAAAACTCAATTTTCAAGCGTACGTAGTTTAAACCCGTTGCGGGCTTTGTGTCCCTTTGATTCCAGTAAGACTTCAAAATATTATTATTTTTATTTGTTAAATATGTATATTGCCCTTCATCTGAAGACCACGGGGCAGTTCACAACATAAAAATGCAAAAAAGAAACAAAACAATAACTCCCCACCCAGTAAGAGCTTGTGGATGCTGGATTGCGAATCAACTGCTTTCAGGTCAAGACAGAAAACACTTCTTAAAAAAAAAATCATTGCATTTTTGAAAACGACAGAGAAAGAATAAATTAAAAATTACACCTGAATACACAAAAAGAAAAGAAGAAAAGCAAATATTTTTTTTAAAAAAATACAATAATAAAGAGAAGAAAAAGAATTAATGATGTACACAAAATTGTTCAAAGGATACAAACCGTAATTTGAATATTCTACACAAAAGGCTCCCATAAAGAAATGACATTTATATTTCTTTTCTTCCCTTACAATCACTTGCTTTCTGTTCCAGTAAACTTGTTTGAATCCCTGTTATGTTAGTTGACTTCCCTCTATCTCTTTGCGGCTTTGACACTTCTCCTTGGTTACCAACAATCTGCATTCCTTTATTCAAATCAATTTCCCCCCCTTATATCTGCGAAATTAACCTAAGCACAACCAAGCATTATTTTTGGGACCATATTTAGTCAGGTAGTTTTTGAAGCAAGCCCATTCCATTTTGTTACCTTGTCGCCTGAGTGATGCTGTTTTTAAGCCTCTAGTAGGCATTTCTGCCACCAGCCGGCCAACTGTTGGTTGCTAGGGCAGCCTGTGTGTGTGTGTGTGTGTGTGTGTGTGTGTGTGTGTGTGTGTAGCCCTGCAGAAGTGTGTACACTAGGACCGTATCTTAACACACGTTCAACTGACATGATTTCAACCTGTGCATGGTTCAAATCCCACATGTTAAATGCAAGCAAGGCAGAGAGCTCAAGAGCTCTTTCTGTGTCAGGAAAACTCCATGCAGTTCTTTTTAGGTAAAGGTAAAGGGAGCCCTGACCATTAGGTCCAGTCGTGGCCAACTCTGGGGTTGCGGCGCTCATCTCGCTTTACTGGCCGAGGGAGCCAGCGTACAGCTTCCGGGTCATGTGGCCAGCAGGACTAAGCCGCTTCTGCTGAACCAGAGCAGCGCACGGAAATGCCGTTTACCTACCCGCTGGAGTGGTACCTATTTATCTACTTGCACTTTGATGTGCTTTCGAACTGCTAGGTTGGCAGGAGCAGGGACTGAGCAACGGGAGCTCACGCGTCGCGGGGATTCGAACCGCCGACCTTCTGATTGGCAAGTCCTAGGCTCTGTGGTTTAACCCACAGCGCCACCCGTGTCCCTACAGTTCTTTCTAGTAAGTACCATAATAATGATGATTATTTGTCAGCAGTTTGCAGAAATCAATTCTCTCTAAATGTGGTGACTTGAATTTACGAGTCAGGCGTCTCAGCAGAAGGGAGCGTTTTGGAGACTCTGCAGCTGCCCCCTGGGCTCGCTCGTCAACACTTCTGCTAAACAAGATGATTCTCTTCCTTAATTTATAACTAGTATCTTGTAAACTTTGGCTCGAAACTTGCGTTTGGCACTGCCTAGCAAAGTGCCGCATTTTTCGCTCTATAGGACGCACCGGACCACAGGAGGGGGAGAACAGGGGGAAAAAAATACTCCCCCTCTCTGCTCAACACCCCATCCATTTCTCCTCCTGCTTAGGGGCTGCGCAGAGAGGGAAAACTATGCAGCGCCTCTCCAGCGAAGCAAAGCAAAGTGTGCACCAACCCCTCTCGCTCTCCAGGCTTCAGGCAGCTATCCACCAGCCTTCCGAGCACAGCGGGAATTCCTGCTGCGCTCCGAAGGCTTGCAGATAGCTGCCTGAAGCCCCCGGAGCGCAGCCTTTGAAGCTTCCGCAGAGCAGCCGTCCGCAAGCTATAATAGCGAGACGGAGCGCTGCGCAGCGCTCCGTCTCCCTGTTCTGGCTTTGGCTTAGCCGTACAGCCTGCATTCGCTCTATAGGATGCACACAGATTTCCCCTTAATTTTTGGAGGGGGAAAAGTGTGTCCTATAGAGCGAAAAATACGGTACTCAGCCCAGCCCAGCTTCATGCAGCCTCACTGTTTAGGGGAGTTAGAACAATAAAACAATGAGATAAAACAATAAATGAAAACAACAAAACGAAGCACTAAAAGGAGTTTAGAAATAAAATGGAAGAGAGGATGGAAACAAATGCTAAGCGTTGGTTATAGAGCAGAAACTTGCCTTAGAGTTGGCCTTAGAGCTCAAAACCCAGCTTCAGGCATTCAGCAGCCATCTTCAACCCCCCCACCAACCCCATGCAGAAAGAGCTTTTCAGCTCTCTTCCTTCCTTGAGACCCACTCTGCATCCCGACTCCAGAAAGCGAAGGATGCTCGGGGGGGGGGGGAGCAGTCCAAATAGACATGCCATATTTTTCGCTCTATAAGATGCACCAGACCATAAGATGCACCTAGCTTTTGGAGGAGGAAAACAGGAAAAAATTAATCTGAATCCCAGAAGCCAGAACAGCTAGAGGGAACGCTGCATTCGCTGTGCAGCGATCCCTCTTGCTGTTCTGGCTTCTGCGAAAGCAACGCAAAGCCTCTTCAGGGCAGGGGGAACGTTCTTCCCACTAACCTGAGCACGGCTATCCCAGAAGCCAGAACAGCAAGAGGGATCGCTGCGCAGAGAAAACAACAACCCCTCTTGCTGTTCTGGCTTCTGGGATAGCTGCGCAGCCTGCACTCGCTCCATAAGATGCACACACATTTCCCCTTACTCTTTAGGAGGAAAAAAGTGTGTCTTATAGAGCGAAAAATACGGTATTTTTGCATCTGTGAGGCCCTGGGAACCAAACCCCTGAGTCAGATGCGATTGTACTGTGCAAGAAGCCATGTTGAGAGTGTTTGTGTGTGATTTATTCTGGATGTGCTCAGAGATTGCAGCCCAAACCCTCGCCTTGCCCCAGCCCTGAACTCTCGCCGATGGTCTTCTGCCAGAAATGTGATTAATGCTTGCGCTTTCCCTTTTTTCTCCGTTTCCCGGCATGCGAAACTCTGCTACCGTAATTCTCTCGAGGCCTTTGCATCAGCCTAACCTCGTTCCCCTAGCCTACTGTTTACCAAGTAATGTCGGAGGTTAAAATACACTGGGGGTTTTTGCCGCTGTCGATTTTGTACCGGTGTTTGTCCTATCGACTTTCTGATTAGCAAAACAATGGAAATGGAAGGTATAAAGTCTCAGGGCCTATCTAGCTCTTGTTTCCGTGGCTGACAAAAAGACAGGAGCACAGGAAAGCAGCTGGGACAGAGTCAGACCCTTCGTCGGTCTAGTTCAGAAACGTTGGCACACAACCTCAAAGCTCCTCCACCTATATATTTAGCATTCATCCTGATTTGATCACACAAAGTTTACGCAGAGGTTAGGTTAAATCCTGTCTTTCCTGAGCACTTATACTGATTTGTTTTGTGGGGAGGCTGGAAGCCAACAATTTTATTGTGAGGTCCTCAAAATAAAATAAAAATACATCTTCCTGTTAAACATTCTGCACTTTGCAGTACATTTGTTCATCATTTTCCAAACCACAAAAAGTTCATTTTTTAAAAAAAACATTTTTGACCCAGTTCCATTTCACAAACCTACATTTCCCAGAATGCACTGGGGAAGTTCGTTCGTCAAAGGAAGTATTGGTTTGGCGTCTCCAAAAAGGAACTAATTCTGGCCTGCATTTGTCCCTTTGCAAGCAAACGAGCTACAGTGGTACCTCAGGTTACATACGCTTCAGGTTACAGACTCCGCTAACCCAGAAATAGTGCTTCAGGTTAAGAACTTTGCTTCAGGTTGAGAACAGAAATCGTGCTCCGGCGGCACGGCAGCAGCGGGAGGCCCCATTAGCTAAAGTGGTGCTTCAGGTTAAGAACAGTTTCAGGTTAAGAACAGACCTCCGGAACAAATTAAGTACTTAACCCGAGGTACCACTGTAGTTTGGTTCATCTTCCGTTCCCAGTTCAAGACACGTTCATCCAAATGATCGCGGGAAAAGAAAAGAAAATTCAGCATTCAGAATGCTACAAAGATATCTCTCCAGAGAAATCCATTTCATTGCACATTGATGATTATTTGTGCTCATGGTGCTAAAGGGGTGGCCATAGACTCATAGAACTGTAAAAAAAATAAAAAGTAAAGGCAAAGGACCCCTGACAGTTAAGTCCAGTCACGAACGACTCTGAGGTTGCGGCGCTCATCTCGCTTTCCTGGCTGAGGGAGCCGGTGCTTGTCCGTAGACAGTTTTTCCAGGTCATGTGGCCAGCATGACTAAGCCGCTTCTGGCAAAACCATAGCAGCACATGGAAACACCGTTTACCTTCCCGCCGGAGCAGTACCTATTTATCTACTTGCACTGGTGTGCTTTCAAACTGCTAGGTTGGCAGGAGCAGGGACCGAGCAACGGTCAGGGATTTGAACCGCCAACCTTCCGATCGGCAAGCCCTAGGCTCTGTGGTTTAGACCGCAGTGCCACCTGCACCCCATAGAACTGTAGAGGACAAAAAAATCCCTGCACCCAGTGCTTTTTTTCTTTAAAAAAAACCCAAAAACGTTTAGAGGTACTCTCATTTTCCTACTCATATTGAAATACTGGCCTTCAACGAGGCCAAACTTAGATTCACAAAATGTTTAGGGGTATGTGTACCCCTGTGTACACCCCCCCCCCCGGAAAAAAATGAAGGAAATGGCGAAGCTGGCATTCAAAGCCCTTCCTATAATTTCAAAGGAAAAGGTTACCAATCCATTTTAAATTCTTTAATTGTGATGTTTCAGCAGCCAGCCATTTCGTAGGAAGCACATGGAGTGTTTATTCCTTTATTGTAAATGGAACCTTACACTGTCTACTGAGAAGTAAGTCCCTCTGTATTAAATGGAGCTTACTCCCAGGTAACTGGGTAAAGACCGCACAGCCTTCTTAAATCTTAAGCATTTTTACTCAGAACTAACTCTCTCTGAGTTCAGTCGGATTTTCTGGTATGCTCTTGATCATTCTTACAGTTTCCATTATTATTATTATTATTATTATTATTATTATTATTATTATTTCCAACCTTTCCAACCTTTCCCCCCTGACAGGGACTCAGGGCTGCTTACAGCTAAAACTTTATTTCATTCTATTTATCTGTGGAAGGTTTTTGCACGCGATCCCTTCCCTCACACATTTCCCCCTTACAACATTCCTGCGAGGTAGGGTTAGGCTGAGAGGTTGCACTTGGCTCAAGGTGACAGATGTGTGCAGCGAGATCAAACGGGAGAAGCCTAAAGTCCCTGTTTTCATCAGAGAAATGTTGGAGGCCACAAGCACCCCTTCTCCCCTCTCCCAGGAGTAGAAAGTGGGTATCCGCTTAAGAAATCGGCGAGATCCCGAGGCAAAAGCCATTCAGAAGACATTTGTGTGCGACAACAAGGAGCTCTTGAGTTTTGCAAAATGAGCACTCCCTTGTCAGGTAACTTATTCTGCCAAAGTCTTCCTAGGAATCTGGTGGCTTTGTGTACATTTGATCTGCCTCAGATCTACCCGCTACCCCACCCTTCTTGGGAACATATCAAGCTGTCGGAGGGCCCAGTTCCAGGCCATTTACATACTGTAAGCTCTTTCACCAGCAGAAGAAACAGGAAGAGATAAGATCAGTCATAAACTACCTGTTTCCCATCCCTTATCTCCCCATAAAATTCATTCCAGCCACAACAACAGCAGAGAGAGTTAACGAGCTTTCCCAACCACCCCGTTTATTGTGCTTTGATAAAAAGCTGTGCTCGCGATAGTATTATCAGGGCAAGTGTACAGAGGCCCTATTTCAATACAGTTTGTGCCTGCTGAAAATTCTCTATGCCATGAACGCTCCAATTCAGGGTTTTTTGGTCCCTTCTGGGTGTCAATAATGCAGTAACTTCAAGAAAACATCACAAAAGCTGGCTATTAAGCAGACGTTTGGTGGTTTGAGCCCATCCAGGGATAGCCGCATGCAGGATTCTACGATTCTGATATGCAGACAGTCCACAATAAATCAGCCATCATTCAAAATACAGTGGTAGCAGAGACATCACCTTGCCAACAAAGGTCCCTATAGTTAAAGCCATGGTTTTCCCAGTAGTGATGTATGGAAGTGAGAGCTGGACCATAAAGAAGGCTGATCGCTGAAGAATTGATGCTTTTGAATTCTGGTGCTGGAGGAGACTCTTGAGAGTCCCATGAACTGCAAGAAGATCAAACCTCTCCATTCTGAAGGAAATCAGCCCTGAGTGCTCACTGGAAGGACAGATCCTGAAGCTGAGGCTCCAAGACTTTGGCCACCTCATGAGAAGAGAAGACTCCCTGGAAAAGACCCTGATGTTGGGAAAGATGGAGGGCACAAGGAGAAGGGGACAACAGAGGACGAGATGGTTGGACAGTGTTCTCGAAGCTACCAGCATGAGTTTGACCAAACTGCGGGAGGCAGTGGAAGACAGGAGTGCCTGGCGTGCTCTGGTCCAGGGGGTCACGAAGAGTCGGACACGACTAAACGACTAAACGACAACAGCAACCTTGGTTCTCGAACTTAATCTGTTCCGGGAGTCTGTTTGACTCCTTTGTTTGAAAACCAAAGCACAGCTTCTGATTGGCTGCGGGAGGTTCCTGCACTCAAGCGTTGGACGTTCGTCTTCCAAAAAACATTCACAAACCGGACACTCACTTCTGTGTTTGCGGCGTTCGGGAGCCAAGCCATTACAGTACCAAGGTACCATTGTACTGTGAGACCGACAAAAATACAACAAAACGTTTTCTAAAACGGCAAGTGCAGCAGTTCCCAGGATTCTTTGCGGGAAGCCAGGACCGTTTAAAGCGTTGCGATACTGCTCTGAATGTATAGGGCAGGTTTTAACCATTTAGCGGCCGTATGCTGAGCTGGGGGCAGCTTCTGAGACATCTCCAAGGGCAGCCCCAAGTTGACGGCATTGCAGTAATCCGGAGGGGGAGGGAGGAAGGTTCAGAGCGGCAGGTGCTGCCATCAATCTGTTTGCCAAAGGTGGCTTATCTGGAAGAGTGCAGGCGAACCGACGGCACTTGGTCTGGTTTATTGACAGCAACCCCTGAAATGGCCTCACGCTTCAGTTCAACACATTTTTAATACAGCGTTACCTTGGGTTAAGTACTTAATTCATTCTGGAGGTCCGTACTTAACCTGAAACTGTTCTTAAGCTGAAGCACCACTTTAGCTAGTGGGGCCTCCTGCGCCACCGGAGCACGATTTCTGTTCTCATCCTGAAGCAAAGTTATTAACTTGAGGTACTATTTCTGGGTTAGCGGAGTCTGTAACCTGAAGCATATGTAACCTGAAGGGTATGTAACCTGAGGTACCACTGTACTTAAAAAAAATGAGCCTTGCAGTGTTTGGGGTCCCTTACGCCGTTTCTGCTGAGGGGGTGAGGGCTGGACGTCTGCCCCCCCAAGCCCTCGCCTGGCGTCCCCGCTGCACTCGGTGCCTTTCGTGAGAAAACACAGCTTTCACGAAAATAAACTTTCCCAAGAAAGCTTTCTTCCGCCGCAAGCCTGGAGGGAAGTGAAACAGGGTGACAGGACGTTTGTCTTCTGCACCCCCCCCCCCAATGTCACAGAGACAGGGCCCAGGAGTCACCAGGACGGACTTGCAGCTGGCCCCATTTGTGGTTGTTTCCTGGTTCACTGCCCTTGCCCTTGTCGTCGTCGTCCCCCTTTTGGGGAAGTCTTAGAGTGCCTTTTTACAAATCCTATCCCTGCTTGCATGCCACATTAATTTCCGGTGTGATTTCTCGAGGCGTGGCCTTGTTAATTTCATCATCATCAATCTTTATTATGGTCCAGAGGCCCAACAAATCATTACAAAACAATACACAATTCATACAGCCTACCTCCAGGTTAAACAAGCATTTTGTTCTTGCAACCACCAATAAAAACTTTGCCACTGCTAATGTTCTAGCGTTTGTCCGGTCTTCCAATAGGAACCTGACATAGTGAGCCTCTGATTTTCCCAGGAAAGGTACCAGCAAGGGTAATATCAGTTCAGCCCTGGCTTGCTCATATTTTGCACAGTGTAACAAAATATGTTTTATAGAACTGATGTCTTGAGCAACGAGCAAAGTCTGTCCTGGCAGGGAACTCCTCTCAACCTGCCATCCAACACTGCAGAAGGAAAAACGTTTAGTCTGGCTTTGGTGAAAAGCCTTCGATAGTTTGGTACTGTCAGGTTTTTAATGTAAGATGTTAACTTAAAGACATACCCATATTGTACTCCTACTGCCTGCGGACTACAGACTGTGTGTGATCGAGATTGCAAGTCACTGTGTCCATTATCCCATAATCTTTGCTTTAACGTCTTTTGGGCGCCTTCATAACCCAGGTAATACGCTTGGGGGGGGTGACAGACCAATAGAGGTGGCTTTTTTAGCCATGGTTTTCTGTTAATCTCTTGCAGCAAAACCAGCGAGGGTTTTTGTTGTTAACCTTTGGAACTCTCTCCCACAGGAGGCAGAGATGGCCACAAACCTAGGCAGCTTTGGAAGAGGAATGGGCAAATTAATGGAGGAGAAGGCTTTTGATGTCAGGAGTGGGTGACAGGAGCCGCTCAGCAATAACTCGCAGAACATTAGTTAACTCTCTTCGTTCAACAAACCAAAACAGCTCAAAAGTCCAGGCCTGGCGAGCACAGCAACTCTTCTCAGTCGATCTTGCTGTTATGTACTGAAGTTCTCACCCTGGGCCAGCAGGGGGATAGATAGTTTTCACTCAGGTCCACATATGCAAATAAGGAATTGAAACTGACGTTCAGTGATTGGATAGTTACAGAAAGTTGTTACTGTTGCTTTGTAGTTGAGCTCCATATAAGCAGGTTGGCTGAACCCTTCAGTTCAGTTCTGTTCTGGCCTGTGAATAAACAAGAGCTGTTTGAAGAATTGCTATGTCGTCTGATATGTTCACCCACAACTTAACACTTGCCCCAATGAGACTGTCCTTCCCACAGCTCTGAAACTCTCCTCCTCTCCCAGATCGTTGCGAAGCAAGCTGAGACTACATTGTTGTGCCTGCCTTTGCTCCTCCTTCTTCATACCTCTTCTGGTTCTGGGAGACCAGGACGGAGGGGAGCTAGTCACAGCAGGAGGGGGAGACCCCCCTGGCTTCTTCGCCAGCCTGCCTCACCTCTGCCTCTTAGCTCCCATCCTCTTCAGCCTCTCATCCAGTCTCCTCTTCTGCCTCTCATTCTGTTGTGTTTCCCCCCAAAAAAATATTAAGTTTTTCACAATTATAGCACCTATCAGAACATATAACACAAAAAGGAAGAAGAAAATAAAAATAAATAAAGAGTGCATCAAAAAGGAAAACAGTACAGTCTACCACCATAAAAGAAATAAACAGTAAAAGCAAACTTAATCCTTTAAAAGCCCATACTGTACTTATTTACATGTTTGTTCACTTCCTCTATTCCCTCCCTTCTGAATTTCCTTGTACAATGGTACCTCGGGTTACATACGCTTCAGGTTACATACACTTTAGGTGACACACTCCGCTAACCCAGAAATAGTGCTTCAGGTTAAAAACTTTGCTTCAGAATGAGAACAGAAATCGGGCTCTGGTGGCGCAGCAGCAGCGGGAGACCCCATTAGCTAAAGTGGTGCTTCAGGTTAAGAACAGTTTCAGGTTAAGAACAGACCTCCGGAACGAATTAAGTACTTAACCCGAGGTACCACTGTATCTGTATGTAACAGCTTTCCAATATCATTCTTTAGCCAAAATATTTATGGTTATTGTCTAATTTATTCCCTTTTCTTACTTTCTAACCCTCTTTTATTTAATAAATCCTATTTTAATCCTAGGCCTATTTAATCCTAAGCACTTTCAAGTGCTATCTATTTTTTTATATTACAATATTTATTGAAATAGTCTTTAAATTTCTTCCAATCTTCTTGGTATTCCTCTTCTTTCTGGTTGCAGATTCTTCCAGTCAGGTCAGCTAGCTCCGAGTAATCCATCATCTTCATCTTCCCTTCTGCCTCTCGTTCTGGACTGCTCTCTGCCACAGCCTCTTCCTGCTCACGGTGAGCTGTTGCCTCTTCAGCTTCCGGCACCTCTCCCCCCAGTCTGCTCCCTCTTCTCCCTCTGGCCATTCATCGTCATCCCACCACCAATACCCTGGCCTGCCCCATTCATAAATATAGGGTAGCAAAGGAATGCAACCGTTTCGGATTGGCTTCTAGAGCTCAGGTAGTAGGAGCACCTGCGTTTGTTCAGGGTTCACCCAGTGCGTTGCCTGAAGTCGGACGATTTGGATGTTGACTGCAGTGATCTAAACATTAAAGGAATCTTTCTTTTGAGTCTTTGTTCTCCAGCAACCGGGAGCCAAGAGAGCTGGTCTGTTAGGGTGCTGTCCCATTAATCTCAGCCTAACCCCAGCCAGTTTCTGTCTGCCTGCCTACCTTATTACACGCAAGCAGCCCAAGGTGGTGAAACTTGACATCACCTTCCTCCTCCTTAAGTCTCAATGTTGCCCTTGTAGAGCCCAGAAGAGAGGAAGATGGGGACCGAGCCGGAATCAGGTGGCCCTGCCTCTGGCACCACCCGCTGTTGGGCTCCCTGCCTTCCGACCTTTTGTTGTTGTTTAGTTGTTTAGTCATGTGCGACTCTTCGTGACCCCCTGGACCAGAGCACACCAGGCACTCCTGTCTTCCACTGCCTCCCACAGTTTGGTCAAACTCATGCTGGTAGCTTCGAGAACACTGTCCAACCATCTCGTCATCCGTCGTCCCCTTCTCCTTGTGCCCCCCATCTTTCCCAACATCAGGGTCTTTTGCAGGGAGTCTTCTCTTCTCATGAGGTGGCCAAAGTCTTGGAGCCTCAGCTTCAGGATCTGTCCTTCCAGTGAGCACTCAGGGCTGATTTCCTTCAGAATGGAGAGGTTTGATCTTCTTGCAGTCCATGGGACTCTCAAGAGTCTCCTCCAGCACCAGAATTCAAAAGCATCCATTCTTCAGCGATCAGCCTTCTTTATGGTCCAGCTCTCACTTCCATACATCACTACTTCTGACCTACCAGTCCCTATTTATTTATTTATTTATTTATTTATTTATTTATGGCGCACAGATTAAAATCTCCACTGCTCTGAAAGTGCTGCCATTGATGTGTTGCTGGCTCCTGTCTGTTCACCCAGGTGTTTGCGGGTTGCTAACCACAGGCTGCACAGATGCATTGGTGGTTCAGTGGTAGAATTCTCGCCTGCCATGCGGGAGGCCCGGGTTCGATTCCCGGCCAATGCAACATACATTTTGGGACCACAGAGCCAAGGGCTTGCTGATCAGAAGGTTGGCGGTTCGAATCCCCGCAACGGGGTGAGCTCCCGTCACTCGGTCCCTGCTCCTGCCAACCTAGCAGTTCGAAAGCACGTCAAAGTGCAAGTAGATCAATGGGTACCGCTCTGGCGGGAAGGTCAACGACGTTTCCGTGCGCTGCTCTGGTTCGCCAGAAGCGGCTTAGTCATGCTGGTCACATGACCCGGAAGCTGTATGCCAGCTCCCTCGGCCAATAAAGCGAGATGAGCACCGCAACCCCAGTCGGCCTCGACTGGACCTAATGGTCAGGGGTCCCTTTACCTTTAACCGCAGGCCTTGGTGGCAAGTGGCTGGTCTACTGCAGCTTGCCAGTGTCTGACTGCATTGTAGCTCAGTCAGTAGAGCACGAGACTCTTAATCTCAGAGTCCTGGGTTTGAATCCCACATTGGGCAAAAAGATTCCTGTATATTGCAGAGGGTGAGACCCTCACGGTCCTTTCCAACTCTGCGATTCTATGAAACAGGCTGGAGGAGGCTAGCTGAGGACAAACTGAGTTTTATGGGACGCTGGTGTCTGAATTTGACAAAACTTTGGGTGGATGCAAAGGGCTCCCGCCCCCCTTTATATTCCAAGAGACAGCCCTGCCACCATAAAGGTTCTTGCGTGTCAGGACAGTTTGACACGTCTTCCATGTAAACAAGGGCCGTTGTGAAACAGTTTTAAACAAAAGAAGAAGGAAAAAAACCCACACGCCTCAAAAGGCAAACGCATTTTGAGAAGTCGAGTCGGGAAAGGCAGTGGAAAATAATGCTTGTCTGAGCAGGCCGGGTAACATATAACCAGATGCAAGTTGCTCATTGAATTTTGCTTAGTGTTGGGGCCTGGTTTTGGGAAGAGAGAGAGAGAGAGAGAGAGAGAGAGAGAGTGCTTTGACGTTTGATGCTTTCCTTGAACACCTGGCCTCAGGTATCGGTTGTGGCTCTTCGCCTGGGTGAGATCTCTGCCATCCCTGAGAAGCAGCTTGACTGCAGGCAACTGTAGCCTGCCCAGGTGCTGCCCACTGGGGGCCGGCTCTGCTATTAGGCAGGAGGAGGCCGCACGCACGCCGTACATTTCAAGAACCCTTAGACCACTTTAAACCGGTTCCCCCCGAATAATCCTGGGAACTGTAGTTTAAGGGTGTGAAATATACTCGGAGTCGAGAGTGGATTTTGTGCTCTTTATTCAGCTCATAGTGGTGAGGAGGAATGAAAGTCCCCTCAAAGTATCTGCTTTATATACATTATTTACACAATGGGCTGCACGTGATTGGCTAATTCCGGGATTCACCTGTAGGCCAATCAGGTTGTGGATTCACTTCCATCTGGAGCTGGATTGGGTGGCTCCTGCAGACCAATCATACTGCTGCATTGTTCTAGGACCAATCAAACGGCTGCATTCTGAATCCTATTGTTCTAGGACCAATCAGACTGCTGCATTTTGGATCCTATTCAACTCAGTAAATAACAGGGTGCTTAAGAGTTGTAGGGAGGAGAGCCTATACCCCTCGCAGAGCTGCTACAACTGTCAGCGTGGTTTAAGGAGAAATCCCTCTTCCCAGGGAACTCTGGGAAATGTAGCTCTGCGAAAGGACTCCTAACAAACCACAGTTCCCAGGATGCTCTGGGGGAAGCCATAGACAGTTGGGTCAGCCAACTTTTTCAGCAGGGGGACGGTCCACTGTCCTTCAGACCTTGTGGGGGGCGGGGCGGACTATATTTTGAAAAAATAAATAAATGAGGAAATTCCTGTGCCCCACAAACATCCCAGAGATGCATTTTAAATAAAAGGACACATTCTACTCATGTAAAAATACGCTGATTCCCAAACCGTCCGCAGGCCGGATTGGGAAGGCGATTGGGCCGGATCCAGCCCCCGGGCCTTAGTTTGCCTACCCATGGCTTAAAGTGTCAGAATGCTGCTTTCACATGCGTCCCTCAGACGGGGACTGAGAACAAGCCAAATGCCAGCTTCCTTCAAAAAGCCACGGTGTCTGCCATCCGAAAATAGTTGATAAGAACCCTGGGATAAGAACTCTGGGAACATGGAGACTTGAGGAGGTTGAAGCAGGCAGGAGGAGCTGGCTGAGATTGGTGGGGCACTGCCTCATTTTATGTACAGTGGTACCTCGGGTTAAGTACTTAATTTGTTCCAGAGGTTCGTTCTTAACCTGAAACTGTTCTTAACCTGAAGCACCACTTTAGCTAATGGGGCCTCCTGGCAGTGGCGTAGCGTGGGTTGTCAGCACCTGGGGCAAGGCAAGTAATTTGTGCCCCCTAACCCGTGGATTTGCGCCCCCTAACCCTAACCCCCAGATGTTGCACCCAGTGCAGCCGGCCCCCCCTGCACCCCCCACGCTACGCCACTGCCTCCTGCTGCCGCTGCGCCGCCGGAGCACGATTTCTGTTCTCATCCTGAAGCAAAGTTCTTAACCTGAAGCACTATTTCTGGGTTAGCAGAGTCTGTAACCTGAAGCGTATGTAACCTGAGGTACCACTGTATTTTGATTTGATCTGATTGATTACAAACACATATTTGTTCTTCCAAGGAGCTCACGATTCTCCGCCTTTATACCTCACAACAACCCTGTGAGGTAGACTAAGTTGAGAAGCAGTGACCGGCCCTGACGCCACCCAGAGAGCGGATTCAAACCCTGGCCTCTCCCGGGCCCTGATCCGAAATTCAAACCGTTGCAGCCCCCAGTCTCTGTTGGTGGGGCGCCTGATCCTGTTCAGTTTAAAAAACAAACCAGGCAGGAGCTGTACAATTTCTCAACCTCTTGCAGACATTTCAGGAAGATGCTTTTGTCCACCCAAAAGACAAGGACCTCAGGCTGACCTCTGCGGTCCAGCGCTCAGCAGTTCCCTCTTTCGCAGACCGGGAAATCGGAACCACGCCGCCACGGACTGCAGTCGTGGCTCCTTTTGTGGCAAGGCCACCTGCCATTTCTGCCCCTCGGTGGCTTCCTGTTCCTCGCCCTGCCGTACAAATCCACACCTGCCCTGCCGATCCTTCTGACAGACCCAGTTTCCTGGAGCAAGACAGGGTTGTGGGCACCTCGTTCCTTGAATCCACAAGGGCCCCCGCCTCAGTTTTTCTTCCCACCTCGTGGCCTGGAATCCAGGGCCTGCTGGTCGGCCAATTGGTGCTAAAGAAGGATAGAACTTTCTTTATGTATGCAACAACAGCAGCAAGAATACTTATTGCAAAGTATTGGAAGACACAAGATCTACCCACCTGGGAAGAATGGCAGATGAAGTTGATGGACTACATGGAACTGGCGGAAATGACTGGCAGAATCCGAGACCAGGGAGAAGAGTCGGTGGAGGAAGATTGGAAGAAATTTAAAGACTATTTACAGAAACATTGCAAAATTAATGAATGTTAGAATGACGTTGAAATGAATTTATGTGATTTTAGCAGAAATGTTACAAAGATTTAGGAAAACACAGGAAAATTGGTGAAAGGAGGGAAAGTAAAGTTATATCAATATCAAGATAAATTACAGGACAAAAATTTGAAAAGAGGGAAAGGATTTGCTGGAATGGATAATCGATCTAGAATACAAAAAAGGGAGGTGCGAGGAGGTCAGGGAAATAAGCTAATGAAATATAAGTAATGGGAAGATTTGTTGTATTTTTCCTTGTTTTTTCTTTTTGCTTCATGGATTTTAATTGTCTGCTCTTTCTTTTTTCTTTTTCTTTTTTGTATTTTATATATTTTTTTGTTTAAAATGATGTTTTTTGTTTTCTCTTTTTGTACCTCTAAAAATGTTAATAAATATCTTATTTAAAAAAATGGAATCCAGGGCCTGCTGGAGAGGTCTGTGCCGTCTGCTTGGCTGGGCGCCACGGAGAACGCGCCTTCCTCTCCAAAGAGTGCTAGTGAAAGCACGAATTCTGCCACTCCCTCGAGCAGGGACAGCTCCTCCCAGCACCTACCCCAAAGAGGAAGCAAAGTGGAAAGCCAGCTGGAGGAGGAGAAAATATCTCGGTGCATCCCGGAGCCGTTCGCCTTTGCTGCCTGACTGCCCCAGCCGGTGTGGCCCACTCTGCCTTCTTGATCAGGGCAGCCAGAGACGGGTGAGCACCCTGGGGAGGCCTGGGGGTGGGAGGGAAAGCCACTTAGCCCCCTCCCCAAACTTGGGCAAACTCTCCCGCATCACTGCAGCCCAATTCATAGAGGGCACCGGTCTCCAGCTGGGTGAGAAGGCAGGGAAGCTCTGTAGATCCTCTCTATTCTCAGGGGGTCCTGCCTCTGTGTCCCCAGCGTAGCCTCTCAGAGGTTGCAATGCACCAAAGGGTGCATTTGATTCTGGTCCTTAGGGGGTTCCCCCTCCCTCTGTCATCTTTTCTCCTCACCACGATCGCCTGTTTTCTTTCTCTGCCCCAGTTGCCAAAAGGTCTTTGGTGTGGAGGGAAGGCTCCTTGCAAAAAGAGCAGCCACAGCCTGTGCAATATTCTAGTCCTCATCGTGGCAGCTAAACCCACTGGCCAGACACAGAGGTGTGCATGCGTGCATGCATGTGTGTTTGGAAAATGCAAAAAAAGAGGCTTAGAACCACAGATTTGTATAAGCGAAGACTGGTGATCGGCGGGGCAGTGTGGTGCAGTGGTTAGAGTGTTGGATCGGGACTTGAGAGGCCAGGCTTCAGATCCCCACTGGGCCATGAAGCTCGCTGGGTGGCCTGGGGCCAGTCGCTGCCTCTCGGCCGAACCTGCCTCACAGGGTTGTTGCGGCCATTAATTGAGGAGGGAGGAAACCGTGGATGCTGCCGCTGAATTCCTTAGAGAGAGAAAAGGGATGTCAATGCCATAAGGAAATAATACTCACCCTTTTAGCCGTCCAGTGTTTCCCCCGTCAAGGCTCAAGACCACAAGGAGTTTTGCTCGGGATGTGTTGACATTGTCCAATGATGCAAAGGCTCCATTCTAAGCTGCAGTAATTCAGAGCAGTTTGAGCAGCACGGCATTCTAGCCAGGCTGCTTTTATTGCAGGCAGAAATAGAAAAAGTGCAACCTTTTCCCGCACGGCCTGTGTCTCAGAATAGTGCCTTGCGTGCCGCAGCTGGGAAAGGGCACAGCTTTGCGCTTGAGGATGCGTTGATACGTAAGTGCTGCTTGCTGTCATTGTTTCTACTCTTAGGAAAGTTTGTCTCTCCAAATTCCTGCACTTGTTTGGGACTCGTCCGGGAGAAAGCCATCAGTGTTACAGTGCAAATTTCTCAAAGAGGTTTACAAAAAAGCAATATATATATATATGAGAAGATTTAGGGTTTGGGGAAAGTTAATAAGCTAAAAACTGGTGAAGACTCGCATCAACTTTCTAAATGTCTAAATATGTGTTTGTATCTGGTTTCCCTTAAATATGCACATTTTTGCATTTCCCCTCTGATATAATGTGCTTTGTGTATGTTATATTCTACATATGAGCAGATGTGTTTTTGTACTTGGTGGGAGAACTGTTTTGCAAAGTTCAGAGAGCTTTTCAAGAACGGCTGCATTGCTTCAGAGAAAGAAAGAAAAAGTTTAGCTTTAAATGGGAACTGAATTGAATTCATCCTCCCTCCCTCCTTGCAGAGTCATCCTATGCATGTTTACTCTGAGCAAAGGGCTTACCCGAACTAAGGGCAGTTGGTTAGAGCGTGGTGTTGATAATGCCTGGATTGCAGGTTCAATACCCAGACAGGACAACTGCATATTTCTGCATTGCACAGGGTAGGACTAGATGACCGTCAGGGTCCCTTCTAACTCTTATGAGCTCTCCCTGTCTCCGGAGCTTTTCCTGTGAAAACCCGCTCTTTAAAGCTAAAGCACAACAAACGGCAATTTGGGCTTTCTGCGTATTGCTGTTTGTTCCAATTCTGCGGTAAAGAGCAGATTTCCGTGGGGAAAGCTCTGGAGCTAAAAAAAAAAAACAAAATGAAAGAGAAGTCGGAGATGGAGCTTTAAAACACAGACCACGCCTGGAAAATGTGGAGGAAAGGTACCTGCGGACGAGCCCCAAGCCCTCCCTCCTGCTCCATGCGGCAAACTCCTTGGGAAGCATGCTTAAGATTTCGGCGTGAAAAGGTGCTTAGAACAGATCTGCTCCAGAACCCTCATTTTTGTAATTTGGGCCAGGACTGGTTCAGAGGTGGCTCACTTGCAAGAAATGTCGGAAGATTTGGGACAGTTTAAAAAGGTGCTTCTTCACGCGGCACAGAGTTAGACTATGGAACTCCCTGCCACAGGGATGGCAACCGACCCGGATGGCTTTAAAAAGAGGATTCGCCAGACTCATGAAGGAGAGGGGCATCGATGGTTCCTAGCAATGATGATAATAAAATAATAATAATAATAATAATAATAATAATAATAATACAGCCACAATGGCTCTGCCCTGCTTCTACGGTCAGAGGACCATCTAAGGTTACAGAAGGGGGAAAGTGTTGTTCTTGTGCTCGCATCCTGCTTGTGGGTTCCCCTATAGGGCATCTGCTTGGCCACTGTGAGAACAGGATGCTAGACCAGGTAGGCCACTGGCCTGATCCTGGCAAAGTCTTCAGAAAGCAGAATTGCTGCCGGCCCCTGTTACCAGTCCTGAACTAACAGTCTGCATCAGTGCTGGGCGCTTTTCCATGTTCCTGTGCAAAAATAAAACGGCGGGTTGCAGTCTTGACATCCGACATCCGCCCCCAGGTTAGGAATGTGTGGCATTTTGCTTCCTGGAAAAACCTGCCTGGATTCCTACCCTTTCTCTTCCTCTTTTCCAAGGACCTCGAAGATGAGGCTGAAGGTATTCTGGAAGGTGAAGGAGCGCTGGAAGAGATTTGAGGGCGCCCACAGAATCCTCTGCGCCAGCAGCGCTCCAGGAGCAGGTCAATGGTCTCTGGTAACATCCCTGTGGTGGGAAAAAAACAGCATGGAGCCCTAAGGCAGGGGTCAGCAAACTTTTTCAGCAGGGGGCCGGTCCGCTGTCCCTCAGACTTTGTGGGGGGCTGGACTATATTTTGAAGGGGGGGGGGGAAATGAACAAATTCCTATGCCCCACAAATAACCCAGAGATGCATTTGAAATAAAAGGACACAATCTACTCATGTAAAAACACGCTGATTCCTGGACCGTCCACGGGCCAGATTTAGAAGGCGATTGGGCCAGATGCGGCCCCCCCGGGCCTTACTTAGCCTACCCATGCCCTAAGGCAGAGGTCAGCAAACTTTTTCAGCAGGGGGCCAGTCCACTGTCCCTCAAACCTTGTGGGGGGCCGGACTATACAGTATTTTGGAAAAATAATAATGAACAAATTCCTATGCCCCACAAATAACCCAGAGATGCATTTGAAATAAAAGCACACATTCTACTCAGGTAAAAACACCAGGCAAGCCCCACAAATAACCCAGAGATGCATTTTAAATAAAAGGACACATTCTACTCATGGAAAAACACGCTGATTCCCGGACCGTCCGCAGGCTAGATTTAGAAGGCAATTGGGCCACATCCGGCCCCCGGCCTTAGTTGGCCTACCCATGCCCTAAGGAATAATCCCGGCCTGGTGGTCCACACCCAGGGCAATTGCGTACTTAATCTGAGCATCCGCTATTCTCCCCGGCAGAAACCCTGCGCCTGTGACAGCTGTGTGGCAGGCAGAAATCCAACAGGGGAAGCTCCTCCCCTTGCCACACCTCCATGTGGGGAAAAGGCTGGTTCGGGCCTCTCAGAGACTCGCCAGGTTGCTGAAGATAGGAGCCGCCAGCCGTGCAAAGTTGTGCCCGCCTCTTTGGGGGTTCCCGGGTGCACATCGCGGATGGATCAGGGCCTTTGCTTGAGTAGCCATGTCTGTCGCCTGCTCTGCATTTGTGCAGCCATGCGCACTGCCCACTGGGCAGCGGTTTGCATAATACGTGCGGCGAGGCCCTGCGCATCAAAGCGTTTGGTGGAAACCACCCCCTGAGTTTGAGTTCATCGCCGGTGGGAGCCACGACACCTCTAGCATGGGGAAGCAGCGATAAAATAGGATGTGGGTGTTATAAACAAAATCTGCCCTTCTTCCCTTATCCAAGAGCCCGTATAGAGTCCTTAAGTGGGTTCCCTATCAGTAGGAGAAAATAACAGAGGCCAACCAGAGAATATTGAGAAGCAAAGCAGCTAGTAAGCTTGATCTTTATTAAAGCTGTTGCAACAGGGTGCTCCCCTCACACCCAGGAGAAAGGAGGAGGGACCCAGAACCAAGGTGTGCCTGCCCTTATTTTAATTTTAAATTCCCTGCCCTGGAGCTCCAGACCACCCCTCCATACATCATACATACATCACAGAAGGGGTGTAACCCAAGACCACCCCCCACAAACATAATTCCTACATCACAGAAAAGGTGGTCTACAACAGAAATTTGAATGTTGTTGTTTTTCCTGTCTGCCAGGTTATCTGATAATGCCTTATCTGATTGCCTCTCCTGGCAGTCTGCGCATTCCTTTGAAATGGTAATTACAGTGGTACCTCGGGTTACAGATGCTTCAGGTTACAGACGCTTCAGGTTACAGACTCCGCTAACCCAGAAATAGTACCTCAGGTTAATAACTTTGCTTCAGGATGAGAACAGAAATTGTGCTCCGGCGGCAGCAAGAGACCCCATTAGTGGTACCTCAGGATAAGGACAGTTTCAGGTTAAGAACGAATTTTCACCTCCTCCCTCCTTGCAGAGAAACATTTGGTCAGCTTGGGAGTCAAAATGGTTTCAGGGCTGTTTTTGTGTGCTGCTTCAGACACGCAGTCCACACATCTATGTACATGCTTGGCTGGAACATCTATGAACATTTATTACATATTTGTTGTTGTTGTTTAGTCATTTAGTCGTGTCCGACTCTTCGTGACCCCCTGGACCAGAGCACGCCAGGCACTTCTGTCTTCCACTGCCTCCCGCAGTTTGGTCAAACTCATGCTGGTAGCTTCGAGAACACTGTCCCACCATCTCATCCTCCGTCGTCCCCTTCTCCTTGCGCCCTCCATCTTTCCCAACATCAGGGTCTTTTCCAGGGAGTCTTCTCTTCTCATGAGGTGGCCAAAGTATTGGAGCCTCAGCTTCAGGATCTGTCCTTCCAGTGAACACTCAGGGCTGATTTCCTTCAGAATGGAGAGGTTTGATCTTCTTGCAGTCCATGGGACTCTCAAGAGTCTCCTCCAGCACCATAATTCAAAAGCATCAATTCTTCGGCGATTTATTACATATATAAGACCTTAAATTTCTTATAATCCTGGGTCACAGTGTCAGGATGACAGCTGCCTGCCTGGAGGTCGCTTATTTGCAAACATTTGGCCCTGTACTCTGTGGAGCATTCCAGTGCCTCTTCTCTCCCGCCCCGAATCAATAAACGCAGTGTCTGCCTGAAGCAAGAAATGGCCAGCAAGCCGCCAAGGAGATTTAAACAAACATTTTCCTGTCTCCGTAGCTTACGATGCCGCCCGGTGGGAAATGGGGGCTTTCCTTGGGAGGAGGAGGCCTCTGAATGGGGCCCGCCGATGTTCTGGATTCCCTGCTGGCTTTCTGGGGGCCCAAGGAAGGGGCCCCGCTTCCCTGGAGAATCGCACCCATCTCCAGAAAGAGCTGCAGGTAACTCTTCCGTCCTTTCAGCAGAAAGCAGGATCTTAAAATTTGGGCAAGACCACTGTTTATGTGGGGACGCGGGTTTTAACTCACAGAGCCTAGGACTTGCCGATCAGAAGGTCGGCGGTTCGAATCCCCACAACGGGGTGAGCTTCCGTTGCTCGGTCCCTGCTCCTGCCAACCTAGCAGTTTGAAAGCACACCAGTGCAAGTAGATAAATAGGTACCGCTCCGGCGGGAAGGTAAACGGCGTTTCCGTGCGCTGCTCTGGTTCGCCAGAAGAGGCTTCGTCATGCTGGCCATATGACCCGGAAGCTGTACACCGGCTCCTTTGGCCAATAAAGCGAGATGAGCACTGCAACCTCAGAGTCGACCATGACTGGACCTAATGGTCAGGGGTCCCTTTACCTTTACTGTTTATGTACACAATCACGGCTGCAAGAATATTTGTAGGCAGAAGCTGGAAATGCGAAAAAACACCAACAATAACAGATTGGCAACCACTCATGATAGAGTATTTCCAATTAGCAAAGCTGACCAGAAAAATCAGGAGAGGCTTAAATCAAAAAGTATACGGAGAATGGAAAATATTTAAGGCATATATAAAACTATATTGTAAAAATGATACCATCCTAGCAGAATTGAATGATACTTGTATAGAATAAATAAATGGAATAAACAGCTTAGAGGAATATATGGGAAAAGATGTAAAACAAACTGTGCGACAAAATCAAGACAATAAAAAAAAGTATAATGAGAACGATTGGAAGCTTCTCACAGAAAACTTTATTGGATAAAATTTGGGCAGCTCCTGGCGTTCCACAGGTCGGGCGCCACCACCGAGAAGGCCCTCTGCCTGGTTCCCTGCAACCTCACTTCTCGCAGGGAGGGAAGAGCCAGAAGACCCTAGCAGCTGGACCTCAGTGTCCGGGCAGAACGATGGGGGGTGGAGATGCTCTTTTCAGTATATAGGGCCGAAGCCCTTTAGGGTTTTAAAGGAGCACCCAGTGGCGTAGCGTGGGGGTGCAGGGGGGGCCAGCCGCACTGGGCGCAACATCTGGGGGGGGCGCTCACTGCCTCCGGAGTCACCGAAGAGCCTCGGGCGCAGGCTGTAGCAGAGCCCCATGTCTCGCGGAACCGATGAGCTGTGTGCGCGTCCGGGCTGAAGGCATCCGGCAGGCAGCGGCTCTCAGCGCTCGCCACGGTCCCCGCGCGTCAGGGCCGCGGAGGGCGCGCCAGGCAGCCCCTCCTCACAGCCCCGCCACCGCCGCTGCTGCTGCAGCTGCTGGGCGATGTTGCATTTTCCTCGCCTCTCTGCCCTCCTCCTCCTCCGGGCAAGCGGCATCATTTGGGTGGCAGCGCCAGCGGCAACTTGCCTCAGATCACCTGACACGGACCCGCCGCCGCCGTGGCTACCTTACCGTAAATACCCCAGCCCAGGCAGCAGCAAGAAGAAGCTGGCAGCGGCGGCAGGTTAGGGGTTAGGGGCACAAATTACTTGCCTTGCCCCGGGTGCTGACAACCCACGCTACGCCGCTGGGAGCACCATAAACCCTCAGACGGAGAGGATGCGGGGGTTGGCCATAAAGCTCGGCCTCGCAAATGGAAGCTTCTAGAGAACTTGTGCCTCAGGCTAAAGAATTTGCAGCACCCAGCTGCCTTCATCCTGTCCTGGTTTGCACCACCCCATTAAGGAATGTTAAGCTCAAACTGGTTTCACGTGTGACCCTCTGTCAGCAGAGGCTGGACCATTAGAGAAACAGGGCTATGATCCATCCTGCCTTCTTCCAACTAGCTTCCTCCAGCCTTAGTCTTTTCCTTGCTCCTTGGGGAAGAAGAGGACGGGGTCGAATCTAGACTTAGTTGGCTCCACCAGCAGTTGCCTCTGGCTCCCCCTACTGTTGGCTCCCTGCCTCCTGCCCAGCCATCCCCCTGGGAGTTAAAGGTAAAGGGACCCCTGACCATTAGGTCCAGTCGTGGCCGACTCTGGGATTGCAGCGCTCATCTCGCTTTATTGGCCCAGGGGGCCGGCGTACAGCTTCCGGGTCATGTGGCCAGCATGACTAAGCCGCTTGTGGCGAACCAGAGCAGCGCACGGAAATGCCATTTACCTTCCCGCCAGAGTGGTACCTATTTATCTACTTGCACTTTGACGTGCTTTCGAACTGCTAGGTTGGCAGGAGCAGGGACCGAGCAACGGGAGCTCACCCCGTCGCGAGGATTCGAACCGCTGACCTTCTGATCGGCAAGTCCTAGGCTCTGTGGTTTAACCCACAGCCCCACCCGCGGCCCCCTCTATTTCTTCACCCCTCGCTGATAACCTCTGGCCCGCATGACGCAGAGGGGCTATCTGGCAGATCTACTGCAGCCACCTCCCAGTTTCCACCGAAAGCATCTTGTTCGTCCAGTCCCTCATACCTCTCTCTGGACTTAACCTTTAGCCCACGAAGCCTCAAGAGGAGAGCCACTGCAGGAGACGGCCGGCCGAGTCCAGCAGCGAAGAAGGAACCCTAATGGCTTCATACAAGGTCCAAGTGGCAACCGGGACGTTCTGGGGCTCGGGGACCTTTGACACCGTCTCCATCACCCTGGTGGGCTCGAGGGGCAGCAGCCCCAAGCAGACGCTGAACAACACTGGGAAGGACTTTGCCCCTGGAGCGGTGAGAGGTGGACTTTGGGGTGGGGGGGAGGCAGGGACTTTGGGGGGCCTGAGGAAGTCGTCTCTCCACTGTAATTCTTTATATATATATATACACCGTATTTTTTGCTCTATAAGACTCACTTTTCCCTCCTAAAAAGTAAGGGGGAATGTGTGTGCGTCTTATGGAGCGAATGCAGGCTGTGCAGCTATCCCAGAAGCCAGATCAGCAAGAGGGATTGCTGCTTTCGCTGGGTAGCGATCCCTCTTGCTGTTCTGACTTCTGAGATTCAGGATATTTTTTTCCCTTGTTTTCCTCCTCCAAAAACTAGGTGCGTCTTGTGGTCTGGTGCGTCTTATAGAACGAAAAATACGTTAATTTTTATTTGTTTTCCATTTAACAATATATAACCACATCATTATTATCTGAAGGAGCGTCTCTGCTCCCATCATTCTGCCCAGATTCTGAGGTCCAGTGCTGAGGGCCTTCTGGCGGTTCCCTCACGGTGAGAAGCCAAGTTACAGGGAACCACGCAGAGGGCCTTCTCGGTGGTGGCACCCGCCCAGTGGAACTCCCTCCCAGCAGATGTCAAAAACAACTACCAGACTTTTAGAAGACATCTGAAGGCAGCCCTGTTAAGGGACGCTTTTAATGTTTAATAGGTTATTGTATTTTAATGTTCTGTTGGAAGCCGCCCAGAGTGGCTGGGGAAACCCAGCCAGATGGGCGGGGTATAAATAATACAACATTATTATTATTATTATTATTATTATTATTATTATTATTATTATTATTTGCTTTACCTCTCTGGCTCTCTAGAGCAGGAGTCGGCAATGTTTACCTCGCCTGGGCTGGCTCATTCCAGTAGAGATCCCTCTGTGGATTGTGCCCACGATTTTCTGCATCTACGCAGATGCGATTTCCAGCACTGCAGAAGCGAATCCCCACGGGGACTCGCCGAGCGGGCGGCTTGGTTCGGGGGCGGCTCGTGGGCCGGTTAAACGACCCCCGTCGGCCGCTTGTGGCCCATGGGCTTTAGGTTGTTGACCCCTCCTGCCTCATAGATTTCAGAATTAACCTTTATATCATAGCATTCTATACGTTTTCCAATTCTAATTACACTCATTACGAAATACCTCAGAATTTAAATAAATATAAAAAGGTAGAAAATTTCTCATTGCAAGTCTCCAGACTACCCTGCTAGTGATGTTTATTGCTTACAATGTTCTTTCAAATATGGTATAAATTTATTTGATCATGCCTGTTTCTGATTTTTCTGTTTCTGAGTTCTGCAAAGTCCATCATCTTCATCTGCCACTCTCCTTTCGTTGGTCCTTCTTGTTGTTTCTGTTTAGAATTCCACCTTTCAGTCTTTTCCTTTCTTTTTTCTCTGCCCACTTTTAGCGATATAATACAGTCCAGTAATCAACTGCTACGTTATTTCAAATCCCACTCGTTTAACTCTCAATTCCCCCCGTTGCTGTTTGAGTCAGTGGGACAGAGGTAGCAACGGCAGTACTTACTTTAAAATCTCCTTTTCCCACTGAGCCTTGTGCCTTATCTTCTGTGCTGCAGTCATGTACAGCGAGAGTAATTCTCACGGTTTTCCTATCTGGCCCCCTGGGGTCTAATCTCCAATATCTAGTCAGCAGGCTTTAGTCTTATATATCCCCCCATAGTTCAAAAGCAGGTAAAACAAGCTGGACACTTTACCGCTGCTCAAAGGCTTCTGGTTTTTTAACAAAAGTATTTTTGAACATTTTCTTTAACTCAGTATATATCATTTCCCCAAAAGCCTTTTTTTCCCCAGGCTATAGATTATTTAATATTCCTTTTTTTAAATAATTTTTTATTAAATTTTCTTTTACAAATTATTCAACACAATCTTATTCTCGTATTTTACAATTTTTGAACTTCCACCAGCTCCTCCACCAATCATCCATATTTCTTATTCAGTACGCATTTTTCGTGTCTTGTATTGCCAGTTAATAGTAACTTAACACTTCTGTTTTTCTTTTACAGTACATCTTTAACAATCACAAAGCCTCTTTAAAACCGACTAACGTTATCTGTACATCACATCTATTTTCCAGATAATCCGTAAACTTTCCCCAGTCCTCGATGAATTTGTGGTCTTTTTGGTATCTAATTTTCCCAGTCATTTTGTCCAATTCTGCGTAATCCATAAGTTTCATTCTCTACTCTTCAAGAGTCGGTAGATCCTCTTGCTTCCATTTTTGGGCCATTAAGGTTCTTGCTGCTGTTACTGCATATTGAAAAAGTTTATAATCCCTTCTGTTAATCTCTCTTCCTGTTATTCCTAACAAAAAGGCTTCTGGCTTTTTTACAAATGTATAAATGCAAAAAGCCTTTACCTTTTTACAAGTCCACCCCATGCGGTAAACGATACCTTCCTTTTCTTTGCATTTCCAACACTCCTTAGTTCTTGCCCTATACATTTTAGCGAAACATTTCAGTGGCGAATTAGCGGCTGTCCCTTTTCTTTCCGCAGGTGGATGAATACAAGGTGCCCAGCGATGGGGAGCTGGGCCCGATTCTGCTGGTCCAGCTCCACAAGGAACCCTACCTCTTCTTCCCCGAGGACAGCTGGTACTGCAACTTTGTCCAGCTCGTCACCCCACAGGGAGAGACGTACCGCTTTCCCTGCTACCAGTGGATCGAGGGGTACACGACCCTGGAGCTGAGAGACGGGACAGGTGAGGTGCTAGTAGCATCCCTGCAGAGAAGGCCTTCGCTGGGATGGCGACGCAGGGCGAACTCTCCCAGGTCGCCAAGTCCCTTCTGCCGAAAATCACAGGGATAATGTCTTCTTCCCACCCAGTTGGTTATAATAATAATAATAATTTATTATTTATACCCCGCCTATCTGGCTGGGTTTCCCCAGCCACTCTGGGCGGCTTCCAACAGAATATTAAAATACAATAATCTATTAAACATTAAAAGCTTCCCTAAACAAGGCTGCCTTCAGATGCCTTCTAAAAGTCAGATAGTTGTTTATTTCCTTGACGTCTGATGGGAGGGTGTTCCACAGGGCGGGCGCCACCACCGAGAAGACCCTCTGCCTGGTTCCCTGTAGCTTTGCTTCTCGCAATGAGGGAACCGCCAGAAGGCCCTCGGAGCTGGACCTCAGTGTCTGGGCTGAACGATGGGGGTGGAGACGCTCCTTCAGGTATACTGGGCCTTTGAGGCCGTTTAGGGCTTTCAAGTTCAGCACCAACACTTTGAATTGTGCTCGGAAATGTCCTGGGAACCAATGAAGGTGTTTCAGGACCGGTGTTATGTGGTCTTGGCGGCCACTCCCAGACACCAGTCTAGCTGCCACATTCTGGATTAGTTGCAGTTTCCGGGTCACCTTCAAAGGTAGCCCCACGTAGAGTGCATTGCAATGTGCAAGCGGGAGATAACCAGAGCATGCGTCACTCTGGTGAGACAGTCTGCGGGCAGGGAGGGTCTCATCCTGCATACCAGATGGAGCTGATAAACAGCTGCCCTGGACACAGAATTGACCTGCGCCTCCATGGACAGCTGTGAGTCCAGAATATGTATCGTATGTGAACTCTTGGAGGTGGCTGGCATTGGTCGGCCCACTTCCCTCCAGAAAATAATTCCAGACTGTGGCCCCAAAGGCAGGGCTGGGGGGGGGGCGGGGGCACCTCGTAGCTCAGAGGAAGAGCATTGCTTTGCATACAGAAGGTCTGAAGTCCAACCACCGAGACGCCAAATATTGGGAGGGGTCAAACCCTATAAAAACCCCCAAGTCTGTTGTAAGTACAGTGGTACCTTGGTTTACAAGCTTAATCCGTTCCTGAAGTCTGTTCTTAAACCAAAGCATTCTTAAACCAGGTTTGTCTTCCTGATTTGATCCTGCCTTGTCATATGGGGCTGCTGTTGGAGATCTGGATCTATGCATTTAAATGAGCCTCCTATCCACTAGGCAGTTAGGGGATATGGGCCACAAATGTAGTCCCTCCGATGTCTCATTGTGTTCGTTCTTCTTGACCAGTCTGCTTCTGAGTATGTCTAGTCTATCCAAGATTTCGTTTTGAGTTGAGGGCTGCAATGACCTGAAACGGTTTATTAAGGCGTATTCTTCCACAGAAAGGAAGTCCTCGCTGTCTCTTGTTGTTGTTTAGTCGTTTAGACGTGTCCGACTCTTCGTGACCCCCTGGACAAAAGCACGCCAGGCCCTCCTGTCTTCCACTGCCTCCTGCAGTTTGGTCAGACTCATGCTGGTAGCTTCGAGAACACTGTCCAACCATCTTGTCTTCCGTCATCGCCTTCTCCTTGCGCCCTCCATCTTTCCCAACATCAGGGTCTTTTCCAGGGAGTCTTCTTCTCTTCTCATGAGGTGGCCAAAGTATTGGAGCCTCAGCTTCAGGATCTGTCCTTCCAGTGAGCACTTAGGGCTGATTTCCTTCAGAATGGAGAGGTTGGATCTTCTTGCAGTCCATGGGACTCTCAAGAGTCTCCTCCAGCACCAGAATTCAAAAGCATCCAATCTCCAGCGATCAGCCTTCTTTATGGTCCAGCTCTCACTTCAAAAGAAACAAAAGAAAAGAGACAAAAGGCTGTCTCTCGTAGGAGGCTGAATATCAAGGTGGGATGTATCTTTCATTTTTAAAATTGATGGGTCTTGTTTGTGATGGTCCGGCTGACTCATTTGGGATCTGTTTTGTTGTTTAGGTTTTTTTCCTTTTTGATCCTTTGTTCCTAGCATCCTATCACCCCTGGGAGCCACGAAGGGAGCTACTGGTCTTAAACCATGGTGAAGTGAAGGCATGGGGTGGGAGTTGGTAATGCAGCTGAACTGTGCACAGGCAAGCTGCCAGCTAGCTCTGCCGTGGCTCTTTTTATTAGCACAATATGCAAAACCAGTCAGATACATTTTGGACTGTGACCTTTACATATCTTCCAGTCCCGAGATCAAGGGCTGGTACAAAGTTATTTTGGCACCTGTTTGCACCACATCACTCTCCTCTTGTACAATGTATGACGAAGGAGACAAATGTCACAGACAGGGCACGGCAGACCACTAAGAGAGCAAAGGTTAGATAGAGGGCATGATGTTCAGACAGCTGTGGCTTTGCCTGTGGGTGGAAGTGTGCGCCACACCCGGCGGACATTCCTTCACCAAGGCGTGCTTTCTCATAGCAGCGGAGGACTCAATTTACAAAAATTTACAACAGGAAGCGGAACATGTTCTGCTTCCAAGGCAAAGTTCGCAAACCAAAACACCTCCTTCTGGGTTTGCAGCGTTCTTAATCCAAGTTGTTCCTAAACTAAACTGTTCTTAAACCAAGGTACCACTGTAAAACTCAGGACCCGGTAGGAGATGAAGTCTGGCCATTTATTGATCCGTCAGGGTATGTTCCACCAAGTCTCGACCCCCTCCTTGTGGCAAGAGGGGGGTATTTATAACTTTTTTTACAAAGCATTTTAATATCATCCAGTCACGTACATCATTGCCTCACTCAAGTTGTGAGATGCGTTTCAGGTTAGTACACTTGCGCAATGAGCATCGGCTGTTTCTGCTGATGCAGCTTTGATTCCCACCCATGGCCTCCGCACTGTTGCAAAAGCCCCTGTAGTTTATGGGAACCTGCGTTCCGTGTAGCCATTTGCGTTCTGTTGTGTGCTGTGTTCCTTCTTGTAGCAACTTATGTTCTAGCTTTGTGCTATATATTGTGATTTACGTATTAGCTGTATTTCTGCCCCGAACTTGCAGAATCAACAGTTTCTTAAGGCAGCAGTTTCTTAAAGCCACTACCATAATTTCCCTATCAGACGCGCACTCAGGGTTTCACAGGGGTGCACATGTTGTGGTCCTTTGTGCCACCCCCACACCGGTAGGGCTGGGAATGTCTCCCCCCCTCCCCCGCCTAAAACCTTGGGGAACGAAGTTTGCCCGGGCTGTGTTGTTGACAGTACTGAGTGAGGCAGAGCGATGGGTTTGACCAGTGCTGGATTTACATATAAGCTAAACGAGCTATAGCTCTTGGGGGCCCCCCCCAAAAAAATAAAGGAAAAAAAAACCTGTACACTTCCAAAATATAAGATAAAAACAAATAAAATAAAACCTACATACAGCAACAGTGTTCTGTGTTGTGTAGGCTCCTATGATGTAAGTCACGGGCCTGCTCCCTAAAATATCACTGGTTTGTTCATTTCTATATATAGGGTGCCTACATTCTGCATGGACTGGTTTCAGGGCAACATGTGCAAAGGGCTTTAGATACCTGTTAGGTCCATCAATGACCATATGGCATATATTCAGCACAAAAAACAGTGACAATTTGTTGTTGACAAAGGACAGCTGGACATATAAAAGGCCCCATTACCTTCAGTAGCTTAGGGTCTCATCAAACCTAAATCCAGCCCTGGTCTTCACTTGGTACAAGGGAGCTTTCTGTTGTTTCTGCGCACCGTTTACATTTCCCACAATGCCATGGGGTGAGAGAGGGACTCGGGGGCAAAATTACAAGGGCGGCAAGACCCGGGTCTGCTCAGAATGACACCCGTCTTGCCCAATGCACGGTGGTTCTTTAAAAATGAGATTCAGAAGTACAGTGGTACCTCGGAACTCGAACGTAATCCGTTCCGGACGACTGTTTGAATTCTAAAACGTTCGACCTCCGAGGTGCGGCTTGACAGCTAGGCTTTTGAACATTGGAAGCTGTGCTGGACATCTGTGTTCTGAGGGATTTTCAAAAACCGGAGCACTTACTTCCAGGTTTTCAGCGTCTGAGAACAGAGCCATTCGAGTTCCGAGGTACCACTGTCATACACAAACACAAGCGAGCGAGAAGATTAAAGATTTTATTGTAAAAAGCAAGCAATATAAGCGTACCAAGCGAGCACTTCAATCCGCCACTTGGAAGCTCTCGAGAATCGGCAAAGTGACTCTGCCAGGTAGCCTCAGTTTGCACGGCCCCGCAGCCCATCAGTCCGTACACAAGCTTCTCAAAAACTCTCCCCGCAACCGATTTATAGATTGCTAGCCTGTGTGGCTTGCCCGACTGGTTGCATGCAATTACTGGCTACGTGCCGATTATTTATTAGCCAGCCCCTCCCAATGCCTCACTTTCTTTTTTCTTTTTCTTCTTTTTTGCAACATAATTTTTCCAACATAAATTTATATCAATTTTAATTCTGACTAACTTCTTCTTTTGAACTTCCATCAGCACGTCTGCCAATTCTCCGTACTATCACATTTTCTCACATTTCACAATATAATATAATGCCTCACTTTCTAACTCCTCGGGGACGAGTTCCCTTTGGCGCCCCCAATAAAATATCTCAGAAAATATTTCAAAAGTTGTTGGGCTTTGCCATTCAAATGGTGTGTTTGTGATTGAATATGTAGGGCAGGGCTTACCTGCTCCCCCCTCAAATATTTTATCGAAGTTGAGAAGTGTATTTTCCAGAACCACCCTGCGAACATGTTTTGCATATCAATTCCGAATTTTCCGTTGTCTTAAACTGCTCTGGGACCTGTTGGCAAAGGGTGGGTCAGAATTTTAATAATCATAGTCAAGTGAGGCTGTCGCTGCTCAGAGCCACCTCAGACTTATTTATCTGGCTCTCTCTTCCCCCACCTGTTTTTATCTACACAACAACCCTGCGAGGCTGGCTTAGGCCAAGAGAGGGTGTTTGGCCCAAGGGGGCCCAGCGAGCTTTATGGCTGAGTGGGGATTTGAACCCTGACCTCGCAGGCCCTTGTCTGCTAAGCCACCCTCTCCAGTGGAAAGTTTCCATGTTTCAAATGCAAATGTCTTTTTAAACAACAGCGCTCCGTTTCTCCTCTCCTTCCAGCCAAACTGGTTTGTGACGATGACGGAAACCAGTTGCTTCTGCACCACCGGGCAGAGGAGGTGAAGGCGAGACAGGAGGCGTACAGGTGAGGAGATCTTGCCTTCAGAGCTGTACCTGTTTTGAGTTGGAAGAGATACAGTGGTACCTCGGGTTAAGTACTTAATTCGTTCCAGAGGTCCGTTCTTAACCTGAAACTGTTCTTAACCTGAAGCACCACTTTAGCTAATGGGGCCTCCTGCTGCTGCCGCTTCGCCGGAACACGATTTCTGTTCTCATCCTGAAGCAAAGTTCTTAACCTGAAGCACTATTTCTGGGTTAGCGGAGTCTGTAACCTGAAGCGTATGTAACCTGAAGCGTATGTAACCCACTGTACCTTGGAAAGCCACTGCTGTCAGCCAGTGTGGGCAAAATTGAGCTCAATGCACCAATGACCCGACTCTGTAGAGAGCAGCTTCTCCTAAATATTTATTTTGTTTTTTAAAAATATTTTTATTGGGTTTTCCATGTATACATCCTCTAACAATATTTCTTTAACAATTTTCCATATCCCCCCTGGACTTCCCTCATATTCCTATTTTGTTTTATTTTATTTTTTGTTTTGTTTTTATTTTGTTTTGTTTTATTTTTTGCTTTGTTTTGTTTTGTTTTGTTTCCATATTACTCACCCTGCGTGTTGTTTCCCAAAATTTTCCCAATACATATAGTCTTACTTTTTGTTATATACAGTTACGTTTGTTTGTTTATTCAAACCCTGCCAATGAGTCTAATTCTTTATGTTGCCTCCTCATATATGTTGCAAATGGTTCCCATTCTCTCTTAAAGTCTTTGCTATCCTTTTCGTGTAATTTATCTGTTCATTTTGCCGGTTCTGCATATTCCGTAAGTTTCCCTTGCCAATGTTCTTTCGTTGGTATTTCTTCTGTCTTCCAGGCTTGTGCTAATATAATTCTTGCTGCTGTTGTTGCATACATAAATGCTTCTCCTAAATACTTTTATTCACTTCACTTCCATTCTCCTGACATGCAATGAGTCATTTGTTGCTGCTGCATGTCTGCCAGATCGGCGTAAATATTTCCCAATGAAATAGTCTTTCAGCAAACCCGGCGGAACAAAATGTGCTTGCCTACACTTCGTTTGGCGTTCTCCAAATATCACCACCCTCATAATTTAATTTGTATGCCCCTTTTCCGTAGCAAAAGCCAAGCTCAAGGTAGTTTACAACATGAAGAGGCCTACATCATTACAAAAATAACCAAAGGAGCCATGAACACGTCGAACACGTCGAAAAGCACACAGCCGCCGTTGAACAATTCCCACATAAATCATTATAAGACTAAAGATACAGTGGTACTTCGGGTTACATACGCTTCAAGTTACATACACTTCAGGTTACAGAATCTGCTAACCCAGAAATAGTGCTTCAGGTTAAGAACGTTGCTTCAGGATGAGAACAGAAATCGTGCTCCGGCGGCGCGGCAGCAGCAGGAGGCCCCATTCGCTAAAGTGGTGCTTCAGGTTAAGAACAGTTTCAGGTTAAGTACGGACCTCCAGAACGAATTAAGTACTTAACCTGAGGTACCACTGTACAACAATAATAATAATATTGATAACAGCAACAACAAAAACTCTAAACAATACCCCCACCCCAGAAGGACAGAGTTGAAAGATTTGTTTTTTGTTTTTAAAAGGGGGTGAATTATGTAGTACTAGTCCTTAAACATCTTGATTTCACACTTGTCAAGAGCTAGTCCCCTCACTGACTTCCAAGGAGCTCACTGAGCCTCCCATCCGGAACAATTTACTCCAGATTGCAGTTTAATAGCTCAAATGATTATGGGGAGCATGAATGTGGGATGTGTATGTAGAATCCCCGCATCTATAAATCTAGCATGTCAGGGAGAAGGGTTTTAACCTAGTTTTCTATGTGCGGGGATGAGGACGTTCTAGTCCGTTTCTACGATTAAGGGTTTGAGTGCCAAACCTTATGTAAAATATGCTCTCTGCGTTATTGAAATGATTTTACTTTTTTAATCCCCCGAAAGAAAAAGACTCCCAAGCGGCTTATAGATAGTCTAAAGAGGAAGACATTCCCTTTTCAGCTTCCGGTTTTTTATAAAAGGATACAGCACAAAAAGAGTGGGAGGGAGGAAGAAATAAGAAAGCTTAGGGACACTTAGCCAAAATTGCACCATCTATGTAGAAGCAGGAAGTATTTTTGGCAGAAGCTATCTATCATCTATCTATCTATCTATCTATCTATCTATCTATCTATCTATCTATCATCTATCTATCTATCTATTTATCTATCTATCTATCTATCTATCTATCTATCTATCTATCTATCTATCATCTATCTATATTAAAAGATGTTGGGGGAGTAAAAACCCTAAAGGGAGAGAAACCTCAACAACCCAGAAAGGACTTAACATTCTTCCTGGGTATGGACTGATGACAAACTATTGCATATCCTCCTGTGGATTAAACCACAGAGCCTAGGGCTTGCCGATCAGAAGGTCGGCGGTTCGAATCCCCATGACGGGGTGAGCTCCCGTTGCTCTGTCCCTGCTCCTGCCAACCTAGCAGTTCGAAAGCACATCAAAGTGCGAGTAGATAAATAGGTACCACTCCGGCGGGAAGATAAACGGTGTTTCCGTGCGCTGCTCTGGTTTGCCAGAAGTGGCTTATTCATGCTGGCCACGTGACCCGGAAGCTGTACGCCGGCTCCCTTGGCCAATAAAGCGAGATGAGCGCCGCAACCCCAGAGTCGGCCACGACTGGACA
The DNA here is from genome assembly GCF_964106915.1 of Podarcis gaigeae. NCBI lineage: Eukaryota > Metazoa > Chordata > Lepidosauria > Squamata > Lacertidae > Podarcis > Podarcis gaigeae. Next base: position 5,481,257 of record NC_139689.1, on the reverse strand, counting down.
TAATGGTCAGGGGTCCCTTTACCTTTTCATTCAGTAATAATAATGTTATTATTTTTACCCCACCCACCTGAGTTGCCCCAGCTACACAATAAAACATTAAACATTAAAAAACGTCCCTATACAGGGCTGCCTTCAGATGTCTTCTAAAGGTTGTATAAGTTACTAATCTACCAGTTGATCGTGAGCTGTCCCTGTTCGATCCTGTTGATCATGTGATCTCCATTGATTGATTCCCCCCCTAAAAAAACTCAACAACTCTGGTCAATCCAATGGGTAGATCAGTGCCAGTTTATTTATAGTGGGAGTAGATCGCAGTCTCTTGGAAGTTGGACACCCCTGTTCTAAGGGAGAGCAAAACATTCTGGTATCAAATAAAAAACCAGGACGGCTTCTATAAATCCGGAACTGCCCCTGGAAAACAGGGACACTCGGAGGGGGTTTGCTATTGTAGAGGGTATCTCGTCTTCTGCTGTTTCGCATGAACCCACTACAACAAGATTAGTGGGAAAACAAACTTTATCCTCAATGAGGTCTAGGAGCCTGCGCAGAGCGGTAGCTAACTCCTCCAGCCTGGGTACAGCTAGGCCAAATGCCAGATATTCAGTTGATAATGCATATATTACCGGCGTGGGGATAGAAAACCAGGCTGGAGGGGAAATGGAGGCCGAATGACTGGGATGGCGAGCAGGAACGCCCCACACTGCAACAATTTGTTGCAGACACCATGCCTTTATTTCGAACAGAGGGCCGTTCCAACACAGGGTCTCTAACCTGCATTCTGAAGCGGCAGAAACCAGATGCGAGAGATTTTAAAACAAACAAACACTTTCCCAATTTTTCCAATTTTTCACAGTCAATAGCCTTGCGGCTACTGTTGCAAATAAATATAATGTCTTGTCTTCTTCCTTTAGACTTCCTGGTACTATTCCCAATAAATTGGAAAATTGGAAAAGTGGTATAATACCGACAAAAACAGAGTGGCTTGGAGTACTATTGGAGTACTACAATATATCCAAAACAATGGGAGAAATTGCAAGGATCTCAAAAGAGAAGATAGATAGGGACTGGAAAGTGTTTAAAGGATACTTGCAAAAACCCTCTTGAAAAATCAGAACTCTTATTAGAATAAACAAGTTCTGTTTTAAATAATGGAATACTAAATAAGATGGATAGCAATGTGTAATACAAAAAGAAGCATGAAATTGGGTTAAAGGTGTGTGAAAGAAAGTAATAGAAGTGGAAAGAAATTGCAATTGAGTAGATTGGAAGTCTAACACAAAGGTGGGGTGAGGGGTGGTGATGGGAAAAGGAATTACCTGTGGGATTGAGTGTAAGCATGTTTGAACATTTTTAAGGACTGTATGAAATGTATCTTTGTATGTTTGTATATTCGCAATATGTGTGTATTAACGCTGAATTATTTTAACAATAAAAACTTTTTCAAATAATAATAATAAAAACAAACAAACAAAACAAACCTCTCCCCATTGAAATCTTGATTTTAAAAACCAGGTGGGCAGAATTTGCGCCAGGGATGCCTCATTGCCTGGCTGTGGAGAACATCGAGGAGCTGAACACCAACGTGAAGTTTTCCTTTACCAAGCTCAGCACCTTTCTGTTGCGGTCAAAACTCACGTGAGTCCCAAAAGCGGAAAGCCAGCATTGATTTTGAATTGATTTTAGAATGTTGTGTTACTTTTCTTGTTGTTAGCCACTCTGAGCCCGGCTTCGGCTGGGGAGGGCGGGATATATATATATATATATATATATATATGCAGGTTTTGGTGTCCTCGGGTGTCTTCCCGTGTAAAAGTTGGGGTGTCTAGGCGACGTTTCGACGAGGTCTCACTCGTCATCTTCAGGCTGGTGCTTTCGGCTTCTTGTTACTGGAACAGAGCGGGATCTCAATGTTTGAGTTCCTATAAATACTGTAGAGGGGGTGTGGTGTCTAGCCTCCAATGTTCTGGGCAGAGAGGAAGTTCCCAGGCTAGTGTGCCTTTTCTTCTTTTGTTCCTTAATTACTTGAGAGATACCTTGAGTGATTTCTTGAGTGATATCCTGAGTACCACTTAGGTGGGTCATTTTGTGGCTTGTGTCAGCCAGATCTGTGTAGGGATTGCAGGGGGGTGCAGCATCCGGAGGTGCCACCATGGATTGGCTACTGGATGGTGTCAGTAATTCATCTGTGGAGAGGGTCTGGGTTTGGGTCTGGTGTGGTTGATTGGTGTTGGCGTTCTGTGTGCCTCTGGATCTGGTGTCAGTTTTTGTGGAGAGGGCTAATTTCCAGATGTCTGGCAAGCGGGATGTGTCGTCACGCTTGTTCATGTTGTGAGGGTGTTTCTCTATCTACACAGATCTGGCTGACACAAGCCACAAAACCACAGCTCGCCCCTATACACGAAGCCAAGCCAAAGCACAACTAAGTGCAATACAGCCATCTTCTCAGGAAAACTCTTCACAAAGTTCAAGAGGTCAAGACACAAAGACTTTAGCAACTAATCCACACCTAATGACCCACCTAAGTGGTACTCAGGATATCACTCAAGAAATCACTCAAGGTATCTCTCAAGTAATTAAGGAACAAAAGAAGAAAAGGCACACTAGCCTGGGAACTTCCTCTCTGCCCAGAACATTGGAGGCTAGACACCACACCCCCTCTACAGTATTTATAGGAACTCAAACATTGAGATCCCGCTCTGTATCAGAGAGCTCTGTTCCAGTAACAAGAAGCCGAAAGCACCAGCCTGAAGATGACGAGTGAGACCTCGTCGAAACGTCGCCTAGACACCCCAACTTTTACACGGGAAGACACCCGAGGACACCAAAACCTGCATATATATATATATATATATAAATGTCTATCTCTATCTGTCTTGAGTTTTTGGGTGTCGAACAAGCTGGTCTGCTCCCTTTGGGTCCTGAGCTGTGATGCTTTGCCACACACTGGAATCGGTGAACAGGGGTTATCGCAGCCGGTTATCGCCATTGCTATCGGTCCTTTTGCAACCGAGGCAAGAGCAGGGAGGGAAATTTTTTCCGAGCCTGAGGGCCACGTCCAGTCTTCAGCAGCATTTCGAGGGCCGCAGGCCAGTGGGTGGGCAGGTTCAGAAGTGAAATTGGCGTTGCAGCAACCAATGCAACTCTCACTTCTTTGCAAAATATGATGGCGGCTGCAGTCAGAGGCAGAAATGCATCCCAAATTTTCTAGAGCAGTTGCCCTAATAATGTACGCAAACATGCATCTACGAGGGGAAAGTGGGCATAAGAATGACTGACAATAGCACACACAAAATGCATTATACTGGAGGAAACTGTGTTTTGTTTCGTTTTAAAAAGAGTGCATTATGCATTTAAAAATTGCTTGTTGCGTTTATATTCCACCTTCTACTCCAAGGAGCTCAAAATGGGCTGTGTGGTTCTTCTCCCCCTCCTCATCTATGACCCTTATATTTCCCTCCCCTTACAGTTTTGACTTTTAAAATGAGGCTGCATTTTAAATTGCACTTTAAAATGTATTTTAATTTTTTTTTCTTATTATGTTTTTACTGAAATTTTATTGGTGTTAGCCGCCCTGAGACTGGCTCTGGCGGGGAGGGCGGGGTATAAATAAAATTTATTATTATTATTATTATTATTATTATTGAGCATTCACTGCCAGAGTGGTGCATGCTCTAGTTATCTCTCGCTTGGACTACTGCCATGCGCTCTACGTGGGGCTACCTTTGAAGGTGACCCAGAAACGGCAACTAATCCAGAATGCGGCAGCTAGACTGGGGACTGGGAGCAGCTGCCGAGACCACATAACACCTGTCTTGAAAGACCTACACTGGCTCCCAGGATGTTTCCGAGCACAATTCAAAGTGTTGGTGCTGACCTTTAAAGCCCTAAACGGCCCTGTATACCTGAAGGAGCATCTCCACCCCCATCGTTCAGCCTGGACACTGAGGTCCAGCTCCGAGGGCCTTCTGGCGGTTCCCTTGCTGCGAGAAGCCAAGTTACAGGGAACCAGGCAGAGGGGGCCTTCTCGGTAGTGGCACCCGCTCTGTGGAATGCCCTCCCACCAGATGTCAAAGAGGAAAAAAAATTACCAGACTTTTAGAAGACATCTGAAGGCAGCCCTGTTTAGGGAAGCTTTTAATGTTTAATAGGTTATTGTATTTTAGTGTTTGGTTGGAAGCCGCCCAGAGTGGCTGGGGAAGCCCAGCCAGATGGGCGGGGTATAAATAATAAATTATTGTTGTTGTTGTTGTTGTTGTTATCTAATTCCCACACCTGTGAGGTAGGCTAGGCTGAGAGGCAGTGACTGGCCCAAGCTTACACTCAGTGAGCTTCACAGCCTTGTAGGGATCCGAACCCTGGTTTCCCAGGTCCTGGTCTTGACACCATTGCACCACACTGAACGTTGAATTTTCTGTTGAATTTTCACGAGAGGAAACCAGAAATGGACAGGCATTGAGGGCAGGAGTCTGGGGCCCAACTCAGAATGAAAACAACCCTCCTCTCCCCACAAAATAACACCCGGCAGGGCTGTCTTACCGCATTTTGAAGTCATGGGATGGAATAATGCACGCGGGCTGTCTCCTGCATCAAAGGGGGTTGGACTAGATGAGCCCTGGGGGGTCCCTTCCAACTCTGCAATTTAAGTCCAAAGTCCGAAAACACTTCACTGGCCGTCACTGTGCAAACAGGCATGCCGTGCCACTTTGTTAGCGAGATTCCTGCCCCAAGGTCTGTTTCGCAAGGGGACCTGAGCTAAGATAGCCGCCCCCGTTTCCAGTTCAGCCAGCAAGACAGGGTGGTAATTTGCAATGCCAAAAGCAAAAGATTGCTGTTTGAGGACCAGCCACATTCCTAGTAAGCTGATCTCCAGCTGCCCCCATTCCCAAGTTGTTAATTCTTTGCTATGAAGCAGCAAATAATTGCTATGAAGCATGTTAATGGAGAAATCTGAAGGCTCCCTTGGACAAAAAACAAGGACACCAGCCAGGAATACCAGAGCAAAACAGCAGCCAGTAGGCTTGGTCTTTATTGAAGGCTGTCGCGACAGGACTCCCACCTGCCACCAGGTGGAACAAGATGGAAGCCCCTACAAAAGAGAACCCAAAGTTTTATTAGCTGCTAATCCCCATGTTGGGATGCGGGTGGCGCTGTGGGTTAAACCACAGAGCCTAGGACTTGCTGATCAGAAGCCGTTCGAATCCCCGTGACGGGGGTGAGCTCCCGTTGCTCGGTCCCTGCTCCTGCCAACCTAGCAGTTCGAAAGCACGTCAAAGTGCAAGTAGATCAATGGGTACCGCTCCGGCGTTTCCATGCGCTGCTCTAGTTCGCCAGAAGCGGCCTAGTCATGTTGGCCACATGACCCGGAAGCTGTACGCCGGCTCCCTCAGCCAATAAAGTGAGATGAGCGCCACAACCCCAGAGTCAGTCACAACTGGACCTAATGGTCAGAGGTCCCTTTACCTTTACCTTTAATCCCCATGTTACACCCCCCCCAAACTACAACACTAATACATCACTTTTACATCATGAAAGGGGAGATCTGGTGGCCGTAATCTGAGCATCCTGGAACCTGCCCCATGGTTCCCCTTGCCCTCCACCAAACACCCATCAAGTGTAACAAAAAAGTGGAATTTGCTGCCAGGGAGTGTGGTGGAGTCTCCTTCTTTGGAGGTCTTTAAGCAGAGACTTGACAACCATATGTCAGGAGTGCTCTGATGGGGTTTCCTGCTTGGCAGGGGGTTGGACTCGATGGCCCTTGTGGTCTCTTCCAACTCTAGGATTCTATGAGATATTTTATTTCCATGTTTCCCAGCCAAATTAATCACACCCTTTTGTCTTCATCTGGGTTTGTTATTTCTGGAATGGCTACCTGTCTGGCACTCAGGAATCAGGATGCCAGGGGTTATCACTCGGGCAGAGGGGCTGCTTAGTAGCTGAGCACACATGTCTATGAATTTCTGAAGTTTTCCCACTGAGCCAGTACATAGATACAGTTATCAGTGAATTCTTATATTTGGTATCATGCAGCAAAGGCCCTTTGAATAGATAGGAAGAAACTGTGATGAAGTGTTTTGTGGGGACAAATCACAAAAGTCACAAAAGTGATTGTGCTGATTTTGGTAGTGGGCTGCATGTGCATGATATCTGCTGGAGGGGCAACACCCCCCCCAACCTATACATAAATTCCTGCAACAAGCAGCAGCTGTTGGCACTCAGCTCCATGGTCCTCAGCTGTCGCCCATTCTTCTCTCCCCCCCCTTCTCCCCACACCACACGGGGTTGGTCTAGATGACCCTCCAATGTCCCTTCTGACTCTTACGGTTCTGTGATTCCTGTAGACTGATGGAGGTGAAGCTGAAGGGGTTCATGGACTGCCAGGAGTCTTGGAAGAAAATGGAAGACATCCGAAAGGTTTTCTGGTTCAACAAGACCCCCGTTTCCGGTAGGTGCCTCTTTGCGCATGAACGAGCGGTATCAAATATGACGTTCTTAGAAACGATTGAAGCAATTTGCCCAGGATAGAACAGGCACATTTGAAGGAGGAGCAGCCAGGATCTTTGGGACGTGGGAATCTGCTGTATAACATGGTTCCATTTAGCTCAATATTGTCTAAACTGACTGGCAGCGACACTCCAGGTTTTCAGGCACAGGAAATTCCAGGCCCCTAATGGAAATGCCGTTAAGGGACACGGGTGGCGCTGTGGGTTAAACCACAGAGCTTAGGACTTGCCGATCAGAAGGTCGGTGGTTCGAATCCCCACGACGGGGTGAGCTCCCGTTGCTCGGTCCCTGCTCCTGCCAACCTAGCAGTTTGAAAGCCCGTCAAAAAGTACAAGTAGATAAATAGGTACCACTCCGGCGGGAAGGTAAACGCCGTTTCCGTGCACTGCTTTGGTTTGCCAGAAGCGGCTTAGTCATGCTGGTCACATGACCCAGAAGCTGTACGCCGGCTCCCTAGGCCAATAAAGCGAGATGAGCGCCGCAACCCCAGAGTCGGTCACGACTGGACCTAATGGCCCGGGGTCCCTTTACCTTTAATGGAAATGCCGTTAGGTACTGAACTTGGGACCTTCAGTGTGCAAAGGAGATGCCACAGCCCTTCCCCGCCTTGCAGCTTTCTACAGGCCAAAATTCAACAGGTGTAGCCTTTCCAGGAAAGGGGCTAGATTGAAGTGGGAAGCTTCCTCTCCCAGATTCAGACCTAGCTTGTCACTGATACAAGTACATGAGCCCTGCAAGGTTAAAAAATGTCCAGAGATAGTCCAAGGGTTCCTGTTTCTCAGAAGGCTTCTGGGCACAGTTGAGGAGGAAACAGGATCCTGCCAAATATTGCTCAGTACGTTCAGCGCTGCAGGCGGTATGCTGCAAATCGCAAACAGGCAGAGTGTTGTTGTGCTCAGCTTTCGGGATTCCCATCTGCTTGGACACTGGGCGAACAGGATGCTGGACTGGGTGAGTCTCTGGACCTGATCCAGCAGCCAGGCTCTTCTGTCACAAACTGGTTAGACACAGAGGAGTGGTGGGGGTCACCAGCTGCCCAAGGGAAGATGGCTCAGAGCCAGGGGAGTGGTGGTGGGACAACGTTGAGTGGTCAGAGGGAGAAGAGGGAGCAGACTGGGTAGAGATGGTGTTGTAAGCTGAAGAGGCAACAGGGCTTAGTGAGCAGGAAGAGGATGTGGCAGATAGCAGTCCAGAATCGGAGGCAGGAGTGGAGGCTGGAGAGGAGGGAGGCCAAGAGGTGAGTCTGGCTGGTGAAGAGTCAGGGGTGTCTTCCCCTCCTGCTGCAACAAGCTCCCTGTTGTGTTCTGAAGGCAAAGAAAAGAACTGGACCCTGATTATTAAAATAGACATGGGGCTTGGCCAGCAAGACTCTGGGCATAGCTGTCAACTTGCAGATTTGAAAATAAGTGACCAGCAGCCTCGAAAATAAGGGATCAGCAGCCAAAATAAGGGATTTTCCAGGCACAGGTATGTTCGACTTCTGAGCCCCTCCGAGCCAAAGGCAGAAAGCCCAGCCAGCAGCCAAATGAAGCCTCAAGCGGTGGTTCCCACAGCGCAGCAACCCGGCAACGGGGATGCAGCAAGGGAAACCACCGTCCCCTCTCCGCTGGGAAGCGCTGAGCAAAGGCGAGTCCCCAGGCAAGGCGGCCGATTTGATCGGCACAAGGCATGCAAGCTCCACCCCCCCAGTCGTTCTCAGACTCCTTATTGGGTGAGCAACGCAGCCAAGCAACACAGTTGGAGCCTCCCTCCTCCCTGGCCGGCAGGGAGGGAGGGAGGGGAGCTGCTTCCTTTGAAACCTGGGAAATTTAAGGGACATCATCAATAAGGGACAGCAGCGGGACACAGCGCTTGGATAAGGGACTGTCCCGCCAAATAAGGGACAGTTGACAGCTATGACTCTGGGAGGAAGTGCCAATAGCCACTCCCTTGTCCAGGTCGTTTTATTAACAAAAGAACTCTTACACAGTGTTTGTAAGAACCAATTGTATTTCCTCTGAGCATTTCAAAAAATCACCACGGGACAAAGTCAGTCAGAGGTATCCTTTTAACTACAAAGAACTAATTTGAGCATGCATACATGTTTAAGGCTAAATAAACAGGACTCAAGGAGGAATGCATTTAGCAAACCCAGGGGGTCATAAACAGGGAGTAAACAGGAAAGGAAAGACAGGCATTTTTATCACCTCCATGCGAAACTCTGTTTCCTGGCCCTAAGATTAACAAAACCACATCAAAGCTACCTCCTACCTTTATGGCCCAGGATGCCTGGTGAAGCAACCGGTCTGTGTACATGACTTGTCAAGCCTAGAGAAAATGGGGCAGAGATGCAGAGGCTTGTGGGGTTGAATCAGAACTCGTGTCAAATGACCCAAGCCCAGTCAAAGCAATGCTTTCATCGCCGACACAATGGCTTGCTTCATTGTTCATAATTCCTCATAGCAATCCCACTTGACCACCACACTCCCCTCCCCACTTGTCTCCCAGAACCAGAAGAGGCGTGAAAAGGGCAGAGGAGAGGTTGGTTGGCTGCAGGCAGGCCCAGTCTCCAATTACTTGGGGGGAATCCTACAGAGGAGGGAACTTAGGCAGCTGTGGGGAGGCGGGAATCTTCAGTCTTGGCAACTGCTTCATGGGAGCAAGAACCTCCGGAGCTGAGCTCCTGTGCTCATTATTCCTGACACTCCTGTGCAGATCCTGTTTTTGCATTTGAAAAAAGAGTTGACTCCAACTTGCTCGGTGCGATTTTCTGCTGGCTTGCTCTTGCCATCTAACGCTTGAGAGTGGACCAGGAGCCCTGTGTTATACCCTCCCCACACCCCATCCCTGCCTCCAGTTGCATGGCGAGTTCCAGGCTAAATAAGGCCACAACTTTATTGGTTACAGGTGATGAGCGGTATTGGCTTAGGCATTAGTCCTAACCGACTATATCTGACTTCAGCTCGTCCGCTTGAAGTCCAGGAAGGGTTAACCACCAGTAGGGGGAGTCCTGCTGATGCACATCAACAAGGAACTCCCTGGGGTCATCGATAGGGGGCGTGCCTTAGGCCCTCACCTCCATAGGCTTCAGACAGGGCCATCCCCCCCCCCCCCGGAATCCTTTAGCAGACTACCCTTCAGTATGAGGGGCAGGTGATGGCGCTACCTCCCCTCATCCATCTACATAACAATACCAATACCAATGCCTAACCGCCAATACCAAGAAAGTTGTGACGATTGCTATGAGGTAGGCAAAGAACCAAGTGGCTTCTGCCAATTTGCCAAGCATAGCTGTCAACCGTCCCTTATTTGGCGGGAAACTCCCTTATCCTAGCACCGTGTCCCCCTGCTGTCCCTTATTGATGATGTCCCTTAATTTCCCGGGTTTCAAAGGAAGCAGCTCCTCTCCCTCTCTCCCTGCCGGCCAGGGAGGAGGGAGGCTTCAACTGTGTTGCTTGGCTGCGTTGCTCACCCAATAAGGAGTCTGAGAACGACTGGGGGGTGGAGCTTGCATGCCTTGTGCCAATCAAATCGGCCGCCTTGCCTGGGGACTCGCCTTTGCTCAGCGCTTCCCAGCGGAGAGGGGACGGTGGTTTCCCTTGCTGCATCCCCTTTGCCGGGTTGCTGCGCTGTGGGAACCACCGCTTGAGGCTTCGTTTGGCCGCTGGCTGGGCTTTCTGCCTTTGGCTCAGAGGGGCTCAGAAGTAGAACATACCTGTGCTCTGAAAATCCCTTATTTTGGCTGCTGATCCCTTATTTTCGAGGCTGCTGGTCCCTGATTTTCAAATCTGCCAGTTGACAGCTATGTTGCCAAGTGGAAAAAAATCCTACCAGGCCAACCTCAACGGCGACCAACCAAGGTCCATAGCAAGCTCAAGGACGAAAACCTTAAAGGGCCGGAGGGTGGGAAACAGGAGCCGCTGGAGGCAGCAAAAGAGGGAGATCCCCAGCCGCCCCTGCATTAAATAGGGCAGGCCACGCCCCCCCCCCCCCGAGCCAGCCAATTGGCTGTCCAGGGGATGACGCGTCTGGGGATTCCCTCAATTGCGTGGAGGCTGAGCACCAGCTGCCACGCAGGTGGTGAGGGCGTGAAGCCCGCAACACCACCTCCTTTGCAGGGTGGAAGTGGTTTTCTAAACAGCACCTCCCCAGACTTGGAGAGTCTTTTAAGAAGCTTCTCTACGTCCCCAGAGTACGTTGCCGACCACTGGCAAGAAGACGCTTTCTTCGGCTCCCAGTATCTCAACGGCGTCAACCCCGTGGTGATCAATAAATGCACCCAGATCCCAAGCAATTTCCCCGTGACCCAGGAGATGGTTGCCGCGTCTCTCGGGACATCCACCACCCTACAAGAGGAAATCCAGGTGACTAAATTCTTTCACCCCTTGCTTCTCCGAGTGAATAGCCGCTGCGTATTTCCACAGCAAAATAGGCTCCAAACTTGTCTCAAGAGGCGGCTGGGATGTCCCACCTGCCAAAGCTGGATGCATCTTAGCAGCCAGAGAAAACTTCTCCCATCCAAGGGGATGTGTGTTGAGTTCCAAAGGCAAGGAAGGATTGGACCCTGATTAATAAAATACACACGAGGCTTGGCCAGCAAGACTCTGGGAGGAAGTGCCAATAATGAACTGATACACCCTGGCGCAGGTCCCTTTTATTAACAAAAGAGCTTTTAACACAGCACTTGTAAGAATCAATCAGATGTCCTCTGAGCATTTAAAAAAAAACTACCACGTGGGTACAAAGTTAGATCAGAGAAATCCTTTTAACTACAAAGACTACTTTGAGCATGCATACATGTTTTAGGCTAAATAAAACAGGAATCAAGAAGGAATGCATTTAGCAAACCCCAGAGGTCATAAATAGGCAGTAACAGGAACGGAAGGACAGGCAGTATTTAACATCTCCTTGTGAACTCTCTTCCTGAACTCTCTTCCTGGCCCTAAGATTAAACAGCCTCAGTCCAGTATACCTGAAGGAGCATCTCCACCCCCATCATTCTACCCGGACACTGAGGTCCAGTGCCGAGGGCCTTCTGGCGGTTCCCTCATTGCGAGAAGCCAAGTTACAGGGAACCAGGCAGAGGGCCTTCTCCGTAGTGGCACCCGCCCTGTGGAACACCCTCCCACCAGATGTCAAAGAGAAAAACAACTACCAAACTTTTAGAAGACATCTGAAGGCAGCCCTGTTTAGGGAAGCTTTTAATGTTTAATAAGTTATTGTATTTTAGTGTTTTGTTGGAAGCCACCCAGAGCGGCTGGGGAAACCCAGCCAGATGGGCGGGGTATAAATAATAAATTATTACTATTATTAGATTAACAAAACTAACAAACGCTACATCAAAGCTACCTCCTATCTTTATGACCCAGGATGCCTGGTGAAGCAACCGGTCTGTGTTTCAGAATGCTTATACGTGTCTGTCAGGCGTAGAAAATGGACAGTAGAAAACATGGACAGAGATGCAGAGGTTTGTGGGATTGAATCAGAACTCATGTCAAATGGCGCAAGCCCAGTCAAAGCAGTGCTTTCATCCCTGACACAATGGTGTGCTCCATTTTTCATAATTCCTCATAGCAATCCCACCTGACCCCCACAATCTGGGCGACTTGCATCAGTGGCTACTGACCCTCGTGGCCATGCGCTCCCGCTGTGGCTGGAGGCGCTGTTGCTTCTGAGCACCAGTTTCTTGAAACCACACGAATGGAAAGCACTTTTGGGCTCAGGTAATGCTTTCAGGTTTCATAGAATCATAGAATCCTAGAGTTGGAAGAGACCACAAGGGCCATCGAGTCCAACCCCCTGCCAAGCAGGAAACCCCATCAGAGCACTCCTGACATATGGTTGTCAAGCCTCTGCTTAAAGACCTCCAAAGAAGGAGACTCCACCACACTCCTTGGCAGCAAATTCCACTGTCAAACAGCTCTTACTGTCAGGAAGTTCTTCCTAATGTTTAGGTGGAATCTTCTTTCTTGTAGTTTGGATCCATTGCTCCGTGTCCGCTTCTCCGGAGCAGCAGAAAACAACCTTTCTCCCTCCTCTCTGTGACATCCTTTTATATATTTGAACATGGCTATCATATCACCCCTTCACCTCCTCTTCTCCAGGCTAAACATACCCAGCTCCCTTAGCCGTTCCTCATAAGGCATCGTTTCCAGGCCTTTGACCATTTTGGTTGCCCTCCTCTGGACACGTTCCAGTTTGTCAGTGTCCTTCTTGAACTGTGGTGCCCAGAACTGGACACAGTACTCCAGGTGAGGTCTGACCAGAGCAGAATACAGTGGCACTATTACTTCCCTTGATCTAGATGCTATACTCCTATGGATGCAGCCCAGAATTGCATCGGCTTTTTAAGCTGCCGCGTCACACTGTTGGCTCATGTCAAGTTTGTGGTCAACCAAGACTCCTAGATCCTTTTCACATGTGCTGCTCTCAAGCCAGGTGTCACCCATCTTGTATTTGTGCCTCTCATTGTTTTTGCCCAAGTGCAATACTTTACATTTCTCCCAGAAGGTTTCCCAGAAGAGGCCTCCGGTTGGCCAGTGTGGCAGCAGGATGCCGGACCAGATGGGCCAGACTAGACTCTTACCTTCTCGCGTTCTTATCACGCCGCTTTGGGCTAGCTTATTTCCATCGCGCAGAGATGACACAAACTAGCTCTTGTTTTTTCTTCCTCCCTGACCCTAAAAGAAAGGAAACGTTTACATCGTGGATTACAAGATCCTGCAGGGAATCCCGACGAACACGATTCAAGGGCAGCGGCAGTACATGGCGGACCCTCTCTGCCTCCTGTACCAGACACCTTCCGGGGAGCTCCTCCCCATAGCTATCCAGGTAAGGAGCCAGCCAGGTAAGCATGGCAGGACGTCAGAATTGAGCCCATTGAAGCCCACTCCCTGACTCTCTGGCCACCGCAGCCTGGCCACAGGCCTTCCAATTCCTCCTCTGTTGCTTTAGGGTAAAGGTAGAGGGACCCCTGACCATTAGGTCCAGTCGTGGACGACTCTGGGGTTGTTGCGCTCATCTCGCTTTATTGGCCGGGGCTTCCGATTGGCTGCAGGAGCTTCCTGCAGCCAAATAGAAGCCACGCTTTGCTTTCCGAACGTTTTGGAAGTTGAATGGACTTCCAGAATGAATTTGTTCGATTTCCAAGGTACGACTGTATTTGTTTCCCACAAGTGTGGAACCATTCAGACATGCATTCCCATACCTGCTTTCTGAAGGTGCAGGTAAAGGGACCCCTGACCATTAGGTCCAGTCGTGACCGACTCTGGGGTTGCGGCGCTCATTTTGCTTTACTGGCCGAGAGAGCCAGCGTACAGCTTCCGGGTCATGTGGCCAGCATGACTAAGCCGCATCTGGCGAACCAGAGCAGCGCACGGAAACGCCGTTTACCTTCCCGCCGGAGTGGTTCCTATTTATCTGCTTGCACTTTGACGTGCTTTTGAACTGCTAGGTTGGCAGGATGAAGGGACCAAGCAACGGGAGCTCACCCCGTCACGGGGATTCGAACCGCCGACCTTCTGATCGGCAAGCCCTAGGCTCAGTGGTTTAACCCACAGAGCCACCGCTTCCCTTGCTTTATGGTAGAGGTTGGCAACTGGCGTCCCACAGCCAAATTGGCCCCATCAGCCGGAGGAACCGCGTGGAATAAGCAAGATAGTGAGAGGAAGGCTTTCAAAGACAAAGAGGAACACTTCTCCCGAAAACCTCTCCTTTCCTCCTCCTTTTGCTCATTCATACCATTCTTTCTCTCTCAGGCCTCATCCACAGCCTGCATCCAAAACAATATGATACCAAACAGCCATGGCTTCCCTCAAAGGATTGTGAGAGCTGTACAGTGGTACCTCGGGTTAAGTACTTAATTCGTTCTGGAGGTCCGTTCTTAACTTGAAACTGTTCTTAACCTGAGGTACCACTTTAGCTAATGGGGCCTCCTGCTGCCGCCGGAGCACGATTTCTGTTCTCATCCTGAAGCAAAGTTCTTAACCCGAGGTACTATTTCTGGGTTAGCTGAGTCTGTAAGCTGAAGCGTCTGTAACCCAACGTACCACTGTAGTTTGTCAAGGGTGCTGGGAATTGTGAAGAGACCCCTATTCCCCTCGCAGAGATACAACTCTCAGAGTGGCTTGACAACCAATACCTCTTGGGATTTGTAGGGGGGGGCTCTCCCAACCACTCTCAGCACATTTAGCAAACTACAGCTCCCAGAATCCTTTGAGGGAAGCCATGGCTGTTTAAAGGGGTATCGGAGCGCTTGAATGGAATGTGGCCTCAGTCTCCTCCGCATTTGAGGCTGTTGGCAGTGGATTGGTTTGGCTTCCCCCAAAATAAACACAACGTGCTCTGGCAAAGAAAGTACAGTGGTGCCCCGCAAGACGAATGCCTCGCAAGACGAAAAACTCGCTAGACGAAAGAGTTTTCCGTTTTTTGAGGTGCTTCGCAAGACGAATTTTCCTATGGGCTTGCTTCGCAAGACGAAATGTCTTGCGAGTTCTTGCGAGTTTTTCCCCTTTTTCTTAAAGCCGCTAAGCCGTTAATAGCCGCTAAGCCGCTAATAGCCATGCTTCGCAAGACGAAAAAACCGCAAGACGAAGAGACTCGCGGAACGGATTAATTTCGTCTTGCGAGGCACCACTGTAGCCACTTTGGCTTGAACCCCAAACCTGCTGGAGGGGGAGCATTTCACAACCTGTTGCCCCACCCTCAGCGACCCCAACCACCCCTTCACCAGCTCCTCTCCTTCTTTCCCTCAGCTGAGACAAACTCCGGGCCCCAACAACCCCATCTTCCTCCCCAGCGACTCCGTGTGGGACTGGACCCTGGCTAAAATGTGGGTCCGCAACGCCGACTTCCACGTCCACCAGAACATCTCCCACCTGCTCCAGACACACCTGGTGGCCGAGGTCTTTGCTATCTGCACTCTGAGGCATCTGCCGTTGTGCCACCCGGTCTTCAAGGTACGTCGGCGGCCAGGGTGGGGAAGGAACAGCGTCCGGCCCTAGGGTCACGTTAGGGTTCGCACAGCCAAGTGAGGAAAGGCAAGGAAAAGGTTTCGCTGGACCCCCCCCTCCTGCCGTTGCGGCAGCCCCTGGGAAACCCAAAGGTCGAACGGGAGCGACTCCATCTTCGAAAGTGCCGGCGGGATGAGGGTGGAGGGGCGCACCGCTGCCTGAGGGCGAAGGACAAGAATCTGTTCCCCGCGAAAGGATCTTTCTTGCCGCAAGGCTGGGCCTGTTTTACTCGTGAGTCGAGCACAGCCCAGTAGCTTTTTGCGTTGTGATCTCTTGGGAGTTTTGCAATCACGCTGCTTGGTTTTGGGACTGAAAGGGAGCGGGGTTCGAGTGCCTTGGCTGGAGGTTTTGGCTGTGTGACTTTCAAGTCTCTCTCCAGGCCAAGGGTTCCAACAGTGTTATGTACTGAAGTTCTCACCCTGGGCCAGCAGGGGGATACTGTAGATAGTTTTCACTCAGGTCCACATATGCAAATAAGGGATCGAAAGTGATGTTCAGCGATTGGAACACGGTTACTGTTGCGTTCTAGTGGAGCTCTATATAAGCAGGCTGGCTGAACCCTCCAGTTCAGTTTTGTTCTGGCCTGTGAATAAACAAGAGCTGTTTGGAGAATCGCTGTGTCGTCTGATATGTTCACCCACAACTTAACAAACAGGTTTTCTTTCCCGCCTTGCAGCTCATGATCCCACACTTCCGATACACCCTCCAGATCAACGCTTTGGCCAGAGTCAGGCTCATCATGGAAGGCGGGATGATGGACCTGGTAAGAGAGAGAGAAGACCCCTTTCCCCTTCTTGAGTTTGCTTGTCTGTCTGGTGCATCAGAGGCGGAGCTTAGCTACTGTGCATCTGGGGGCGGAGCCATGGGGCGAGGCTAGCGCCCCAGGGGGCGAGACGCCCACGGCGGGCTGCTTCCTGGGCGAGGAAAGAGGGAGCCACACTGCTTTGCCAACAGCCTTCCTCCCTGTCGGAATCTCCATTCTTTCTGCCGAGCTGATAAAGCTCACCTTCCAGAATCGCCTCCGACGTGATTAACAACCTGAGCCTTTGATGAGGCCTCCAGGCATGTTCCTCTTACGCAGAGAATCCAAACAGCACGCGGAAGTGATGAGATTTATGGCTACATCGCTATGCTTTGTTTTCTAAGCTACGCAGACAGAAAAGAAATCATCCTCTCTCTGTGAGAGCAGAGAGCAACTGAAGAACAAAGGAACAGGGATCCAGTAAAGTCATATCCGTCTCCTGTCTTCCCTGAGACTTCCAGCAGCCTGGAATGTCTCTGGAATGTAAACAGAGTCTTGTGACTCCAAAGCACTGCACAGGGGCAAACAGAAACTAACAGTCCCTTCCTTCTTCCTTTTGGCAGCTCGGGGGGGGGCTTCCCCCCCCAGGAAGCAGCCTGGGAGCAGGGGCAACAGCGCGCCACCCGCCTGCGACTCCCAAGCCTCCCCCAAGCTCTCAAAACGAAGGGAAAAGTGGGGAAGGCTGCCGGCAAGGCGGTGTAGCTCCACCCCTTTTCCCGACAGCTCAGGGTAGGCTTGGGAGTTGTGGGCGGGCAGTGTGCCGAATGTAAAACCCCCCCCCAGTGTTGACACCCAGGGCGTACCGCCCACACCCCACCCCTCCTCTGACCCTGTGGTGCATCCTCCTGCCTGCTCTCAGAGATGGATTTTGAGACCCGAATGAGAATGTGCATCTTTCTGCTTTAGCTTGGGGCACCACAGCCAGATTAGCTGCCCCCACCGGCTCAAATTGCACAAAGAAGCAAGCGATGGGATGGATGTCCATGCAGAAAATGCTGTCTGCAGTTTGGCAGATTTTCTCTGAAATCTGCGCCCAAAGGGTCAAATTCGTAAATGTATCTCAAGTTGTTCTCCAACTTGGACATTTTTGAACATGGGATCTTAAATCTCATGCACCTAAATGTGTTACACCAGAATCCAGCATTGTCCACGGCTAAGAACTTTGTAGCAACAACAACATATAATATAGAAATTTGCCTCACCCTCTCATCACCATCCTCTTACGTCTACAATCCTTGGATCCGAAAGGAGAGGAAAAGTGAAACAAACAACCCCAAATCAGTGTGCTAATTTCCACTTTTTAGTGTCTGGTCCCCCCACCCCCCCACCCCAGCTTCCCATCTAAATCCTTCGGTGCTCGTAATTCAGAATACCGATATAGATAAAACATCCCATGTTTTATCTTTAGAATGAGAAAGGCTTGCTTGCAAATTTATTTTGCTGTGGAACTTATTTCACCTGCCCCCTAAGGCTGAGCCCGACAACCCTTCTTCTTCAGTATTGTCATCTAGAAAAGCGAAGCACAATTTGGAAATGGAGCGAAATTTAATGACCTGGTTTTCTCGCAATGCAGGGAGCTTGAAGATACAGTGGTGCCTCGCAAGACGAAATTAATCCGTTCCGTGAGGCTCTTCGTATAGCGGTTTTTTCGTCTTGCGAAGCAAGCCCATTGACAGCTTAGCGGATTAGCGCTATTAGCGGTTTAGCGGCTTTTAGCGGATCAGCTGATAAGCGGCTTAGGGCTTAGGAAAAGGGGGGGAAGGGAAAAAACCCCGCAGGAACTCGCAAGACATTTTCGTCTTGCGAAGCAAGCCCATAGGGAAATTCGTTTTGCGAAGCGCCTCCAAAACGGAAAACCCTTTCGTCTAGCGGGTTTTCCGTCTTGCGAGGAGTCCGTCTTGCGGGGCACCACTGTAAATGCCTTTTCTCCCTGTCCTGTCCCACCCTTTGAATACTCACGTCTGACTCTTTCCCCCACCCCCAGGCTACCTCAGCAGGCTACAAAGGAATCGTGCCCATTGTGGGGAAAGGAACCTACAGCATGGCTTATGCCTCCCTCTGCCTCCCCGACGACATTGCGGCCCGCGGGGTCGCCTCCGTCGCAAACTACCACTACCGGGACGATGGGCTGAAGATTTGGGCCGCCATAGAGAGGTGACGCCAGCAGGGATGGGAGCCGTAAACACCTAGAGCAGCCTTTCTCAACCTGTGGGTCCCCAGATGTTTTTGAACTACAACTCCCATCACCCCTAGCTAGCAAGGCCAGAGCTCAGGGGTGCTGGGAGCTGTAGTCCAACAACATCTGGGGACCCACAGGTTGGGAACCGCTGACCTAGAGGGAACCTGGTTGGAAGGTGGGGCAGCTGCCATCTTGGATCGACGCCTGGCAAGGCCTCCCAGCATGCACTTTCTTCATGTCCCAGGTTCGTGGCCAGACTTGTCCGGTTCTACTACAAGAGTGACGGCCGCGTCCAGAGCGACCCAGAACTCCAGGCCTGGATCCGAGAGATCTTCCAGGAAGCCTTCAAGAACAGGAAGACGTCCGGTGCCCCCTCGTCTCTGGAGACCATGGAGGAGCTAACCAAGTTCTTGACAATGGTGATCTTCACCTGCTCAGCGCAACACGCTGCTGTCAACTCTGGTCAGGTAAGAGGCCACACTTACCGTATTTTTCACTCTATAAGATGCACCCAGCCATAAGTCGCACCTAGTTTTTAGAGGAGGAAAACAAGAAAAAAAAAATCTGAATCAAATGTTGTTGAAGAGGAAGGATGAAGGAGGATCAGCTAAGACATCACAACAAGAGGCACTGTGCAGCTCTCCCTCTTGCTGTGCTGGCTTCAGCGATAGCTGCACAGTCTACATTCACTCCAGAAGACGCACAAACATAGAATCATAGAATCATAGAGTTGGAAGAGACCCCAAGGGCCATCGAGTCCAACCCCCTGCCAAGCAGGAAACACCGTCAGAGCACTCCTGACATATGGTTGTCAAGCCTCTGCTTAAAGACCTCCAAAGAAGGAGACTCCACCACACTCCTTGGCAGCAAATTCCACTGTCGAACAGCTCTTACTGTCAGGAAGTTCTTCCTAATGTTTAGGTGGAATCTTCTTTCTTGTAGTTTGGATCCATTGCTCCGTGTCCGCTTCTCTGGAGCAGCAGAAAACAACTTTTCTCCCTCCTCTATGTGACATCCTTTTATATATTTGAACATGGCTATCATATCACCCCTTAACCTCCTCTTCTCCAGGCTAAACATGCCCAGCTCCCTTAGCCGTTCCTCATAAGGCATCGTTCCCCTTACTTTTTAGGAGGGGAAAAGTGCGTCTTATAGAGCGAAAAATACGGTACCTTCCTGTCCTGACTCCCCTCTTGAGCAGCAAAGCATAGATTTGGCCTCTTCTTGGGGAAATGCAGAAGATTCCTTTTGTCTCCTGAAACACGTATTATAATTTGTTATAAGAAAAAACTGGTCCTTTCCCCTTATGAGGTACCCAAGAGCCCATAGAGAGTCCTTATGTAGGTTCTTTATTGGTAGGAGAAAATAACAGAGGCCGACCAGAGAATATTGAGAAGCAAAGCAGCTAGTAAGCCTGATCTTTATTCAAGGAATTGTTGCAACAGGGTCCCCACGGACCCCACGCAGGGAGGGAGGAGAGGAACCCAGAACACTGGTGTGCAAGCCCTTATATAGACTCTAGAAATTGCCTCCCCTGTAGCCCAAGGCCACCCCCCAAAACATCATACATATATCACAGAAGGAGGTGGTCTACAGCAGAAATTTGAGTGTGTTGCTTCTCTCCTGTCTGCCAGGATACCTGATCATGCCTTACTTGATTGCATTTTCTGGGTAGCCTGGCCTTTGAATCTCTTACTGAAATATACTCGGAGTCCTGTAGTGATTTAATGCTCTTTCTTGCAGCTTGTAAACAGTGATTGAATTGCCCCCCAAACCTCAGGCTTTTATATACATTATTCACACAATGAGTCCCTTCTGATTGGCTGATTCTGCTTCCCTCCTGGAGCCCGATTGGTCTTTTCCTGCAAGCCAATCAGTTGTTGCATTCTAGGATCCTACTTGCCTATTGTTCTAGGATCCAAGCTTAGTACATAACACCTACGCATATTGATAGTTGTTGTTTAGTCATGTCTGTCTCTTCGTGACTCCATGGACCAGAGCACGCCAGGCCCTCCTGTCTTCCACTGCCTCCTGCAGTTTGGTCAAACTCATGCTGGTAGCTTCGAGAACACTGTCCCAGCATCTCATCCTCTGTCGTCCCCTTCTCCTTGTGCCCTCCATCTTTCCAGGGAGTCTTCTCTTCTCATGAGGTGGCCAAAGTCTTGGAGCCTCAGCTTCAGGATCTGTCCTTCCAGTGAGCACTCAGGGCTGATTTCCTTCAGAATGGAGAGGTTTGATCTTCTCGCAGTCCATGGGACTCTCAAGAGTCTCCTCCAGCACCAGAATTCAAAAGAATCAATTCTTCGGCGATCAGCCTTCTTTATGGTCCAGCTCTCACTTCCATACATCACCACTGGGAAAACCATAGCTTTTACTATACGGACCTTTGTTGGCAAGGTGATATCTCTGCTTTTTAAAATGCCGTCTAGGTTTGTATTGATAGTATGCTCAGCTTTATATTGCTAAGCTTAACAGATACTTGCCAGGCTGTATTTGAAAAGGGACGTGTAAGCCCCTAAAGTCCAAAAACAATTGGAAAGCTTTTCCCATTTCCTTCCTCCTTGCAAGGAAATATTTGAGGTCAATTTGGGAGAGTCAAAATGGCTTCAGGATACCATTTCAGACACGTGGTTTATATACTTATGTATGTGTTAGCCTTGTACATTTATGAACATTTATTTTATATATATAAGACCTTAGAAATCCTATAACATTATCCCTCAGCTGGGAAGGGAGGCTTCCTGTTGCCTAACTGAGAGATCCCTGCCCCCTCCTGCTTTTTTATTTATTTTTTTTATTCATTTTATAACACCACTAAACAACACAAACAGAAAAACAAACAATACAAACAAATTCTTGTCTTATCCTTATTTTTTTTCTAAACATTGTTAGGTGAGCTTCCCCAAGTCCCCCCTTTCTGATTTTCATTTTACCTCATCTTTAGCAGTTTACATATATCGTAATTTCTAGCCCTTTTTTAAAATCACGCTTACTTTTACCATAAAAATCTTCATATTTTATCATAATACTGTTTTAAAATACACTATCTTCTACTTCTAACCCTACAGCTTATATCCACTTCCAGAGCTATTCTAAGATTTAAATATTAACATATTTTTTCCAAATATTCTTTAAACTTCTTCCAATCTTCTTCCACCGTCTCTTCTCTCTGGTCTCGGAGTCACCCAGCCAGTTCGGCAAGTTCCATATAGTCCATCATCTTCATCTGCCATTCTTTGATAGTTGGTAAATCTTGTTTCTTCCTATTCTTCGCTAGCAATATTCTCGCAGCTGTTGTGGCATACAGAAAAAAGTAACATCCTTTTTGGGGATTTCACCCCCCATCAAAAGCTGCATCTGAGAGCCCCTGCACCACCATCATATGGGGACGTCCGAACAGCTCCTGGTGCTCCAGGCTGCTGAGACTGCCCCTGCTGCGTTTCCCGGGGACATTAGTAATAATAATAATAATAATAATAAT
The DNA here is from genome assembly GCF_964106915.1 of Podarcis gaigeae. Classification (NCBI taxonomy): domain Eukaryota; kingdom Metazoa; phylum Chordata; class Lepidosauria; order Squamata; family Lacertidae; genus Podarcis; species Podarcis gaigeae. The sequence continues at coordinate 5,459,304 of NC_139689.1, read as the reverse complement.
AATAATAATAATAATTTATTATTTGTACCCCGCCCATCTGGCTGGGTTTGCCCAGCCACTCTGGGCAGCTTCCACAGAGACCAAAAATACACTAAAACGTCACACATTAAAAACTTCCCTGAACGGGGCTGCCTTAAGATGTCTTCTGAATGTCAGGTAGTTGTTTATCGCTTTGACATCTGATGGGAGGGCGTTCCACAGGGCGGGCGCCACCACCGAGAAGGCCCTCTGCCTGGTTCCCTGTAGCTTTGCTTCTCGCAATGAGGGAACCGCCAGAAGGCCCTCGGCGCTGGACCTCAGTGTCCGGGCAGAACGATGGGGGTGGAGACGTTACTTCAGGTATACTGGGCTGAGGCCGTTTAGGGCTTTCAAGGTCAGCACTAACACTTTGAATTGTGCTCGGAAACGTACTGGGAGCCAATGTAGGTCTTTCAAGACCGGTGTTATGTGGTCTCGCTGCCCGCCCCCAGTCACCAGTCTAGCTGCCGCATTCTGGATTAGTTGCAGTTTCCGGGTCACCTTCAAAGGTAACCCCACATAGAGCGCATTGCAGTAGTCCAAGAGAGAGATAACCGGAGCATGCACCACTCTGGCGAGACAGTCTGCGGGCAGGTAGGGTCTCATCCTGCGTACCAGATGGAGCTGGTAAACAGCTGCCCTGGACACAGAATTGACCTGTGCCTCCATGGACAGCTGTGAGTCCAAAATGACTCCCAGGCTGCGCACCTGGTCCTTCAGGGGCACAGTTACCCCATTCAGGACCAGGGAGTCCCCCACACCCGCCCAGCCCCTGTCCCCCCAAAACAGGACTTCTGTCTTGTCAGAGGTAGATGAAATCCGGGGACATTCCGGGGATGGAATTTGTCCAGGGACTTATTCACAAAACCGGGGACTGTCTGCTAGCCCTGATTTAACTTGGTCCTTTGCTTGCCCACAGTATGACTATGGTGCATGGATCCCCAACAGCCCGCCCTCCATGAGAAGACCCCCACCCACCATGAAGGGCACAGAGACCTTGGAGACCGTCCTGGAGACCCTCCCCAAGGTCAACACCACCTGCATCGCCCTCTGTTCCCTGTGGTTGCTAAGCAACGAGGCAGGAGACACGGTAAGGTTTTGGAGTGAATGAAGCTCTCGGTTAGGTACCAGGTTTTCTGTGTCAAGAAACTTCGGGCCAGATCTCCCTTCCAGTTCCTTGCCAGCAAAACTCTAGCTGCGGCCGTGGCGTATAAAAATAACCTTTTCTAATCTGGTGGGCTGTCCCCACAAAGGAGGATTGGGTAAACAAATTAAGTGATTTTATAGGATTGGCCAAATTAAGAAATCGGTCTAACCAGAATTTGAGGGAGGAATGGCAATGTTTTGAGGATTATATGAAAAAAACACTGGTCCAAAGGTAATGTGTCGGTATGCCTAGATTAAGTATGTGAAGACGAATCAATCTAAAACAAAACTAACAATGGATAGATAATGATTAGTATAAAGACACAATGTAAAACAGACATTATTGTTTTAAGGATGTAAAGTTGAGGTGGAGGGAAGCCACACAGGTGTATAATTTTTATTATTTGATGAATACAGGTTTTGAATTGGTAAATTTGTAATTGTAAGATTATGTATTTGTAGTTTTTTGTTTTGTTTGTGTTTTTTCATGAATAATAAAAACTTAATAATAATAATAAGAAGAAACTTAGGACCAGATACACACCATATATTGAAAGCACATTCGAAGCACCTTTAAAGCACATGACTTCCCCCAGATGATACAGAAAACTGTAGTTTGTTAAGGGTGCTGGGAATTGTAGCTCCGTGAGGGGAAAGCTCCATTTCCCAAGATTCTTTGAGGGAAGTCATGTCTTTAAATGTTGGTCAAATGTGTTCTGAATACAGACGTACCTTGAAAGTCAAATGGAATCCGTTCCGGACGTCCGTTCGACTTCCAAAACATTCAGAAACCAAAGCGCAGCTTCTGATTGGCTGCAGGAAGGTCCTGCAGCCAATCAGAAGCCATGGAAGCCCCATGGCTTCCAAAAATACCTCACAAACCGGAACACTCACTTCCGGGTTTGCGACGTTCAGGAGCCAAAATGTTCGAGAACTAAGCTGTTTGACTTCCAAGGCATATGTTGTGGATCTGCCCTTAGCGCTCCATGTTTATATCTAAACTCTTGAATTTCAGCCTCAAAATGGAATTTTTGCAAAATTATTAGTCTAAAAAACAATTTCTTCTTTGGATTCTAATAAATTCCACAAAGAAAAGGTACACAAGAGAAAAAATGGATGAGAACCACAAACATTAAAATGCTTGTTTCAAAACTCCGTGAAGAATCATTTCAGGCAATACTATCGAAACTCTTATTTCCCCCACAATCATTATACAATTGTTAATTAAAATGAATTATTGTGGGGAGAATAAGGGTTTCAACAGTATGTCTGGAGATTGCTTTAAATTAAGGTCCCTTACAAATTTGAATATAAGGATTGATAACTTTCAGATCTTACGAAGTCATAAAACACTCAAATCATTAACTCAAAGAGACAAATCTATATATTTCTTATTGGCTCACATCGGGGGGACTGCATTTAAGTATAGGCGGGAAACCTGTGGCCCTCCAGATGTTGTTAAACTCCAACTCCCATCAGCTCCCAACCAGCATAGGCAGTGATCATGGATAATGGGAGTTGTAGTCAAGCAACATCTCATGAACCACCAGTTCAACATCCCTGCATTACGGCAGTCTACATTTGGCCTAGCAGTCCCATTAAAAAACCAGACGAGGACAAAAACTTGACTTTGTTTTGAATATTTCCAAATGTGGGGGTGTCCAAGGAGTTTTACATTTGTGTTTTAGGATTGCGAATGTGAGGAGTTCACTGCAACTTAAATGGGAGTTTGAGGCACGGTCTTCACCACTGATTTCTCCCGAATCTTTTCCAGAGACCTTTGGGCCACTATCCCGATGAACATTTCACTGAGGACGAGCCAAAGCGGCTCATTGTGGACTTCCAGAACGACCTGGCTAAGATTTCTGAGGAAATCAACGAGAGGAACAAGTCGTTACCCCTCCCCTACAACTACTTGAACCCGCCTCAGATTGAGAACAGCATCTCAATTTAGGTCTCGGGTGTGTTTAGCAATGTCAGCCTGACCTGCATTACAAAGTCGGTCCGTCTTGTAACAACGCTAAGCTATATTACGAGTTGATTCCTCTCAAAAGTTCTTCTCCGGCTCAGAATGTAAAACGAGACACGGCAAGACCCTCTGTCTTCTGTATGTAGTGCACTAAGCATGTAGATGTTCGTCAGTGTTTAAGATTTTTCCGAACTCCTCTCTGGCTAATGTGAAGTTACATAAACTGAAAGGCACCTTCAAACTTTTTTTAACGGTAATTTTCGTTGAGACTCTCTTGTCGATTCTGTGAACTAAGGCTGCATCCACACCCCAGAAATCCAATGGGACTTACAATCTTTACATTTATAGGATTGCTTGCAAGTGATCGTAGAGTGTCCTCTCTATTCAATCGATTGCTTGCTACCAATGTGCCTACTGCTCCCTGTTCATGTCTAGAAAACCCTCTTTACCTATTCCAAGGTATGTTAGTTTCGGAAGGTAGGGTAAAGGTAAAGGGACCCCTGACCATTAGGTCCAGTCGCGGACGACTCTGGGGTTGCGGCACTCATCTCGCTTTATTGACTGAGGGAGCTGGCATACAGTTTCCGGGTCATGTGGCCAGCATGACTAAGCCGCTTCTGGCGAACCAGAGCAGTGCACGGAAACACCGTTTACCTTCCCGCTGGAGTGGTACCTATTTATCTACTTGCACTTTGACGTGCTTTCGAACTGCTAGGTTGGCAGGAGCAGGGACCGAGCAACGGGAGCTCACCCCGTCGCGGGGATTCGAACCGCCGACCTTCTGATCGGCAAGCCCTAGGCTCTGTGGTTTAACCCACAATGCCACCCGCGTCCCGACAGTTTGGGGAGGAGGGGCAATTAAAATGTGCAAGGGGCTTTGTCTTGTGCCTGATGCCGGGAACTACAATTCTTGGTGGAGACAATACAAAAAGGCACATACATGTCTGTTCCAGCATCATAACGTAGGAGAGAACTTTCAGACAGAAGATGAGCTTTACCCCAGAAATCCTTCAAGAAAGCTGTTAAATGCCAAACTGAGCCTAGCTGAATTTGCCATGAGTTGGGGATAGTCGTCTTGGCTGTGAATGCTTAAACGACTGTAGCAAGAAGGCCCATCACTGGGAAGTCATTGTAGACCAGGGGTCGGCAAAGTTTTTGTGGCTTGGACCGGTTCACGGTCCCACAGATGCCATAGTGGGCCGGAGTGCGCATGCGCATATGCAAACACGATTTCTGGCGCTCCTTCCAGTGCGGCAGGGGTCCATGGGCCAGTTAAGCAACCCCCATGGGCTGCTCGTGGCCCAAGGGCCTTAGGCTGCCAACCCCTGTTGTAAGACAGTCCACCAGAGTATAGCTGTCAAGCGTCCCTTATTTGGCGGAAAACTCCCTACTCCCAGCGCCATGTCCCGCTGCTGTCCCTTATTGATGATGTCCCTTAAATTTCCCGGGTTTCATGCTCGCCCGGCTCAGGAGGGAAGCAGTGGCTCAGGCGAGAGAGAGAGCGTGCTGGCGCCGTCGTCCTGGCGCGAGGAGTTCCATCGGCCCTTCCCCGCCCGAGAGGGGGGGAGGGAGATCGACTCTCGCCCACACCGCCCGCGAGCCTGGACGCGGCAGCGGTGGTGGCAGCTGAGGAGGCGGCCTGGGGGAGGAGGAAGAGGAGGGGATGGGGAGGGACACAGAAGGGCGACGCTTCAGCAGCCGCGGCGGCGCCACAACCACCTCATGCCGGATTGACAGCGTCTGTCAATGCTACCAATCTACCGGTATGTAACTCTTTACAATAGCAAAATCCCTTATTTTGGCTGCTGATCCCTTATTTTCGAGGCTGCTGGTCCCTTATTTTCAAATCTGCAAGTTGACAGCTATGCACCAGAGCAGCGCACTCACTTTCCTCTCAGATTTTCAGGCGCCTGGCTACTGGCCACGATGGCTATGCTCTGCTTCCACAGTAACTCTTCTGAATACCAGTTGCTGGAAACCACAGGAGGGGAGAGTATTGCGTGGTGAGTTCCCGCCTCCCCCCAGTAGAACCGGAGCAGCTGAGCGGCAAAAGAGGGGGATCCCTGGCCGCGCCTGCATTAAATAGCGCAGGCCACACCCCCTAGGCCAGCCGATTCCCTCAATCGCACGGAGGCTGAGAGCCAGCCCCTGCGCACATGGTGGGGGCGTGAAGCCTGCAACACCACCTCCTTTCTAGGTCGGAAGTGGCTTTATTGTGTTCGAATCCTGCTTGCGTGTTTTCCAGAGGCCTCTGGGTGGCCCTTGCAAGAACAGATGCTGGACCAAACTGGGACATCAGCCTGACCCCACAAGGCTCTTCTTATGTTCTTAACGTACAATCGGTTGGCTTCAATGTTAACTTTCACAGGCTCTTCAAATAACCCAGTTGGTTAGAGCGTGGTGCTGATAACGCCAAGGTCGCAGGTTCGATTCCCCATAAGGGACAGCTGCACATTCCTGCATCTGCAGGGGGTTGGTCTAGATGATCCACAGGGTCCCTTCCAACTCTGATCTATGACATGTGACTCAATAAATAAAATAAGTGTACAAACACAGTCCTCTGCATACTGAATCTAAATGAAAATGAGATGCATCCTTTCGGATCGGGGCAAGATTGCCATCGTGATTTCAGGGCCCAGCTATATAGAGTCCAGGACACATTCCAGATTTAAAGCCAAACAGCCCCGTGCAATTTAAGAGAAGCTTGTCATCGTTTCCTCTCCTTTAGAAAAAGTCAATATAATAATTAACCACTAACCTGTAAGTGAAGGATTTGCATCTTACGATACGATAATCTTTATTGTCATTGCCCCATCTTTATTGTCATTGTCCCATACAGAACAATGAAATTGAAAAAAATCTACGCCAGACTTTCAAAAACCAACAAGCCTGCTATCCCAGATATCCCAGCTTGGTTAACCAGCTAAAAACTCTGATACCGCATAATTAAATACAATATACTCCCACAGAGTCCTCCATATATTTCGCTGCATTTATTACGCTCCATATATTACGCTGCATTTAAAACCAAAATCTCATTTGTATAGAAACTGTCTCACAGGCGGCTAGTCCTAGTCTTTCTAACCCTGTCCCTTCTTCCAGAAGGCAGAAGCTGAAAGAGATCATTTCCGGGGTGCGCACTATCCTGCGCTATCTCTGCAGCTTTCTTATGGCACCTGGAAGCATAGATTTGATCCAAGGTGGGAAGAGTGCACCCAGTTATTCTCTCCGCAGTCTTTACAAGCCTGGACAGCATTGTTTTTCCCCTGACCGTGCAGCTCCCAAACCACACACACAGACCATAAGTTAATATACATATACATATACCCTGGGTTCACAGAGGCCATTTCCATTCTTTGTCACTCCCTGTGTTGACAGAGAAATCGAGGCACTCCTAGTCACATGAGGTTTGGATGAATCAAAACCAAGCCGTGTGTGGGAATAGGGCTCAGCGCCCTAATTAACGATTAGGAGCAGGAGTAGTTAAGATGAAATCGTGCTGTGGGAGGCAGCAGAACAGCTAGGTTGGGTTGAGTGAGCCAGGCCACACATGAATCACAGCAACCTTTCGCAACCTGGTGCCCCTCCAAGTTTGCTGGAATACAACTCCCACCAGCACCAGAGAGAGCCAGTCTGAAATATATGGAGGACACCTGGCTAGGATTGTCATTAAAGGGATGGTTCATCCATCCATCCATCTATCGTCAGAGGCAACTTAGGAAAAAAACAAAATGACCTCGCAGACCTGATTAGAAAGCAGGTGTGCGGGTGGCGCTGTGAGTTAAACCACAGAGCCTAGGACTTGCCGATCAGAAGGTCGGCGGTTCGAATCCCCGTGTCGGGGTGAGCTCCCGTTGCTCGGTCCCAGCTCCTGCCAACCTAGCAGTTCAAAAGCACGTCAAAGTGCAAGTAGATAAATAGGTACTGCTCCGGCGGGAAGGTAAACGGCGTTTCCGTGCGCTGCTCTGGTTCGCCAGAAGCGGCTTAGTCATGCTGTACGTCGGCTCCCTCGGCCAATAAAGCGAGATGAGCACCGCAACCTCAGAGTCGGTCACGACTGGACCTAATGGTTAGGGGTCCCTTTACCCTTTACCTTTATGGGAATGCATGTTTGAATGGTTCCACACTTGTGGGAAACAAGTACAGTCGTACCTTGGAAGTCGAACGAATCCATTCCGGAAGTTCGTTCAACGTCCAAAATGTTCGGAAACCAAAGCGCAGCTTCTGATTGGCTGCAGGAAGCTCCTGCAGCCAATCGGAAGCCCCGCCGGATGTTTGGCTTTCAAAAATCGTTCGCAAAGCGGAACAGTCACTTCCAGGTTTTGATCGTTCAGAGCCAATTTGTTTGGGATCCAAGACGTTCAAGATCCAAGGTACGACTGTACAGGCAACTCCTCACTTAGGCACGGGTTGTGATCTGAGGCCCTGCATGTTTAAGTGAAATTGTGTATATTGAGAACACCATTCAAATAACCAAAAAGCCACCAAACTCCACCACAGTTGCTCCTTCCCATCCTCCTTGCTCAAACTCCCAACTCTTCACTGGTCTCAAAGGTTGGTGCAAAGGCACCTGAGGTTGCACTTGCAAAGGGTCGTGGGATTGTTAGATACTATTTTTGCACCATATTTGCGCTCTTTTAGGGCTGTTTCCCCCCTTTCATGCCACTTCCGGGTTTGCAGCATGCCTCCAACTGATGAAAATGGGGAGTTGCCTGTATCCCAAGGAGTCGTCTAGGCTACCTTTACAGACAAATTTCCCTCCAGCTGCAGAAACTGAGCAGGAACTCGCCTGCTACATCACACTCCATAGCCACCAGGTGGCGCCACTGCTCCCCCCTCTGACTGCAGGCCTCTTTTTCGTGTTTTCAAAATTGCTTAAAATTTGGGTATAGAGAGAGAAATGTCTCCCATTCCTGGCAAATGAACCCAGAGCAGGGATTCTTGGGGTACGCTCAGTTTGCTGAACGTACAATAGCCCGAGAAAGCGCATGTACTGAGGCTAAGTTATATTTCCACAACCGCCAACACTGATGCCAAAATCCAGCATCGCCTGAGCTCTGCGAGTGTGGCTTCCTTCTGATTGAAGTGCAGAGTGTTTGAGGACATTTACAGGAAAACCAAAATGCTCGTTTTCAAAGCTATTGTACTACCAACCTTACTATACGCTTGTGGAACGTGGACCTCTTATAAACACCATCTCCAACTCCTCAAAAGATTCCAAAGTTGAAAATTTTTAATTAAATAATTAAAAAAAAAATTTAAAAAAAAAATACACATCACTTGGGAAGACAGGCGAACTAATGCCAGTGAACTGGAAGAAGCAAAGATCACCAGTGTTGAAGCAACAATTCTTCAACATCAACTTTGTTGGACTGGTCATGTTGTGCGAATGCCTGATTATCGTCTTCCATAGCAACTACTCTATTCCAAACTTAAAAATGGAAAGCATAATGCTGGTGGTCAACAAAAGAGGTTTAAAGACTGTCTCAAAGCAAACCTAAAAACAATGTAGTATAAAACCAACAATTGGGAAACACTGGCCTGCGAGCGCTCTAGTTGGAGAACAGCCTTTACCAAATATGTCATGGACTTTGAAGACGCTCAAACTCAGAACAAAAGGGAGAAACGTGCTAAGAGGAAGAAACGCTTGCCAAATCCACACTATGATCAACTCCTGCCCGGAAACCAATGTCCCCACTGTGGAAGGACGTGTGGGTCCAGAATTGGCCTCCACAGTCACTTACGGACTCATTGTTAAAACCGTGTTTATGGATGACAATCTTACTCGGCTACAAGTGATTGCCAAAGAAGAAGACTAACCACAACGGTTGCGTTCTCCCTCCATTGTCAGAAGCAGTAAACTGGGCATTATCGGGATTTCAAAGGTGGAATTGATGTCCAGCAAGGGGGGGGGATTTCCGGAAGGCAATGCCCTGATCTTAGGCAAGTCAATCGAAAAATTGTGTTTTGGGGGTGCTTTGTCTTAAGAAAAGCTCAACAACTTTCGGGCTTCCTGAAAACAGCTCTATAGTTCGGGTGGTTTCCTAAATAAAATCTCCTCCTAAAAAAAGCTCAACAGGGGTGTCTTAGTTTTTACTTTTTGAAACATGGCAATCCTAGGATGTTGTTGTTGTTTAGTCGTCTAGTCATGTCCGACTCTTCATGACCCCCTGGACCAGAGCATGCCAGGCCCTCCTGTCTTCCACTGCCTCCCGCAGTTTGGTCAAACTCATGCCGGTAGCTTCGAGAACACTGTCCCACCATCTCGTCCTCTGTCGTCCCCTTCTCCTTGTGCCCTCCATCTTTCCCAACATCAGGGTCTTTTCCAGGGAGTCTTCTCTTCTCATGAGGTGGCTAAAGTCTTGGAGCCTCAGCTTCAGGATCTGTCCTTCCAGTGAGCACTCAGGGCTGATTTCCTTCTGAATGGAGAGGTTTGATCTTCTTGCAGTCCATGGGACTCTCAAGAGTCTCCTCCAACACCATAATTCAAAGGCATCAATTCTTTGGCGATCTTTATAGTCCAGCTCTCACTTCACGGATTGCTGCCTTGCTGTGGCAAACGGGCTTGAATAACTCCGAAAAGCTATGAGCTATGACATGCAGGGCCACCCAAGATGGACAGGTCATAGTGGAGAGTTTTGACCAAATGTGATCCACCTGGAGCAGGAACCGGCAAGCCACTCCAGTATCCCGGCCAAGAAAACCCCATGGACAAAGACAACCCTAGGATAGCCATATTCAAATATCAAGTTGCAAGAAAGGAGATTTAGACTAAACGTTAGGAGGAACTTCTCTGATGTTAAGAGCTGTTTGATAGCGGAGCGGATTCCTTGGAAAGGATTCTCCTGTTTTGGAGTTTTTGAAACAAGGGTTGGGTTGCTGTCTGTGGGGGTCATACGAGATGACATTTGATGGCACCTTCCAACTTTACAGTTCTGTGACAGCAACAGCGACAACAATGTGAAAAAGTATTGCAATATTCATTTTGCTCCTGCTGTGCTCATCTAAGCCAGCGAGCTTCATGCAACAAGTTGCTTGTGTGTGTTTGCAGGGATGCAGCGATGTCCCAATGAGCCAGAAAGTTATGAAACAGTAGTTACACAATCAGCCGGTGCGGTCTCTGCCTTGGTGTTTCTGCATTTTGTTCTGGGAGCAAATCTGTCTTATTGTTGCCACCGAGCCCAGAAGTGGTCACAGCAGAACTTTTGCAGCCAAGACCCGGGGAATTCGATCTGAGCCACACCTTTCCCATCGCAACAGCGTCTGCCTGTGGCCTAAACGGCTCTGGAGGAGGGTTGAGAGAGGCGGGGTATTTGTGGGTGCAACAGCCCTCGAGGAGGAGCAGGTGACGCTGTTCATACCTGCCTCGGCACCGACACCGCACAAACCCGTGCAATCGGAGCCTCGTCTCGCCTCTTCCCAAATGGCTGCTTACAAGGTCCAGGTGGCCACCGGAGACATCTTGCTGGCTGGCACCTACAGCAGCATCTCCATCACGCTGGTGGGGGCTCGCGGGGAAAGCTCCAAGCATCACCTGGACCACCAGGGCAGAGATTTTGTCCGTGGGGCTGTGAGTACCAAGAACGGAGGAGATCAGGGCTGGGGGGGGGGGGTTAAGGTGGCAAACCGGGCATCCTCTTGGGGCTGGGGGCATCTCAGGTGAACGCTCCTCACTGCTCGTGGGGCGGGGTAAATGGGCAAGTGGTTGCTTTTTTATAATCATGTTTATTAGTTTTAACATATAAATTATGATACATACCACAAAACTTCACCTCTTATACAATCTTTTTTTTCCCCATCAGCACCTCTGATGATCCACCGTTTTAACCACTTCATATGCGCATTTCTTAAATTCATATTGCCTTTAATTATCTTAACTAACCATCCTCCCCTTTATCCATTTTGGCAATCGTTCCAATAATTCTCCTCATAAAACGTCTTGCAAACCTACAAACGTAGTCTGATCATCACAAATACTTTTCAAATAATCTGTAAATTTACACCAGTCTCCTGTGAATTTCTGGTCCCGCCGATTTTGAATCTTTCCTGTTAGTTTATCTAATTCTGCATCGTCCATTAATTTCATCCTCCATTCTTCTTTCGTCGGTAATTCCTCTTGCTTCCATTTCTGTGCCAATAATATTCTTGCTGCTGTTGTTGCATATAAAAACAACTTACATTCCTTTCTATTAATATCACCTCCTACAATGCCCAGTAAAAATGATTCTGGTTTCTTTATAAGTGTATATTTCAACATTTTTTTCATCTCATTATATATCATCTCCCAGAAGTTTTTCACCTTTTTACATTCGGGCAAGTGGTTGCTTCTTGTTTGGGGGTGACAAACGCTGTCGCTTCTAGGTCTCAACGGGAGGAGATTGTAGGAAAGGAACTGCAAACGCCATGTTTGGTGGAGATTGGCCAAAGTGTCGTTTGGTGGAGCCCCCCCCCCCCCAGTTGGCGTCTGTCCGTCTCGGGAGACAACGAAGGAGTGTGGTGTCAAATTGTTGGGGAGTCGCGGCGCCTGCTGCAGCTGCTGTGACCAATACGGGAGAGACATGTTTTGTTGCAGCTGGGGCAGAGAAAGGAGTCCGGTTGTGCTGCTGCAGACGCAGCACGCCGTTTCTTCTCTCAGTGCTTTGCCCAGAGGTCATTCCTCTTCCGGTCACTGCTGTGGGTGCACAACCTGGCTGGTTGTCTCCTGTCGGTTGACTGCAGGGGATGCCCACTCAGTGGGGGCCGATGTGGCCAGGCTCCAGGTCCCATTTGCAGACGTCTTTGTAACACGGAGTTGGTCTGCCAACGGGCCTGGGGCCTGAAGCCAGATCCCTGCAGGCTCACCAGCACCAGTAAACTTAGCAAGCAGTGGGAGTTTCTCTCTCTCTCTCTCTTTCCTTCTCTCTCTCTCTCTCTCTTCCTCCCTCCCCCCTCTCCCTCCCTTTCTCCCTCTCCCTCCCTCCCCCTCTCTCCCTCCTGCTCTCTCCCTCCCTCCTGCTCTCTTCCTCCCTCCCTCCCTCCCTCCCTCCTGCTCGCCCTCTCTCTCTCTCTCTCTCTCTCTCTCTCTCTCTCACACACACACACACACACACACACACACACTTCTTGCTAGGATCAACTGCCCAGCAGCACTGGCCAAGTCTCAAACCACCCAAAAATCTTTAATTTTCCCATAATGTTCCTGACTCTGCCTTCATTGGCTCCCAGTACGTTGCTGAGCACACTTCAAAGTGTTGGTGCTGACCTTGAAAGCCCTAAACAGCTCAGGATACCTGAAGGAGTGTCTCCACCCACATCGTTCAGCCCAAACACTGAGGTCCAGCTCCGAGGGCCTTCTGACGGTTCCCTCCCTGCGAGAAGCAAAGCTACAGGGAACCAGGCAGAGGGCCTTCTCGGTGGTGGCACCCGCCCTGTGGAAACCACCCCATCAGATGTCAAGAAAATAAACAACCACCTGACGTTTAGAAAACATCTGAAGGCAGCCCTGTTTAGGGACGTTTTTAATGTGTGACGTTTTATTGTATTGTTAATCTTTTGTTGGAAGCCGCCCAGAGTGGCTGGGGAACCCAGCCAGATGGGCAGGATATAAATAAATTATTATTATTATTATTATTATTATTATTATTATTATTATTATTATTATTTCAGGACTGCCAGGCATTTTGGGGGAAAGAAAATGGCCACTGGCCACAGCCTGAGTCAGCTTCTTTGTTTCATAGCAGGATTGCCATTCTAATACAGTGCAGTGGTACCTCGGGTTACAGACGCTTTAGGTTACAGACTCCGCTAACCCAGAAATAGTACCTCGGGTTAGGAACTTTGCTTCAGGATGAGAACAGAAATCGTGCGGCGGCAGTGGGAGGCCCCATTAGCTAAAGTGGTGCTTCAGGTTAACAACAGTTTAAGGTTAAGAACGGACCTCCGGAACGAATTAAGTACTTAACCCGAGGTACCACTGTACTGTAATAATTTTAAAAGAGAAAGGAAAGAGAAAAGGAATACTGGTGACCAGTGTTGGCCCTGATGGACCTTCCTGGGTCTCATAGACGCCCAGCATTGCAGAGACTGTTCCCGCTGCCGCTACCCCACCTGCCCTGGCAAGTTAACTTCTAGATTTGGCAATTAACATTATTGGCTGAAGTTGTGTCTGCAAGATTTAACAGCGTCCCTTTTGATGCAAGAATGTAAAAGCCCGGGGCACAACTTTCAAAAACTGGGGGGGGGAGGGGGGATAAAAAATAACACCATCAGAAGAGCCCAGATGTTATATCTCAGGAGCCTAGTCCAGACTGCTGTTCTCACAGTCGCCAACAAGATGCCCCTCAAGGGAAGCTGCAAACGGGTCCTGAGTGCGAGAACACTCTGCCTTATAATTATAATAATAATAATAATTTTTATGCCTTACCCTCCTTTGCAATGAAGTCTTTGCCACAACACCCGCACACCTGCTCTCCTTGACCTCCTGCCATTGAGCCTAAAACGCCACGCACTTCTCAAATATTAAATCCATCTTTCTCCCTGATTCCCTCGCTGTCTCCCCCTCCTCTGCCACCTGGTATTAAATGTGAGATTGTAAGCTCTGAGGGAGCAGGGACTGCACCTCTTGCTCCTCATAAAGAGCCAGGAACATTGACGTTGTGGGACATCGAGCTCAGGAATAAACCCTACACTAATAATAATAATTTATTACTTGTACCCTCTCCATCTGGCTGGGCCTCCCCAGCCACTCTGGGCGGCTTCCAACAAAGATTAAAAATACATTAAAATGTCACGCATTTTCAGATGTCTTCTAAATGTCAGGTAGTTGTTTATCTCTTTGACATCCGATGGGAGGGCGTTCCACAGGGCGGGCGCCACTACCGAGAAGGCCCTCTGCCTGGTTCCCTGTAGCTTTGCTTCTCGCAGTGAGGGAACCACCAGAAGGCCCTCGGAGCTGGACCTCAGTGTCCGGGCAGAACGATGGGGATGGGGACGTTCCTTCAGGTATACTGGGCTGAGGCCGTTTAGGGCTTTCAAGGTCAGCACCAACACTTTAAATTGTGCTCGGAAACATACTGGGAGCCAATGTAGGTCTTTCAAGACCGGTGTTATGTGGTCTCGCCGGCCGCCCCCAGTCACCAGTCTAGCTGCCGCATTCTGGATTAGTTGTAGTTTCCGGATCACCTTCAAAGGTAGCCCCACGTAGAGCGCATTGCAGTAGTCCAAGAGAGAGATAACCCGAGCATGCACCACTCTGGCGAGACAGTCTGCGGGCAGGGAGGGTCTCATCCTGCGTACCAGGTGGAGCTGGTAAACAGCTGCCCTGGATACAGAATTGACCTGCGCCTCCATGGACAGCAGTGAGTCCAGAATGACTCCCAGACTGCGTACCTGGTCTTTCAGGGGCACAGTTGCCCCATTCAGGACCAGGGAGTCCTCCACACCAGCCCGCCCCCTGTCCCCCCAAGAAGAGTACTTATGTCTTGTCAGGATTCAGCCTCAATCCATTAGCCGCCATCCATCCTCCAACCGCCTCCAGACACTCACACAGGACCTTCACCGTCTTCACTGGTTCCGATTTGAAAGAGAGGTAGAGCTATCCAACTCTCTCTCTCTCCAGAACCCCTAAAGATTGTCCTTGGGTGGTTATTAGACTGGGAGAGGGTGCTGCAGAAATGGGTGGCCTTTTGTGACTTCTAGGCCACCAACTTACCATATTTTTTGCTCTATAAGACTCACTTTTTCCCCTCCTAAAAAGCAAGGGGAAATGTGTGTGCGTCTTACGGAGCGAATGCAGGCTGCGCAGTTATCCCAGAAGCCAGAACAGCAAGAGGGATTGCTGCTTTCACTGCGCAGCGATCCCTCTTGCTGTTCTGGCTTCTGAGATTCAGAATATTTTTTTTCTCGTTTTCCACCTCCAAAAACTAGGTGCATCTTGTGGTCTGGTGCGTCTTATAGAGCGAAAAATACGGTAGCTTATGCATGCATGGGCCGTAAGAAAATAAGAAGATCCTGCTGTATCAGGACAAAGTGCATCTAGGCTGGCATCCTGTTCTCACAGTGGCCAGGATATGAGCATGGGAGCAAAACTCTCCCTGCTTGTGTTTTTTGGCAACTGGTCTTTCGAAACATCACTGTCTCCAGCATTGGCAGCAGAGCACAGCCATCGTGGCCAGAAGCCATCGGCAGCCCTCTCCTCCCCCGTGAATTTGCCTCATCCTCTTTTCAAGCCATCTAGGCTGGTGGCAGGGAGTTCCACAGTTGAAGTGGGCGGAAGAGGACTTCATCTGTCCCCAATCTTCCGGCTATAAATTCAGTGGCCTCGTTTGCAAAGGCTGGCCTACATAGCGTAAGGAAGAGCTGTTGAGCAACTTCTCGTCCTCATGTGTCCTTTCCCAAATGGACAGGGATGCTGTTTGCTCTAGATTACGGTTAAGGGTATTTGCTACAAGGCCAGGAGGAGGAGGAGGGGACACAGAAGATCCCAGGAAGAGATAAATTAACTGGCTTGGAGATGTACACAGGATCCGTCCAAGACATTTTGGCACCTGAGGAGAACCAGGGAACAGCGTCCCCCGCCAATTGAGTGGGGTGGAAGTAATGGTGTGGAAGGAATTCTGCTTCCACTGAAAAATTAAGTACAAAACCAGATTTCTAAACACACTACCCCAGAGGTCAGCAAACTTTTTCAGCAGGGGACTGGTCCACTGTCCCTCAGACCTTGTGGGGGGCTGGACTGCATTTTTTTTTGGGGGGGGGGGGAATGAATGAATTCCTATGCCCCACAAATAACCCAGAGATGCATTTTAAATAAAAGCACACATTCTACTCATGTAAAAACTCTAGGCTGGCTCCACAAATAACCCAGAGATGCATTTTAAACACATTCTACTTATGTAAAAACACACTGATTCCGGGACCGTCCGCGGGCCGGATTTAGAAGGCGATTGGGCCGGCCCCGGCCCCCGGGCCTTTGTTCGCCTACCCATGTACTACTCTGTAGTCCCCACACAAGGAAATGTGGCGTTTTGGGCCCTTAGTGGCCCACCACGTTTATTTGTTTAACTTGTATGCTTCACCACAGTTTAAGGGGGATGCTGACAACTTGGGACACTTTGGACACATCAAAGTAATCAAGGGCCTAGGAGCCAAGCAGGAAAGAAAGGATTTGCTCATTCATTCGATTTAGCCAAATTCCTGCTTTCCAATACCAGGACAGTGGTACCTCGGTTTTCAAGCGCCTCGGAAGCTGAACGTTTCTGTTTTTCGACGCTGAAAACCCAGAAGTAATTGCTTCCGTTTTCAAACGTGCCTGAGCAGTCGGGCGGCATGTTGTTTTTGATTTTTCCAATTGAACTTGCAGGCTGCCCTTTGCGCCTCGGTTTTCGGACATTTCAGAAGTCGAACGGGTTGCGTTTGAGAACCGGGGTACCACTGTAGCTGAGAGACCTTAGGAAAAGCTACTTTTAGCTCCCTCTCCTCGATCCTGTATTCTGAGCTCTGCTTGAGTGGTGGCCCGAAGTTTTTGGCTGGGTGAAGGGGTGGTTGGAGTAGAATCTCTGTATTTTTCTTCTTCTTCTCTTGCAATCTAGTGCGCAGCACTTTCACAGCTCCCCTTCCAGACCAGGTTCTTCTTTGTGTGTCCAGGTGGACGACTACGAGGTGCCGTTCGAACAGGACCTGGGCCCCATCCATCTGATCCGCCTGCACAAGGAGCCCTATTTATTCTTTCCGACGGACAACTGGTTCTGCAATTTCGTCAGAGTGACAACCCCAAAGGGGGAGACCTACAACTTCCCTTCCTACCAGTGGCTGGAGGGCTCCTGCACCTTGACCCTGAGGGAGGGGGCAGGTACTGTTTCCCTCTTTCCCTTCACAGGGATTGGGGGGTGGGCAGTGGCGTAGCGTGGGTTGTCAGCACCCGGGGCAAGGCAAGTAACTTGCACCCCCTAACCCGTGGATTTGCACCCCCTAACCCGTGGATTTGCACCCCCTAACCCGTGGATTTGCGCCCCGTAACCCTAACCCCCAGATGTTGCGCCCAGTGCGGCTGCCCCCCCTGCACCCCCCACGCTACGCCACTGGGGGTGGGTGTTCACTGAACCAAGCAGACCCAAAGCTTTGTGGGTTTTCATTCTGCAGAAGCTGTTTGGGTTAGGGTTGGTTAGCTGGTTTGGTAATGGTAACCAGAACTATAAAGGGACCCCTGACCATTAGGTCCAGCCGTGACCAACTCTGGGGTTGCAGCAGTCATCTCGCTTTATTGGCCGAGGGAACCGGCGTACAGCTTCCGAGTCATGTGGCCAGCATGACTAAGCCGCTTCTGGCGAACCAGAGCAGCACATTGAAACGCCGTTTACCTTCCCGCCGGAGCGGTACCTATTTATCTACTTGCACTTTCGAACTGCTAGGTTGGCAGGAGCAGGGACCGAGCAACGGGAGCTCACCCCGTAATGGGGATTCGAACCGCCGACCTTCTGATCGGCAAGTCCTAGGCTCTGTGGTTTAGCCCACAGCGCCATTCGCGTCCCAACTAGAACTATAGCTAGCAGGCAAATGAGGAGCTCGATCCGTGATGGGAGACTATGTCAATTTTGCTTGCTTTCTCATTTTTCCAGGTTTAAGTTCAGCCCCTCCACATTTCCAAACTTCCAGTTTGCAAGTTAGGGCAAGAATGCAAGACCTCATGAAAACTCACGTTAATGTGAAATACTCCCTCTGTAGATATGGTTTCGCCTTGTACGGACAGTTCCGCAACGCTGTTTTCTCTGACACGTGCATTTTTGGATACATTGCTTGACTGCATTGCAAAAGCTCGGAGAAGTGCAAATTTCGAAGGGCGACTGCGCATCAGTTTGTACTTAGGAAAGGGCAAATCAGACAAAAAATCTGCCTTTATGTGTGAATGGGAATGAATTTCTTCCCAGGCATGAGAGATCTTGCTCTCCCTCGCTTTCTCTTGCGCACAAACACACGTTCATAGAATCGTCATGGATTCATCCATGGAAACTGTGTAATTGGAATGGTTATCTCTGGGCATGTAGAGAGGGCACATCATTCAGGAGTAACTACAGCATGTAGGGACTCTGGTGGCTCTGTGGGTGAAACCACAGAGCCTAGGACTTGCCGATCAGAAGGTTGGCGGTTCGAATCCCTGCGATGGGGTGAGCTCCCGTTGCTTGGTCCCTGCTCCTGCCAACCTAGCAGTTCAAAAGCACGTCAAAGTGCAAGTAGATAAATAGGTACCGCTCTGGCGGGAAGGTAAACAGCGTTTCCGTGCGCTGCTCTGGTTCGCCAGAAGCGGCTTAGTCATGCTGGCCACATGACCCGGAAGCTGTATGCCGGCTCCCTCGGCCAATAAAGCGAGATGAGCGCCGCAACCCCAGAGTCGTCCGCGACTGGACCTAATGGTCAGGGGTCCCTTTACCTTTACAGCATGTTAGTGGCAGGGATTTGCTAGCAAAGAGTATCTCCCCCTTCTCACTTGGCTCATTAGATTAATTACCATTTACCTGGTCTCCTTTTCTCTCTCTCTCTATCTCTGCCCCTCCAGCCAAAACGGTTTCCGATGACAAAGGAAACCCCCAACTCGTGGAGCATCGCAAGGAAGAGCTAAAGAAACGGCAGGAATCCTATGGGTCAGTAAATCACATCCCTTTAGGCTGAGGTGGGGGCAGGGAACCTCTGGCCCTCGGGAAACGCATGCGGCCCTCCAATGCCTCTCTTTGTGGCTCCTAGAACTCCCTCCACAAGACATGACCTCTCTCCTACGTTGCATCCCTTACTGGCCCTGGCGGCCACCTTAGAATCCTAGAGTTGGAAGAGACCACAAGGGCCATCGAGTCCAACCCCCTGCCAAGCAGGAAACCCCATCAGAGCACTCCTGACATATGGTTGTCAAGCCTCTGCTTAAAGACCTCCAAAGAAGGAGACTCCACCACACTCCTTGGCAGCAAATTCCACTGTCAAACAGCTCTTACTGTCAGGAAGTTCTTCCTAATGTTTAGGTGGAATCTTCTTTCTTGTAGTTTGGAACCATTGCTCCGTGTCCGCTTCTCTGGAGCAGCAGAAAAGCTCATTGAGAGCTTTTCCCTGGCAGGATTTATTGAGTCCATGCTTCTTGTTTTTTAATCTACTGGGTTCTCCACAGAAATGGTAATTGCTCCATAAATAAGATGGGATGGCATTCTGAGGCAGACGGTTTTACGTGAGCACCGCGGAAAGCTTGCACACGCGAACAGGACCAAGTCCACAATGAACTGCCACGCGGACTTGGAATCATACCATTAGCTCAGCAGGGCTAAAAGTCCATTTCGATAATCCTGTGGCAATGAGTTCCATAGCTGACTTTTTTTAAAAAAAATGCTTTTTATTGAATTTTTCACAAACATAAATAAAACTTGATCTTTTACAGTCATCATTTTATGTCATCTTATTTACACTGCGTATATGCACGCCCAGACTTCCTCCCTCCCCTTCTTCGGTTTTCTTAATATATATCTTCTCTTGCAGATTCTTATTTACCTTCTATACACATCACAGGATTTATGTTAACCCTGCTACAGTTTTCAGACTTCTACAGTTAATTCTTATGTATGCAACAAATTTACCCCACTCTTCTTCAAACTTTGTCCCTTTTTGGTCTCGACTTTTATAAGTCATTTTAGCTAATTCTGTATACTCAAAAAATTTAGCCTGCTACTCCATTACCCTTGGGGTCTCCTGTAATTTCCACTTATGAGCCACGAGGATCCTACCATAGCTGACTTCTGAGTTGATCAAAGATGGACTTCCTTCTGGGTGACCCCCCTCCTCCCCTCCCTGGGCTGTTCTTTGTTTGCTGCAGCTGGAAGGAGTATGCCCCAGGTTGGCCGAGGTGCGTCGACGCGAAAAGCACTGATGATCTGGATTCCAATTCGAAGTACTTGTTCACCAAGTCCTCTGTCTTTGCCATGCGCACCGTCAAATCGTGAGTTGCTTTGGCTGTGGGGCTTGCTTGGATCGGGAGCAGGGGAGCTCAATTTTCTCATAATTTGGAGAGAGAGAGAGAGAGAGGGCCGTGATTTCACTCTCAAATTTGTCAGAAGCCGGAAATTAAATTCAGATGGCGGACCAAAACATCACTTTTAGTATGGCGTCATCCATGTTTTTGGTGCAGGTTCAGACACCTCTCGAGATATTGTCTCCAAACTCAGCACGATAATTTCCAAGGTGGGGTGGTGTTCCTTGTCGATGTTTTTGATGCTGGCGGCCATTTTGATTCAAGATGGCGGACAGAACCTTGACTTTGGCATGGCATCCCCCACTTTTTGCCCTGGTTCAGCGGCCTATCGAGATATACCCACCAAATGTGGCATGAGGGTTCTCAGGGCAGTCGTGGATATTTCGCTGCCGTGTGCCCTTTGGTGGAATAAACCGTGACGTTGACCTAACTTCACCCGATTTTAGGCACGGCTGGTCCAAATTCACAAATTACGCTACCCATTTAAAAATACCAATATTCCTTGTTTTCTAAAGAAGTTCCAAGTGCTCCCCACTAGTTAAAAAAAACTAAAGTAAAAAAAAAATGGGGACCAGAAACCGATTTGTAGCACAGATACAGTGGTACCTTGGTTCTCAAAATTAATCCGTTCCAGAAGTCTATTCCAAAATCAAAGCATTCCAAAACCAAGGCGTGCTTTCTCATACAAAGTAATGCAAAACAGATTAATCCGTTCCAGACTTTTAAAAACAACCCCTACAACAAAAATTTAACATGAATTTTACTATTTAACGAGACCACTGATCTATAAAATGAAAGCAGTAATCAATGTACTCTACTATAAAATAAATGAGACAGTATTGTAGATGATAAAAATTAAAATTTAAAAAAATTCTTACCTGCACTGATGATGGTCATTGTTTGGATGGGGGGCTTTTATCCATTTCCGCAGCCACACAATCAATCAATCAATCACTAGCTGAACTGGGTTCCACACAGTCACAAAAACAAATGAACCGAAAAAGGCTAAAAACAAAAACGCAAAATAAATAGCAATCACAAAACGCCAAACTTAATCCGTTCCGGAAGTCCGTTTGACTTCCGAAATGTTCGAAAACCAAAGCGCAGCTTCTGATTGGTGCAGGCGCCCCAGAAAAAATAGAGTGGTACCTCAGGTTACATACGCTTCAGGTTACAGACTCCGCTAACCCAGAAATAGTGCTTCAGGTTAAGAACTTTGCTTCAGGATGAGAACAGAAATCGTGCAGTGGCGGTGCACTGGCAGCAGGAGGCCCCATTAGCTAAAGTGGTGCTTCAGGTTAAGAACAGTTTCAGGTTAAGTACGGACCTCCGGAACGAATTAAGTACTGAACCCGAGGTACCACTGTAGCTGACAACCACATCGGACGTTCAACTTCCGAAAAACTTTCAAAAACCGGAACACTTACTTCCGGGTTTTCGGTATTTGGGAACCAAGGCGTTTGAGAACCAAGGAACCACTGTACTGCTCTTTGAGCTGCGTCCCATTGTGTGCTTTGATCATGCCAAGGCCTCTGAGCTGTTATGGAGTCGGCAGGCTCCTTCCTACCGTCTCACACCATCCCAAGCAAACAGGTGAACCATCCCGTTCCCCAGGAGCGCCACATTTCACAATCCCAGGGCACCTCCGCTTTTTTCAACCCACACTGCATAGGCAGCCCTGCCTGAGAGCAGCGAAGCCATCAGTGCCTCTTGCCTAACCTGTCCACCTGGGTCAGAGAGGTTTGGAAATGGAGACTTGGCTGAGCCACCTGCAGTTTTCCTCCCACCTTTCAGGAAATTTTCAGGGTTCACAGCGGCAAAACGCCGAGAGGAATTCCTGCCCCCGCGCTCTGTGCCTCCTTCACTCTCTTCATAATTTCCAACACTCTGGGCAGTGAATTTAGGAGACCAGGCTGCTTTGAGGAGGGAAACACAATACAGATGGGTAGTTTTAGACACCACAGACTTAAAGACTTGGTGGTGGTGTAGTGGTTAGAGCGCTGGCCTAGGACCTGGGAAGAGACCAGGGTTCAAATCCCCACTTGGCTGTGAATAATAATAATAATAATTTATTATTTGTACCCCGCCCATCTGGCTGGGTTCCCCAGCCATTCTGGGCGGCTTCCAACAAAGATTCAAAATACATTAAAATGTCACACATTAAAAACTTCCCTGAACAGGGCTGCCTTCAGATGTCTTCTAAAAGTCAGATAGTTGTTTATTTCCTTGACATCTGACGGGAGGGCGTTCCACAGGGAGGGAGCCACCACCGAGAAGGCCCTCTGCCTGGTTCCCTGTAGCTTCACTCAGTGGCGTAGCGTGGGGGTGCAGGGGGGGGGCCGGCCGCACCGGGCGCAACATCTGGGGGTTAGGGTTAGGGCGCGCAAATCCACGGGTTAGGGGGCACAAATCCACGGGTTAGGGGGTCAAATTACTTGCCTTGCCCCGGGTGCTGACAACCTACACTACGTCACTGACTTTACTTCTCGCAGGGAGGGAACCGCCAGAAGGCTCTTGGAGCTGGACCTCAGTGTCCGGGCAGAACGATGGAGGTGGAGATGCTCCTCCAGGTATACTGGGCCGAGGCCGAAACCAGTCACTGCCTCTCAGTCTACTGGGTGAAGCCTAACCTACCTCATAGGGTTGTTGTGGAGATTAAATGAGTGGGAGAAGAACCATGTATACCACCTTGAGATGGAGGAAAAGATGGGGATATTAATGCAATAGAGAAACAAAGCCTCTAATATTCTTGGGTTCATTTTTCTTCACCACATGAAATAAAGGACAATATGATTTTTGCACTGGTGCATGAAAAAAACGATGATTTTTATTAGTGAAAAATGCAGGCCTTTGGCTGATTACTGTTCTATAGACTTCTAAATGTGTTTGTGGGAGAAGGGGTGGTGTTTTGCCGCTTCTGGTTTAGCTATTTATCGGTGCTTTTATCTTGTATTTTTATCTTGTGAACCACTCCGAGATCTTATGATAAATCAAATAAATAAATAAATAGGAATAAATAAATTTTATCGTTAGATACAGGTAATAAGACATATTGCTAGCCGAACCCCACATACCAAACTTTCTGATGGTTCACGCTGGCATAACTGCCCACTGAGAGATGCCTATAAATAAGTCCCTTCCATTTCCACAGACATTGAATTATCCAGCTTTAAGGAAAGCATCACAGATTTTCTGACCAATCAAATGCATGCCTGCGCCCTCCTGGCTTTGTTCAGTAACGCCACCTGCTGGCGTTTCCTGGGAATTAAATAGGGCACAGCATGCAAGATGTGGTTGACTCATATGGAGAAAAGGTAAAGGGACTCCTGACCATTAGGTCCAGTCGTGGCCGACTCTGGGGTTGCGGCGCTCATCTCGCTTTATGGGCCGAGGGAGCCGGCGTACAGCTTCCGGGTCATGTGGCCAGCATGACTAAGCCGCTCCTGGCGAACCAGAGCAGCGCACGGAAATGCCGTTTACCTTCCCGCCGGAGCGGTACCTATTTATCTATTTGCACTTTGACATGCTTTCGAACTGCTAGGTTGGCAGGAGCAGGGACTGACAAAAAGGAGCTCACCCTGTTGCGGGGATTCGAACCGCCGACCTTCTGATCGGCAAGTCCTAGGCTCTGTGGTTTAACCCACAGCGCTACCCACATCCCCATATGGAGAAAAGTAGGGTGCAATTGTTGGAGAAAAGCAGGGTGCCATTGTTAGATTTCGAAGCTGTCCCCCTCATTGATTGTGCTCCTTCCCCTCAGGGAACTCGAGATGCGGCTGAAAGGCTTCAACAACCTGGCGGAGTCGTGGAAGAACCTGGATGACATTCGCAGAGTCTTCTGGTTCATGAAAACACCTGTCACAGGTGGGTCTCCTCCCTGCCCTGAGCAGGAAAAAGCAGCTGGATCCGACCAAAAGTGGACAATAAATGATGCACTTCTAATGCACCATTCTCCCTGGCCACCACTCCCGCCACTCGCTGCCTAAGGATAATTTAACTCGAGGATTTAAATATGCACGGCACTCCTTTTAAATATACAAGGTGTGACCGGAAAGCTCGGTGAATGGTCACAGAAATCGGAAAATGAGAAATATTTGAACATACAGTGGTACCTTGGTTCTCAAACTTAATCCGTTCCGGAAGTTCGTTGCAAAACCAAAGCGTTCCAAAACCAAGGCGCGCTTTCCCATAGAAAGTCACGCAAAACAGATTAATCCGTTCCAGGCTTTTAAAAACAACCCCTAAAACAGCAATTGAACATGAATTTTACTATCTAACGAGACCACTGATCTATAAAATGAAAGCAATAATTAATTACTGTACTATAAAATAAATAAAACAGTATTGTAGATGATAAAAATTAAAATCAAAAATAAATTCTTACCTGCACTGATGATAGTCATTGTTTGGATGGGGGGCTTTTATCCATTTCTGCAGTCAGTCAATCAATCAATCAATCAATCAATCAATAGCTGAACTGGGATCCACACAGTCACAAAAACACATTAACTGAAAAAGCCTCAATAGCAAAATAGCAAAATAGCAAAAACTAAAGCACCAAATATAAGCTCCACATATCACCTTAAAGGTAAAGGTACCCCTGCCCGTACGGGCCAGTCTTGACAGACTCTGGGGTTGTGCGCCCATCTCACTTAAGAGGCCAGGGGCCAGTGCTGTCCGAAGACACTTCCGGGTCACGTGGCCAGCGTGACATCGCTGCTCTGGCGAGCCAGAGCCGCACACGGAAACGCCGTTTACCTTCCCGCTGGTAAGCGGTCCCTATTTATCTACTTGCACCCGGGGGTGCTTTCGAACTGCTAGGTTGGCAGGCGCTGGGACCGAGCAACGGGAGCGCACCCCGCAGCGGGGATTCGAACCACCGACCTTTCGATCGGCAAGTCCTAGGCGCTGAGGCTTTAACCCACAGCGCCACCCGCGTCCCCTTAGAACATATCACCTTAGAACACTGCAATTGGAAACGGAAGGCTTGAATTACAATGGAGGGACGCAAATTAGCAGCGCAACAGGAAATGCAGGGGGATGCAAAACAGAGCATGTTTGGCTTCCAAAATAAGTTCAAAAACTGGAACACCTACTTCCGGTTTTGCAGCATTCGGGTTCCAAGTTGTTTATGAACTAAGCTGTTCGAAAACCAAGGTACCAGTGTACAACCTTACAGACTAGCCCCCTCTGAGACAATGCACCGTTGACAATGTTTGTAGAACTGTTGGAAACTTCTGGAGAAGTCCTCTATTCGTACTGCTTTCAGTTCTCTCGTCACAGCAGCTTAGATGTGTGAAATGTTGGGAAATCTGTGCCCTTTCCATGCAGATTTCAGTTTTGGAAAAAGAAATAAATCTGGTGGGGCCGGATTGGACGAATATGGAGGGTGGGACAACTCAGTAACCTCAGTAGCAATTTCACGTGGAATATGCCATTCTTCCGCCATCATTCGGACGCAGAAACGCTGATCCCGCATCAATATGTCACAAACTCTGTCAACGTTTGCCACCCTTCACAGAAACCATGTTCGAATTACAGCTTCATCTCCCTGCACAATTGTGAGCATTATGTGGGTTTCCAATGCCAATTGTATGTTTTCGAATATTTCCTGCTGTCCGGTTTCTGTGACCGTTCACCGAACTTTCCGGTCACACCTTCTACGTTGTTGTTGTTGTTGAGTCGTTTAGTCTTGTCTGACTCTTCGTGACTCCCTGGACCAGAGCACGCCAGGCACTCCTGTCTTCCACTGCCTCCTGCAGTTTGGTCAAACTCATGCTGGTAGCTTCAAGAACCCTGTCCCACCATCTCGTCCTCTGTCGTCCCCTTCTCCTTGTGCCCTCCATCTTTCCCAACATCAGGGTCTTTCCGAGGGAGTCTTCTCTTCTCATGAGGTGGCCAAAGTCTTGGAGCCTCAGCTTCAGGATCTGTCCTTCAGGGCTGATTTCCTTCCGAATGGAGAGGTTTGATCTTTTTGCAGTCCATGGGACTCTCAAGAGTCTCCTCCAGCACCAGAATTCAAAAGCATCCATTCTTCGGCGATCAGCCTTCTTTATGGTCCAGCTCTCACTTCCATACATCACTACTGGGAAAACCAGAGCTTTTACTGTACGGACCTTTGTTGGCAAGGTGATGTGTCTACCTTGTACGTACATTCCTTTAAATAAATAAAAAAGGAACAGAGCTGAGATTGCATGAAGAGTCCTGGTAGATCAGGCCAAAGGCCTAGCTATGCCCTCATCCTGTACCCGCAGTGGCCGCTCAGAAGTCCCCAGGCAAGTGGCGTGAGACAATAGCCCTCTCCTGCTGTCGTTTCCCAGAAGCTGTTATGGAAAGGTAGACTGCGTCTAAAGTAGCAGGTTCTATTTAGCCTTAATGACTAATAGCCATTGGCAGACCCCCTCCTCCCTGAATTGTCTAATCCTTTAAAGCTGCCTAACCTGATAATAATAATAATAATAATAATAATAATAATAATAATAATAATAAATTTATTTATACCCCTCCCTCCCTGGCCAGAGCCGGGCTCAGGGCAGCTAACACAGTAAAATTACAGTAAAAACATAATAGGGGGGGAGGGAACCAATTTAAAATACAGGTTAAAATGCAATTTAAAATGCAGCCTCATTTTAAAAGTAGCCCATAGATCAAAACCAAAAGGGGAGGTTTTGAGGCTGAGTCCAAACCAAAGGCCAGACAGAACAGCTCTGTCTTGCAGGCCCTGAGGAAAGATGTCAAGTCCCGCAGGGCCCTGGTCTCTTGTGACAGAGTGTTTCACCAAGTCGGGGCCAGTACTGAAAAGGCCCTGGCCCTAGTTGAGACCAATCTTGCGACCTGGGACCTCCAAAATGTTGTCATTTGTGGACCTTACGGTCCTCCGCGGGGCATACCAGGTAAGATTTTTAAAAATTACGTTAAGCAGTATACAAATTAGATAATCAATAATCAATAGTTTTTACTCTGCCTCAGAGTACGTCACAGAGCACTGGATGGACGATGAATTCTTTGGCTACCAGTATCTGAACGGTGTGAATCCGGTCGTGATCAAGAACTGCCCCGCGATCCCTGATAACTTTCCAGTGACCCCGGAGATGGTGGCTGGAAGCCTGGGGAAATCGACCAGCCTCCAGGAGGAGCTGAAGGTAAACACTCATGTTTGATCATCGCAAAAGACCACCTGCCCCTGCAAAATGGTGGATGGAACTTTGGATCTGTAAGAGCTGCGTTCAAGTCCTGCCTTTTCGCTCTGCGGCCTTGAGAAAGCCTTTCAGGCTTGGTTTTCCCTGGTGTAAGACTGAAATGACAGTGACCTCAGCAAGATAGCTCATTTGGTAGAGAATAATAATAATAATAATAATAATAATTTATTTATACCCCGCCCTTCCCGGTTCAGAAAAGCGGGCTCAACAAATTTAAAACACTTAATTGATGCAACAAAAAACAGCATAAAATACATGAGTAACAATAATTTCAGAATTCAAAAATCAGTTTTGGGGGAAATCCATCCAATAAACATTAGATGATCACCAGGGCTAGCTGGCTAAATTAGTCCTATCTGGGCCAGTGAGGAGACCAGGTGAGAATTAGCTGTGGGATCCCAGAGCGGGTAATCTTCATAAAAAGGGAGGGAAGGAAGGCTCTTAATCTCCGGGTCACGGGTTCAAGAGCTACGCTGGGCGGAATGTTCTTTCATATGTGGTGGACCTGTAAAAGGGTAAAAGAGTATTGGGAAATAATCCATAATGAATTGAAGAAAATGTTTAAAAGTACAACCAGAGAGTCCTTTTTGTTGGGGATAATTCAGATGGAAATTCCCAGGTGTCAAAAAAGCATGTATGCCACTACTGCGGCCTGTGTTTTGTTAGCCCCAAAAATGGAAAAGGAGCGAGATCCCAACTAAAGAAGAATAACAACTTAAGCTGATGAAATATGGACAGCTTGCAGACTTAACATATAGAATAAGAGAACAAGAAGAACATTGGAAAATGTTTATCGAATACATGGGGGGGGGGGAATTGTGTACACGTGAAAACGCTGGCAGCATTAAGATAAATTCAAGAGTGTAAATAAGTTTTGATGGATGGAATAATGGAATACTGAGCGGTTTAGTTTTTGTAAAATATGCAAGGATTTATGATATGCAAAATGAACCCTGGAAAGTGAAGAAGGGAAGTCATTGGTATTTTAAGGATGTTTAAAGGAGTATTCTAAATTGTAAAACAGGAAAATCAATAAAAAATTATATATACTGTATTTTTTCATGTATAAGACTAGGTTTCCTCCCTTAAAATAATGTCAAAAATTAGGTGGCGTCTTATACATGAATACATCTCCCCCATTTTCTTAAATCCGAGTCCCCCAAAATAAGGGGCGTCTTATACATGGGGGCGTCTTATAGATGGAAAAATACGGTATATACCCATGCTGGCAACAATATTTCTGCTTTGCTGGGGGTTGGACTGGATTACCATCAGGGTCCCTTCCAATTCTATGATTCTGCCTATGGTTAGGGGGGAAATGCAACACGAATATTTTCACTGTAACAGCTAGCTGTAGGATTGTGAAATATACTCGGAGTCAAGAGTGGATTTCATGCTCTTTATTCAGCTCATAGTAGTGAGGAAGAATGGAAGTTCCCCCAGAATGTCTGCTTTATATACATTATTTACACAATGTGCTGCACGTGATTGGCCAATTCCGGAATTCTCCTGTAGGCCAATCAGGTTGTGGATTCACTTCCACCTGGAGTCAGACTGGGTGGCTCCTGCAGACCAATCATACTGCTGCATTGTTCTAGGACCAATCAGACTGCTGCATTCTGAATACTATTGTTCTAGGGCCAATCAGAATGCTGCATTCTGAATCCTATTGTTCTAGGACCAATCAAACTGCTGCATTTTGGATCCTATTCAACTCAGTACATAACTGATTGATTCTCTGAATCCTATTGTTCTAGGACCAATCAGACTGCTGCATTCTGAATCCTATTGTTCTAGGGCCAATCAAACTGCTGCATTCTGAATCCTATTGTTCTAGGGCCAATCAGACTGCTGTATTCTGAATCCTATTGTTCTAGGACCAATCAGACTGCTGCATTTTGAATCCTATTGTTCTAGGACCAATCAGACTGCTGCATTCTGAATCCTATTGTTCTAGGGCCAATCAGACTGCTGCATTCTGAATCCTATTGTTCTAGGACCAATCAGACTGCTGTATTCTGAATTCTATTGTTCTAGGGCCAATCAAACTGCTGCATTCTGAATCCTATTCAACTCAGTACATAACTGATTGATTCTCTGAATCCTATTGTTCTAGGACCAATCAGACTGCTGCATTCTGAATCCTATTGTTCTAGGGCCAATCAGACTGCTGTATTCTGAATCCTATTGTTCTAGGGCCAATCAGACTACTGCATTCTGAATCCTATTGTTCTAGGGCCAATCATTTTTTTTTTTTATAATAATTTTTATTAAGGTTTTCCAAATTAGAACAAATCAAAGCAAATTAAATCCAATCTATTGCCAATAACTAGGACTTCCCCTCCCTACCCCCTCTTGTGTTCCAAATCTTCCAAATAAGCAATTAAATTCAACAAATTCTTATCCCCAAATTACACTCTTCGTCAATAACCCAATTTATCCAAATTCTCGTCCCCTAAGATCGATCTATACCCTTCCACGGGTTTCCCCCTTTCAAACATAGTACAGATAAAAATAAGATAAATGTAAATAATAATTTTACAGCCTTTGGATTCCAATTTTCCCTCCCCTCTTTCCCCTTTGCGTTTCCCCTATCCCTCCACTTCTAATATCTTCCTGGAGTTCCCACATTACACTATATCCCTCCGATTCTTTGCCAGTCTTTAATTACGGATGTCCAATCGTAGAAGGAGTCTATCAAATAAGGGCCCATTTCTTCTATCCAGGTTTTTATATCCAGGAGTAAAAACTCCAATTTTGTATCCATAAGCTTGTCAAACCTGAATATCCCAAATGTTCCCCCAGTTCTGTCCAGTTCTTGTTGTTTCCTTGTTCTTATCAATCATTCTCCTCCTTTTTATTTCTCTGTTCTCCCACAGAAATGTTCTTTTTCCAAAAGTTTCTAGTGTCTCTGCAGAGGTTTGTTATTCTTGAAGCAAAGCATTATATCATGTTCCTTTCATTTTCCAACAAATAGTTCCATTGTTTCCTGTAGTGTGTAGACCTCTGTAGACAAAATAGTGTTCCATTCCTGCAGTTTCCCAGGAGATTGAAAGTTCCATTCAACTGTTCACATTTCCTGTGAAAAACACATGCAATGTCCCTCGGCTCCTCTAGGTGGATTGCAGTAACAAAGTTCCCTTCCAGAATCACATCCACCAGACCAAGTAGCTTGTTGACCGATATTTAAAACAGTTTGTATTCAATTTGTAACAAATATAACCGGCAAAGTCCTCATAACAAAGTCTCTATTTTAATCTTCCTTTTTGACAGCTCTTTGACAGCTGTCAAAACCTCCATCACTTTTCTCCAGGCAGTTTCACGAATCGCTCCAGGGATTCCGGGGGGGTTGCTTTTTTTTAAAACAATTCCACTTTTCTCCTCCAGCTCAATCTTATAATTTTCCCTCGCGAAGTTGCTGATTCGGCAAGATAAGGTTACACTCGATCTTAGTTGTCCAGTCCTTTGTTTTGGCTCTTCTACAATTTAGGGGTAGGCTGACTTCCTTTTTTCCACCTCCCCCGTTCGCTCCGAATTTTAAAAATTTATCCCTTTTTTTTAGTCCATATTCCAATTACTCACGGGTTCTTCTTTAGAGCCGAATTTTCAATAGAAGAAGTCAGCGCTCTCCGCCGGATGGCATGCGGCTGCGCTCGGCAGGGATAGCAGAGAACTCAAAGCACCACGCTTCTCCCCGGCACCCGATCCGTAGCCTTTAAAAAGGCTCCTTCACGAGTCGGGAGGGCGCTAACGGTGCCAGCCGAGTCTCCATGTCCACGGCCTCAATCTGGCCGTGGTTTTTAAGGGTCCCCGCATCGCCGGTGCGGTAGGACCCAGCCCCTGCCAAGCCGGCTCCCTCCAGAGCTCGGAGGGAGCCCGCCATTCGGCGATGGCGCCGACCCGGAAGTCCGTTCTAGGGCCAATCAAACTGCTGCATTTTGGATCCTATTCAACTCAGGACATAACTGATTGATTCTCTGAATCCTATTGTTCTAGGACCAATCAGACTGCTGCATTCTGAATCCTATTGTTCTAGGGCCAATCAGACTGCTGCATTCTGAATCCTTTTGTTCTAGGGCCAATCAGACTGCTGCATTCTGAATCCTATTGTTCTAGGGCCAATCAAACTGCTGCATTCTGAATCCTATTGTTCTAGGGCCAATCAGACTGCTGTATTCTGAATCCTATTGTTCTAGGACCAATCAGACTGCTACATTTTGAATCCTATTGTTCTAGGACCAATCAGACTGCTGCATTCTGAATCCTATTGTTCTAGGGCCAATCAGACTGCTGCATTCTGAATCTTATTAGTCTAGGGCCAATCAGACTGCTGTATTCTGAATTCTATTGTTCTAGGGCCAATCAAACTGCTGCATTCTGAATCCTATTGTTCTAGGGCCAATCAGACTGCTGTATTCTGAATCCTATTGTTCTAGGACCAATCAGACTGCTGCATTTTGAATCCTATTGTTCTAGGACCAATCAGACTGCTGCATTCTGAATCCTATTGTTCTAGGGCCAATCAGACTGCTGCATTCTGAATCCTGTTGTTCTAGGGCCAATCAGACTGCTGCATTCTGAATCCTATTGTTCTAGGGCCAATCAGACTGCTGCATTTTGGATCCTATTCAACTCAGGACATAACTGATTGATTCACTGCGTCTCGCTCAACCCAGTCCATCTCTTTCTCTGCCTCTCCCACAGAAAGGAAACATCTTCATCACCGACTACAAGATCCTTGAGGGCATCCCCACCTGCAAACTGAACGGGAAGCGCCAGTATCTGGCAGCCCCCCTCTGCCTGCTGCACCTCAACCCCAAAGGCCAGATGATGCCCTTAGCCATTCAGGTAACAGGACACTTCTCGCCCTCACAACTGGACCTCAGGGGCCGGGCTGAACAATGGGGGTGGAGACACTCCTCCAGGTATACTGGGCCGAGGCCCTTTAGGGCTTTAAAGGTCAACACCAACACTTTGAATTGTGCTCGGAAACATACTGGGAGCCGATGTAGGTCTTTCAAGACCGGTGATATGTGGTCTCGGCGGCCGCCCCCAGTCACCAGTCTAGCTGCCACATTCTGGATTAGTTGTAGTTTCCGGGTCACCTTCAAAGGTAGCCCCACATAGAGCGCATGGCAGTAGTCTAAGCGGGAGATAACCAGAGCATGCACCACTCTGGCGAGACAGTCTGCGGGCAGGGAGGGTCTCATCCTGTGTACCAGATGGAGCTGGCAGACAGCTGCCCTGGACACAGAACTGACCTGTGCCTCCATGGACAGTGGTGAGTCCAAAATGACTCCCAGGCTGCACACCTGGTCCTTCAGGGGCACAGTTACCCCATTCAGGACTAGGAAGTCCTCCACACCCACCCACCTCCTGTCCCTCCAAAACAGTACTTCTGTCTTGTCAGGATTCAACATCAAAACATTCATTTATAACCCTCCCTTCCCCCCTAGGGAAGCCCTCTCCTCCCCCATGGAGCTGTTGGCGTCTTCGATTCCTGCATTGCAGGGGGTTGGACTAGATGACCCCTGGGGGATCCCTTCCACCGTTACGAATCTATGATCCCTCCTGCCGCTTGCTGTCCTCTGCTGGCAGTTCCCGGCCTTGCAGGTGTATATAAAACAGGACAACGTCCTCTCTGATCTCCTCTTCTCCCTGGTTCTTTCCCGGTAGCTTAACCAGACCCCAGGCCCGGAGAACCCCATTTTCTTGCCCACGGACTCCAAGTGGGACTGGACGCTTGCCAAGATCTGGGTGAGGATGTCCAACTTCCACGTCCACGAGGTCAACACTCACCTCCTCGAAGCGCACTTCCATTGTGAGGTCTACAGCATGGCCACCCTTCGCCAACTGCCAATGTGTCATCCTCTGTACAAGGTAAGGGGTCTTGAGGGGATAGTCTCCCAGCGGGTGGTCAGACATGAGGGTGCCCTCTGCGATGGGGGCCTGTTAACAGCTGAACAACCCAGTGCCCTACTAGTGTCATACGAATTCTAAGGTCTCACATAGACAGTGGTACCTCGGGTTACATACGCTTCAGGTTACAGACTCCACTAACCCAGAAATTGTTATGTACTGAAGTTCTCACCCTGGGCCAGCAGGGGGATACTGTAGATAGTTTTCACTCTGGTCCACATATGCAAATAAGGGATCAAAAGTGACGTTCACTGATTGGATAGTTACAGAAAATGGTTACTGTTGCGTTCTAGTGGAGCTCTGTATAAGCAGGCTGGCTGAACCCTTCAGTTCAGTTCTGTTCT
The DNA here is from genome assembly GCF_964106915.1 of Podarcis gaigeae. Lineage (NCBI taxonomy): Eukaryota > Metazoa > Chordata > Lepidosauria > Squamata > Lacertidae > Podarcis > Podarcis gaigeae. Next base: position 5,425,731 of record NC_139689.1, on the reverse strand, counting down.
GGCCTGTGAATAAACAAGAGCTGTTTGAAGAATCGCTGCGTCGTCGGATATGTTCATCCACAACTTAACAGAAATAGTACCTCGGGTTAAGAACTTTGCCTCAGGATGAGAATAGAAATCATGCTCTGGTGGCACGGCAGCAGCAGGAGGCCCCATTAGCTAAAGTGGTGCTTCAGGTTAAGAACATTTTCAGGTTAAGAACGGACCTCCGGAACGAATTAAGTACTTAACCCGAGGTACCACTGTATACATAAAGCATATGTTCATAAATTTACTAGGCAAACACATGTATGTATACCACATGTCTAAAATAGTAAAGGTAAAGGTATCCCTGACCATTAGGTCCAGTCGCAGACGACTCTGGGGTTGCACGCTCATCTCGCACTATAGCATAGCTGTCAACTTTTTCCTTTTCTTGCGAGGAATCCTATTCGGAATAAGGGAATTTCCCTCAAAAAAGGGGGGAAAGTTGACAGCTATGCTCTATAGGTCGAGGGAGCTGGCGTTTGTCCGCAGACAGCTTCCGGGTCCTGTGGCCAGCATGACTAACAGCAGCGCACGGAAACGCCATTTACCTTCCCGCCGGAGTGGTACATATTTATCTACCTGCATTGGTGTGCTTTCGAACTGCTAGGTTGGCAGGAGCAGGGACCGAGCAACAGGAGCTCACCCCGTCGCAGGGATTCGAACTGCTGACCTTCCGATCGGCAAGCCCTAGGCTCTGTGGTTTAGACCACAGCGCCACCCGCACCCCTGATATCTGAAAGAGTACAAGAGAGCATTCCTGAAACCATTTGGACTCTCCCAAATTGACCTCAAACATTTGTCTGCAAGGAGGAAGGAAATGAGGAAAGCCTCTCTGTTGTGTTTTGCTTACCTGTCTGAGGGACATATTTGCGAATGCACAGGGTGAGCCTGTGATCTGGTTTCAGGAATTAAAGCGTTTACCATCACAAAAGAATGGCCAGGCTGCCCAGGTAGCGCAATCAGTGACCATTATCAGGTTTCCTGGCAGACAGGATTTCTGCTGTAGATGCCTCCTTCTGTCATGTATTATGATGGGGGGGTTGGGGGGTCTGGCTACAGGGTCGGCAGTTTCAAAAGTCTATATAAGAGCTTGCACACCAATGTTCTGGGTTCCTCCTCCCTCCTGCGTGTGGGGAGTGGGGATCCTGTTGCAACAGTTTAATAAAGATCAGGCTTACTAGCTGCTTTGCTTCTCAATATATACTCTGGTTGGTCTCTGTTTTTTTCTCCTACTTACAGAGAACCTACATAAGGACTCTCTGCAGGCTCTTGGCTACCCCATAAGGGGAAAGGAGTACTAGGGTGGTTTCATATGAGCTACGGAGTCTCCTTAGGTGACTGTGAAGAACTAGCATTTTGCTCTCTCTCTTTAAAAAAATCAAGGTCCTAGTCCTCATTTTTATAGGATAACACAACAACGACGTCTTTGGAAGACTAGGTCTCCTAGCTTCATTTTACTGAAAAATCCTATCTCTTTAAAAAGCCTATGTTACGACACTGAACATGGGTGCCATAATTTAAGAAGGATGTTGACCAGCTGGGAGTTGCCCAGAGGAGGGGAGCCAAGATGATGAGGGTCTGGAAACCAAGCCTGATGAGGAACGGTTGAAGGAGCTGGATCTGTTTAGCCTGGAAAAGAGGAGACTGAGAGGAGATCATAGAATCATAGAATCATAGAGTTGGAAGAGACCCCAAGGGCCATCGAGTCCAACCCCCTGCCAAGCAAGAAACACCACCAGAGCACTCCTGACATATGGTTGTCAAGCCTCTGCTTAAAGACCTCCAAAGAAGGAGACTCCACCACACTCCTTGGCAGCAAATTCCACTGTCGAACAGCTCTTACTGTCAGGAAGTTCTTCCTAATGTTTAGGTGGAATCTTCTTTCTTGTAGTTTGGATCCATTGCTCCGTGTCCGCTTCTCTGGAGCAGCAGAAAACAACCTTTCTCCCTCCTCTATGTGACATCCTTTTATATATTTGAACATGGCTATCATATCACCCCTTAACCTCCTCTTCTCCAGGCTAAACATGCCCAGCTCCCTTAGCCGTTCCTCATAAGGCATCGTTTCCAGGCCTTTGACCATTTTGGTTGCCCTCCTCTGGACACGTTCCAGTTTGTCAGTGTCCTTCTTGAACTGTGGTGCCCAGAACTGGACACAGTACTCCAGGTGAGGTCTGACCAGAGCAGAATACAGTGGCACTGTTACTTCCCTTAGCCATCTTCAGATATCTAAAGGGCTTTCACTTGGAGGATGGAGCAAGCTTGCTTTCTCCTGCTCTGGAATTCAGGACTCGAACCCATGGCCTCAAGTTACAAGGAAGGAGATTCCGACTCAACATCAGGAAGAACTTTCTGGCAGTAAGAGCAGTTTGACAGTGGAACGGTCTCCCTTGGGAGGTTGTTGTTGCTCCTTCCTTGGAGGTTTTTAAGCAGAGGCCAGATGGCTTTCTGCCATGGATGCTTTAGTTGAGATTCCCGCTTTGCAAAGGGTTGGACTAGATGACTCTAGGGGTCCTTTCCAACTCTATGATTCTTTGATTTATGTGTGAATCGGAACAGATGCATAACCTAGCAGAAAATGGCAGAAATATGGCAAAAAAACTTGAGAACCTGAAATGTTTGCATTTGAGTGTGAGGAGGACGTCAGGAGATGCTTCCCTTCCCGTCTTAAACCCATGTTTCTTCTCCTCCTCGCTTTCTCACAGCTCCTGATACCCCACACCCGTTATACTCTGCACATCAACACCCTTGCCCGTACCAGTCTTATCCAACCAGGAGGGGTATTTGATCAGGTAAGAGAGATTTGCAAAAGGAGGAGAAAGTCCTGGGTCCTGGTCCCACATCAGGTGTCTAGCCAGCGGCCAGAAACAACCCCCATAAGTTGGGACCTGGAGTGAGGTGGGTGGCTGGAGCTGGGCTGAGACCCCTTAACGAGTCAGGATGGGTTTGTGTCCAAAATGATGCTTGTGGGCCATGGCAGCTGAGGGACAGCTGGGCGTCCCAGGTAGGCTGCCACAGATGTAGGAAGAGGAGTCGGAAAAAGCTGCATCCTGGTGGACAGGAAGTGCCGCCATGTTGGCAGGAAGTCAGTGGAATGTCCAGGTCCTTCAGAGATGGAAACCCGTAATAACAGTCACAGCCATTACACAAATTTTAAGGTGCACACAGAGGGGGCATACACTTCACAGAAAACCAACCCTCCCACCGTCAAAATTAGGAAATATCCCTTCCCCCCAATAGACATGTTATCTGAGTTCACAGAGCAATCCCAAAGCTATCTTGACTCTCTTGACGACTCCAGATATGTTATCTGAAGTAGACAAATCTTGGGGAAACCTTTCCCAATAGTTCTTTTCACTTGCAGAACCCTCCAAAACCTGTACAGGAACATTCAAAAACCAGAATACTTACTTCCGGGTTTTTGGCCTTCGGGAACTGAAATGTTTGGCAATGGAGCCATTCAAATTCCGAGGTTTGACTGTAAATGGATAAACCTCTCACATGAATGGGGTAGGTCTGTGACAATGGATTCAAGAACTAGGATATTTACCATCCCGAAAGAATGGCCCAAACTGGACAGGAAAAGGCATTTAGCAAGCATCTTAGGATATTTTGACAGGAGAAAAGCAATACTCTCAAATTTCTGTTGTAGACCGCCTCTTACTGTGAAACGGGTATGACTAAGGGGTCGGGTAATTTCTAAAATCTTTACAAGCGGTTACACACTTTTGCGCTGGGTCCAGTGCCATATAAGCTAAACAAGCTATAGCTTAGGGTCCCACTCTCTTGGGGGCCCCAAAAAATTTAAAGAAGAAAAAAACCTGGATGTACATTTCCAAAATATAAAATAAAAAACAAATAAAACAAAACCTACCTACAGCAACAGTGTTGTGTGTTGTGTAGGCTCCTGTGATGTAAGTCATGGGCCCCGCCTGCTAGCCTGCTCCCTAAAATATCACTGGTTTGCTCATTTCTATATATAGGGTGCCTACATTCTGCATGTGTGAATGGCTTTAGATACCTATTAGGTCTGTAAACGACCATATAGCATATATTCAACACAAAAAACAGGGACAATTTGTTGTTGACAAAGGACAGCTGGACATATAAAGGGCCCCATTACCTTCAGTAGCTGAGGGCCTCATCAAACCTAAATCCGGCCCTGTCTGGGTCCTCACCTCCTTGCAACGGGGGTAAGGATGGGGACAACCTTGTTGCAACAGAAAAATAAAGATCTGCCTTGCTTTGACTAGTTCCTGCCTCCACCCATCCTTCTCTGACTGATCATGGACTGGATACTGAGTCCCTTGGAGGACTCAGTAAAAGCCAACCCCAAATTTGCCCCAGCCAATCCAGATACCAGGCTGGGAGCTAACCACAGTTCTGGAAACACAGCGAAGGCCTGCCAAAAATCTGAAGGTCCCAAAACTGGAGTCCAAAAGCAGAGTTTTCATTTTGCAACACTGGGAGCAGAGGGTAGTTCCGTCCATAGCTTTCAACCGTCCCTTATTTGGCGGGAAACTCCCTTATCCCAGCGCCGTGTCCCGCTGCCGTCCCTTATTGATGATGTCCCTTAAATTTCCCGGGTTTCAAAGGAAGCAGCTCCTCTCCCTCCCTCCCTGCCGGCCAGGGAGGAGGGAGGCTCCAACTGGGTTGCTTGGCTGCGTTGCTCACCCAATAAGGAGCCTGAGAACGACTGGGGGGTGGAGCTTGCATGCCTTGTGCCAATCAAATCAGCCGTGTTGCCTGGGGACTCGCCTTTGCTCAGCGCTTCCCAGCGGAGAGGTGATGGTGGTTTTCCTTGCTGCATCCCCTTTGCCCGGTTGCTGCGCTGTGGGAACCACCGCCTGAGGCTTCGTTTGGCTGCTGGCTGGGCTTTCTGCCTTTGGCTTAGAGGGGCTCAGAAGTCGAACATGCCTGTGCTTGGAAAATCCCTTATTTTGGCTGCTGGTCCCTTATTTTCGAGGCTGCTGGTCCCTTATTTTCAAATCTGTAAGTTGACAGCTATGGTTCAGTTGGTGGTCCCATCGATCCTTATTGGTTGAGGCTTTTAGGCAGCCTTCACCAGCCGCTTGGAACCCTTTAGGCACTTTGGACGGCGGTTCTCAGCTGGGCTCAGGGCGTCCGGTTGGCTGTGTCTGCCCGCAAGTGCTTCCAGTTAGTGGGAATCTGCCTTTATTTATTTTTTAGGTTTTTTATTTATACTTTTCAAATTCATACATTTCACTCGTTTCACAATCAATTTAACATTCAGAGTTTGACTTTCTTCCCCCTCTTTCTGCGGTTCCTTAAATTAATTTTTAAAAATATCTTCTGCATATCCAAATTCATTTAATTTGCACCTTTAATTATCTACTTTAAATATAAACTCTTACGAAACTGCAGGTTATTACAATAATCCTGCCAATGTTTTCATCTGTTTGCAATCTATCTGCAAATATTCAGTTAACCATTTCCATTCTTTTATTAAAAGTTTTTTATCTTGATTTCTTATTCTTCTGGTAAGTTCTGACATTTTTCTGCATATTCCAAAAAGTTTTTGTATCCATTCTTCCTTTACTGGGACTTCTTTCCACTTCGGGGCAAGTACCATTCTTGCTGATGTTGTAGCGTGCATAATTACATTTCCATACAATTCCCCAGAGGGAATTTGCCTTTGTGATCCTTGCATTTCCCCCTGTTGGTCTGCAGGCAACAGCGACGGGACGGGACGGGATGATAAAGCTGCTTGCGAAAGGTGCGGAGGCCTCTACGTACAGCTCCCTCTGCCTCCCGGATGACCTGCAAGAAAGAGGAGTTGCCTCCTTGCCCAATTACTACTACAGGGATGATGGGATGAAGATTTGGAAGGCCATAGAGACGTGAGCCTTTGCGGGTTGGGGCCTGGGATCTGGGCACAGAAGGGGCTGGATGTGTATACCTGAAGGAGCGTCTCCACCTCCATCGTTCTGCCCAGACGCTGAGGTCCAGCGCTGAGGGCCTTCTGGCGGTTCCCTCATTGCGAGAAGCAAAGCTACAGGGAACCAGCCAGAGGGCCTTCTTGGTGGTGGCAGCCGCCCTGTGGAACGCCCTCCCATCAGATGTCAAGGAAATAAACAACTACCTGACATTTAGAAGACATCTGAAGACAGCCCTGTTTGGGGAAGCTTTTAATGTTTGATGTATTTACAGTGGTACCTCGGGTTACATACGCTTCAGGTTACATACGCTTCAGGTTACAGACTCTGCTAACCCAAAAAAAGTGCTTCAGGTTAAGAACTTTGCTTCAGGATGAGAACAGAAATTGTGCTCCAGCGGCGCAGCGGCAGCAGGAAGCCCCATTAGCTAAAGTGGTGCTTCAGGTTAAGAACAGTTTCAGGTTAAGAACGGACCTCCAGAACAAATTAAGTACTTAACCTGAGGTACCACTGTATCGTGTTTTTAATTTTCTGTTGGAAACCGCCCAGAGTGGCTGGGGAAACCCAGCCAGATGGGCAGGGTAATAATAATAATAATAATAATAATAATAATAATAATAATAATTTAAAAAAAACAAAAAATGTCTGATAGTTCTCATGACCAGGAAGTTCTTCCTAATGTGGCAAAATGAGGAAGGTAGGTTCAGAAGCAGCAGAAGCAAGGAGAATATTAGAGACAAATTGCATGATGAAGGTTTTTCTGGGTCCGATTCGAATCCCGAAACAATCTGTTCACGCACTCTGCCCCCGCAATAAACCCTGAAACAGAGGGAATTGACAGATGGCCTCATTCTCTGAGAAGGGAAAGGAAGTAGTTAACTGCGGAAAGCAAATTAGGTATTAAAATCACATTCCTCCCCCACACACACACACACACCTTTTTAGATTTGTTTAGACTAGTTCAGCTTAAGTGATTGCCTTCAGCAAAAGCTGGAAAGTAGATCCACTCTTAATTAAGGATCAAGGGTGATGATTAAGATGAGAGCAGGTGTTAGGCTTGAAAGGAGGCCAAAACCTCCAGCCAATTTGAAAGGAATCTCTGTCAAAGCCTTTTCCCTGAGATGGTCTGGGAGAAACCTTTGCGACAAGGTGCTCTGGGTGAGGGAAAAGCTCAGTCCGTGGAGCACGAGACCCTTAAGCTCAGGGCCGTGGGTTCGAACCCCACGTTGGGCGAAAGATTCCTGCGTTGCAGTGGGGTTGGGCTAGATGACCCTTGTGCCCCATTCCCACTGTACAATTTTCTGGTTTTCTGATGCTCTCTTAGGGCTCCCTGTTGCCCCCTGTTTCCCCTACTTTCAGGGTCCCTGTGCCTCTAAAATGCACATGAAAGGCAGAAAATCAACAGGTGGAGCTTTTCTTAGCCCACACTTGTCCCCCAGGAAAACCAACCCTTTACTGTTGAACCAGAGCATGTGTCAAATTCCCAGGTGCTGCGCCAATTTCCTCCTATTAGTAGGTTCATGAATGTCTCGAATTCTTCCGCTTTCCAGGTTCGTCTCTGGAATCGTCAGTCTCTACTACAGATGTAACTCATCTGTGAAGGGAGACCCCGAACTGCAAGCCTGGGTTCATGAGATCTTCACTGAAGCTTTCCTGGGCAGGAAGGAATCAGGTAACCCTCCTCTCTGTGTCCAACTAGTTTGAAATATACTCAGAGTCGAGAGTGGATTTTATGCTCTTTCTTCAGCTCATAGTGGTGAGGAGGAATGGAAGTTCCCCCAGAATGTCTGCTTTATATACATTATTTACACAATGGGCCCCACGTGATTGGCTAATTCCGGGATTCACCTGTAGGCCAATCAGGTTACGGATTCACTTCCACCTGGAGCTGGATTGGGTGGCTCCTGTGGACCAATCAGACTGCTGCATTCTGGAGCCTATTGTTCTAGGACCAATCAGACTGCTGCATTCTGAATCCTATTGTTCTAGGACCCAATCAGACAGCTGCATTTTGGATCCTATTCAACTCAGTACATACCGGCAACATAGTTCATGGTCCCTTTGCCAGACAAGACAGGACAACGGTCCAGGAAGCCGGGCCTGAAACAGGAAGTGCCTTGCCAGCCCGAAAGGGTGATTGCCATGGGCACCCCCCAGTTGTGCCTCCAGGTCTTCCTGGCGAAGGAAGGGAAGGAAGGAACTTTGTGGTTGCTGGTATAAGAAAAAACTGTTCCTTTCCCCATAGGGAGTCCTTATGTAGGTTCTCTATTGGTAGGAGAAAATAACAGAGGCAAACCAGAGAATATTGAGAAGCAAAGCAGCTAGTAAGCCTGATCTTTATTCGAGGAACTGTTGCAACAGGGTCCCCCACACACCACATGCAGAAGGGAGGAGAACCCTGAAAAATGGTGCACAAGCCCTTATATAGACTCTAGAAATTGCCCACCCTGTAGCCCAAGGTAAAGGTAAAGGGACCCCAGACCATTAGGTCCAGTTGTGGCCGACTCTGGGGTTGCAGCACTCTTCTCACTTTACTGGCCAAGGGGGCCAGCGTACAGCTTCCGGGTCCTGTGGCCAGCATGACTAAGCCGCTTCTGGCGAACCAGAGCAGCGCACGGAAACGCCGTTTACCTTCCCGCTGGAGCGGTACCTATTTATCTACTTTGACTAGCGTGCTTTCGAACTGCTAGGTTGGCAGGAGCAGGGACCGAGCAACGGGAGGTCACCCCGTCACGGGGATTCGAACCACCAACCTTCTGATCAGCAAGCCCTAGGCTCTGTGGTTTAACCCACAGCGCCACCCACATCCCCTGTAGACGACCCCCAAAACATCATACATACATGACAGAAGGGGCGGTCTACAGCAGAATCCTGTCTGGCAGGAAACCTGTTAATGGGTTTACCTGGGCAGCCCGGCCATTCTTTTGTGATGGTAAATACTTTATTCCTGAGCCCAGGTCACAGGCTCACCCTATTCATACCCAAATGTGTCCTTAAGGCAGGATTTGTGAGCACAGAGACAATAGGGAGACTTTTCCCACTTCCATCCAAACAGCAGAGGAATATTTGAAGTCACTGAAAGAGTCAAAATGGCTTTAGGACCGTTTTCCTGTACTGTTTCAGACATGTGGTTTATATATTTATGTATGTGTTTGCCTGGTGCATTTATGAACATTCATTTTGTATCTTAAACGTTATAATTCTCATAAGAGTTGCCGAGCAGTTACAGGGCTTTGCTTTGAAAGCATCATCACCTACAAACTTCCCCTCCCTCTCTTTCATCCTGTTTCCTCTCCACAATCCCCTCTGCTCCATCACATCTCTAACCATAGACAGAACTGCCCACAGACCATCCCTATAGGACACGGCTTCATGTTGCAGAATAGCTTAAACTTCCTGTCCGTCCCAACAGGCGTTCCTTCCACCTTGGAAACCAAAGCTGAGCTCATCAAGTTCCTCACCATGATCATCTTCTGCTCCTCTGCAAGGCATGCTGCTGTCAACAGCGGACAGGTATGTGACCTCACCTGATCCTCTTTCTCCCCATCCCTTTCCTTAAACCCAATTCTGAATTGGACTGTGTCTCTTTCCCTGTGGTGGCAATACGTCCAGCACAAGGGTGAGAGGCAAAATTTCAAGGAACTGCAAGAGGGTGCATGAGTCTTCTCTTCTCATGAGGTGGCATTGGTGGAGCCTCAGCTTCAGGATCTGTCCTTCCAGTGAGCACTCAGGGCTGATTTCCTTCAGAATGGAGAGGTTTGATCTTCTTGCAGTCCATGGGACTCTCAAGAGTCTCCTCCAGCACCAGAATTCAAAAGCATCCATTCTTCGGCGATCAGCCTTCTTTATGGTCCAGCTCTCGCTTCCATACATCACTACTGGGAAAACCAGAGCTTTCACTATACGGACCTTTGTTGGCAAGGTGATGTCTCTGCTTTTTAGAATGCTGTCTAGGTTGGTCATTGCTTTTCTCCCAAGAAGCAGGCGTCTTTTAATTTCGTGACTGCTGTCACCATCTGCAGTGATCAAAACGTATAGTAGATTCTGCCAAAGACATCATTTTGCCCTCTGAAGAAATGGGGCCACAACCAGACCAGGCTGGCTAAAACACACCCACAACCGGTCTCTGTGGCGCATGACAAATTCCCACACCGATTCTTTTATCATTGGGTTTCTCACCTGCTCTTTCCTGGACTCCACCTATTTTCTCCCACCTCCTTGACGCTGCCATTTTTTCTACCGCACGACAGTTTGATTTTGCCGCCTGGATGCCCAACACGCCGGCCACCTTGCGCCAGCCCCCGCCCAAGGTGAAGGGCTCCGCGACTTTGGAGAGCATCTTGGCCACGCTTCCCGAAGTCAACTCCTCCTGCGCTCTGCTGACGCTGCTCTCCATCGTGAGCTATGAGCCAGGCGACCTGGTGAGTGTGCTGGGGGCAGAGCAAATGGAAAGGAGAAACAGGGAGCGACGGAGATAAAATGCAGTGATTAAATGGTTTTTAATCAAGGGACGTGGGTGGTGCTGTGGTTTAAACCACAGAGCCTAGGACTTGCCAATCAGAAGGTCGGCGGTTCGAATCCCCGCGATGGGGTGAGCTCCCGTTGCTCAGTCCCTGCTCCTGCCAACCTAGCAGTTCGAAAGCACGTCAAAGTGCAAGTAGATAAATAGGTACCACTCCGGCAGGAAGGTAAACAGTGTTTCCATGCGCTGCTCTGGTCCGCCAGAAGTGGCTTAGTCATGCTGGCCACAGGACCCGGAAGCTGTACGCTGGCTCCTTCCGCCAGTAAAGCGAGATGAGCGCCGCAACCCCAGAGTCGGCCACGACTGGACTTAATGGTCAGGGGTCCCTTTACCTGTAATCAGGGAATCAGAGGCTGCAAAGCTAAATTAGACAGCCGGCGTAAATAAACAATGTTCAAAATGGAGCTTCCATGCTAGGACTAAGGCATTGCCACAAGGGGCTGGAAGTGGAATTATCATGGCAGTTCCATGTTCCCCCTAGTATAATGCTACACAGAATTACACAGTTGGGAGGGACCCCAAGGATCATCTAGTCCAACCCCCTGCAGGAATATTATCCAACAACGCCCATCCCAGTGGCCACAACCTTGCTATATCTCTTCACCAGTATGTTGTGTTAAGGGGGTACAAGGCCAGATTTAGGCTTGATGCCCTAAGTTACTGAAGGTAACGGGGCCCTTTATATGTCCAGCTGTCCTTTGTCAACAACAAATTGTCACTTTTGTGTCGAATATATCCTCTATGGTCATTTATGGACCTCATAGGTCTCGAAAGCCAATTGCACATAACAAAATATGTATTTTATCAAAGTAATTGCTGAACTGGAAGACAGTTAAGAAGAAGTATATGAAGAGTGAATGCAATTAAGAAGAAATATATTAATAGTGAAATAATGATTAAGCTCTAACTTAAAATGATTTTTATTCATAACAAACTTAATAATGCAAACACATTGTCATTAGGCAATAACAAATGTTCCTTTAGAAACACCATTTACAAAGACTCATTATCTAGTCTCTAGAAACTTGCTGTAACATGAAATAATAATAGATGTAAATATATGATGCAAACTACTAACAATTATAAATAGCAGAATGTAGGCACCCTATATATAGAAAGGAGCAAACCAGTGATATTTTAGGGAGCAGGCTAGCAGGCGGGGCCCATGACTTACATCATAGGAGCCTACAGAACACAAAACACTGTTGCTGTAAAGGTAAAGGTAAAGGGACCCCTGGCCAGTCATGAACTAGTTAGGTCCAGTCATGAACAACTCTGGGGTTGCGGCGCTCAGCCGGCGTACAGCTTCCGGGTCATGTGGCCAGCATGACTAAGCCGCTTCCGCCGAACCAGAGCAGCGCACAGAAACGCCGTTTCTGTATGTAGGTTTTATTTCATTTGTTTTTTATCTTATATTTTGAAAATGTACATCCAGGTTTTTTCCTTTAATTTTTTTTTGGGGGGGGGGCCAAGAGAGTGGGGCCCTAAACTATAGCTTGTTTAGCTTATACGTAAACCCGGCACTGAGGGGGTGGCATATAGAGAGAAAGGGGGGTGACAGAAGGCCCGTTCACACGGTGGACTGAACCCAGGTCAGCTGTCTCCATGCATGATTGTGTGCCCATTTGTTGAATGTAATGTGTGAACACCCCTTGAGAGGAAGCAGGGTGACAAAAACAGAGCAGGTTGCAGCCACAAGCCTATCTTTGCTTCAGCCCCTGCCCCTGCCAATATGTGGCCCTGGGCAGGCTAACTTTGGGGCAATGTGGCCCTTGACTGGAAAAAAAGGTTGCCTTCCTTTTTTCTTTTTCCTTTTGAACTAGTGCAGTAAATACTGTGTTAGCTGAGCCAGGGCTCCAGGTAAGGTCTGCCTATTGTGTTCCTAGTAATGTGTACTCCACAATTTTCTCCCTCAGAGACCCCTGGGCTACTACCCTGAGGAACATTTCACAGAGGAAGCACCGAGGAAGCTTATCGCCGCCTTCCAGGAACGCCTGGCCGAGATCTCGAAGGAAATCGAGGCCAGGAACAAGACCCTCCCCATCGGGTACCTCTACATGAATCCCGCCGAAGCCCAGAACAGCGTCTCCATATAACCTCCATCTCTCACGCACCTTTCGCAAGCCGGAAAAAGGCTTCCCTCATGACTGCCGACTTGGAAGGCCGGAGCAGGAAGCCAAATGTCTGCAGTCTGAATATATTATCATTAAAAAAAGAGACTTGAGCGCTGCTTAATTTGCAACCTGCTGATTTCACGAAAGAGGGTGGTGGTTGAGCTGCAGGGGTGCAGTGCAGGTGACAAAGCAGTTTAGGTCAGGCACCCCCAAACTCGGCCCTCCAGCTGTTTGGCACTACAACTCCCATCATCCCTAGCTAACAAGACCAGTGGTCAGGGATGATGGGAACTGTAGTCCCAAAACAGCTGGAGGGATGCCTGGTTTAGGGGATATCAGAGAAAGGTTTTTGCAAAAGGTGGTACACAAAATCTGTGCTCTTTGATTCCTGGAAGCCGAGCCCAGGTTGGTTCTGAACATTTACTTCCATCGCTGCTCAAACATTTCCAGTTTTGTTTCATGAGGGCTAGGCGCTTTTCCTTTTTAAGCAAATGTAAAAGTCTCTTGGGTCAGCACAACATTGTGCACGGCACAGAGAAGAATGGAGTAACATCTAAACCCTCTGCCCCTTCCTGCAACCTTCACATTTTGGGGAGCTTTTATTCTTCTTTAGGGTGGGCTTAACTCCTTGGTGTCCTTTAAAAAAAATTCACATGTCTGCTTACAGAGATGGGGGGAGAGGCAGGGGGAGAAACCGATGGAAAACTTTAAAAAATACTCTAGTGTTACAAAGTTTTCATTTCGATTTATCTGTTTCCGCTCCTTCATCTGCTTGTTTTGCCTGCAGGATGCACAGTGCTAACGTGGCTTCATGCTAATAAACGTCTCAAGATGCTTATGTGCCTTTTGGAATGGTGGCTGTAAAACAAGTTTCCCACAATAAAGTCTTCCCAGGAAGGATGCCCAAATCCTTCTCTGCTGTCTCTCCTTGACTTTGCACCAGAGGTTTCCATCATCAACAACCTTTATTACGGTCCAGAGACCCAGCAAATCGTTACAAAGCAATACACAATTCATACAGCCTACCTCCAGGTTAAACAAGCATTTCGTTCAGAATATAAGGATCATTGGTTCTTGCAACCGCCGATAAAAACTTGGCCACTGCTAATGTTCTAGCATTTGTCCGGTCTTCCAATAGGCAGCGGCGTAGTGTGGGTTGTCAGCACCCAGGGCAAGGCAAGTAATTTGCACCCCCTAACCCATGGATTTGCGCCCCCTAACCCTAACCCCCAGATGTTGCGCCCGGTGCAGCCGGCCCCCCCTGCACCCCCCACGCTACGCCACTGCCAATAGGAACCTGACATAGTGAGCCTCTGATTCTCCCGGGAAAGGTACCAGCAAGGGTAATATCAGTTCGGCCCTGGCTTGCTCATATTTTGCACAGGTTTCCTCTGTGGGCAGCCTGAGACAGGACCTAGGGGGACTGGGTTCCAAAACATCGGTGGGTGTGGAGGAAAAAATTGATTTTGTTTGCATTTTGATGAGAAACCACCTCATCCAAACTTCTCGAGCCAGTACGCCAAACCGAAACACATTTAGCCTTTGAAATTTGCACCTCTCCACATTTTGCAAGGCAGTTTTCCAGCAAGAACAAACATGTTTATTTTAGGGGGAAGTGTGTTACATTGGAGGGGATAGCTTTGCAAAAATAAGTATACAGTCATACCTCGGAATCCGTTCCGGAAGTCCGTTCAACTCCCAAAACATTCAGAAACTGCGGAAGCCCCGTCGGACATTCGGCTTCCGAAAGAACTTTTGCAAACCAGAATACTTGCTTCTGGGTTTGCGGTGTTCGGGAGCCAAAACCTTTGAGAACTAAGCTGTTTGAAAACCAAGGTACGGCTGTGTTAGTTTTTTTAAAAATGCATTTATCAGGAGAAATAAACACTAAGATGCCAGCAAATTTTCATGAGAATAAAAATATATATATATCAAATTGCTGCAGAACTGAAATTAAGATTGAGGAATTGAGAGACCTGACATTGACAGATTAACAGCCATCCCAAAATCACCCTGGCAGTCCCAGACTAAGAATCTGAATTTGTTCAAGGTCCTTGTTGGTTGGAAAAGGAGGAATACAAGAGGTCCTTTTGGCTGATCAGGAAATGAAAATCAGGGAAGGCGAAAGGGAGGGATTTCTGCACACAACTCGCCATCAGGTGATGGAATCCACAGCCCACAAAGATGTGATGGGCAATAGCCTCGATGGATTTAACTAGGAATTTGATAAATCCATGGAGAATTAGCCCATCCTACACATGCTTCTCCAGTTATACTGGCCACACAGACCCTCCAGGTTGAGAGCAAGGGGCTACAGTTTCCTGCATTACATGAGAAGGTCCCAGGTTTGAATTCCCAGCATCTCCAGCTAGGTCTGGGAGAGACCCTGGCCTGAAAAAATCCTGGAAATTTTTGCTGCCTGTTGTTGTTGTTTAGTCGTTTAGTCATGTCCGCCTCTTCATGACCCCCTGGACCAGAGCACACCAGGCACGCCTGTCTTCCACTGCCTCCCGCGGTTTGGTCAGACTCATGCTGGTAGCTTTGAGAACACTGTCCCACCACCTCGTCCTCCGTCGTCCCCTTCTCCTTGTGCCCTCCATCTTTCCCAACATCAGGGTCTTCTCCAGGAAGCCTTCTCTTCTCATGAGGTGGCCAAAGTCTTGGAGCCTCAGCTTCACGATCTGTCCTTCCAGTGAGCACTCAGGGCTGATTTCCTTCAGAATGGAGAGGTTTGATCTTCTTGCAGTCCATGGCAATCTCAAGAGTCTCCTCCAGCACCAGAATTCAAAAGCATCCATTCTTCCGCGATCAGCCTTCTTTATGGTCCAGCTCTCACTTCCATACATCACTACTGGGAAAACCATGGCTTTAGCTATACGGACCTGTTAGTGTAGGCAATACTGAGCCAAGTGGACCAGGGGTCTAGCCAGTGTAAAGCAGTTTCCTATGGTTTTAGGTCATCTTCTTGAGGAAGAACCACAGCTCAGAGGTGCAACATCTCCTATACCTTCAGAAATGTTCCAGGTTCAAATTCCAAGCATCTCCAGGCAGAGAGACTCCCAGTCTGAGGGACTGAAGACGTCCTGGCTGTCGGTGCAGACATTGCCAATCAGAATGGACAAATAAATAGTCCCTCTCAAAGAAGGAATCTGTGGTAGCCTGGGATTCGGACTCAGAGGCTGAACCTGAGGAATCCCAGCCTGCACAGGAGTCCCTGCCTCCAGAACCAGCTGAGCTGGGGCTGGGGCTTGAGCCTGAAGGGTCCTCACCTGTGCTGGATCCTCAGGTACAGACACCAGCTGAGTCTGCTCTGGCTCCTGAGATGATGGAGGACCCATTGCCTGCAGGTGCTCCACTCTCAGCCCCGTCAGAGGAAGCTGAGGTTGCCTCTGGGTCCAGTAACCCTCCAGCCTCTCCTGAGCTGCAGAGGCTCAGGGCAGAGAGGCGGAGGGAACTAAGTTCCTGCAGGAGGAGTGCTTGCCTCCAGGCCAGGAGAGGCGAGTCACCTGTGGACCGGGGCCACCCTATGCCTCAGGGCAGATAAAAGCCAGCCAGCCCCAGTCCCAGGTTGCGGGAGCAACATTGTTGGTAGCCAGTTCCTGTCTGCACCCTGTCCTGCTCTTCTGCCAGAGTTCCTGACCTCACATGACTCCCTGCCTTGGACCCAGCTACAGCTTTGACGGACAGCCTCCATACCGCACCCTCGACCTCGGACTGGACTCGGACCTCGCCGCACGGTTAACCCTCGGGACCAGCACCGAATCTGAGGTCTCGCTCATTCTTCTCAACCATTCAGAACAGGAAAATGCATAGATTCAAAGCTCAGAGGGTACGAAGAGCAGGCCTGAAGTGTGGAAATCACCAAGAAACAGCCGCAACAACAGTCCTGCGGTGTTCAAAACTCGCCCCCACCAGGCAAGACCATTCTTGTTGGAGAGGGGGAGGTTAATGGGATTGCTCAATGGGACCTCATCCACCCTCACCAAACTGGGGATTAATAATCTCTTAAATGGTTTAGAATTGCATAGGCATTACACACATCTTTGGAAGCCAATGGTTCCGATGACATATAATTAGTGCAAATCCACGACTTGCTCACACAACACATTATGTATTTTTTTTGTTAGAGCGGTTATTAATTTTCCCAAAAAAACCCATCCAATTAACATATCAAATCACAATCCAATAAAACTAAAAAAAACTAAAATAAAAAAATCAAATTGTCTTCCAAATTATAATCTTGAAATTATGGCTTCCCACAATCTGAATCTCGAAGCGTATCTGTAGTAAAGTAGGAATATTTAGAAAATTATTCTTTGGCCAAGCAAAAGAGAGTGAGGCCTTGTGGGAGTTTCATCAGCCACAAGGACCCTGGGAAAGGAATTGTGTATCTTTAAAATTCTAGACAACTGACTCCTCAGCTGAAAGGTTTATTAGAACCCAGGATGTCTTGATTAATGAAGGATCTAACACCTGAGTTCAATGATGTAAACATCCCCCCTCCCAGTGTTGTTATCAGCCCTTGAATTGCCTGGGAATGTGTCTCTGGCAGAAGGGAGGAAACCCTTTGATTTAAAAGTTTGAATTCCAAATTGGCCCAGCTGTCAAGAGGTAAATTGATAGACTAGCAAGCCGATCATTGGTGCGTTCAAAAAATAATTTGAGTTTATGATTGGCTTGAAAGTTACGACGCAGGTTGCGAATTGGAAATAAAAGATCAGAGAATCCTCTGCTCTTGGCCTCTCTGCCTTTGCCCTGCAAATCGCAAAGATGCCCGGCTCTATGGTTCCAGCTTTATAGGCCGCTATTCATCTTTTGAAATGGAGATCTTCGATCGTCTTCTACTTGCAGAGGCTTAAAGAACATTAACTATCCTATCTTTGTGTTAGAGTTGTAAGTATGTAATCTTAGTTAGTCTATGTAGCTTTGTTGTTTTCTTACCTGTAACGTTCTAAAAGATGTGCCTGCTATTTTAGCATGTTTCTTATGTTATTTTAAAATAAACATTTTAAAGATGAAACTGTTTTAGTTGTGTGCCTTTCCAAAAGGGAATAGCTAAGTCCTAGCCTTACGCTTGGTTACGCTATACCGTAGAACTTCTGCCTGCAAGTCTGTGGATACAGCTGGTAGAGAAGGGGACAGCCAGGCTAATGGGTCACGGCCTTCTCCCTGGGTTGTGATTCTGGATCCCCTGGATTAGAGGGAGTGGTGGCAGCCCTACCGGGTTTTGTTTGTTCTGTTTTGCAAAAACGTATGTTCGTCCGCCAACCCTGTCCTGGGCGTCCTGGTCTGGCCGGAGAGCAGAGACAGGAGAAGGGAGGGGCAAGAGGTTGGGGGACGAGCATTACTACATGTTGGCAGCGTGGTGGGATTGGACTTCCCGTGGAAAGGCACTTTGATTTTTTAAACTTGGCACGAATCTTTTGTGGGTTACAGGTGGTTTGTTTTTTTTGGATAGTGATAGTTAGGAGCATGGAGGACAGTTCCGCAACTTCGCAGCAGCAATCGTTGCAAACTTTAGATCAATGGGGAGGAGAGGGAGAAGACAGCTCTCTCCCGGTGGAAACCGAACCCCCTAAAGCTGTGAGTCCTGGAGTGAAATCCGCTTCCTGGTTTTCAAATGACTCGGAAACAGGGTCAGAGGAAGAACTGGTGGATGCCAGCGTGATCCGGAAGGGTCAGAGAGAGTCCTGCATTGTGGACGGAGGGAGGGGCACTCCCGGTAAACAAAAGTTATCTCCTCGTGAGGAGGTGGAGGCGGTGAGGGCCTCCACCCGTCCTAGGAAGAACTATTCTGTTTATGCAGAACCCAGAGAGATGGATGTCTCGGAGAGTTATGATGTTGAGTGGGTTCGTGATCCGGTGAACGGTGGATTCCGCTGCCGGGAGAAGTTTCCCCAGATGGGCTACTTCATGAGACCAAGAGTTAGCCGGATGGCACCTGACTATCAAGAATTGCCACAGCAGTTCCAGGATGTGACTGTGGGAGACTGCCGTCGGGAACAGCTTGCGCCTGACGCCCGTCGGAAGGTGAGACAGCGCTCATTCAGCCCAGGCAGAGTCTACTCGCCGGTTGCGGCTCGAGAGGTGCGCGTGCCGGCGCGAAGTTACGTGGCAGAGGAGGAGGAGGAGGAGTACTTCCAGAGACCCCTGCGTGGATACGCAACAACGGCAGCGGAGCAGCTACGTGCCGAGGGGCAACCGCCTCCTGTGCCTGCGCCGAGGTATGGACTGGTCCCGAGGAGGGGGGGAGATCAAAACCAACGGTCCCCTCCAGGACTGACTTTAAGTAATCTCAACTGGAAGGTGTTCCAGAAATACCACCCCCCCACTGATGTCCTTAGTTACCTAAATTTGTTCGAGGTGACGTGCCGGGACATGGGTGTAGCCCCAGAACTTTACATGGCTGTGCTTCGGCCCCTAGTTTGTGGTGATTTGTCAGAACTTATGGGACATCTCCCTTTGGAAGAAATAAATGACTATGAAAGCTTCAAGAGGCTAGTCATGCAGCGGCATGGCTTGCACCCTGAACATTATCGTAAAGCTTTCAGGAAAGTGGAAAAGGGGGGGCTTACTGACAACATTGCGGTTTTTTCTGCAAAAATGGCCCAAAATTTCGAACTGTGGCTGGCGGCTGAAGGGGTGGAGGATGTGAAAGAAATCAAACAGCTGATGCTGATTGAACAACTAATGCGCTCCCTGCCCCCTGAAATTGTTAGCCTGGTGGCTGATAAAAAACCAAAGACACTAGCAGAAGCTACTGCTCTTGCCGAATCTTTTTGGCTGAACCGCACCCATCTTGTTAATAAAGGACAGAGTAATATGTATAAAGCTACAGCGTCATCGGGAAGGACCGCCCCCCCATTAAAGAATCCAGCAAGGGATTGTCTACACCTGCTAAAGACTCTGTTGCAGCTGGGGGAGAGCGTGCTAAAGTGCCCCCGAGTTCTGGACTGTGTTTCTTTTGCAAAAAACCGGGGCACATGAAAGCAGCATGTCCCCAGTTGGCTGGGAAAAAGTCCACCGTCCTTACCTCCACACCTGCTGTTCACATGATACAGCAGCAGGAAGAAGATTGGGAGGAGGGGCCGGCCAAATCTGGAGCGGTGGAGAGCTTGGCTCCGGAGGAGGAGGGTGAGGTGACCCCTGTTGGGAACAAACCTGGAAAAACTAGTATCACCGTGGGTCCTGTCTGCACCCGGGGAACTCGAAAATCACCCCATGTGAATTGGGCGAACTTGGAGTTTTCCGCTCCTATTGAAATCAATAAAACTGTTGTGAACTCGTACCGGGACACTGGGTCTGACATCACTAGCGTCTCAAAAGATTTGGTTTTGCCTAGTCAGATGCAGGAAAGACCCTTAAAAATCAGTCCTTATGGGGTAGAAGAAATTTTGCAGCCCACAGCAATAGTCCCCCTTAAATACAAAGGTTACAGTGGGGACCATCTGGTAATTGTTCATGATCCAGAAGTTTGCAAAAGCCCAGTTTTGGTTGGGAATGATCTTGGGTTTCAAGTTTACTTGCAACAACAGCTAAATGGGGAATCGGTAACTGTAGCAACCTCCCCCACCCCCACCCCCCGGCAGGGAAGGATGTGGTGGAGTCCGAGACTGGGTTGAATGAAAAACCCGGAGGGGAGGGAGAGTTACCTGCCTTGGATGAGGATGCCAAGAAGGACCTTGGTGGTTCTATTGAACTGGGAGATCTGGGAGAGTTTGCTGCTGAACAAAGGGCTGACCCCTCCTTGCAGGGATGTCGGGAGGCGGTTGGAGCCCCTCTTCGAGGATCAAAGAAGGCCCAATTTGTGTATAAAAAGGGACTTTTGTATCGGCAATTTGTACCAAAAAAGGTGAAAGACAAGGATTTTGTTTTGCAGCTAGTGGTTCCAGAGAAGAAGCGATCTACTGTTCTTAGCTTAGCCCATGAAGACGGCTTAGCAGGTCATATGGGACTGCAAAAGACTTTAGAAAGACTTACTCGTTATTTTTACTGGCCTGAGGTGTATCAAACAACTAAAGCATTTGTACGTTCTTGTGTGATTTGCCAGAAGGTGGGGAATGACCGTGATAACTTGCCCAATGAGTTACAGAGTGTCCCCTTAGAAGCAAATGTTTTGGAAAAATGGGGAATTGATCTAGTGGGCCCCTTACCAAAACCCGCTCAGGAAAGCAGTATCTATGCGTGATCATTGATTATGCCTCTCGTTATGTGTATGCCACAAGTTTGACCAATACCTCTGCTAATAGTCTGGTTAAGGCTTTAATTTCTGCCTTTTGTTCCCTAGGAATTCCTAAGGTTTTGGTGAGCGATTTGGGAACTAATTTTATGGCTAAGGTCACCCATGAGGTTTTGCGTTTGTCTGAGGTGCGCCATCATACCTCTATTGCTTATCAACATCAAGGAAATGGGTTGGTGGAAAGAGTGCAAAAGACCTTGGTTCAAATGCTGCGCAAGTATGCCCTGGCCCATGGTTCCAGTTGGGACCAAGATTTGCCTTTGGTGGTGGCTGCTTACAATGATGCCCATCAAAGAAGCCTTGGGTTTGCACCTAACCAGCTATTTTTTGGAAGGCTTCTGAATACCCCCCTCTCAATGCTTCGAAAAGAGTGGGAAGGTTCAGAGGAAGAGATAAAACTGCCTTCTGTCAGTGAGTACTTTGCTCAACTAAAAGGAACTCTAGCCGACGTTTGGCAATTGGCCAAAGAGAATTTAGAGAATGCCTGATTAGAACAAAAAAGAGTACATGATGCCAGAGCGGTGTGCAAACAGTTTGAGGTGGGAGATCAAGTATGGATTTTAAGACCGTCTCGCCCCCACAAGTTAGATGTGAAATGGCAAGGTCCTGGTGTTGTGGAAGCAAGGCTGAGTCCTGTGCGTTACCTTGTAAGTTGCAAGGAATTGCACCCTGCTGCTCGCGAGTATCATGTTAATTCCTTGAAAGAATGTGTTGAACAAAAGATCTCTGTACTGGCCATTACGCGTAGTCAGGAAGAGGTGCCTGCTTCGCCTGTGGATCTTTTAACTGAGTACAAACAGGCTGGAAGCATTTCTGATGTATTGCAGTTGCCGAGTTTAAGTGAGACTCAGGCTAAAGAGCTTTATGAGGCACTGCAACCCTATAGCAACACTTTCAGCACCAAACCTGGTAAGACTCATCTGGCTCAGCATCATTTTGTCACGGGGGACGCCCCCCCTATTTCCTCACGTCCTTATCGGGTCGGTGAGGCACATGCGCAGAATATTGAAACTGAGCTGAAAGAAATGCTGGAGTTGGGAGTTATAGAACCTAGTAAAAGTGCTTGGGCTTCGCCCATAGTGCTGGTTCCAAAACCCGACGGATCCATTCGTTTTTGCGTGGACTATCGGAAAATTAATTTAGTCACTGTTCCTGATGTGTTTCCTTTGCCTAGAATTGACACATTGATTGAGAAGCTGGGACGGGCGAAATTCATCACAGTCATGGATTTGACGAAAGGTTATTGGCAAATCCCGCTGTCCCCAGAAGCTTCTGAGAAGTCTGCCTTTGTCACTCATGTAGGCTTGTACCAGTTCAAAGTGTTGCCGTTTGGATTGCGAAATGCTCCCGCAGCCTTCCAACGGCTAATTAATTCCTTGATTCATGACCTAAATGAGTTTTGCTGTGCTTATTTGGATGACCTGGCAATATTTTCTGAGACATGGCCAGAACATCTTAAACATGTGCAGAGAGTTTTGGCCCGGTTGCAGGAGGCAAACCTGACTGTTAAAATATCTAAATGTCAGTTTGCCCAAGGAGAAGTGGTGTATTTGGGATTTAGAGTGGGGTCGGGAAACATCAAGACCTTAGAGGCCAAGGTGCAGTGTATTCAAGATTGGCCTCGCCCCATCGTGAAAAAGGATGTACAGTCTTTTATAGGGTTGGTTAATTACTACCGACGCTTCGTTAATCACTTCTCAACTCTAGCTGCACCTCTTACTAACCTTTGTAAGAAATCCCTGCCAGTCAAAGTAAATTGGACTGAGGAGTGTCAGAGGGCTTTTGATTTGTTAAAGCACGCCCTTATGAGCTCCCAAGTCATGCTGGCTCCTGATCAGAGACGTCCGTTTGTAGTGCAAACTGATGCCAGTCAAACAGGGCTAGGAGCAGTTTTGCTTCAAGAAGATGAAGAAGGGAATTGGCGTCCTGTGGTTTACTTAAGTAAAAAGTTGTCCACTGCTGAACAAAATTATTCAACCATAGAGAAAGAGTGTTTTGCTTTGGTCTGGGCCCTAACCAAACTGCGGCCTTATCTGTGGGGTAACACCTTTGAGGTTCAAACGGACCATTCTCCCCTGTGTTGGTTGGAAAGGGTAAAATCATCCAATCAGAAACTGCTTAGGTGGAGTATGGCCCTTCAAGATTTTCAGTTTAATGTCACTCACATTGCAGGAAAGAACAACGTTGTTGCTGATACTTTGTCTAGAATGTACCAATCTGTGCCATGAAACTGTGTAAATATCGGATTAAGGGGGTGCTGCTAGTGATGTATGGTTTTAAAAGCTGCTAAAGCCCCCTGGACCGGATGATCTACCTCAGTGTGTAAATAATTTTCCTTGATGAAATTAGGGGACTTTACCCTTAATTTCATTCTAGAGGGGAGGGTGTAGTAAAGTGGGAATATTTAGAAAATTATTCTTTGGCCAAGCAAAAGAGAGTGAGGCCTTGTGGGAGTTTCATCAGCCACAAGGACCCTGGGAAAGGAATTGTGTATCTTTAAAATTCTAGACAACTGACTCCTCAGCTGAAAGGTTTATTAGAACCCAGGATGTCTTGATTAATGAAGGATCTAACACCGGAGTTCAATGATGTAAACATCCCCCCTCCCAGTGTTGTTATCTGCCCTTGAATTGCCTGGGAATGTGTCTCTGGCAGAAGGGAGGAAACCCTTTGATTTAAAAGTTTGAATTCCAAATTGGCCCAGCTGTCAAGAGGTAAATTGATAGACTAGCAAGCCGATCATTGGTGCGTTCAAAAAATAATTTGAGTTTATGATTGGCTTGAAAGTTACGACGCAGGTTGCAAATTGGAAATAAAAGATCAGAGAATCCTCTGCTCTTGGCCTCTCTGCCTTTGCCCTGCAAATCGCAAAGATGCCCGGCTCTATGGTTCCAGCTTTATAGGCCGCTATTCATCTTTTGAAATGGAGATCTTCGATCGTCTTCTACTTGCAGAGGCTTAAAGAACATTAACTATCCTATCTTTGTGTTAGAGTTGTAAGTATGTAATCTTAGTTAGTCTATGTAGCTTTGTTGTTTTCTTACCTGTAACGTTCTAAAAGATGTGCCTGCTATTTTAGCATGTTTCTTATGTTATTTTAAAATAAACATTTTAAAGATGAAACTGTTTTAGTTGTGTGCCTTTCCAAAAGGGAATAGCTAAGTCCTAGCCTTACGCTTGGTTACGCTATACCGTAGAACTTCTGCCTGCAAGTCTGTGGATACAGCTGGTAGAGAAGGGGACAGCCAGGCTAATGGGTCACGGCCTTCTCCCTGGGTTGTGATTCTGGATCCCCTGGATTAGAGGGAGTGGTGGCAGCCCTACCGGGTTTTGTTTGTTCTGTTTTGCAAAAACGTATGTTCGTCCGCCAACCCTGTCCTGGGCGTCCTGGTCTGGCCGGAGAGCAGAGACAGGAGAAGGGAGGGGCAAGAGGTTGGGGGACGAGCATTACTACAGTATCCAAATCTCAGGCCTGCCTCTCATCCCTCATCGATGATTTCATATTTCCGTGTCTCAATTTTACCTCTCCAAACTTGTCTCTGGCTCTGCGATCCTCACTCATTCAGAAGACAAATAACCTTTCGTCCATGGAGTGCAGATTTGCCTGTGTAGTGTACTCTTCCAACTATTTTTTATTTTTTGCTCTCGACGCTTCATCTGGCTCCATCCAATCCTGGCTTTTATCCAGCTCTCTGAAGTTTGTTGTTTCGGCTGCTCCCAAATCATTAATCTTTCCCGTCCAGCTGTTGTCCAAAGAAAACCTCCTTCTAAGACTTAGAAATGCAGTATCTTGCGCCTTGTTGAATTGTTCTTAAGCAGACTGTTTGCTATGTTGCAATATATGCTCACACAACACATTAAACTCCATCTCGATCCTGTCACTAGTTGTTGTTGTTTAGTCGTTTAGTCTTGTCTGACTCTTCGTGGCCCCATGGACCAGAGCACGCCAGGCACTCCTGTCTTCCACTGCCTCCCGCAGTTTGGCCAAACTCATGCTGGTAGCTTCGAGAACACTGTCCAACCATCTCGTCCTCTGTCATCCCCTTCTCCTTGGGCCCTCCATCTTTCCCAGCATCAGGGAGTCTTCTCTTCTCATGAGGTGGCCAAAGTCTTGGAGCCTCAGCTTCAGGATCTATCCTTCCAGTGAGCACTCAGGGCTGATTTCCTTCAGAATGGAGAAGTTTGATCTTCTTGCAGTCCATGGGACTCTCAAGAGTCTCCTCCAACACCATAATTCAAAAGCATCAATTCTTCGGCGATCAGCCTTCTTTATGGTCCAGCTCTCACTTCCATACATCACTACTGGGAAAACCATAGCTTTAACTATATGGACCTAGTCACTAGTTGTTGTTGTTACTCATTTAGTCGTGTCCGACTCTTTGTGACCCCCTGGACCAGAGCACGCCAGGCACTCCTGTCTTCCACTGCCTCCCGCAGTTTGGTCAAACTCATGCTGGTAGCTTCGAAAACACTGTCCAACCATCTTATCCTCCGTCGTCCCCTTCTCCTTGGGCCCTCAACCCAATTCCCTTGGAGATTGATGGCTTTCCCACAGAAATTGCCTTCTTCTCGATGGTGATAACCTCTGAATGGAGGAGAGGTCTACAAACAGGAATGTAGCCCTGCTGGCGAAATGGGGCATCCATTTTCAGGGGCAGTAAATGGGAGAAACAGGGACGCAGGTGGCGCTGTGGGTTAAAGCCTCAGTGCCTAGGACTTGCCGATCGAAAGGTCAGCGGTTCGAATCCCTGCGGCGGGGTGCGCTCCCGCTGCTCGGTCCCAGCGCCTGCCAACCTAGCAGTTCGAAAGCACGTCCGGGTGCAAGTAGATAAATAGGGACCGCTTACCAGCGGGAAGGTAAACGGCGTTTCCGTGTGCGGCTCTGGCTCGCCAGAGCAGCGATGTCACGCTGGCCACGTGACCCGGAAGTGTCTCCGGACAGCGCTGGCCCCTGGCCTCTTGAGTGAGATGGGCGCACAACCCCAGAGTCTGTCAAGACTGGCCCGTACGGGCAGGGGTACCTTTACCTTTACCTTTACCTAAATGGGAGAAGGGCCGTGGATCAGTGGGAGAGCACCTCCTGAGGGCCATTTGCCAACAGTGGGAGGAGGGGCGGTGGCAGAGCCACTGAATGGGCATTGTACCTTTGTGCAGTAAAATGTGCAGGAAACCTCTACACACACAGAGAGAGAGAGACGAAGTTGTAATTGTTTGCATATACTGCATGTATTAAGGGACGTGGGTGGTGCTGTGGGTTAAACCACAGAGCCTAGGGCTTGCCGATCAGAAGCCCCGCGTGGGGTGAGCTCCCGTTGTTCGGTCTCTCCTCCTGCCCACCTAGCAGTTCAAAAGCATGTCAAAGTGCAAGTAGATAAATAGGTACCACTCCAGCGGGAAGGTAAATGGCGTTTCCATGCGCTGCTCTGGTTCGCCAGAAGCGGCTTAGTCATGCTGGCCACATGACCCGGAAGCTGTACGCCGGCTCCCTCGGCCAATAAAGCGAGATGAGCGCCGCAACCCCAGAGTCGTCCACGACGGGACCTAATGGTCACTGGTCCCTTTACCTTTATTGCATATATTATTATTTTTTTCATTGAATTTATATACTGCCCTATACCCGCAGGTCTCAGGGGCTGTTCATAGAATAAAATCAGAATATAAAACCACAAAATGCATAATCAAAATAAAAACAACCCAATAGTGACATATTATACTACTTTTTTCATCTGCTTTTTATTTTTATTTTACTTTGTTCAAGTGAAATATTTTGAAATGGGGGTACCAGTTGCCAGGAATCAGAAGTGAGCAGGGCACGACTGTTGCGTTTTGGATCTGACCGTTGGGTTTCTCATCAGGGCAGCTGTGAGAAAAGGATGCTGGGACAGATGGGCCTTCTTTGGTCTGATCCAGTTCTTCTCGTGCTTTTGTGGATAGTGGAGAAAGAAGAATTTGGAAGGCTGGGAGTCATTTGGCAAAGGCTCGTTCTTTCCTAGGGAGGCCTGCTCTGTTTTAAGATGAGCCAGATTTCCGAAACAGAACACTGGGAGGCCTCAGGCCAGCGTGGAGACGCCAACACCCAGGAGAGGCAGGAAAGCTGGTTATGCACTGCCAGATTATGAGAGAGAGAGAGAGAGAGAGAGAGAGAGAGAGAGAGAGAGAAAGAAAGAAAGAAAGAAAGAAAGAAAGAAAGAAAGAAAGAAAGAAAGAAAGAAAGAACAAGAAATGTTTGCTATGCAGAAGGAAGGAGGGCCACTCCTAGGTCTTGTTCAAGAACGCAGTTCAGTTTTAAAAGCGCTGGTAGCATTAAGATAAATTCAACAGTAATAATAAGTTTTGATGGATGCAACAATGGATTACTGAATAGTTTAGCTGATGTAAAATATGCAGGGATGGATGGCATGCAAAATGAACCACGGAAAGAGAAGAGGGGAAGGCATTGATTTAAGGTTGCTTAAATGAATATTCTGAAATGTAAATCAGGAAATTTCATAAAAATTATATATATATGAAAAGAACACAGTTCAGCAACTTTGCCCTCACGTTTTCACAGACAAGCACCTTTGGCCAGGCTTTTTGCTATATTTTAATTCTTTGTGGCATCTGTCCTTTATGTAGCTCTCATGCTGCCTGCGTGACCTGTTATTGTTGCTCTTCTAGGAAAACATTAGTACCATCCTACTAAGTAAAGGGACCCCTGACCATTAGGTCCAGTGATGGCCAACTCTGGGTTTGCGGCGCTCATCTCGCTTTATTGGCCGAGGGAGCCGGCGTACGGCTTCCAGGTCATGTGGCCAGTATGACTAAGCTGCTTCTGGCAAACCAGAGCAGCACACGGAAACGCCGTTTACCTTCCTGCCGGAGCGGTACCTATTTATCTACTTGCACTTTGACGTGCTTTCGAACTGCTAGGTTGGCAGGAGCTGGGATCGAGCAACGGGAGCTCACCCCGTCGCGGGGATTCAAACCACCGACCTTCTGATCAGCAAGTCCTAGGCTCTGTGGTTTAACCCACAGCACCACCCACGTCCCTTACCATCCTGCTAGAAACCACCTATTGCCTGTGCAACTCTCCTGCTTGTTACTGTTATTCCCTCAGGAAAGTGTTAATACTATCCTGCTAGAAAACACCCATTGCTTGTTTGAAGACTAGGAGACTTACTGGCATCTGAACACGAGAAGAAAAACCTCATTCTCTTCTTTATCTACTCAATGAAAGCAGAACATTGCGGAATTTTTAGCGCTGATTAAAATAATGTTTATAAATTCATAACTTTTAATGAGTTTGCAAAAGTATGGACTTAATGAAGAAGTTCACACAAAGCATTCGGAGGGGAATCATAGCTATGTTATAACTCTGCACCATGTGCAAAGTCAGAACAGTTTCGAGCTCTTTTGGAAGTGAACTTATCAATTATATCATTAAAATCAGTAAGACGCAGTTTATCATTTTCTATGCAGAGCATGCTTAGATCAGGCAACTGATCTTGGAATGCTGTGGACCATAGATCATTCTTTATCCTTTTTAGTCTGGAAAACGAGCTTTTCCCAGTACAATGAATAATAATAATAATAATAATAATAAATTTATTATTTATACCTCACCCATCTGGCTGGGTTTCCCCAGCCACTCTGGGCAGCTTCCAACAAAATATTAAAATACAACAATTCATCAAATACTACATTAAAAGCTTCCCTAAACAGGGCTGCCTTCAGATGTCTTCTAAAAGTCAGATAGTTGTTTATTTCTTTGACATCTGATGGGAGGGCGTTCCACAGGGCGGGCGCCATTTGTAACCATTAAAGACAGGGAACAATCTGAAAATTGTTTCCACATTTGGAAAAGCTGTCCGAATTTTCTCCTGGAATATTGTCTGGCGCATATCTTGATGGCTGAAATTTTATTTTCGTTTGATGTGCAGATGGGGGCACAAGAATTTATCGACTAGACTAAGGTCAACATCCTTTGGGTACAATAACATCTTGACACTAATGTGAATCTGTTCCTTGGTTGCTTGCAAGATCACCAAAAATGAAAAATTGCCAGCTGCACTCCTATACACGGCTCCTGTTTTGTCTATATTGGCTTCAAGAGCATCCAGGGATAAACTTGTCCTGTAGAGAAAGTTCATCTAAGGCTTTGGGTTGCTGCCTGTTGATTGTTTTGTTCTTTTCATACTCTCTGCCTTCTTTTGACAGTTTTGTACTCTACATCTGGTAGAGGACATTTTGTTCGCTGTTCAGTTTCATCAAAATTAGTCCAAGTGTTTGATACAAACTGCAATGGTGAGCTGTAAATAGTGTCCTATTTTGTAGTCTTTGGAGTACATTGCTATCTTTATGAAATTGGTCTAGTAAATATTTCCAGTTGATGAAAATGAATTCAAATTCTTCCATTTTCTGCAGAAGATTTTTAGCCTGCCATCAGTTTCACCACAGTAAATATGGCTGAGGGCTTTGACAATGTAATAACTTTTGCTAATAGCTGCAGTAGCTTTGGCATGATAAATGTTTTGGAACTTTTGACTCAAGAGGCAAGAATTATTTTTTTTTAGCACTACTCATTGTTTTTTAGAAGCTGAGGAAAAACAAAAAAGCTCATTTATTGGGGCAAAAATATCCACGGTATCCTGGCACCAGTCAACTGTGGTTTGTCCAATGAGATTTAGGGAATGCCCGGAGCATGGAATAAACTTTGCAAACTTGTTCTTTTCCAGAATTTTTTGTTAAATGCTGTTATACCTTACAACTATATTGGCTGCATTGTCACATGATTGACTGGAATCTGCTTCAAGTTTATTGAAATAGTTCAATATCGTCTCAGCCTTACTTTCACTGGCATGATCTTTCAGTTCAAAAACACTGGTAATCCATCAGTAGGAAAAACATATCTAACAAAGACAATGAGTGATATATAATGAATTGAAAAGGCTGTTTAAAATAACCTTTGTGAAAACAAAAACAGGAGCTTTTCTTTTGGGAATTACAGGGACAGAACTACCTAAATTGTATAGAAATTTATTTATGTATGTGACTACAGCAGCAAGAATGTTACTTGTCTCAAAATGGAAAGAAACAGAAGTCCCAGCAAAGGAAGAATGGATACAAAAACTTGTGGAATATGCAGAAATGGCAAAACTCACCGGAAGAATAAGAAATCAAGATAACGAACTTTTTATAAAAGAATGGAAATGGCTTATTGAATATTTACAGATAAATTGCAAACAGATAAAAACATTGGCAGGATTATTGTAATAACCTGCAGTTTCATAAGAGTTTATATTTAAAGTAGACAATTAAAGGAGCAAATTAAATGAATTTGGATATGCAGAAGATATCAAAAAATAAATTTAAGGAACCGCAGAAAGAGGGGGAAGGAAGTCAGACAGACAGGAAGGAAGGAAAGAAAACCTGGATGTACATTTCCAAAATATAAGATAAAAAACAAATAAAACAATACCTACACACAGCAACAGTATTTTGTGCTGTGTAGGCTCCTATTTGTTATGTGCCAATGGCTTTCGATACCTATTAGGTCTATAAATTACCGTACAGCATGTATTCAACCCAAAAAACAGAGACAATTTGTTGTTGACAAAGGACAGCTGGACATATAAAGGGCCCCATTATCTTCAGTAGCTGAGGGCCTCATCAAATCCGGCCCTGAGTCAAAATCTTCTATTATTGTGATTCATAGTGATATAAAAGAATCCTCACTTGTTCTCAAAACGCACACTATAATGAAAAAGACAGTGATCTGATCATTTGCGTGACTTCGCCATGTGATTCTGAGTACCTTTTAAAGCTTCTGTAAAGTTTATTAAACCGTAAGTGCTCACTTGTGTAACTGTTATGCAGTCCTAGCTTCATATGCCATGTATTTAATGTTATTAAGCAACTGGGCCTGCCTGATTTTTATTTTTAATTAATTAGTACTACACTGCTAGAAACTACCCACTGCCTGTGTGACCCTCCTACGGTCCCTGCGCCTCCTTTTTATGGAATCAGTGCCATTATTTAAGCAGGCCAGCGCAGTAGCAAAACAAAGCAGCGAACCCACCTCCTAATAGGTTTCCAAAGGCAGAAAATCTAATTAGTGCCTCCCTTCCAGTGGCCAAAGTGTAACTCTGTTTTTATAAAGCATCAGTCAAATAATTGACCAGTTGCCAGCTTCTAAGGGTTCCAAAATTCAGCACCTCTAGTGACCAACCGCTCATTTCTTCTGCTCCCAATGTTCGGGCAGTTGAATCCTGACAAGATAGAAGTACTGTTTTGGGGGGGACAGGAGGCGGGCAGGTGTGGAGGACTCCCTGGTCCTCAATGGGGCAACTGTGCTTGGGGGCTACCAAGTAGGGGCTACTTGGGGCTACCATTGAAGGTGACCCAGAAACTGCAACTAATCCAGAATGTGGCAGCCAGACTGGGGACTGGGAGCAGCCGCCGAGACCACATAACACCGGTCCTGAAAGACCTACATTGGCTCCCAGTACATTTCCGAGTATAATTCAAAGTGTTGGCGCTGACCTTGAAAGCCCTAAACGGCCTCAGCCCAGTTTTCCCAGCCACTCTGGGCAGCTCCCAACAGAATTAATGATAATGATAATAATAATAATGCAATAAAACATCAAACATTAAAAACGTCCCTAAACAAGGTTGCCTACAGATGTCTTCTATAAGTCAGATAGTTGCTTATTTCCTTGACATCTGGTGGGAGGGTGTTCCACAGGGAGGGAGCCACCACCGAGAAGGCCCTCTGCCTGTTCCCTGTAACCTCACTTCTCACAAGAAGGGAACTGCCAGAAGGCCCTCGGAGCTGGACCTCAGTGAACGATGGGGGTGGAGACGCTCCTTCAGGAATACTGGGCCGAGGCTTTCACTGCTTCTAACTCTCTGCAGGCAACCCACAATTTGCACAGGGTAGGGGGCATTTTGGGTCACTGCACGCTTGCGTGAAAACCCGTGAAATTGAAACGCCCCGTTCTGCCCTTTTAGTGACGTCTTTTATGACATTTCCAGGTCACTTCTGGGTTTGGCGATTGTGCACAGATCAGTTGCACCTAAAAGGGGGGGGGCAACCGGTTCTCTAAACTCTGGCTTTATCTGTTGAGAAAGGGGCCCCACCCATTTGCCATCTCTCTCATAATCCTTTTGATCCTTTGTTCTCTTAATGGCCCATCACCCGGCACTTGCCCAAACATTAGTTCGATCCAGGAATTAGAGTTGCCTGGCGCATATTTTAACACTCCAGACTTTGATTGAATTCTAACACTTGCTGAATCCTGGGATTATAGGAGTCCAGCACTCACAAACTCAAAAAAATATTTCAGGAGATTGAATATTATGTTAAAGAGAAGATCCCTTACCCCATTTTAATACTATCTTGTGCTTTAAAGAAATGTGGCGTGAATCCTGAAATACTGTTCAAGGAGGGAGGAGAGTCAGGTTATATTCATTCAATCAATATTATTTTTGTAACACAGTTTGGGAGGGAAATTTAAATAAATTGTTAACGGAAAAATCCGAGGGCTCCCTTGGACAAAAACAAAGACACCAACCAGGATAACTTGGAGCAAAACAGCAGCCTGTAGGCTTGGCCTTTATTGATCTGTTGCAACAGGGTGCTCCCCTCACTTGCAGGAGAGAGGAAAGACACCGAAAAAATGGTGTGCAAGGTCTTATAAAGACTTTTGAAATTCCCATCCTATAGATCAAAACCACCCCCCAGAAACATCATACATACATCACAGAAAGGAGGGGTTGAGGGAGGAGTTGTGGTGGTAACCTGAGTGTCCTGTCACCTGGCTGGTTCCCCCTTTCCCCCTCCCCATGAGTACTTTCCAGGTGACAAAGGGGAGTTTGCAGTTTTCTGCCCCCAGAGGGAAGTGCTGATTATTGTTCTTTGTTCCAGTCCGTGCTGAATCCACTCCCATATGCAAGTTCTTTGTGGTTTTTTTTTTAATATTTTTTATTGATTTTCACAAACATAAAAGATAACATAAAAAACAAAAATAACAAAACATACAAACACACATGACACGACTTCCCCAAACCTCCCCTTCACTGCACCCTTATTTTTAGAACAACAATTTTTAGCAATCCTTCGTTCAAATTCATAGCTAATTTTCTTTAAAAAAATTTTTTTTAAAAAAAATTAAACTTTAACGGCTATAGTTCTCTATCTCATACCCCTTGACATCTTAGCATTCCAAAATTTTGCAACAGTTCTTAAGATATACTTTAAATTTTCCCCAGTCCTCTTCCACCGTCTCTCTCCTCTGGTCACGGATTCTGCCGGTCATCTCAGCCAGTCCCATAAATTCAGTCACCTTGGTCTGCCATTCTTCCAGAGTAGGTAATTCTTGAGTCTTCCAATACTTTGCTAGTAGAATTCTTGCTGCCGTGGTTGCGTACATGAAGAATGTTCTGTCTTCCTTTGGTACCATTTGGCCGACCATGCCCAAGAGAAAAGCCTCCGGTTTCTTAGCAAATGTCCTCTTAAGGATTTTCTTAATTTCATTATAGATCATTTCCCAGTAGGCCTTAATCTTTGGGCAGGTCCACCAAAGGTGATAGAAAGTTCCTTCACATTCATTGCATTTCCAACAATTATTATTGGGCAAATGATATATCTTTGCTAGCTTGACTGGGGTCATGTACCACCTATATATCATTTTCATTATATTCTCTTTTAAGGCACTACATGCCGTGAATTTAATGCCTGTGGTCCATAACCATTCCCAGTCTGCAAACATAATATCATGACCAATATCTTGTGCCCATTTAATCATTGCTGATTTTACTGTTTCATCTTGCGTGTTCCATTTCAGCGGCAAATTATACATTCTAGACAAATTTTTAGTATTGGGCTCCAATAATTCCGTTTCTAACTTTGACCTCTCCTTCTGAAATCCTAATTTCCTGTCCTGCTTAAACATCTCGTTAATCTGATGGTAATGTAACCAATCTCGGACTTTAGGTTTTAGTTTCTCCAAGCTCTGTAGTTTAAGATTTTCACCATCATGTTCTAAAATTTCGCAATATTTTGGCCAATCTGAATCCATATTAAGTTTTTTTTACCGCCTTGGCTTCCAGGGGTGACAACCACCTGGGGGTTTTATTCTCCAACAAATCTTTATAACGGTTCCATACATTAAACAATGCTTTCCTGACAATGTGGTTTTTAAAGCCTCTATGCACCTTTACCTTGTCATACCATAAATATGCATGCCAGCCGAAACTGTTATCATGTCCTTCTAGATCTAAGATGTCTGTGTTCTCAAGAAGTAGCCATTGTTTCAACCAGCAAAAAGCTGCTGCTTCATAGTAAAGTCTTAAGTCCGGCAGGGCAAAGCCCCCTCTATCCTTTGCATCAGTTAAGATCTTAAATTTTATTCTGGGCTTTTTGCCCTGCCAGACAAAATTAGATATATCTTTCTGCCACTTCTTGAAACAATCCATCTTGTCCAAAATTTGCAGTGTCTGAAACAAAAACAACAGTCTCGGCAATACATTCATTTTAATAGCAGCAATTCGGCCTAACAAGGAGAGTCTCAACCTAGACCATATGTCAAGATCTTTCTTCACCTCCAACCAACATTTCTCATAATTATCCTTAAATAAATTCACATTTTTAGATGTTAAGTTCACCCCCAGGTATTTCACTTTTTTTGTTATTTCCAAACCAGTTTCCCTTTGAAAGCAAGTTCTTTGTGATCTTGATGGTCTTCTGTCTAGGACCATCAGGGTTGGCATAGCAACTGGGCAGGGCTCCTGTGGATGTGCTGGGATGGTGAAGGGATTATGGCTGCCCTGTATCAAACCTTCCCCATTTTGTAGTCCTTCCTTCATGGAGTAAAATAAAAGTGGAACAGTGCAAATCCGATGTGTGGTTGATTTTCTATGAATTTATAACAGAAGCGTAGCGTATGTAGTGTGTGAGTGTGAGTGTGTGTGAAGTTTGTACAAACCGAATGATGGGGGGGGGGGGCTTTCCTGCTACAAAATGATGTGTTGATTAAAACAAGTAAGTAGAAAAATAAGAAGACTATCCTCTGTAAAGTAGTAGACGTGGCGACGCAGATCTTGCTGCGACAGCAGAGTTGGCAGCGAAATCCTTCGAAGTAGAAGGAGGCCCAGTTCCAGTTTCAGGCTGGATTAGTGCTGCAGCCTAACAGGCAGCTGACCTGGCAACATTGGGCATTATCCTGGCAACCCATCAGCCTGTGGAAATATGTTCCAGCGGCAGCTGGTATCGCATACTATGAACCCAGCCAATCCGATTACACAGCATGGTATGCTTGCTTTTGAAAGCCTGCGAGAATCTCTCATGTCAAGATTGCAGAGCCAAAGATAATCATTCCAGGTGAGGAGTCCTCTGGTGTTGTCATAATTTGTCACCCATTAGGTTTTTTTTTTAATCTTTCCTGGAGATAAAAGTAAGCCGGCTTTGCCTGCAGCCCCCGGCCTGAACCCAAGATCTCCCAGCATCTGATAAAGCTCCTGCGAAGTGAAATATCCCACCCACCTGCATGAACCTGCACCTGTCCCAGGTGAGTGTGCGTGGGAGTCAGGAGGGGCCGACTCCTGTTCACTCCCAAATTCTCTTCCAAGCGTCAGGCAGTGGGGGAACTGGCTGGGCTTCTCCTTTGAACAGCCAGACTCTGGGCGGGAAGCAGGAGGAGGGAGGGGGAAAATAAAAACCTCGCTGGCTTTCGTCAAGGTTTCTGGAAAAGTCCCGCAGCTGCAGCGTCCATGGCTAGTACCTACAAAATCCGGGTTGCCACAGGCAACTACCTGTGTGCAGGGACCATGGATTCGATCTCCATCACTTTGGTGGGGTCTCAAGGGGAGAGCCCCAAAACCCAGCTGGATAAATGCGGCAAAGACTTTTCGCCTGGAGAGGTGAGTGCTTTGGGTTTTCGGAATCCTGCCTAGCTCAGCATTGTCTACACTGATTTCAGCAGGATTTCAGCCCTAATTTTTCATTTCATTTCAGTTTTAATTCATGTACAGCCTTTCTATGTTACTATACACAAGGCAGTTCACAGCAACAAAATATACAGCGAAGAACACACACCTTATAATCATCTGATCCAATACAAAAAGTCATAACGAAATGTAACTTTAAAATGGAACGACTTATATCAAATAAAGTAATATGTAATAACCTATTAGGGACGCGGGTGGCGCTGTGGGTTAAACCACAGAGCCTAGGACTTGCCGATCAGAAGGTCGGCGGTTCAAATCCCCACCACAGGGTGAGCTCCCGTTGCTCGGTCCCTGCTCCTGCCAACCTAGCAGTTCGAAAGCACAAAGTAGATAAATAGGTACCACTCCAGCGGGAAGGTAAACGGCGTTTCCGTGCGCTGCTCTGGTTCTCCAGAAGCGGCTTAGTCATGCTGGCCACATGATCTGGAAGCTGTATGCCGGCTCCCTTGGCAAATAAAATGAGATGAGTGCCGCAACCCCAGAGTCGGCCATGACTGGACCTAATGGTCAAGGGTCCCTTTACCTTTACCTAATAACCTATTAGAATACAATAGTGCACGATAAAATTAACTCTCAAAACATCAAACAGAAACTTAGCAATGACAATAAACAATGATCAATACAAAGGACTGAAAGGCACAATGCATAAAATACCACGGTGCATGCAAAACTATGTAAAAGGATCAGATTAAGAAACAAAGGCAACATCCAAAATGATTATTTTTTTGAAAAAAAATCTATGAATTCCACTGCTCCTTTCCCAGCTGCTTCTGCTCTTCTGATAGCCTAGCGATGGGCTAAACCTTCGTGTAGATGCAGGTGATGGGGTGAGCAGGTGGAGAGATAAAGTCAGAACTGATTTATTGTGTACAGAACACTTTTGGGTTGGGTTAACTCTCAGGCTTACTGCCGGAATCCTTTAAGAAAGTCCTGTGTCCTTTTGCCGGAGGGGAAGGCGGTTGCGAAAACACCACCTTCTTTGCGTTTCACAGCCTCTCCCGGTCGCCATGATGCCTTAAACAATGGGTAGGCAAACTAAGGCCTGGGGGCCGGATCCGGCCCAGTCGCCTTCTGAATCCGGCTTGCAGACGGTCCGGGAATCAGCATGTTTATCCATGAGTAGAACGTGTCCTTTTATTTAAAATGCATCTCTGGGTTATTTGTGGGGCCTGCCTGGTGTTTCTACATGAGTAGAATGTGTCCTTTTACAGTGGTGCCCCGCAAGACGAACGCCTCGCAAGACGGAAAACCCGCTAGACGAAAGGGTTTTCCGTTTTGGAGGCGCTTCGCAAAACGAATTTCCCTATGGGCTTGCTTCGCAAGACGAAAATGTCTTGCGAGTTCCTGCGGGGTTTTTTTCCTCCCCCCCCCTTTTTCTAAGCCGCTAAGCCGCTTATCAGCTGATCCAATAAGCCAATAAGCCGCTAAAAGCCGCTAAACCACTAATAGCGCTAATCCTCTAATCCGTCAATGGATTAAATGGATGAAAAAACCGCTAGACGAAGAGAATCGCGGAACGGATTATTTTCGTCTTGCGTGGCACCACTGTATTTAAAATGCATCTCTGGGTTATTTGTGGGGCCTGCCTGGTGTTTTTACATGAGCAGAATGTGTCCTTTTATTTAAAATGCATCGCTGGGTTATTTGTGGGGAATAGGAATTCATTCATTTCCCCCCCTCCAAAATATAGTCCGGCCCCCCACAAGGTCTGAAGGACAGTGGACCGGCCCCCTGCTGAAGACGTTTGCTGACCCCTGCCTTAAACTCTCCCCTTCTGCCTCTCAGGTGGGTGAATATGTGGTCCAAAGCGAACAGGACTTGGGCCCCATCCTGCTGGTCCGGCTGCACAAGGAGAAGTACAGCATCTTCCCTCATACAAACTGGAACTGCAGCTATGTTGAAGTGGCCGCCCCCCAGGGAGAGACATATCGCTTTCCCTGCTACCAGTGGCTTCTGGGGTACCAGACCCTCGAGCTCAGAGAAGGGGCAGGTGAGAGACCTTGTCCGGCTTTCTGGTATTTCCACAGAGGGGAAGGAGTGACACCTTTCTGGCTTGGCGTATCACACCCAAGACTTCCTCCCTACTCGATTAGCATTCCTCGTGGCCAACAGCTCCGTGCTGCCACAGCCACCCACTCCATGAAGGACATATACAGTGGTACCTCGGGTTACAGACACTTCAGGTTACAGACTCCGCTAACCCAGAAATAGTGCTTCAGGTTAAGAACTTTGCTTCAGGATGAGAACAGAAATCGTGCTCCGGCGGCACGGCGGCAGCAGGAGGCCCCATTAGCTAAAGTGGTGCTTCAGGTTAGGAACAGTTTCAGGTTAAGAACGGACCTCCGTATTTTTCGCTCCATAAGACGCACTAAAATGTAAGGGGAAATGTGAATGCAGGGGGGGAGGCAGGGAGGAAAAGCCCCCGTGGCTCTTGCGGGCTTTCCCCCCGAAGGGAGAAGGGACTGACGCAGCCAGTGCACTCCTGTGGGCTTTTCTACGAGGTGGGGAAATTCCCCCACCTCCCGCAAAAGCAGGGAGAAGATCTGGGAGTAGCTGCTCCCTGAGGTGGGGGGAGAGGAATAATATTTTCCCCTTGATTTCCCCCTCTGAAAACTAGGTGCGCCTTATGGAGTGAAAAATATCGTAAGTACTTAACCCAAGGTACCACTGTATATATTTCATTGTAATTATGATTATTATTGACTTGCTCTTTAGCCAAAAAGGCTCCAGGTGCGGCTTACGAGGTCTGTGGCAAGGTAGTATCTGCCCTGAGGCTGACAGTCTGAAAGTCATGACACAAAAGGAGAAAACGATGGGGAGGGAAGAGGAAGGGAAGCAAGCTCAGGCTTGAGTTCTGGAAGCGGCAGTCCTTATTAGAATTAGATCTCTGGTTCTACAAAGACAGGGCTGTGGCCTCAAAGCTGGCCCTGGGTTCAGAGGGATGGAGCCAGGTTGCCAGAGAAAGCCCCGTCCTGCGATCTTTCCTCTCCCCCAAAACTCTCTTTCCATCCTGCCCGCCTCTCTTCCCTCCAGCCAAAACCGTTTGCATGGACAAGGAGAACCAGCTGCTCTTACAACATCGGAGGGATGAGCTGCGAGCGAAGCGACAGGCCTACAGGTGAGCAGATTCTGTGGCTAGCTCACCTGAACAGGCCGGGAGTCGGCTGCCGGAACGAGGCAATCTGTCAACATTGGGTTCTCCCCAGACAGCACCATATTGTACAATTTAAAGCACATTTCATACATGGTGTCAGGGAACTGACATCGGAGCCAGAAGTGGAGGCAGGGCTCCCAAGCGATGCCGCAGAAGGGCCAAGCAGGGAGAGAGGGAACTCATCGGCTGGGGAAGGAAATCAGCGTAACACCAGGGATAGAGGGGGGCGGATGGGGGAATCGGAGAGGGGGCTCCAGGACTCTTCGCCGGAGACCAGCGGGGAGAGCACAGGTCCTCCGCTACCCACACCCACCCTGCGCAGAAGACTTCAGCGCAGGGAAAGTAGGCGTAGACTTGGCGTCAAAGAACTTCTTTGCTGGAAGAAGTTCAAGAAACGCCCACTGACGGATTCTGCTAGCGACTGAACAGCCACGAAGTGAAGAGCTGTCCAGCCAGGAAAGGTTTAACCAGGCCACCTAGCCAGGAGTGGCGGCAACTTACGCACGAGCAACCCCATATAACCGTTACACATGGCTTCCCCCAAAGAGCGCATGCAGAATTTACCGTATTTTTCGCTCTATAGGACGCACCCGACCATAGGACACACCTTGTTTTAGAGGGGGAGAACAAGAAAGAAAAAATCTCCCCCTCTCTGCTCAGGGCCCCTTCAGCGAAGTGGCAGGAGAAACGGAGCCCCTTCCATTTCTCCTCCCACTTGGCTGAAGGTGCGCTGCGCAGCTCTCCCTCTCTGCTGAAGCCAGGAGAGTCTTGCTCTCCCGGCTTCAGCAAAAGGAACCCGAAGCCTTCGGAGCGCAGTGTGAGCTCCTGCTGCACTCCGGAGGCTTCAGGCGGCTATCCCTGAAGCCTGGAGAGCGAGAGGGGTTGGTGCGCACCGACCCCTCTCGCTCTCCAGGCTTCAGCGAAAGCAAGGCAAAGCCTCCGGAGTGCGGAAGAAGTGCTCCTTCTGTGCTTTGGAGGCTTCGCATTGCTATCGCTGAAGCCAAGGAGCCTGCATTCGTTCCAGTGGATGCACACGCATTTCTCCTTAATTTTTGGAGGGGGAAAAGTGGGTCCTATAGAGCGAAAAATACGGTAGGTTCCCGAGAATCTCAGCAACTTCCTAGTCCTCATGGTTGGCATAATATGCTTGGAAGTGTGAAATCTCAGGAGCCGAATAAGATTTCAGGGCGCTCCCTGAACCATACATTTAAAGCACTTCCTGCAAAGGAAACTGGGAGCTGTCCTTCGGCAAGGGTGCTGGGAATTGTAGCTCAGTGAGGGGGAACTACAGTTCCCAGGGTTCTTTGGGAGAAGTCGTGTGCGTTGAATGTACGGTGTGGCTCTCCCCAGAGTTTCTCACTTTTCCCTTCCACATTTCCAAATCACTTTGAGGGGCTTTTTCTATGTCCCTGTGAGTAAAATGAGCTGCATTTTACTGCAAAATTCCCTACACTCGTTTTTTTAAAGCTTTTGAGTAACGCACACATTTCTGCAAGCAATTTTCATCAAATATTTGTATTTTTGCTGACGTTAATTTTTATGGAGTTTCCCCCCATTTATGGATTTTTGCAAACATTTATGTTTATTTGTTGGGGCAGATATAAAGAATATCAACCGGGCTGGCCCCAATGCCTAGATGTTGACTGCGTAGACAATTTGCATCCAAACGATCAGTATTCCTGCCGCCGATACAGTGCCTTCCGGGTGCAAATGGTGGCTTCGTAAGTATCTGTTGGGCCATGGGCGGCAGAGGCGGGAGCTGGAGGAGGGATGAGAGTTCCCCAGGATCTGAACTTGTGCAAAAATTCTGGTTCAACCGTTTTGCTCATAGCAAATTTCTCACCCTGACCTGGCCACTGTGATCCATGCAACGGTCACCTCCAGACTGGATTATTGTAACTCGCTCTACGTGGGGCTGCCCTTGAGACTGACCCAGAAACTCCGGCGGGTGCAGAATGCCGCGGCGAGACTCCATACGGGGTCCTCGCTGCGAGATCACATTCACCCGGTGCTTTACCAGCTGCACTGCCTCCCGGTGGAGTACAGGATCAGGTTTAAGGTGCTGGTTTTAACCTTCAAAGCCCTATACGGCCTAGGACCCTCGTACCTACGGGACCGCCTCTCCTGGTATGCCCCGCGGAGGACCTTAAGGTCCACAAATGACAACATTTTGGAGGTCCCAGGTCGCAAGGTGGTTAGACTGGTCTCCACCAGGGCCGGGGCCTTTTCAGTACTGGCCCCGACTTGGTGGAACGCTCTGTCACAAGAGACTAGGGCCCTGCGGGACTTGACATCTTTCCGCAGGGCCTGCAAGACAGAGCTGTTCCACCAGGTCTTTGGCCAGGGCACAGCCTGACCCCCTCCTTTGGCAATCCTCACAGAACTCTAGCCCAATGGTTGCCATTAATCTGATTTGAATTAATTATATAATGAAATGATTTTAGAATGTTTTATCATTTTACTGTTGTCGGCTGGGGAGGGCGGGATATAAATATATTTATTATTATTATTATTATTATTATTATTATTATTGATTTTAAATGTACCGACAAGGGAACAACCGTGAATTGGCAAGAATGTACCTGTGTGTGGAATAAGCGGTGGAAGTATAAAATTCCCAGCCTTTTGGCCATTAAGGCTTATAGAGCAGACAGGAACTCAACAGGTGAAGTTCCTCGCTATCATGCTTATCTATGCTGTGGGAAATATCTATGCTGTAGCTGTTTTATTTCTGCCAGTCATTTGGGGGGGGGGCAGAAGCAAAGGGAGCTTTCGAGACCCAGTTTCCCGCACTCTTCAATACGTTTTATTTTCCTTTCTGAATGCCAGAGAAGTTGAGTTGAAACTGAAGGGCTTGCTGGATTGTAAGAATTCTTGGCGGAAGCTGGATGATGTACGAAGGGTTTTTTGGTTTTATCGATCCCCTGTTTCAGGTCAGTATCTTCATCCAGACCACATTCATCCTATAAATTATTATTATTATTATTATCATCATCATTATCATTATCATCATTATCATCATCATCATTATTATTATTATTATCATTATTATCATTTCTATACCACACTTCATCCAAAGATCACAGGGTGGATTACAGTATAAAAACAAAACAAAAAACATACCATGACAACAAACAAAACCAATAAACTCACCCCAAAGGCCTTGTTCTTGTTGAGTCGTTTAGTCGTGTCCGACTCTTCGTGGCCCCCTGGACCAGAGCACGCCAGGCCCTCCTGTCTTCCACTGCCTCCCGCAGTTTGGTCAAACTCATGCTGGTAGCTTCGAGAAGCACTGTCCCACCATCTCGTCCTCTGCCTTCCCCTTCTCCTTGTGCCCTCCATCTTTCCCAACATCAGGGTCTTTTCCAGGGAGTCTTCTCTTCTCATGAGGTGGCCAAATATTAGAGCCTCAGCTTCAGGATCTGTCCTTCCAGTGAGCACTCAGGGCTGATTTCCTTCCGAATGGAGAGGTTTGATCTTCTTGCAGTCCATGGGACTCTCCAGAGTCTCCTCCAGCACCAGAATTCAAAAGCATCCATTCTTTGGTGATCAGCCTTCTTTATGGTCCAGCTTTCACTTCCGTACATCACTACTGGGATAACCATAGCTTTGACTATACGGACCTTTGTTGGCAAGGTGATGTCTCTGCTTTTTAAGATGCTGTCCAGGTTTGTCATTGCTTTTCTCCCAAGAAGCAGGCGTCTTTTAATTTCAT
The DNA here is from genome assembly GCF_964106915.1 of Podarcis gaigeae. Taxonomy (NCBI): domain Eukaryota; kingdom Metazoa; phylum Chordata; class Lepidosauria; order Squamata; family Lacertidae; genus Podarcis; species Podarcis gaigeae. The sequence goes on along the minus strand of NC_139689.1, from coordinate 5,383,078 downwards.
GGCTGCTGTCACCTTCTGCAGTGATCATGGAGCCCAAGAAAGTAAAACCTCTCACTGCCTCCATTTCTTCCCCTTCTATTTTCCAGGAGGTGATGCGACCAGTGGCCATGATCTTAGTTTTTTTGATGTTGAGCTTCAGACCATATTTGTGCTCTCCTCTTTCACCCTCAATAAAAGGTTCTTTAATTCCTCCTCACTTTCTGCCATCAAGGTTGTGTCATCTGCTTATCTGAGAGTTTAATTAGCCAAAGGCCTGGGAGAAGAGGAATCTTTTTGCCTGGCGCCGAAAGTGATGTAGTGAAGGCACCAGGTGAGCCTCTCTAGGGAGAGAGGATTCCACAAATGGGGAGCCAACGTAGAAAAGGCCCTTCCTTTTATTGCCACCATCCGGACCTCATACGAAGGAGGCCCACGAAGAAGGGCCTCAGGTGATCACTGGTTCCAGGGCAGTTCATCTGGAGAGAGGCAGTCCTTGAGCCGTTTAAGGCTTTATAGGCCAAAACCAGCACTTTCAGTTGAGAACGGGGAACTACCGTATTTTTCGCTCTATAACACGCACCAGACCATAACACACACATAGTTTTTAGAAGAGGAAAACAAGAAAAAAAATATTCTAAACGAAACAGTGGATGTATGATTTTTGTGGTTCATGCTATGGCCACAGACATGTGACCTGACAGTGAGTTTGGAGTAGTCCAATGCAAAAATCCTGAGGATCCATGTGGATCCATGCTTTGTAACCATGTTTTGCGCCATTGCGGCCCCATGAAACAGTGGGTGCGTGATTTTTTTGGTGCAAGATGTAGCCAGGGACAGGCTATGTGATCTGATGGTGAATTTGGGGTGACCCAGTGCAAAAATCCTGAGGATCCATGTGGATCTGTGCTTTGTAACCACATTTTAAGTGGGGAAGGAAGGAAAAGCACTCAAGGGACAAGGAGCACGCATGGGGTGTGTGGAGAAGGATGCTGCTAATAATGCCATTTAGCGAGCTGAGTGGGGAGGAGAGAGGGACAGAGAGCCTGCTTGCTTTAAAGGAGCCAACTGGACAGGAGCCGCTTACACTCGTGTAAGCAGCTCCTCTCCTCTCCTCTCCCGCTTTGCTCCTTTAAAGCAAGCAGGCTCTCTGTCCCTCTCTCCTCCCCACTCAGCGGCTCTTCTCCCGCTTTGCTGTTTCAAAGCGAGCCACGGAGGAGGGAAGGAAGGGGATCCATGGATCCTCTGCTCACAACTGCAACAGATCCCCCCCGCCACCCGTAGGCATTCCCTCCATAACACGCACAGACATTTCCCCTTACTTTCTAGGAGGAAAAAAGTGAGTGTTATGGTGCAAAAAATACGGTAATTGGCAGCCAGTGCAATTGCGCCAGGATTTATGTTATCTGCTCAAACCATCTTGGCCCGGCGAGGAACCTGACTGCCGAATTCTGCACCGGCTGAAGTTTCCGAACCATCTTCAGAGGCAGCCCAGCATATAACGGGTTGTAATCATCTAACCCCAAAGAATTCTGGGAGCTGTAGTTTGTTAAAGATGCTGAAAGTTGTCAATAGACCCCTGTTCCCCCCCTCAGAGGGGTAAAATCCCCAAAGTTCCCTTTGAAAAGGGATTGATAGTTAAACCACTCCGGAAATGGCATGGCTACGACCCTAAAATCTCATTCAGCTCCTGAGACTTCACAGTTCCAGCATCTTTTCCCAGCCATAAAGACGGCAAGTTCCTCTGGCTGAGATTCCCAGGAGCCTAAATTCTGTACCTGCTACCACTGTCTAACTCTAAGCCTTTTTCTGTGGCCACGCAGAATCCTGCCAAACATGCAGACCTATTAGACCCACTCGGTCTCGGTCCAGTATACCTGAAGGAGCATCTCCACCTCCATCGTTCTGCCCGGACACTGAGGTCCGGCGCCAAGGGCCTTCTGGCAGTTCCCTCGCTGCAAGAAGCCAAGTTACAGGGAACCAGGCAGAGGGCCTTCTCAGTGGTGGCACCCTCCCAATGGAACACCCTCCCACCAGATGTCAAAGAGAAAAATAACTACCAAACTTTTAGAAGACATCTAAAGGCAGCCCTGTTTAGGGAAGCTTTTAATGTTTAATAGGTTATTGTATTTTAGTGTTTTGTTGGAAGCCGCCCAAAGTGGCTGGGGGGACCCAGCCAGATGGGTGGGGTATAAATAATAGATGATGATGATGATGATGATTACTTTATGGATGGGAGGAACTGAGGACTGAAGGACTTTTGCGGTTCGTCCCTTCTGCCCCCACCTCTGAATAAAGGCCTCCTCTAGCACACCCACCAAAGGAAATCTGCCCTCTCTGATACCTTACCATGTGCATCTCTGTGTCCCCAGAATACGTCAGCATGCACTGGGATGAAGATGCTTTCTTTGGGTACCAGTATCTCAACGGAGTGAATCCCGTCGTCATCCGACGCTGCACCGAGATCCCCGCCAATTTCCCCGTCACACATGAGATGGTTGCCAAATCCTTGGAGAAGCACACCAGCCTGGAGGAGGAGCTGAAGGTAAGAAGACAGGACAGGCCCCCACACCTTCTGAACACAGCCTCACAAAGTCCTCAGCTGCCATCAGGGATGCCCTTCGCTCCATCCTCTCGCTTTGTTACTTTTTCATGAATTGTTGAGCCCACTTTGCTGCTCGTTCTCTTTCGCAATTTTGATGCTCTTTCGTAAGATTCTGTAATTGTCATTGAAAGCTTTGGTTGTTTGCGTTGTCTCCAATAATTTCACATAGTTTTGCTACAGACTTGGGATATATGAGTCAATGGAAAGAAGATACAATTTATATTATTAGACAGGCAGCTAGATAGATGCCACTTTTCTTTTCTTTTCAAAATAATTTTTATTCATTTTCCGATACGATAATCTTTATTGTCATTGTCCCATACAGAACAACCAAATTGAAAAATCTACATCAGACATTCAAAAACCAACAGGCCTGCTATCCCAGCTATCCCAGCCTGGTTAACCCCCTAAAAACTCTGATACCCCATAATTAAATACAGTATACTCCCACAGAGACTACCTTACGCTACGTTTAAAACCAAAATTGCATTTGGGTAGAAACTGTTTCTCAGGCGGCTAGTCCTAGTCTTTATAACCCTGTACCTTCTTCCAGAAGGCAGAAGCTGAAAGAGATCATTTCCGGGGTGCCTGCTATCCTGCGCTATCTCTGCAGCTTTCTTATGGCACCTGGAAGCATAGATTTGATCCAAGGTGGGAAGAGTGCGCCCAATTATTCTCTCTGCAGTCTTTACAACCCTGGACAGCATTGTTTTTTGCCTGACCGTGCAGCTCCCAAACCACACACACAGACCGTAAGTTAATACACTCTCAACAGTACAATTTGAACATATATAATTACATCATTATTTCCACTTGACCTCTTTGGCTCTTTTGAGCCTATCAACCTCCTCCCCTCCCACCTCTTGGCTTTCAAAGTAAACCTTCATATCACAGCATTTTATATATTTGCGGGCCCACGCACTAACCCTGTCCTTGGGTCCCCTACCCCCCCACCACAAATGATGAGACCTGACAACAAGCTATGGGTTCGAATTGGCCACAACTTTATTGAATTCAGATGTAGGCAACCTGGAAATGGCCTTAGAAGGTATTCCTCTCAACCCCACGGGGGGGCTGAGGATGTGGAGGAAGAAAGTGAGGGGACCACAACTGTGAACTTACACAGCACACCCACGCACAACACCGCATTGTGAGTTTGGCCTACGTGCTGCCTCTCTAGGGCCAGGGACTCCCACAAACACCCTTTAACGCAGCCTTTCTCAACCTGTGGGTCCCCAGATGTTGTTGAACTACAACTCCCATCACCCCTAGCTAGCAAGGCCAGAGCTCAGGGATGATGGGAGTTGTAGTCCAACAGCATCTGGGGACCCACAGGTTGAGAACCGCTGCTTTAACGGGACCTGCAAAAACGCCGCGGCCACCCCCTTTCACTTGAAGATAGACTAAAGGATACCACCCCCTTTCACTTGAAGATAGACTAAAGGATACCTAACATGAGTCTTGGCCGGGGAGCAGCCCCTAAACGTACCCCCAGGCCACACCCCCACTGGCAGCCCATTGGCCCACCAGGTGAGGGGGCCAAGCCCGCAGTTACCTGGTGAGTGACACCTGGCCAGGTGGCACTGCTCGGGGCCGCAGACTCCGCCCACCTGTTGGGAAGGGGTGAGCGGGAATTTCCAGTTCTAATAAGACAACACAAAATACCTCCAAGTTTAAATAAATATAGAAACAAATATATTTTAGATGTCCTCCTTATGTTGAGATTCGTAGAGACACCATTGATCCTTTGCTGAAGAGGCTCACTGATCTTTCAGACAAGTCTAAACTGAATTCTCTCCTCTTAGGCAAAGATCATAAGACGACCTGGCTGGTAGCCAGATTCTGCGCCCAGATTTGTAGGCATATATCATCCTCTAGAATAAAATAGCTTACTAGGGAAATGCTGAAGTTGTCCTTTGGGGCGCCTCAGGGTCAATTTCTTATGGTAGCCCAAATCTCAGTTGTACAGGTGTATGTATATATCTCAATTTTAACTCATGAGCTATTGCTGCAGTCTGTTCCGATTGTATATTTTATCTTTTATGAACGCTGTTTTTCTTGTGTTGTATTATGTGAGCTGGTCTTTGACCGTAATAAATTATCTCTCTATCTCAATATAGAAAGGTAAACAATTTCTCATCACAAATCTTCAGATAACCCTACTAGTGTTGTTAATTGTTTACAATGATCTTTCAAATATCGTATAAATTTGCTCCAGTCCTTTTGGAATACTTGTTCAAGCTGCTTTCAGATTTTCCCCGTCAGCTTTGCCAGTTCCTCAAAGTCCATCGTTTTCATCTTCCACTCTTCTTTCGTGGTGTTTCTTGTTTCCATTTTGGGGCTAAAAGTGTTCTTGCCGCTGTTGTTTCATACATGAACAGTCTTTTATCTTTTCTTGGTACCTCTTCACCTACTATACCCAGTAAAAAGGCTTCTGTTTTTTTAAAACAAAAGTGGTTTTGAACATTTACTTTAACTCATTATATATCGTTTCCCAGAAAGCCTTTACTAGACAGATGCCATTTTTCATTTTGGAGGCATATTATTCTCCTACCTCACCCCTCTGTCCTATTAATGGCAGGCTTTGACTTACAGAGGGGACGCGGGTGGCGCTGTGGGTTAAACCACAGGGCCTAGGGCTTGCCGATCAGAAGGTCGGCAGTTCGAATCCCCGCAACAGGGTGAGCTCCCGTTGCTCGGTCCCTGCTCCTGCCAACCTGGCAGTTTGAAAGCACATCAATTGCAAGTAGATAAATAGGTACCACTCCGGGGGGGAAGGTAAACGGCGTTTCCGTGCGCTGCTCTAGTTTGCCAGAAGCGGCTTAGTCATGCAGGCCACATGACCCGGAAGCTGTACGCCGGCTCCCTTGGCCATTAAAGCGAGATGAGCGCCACAGCCCCAGAGTTGGCCACGACTGGACCTAATGGTCAGGGGTCCCTTTACCTTTACCTTTACCTTTACCTTGACTTACAGAAGGGCACCATCTTCCTCATCGACTGCCAGATTCTGGAAGGCGTTCCGGCCGCCAAACTGAACGGTTCCCTCCAGCATATCTCGGCTCCTCTCTGCCTCCTGCACTCGACTCCCCTAGGGGAGATGATCCCCATTGCCATCCAGGTAACGCCCGTCTCCCTCTGGGGTGGCAAATTCCACCAAGCCCCCCACCCCGGAGCTGGAGGGATTAATTCTCTTCCTCACCCTCTTTCTCCCCCCCCCCACCCTCTTATACCACAACGCTCAGGCACTTCTGTTATTTCAGTTCCCACGAAACAACCCAGAGCAACTGATAATAAAATCATAGATTTTTCAGCAGGGGGCCAGTCCACTGTCCCTCAGACCTTGTGGGGGGCCGGACTGTATTCTGGAAAAAAAAATATATGATGAATTCCTATGCCCCACAAATAACCCAGAGATGCATTTTAAATAAAAGGACACATTCTACTAATGGAAAAACACACTGATTCCGGGACCGTCCGGGGGCCAGATTTAGAAGGTGATTGGGCTGGATCCGGCCCCCAGGCCTTAGTTTGCCTACCCATGGTTTAGAGCAGTGGTGTCCAAACTTTTTTTCAAAGAGGGCCGGATTTGATGAAGTGAAGGGCCATGAGTTGTTGAACTTTTTTTAGGGTTGAAGTCGTTGAAGGTTTTTTGGGGATTTTTACCCCTGGACATAAACTGCCATAGGGGCCAGATTAAACTGATTAGGCCCCCGAAATGGACTTTGGACATGCCTGGTTTAGAGGATAAAGATTCCTGGCTTTGTGCTGTTGCCTCAAGGACGGGGGCCTGGTGGATGAATAGTTTTGTACAACTCAGAAGTGCAAACTTATTCCTACGGAAGCCTGACTGCAAAAAAAAATGGGTTTACTCCGTGTTGACCTGCGACACCATTTTCACTTCCCTCCCAAGCATAGCTGTCAACTTTTCCCTTTTCTTGTGAGGAATCCTATTTGGAATAAGGGGATTTCCCTTAAAAAAAAGGAAATGTTGACAGCTATGCTCCCAAGGGACTAGTAACTTGCTCTCGAAAAACAACGACGGCCTCAACAATGTTTTCCTGTTTCCAGCTCACCCAGCAACCCGGACCAGAGAGCCCCGTCTTCTTGCCCACCGATTCAGAGTGGGACTGGGCGCTGGCAAAGCTCTGGGTGCGAAACAGCACTTTCCACATCCACGAGGTGCTCACCCACCTGCTGTACACCCACCTGGTGGTGGAAGTCTTCCTGCTGGCCACCCTGCGGCAACTGCCCATGTGCCACCCGGTGCACAAGGTAGGTTTGGGTTGCAGGGAGGGCCGGCCCTGCCGTTGGGCAGCGTGAGGTGGCTGCCTCAAGCGGCCACATTCTGGGAGGCGGTGGTGCCCCTCAGCTCTTCCTCCTGAGCTCCCTGACCCTCTCCTTGGAGAAGAGAGCTGTGTATCACAGCTCTAGGTAAAGGGACCAGAAATATACTCGGAGTCGAGTGTGGATTTCATGCTCTTTATTCAGCTCATAGTAGTGAGGAGGAATGGAAGTTCCCCCAGAATGTCTGCTTTATATATATTATTTACACAATGGGGCCCACGTGATTGGCTAATTCTGGGATTCACCTGTAGGCCAATCAGGTTGCGGATTCACTTCCACCTGGAGCTGGATTGGGTGGCTCCTGTGGACCAATCAGACTGCTGCATTCTGAATCCTATTGTTTTAGGACCAATCAGACTGCTGCCTTTTGGATCCTATTCAACTCAGTACATAACATAGTTCATGGTCCCTTTGCGGGCAAGACAGGACAACATAACAAGACCCCTGACCAGTCGCAGACGACTCTGGGGTTGCGGCGCTCATCTTGCTTTACTGGCCAAAGTAGCCGGCGTTTGTCCACTTCCGCAGACAGTTTTTCTGGGTCATGTTGCCAGCAGGACTAAGCCGCTTCTGGCGAAACCAGAGCAGCGCACGGAAATGCCGTTGACCTTCCCGCCAGAGCGGTACCTATTTATCTACTTGCACTTTGACGTGCTTTTGAACTGCTAGGTTGGCAGGAGCAGGGACTGAGCAACGGGAGCTCACTCCGTCACGGGGATTTGAACCGCCGACCTTCCCATCGGCAAGCCCTAGGCTCTGTGGTTTAGACCACAGCGCCACCCGCGTCCTCCTAGTCACACCGCTAGTCCTCCTCATTTGTGGCTACCCTGTTGACATCCCTCAGGGGCATTGCAGTGCCCCCTTGCAAGTACTGAAGCTGGATTAGTTGCTACATTTTCTGGAATGGGTACATGACATTTTGTCCTTTGAAATTTACGCCTCTCTGAATTTTTTTCATGGCAGTTGTTTTCCAGTCATGCACAGCAAAAATGCACATAACAGGGCAAAGTGTGCATATGAATGCATATAATAGTGAAAAGAAGGTACAAAATTGGATTATTATTATTATTATTGTAATAAATGAAAATCTGCCCTTATTCCCTTATGGGGGACACAAGAGCCCTTATAGAGTCCTTTGTAGGTTCTCCATCGGCCGGAGAAAATAACAGAGGCCAACCAGAGAATATTGAGAAGCAAAGCAGCTAGTAAGCCTGATCTTTATTGAACTGTTGCAACAGGGTGCCCCCTTCACAGGCAGGAGAAAAAAGAGGATCCCAAACAAAGGTGTGCCCGCCCTTATAAAGACATTTGAAATTGCCCACCCTGGAGTCCAAGACCACCCCCAGATACATCATCCCTACATCACAGAAAGGGCAGTCTACAGCAGAAATCTGAGTGCGTTGTTTACCTCCTGTCTGGCAGGTTACCTGTTAATGCTTACTTGATTGGATACCCTGGGGAGCCTGGCCAGTCTTTTGTAATGATAAATACTTAGTTCCTGAGCCAGGTCACAGGCTCACCCTATTCATACACAGACATACCCTTAAGACAGGATTTGTGAAGGAAAAGACAATGGGGAGGCTTTTCCACTTTGACCTTGCAGAGAAATCATTTGGTCAGTTTGAGAATCAAAATGGTTTCGGGGCTGTTTTCCTGTGCTGCTTCAGACATGTGGTTTATATATTTATGTACGTGGTTGCTTGGTACATTTATGAACATTTATTATATATATAAGACCTTAATTTTTTTATTTCATTATTATTAGGGAATTGGCTTTGCAACAAATGTGTCTGTTAAGTCCAACAGCATGCAAAGACACATATGTTGGGAGAAATTCACTCTAAACCTCCTTCATGGGATGTTTTTAAACAAAGGGAGGGGTGGTCATCTGCCACAGATTTTTTAACTGCGTTGTAGGGGGTTGGACCTGTGACCCTTTGGGGTCCCTTAAAGGTAAAGGTAAAGGGGCCCCTGATCATTAGGTCCAGTCGTGGCCGACTCTGGGGTTGCGGCGCTCATCTCGCTTTATTGGCCGGGGGAGCCGGCGTACAGCTTCCGGGTCATGTGGCCAGCAGGACTAAGCCGCTTCTGGCGAACCAGAGCAGCGCACGGAAACGCCGTTTACCTTCCCGCTGGAGCGGTACCTATTGATCTACTTGCGCTTTGACGTGCTTTTGAACTGCTAGGTGGGCAGGAGCTGGGACAGAGCAACGGGAGCTCACCCCATAGCGGGGATTCGAACCGCCGACCTTCTGATCGACGAGTCCTAGGCTCTGTGGTTTAACCCACAGCACCACCCGCATTGGGGTCCCTTACGATTCTGCAATTCTATGAAAATATTTGTGGAGGGAGGACATACCCAGAGTTGGCCTGAGCAAGGTTTGGGGAAGGGGATGATCTCACCTCTCCCTTGGGCTCCCCCCACCCTCTGTGACCTCCTTTCTCTGACCTTGTTTTATCTCTCTCACCTGCAGCTGTTAATCCCACACTTCAGATATACGCTCCATATCAACGTCCTGGGCAGGGGGAATCTCTTTGCTCCAGGCGGCCTCATGGACCTGGTAAGCGCGGATTTGCTTAACCCTTAGTAGTCTGATCCTGGGGGCAGTTGCCCATGATTAAGATTTTGCCCCACATATGGGAAATAAACTGTTAATAATAATAATAATAATAAATTATTTATACCCCACCCATCTGGCTGGGTTTCCCCAGCCACTCTGGGCGGCTTCCAACAGAATATTAAAAACACGATAAAACATCAAACATTAAAAACTTCCCTAAACAGTGCTGCCTTCAGATGTCTTCTAAAAGTCAGGTAGTTGTTTATTTCCTTGACATCTGGTGGGAGGGAGTTCCACAGGGCGGGTGCCACCACCGAGAAGGCCCTCTGCCTGGTTCCCTGTAACCTCACTTCTTGCAGGGAGGGAACCACCAGAAGGCCCTCAGAGCTGGACCTCCGTGTCCAGACTGAACGATGGGGGTGGAATATGCACAGCTTGCAGACATATAGAACATATAGAATGAGAGAACAAGAACATATGTTTAGAGAAGATTGGAAAGCGTTTATTGAATATATATTGGAAATAACTGTACAGCCAAAAATGCTGGCTGCATTGAGATAAATTCAGCTGTGTAAATAAGTTTTGATGGATGGAATACTGAATGGTATAGTTTTTGTAAAATATGCAGGGGTTTTTTTATATGTAACATGAACCATGGAAAGAGGAGAAGGGAAGTCATTAATAATAATAATAATAATAATAATAATAATAATAATAATAATAATAATTTATTTATACCCTGCCCATCTGGCTGGGCCTCCCCAGCCACTCTGGGCGGCTTCCATAGAAAGCAAAAATACAGTATCACACATTAAAAACTTCCCTGAACAGGGCTGCCTTAAGATATCTTCTGAATGTCAGGTAGTTGTTTATCGCTTTGACATCTGCTGGATTTTTGCAGATAAAATCACTCAGATTCGGGAAGATATCTTAAGGATGTAAGAAAGAGTACTTTAAACTGTAAAACAGAAAATTTAATAAAAAATTATATACAAAAAAAGAAGAAATAATCATAATAGCAGCAGCAGCAGCAGCAGCAGCAGCAGCAACAACAACAACAACAACAACAACAACAACAACAACAACAACAACAACAACAACAACAACAACAACAACAACAACAACAACAACATGAATACAGGTGCTTTCCTGTTTCTGAGCTCAACAGCTTACCTGCTTCACATACCATCCAACTTTTTCAGACCCCAAACTGGGACATGTGTCTTCTGGGATGCTCTCCCAGGAGATTTTCCCGACCCATACCTCTCTGCCCCTCCCAGGTGCTTTTTCAGCGCAAGAGCACCCAAAATGGCTGCCGTGATCTCTCATAAAAAAACGAGATGTCCCTTTTTCCCAGGGCACTTGGCAGCTTTGCATCTGCTCCACTGTGTTTCAAGCTCCTGAAAAAGGGCCTTTTCTCTCTCCCAGGCCACGGCCACGGGCTTCCACGGTCTGTCACACCTGCTGGCTAAAGGTCTTTCAAAGCTGACATATTCCACCCTCTGCCTCCCCGACGACCTCCGAGAGAGGGGGCTGGAGTCGCTCCCCGGCTACTACTACAAGGAGGACGGCATGAAGCTCTGGGAAGCCATCGAGAGGTGCGATCCTGGCTCTGGGAGGGCGGAGAGGGACAAAGCGGAAAGCGAGAGCAAGCCTTCCTGCAGGGGACGCTGGGAGGGCTGCAAAGGCAGACCTCCAGCCCATCTCTTCAAATCCTGGAATTCCTAGACTTGGGAAGGAACAAGATTTAAACTACAGTGGTACCTCGGGTTACAGACGCTTCAGGTTACAGGCGCTTCAGATTACAGACTCCACTAACCAATGGCGTAGCGTGGGTTGTCAGCACCCGGGGCAAGGCAAGTAATTTGCACCCCCTAACCCGTGGATTTGCGCCCCTTAACCCTAACCCTAACCCCCAGATGTTGCGCCCGGTGCGGCTGGCCCCCCCTGCACCCCCCACGCTACGCCACTGCCGCTAACCCAAAAATAGTACCTCGGGTTAAGAAATTTGCTTCAGGATGAGAACAGAAATCGTGCTCCGGCGGCACAGCAGTAGTGGGAGGCCCCATTAGCTAAAGTGGTGCTTCAGGTTAAGAACAGTTTCATGTTAAGTACGGCTCTCCGGAACGAATTAAGTACATAACCAGAGGTGCCACTGTATTGCTAAGTAGTTCACGTCATTTGCAAGCATAATCTCACAGGGGAAGAAGCCATCATTACGGACACGCTTAGGTCAAGAGAGTCTCTCTGGCGCCTTCGTCGGTAAGATAGTTCAACCATCTGATATATCAGTCTGTGAGACTAGATGAGGCCAATGGAGGCCCATCTACTGCGGCATTCTCTTTTTGCAGTGACCAATAATAATAATAATAATAATAATTTTATTTATACCCTGCCACTCTGGGCGGCTCCCAACAGAATATTTAAAAAAAACGATAAAACATCAAACATTAAAAACTTCCCTGAACAGGGCTGCCTTTTAGATGTCTTCTAAATGTCAGAGAGTTGTGTATTTCCTTGACACCTGGTGTGAGGGCATTCCACAGGGTGGGAGCCACTACTGAGAAGGCCCTCTGCCTGGTTCCCTGTAACTTGGTTTCTCGCAGGGAGGGAACCGCCAGAAGGCCCTCGGCGCTGGACCTCAGTGTCCGGGCAGAACGATGGGGGTGGAGACTCTCCTTCAGGTATATTGGGCCTTTGAAGCCGTTTAGGGTTTCAAGGTCAGCACCAGCACTTTGAATTGTGCTTGGAAACGTACTGGGAGCCAATGTAGGTCTTTCGGGACCGGTGTTATGTGGTCTTGGCGGCCGCTCCCAATCACCAGTCTGGCTGCCGCCTTCTAGTCTAGCATACCACAGTCATTCTTTGCCAGCTGGGGACTGATGGGAGTTGTAATCCCACACCTCCGGAGGCCAACAGATTAGGCACGAGAAAAACCATTTTCTCCTCCTGTGTCCTCACCGGCCACTGCCACTGACTCTTTCCCTTCTCCTCTCATTGCTGCAGCTTTGTGAAGGGCATTGTCCATCTCTACTACAAAAGTGACGGTTCTGTCAAGGAGGATCCTGAACTCCAGGCCTGGGTGGCTGAGATTTTCGACAAGTGCTTTTTCCATCGAGAGTCCTCTGGTAAGATCTGCTTCCCGCACCCTCTTCATCGCAAGCTACAAAAATGGCCGCCGGACCCTGAATCGCCTCATGCTGCGACCACCTCTCGGGGAGGTTGTGGGGGTCAGTTGAGCGGGGCGGCATCTTGACCCCGATTTTGCTCTCCTTCCAGGCTTCCCTGAACATCTAGAAACCATTGCCCAGCTCACCAAATACCTCACCATGGTAATATTTACCTGCTCCATCCGCCATGCCAGCGTCAACAACGGCCAGGTTGGGGTCTTCATCTTTCTCTTGCTCTTTAACTCTGTGGAATGCAAATGATTGCATAGAGAGGGAGAGGAGAGGGAGAATCGTGTGTATGTGTGAGGGGTGGGTCAGAACAGCATTCCTTATCCTCATGGAAGGGGACGCGGGTGGCACTGCGGTCTAAACCACTGAGCCTCTTGGGCTTGCCGATCGGAAGGTCGGTGGTTCGAATCCCCGCAATGGGGTGAGCTCCCGTTGCTCTGTCCCGGCTCCTGCCAACCTAGCAATTTGAAAGCATACCAGTGCAAGTAGATAAATAGGTACCACTTTGGCGGGAAGGTAAATGGCATTTCCGTGCGCTGCTCTGGTTCGCCAGAAGCGGCTTAGTCCTGCTGGCCACATGACCCAGAAAGCTGTCTGCGGACAAACACCGGCTCCCTCGGCCTGAAAGCAAGATGAGCGCCGCAACCCCATAGTTGCCTTTGACTGGACATAACCGTCCAGGGGTCCTTTACCTTTACCTATCCACATGCCCCCCAGATGTCATTGGACTCCAGTTTCTACCAACCACAACCACCACAGCCAATGGCCAGGGGAAACAGGAGTGGTCTCCAGCAACACCTGGAGGGCACCAGGTTGGGGAGGAGTGGTGTAGACAATTCTGAGCCAGGTGGGCCAAGGGACGACATCCGTAGAAGGCAGCTTTCAATGCTTGTCCCCCAGTCTCACCCAATGGAGAATCTCCTTCCTTCCTCCAAAGTCCGATCCCAGCGAACATCCTGTGGATCTAACAGGTAACCCATCTCCCCTGGTGGAGGCGGAGGAAGGGTGCCAGGGGTGCCAGGTATCTTTTGACCACCCAGAGCCCTCTAACCTCCAACTCTTCTTCTCCAGTTTGATTTTGGCGCCTGGATGCCCAACTACCCCTCCTCCATGAGGAAGGCACCCCCGAAAATCAAGGGCAGGGCGACATTCGAGAGCTTCCTGGAGACTTTGCCGGACGTCAGCACTACCTGTAACACTTTGCTGCTCCTTTGGCTGCTTAGCAAGGGACAGGCGGATAGGGTACGAGGAAGATGGAAGGGACCTTGATGGAGAGTGTTTATTGGGTTGTTATTTTGATTATATATGTTGTGGTTTTATGTTTTGATTTTGTTCGGTGAACTGCCCTGAGACCTCCGGCTATACGGCGGTATATAAATTCAATACAGTGGTACCTCGGGTTACATACGCTTCAGGTTACATACGCTTCAGGTTACAGACTCTGCTAACCCAGAAATAGTACTTCAGGTTAAGAACTTTGCTTCAGGGTGAGAACAGAAATCGTGCTCCAGCGGCGCTGCAGCAGCAGGAGGCCCCATTAGCTAAAGTGGTGCTTCAGGTTAAGAACAGTTTCAGGTTAAGAACGGACCTCCGGAACGAATTACGTACTTAACCCGAGGTACCACTGTAAATCAATCATCATCATCATCAGGGGTCAGCAGACTTTTTCAGCAGGGGGCCGGTCCACTATCCCTCAGACCTTGTGGGGGGCCAGACTATATTTTTTGGGGGGGGAATGAACGAATTCCTATGCCCCACAAATGACCTAGAGATTCATTTTAAATAAAAGGGCACCTTCTACTCATGTAAAAACACACTGATTCCTGGACCGTCTGCGGGCCGGATTGAGAAGGCGATTGGGCCGGATCTGGCCCCCGGGCCTTAGTTTGCCTACCCATGATCATCATCATCATGGACCCTTAGAATTGTAGAGTTGGAAGGGAAACCAAGGATCATCTAGACCAACCCGCCCGCAATGTGGGTATCTCAGCTAAAGCATCCATGACAAGTGGCCATCTCCTCCTTATCCGGGACACAGCACAGCCAGAGCAAGAAAAGGTGTGTGCTGTATTCTGCTACAAAGCAACCAAAGGGCCAACCTGAATGGGACAGTGTCGAGTAGTGGTTAGTGTTGGACTAACTCGGCGATGAGGCTCCCTTGGTGAAGTTGGGCTAGTCATTCTCTGTCGGCCTGGCCTACCTTGCAAAGTTGTTGTTAGGGTAAAAGTGTGTTGAGGAGAAACCATGTATGCAGCTGCCATGAGCCCCTTGGAGGAAAAAGGGGGGGTGAAGGGTGGGATTCAATTAGGTTTCACTCACTGAAATAAATGCACACAGTTAATTCGTTTCAGCGAATCTGCTCTGAGGAAAACTTAGTTCAATCCCACCCTAAATGTAATAATATTAGGAATATCGGGGGTATTAGATTCAGTTCACATTTATAGGCAAAATTATCTAATTCACACTTTTTGGGGGGGTGGGGAACACAAATCGAAATGCAGCCATCCATTGGAAGTTGTAATTCCCTGAATTCTGCAATGCGATTCTTTAGCCAAGCAAGATGTTTACAAAAATACAACATAATCATTTGAAAAATTGTATATGAGGCAACATTTCAGACAAAGAGGTCATATTAGGAGAAATCCGCACCGAAATGCTGATTAATTTTCACGAGGAATTGCTTTTTATTTTTTTATTTTGATACTTTCGCAAATTCATTGACATGTGAATAACTGAATTTTAGAATGGCAAAATGAGAAACTGAGAAAAACCAAAGCCGACAGATTCGCCCATCACTAAGTAATATAATCTGAAATTCATTTTATTTATTTAACAAATCTTACATGCGGTTTACTAGAACAAAACACCTCTAAGCAATTTATTGTTTTCCTACAAAGTGGTTCAATTAATTGTTACGGCTCTGAATTTTATTGCGTTATTATCTTCCTTAGTGGGTCATGGGCTATTACCATCAAAAAGTTATTCCCAATGTTGAGTCAGAATCTCCTTTTTGTGACTTTAATCCATTGGTTTAAAGTCTGGAGCAAGACAAAAAAAGCTTGCTCCATCTTCTGTGGAACATACCTTTAGCTATTTAAAGATGGCTATAATTGTCACATCTCAGATTCCTAAACATCCCCAACTCCTTCCACCATTCAAACTTGTTCGCCCTCCTCTGCACACCTTCCAGCTTCTCAATATCCTTTTTTAAACTGTGATGCCCAGAACTGGACACAGTATTCCAGGTGAGATCTGACCAAGGCAGAATAGAGTGGGACTATTACTTCCTTTGTCCTGGACACTAGACTTCTGCTGATGCAGCCTAGAATAGCATTAGCCTTTGTTGCTGCTGCATCACGCTGCCAACTTGTGTTAAGCTTGCGGTCTATTAAGGCCCCTAGTTCCTTTTCACATGGTCTATGCTTTTTTACAGGGTGGGGGGTAGAGGGCACTGGGGACGAGTTTATGTGGGATGTAATCCACTGGGAGCAGTCAAGTACAACATTCCTTGTTTTCCTAGAGTGGACATGCAAGGGAATGTTTGGTCCAGCCAGTTGAAACTTCCTGTTCCTCCTGGCCCGGAGCATCCTTCCTTGCGCATGGGACTAGTGGGTGGGCATGGCCTTTCTAGACCTGGTAAAAGGACGAGGCATGTTGCCACTCTCCCTCTTTCCCATCTTCTTTTCATCCCATGAACTTCCTGGAACGAACTGCTGGCTGCCAGCCAAGCAGTCCCTCAGGTCATCTCCCTTATGGGGTAAACCTGTTAGTATAAGTTTGTAACTTTAAGCCTTAAGCCTGTCTTCAGGGATCACACTGTGCTCTGCCTGATCGTGAGTAAACTTTCTTCTTATTGCTTATGAATAAGAATATGGCGTCTTTATTCTTTTAGGAGGGATTCAAGGGGCTGTTGTTGTTGAGTCGTTTAGTCATGTCTGACTCTTCGTGCCCCCCTGGACCAGAGCACACCAAGCTCTCCTGTCTTCCACTGTCTCCCACAGTTTGGTCAAACTCATGTTGGCCACTTCGAGAACACTGTCCCACCATCTCGTCCTCTGTCGTCCCCTTCTCCTTGTGCCCTCCATCTTTCCCAACATCAGGGTCTTTTCCAGGGAGTCTTCTCTTCTCATGAGGTGGCCAAAGCCTTGGAGCCTCAGCTTCAGGATCTGTCCTTCCAGTGAGCACTCAGGGCTGATTTCCTTCAGAATGGATCAGTTTGATCTTCTTGCAGTCCATGGGACTCTCAAGAGTCTCCTCCAGCACCAGAATTCAAAAGCAGCCATTCTTCGACCATCAGCCTTCTTTATGGTCCAGCTCTCACTTCCACACATCACTACTGGGAAAACCAGAGCTTTAACTATACAGATCTTTGTCAGCAAGGTGATATCTCTGCTTTTTAAGATACTGTCTTGTCTTACCAAGCAAATATTAGAACACATTTCAATCTGGACAAGCCAGATTGAATTGCGTATTGTCTTAAGAAATTCACACTAGTTTGCAACTAGCTTTCTGCTGTGTAAAGGGGACTGCACTTTGCTGTGTAAAGGAACTTGCTAATGCAAGTTAGGATGTTAATAAACAATATATCCTCTCCTGCCACCCTGAACATTCCCACAGTTTCTAGCACCAAGGGGGCAGTGGCTGGGAAACACCTTTTCTAGAACCTCACCCTCGTTTCTTGTCTCCCTCCAGAGACCGCTGGGGTGCTATCCTGATGAACATTTCACAGAAGAGCGGCCGAAGGAGGTAATCGCAGCTTTCCAGAACCGCCTGGCCCAGATCTCCATGGAAATTGAGGAGCGGAACCGGAGACTGCCTCTTCCGTACCACTATCTCAACCCTCCGGAAGTAGAAAACAGCACGTCCATCTGAGCACAGCTGTCTCCCAGCCTGCTCTGCAAAGAGGCGCCTTGAAGACTACGGATCCTAAAAGGCAGAAACCCAAGGATAGCAGCAACGGTGCCCTATGGACCTGCCACACCCCATAGCGTTGAAACGTTGAACCTCCAAATTGGGGCTTTGAGGCCTGATGTTTGCAAGGGTGACCAGATCAGGCAGGAGAGTGGAGTTGTCCATCTTTTCCAGCTCTATTTTGTACGGCATTCACTACTGTTGCTCCTGAAATTGCTCACCTGCTCCTCCAACACCCCCCAAAAAATATATTGGAGAAACTGCAGAACATCACATGGCGATGGTCCATTCGAAATGCACCTTGGCCTCCTTTCTGCCGGACCCCTAGGAAATCTCAGGCCTCCAAGGCTAGATTTGGGACAGGTAGACAAAGTTGCATCTTAACCTAGTCGAACTGTGGAAGTCATTCCCACGGGAGGCAGTGATGGCTGTCAACTTGGGCAGCTTTGGAAAAGGAGCACACAGGATAAGGCTGTAAACGTCTGCGAAGCCTCAATGGCTAGCTTCTCCCTCCACTGTAGGAGGCGACGTGTCTCTGAAAACCAGTCGCTGGGGCTCATCTGTGGGGAGACCACTGCTGCTGATCTCAAATGCTGCTTGTGGACTTGCCCCTGGGATATCTATGTTAGGATATAGTTCCGTTCCACCTTAAAAGGAACAGGCATGACTGTTGTGTGTCTCATGCCTGTTTACATTCCAGCACAGCTTGCTGGGAACTTCCGTTGTATATTGCTTTTGCTATGCTGCTGTTTGCTTGGACACGAAGGGAAGCAGACATGTTTTTCCTTTGTTCCTGATGCTGAATAAACGCTTGTAAATAACGCTTACACATGTCTCTGTACGCCACTTCCGTTGTGAGAAGTTATTCACTCGGCTGATAAGAGCGTGCTCAGCTTCTGAAGGCTTCTGAGGCTTGAGTCGCTGATTGATGCTGTTCTGAGAACCGGAGTTTGCCCGGCTGCTGGCCGGTGGCTGGAGCCAGCTGGGGGCCTGCCAAATGCCCCCCCCCCCGTCTCCCCGGACGCATCCCAACAATCTGCTTGGCTGCTGTGAGAACACGATGGTGGACCTAGATATGTCTTTCATCTGACTGATCATGTGCTCTTCCTTCCTTACTAAGTTTCGCTAGTTGCAAAAACGACCGGTTTTCCAATTTGTGCACCAGTTGCTCTTATTGTGATGGCCTGGGAATCGGATTCAGAGGCTGAACCTGAGGAATCCCAGCCTGCACAGGAGTCCCTGCCTCCAGAACCATCTGAGCCGGGGCTGAGGCTTGAACCTGAAGGGCCCTCACCTGTGCTGGATCCTCAGGAGCAGACACAAGCTGAATCCGCTCTGGCTCCTGAGATGATGGAGGACCCATTGCCTGCAGGTGCTCCACTCTCAGCCCTGTCAGGGGAAGCTGAGGTTGCCTCTGGGTCCGGTAACCTTCCAGCTTCTCCTGAGCTGCAGAGGCTCAGGACAGAGAGGCGGAGGGAACTAAGTTCCCGCAGGAGGAGTGCTTGCCTCCAGGCCAGGAGAGGCAAGTCACCTGTGGACCGGGGCTGCCCTATGCCTCAGGGCAGATAAAAGCCAGCCAGCCCAGTCCCAGGTTGTGGGAGCAACATTGCTGGTAGCCTCTTCCTGCCTGCACCCTGTCCTGCTCTTCTGCCAGAGTTCCTAACCATGCCCAACTCCTTGCCTTGGACCCTGCTTCAGCTTTGGACCGGACACAGACCACGCCGCACGGTACCCCCCCCCCAGGACCAGCACACTTATCTTTGGACGCTTTCCCTCTGTATTTCTAGGGAGTGACTAATAAACATGTCCCTTTCGAGCTTGCCTAACCATTACAGAATCATAGAATTGGAAGGGACCCGAGGGTCACCCAGCCCAACCCTCTGCAATGCAGGATTCTCAACGAAAGCACCCATGACAGATGACCATCTATTAATATATCTTGTGCCCCAAATATTTGGTTTTGGAGAGTTGTGGAAGTACTGTAACTATTTGGGATTCACTTTGAATTACATTTTTGAGGAGATGTATACAAATGCCCCCATTTCCCTAGCAATCGGGATGTCTTGGGTTACCCATGTTTCAAATGTTGTGGCTTCAGCTCAGGCTTCGCTCAATGGGGTGGTGGCCCCCCGATGTTTCGGACTACAATTCCCATCAGCCCTGGCAACATACGATCATGTCACGGGTGCTCAAGTTGAGATTCCTGCATAGCAGGGGATTAGACTAAATGACCGTTGGGGGTCTCTTCCAACTCTACAATTCTATGGCTCTCTGTTGGCTGGGGCCGATGGGAGTTATGTTCCAAAACATCTGGACGCCACCCTGTGCGTCCAGTAGGGAGTAGGATTATTGTGACTAAGGAACAAAGCCCCAAGCAGGAGAGTCAGAGCAATGTTGGGCGTTTGCTTGAATCCAAGGTTGTGGCTATGGAACAAACTAGAGTCTCTTGGGATCAGCTCAGGTTGTATATATAGTATGTGTAAATAAACCATATATCATAAAGACACCACAGTCTTTGCTGTGCCTCATTCCCAAAAGGGAGCAAAAACCCTGGCGAGTGTCTGGAACCCCTAAAATCTCACACCACTGAGAGATTGCGGTGGTGTGCAACACTGGTGTCAGAAGTGGGATCTGTGTTTCCTGGAGGAGGGCCTGTGAGTGAAGCATGACTGAGCTGAAACGGAGGGCGGAATAGCAATAATCCCTGAGCCACTTGAACAAATGGAGCAGCAAGAGAACCAGCAGTTCAGTGAAATGAAGCAGAGTGCATGAGGAGCATCATTAGAGAAAAAAGCGTGACTCTATGCGAGGTGAGGGCCCTGCTAGAAGACGGTGCTAACTGTATGTCATAGGATACTGGGGCTGATGGGAGTTGTAGTCCAAAACATCTGACAGGCAGCTGGTTGCCGAAGTGTAACTTGCAATACCCACCCCAAAGTGACTCACTGCGCTGAGGCTGATATTCACTGCGTCTATGTGAATCACACTTATCAGAATGTGCACCCAAATATAGGCAAATGTAATACGGTAACAAATATCGGAAGAGCGGCGTGAAATGGATTCACCACCCGCAGAGCTTATATAGCGACGCTGTTCTCTATCTCAGGCGGGTACAGGTACTCATAGCCAGAAGGGATCAGTTTGGAGACAGACTCGTTCCTTTCCTCGATTTCCTGGGAGATCCTCTGCAGGTCATGCTGAAAAGCCTCAATGA
Source organism: Podarcis gaigeae (assembly GCF_964106915.1). Taxonomy (NCBI): domain Eukaryota; kingdom Metazoa; phylum Chordata; class Lepidosauria; order Squamata; family Lacertidae; genus Podarcis; species Podarcis gaigeae. The sequence goes on along the minus strand of NC_139689.1, from coordinate 5,362,288 downwards.
GACCTTTTGGAGCATCCTCCGTGAAATGCTCCTCAGGATATTTCCCCAAGCGTATCTGTCAAAAAGAGGGAAAGTATCTGGCTAAGCAAGAATAGCAGGCCCCAAGAGGCAGATACGATGGAGGAGGTTAAGGGGTGATATGATAGCCATGTTCAAATATATAAAAGGATGTCACATAGAGGAGGAAGAAAGGTTGTTTTCTGCTGCTCCAGAGAAGCGGACACGGAGCAATGGAGCCAAACTACAAGAAAGAAGATTCCACCTGAACATTAGGAAGAACTTCCTGACAGTAAGAGCTGTTTGACAGTGGAATTTGCTGCCAAGGAGTGTGGTGGAGTCTCCTTCTTTGGAGGTCTTTAAGCAGAGGCTTGACAACCATATGTCAGGAGTGCTCTGATGGGGTTTCCTGCTTGGCAGGGGGTTGGACTCCATGGCCTTGTGGTCTCTTCCAACTCTATGATTCTATGATTCTATAATTCCAGGATGGGGTTGCCAGGTCAGGATCATCCCAGACCCTGAGATTTGAAGGCCCCTGGTGATGTCACAGGGCAGGCCCTGGAGATGGAGGTTAATTGGGAGAGGGGAGAAGAAGAGAGCAGAACCACCCCCGCCCTTGCAACCGGTTCCTGTCAGGCTGTAGCTTGCAACTGCATGCACAGTCTTCTTAATATTTTCACTGTTGTTATTAAAGGCACTCTTCGTCTTTTAACCACAGAACTGTAGGGTTGGGAGACAACTGAGGGTCATCTTGTTGAATGGTCTCTTTAAATGTGAAGGTTCATTATTGTTCCACAAGATTTCTTTAAGGGCCAGAGCAAATAACATGACCTAGTTTTACAGCTGTGGATCAGTACAGCAGGTGCTGTGTTAATTAAGCTGTGTCAGCAATTGGGTATAGTATATAAAGAGCAGCACCTAGCTCCAACAGTGCCCTGGTGGTTGGGTCATGCTTACAGATATATTATAATTAATGTAAAAGGAGTTTTTGTTTTTGTTATTAAAACCTAGTTAAATTATTTTGTGTTCCTTGCAATGTGTGGTCTCCCCAGCAAGCTTTCTGCAGCACAACTAATCTGCAAATAGCCAACACATCTATCCCAACCCCCGGCAAGGCGGGAATCTCAGCTCAAGCATCCGTGGCAGACGGCCTCCCACTCACCATATCTGGAGATTTGGAACTCAGCAACCACAACGTGCTCAGGATGGTGCAGGTGGTGTTGATGGGCGGGATGGTGTCTAAATAGCCCTTCAGGTTTGCTGCCCCCTTGGTCTGAGGCGGCGGCTTCCTCATGGAGGGGGGGAAGTTGGGCATCCACGCCCCCAAGTCAAACTGTGAATAAAAGCAATCGCCCCCCCCCCAAGGATTAAGAACGCAAAGAGGTGAGCTATGCAATCGATAGGCATACAAATTTGTGAAATAAAGATAAATACAGGTGAAACTCGGAAAATTAGAATATTGTGGGAAAGTTCGTTTATTTCAGTAATTCAACTTAAAAAGTGAAACTAATATATGAGATAGACTCATGACATGCAAAGCGAGGTATGTCAAGACTTTGTTTGGTATAATTGTGATGTTTATGGCGTACAGCTAATGAAAACCCTAAATTAACAATCTCAGAAAATTAGAATATTAAATGAAATCAGCAAAACAAGGACTGCAAATAGAGCAATACTGGACCTCTGAGAAGTAGAAGCATGCATATGTACTCAGTGCTTGGTTTGGGCCCCTTTTGCATCAATTACTGCCTCAGTGTGGCGTGTCATGGATGCTCTCAGCATGTGGCACTGCTGAGGTGTTATGGAAGACCAGGAAGCTTCAATAGCAGCCTTCAGCTCTTCTGCATTGCTCGGTCTCATGTCTCTCATCTTTCTCTTGGCAATGCCCCATAGATTCTCTATGGGGATCAGGTCAGGCGAGTTTGCTGACCAATCAAGCACAGTAATCCCATGGGCATTGAACCAGGTTTTGGTACTTTTGGCGGTGTGGGCAGGTGCCAAAGTCCTGCTGGAAAATGAAGTCAGCATTCCCACAAAGCTCGTCTGCGGAAGGAAGCGTGAAGTGCTCCAAAATCTCCTGGTAGACGGCTGTGTTGACCCTGGACTTAATGGAGCACAGTGGACCAACACCAGCTGACGACATGGCTCCCCAAATCTCTTTTCTGATGAGAGCAGCTTTTGCATCTCATTTGGAAACCAAGGACCCAGAGTCTGGAGGAAGAACGGGGAGGCACACAATGCCAGATGCTTGAAGTCCAGTGTGAAGTTTCCACAGTCATACATGCTTTGCATGTCATAAGTCTATCTCATATATTAGTTTCACCTTTTAAGTTGAATTACTGAAATAAAAAGAGACGCGGGTGGCGCTGTGGGTAAAAGCCTCAGCGCCTAGGGCTTGCCAATCGAAAGGTCGCGGTTCGAATCCCCGCGGCGGGGTGCGCTCCCGTTGCTCGGTCCCAGCGCCTGCCAACCTAGCAGTTTGAAAGCACCCTCGGGTGCAAGTAGATAAATAGGGACCGCTTTCTAGCGGGAAGGTAAACGGCGTTTCCGTGTGCAGCTCTGGCTCGCCAGAGCAGCGATGTCACGCTGGCCACGTGACCCGGAAGTGTCTTCGGACAGCGCTGGCCCCTGGCCTCTTGAGTGAGATGGGCGCACAACCCCAGAGTCTGGCAAGACTGGCCCGTACGGGCAGGGGTACCTTTACCTTTACCTTTACTGAAATAAATGAACTTTTCCATGATATTCTAATTTTCCGAGTTTCACCTGTATGAAAGCTCTGCTCCATCGGAAATCTTGTTGGAAGTTTCAGGACAAAGAAAAGACTTTGCCACACGTCACATTCAAAACAAAAAAAATTCCTTCCAGTAACACCTTAAAGACCAACTAAGTTAGTTCAGAACTAAGAAAGCTCCTACCAAGAACTAACTTAGTTGGTCTTTAAGGTGCTACTGGAAGGAATTTTTTTTGTTTTGACTATGGCAGACCAACACGGCTACCTATCTGTAACACGTCACATTGTTAAACTATGGAACTTGCTCCTGCAGGAGGCAACGAAGGCCGCCAATCTGGACGGCTTTGAACAAGGATCAGGCAAATTTATGGGCTATTGATGGCTTCTGGCCAAAACAGCTACGCTTTTCTCTTTTGGCCCATTGACACCATAAAAGTAATCTGGTTCAACAGTCATTTTAGCTCCCCAGAGAACCATCAGAGCTGTCTTCAGGGTGGGACATTTTGGGATCTTTTCCCAGTATTCTTTGGGGCAAGCCATGAAAGTTAAAACTATCATATAAAACCCAACATAGGCTTGTAGGCAGGCCTGCTTAGTCTGCCTCGCGATGTCTACCTGCCTGGAGGTAAATATGAGGGCGCACCCCTCTCCTACCTGCCCACTGTTGACGGCAGAGTGCTGGGCCGAGCTGGTATAAATTGCCATCGTGAAGAACTTCTTGACCTCTTTCACAGTTTTGAATGCGGAAGGGATGCCTGCGAAGAGGAAGAGGAAAGCTAAATCCACAACAGTTATTAATCAGGAGTGAGTCCTTTCAATAAGGAGGGGTGCAATATACGGGCAGGCACACGCATTGTGTTGCCATATGCAAATCTCGTTAGATTTCTTTCAAAAACTATGTAGTCCTCATGATCAGCTTTAACATAATGAGCATCTATTAATGGTTCTATACCGTCCGACATTTCAAGGATAAATTCCAGGACACAATTTTCCAGGGCACCATCTACCCGTTTTTTCTCACGAGGGAATGGCGGCCATTTTGAACATGGTCATATTGAACGATTTCATGCCACAACACCCCCCCCCCAAAAAAACAGCGCTTTCCCCAGGCATGGCACCCAAAATTGCATGTTTTGGGGTGCTCCACAAGACTGCAGTCCTCAAAAACGCTTTTTTTGGGGGGGTCGCGGTACAGAAACATGCAAAATCATGGTGTCCAAAATGGTCACCATTCTCTCGTGTGAAAAAACAGAGTGTCGTGGGTTTTCAGGGACACTTGCAGGGTATGTGGTGCTGGACCTTTCAGGACTGTTGAAACATCCAAGAGTCAGTTGGCAGATATTTTCACTTTCTGTTTTATGGGGACTATTCACCTGTTTGACCTATTGACCATATACCTCAGTCCCATGTGACTTAGAGTCCATTGAACAGCATTAAGGTACACTGAGGAGCATGGCATGCATGGCTACTTTTATAACCATTGGTGGATTCTTAACCCCCTCCCGCTGTTCATTGCTATAGGAAATCCCATAATTTTATGAGGGCTGGGCAATACCAGAGGACTCTTGTTTCAGGAAGCCTTTTGTGAAGACGTCATTTATCCAGGACTGCAGCTCAAAATCATCCTGCACAGAGCGGTCGTCTTTGTAATACAAGTCGACAATGCCAGAGACAAATCTATGGGAAAGAGTCAAATAAAGGGGAAATAAGAGAAAGCTCAGCTTGCAGAATTGAGACCTCCTCGTGGACCACTTGGTCCTCCACCCACAGAGAAAGGAGATTGTGGGATGCTAAGTCTCCTCCACATCCAGCACATTAATAATAATAATAGGGCTGTAAAATAGAAATAGAGGAGGGAACTGGATCAAGGGGTTATAGCCCTTCTGAGCTACAAGTACAGACACAAAATTCCCTTCACTTTGTCAATGGTGAGCTCCTAGGAATTAGTTGTTGTTGTTGTCGTTGTTGTTGTTTATTTATTTATACCCTACCCATCTGGCTGGGTTTCCGCAGCCACTCTGGGCAGCTTCCAACAGAATATATTAAAAACACGACCAAATATCAAACATTAAAAACTTCCCTGAACAGGGCTGCCTTCAGATGTCTTCTAAAAGTCAAATAGTTGTTTATTTCCTTGACATCTGATGGGAGGGCATTCCACAGGGCGGGCGCCACCACCAAGAAGGCCCTCTGCCTGGTTCCCTGAAACCTCGCTTCTCGCAGGGAGGGAACTACCAGAAGGCCCTCAGCGCTGGACCTCAGTGTCCAGGCAGAAAGATGTTCCACCACCTGAGTCGGAGCCCCCCAACCCCCCCTTTGTATTCCTGCACACAGATGCAAACACACACACACACACACCACGTCCACATCCTTGAATTTTGCTCCAGGCAAAATGGAGACCAACACAGTCCCACCCACGCCCTTCCCTGACCTCTCCACGGCTGCCCAGATCTTCAGGCCGTCCTCCTTGTAGTAATAATTGGGCAGCGAGGACACCCCGCGAGCTTCCAGGTCTTCTGAGAGGCAGAGGGAGGAGTAGGTCATGGTCTTCAAGTCCCTTTGCAGCAGCTCAACCAAGCCCTGCAGTCCAAGGCCAGTTGCCTGGAGACATGGGGTGGGGGAAAGGGAGTCACAACCTGGAAGGAGCAGTAAAACCTGATTCTTCTCAGGCAGGGTAGCGAGACCCCCAGGGCAGCTTACCTTGTCGAAGACGCCATCCTTTGAAATGAGGCGCTCCCGGGCCAAGGCATTGATGTGGAGGGTGTAGCGGGTGTGGGGGATCAGGAGCTGTAGAAGACGGGAGAGGACGGCTTTGTTAATGGCTTAAAAAAAAGATAAAGCGACCCCTGACCATTAGGTCCAGTCGTGACCGACTCTGGGGTTGCGACGCTCATCTCGCTTTACTGGCCGAGGGAGCCGGCGTACAGCTTCCGGGTCATGTGGCCAGCATGACTAAGCCGCTTCTGGCGAACCAGAGCACTGCACGGAAACGCCATTTACCTTCCCACCGGAGCAGTACCTATTTATCTACTTTGACAAGCTTTCGTACTGCTAGGTTGGCAGGAGCAGGGACCCAGCAATGGGAGCTCACCCCATCGCAGGGATTCGAACTACCGACCTTCTGATTGGCAAATCCTAGGCTCTGTGGTTTAACCCACAGCGCCACCCACGTCCCAGTTAATGGTCTAATGTACATCAAAATGGGGAGTGAGTCTATAATGTGCCAGTATTGTATGCTGTGAAGCACAGCTGGAAATTTCGAAGCACCGACCAGAGAAGAGTGCCAGACCAAGCTGATGGAATGGCAAGATCGGAAACCAGGAAGGCCAAATATTTGCTTCAGGTTGTGTGTTTTCAGTTTGCGTCCTGCGGCAACCCAGAAGTACCGGAAAGGGTTACTTTCGGGTTTCGCCGCTCACGCATGCGCAGACGCGCAAAAATGATGTCGCGGGCATGCGCGGAAGCGGCAAATTGCGACCTGTGCACGCGCAGACACGGGTTGCGTTCCTTTCAGGTTGTGAATGGGCCTCCGGAACAGATCCCATTTGCAACCAGAGGTGCCACTTTTTTTGAGAGACCACTGTAAAGAGTTGAAATCATTGGCAGGAATACAATGACACTAGTAAAGTAACATGAACTCTGGATACTAGGGATATATAATAGATGTTGTTTAGTCGTTTAGTCGTGTCCAACTCTTTGTGACCCCTGGACCAGAGCTCACCAGGCACTCCTGTCTTCCACTGCCTTCCACAGTTTGGTCAAAATATAAGAGACTTTGGTCGGCCCTCAAGGCCCTTCACTTCATCAAATCTGGCCCCCTTTGAAAAAAGTTTGTACACCCCTGTCTTAGAGTATTAGGATGAAACTTTAACACATGATAAAAGCCTGTGGTGTCATCAGGACAAGTTATTTGTTGTTTACTTTTTTTGTTTACTGTTGTAATATTTGTTTTCTCAAAATTTATCTTCTGTACCATGAAAATAAATAAAAGCATTATTAAAAAAATAATAATCTGTGAGCATCCATCTTGGGTGCCATACTCTCTTTGTTCCAAGCTACTGAAGAGAATGGATGTGCTTCCTTTCTGTCTCCAGTGCAGTCTTTTGGGTAGGCCCGGTCCCAAGTTCCACCAGGCTCAAGGACACGGAATTGGCAGTCTCACCTTATAGAGCGGGTGGCACATGGGGAGGTGACGCAGGGTGGCTATGGTGAACACCTCTGCCAGCAGGTGGGTTCGGAGCAGGTGGGTGAGGACCTGGTGCACCTGGAAGTCAGCGTTTCGCACCCAGGTCTTGGCCAGGATCCAGTCCCATTCGGAGTCACTCGGTAGGAAGATGGGAGCCTTTGGGCCAGGGGTCTGGCTGAGCTGTGGGGGTGGCAGAATACAACATTGGCTCCATTTATTCCTACTCTCTGTTTCCTGTTTCTTGGACAGTCTCTGATCCATAAGAGGACCTATACCATGATTGCAGAGGTTCCTCAGGAGTCTTTGGTGAGATTCTTCATCAAAAGCTTTTTGATAAATCTAGTTACAATAAATTGTAAGTTCTCTGCCCTGCTTATCAGGCTCTGGGATGCTGTCACGAGATCGGGAGAGCATCCCAGAATCCAGTAAGCAAGGCAGAGAAATTGACAGCACTTTCCATGCCAGGAAAACGAAGCGTCACAGCTCTTTGCCTTGCGTGCCATTAATTTGTAGGATTCCAAACAGCCATCCTTCAATCATATAAGTGCCGCCAGGAGCCGGTCAGCAATAACTCACACGGTGTCAGCGAAATTAACTCTTCATTCAAAGAAGCGAACAGCTCAGAAGGCCAGGCCTAGTGAGCACACAACTATTCCTGGTAGATCTAGCCCAGGCATCCCCAACCTGCAGCCCTCCAGATGTTTTGGCCTACAACTCCCATGATCCTTAGCTAACAGGACCAGTGGTCAGGGATGATGGGAATTGTAGTCCCAAACATCTGGAGGGCCGAAGGTTGGGGATACCTGATCTAGCCCCAATGAGGTCCCCAGGCCTTCCCACAGCTACCTAAGTCTCCTCTTCCCCCAGGACCTTCCTAAGCAATCTGAGACTCCTTTGACTTGTCTCTCTTTGCTCCGCCCTTTTCATTCCTCCCCGTGTTCTGGGAGACCAGGCAGGGAAGGGAGCTGGAAGACCCCCTAGATTCTTCACCATCCTCATTTCTGTTTCCTGGCCCCCTTTCTTTCCACTCTTCTCTCCTGGCTCCGAGTCTGAACTGCTCTCTGCCGCAGCCTCTTCCTGCTCACTAAACCCTGTTGTCTCTTCAGCTTCCGACACCTTCTCCTCCTAGTCTGCTCCCTCTTCTGCCTCTTACAGCTCATTGTCGTCCTGCCACCACTCCCCAGGCACTGAGCCTTCTTCCCTCGGGGGCTGCCCGGCTGGTGCCTCCCACCATTCCTTGGTACCCAGTCAGTCCATGACAGTAAGGTTGAAATCGTGCAAGTTGACTCTGTGCAATTGACAGCATTACCCGATTTAAAGTACGAAGTTGCAGAGTACCGCAGAGAACCACCAGAGGTCGCCTTCGGTCCATGATGGAGGCACAGCCTCCCTTCCCCACTGCTATCTCCCAAAGCATCTTCTGAGCCCCCAGCCACCCCAACCTGTTACCTGGATGGCGAGGGGCATAAGCTGCTCCTGGGCTGTGAGATGCAGCAAGCACAGGGGGGCTGCTAGGTATTGCTGGCGGTTGTTATTGATTCCTGCAGACAGCCCCTCCAGGATGCGGTAGTCAGCAATGAAGATGGACCCCTTCTGTTTGGGAGAAGAACACAAGCCTCTGTCACGGCTCCATCTGGTACACAGGATGAGACCCTACCTGCCCGCTGTCTGTCTCGCCAGAGTGGTGCATGCTCTGGTTAGCTCCCGCTTGGACTACTGCAATGCGCTCTACGTGGGGCGACCTTTGAAGGTGACCCAGAAATTGCAACTAATCCAGAATGTGGCAGCCAGACTGGTCACTGGGAGTGGCCACCAGGACCACATAACACTGGTCCTGAAAGACATACGTTGGCTCCCAGGACGTTTCCGAGCACAATTCAAAGTGTTGGTGCTGACCTTGAAAGCCCTCGGTCCTGTATACCTGAAGGAGCGCCTCCACGTCCATCATTCTGCTTGGACACTGAGGTCCAGCGCCGAGGACCTTCTGGTGGTTCCATCACTTACAGGGAACCAGGCAGAGGGACTTCTCGGTGGTGGCACCCGCCCTGTGGAACACCCTCCCATCAGACGTCAAGGAAATAACTATCTGACTTTCAGAAGACATCAGAAGGCAGCCCTGTTTAGGGAGGTTTTGAATGTTTGATGTTTTATCTTGTTTTTAATATTCTGTTGGGAGCCGCCCAGAGTGGCTAAGGAAACCCAGCCAGATGGGCAGAGTATTAATAATGTTGTTGTTTAGTCGTTTAGTTGTGTCCAACTTTTGTGACCCCCTGGACCAGAGCACGCCAGGCACTCCTGTCTTCTACTGCCTCCAGCAGTTTGGTCAAACTCATGCTGGTAGCTTCGAGAACACTGTCCCACCATCTCGTCCTCCGTCGTCCCCTTCTCCTTGTGTCCTCAATCTTTCCCAACAAATAATAATAATAATAATAATAATAATAAACAATATCAGCAGCAGCATCGAGGAGAGGTGTGCAGCTTGTGTGCCACTTCTGGTGCAACAGCGTTTCACCATCAGCCGAGCTGCAGAGCGTTTTCCCTCCTCACCTCCAGCTCCTTCTGCAGTGTGGTGGAGGCCCCAAGGGACTTGGCCACCATGTCCTGAGTCACAGGGAAGTTGGATGGAATCTCAGTGCATCTTTGGATCATTCTGGGGTTCAGACCGTTCAGAAACTGGTACCCAAAGAACACGTCGTCTTTCCAGTGCTTCACAACGTATCCTAGGAACAGAGGGAGCTGTCTTAGACCGTGGAATTGAAACAAGCGAGAGCCTCAAAACACAAGAGCACCAAGTCAGGGCTGAAGTGTGTGGAGATTCCCCTGCATGGGGAACATCTGATATGGGAAGGGTCTCAGTTCCTCTCTTCCTGATCCCGGATAGCTTAGTCTACCTTTTACATGGGTCTGCCTCCTGGAGTCACGAAACGAATGCAAAATTAATAGAAGAGTCTGATCTTCTGGTCAGTTACCAATCAATTTTATTTTATTTTTAAAAGGTGCATTCGGGGTTTTTTTCTTGTTAGGGGTTTTTTTTTGGGGGGGGAGGAGGCTGTACAGTTTTCCTTTCAGTGTCAGGCAGTGTGGTGTAGTGGTTAGAGCCACTCCCATCATCCCTGATCACTGGCAATGCTGGCTAGGAATGATGGGAGTTGCAGTCCAACAACATAAAGGGACCCACGGCTGAGAAAGGCCAGGTTAGAGTGTTCTGACTAGGACCCGGGAGACCAGGGTTCGAATCAGCACTCAGGCCTGAAGCTCACTGAGTAGCCTCAGGCCAGTCACTGCCTCACATTGCAACCTACATCAAAGGGTTGTTGGGGGATTAAATGAGGAGTGGAAAAACTATATAGGCCACCTTCCAGTCCATGGAGAAAAAGGAGGGATATAAATGCAACCAATCAATCAATTCCTTGTTCTCTTTTGCTGCCTACTAACCTGCCCCGTTAGTAGGGACGCGGGTGGCGCTGTGGCTTAAACCACAGAGCTTAGGACTTGCCGATCAGAAGGTCGGCGGTTCGAATCCCCGTGATGGGGTGAGCTCTTGTTGCTCAGTCCCTGCTCCTGCCAACCTAGCAGTTCGAAAGCACATCAAAGTACAAGTAGATAAATAGGTACCGCTCTGGCGGGAAGGTAAACGGCGTTTCCGTGCGCTGCTCTGGTTTGCTAGAAGCGGTTTAGTCATGCTGGCCACATGACCCGGAAGCTGTACACCGGCTCCCTCGGCCAATAAAGCGAGATGAGCGCCGCAACCCCAGAGTCGTCTGCAACTGGACCTAATGGTCAGGGCTCCCTTTACCCAACCTGCCCTGTATCTCCCAACTGAAAGCCTCAAAGACTGGCCTGCTGCGTTGGATTGGTAATTATGACATTTAGTGATCTCATTTGCTCAAGAGCTTATAACTGTTTTGCAACTAGAGGAGGTTAGGAGGCGATTATGCATTTTTCCCAGCCTGATTGCTTTGTCAATGCCAGTTATTACTTCATACCATTAATTAGTTGCAAACTGTCTCAAATTGCTTTACGTTGCTTCAAATTTCATTATAGGTACATTGCTTCATTATTTTACAGACTTTGCTTTATAGCCAACAAATTCCGCAGGCTTTCCTAACACCATTAAGCTTTGGACACCCACGAACCGAGCTACTCCCTGTTCCGCTGCTGAGCAAATTAAAAGCTTGACTGAAGGATCCCGTGAGCGTCAGCGCGTTGGCCAGGATTTGACGCTAACCTCAAATGGATCTCCACATGAGGAGGTTCGGGTGTTGTTAAATCAGTGGCAACCGCTTTTGGGGCTTCACAGGTCCCATTCACAGTAGGTTCCATTGTGTTGCTAAATCAGGAAAGAGCCCAGGACCAGATTTCTGGAAACCAACCCCGATCTCTAGGTAGCTGCAAACGAAATTCACACTATGGGGGTCTATCAGAGGCTGCTTGCAGTGAGTTTTGAACAGGGCTACCATCTTACTGGACAAATCCGTCTCGGTGAACAAGAAGACTTTGTTAATATCTTCCAGCTTCTCCCAGGACTCTTGGCTATCGGAGTACCCTCTCAGCTTGAGCTCCACCTGCCTGGAGTCAGAAGGGAACAATGTGGGGATGAACGTCAAGGGCTGAGGATGAAATGTGCTCTTCCTTGTCCTTTAAAAGTGCCCTATGAACAGGAAACAGCCCCACCACACCCCTCCGCCAATCTACTACAGTGGTACCTTGGTTCTCAAACTCAATTCGTTCTGGAAGCCCGTTCCAAAACCAAGGCATGCTTTCCCATAGAAAGTAATGCAAAAAGGATTACAGTGGACGCTCGGGTTGCAAACGTGATCCGTGCGGGAGGCACGTTCACAACCCACAGTGACGTGTCTGTGCACATGCGGGTTGCGATCTGGCGCTTCTGCACATGCACAAAGCGTGATTTAGCGCTTCTGCACATGTGTGACCGCCGAAACCCGGATGTATCCCATTCCGGTACTTCCGGGTTTTGGCGCGTCCATAACCCAAAAAAACACAACCTGAAGCATCTGCAAACCATGATATGACTGTAATCTGTTCCAGACTTTTAAAAACAAACCCCAAAACAGCAATTTGACATGAACTTTACTATCTAACGAGACCACGGATCCATAAAATGAAAGCAATAAACAGTACTGCAGTCACACAATCAATCAATCAGTAGCTGAACCGGGTTCCACACAGTCACACACCAAAAAAAAAAAAAAAGAGCTACAAAAATGCAAAATGAATAGCGAAAACAGACAGACCTCAGCGTAACACTCCAAACGGAAGTGTGGCACTCAAATCAATAGCATAACACTCAAAACGGAGCACGTTCGGCTTCTGAAAAATGTTCGCAAACCAGAACACTTACTTCCAGGTTTGCAGTGTTTGGGTTCCAAATTGTTTGAGAACCAAGGCGCAAGGTACCACTGTACTTACTGACAGCATTTGTACACTGCAATAGCAATACTCTTTGGGCAGCTTCCAAAGCTAAAATACAACAACGAATCAATCATCAATAGAAGTCAAGGCGAGAATTTCAGCAGCGGCCAGTAAAACAGTGTAATACGATATAGAGAGCATCACTAAATGCAAGAAGCCATCATCTCCACCCCATGACATTCTCATGGAGGAAAGACATGGTGGATGAGCAATCTCACATGCTCTTTCTGAGGTGACCTGCCTGGCACCAGCCTTGTCTTCCTTCTGGCGCCACACAAAGACAGTCTTTTGCTGGATAGCTCCGTCGGTTAGAGTATGGTGACCAAGGTCGCAGGTTCGATACCCATATGGGGCAGCTGCATATTCCTGCATTGCAGGGGGTTCGAGTAGATGATCTTTGGGGTCCCTTGCAACTCTACAATTCTATTTTCCTTGGTATTTGGGCAGCGCAAATGATATGATACTGAAATGTTCCATCTGCTATCAATATGTGTACATAATTTCATTATTATATTATTATTGCTTTACTTTGGTTGTCAGTCACTTTGGGACTTTTTTTGGTATTTCCTGCATGGCAGATTTCTGAGGGGATATCCTGAGATCTTTCCTAGGCACTGTAGGAGGTGTGAATGGCCAGAGCAACGTTGACTAGCGTCATTCCTCCTTCCAGAATTCTCCTTCCCCTTGTCTGCTTGTTATGTATTCAGTGGTCTGTTTTTGCCTGAGCTTGGGTCTGGACTAAGGATTCTGAGGCCCTGTGTTCTGATTCGATACATGTTGTCCAATCACAGAACATTTCAGGATTCGGGCCTCTGCCATTGGCCCTGAAACTCTGAGTCATGATTCGCAGTTTGGAAGTTTAGACAGCCAATCACATTGAGAGTGGGAGTGGCCCAGGCCTTCAGAAATGTATATAAGCAGTTGCTTTGCCCCTGTTGTCCAGTTCTGTTGTTCTTGCTGTTGCCTCGTGGGAACCCACCTATACTTCACTGTCTACCACAGACCCTGGGCTGGAACTGCCTGTGCGTAGCCCAGAAAATGGTCTGTGTTAAGGAACGTGATCTGCCACCAACATTGCAGCTTCTTTCCCCAAACTTACTGGGCTTTGGAGCGATTGACAAAATCCGCCGCTTTGACGAAAGAAAACCTGATGTTTGTGTCCAGTTCCTTGGGGGATGCAACGTCCAGATGGAAAGGAACGCCCTCAGCAAACTTCTTCCACCTGTGCAGAAGGAAATCAAGATCACAATGTCATGGACCAGCCACTCTGGGCAGCTCCCAACAGAATATTAAAAACACGATAAAACATTCAAAACTTCCCTAAACAGGCCTTCCTTCAGATGTCTTCTAAAAGTCATATAGTTCTTTATTTTCTTGACATCTGGTGGGAGGGCGTTCCACAGGGAGGGTGCCACCACCGAGAAGGCCCTCTGCCTGGTTTCCTGTAACTTTGCTTCTCGCAAAGTGAGGGAACCGCCAGAAGGCCCTCGGAGCTGGACCTCAGTGTCCGGGCAGAACGATGGGGGTGGAGACGCTCCTTCAGGTATACTGGGTGAGAAGCAAAGCTACAGGGAACCAGGCAGAGGGCCTTCTCGGTGGTGGCACCCACCCTGTGGAACGCCCTCCCATCAGATGTCAAAGAGAAAACAACTACCTGACTTTTAGAAGACATCTGAAGGCAGCCCTGTTCAGGGAAGCTTTTAATGTGTGACATATTAGTGTATTCTTTGTCTTTGTTGGAAGCCGCCCAGAGTGGCTGGGGAAACCCAGCCAGATGGGTGGGGTACAAATAACAATTATTTATTATTATTATTATTATTATTATTATTATTATTATTATTATTACACTCTGAACATTGGAAATGAGGAATGAGGACTAAACACACCCACCCCTGAGAGCTGGAGGCAGAACCCAGGAATCCATTACACAGACACACAAACACACACAGGTTGCCTGTCTAGAAGTTTACAGCAGCCACACTCACTCGTAGCAAGATTGTCTTTGCTGAAGCTGCTTCTTCCGGTGGTCCTTGAGCGAAGGAAGAGTATCCATAGCTGGTGTCTTCGCTGGAGGGACACAGAGAGAGAGAGAGATGGTGTTTATTATGTCAGCCTGCTTCATTCGGTTCAGATCTGGTACAGTGCTCCCTTGGTTCTCAAACGCCTTGGTACTCAAACAACTTGGAACCCAAACCCTGCACACCCGGAAGTGTTCCAGTTTGCGAACTTTATTCGGAAGCCACACATGCTCCGTTTTGAATGCCTCGCTTCCGTTTGGAGTGTTACACCGAGGTCTGTCTGTTTTTGCTATTTATTTTGCGTTTCTGCGGCTCTTTTTTTGTTTTGTTTTTGTGACTGTGTGGAACCCAGTTCAGCTACTGGTTGGTTGTGTGACTGCAGTACGTTGCTTATTACTTTCATTTTATGGATCAATGGTCTCGTTAGATAGTAAAATTCATGTTTAAATTGCTGTTTTAGGGGTTGTTTTTAAAAGTCTGGAACGGATCGATCCATTTTGCATTACTTTCTATGGGAAAGCGTGCCTTGGTTTTGGAACGCTTTGGTTTTGGAACCGACTTCTGGAACGGATTAAGTTTGAGAACCAAGGTACCACTGTAGTTTATATTTTCTTATGAACAGTAAATACCATTTATCACTATGTTGGGGGGGCATGCTGTCCAAACAATCAACAGGCTAAAAGATGATTTTGCAGAGTAGGGACCTTCTTCGTCTCTCTCTCTCTCTCTCTCTCTCTCTCTCTCTCTCTCTCTCTCCAAGCAAGCGTACTTACCCGATCCCTCCCTCAGCTCCAGGGTATCAGAGCCCGCAATCCACTGATAGCATGGAAATCTATAGACTTCTCCTTTGGGGGACGTCACGGTGACAAAACTACAGTACCAGCTAGTGGACAGCAGATTAGACACAACTTCTTTGTGGAGACGGAGAAGCACGATTTCCCCCAGCTCCTGCTCACAGGTGACTTTGTAGTCCCTCACCTGCAACAGAAAAGTCGGGAGATCCAGAGGCAGCCTTAGAAAGCAGGAAGGGATGATAAAGAGACAGATTTCAACTCCAGGTGAAAAACCTCACCTTTAACTTAGCCTGTAGGCTCTATGGGAATTATCAAAGTCCTCAGCCATCCTTGGCGCTGCGGACCTCAGAAGAACCCCATCCTCACTCAGGCAGCTAGCTGCTTGTTGGACTAACCTACCGTTATTGATGGATGCAACAAATAGAATTTACTTGCCTCAGCAGCCCCTTCCCCAAATAAAAGCAGAGACGGTGTTTGCATCCCTACCCCACCCCCGTGATGGGTGAGTCATTCGAAGATGGGCCAGAACTCTGTCTGCAAAGATAGCAGTTTCTGGGAAGAAATGGGGAATTATTATTATTATTATTATTATTATTATTATTATTATTATGTATTTGTACCACACCCATCTGGCTGGGTTTCCCCAGCCACTCTGGGCAACTTCCAACAAAGATTAAAAATACATTAAAATGTCACACATTAAAAACTTTCCTGAACAGGCATCTGATGTGAGGGTGTTCCACAGGGCGGGCGCCACTACCAAGAAGGCCCTCTCCCTGGTTCCCTGTAGCTTTGCTCCTCGCAGTGAGGGAACTGCCAGAAGGCCCTGGGAGCTGGATCTCAGTGTCCGGGCTGGACGATGGGGGTGGAGACACTCCTTCAGGTATACAGGACCGAGGCCGTTTAGGGCTTTAAAGGCCAGCACCAACACTTTGAATTGTGCCTGGGGAAGTGAGCTTATCTTGAGAAGGGAACTTATCTCGAAACTTGCTTGGAAATGAATTTCCCCAGGAGAGGAACTGGTGGGGTGGGGTTCTTGTGTTTTACTTGCTTGCAGAATTCTATCTTGTTCTGGATGTCATCAAATATTCTGCTGATAGTTGTTTGTCTCACACTACAAAAACCCTGCTCTGATCTGGGTATGGCGCTCAGCTTTTGGGAGCTATCCCACTGCAGCCAGATTAATAAACCAAAGGCTTTTCCTCAGAGAACCCGGTGTCTTGTCTTATTGACTGAGAATCCTGCAACATTATAAGAAAATCTGGGGGTCCAACTCCCCATCAAGAGATCCAATACCCCAGAATCTTCCTGGTGTAGAACAGAATGTCCCTATTTTCATCAGAGAAATGCTGGAGGGTATGCAATAGGTGTGGATGAGGCCCATTCATTCATTCATCCATTCATTGCATTTATGTACTAGCCCTCATCCAGAGGTCACAGGGCCCTCCTTCCCCCCCCCCAAGCAGCTCACGGGGGTGTACACAGGTCACCCCATCTCATTTAATCCCCACTACAACCCTGAGAGGTAGGGTTAGGGTGAGAGAGGCAGTGACAGGCCCCCAAGGTCACCCAGTGAGTTTCATGGACGAGTGGAGATTCGAACCCTGGTCTCCCCCAGGTTCCAGTCCAGCAATCTAACCATTGCACCACACTGAACTGCCTACACTGAGTCAGACCATTGGTCCCTCTAGAGCCATACAATCCATCACTGGGGAAGCTGAAGGGTCTCATTCCCTTCCAGGGGGCCACATGTGGATGGTGGGCTGCTCAGAGGCAAAGGTGTTGTTGTTTAGTCGTATAGTCATGTCCGACTCTTCGTGGCCCCTGGACCAGAGCACGCCAGGCCCTCCTGTCTTCCACTGCCTCCCGCAGTTTGGTCAAACTCATGCTGGTCCCTTCGAGAACACTGTCCCACCATCTCGTCCTCCATCGTCCTCTTCTCCTTGTGCCCTCCATCTTTCCCAACATCAGGGTCTTTTCCAGGGAGTCTTCTCTTCTCATGAGGTGGCCAAAGTCTTGGAGCCTCAGCTTCAGGATCTGTCCTTCCAGTGAGCCCTCAGGGCTGATTTCCTTCAGAATGGAGAGGTTTGATCTTCTTGCAGTCCATGGGACTCTCCAGAGTCTCCTCCAGCACCAGAATTCAAAAGCATCAATTCTTCAGCGATCAGCCTTCTTTATGGTCCAGCTCTCACTTCCATACATCACTACTGGGAAAACCAGAGCTTTAACTATACGGGCCTTTGTTGGCAAGGCAAAGTTGGGGCAGAGCAATTAATTTTAATTTCACCTTTGTACAGTAGACCAATTCCTACACATGCTTGCCCATTCCTCTGCCCTCCACCCGGGCAAAGGAGAAGTATTATCAAAATTCCAGGATGTTTTCCACCATTGTGCAGTCACATGGGGAGGGGTGCATCCTGCGGAGACTCTCCAGGACGAGATAAGAGGGGCTGGAAGATTGCATTTTGGCCCTAGGATTGTGTTTCCCCACTCCTCATTCACACTGATTGCATACCCTTCGAGTGATAAAGAAACTAAAAGGAGGTGGACTACAGTTAAGGATTTATTATGTTTTCAGAATGTATTAGAAAAATTATACATAAAGCTTTATTGTTTTGTGTACATTTGAATGTAAGATAAAACATATGCAAAGGGACTTGACAGGAAGTCAACGTTGAAGAAAAGATTTTGGAAGATAAAAGGGGGGGGAAATATTTACTTTATTATCATTTTCTGTGCGGGTGTGGGAGTGTGGGTGTCTGCACATATGTGTGCTGTTGTATGCAATGTTTGGGAGGAAATAAGACGGTAAATAACAAATAACAAACTAAATATCGATGTATGTAAGTTTTATTTCTTAATCATATTTAGTGGTAGTATGGCTGTATTGTTTTTTGTAACATAAAACCATTCAATAAAAAATATTTTTTTTAAAAAAAAAGATTGCATACCCTTCATTCATAAATAAATGAAACATAAATGCAATAAATAAAAATATTGCATTCCTTTGCTGGACTTGGTTTTCTTCAGAACAAGACCATTACAAAAGCCGCTTGCAACAGAGTACAGCTTAAGTTAAGAAAGAAAACGTAAGTTTCACAACCTAGTTCTTCCGGATATTCTCCGGTTATGGGAACCAATGGTTTGCCAACAGCAAAGAATGAAGGAAGGAAGAAGCCATAATACTCACTTCTGGGGAAAAGAGGAAACACCCACCAGATTTCCCTACAGGAGGGCAATCCGTTGCAAGTTACAGAGTAGAAAACAGGCGGTGGGGGAAGGGTTAAGCACCAGCTCAACTTCCGCTGCCCTTCAATGCCCCATTATAGCTCTTGCACTCAGAAATGCAGCCTGGATTCTGTCAGAATGTGGGGGTTTTTTTGTTTTTTGAAAATGATTTTTATTGATTTTCAAGTTTTAACAGTAATATAATACCGTAGTAAGAGATTTTACTTTCTTGGGCTCCATGATCACTGCAGATGGTGACAGCAACCACGAAATTAAAAGACGCCTGCTCCTTGGGAGAAAAGCAATCACAAACCTAGACAGCATCTTAAAAAGCAAAGATATCACCTTGCCAACAAAGGTCCGTATAGTTAAAGCCATGGTTTTCCCAGTAGTGATGTATGGAAGTGAGAGCTGGACCATAAAGAAGGCTGATCGCCAAAGAATGGATGCTTTTGAATTCTGGTGCTGGAGGAGACTCTTGAGAGTCCCATGGACTGCAAGAAGATCAAACCTCTCCATACTGAAGGAAATCAGCCCTGAGTGCTCACTGGAAGGACAGATCCTGAAGCTGAGGCTCCAAGACTTTGGCCACCTCATGAGAAGAGAAGACTCCCTGGAAAAGACCCTGACGCTGGGAAAGATGGAGGGCACAAGGAGAAGGGGACGACAGAGGACAAGATGGTGGGACAGTGTTCTTGAAGCTACCAGTATGGGTTTGACCAAACTGTGGGAGGCAGTGGAGGACAGGAGGGCCTGGCGTGCTCTGGTCCAGGGGGTCACGAAGAGTCGGACACGACTAAACGACTAAACAACAGTAACAAATAATACCGTAACATAACCACCATTATATCATTTGCTCTCAGTAGCACCTAAGAGACCAACTAAGTTTGTTATTGGTATGAGCTTTCGTGTGCATGCACACTTCTTCACAGCGACGACCAGAGCGGCAGCAGCACCACACATAAGAGGAAGCCCTTCAGCTGCATCCTCAGCGCCAGCCCCATGAGCTCGCCAAAGCTGCCAGCCCCCTAGCTGCTCAGCCTCCCGCCGCTGTGGGAGCCATGGCCGACTGCGTGTCGGTGGCGGCTCTATGAATAAAAGGCCGCGTCGGAATTTACCTCAGCACTGCGCAGGGATCAATCAGTCCCCGCGCCGCTGAAAAGGCGTGTCGGAGATGCTTTCTGCACCGCGTTTAGGCAAATGTCGACGCGGCCTTTTGGCCTCAGACCCTTAACGGGGGTTTTCAAATGGCTGTGCAGGCAGATTCGTGACCCTTTCACGCCGCATCTGGCCCCCGGGCCATTGTTTGCCGACCCCTGGTTTTTGCCATAGTATGGTGACCTTTACATAGCTTCTGTATTTGTTGCTGGTGGCAGCGGGGAGATGATGGAGGGAAGCATAGTGGTGGTATTTAGTCCCCATGTTCAAGCATTTATGCACAAGTATGTGCTGTAGAGGGACGCAGGTGGCGCTGTGGATTAAACCACAGAGCCTAGGACTTGCTGATCAGAAGGTCGGCGGTTCGAATCCCCACCACGGGGTGAGCTCCCATTGCTCGGTCCCTGATCCTGCCAACCTAGCAGTTCAAAAGCACCTCAAAGTGCAAGTAGATAAATAGGTACTGTTCCGGCGGGAAGGTAAACGGCGTTTCCGTGCACTGCTCTGGTTCGCCAGAAGCGGCTTAGTCCTGCTGGCCACATGACCCGGAAGCTGTACGCCTACTCCCTTGGCCAGTTAAGCGAGATGAGCACCACAACCCCCGAGTCGGCCACGACTGGACCGCAGGGACCAATCAGTCCCCACGCCACAGGGGTCCCTTTACCTTTTATGTGCTTTAGAAGCAAATTGACCCTTTCCATGCCTTCCTGCCAAAGATGTCTAGTGTTATGTATTGAAGTTCTCACCTTCGGACATTCCTTGGGTGCCGGCCCTGGTAGTGGGAGTCACTGGGACCCGTTTGTACCAGGTGGCCCTCGAGAACGGACGCTTGTGGCGCCAGCACATAGACCCTCTAAGGCGCAGGGTTGGGGATTTGGACACTACCGCTGTGCCCCCAACTGTGGCCCCAGCTCCGGAGCGGTCACTAATGGAAGGCGAGGCTCCGCCTACATCTTCTTCACAAACTGTCGGGTGTGGAGCCGAGCCAAGCCATTTCGGTGGGTCTGCCTAGCTCTCCAGAGACTCAGACCACTGCCGTGCCTGACCATCCGCCGAGTCCGCTCTCGGTGGTTCCTTTGACAGCAGCGGAGCCAGGGAACTTGGGCTCAACACCACGTTTGGTCACACCACAGTCGCAGCCAGTATCGGGCGGCCACCCGGACTCTGGTACTGGCCCTCAGCGGTTTGGCAGGGTTTCCAAGCACCCAGCGTATTTAAAAGACTATGTTCACTGGTCAAACTGCACATGTAAAGCTGTATGGTGAATAGGGTCAATTAATATGCTTATGTGCCTTACTGACACCAATAAGGGTATTGCTGTATGTAATGGAACCACTATGATTGCAACTCATGCCTTATCTCGGTGTGGAGGGGTGTTATGTATTGAAGTTCTCACTCTCGCCACCAGGAGTATCATGTACAGTGGTACTTCGGGATGCGAATGGGATCTGTTCCAGAGCTCCGTTCGCATCCCGAAGCGAACGTAACAAGCGAGGGCGCATCTGCGCATGTGTGGGTCACATTTTGCCACTTCCGCGCATGCGCGTGACGTCATTTTGAGCGTCTGCGCATGCCCGAGCAGCAAAACCCGAACGTGACGCACTCCATTACTTCCGGGTTGCCGTGGAGCGCAACTCGAACGTGCTCAACCCAAAGCACATTCCACCTGAGGTATGACTGTGTATAGTTTTCACTCAGGTTCACGTCAGTTAATTTAGGCGGGAAACCCTGGGTTGTTGTTGTTACAGTGTTGACAGCCGGCTGCCTATAAAAGCAGGCCAGCTGAGCTGTTTGCTGTTCAGTTCCGTTCCAGCTTACTTATAAAGAACTACTTGGAGAAATCTCTGTGTCGTCTGCTATGTCCACCCACTATTTAATAGCTAGCAGTGGCATAGCGTGGGGGGTGCAGGGGGGGACGGCTGCACCGGGCGCAACATCTGGGGGGGCGCTCGCACTCGCAGCTCTCTGCCCCTACCTGGCTCACTCACTCTCTCTCACTGCAGTGCTGGCTGTGTGAATCCGATCCGAGCCGCGGGGTCGCTGCCCACTGTGGAGGGGGTGGGTGCCAGGCGTGCGGTGCGGAGAGAGAGCGAGGGACTATCTGGGGGAGGGACAGTGCAGCGGCGGCCCAGTGCAGCGCTGAGCATGGGAGAGAACCACACCAGACCAGACCAGGCAGCAGCAAGAAGAAGCTGGCAGCGGCGGCAGGTTAGGGGTTAGGGGGCGCAAATTACTTACCTTGCCCCGGGTTAGGGGGCGCAAATTACTTGCCTTGCCCTGGGTGCTGACAACCCACGCTACGCCACTGATAGCTAGGAAGCCCCTGGGGTTGAAAATGAGCTCTGGGGCCCCATATGCATGTGTTATGCATTGATATTAATTGGAATCTGTATAATTGGCAAAACTCTGGTAATATTGGGTCAATATCGGAAAATTAATAAAGAAAATGTTTTCAAAAGAAATTACATGGGTGGAGCCTTGAGATTCCTTCTCCTGACCTAATTTTAAAGTCATCAAGTTTCAGACACAGTTAAACTTGCTTGGGGGAAAGTGGAGAAGACCACACAAAATTAATAGGGCCAAGATGTCTCGTATTATTTTGAATTAATATTCTATGAAATCATCATTAGACATTTTTATATTGATGGGTTTTTATTCAAAACTCAGTGCATATAGAACACTCTGTTTAAATGTAAGTGGAAGCATTTAACTGGAAAACCACTGACTTGTTACATAGTATTGGGAAGGGGGGGGGAAGCTATGGCCAGAGGCGTAGAAATAAACACACCTAACTATTTATCAGCAAGTTTTAACATGGAATGCATGAGCAGGCGAAAGCGAAGGCTGATTTCAGGCACGTATCAAACCAGCAAAGCAAACAGACAAACACAATTGCTCCTCAGGAGAAAATGCAACAACAGATTTTTCATTTTCCCAGTAGCAGAAAAGCATACTTAACATTTTACTTCTTAAGTATTATTTTTTTGCTCCTTGGGGAAGATTTGACTCTGCTTTTCAGTTACCCAGCTCACTGGAGGGAAATGTAAGATATGCCCTTTTTTAAAAAATAAATGTTCTGCTGCCTGCCACCCCCCACAACCCATCCTGTTCAGAACTACTCACCGCTCCTCTGTAGAAATCTGGGCCCCAGTTGTCCAGCACAGTTTTGGGGCTCTCGCCATGGGTGCCCACCAAGGTGGCAAAAACTGAGTCAATGGTGCCAGCGCGGAGCTGCTTCCCAGTCACCACCTGGACGTTGTATGTGGCCATGCTGGAGGCTCAAGTAATGTGGGCTAGCTGGCGTGCACGACCCCTTGGGAGCGGGTTGTTCAGGACGTCCCAGGCACCCTCCTCTCTACCTCCTCTCTCAATAATGGGTCGTGCGAAGAAGCCAACCTTTTCAGCAAAAAGGAACAGCCCCACCCTTCCTACATCAGAACTCCACCCCTGGTGCCCAGGTGTCAGAAGAAGATAGTGACCTTCAACCCACCCATGCCTGGAGTGGCCAAATTCTTTGGCCTGATCCAGGATGCCTGTGCAAGAGAGATAGAGAGAGAATGAATAGGTGCTTAAGGGAGACTTGAGGAAAGAGGAGGAAAAGAAAAGAACAAAGTGGGCAGAGATTAAAGAAACAAAGTGTGGTTTGATTTCATCATTTTTGGCAACAGTAAAATGAACGATTCATCTCCTCCTTCGCAGTATAGGAAGGTTTGCGGGGGTCTTGAAATAAACAACTCTTTTGATAGATTTAATAAATTTTGGTGTGTGTTATGATTTGCGTGTAAATGATTATTCCTTTGCTACACCTGTGGAGGAGTACAGTGGTGTCTCTGGTTAAGAACTTAATTCGTTCTGGAGGTCCATTCTTAACCTGAAACTGTACTTAACCTGAAGCACCACTTTAGCTAATGGGGCCTCCCACTGCTGCCGCGCCACCGGAGCACAATTTCTGTTCTCATCCTGAAGCAAATTCTTAACCTGAAGCACTATTTCTGGGTTAGTGGAGTCTGTAACCTGAAGCGTCTGTAACCCGAGGTACCACTGTACTGGGACATTTTTATTCTTATGACACCTGGAACCACAGGGTCTGTTGTTGGCGTTTCAATTGCAGTTTGTTAGCTGCAGTGCTCCAGTGTAAGTTGGTTTGCTGGCTGAGGGAAGGGTGAGGGTGCGCTGCAATCGCCTCAACATACTTTGCGTGGACAGGCGGAGTCCCCCACATCCCGGGCGGCCCCTCCTGTCATGTGGAATAATGACTCAAGACAACGTGCTATGGGATTAAATTGGCCACAACTTGTATATTTCAGATGTGGGTAGAACTTGGCTCAGGCATTGGGCATTATCCCTCCCCAGCTGGGGACCTAGGGAACATCAGGGTTATCCATTCGGGGGGGATGGGCCGGCTCTGGAGAACATATGTTCAAGCAGAGATAGCCGCCCCCGTTACACCGCTGGCGCCGGGGAGAGCAATGACGACCTCTCGGCGTACGGTCAAAGCCTCCCTTCAGAAACCCCTTTAACAGGGAACCCTGGCATCGCCGCTGCAAAGAGGAAGATAGACTAAAGGATTCCGCCCAAGGCCTGATATCGCCAAAGTTGTGACATTTTGCTACGGGAAAGGTAAAACCTGCCAATGCAGGGGAATTCCTTTCCAGCACTTTAACAGCAACCTTAACGTAGCAGCGCCTGCATACCTGTGAAGAAAAGTTAACCTGCAAAATAAGACTGAACTGAGGGTGGGTAGCGTGGGAGAAGCTCTGGAGCCAAGTGAGGATTCCCAGGTAAGATCCTCCCTCTATTGTGCGAGCAGGTAGTCCCTCCCCTACCTGGCCTGGTCTCCTTGGCATCGCTTCCCCCCAGGCGGGATTGGACAACTGACTGAGGTAGGCGGAGACCTCCAGGTACCCCACCTGGGGGAAGGCAAAGCCAAGCCTGTGTTGATAGAGCCGCTCCAGATCCAGGGGCTGTGCGCATCCACGCAAAGGGCGCCCCCCCCCCCATTTTATGCGGGGAGCGGTCATTATTGAACAGGTAGCTTCCTCTGCTTGTGGATTTACTTATTCTCAAATACCCTATAAAAATGGGGGGTGGGGGAGAGAGAAAAGCAGGGCTGGATTTCGATGAAGAGAGGCCCTCAGCTCCTCCCACCCTCACAACTAGAAGAAAATGGAAGAGCGTTATAAACTAAATTGAGTGAAGCTCAAGGGTAATGATGGGTATTTAAAATTCTGCAATTCACAATTTCTCCTCTAAAGGACATCAGAAAACCTCATCAAAATTTGTTTGTCTAAGTTTGTCACTTTCAATGTACACAATGCTCAGTGCGGACAACCTCTCTTGAGACATCGTGGCCCTTAATTCATTTTAAATTCTTTTTAAATGGGGGAGGGCAGGCAGGCTGGGTAGGCCCCCTACATCTAGAGGTCCTAGGCTTCAGCCTACGTAGCCTATACAGTGGTACCTCGGGTTAAGTACTTAATTCGTCCTGGAGGTCCATTCTTAACCTGAAATTGTTCTTAACCTGAAGCACCACTGTAGCTAATGGGGCCTCCTGCTGCCGCCGCACCACCAGAGCCCGATTTCTGTTCTCATCCTGAAGAAAAGTTCTTAACCCAAGGTACTATTTCTGGGTGAGCATAGTCTGTAACCTGAAGCGTCTGTAACCCGAGGTACCACTGTGCATAAATCCGGCACTGGAGAAAAGAAGCAAAGTGGATGCAGAACAACACCGAAAACAACTTTTGAGGAAAGATGTTGTTGTTCAGCTACCGCCAGAAAACTGGAGTCATCGTTGCAAGACACCGGAAGGTGCGTTTGTGGTTTTGTTTCTTCATTGTTAGAATTAACCAGCTGTGCTTGAGAAATATTGCTTGTGCCTGTCATCGTGAAGATCCACTGCCGATCTGCCTCTCCTCATCTGTAACAGAGATGGGTGGATTCCTGCCTGGCCTGCAGCTATCCAGAAACAGGCAGAAACTCAGCTGGTGAAGTTTTCCAAGCAGGCAAAATAGTGCAGCTAATAATATTCTTTCTCCAAAGGAATCATTTAGCGCATGGTTTAACCATTAAGCTATTTGTGTGAAATTTTGCCTCATATACAATTTTTCACATGATTGTGTTGTATTTTTGTAACATCTTGCTTGACTAGAGAATTGCATTGCAAAATTCAGGGAAATACAACTTCCAACAGATGGCATTTCGATTTGTGTTCCTCCCCCCAAAAAGTGTGAATTAGGTAGTTTTGCCTATAAATGTGAACTGAATCTAACACCCCCAACATTCCTAATATTATTACATTTAGGGTGGTATTGAACTAAATTTTCCTCAGAGCAGATTCGCTGAAACGAATTAAC
Source organism: Podarcis gaigeae (assembly GCF_964106915.1). NCBI lineage: Eukaryota > Metazoa > Chordata > Lepidosauria > Squamata > Lacertidae > Podarcis > Podarcis gaigeae. Next base: position 5,336,390 of record NC_139689.1, on the reverse strand, counting down.
TGTGTGCATTTATTTCAGTGAGTGAAACCTAATTGAATCCCACCCTTCACCCCCCCCTTTTTCCTCCAAGGGGCTCATGGCAGCTGCATACATGGTTTCTCCTCAACACACTTTTACCCTAACAACAACTTTGCAAGGTAGGCCAGGCCGACAGAGAATGACTAGCCCAACTTCACCAAGGGAGCCTCATCGCCGAGTTAGTCCAACACTAACCACTACTCGACACTGTCCCATTCAGGTTGGCCCTTTGGTTGCTTTGTAGCAGAATACAGCACACACCTTTTCTTGCTCTGGCTGTGCTGTGTCCCGGATAAGGAGGGGATGGCCATCTGTCATGGATGCTTTAGTTGAGATACCCACATTGCGGGCGGGTTGGACTAGATGATCCTCGGTTTCCCTTCCAACTCTACAATTCTAAGAGTCCATGATGATGATGATCATGGGTAGGCAAACTAAGATCCGGGGGCCGAATCCGGCCCAATCGCCTTCTCAATCCGGCCCGCGGTCGGGGAATCAATGTGTTTTTACATGAGTAGAATGTGTCCTTTTATTTAAAATGCATCTCTGGGTTATTTGTGGGGCCTGCCTGGTGTTTTTACATGAGTAGAATGTGTCCTTTTATTTAAAAATGCATCTCTGGGTTATTTGTGGGGCCTGCCTGGTGTTTTTACATGAGTAGAATGTGTCCTTTTATTTAAAATGCATCTCTGGGTTATTTGTGAGGCATAGGAATTTGTTCATTTCCCCCCCCCCCCAAATACAGTCCGGCCCCCCACAAGGTCTGAGGGACAGTGGACAGGCCCCCTGCTGAAAATGTCTGCTGACCCCTGATTTAGCGTCTGCCTGTGTGCAGTTGGGCCAGCTCAGGAACACATCCTGGGAGGACTGGGGGTGAGCCAGTACTAACTCGGTTTAAGGGCAAAACCCCAACTGCAGTGTAAGCCCCGCTTGGGCAGGTCAAATAATCCAACACACCCCTTAGGATCACTAGTCTGGCCCTTTAATTGCAGAGTTCGCACATACAGTCATTTATGGACCAGCTGCAAAGCACCTACTGGGCATTCCCATAGGATACAGAGTATAAGGATCGCCTCTGCCATGTCGCAAGGATGCATATATTGTACACATACATTCTTAGCCTCCCCGACCCCCACAGATGCTACCACTGCCCTGTACCCTCGCCGCTCAGATCAGCAAAATAACATTGCAAAAAACACCATATATATATATATATATATATATAATTAAATAAAATATCCCAATGCTGATAATAAGAATGAAGAAAATAAGTACAATTTGTACACAGTCTATGAAAATGATAGACAAATTCTGAGGCCAGCCAATCCTTGCCCAGTGGGGAAATGGTAATTGATTGCCACTGCCTGCCCCTTTAAGGAAAATATTTTTTTGCCTGGTGACAAATAACAAAAATCCCTTTGAAGAAATATAATCTTATATACATACTGCTCAATTGCATGTGCCATCTCACCACAGGATGACATGTCTTCTAACAGTTTTGCCTGCAGATAGATACCGGGAGCAAAGTTTTGCTCTGCGTATTGAGCAAGCTTTTGAAATTCAGACAAAGACAGTCAACCACAGATGACCTCCGAGGATCAATTCCAACAACCCCTTTGAAACCAATTATTTGAATCCGAAGATGAAAATGAGCCAGGTTTTCGAAGTATCACCTGGGATTTCTGAGGAAAAATTGCTGCCGTGGGTAAATTTATAGCCAAAAACCCTTCTGAAAGCCGATTTCCAACGCTTTTCTGAAACGTAACTCGTAACACACAGGCTGTTTCAAGGGACATCCCATTAAGAAAACTCTTCTGGGGTGCAGAATACTATTCGCAATAGGTTTGTAGATCAGAACAAATGTTTGCAGCCCCAACCCATCCTCCAACTTGCCCCAATCCCTTCCTCATCTCCTTGAATGCTTAGCCTGGCTGCAGAATGTCCAGCTGGAGGCTTAATGTCGAATACTAAATGACATCCCAGAGAGATCCATATTTTCACCCGGGAGATTCGGGGCTACTGTCAAGATACTCCACACCCTCCTCACTTCTCCACTCTAAACAGCCCAGTCCCAAAGTATCTGTTTACTGTTCTTTATTACTGGTTCTAAAGAAACGTTAGGGCTCAAGGGTTTGTAATACGCGGCCACCCCCTTAAGAAGAAAAGCCAATTTCTGAAAGTCCTGCAAGTATTCCCATCAGGAAACGCTGTCATCTAGTGGTTAGCTATATGAGCTGAATTCCCAAAGGATGGTTCGCTTGCTTAAACATGGGGCCATGATGAATCTCCAGGCACATCCTGTCTGATAAGGCTCCTCAACCTCCTCCCTCCCAGTTTAATCTCCACATGGAACCTGCCCGTTCTCCGAAAAGAGAAGGGGCAGTGAATCTACACCGCGCCAAGGCCACTCTGCTACCTGCTGGGTCTACAGACACAAGTGCTTAGAGTGGGACAGGAACAAAGCCTGCTCCCTCTAGCCCCAAACATGGCTCCATTTAACCAGATCACCAGGACTGTCCTCTATGGAATCATTCTGCATTGGCCACAAGAAACCATGACAGAGTCCCCGTCCCCCCGTCGACCCTAATCCACTCCGAAGAAACCCTCTCCAAAAACAGGCCTTCCACCACCCTTCCATTATAGTCTGTGGCAATGGAGGCGAGAGAGAAGAATCCACAGCCGTTCTCGGATTTGGCCGGAAGTCCCGCCGCACACTGGACACTTTTCGTTTTCCTTTTTTGGTTGGAGAGTGAATTCTAGGTTGGCCAAAGGTCCTTTGTGCACCAGAGCCAGCAAGAGTGGCAGAGGAAGAGAGAAGAGTGAAGAAAGGGTGAGTCCAAGATGGCCGCGGGCGAAGGAGGCTGCGAGTCCCTCGAGGACCAACTGCGGATTCATCCCCCTTCCAAAGGTCGCTCCTGACTACCTGCCTCGCAGGCTGCGTGAAAGGCCTCATCAGAGTTGGTTAGAAAGCGGCGGCAGGTGCAGGCCACAGGTCTCTGTTGCTGTTTGAGCTGCATAAACAGGAGAAAGAGAGTTAGGTAAGACCACAGAAGCATAGAGCAGTGTTTCCCAACCTTGTGCCTCCAGCTGTTTTTGAACTACAACTCCCATCATCCCTGACTAGCAAGACCAGTGGTCAGGGATGATGGGAATTGTAGTTCAAAAACAGCTGGAGGCACAAGGTTGGGAAACACTGGCATAGAGGACCATCTAGTCTAATCCCTTGCAGTGCAGGAATCTGCAGCTGTCCCTTATGGGGATCAAACCCACAACCTGGGCATTGTCAGCAACACACTCTAACCAACCGAGTTATCCAGCAGATCAAAAGTGTGAAATGCCCCGGAGCAATCCACTCCACTATGGGGTGCTCTATGCCAGTGTTTCCCAACCTTGTGCCTCCAGCTGTTTTTGAACTACAACTCCCATCATCCTTGACTAGCAAGACCAGTGGCAAGTCCAAAAACAGCTGGAGGCACAAGGTTGGGAAACATTGCTCTAGGCCATATCTCTATGGCCAGAGAGAGAAATAAGTAGGCCGTAGGAAGTCCTACGTTACACTATCCTGTGCTGCAGCATATGGAATCACAGGATCATAGGACTGCGATCCCAGGGCCATCTAGCCCAAGTCCCAGCAATGCAGGAAACACAGCTAAAGAATCCCTGATAGAAGGCTGTCCAACCTCTGTTTAAAAACCTCCAACCAAAAACAGCCCACCACCTTCCGAGGGAGTCCGTTCCACAGCCCAACAACTCTTCTCTCTCTCTCTCTCTCTCTCTCTCTCTCTCTCTCTCTCTCTTTATTAAAGATTTTCATGTTTTACAGAAGTGTAATGTCTCTCATATTTTTTCCATGTAACATTTTTACAAATCTGTTTCATTTGTTGAGACATTAGGGGGAGAGGGGGGGGGGGGAGAAGGGGTGGAGGGAGGGAAGATGGGTGGGGGTGGGGTCGGGTGGCAATGTTTCTGTTATGCTTAATGTATGTGGGGTTTGGTGTCAGCGTTGCATGTGCTGTTCACTTGTGTTCCCTTGGTGGTGAGAGAGGTTGGGGTTGGCCTAGGGTGTGGTTGTTTGTTCGAGATTGCCTGTGGTGATCTTTGCTTTCGTGTGTGAGTGGGCTGGGTGGGTGTTTTGGATCAGGTTAGCCATATTGATTTGTATGCTGTTGGTGGATTATTGTCGTTGTCTTCAGCCCAACACTTGTTGTAATGGAAGGTAAAGGTAAAGGGACCCCTGACCATTAGTTGGCCGACTCTGGGGTTGCGGGGCTCATCTTGCTTTATTGGCCGAGGGTCAATACAGCTTCCGGGTCATGTGGCCAGCATGACTAAGCCGCTTCTGGCGAACCAGAGCAGTGCACAGAAATGCCGTTTACCTCCCCGCTGGAGCGGTTCCTATTTATCTACTTGCACTTGACGTGCTTTCGACCTGCTAGGTGGGCAGGAGCAGGGACTGAGCAACGGGAGCTCACCCCGTCGCAGGGATTTGAACCACCGACCTTCTGATCGGCAAGCCCTAGGCTGGAGAAATCTGACTTTCCTCGGCTTCTCATTTTCCCGTTCTTTTCCTACCACATTTCCACACCAGTTTGCATTTTCTTCTTTTAAAGTCCTTGCATTTCTTGTACATGTTTTTGCCCAATACACATGTTTTTTCAAGCAATGATACTCGCTGATATGTGCAGTTCTTTACCCCCCCCCCCAATACATGCATTTCTTTACACATTCTTTGGTTGAAGATCCTTGATGCAGAATGTGGAGACGTATAAATGCCAAAGGGTCTTGTTCAGGGCATGGCAAATTAGGTAGCTTCACCCTGAAATTCAAACCGACCTGAATTTCTCCCCCAGTCCCTAACATCTTCAAATCCAGAAACCAGGCAGAGGAATGAGAAAATGCAGGTGGCTCAAAGCTACTTGCTGGAGATGGGGCATTAGAAGTGAAGAGAGAAGACACAAGAATCCGAGACCATATAACATCCGTCTTGAAAGTCCTACACTGGCTCCCAGTACGTTTTCAAGCACAATTCAAAGTGTTGGTGCTGACCTTTAAAGCCCTAAACAGCCTCAAAGGGCCACTATATCTGAAGGAGCGTCTCCACCCCCATTGTTCTGCCTGGACACTGAGGTCCAACACTGAGGGCCTTCTGGTGGTTCCCTCCCTGCGAGAAGCCAAGTTACAGGGAACTAGGCAGAGGGACTTCTCGGTAGTGGCACCCGCTCCGTGGAACGCCCTCCCATCAGATGTCAAAGAGATAAACAACTACCAAACTTTTAGAAGACATCTGAAGGCACCCCTGTTTAGGGAAGCTTTTAATGTTTAATAGCTTCTTGCATTTTAGTGTTTTGTTGGAAGCCACCCAGAGTGGCTGGGGAAACCCAGCCAGATGGGCGGGGTATAAATAATAAATTATTATTATTATTATCCTTTCTCCACACCCCTGAAGTAACAGGAGGATTCAGGGCAGATCACATTTTGCAAGGATAGGAGAGGAGCTCAAAGTCTCTTGGAGGCAGAGGCTGGGTGTGCAAGTCCAAGGGCACATGTTTCACCCCCCCCCTTCTGTCCCAGCCTCACCTCCATCACAAGTGGGCTCATGTTAACATGGCTGCTCTCTGGCTACGCATTCCCTCCGCGTGCTTTCTCTAGCTTCTTCCTTCGGTCTTCTGGGATCTCGTGCATGCTTATCCCATGGTTGCTCGCCCTGGAAGCAGAGAAGAGAAACAGGGGGTTTGTGTGGAGAAGGGGGCCGTGTCCCCCAAGAGCCCAGAGCCCACCCTATTCTGTTCCAAAGCTGGATGTTCTGTTCCTTGTCCTCTGAACTCACCCTGGCTGTAGGTCAGGGGGCGTGGGGATAGGTTTGTTAAAGCCCGCACGGCCTGTAAGCCAAAATGTCTCTTCAGTGCCTTTTCCCTGCGGAGAAAAAGAAAGAGGCTGATGCGGGTGCAAGGACATGTTTCGGATGAACTCCCTGAGCACCAAGAGCAGCCCCCCCCCCCAAATCCTTGCAACAGGTGACACCAGAAGTGTTTTGCCAACACAGCAGTTCCCAAGGCAGGTGCTACCTCCCCTTGGGCGAGGGGGCAGTGGGATTACCTGGGGGGGGGCTAAGAGGCAAGGGGGCAGCAGTGGGCTAAGAACTTACTTCTAAACCACCTCTTAATGGTTCATGCCCAGGTGAGGGAATAACACCTTAAAGAGAAATGCAGCCAAGAGAGATATACAAGCTTAGCGTCCCAGTTTATTAAGAGATAAGCGACAGCATTTCCAAACCAGGAGTTCAGAGGACCACCAGTTAGGAGAACTGTGTCCGAGGCACATTTTAACACAGCTTGCATGGGGTTTTCAGAAACATATAAGCTCATATAATGCATACGTGAAAGGTCAGGGAGCTAAAGCTGTTTTGCTTCTCTTCGTTATCCTCTTTCACCCATTACCTTGGGTGCCCCGGTCTCTTGATGCCTTAGACCGTTCATTTCACACACTTACTGTCTGTCTTCTTGACAAGCAGACATCCAAAAAGTCCTTAACATACCGTTCCTATAGCTTCCCCCCTGGGAAGACTCAAGGCAAGAACAGCCTGTCACATAAACATTCTGTTGCTACACTATGCAAGGAGCACTCAGATATACAGGGTGGGTCAGGGCTGAGAAGTCCAGATAGCACAAAAGTCATTAGAGCATCGATACACAGGTTCCATTACAGAAGGTAAATGTAGGGATTACCAAAGCACATACATTTTATTCCGTGCTAAATTCTATAAATTCTATTAAGTGCTAGATGGGCTAACTAATTTCATAAAACAGTGTATCTGAAGAAGTGTGCATGCACACGAAAGCTCATACCAAGAACTAACTTAGTTGGTCTCTAAGGTGCTACTGGAAGGAATTTTTTTGTTTTGACTATGGCAGACCAACACGGCTACCTATCTGTAATTCATAAAACAGAGGAGGTACACTGCAGGTGTAAAGGACTATCATCTTGAGAAGCTGGTTGTCCCTGGAACAAGTTAATCCATTTTGCCAAATTAAATACACTACTTAGTTGTAAATCAATTTTGAATAATTGTGCAATCGATGGCTACGGTTTTGAATTCCATTGTGCTCTTATCTTCCTTAGTGGGTTGGGCAAACGGCTATTCTGAACAATGCTTTTTACAGGGTAGGGTAGGCGGCACTGGGGATGGATTTATGCAACGGGATGGGCGAGGCAGTGGCCCCAAACAGTTTGGGAACTGCTGATCTAGCAGTTCCAAAGCACACACAGGTGTGCTGCCCACACTGGGGCTGCTCTGTTTGCTTCCCTGCCAGAGAAACCATCACCCATGGACACACATACTAATGAAGGGGGCGTCTCTTTTGCTTGCCAGAGGGCTCCCCCCTCCCCCATCCTAGTGATTTGGGTCTGTTCTGCATCCTCTGGGTGGAGCGTTGACCGGAGATAGGAGGGAGAATTGGAGGGTCCTTGCAGTCGGAAGACGCCCCTCCCTTGCCCCAGGTACCTTGAGCTCTGTCTTGCCTCGGAGGTCCAGCTTGTAGCCCTCCTTGAGGTCATGTAGGATCTGAACGGTGCGGATGTTGACGTGGATTCGATAAGCTGTGGAGACAGCAGGTGGGGGGTGAGATGTGGATGCCTCTGGGAGACATAGGAGCATAAGAAGGGTCTTCTGGATCAGGCCCATCTCCTCCAGCATCCTGTTCTCACAGTGGCCAACCAGATGCCCGTGGGAAATCCACAAGCAGGATTTGAGCACATGAGTCCTGCTCCCTCCAGTGGCTTCCAGCAACTGGTCTCCAGAAGCATTGCTGCCTCCATAGCCCTCGCCTCCTCCATGAATTTGTCCACCCCACTTTTAAAGTCATCTGTGTTGGTGGCCATCACTGCCACCTGTGGGAGCAAGTTTCATGGTTTAACGCTGTGTGAAGGAGGACTTTCTTTTATCCATCCTAAACACTTCATTGGCTATCCATGAGTTCTAGTGTTATGAGAAAGGGAGAAAACCCTCCCCCCCCCCCCGACCAATGGCTGGGATCCCAAAACCAGGGGAAGGGGCATGCATGCTTAGTGTGCAAAAGGTCCCAGGTTTAATCATAGAGTTGGAAGAGACCACAAGGGCCATCGAGTCCAACTCCCTGCCAAGCAGGAAACACCATCAGAGCACTCCTGACATATGGTTGTCAGGCCTCTGCTTAAAGACCTCCAAAGAAGGAGACTCCACCACACTCCTTGGCAGCAAATTCCACTGTCAAACAGCTCTTACTGTCAGGAAGTTCTTCCTAATGTTTAATCCCCAGCATCTCCTTGTGAGGCTGAGAAAGGCGCCGGCCTGAATCCCTGGAGAGCCATTAATGCCACCATGGATCGAAGCTTCATACACAGCAGAGGCCCTTCCTCGAATTTCTATTTGCTCCCTAATCTATCGCCATAAAGTTTGATGGCTTTTTAAATTATTGCCTTTTATTCCTATGTTTGTTGGAAGCCACCCGGAGTGGCTGGGACAACCCAGTCAGATGGGAAGGGTGTAAGAAATATAATATTATTATTAGGTAAAAGGGTAAAGGGACTCCTGACCATTAGGTCCAGTCGTGGCCGACTCTGGGGTTGCGGCGCTCATCTCGCTTTATTGGCCGAGTGAGCCGGCGTACAGCTTCCGGGTCATGTGGCCAGCAGGACTAAGCCGCTTCTGGCGAATCAGAGCAGCGTACGGAAACGCTCTTTACCTTCCCGCCGGAGCGGTACCTATTTATCTACTCGCACTTTGACATGCTTTCGAACTGCTAGGTTGGCAGGAGGAGGGACCGAGCAACCCCGTGGCGGGGATTCAAACTGCTGACCTTCTGATCAGCAAGTCCTAGGCTCTGTGGTTTAACCCACAGAGCCACCCGCGTCCCTACAATATTATTATTAGTGGCATCCAAATTGGGCAGACTCCACCCCCAGCAGAAACCCCCTCCCCCTGCAGCCCCCCAGTCTAGGCCATGTGCTACTCACGCAGTCCTGTGGACTCCATCCGTGAGGCGGTGTTGACTGTGTCTCCGAAAAGACAGTACCGTGGCATCGTCAGCCCCACCACACCAGCCACGCAAGGCCCTGCCATGGGAAACAGATCAGCCTTGAGCTCAGAGGTTTCTTCAACCTTAAAAGCTCTCCCCATCACCTCTCCCCTCCTGCCCTGTTGAGCTCTCTTCAGAAGAGCCCAGTAAGGGTGGATAGGGCCACAAAGTACAGGTGGGTCCCTGTGGCTGGAGGCCATTGCAGCAGCCCTGCCTTCGTGACAGCCTACCTGAGTGCAGGCCGATGCGGATCCGTACTGGCACTTCTGGCATGTGACGCATCTTGAAGGTGCCGACAGCGCTGAGGATATCCAGCGACATGTTGGCGATCTCACCTGCGTGCCGGTTGCCGTTGCGCTTGGGCAGTCCGGAAGCAACCATGTAGGCATCGCCAATGGTCTCCACCTGTTGGGAGAAGCCAGGTGGAAATGGAGCCCGTTCTCAAGGGAGGAGGCCATGGATTCAGGGGACACCTCGAGCCAGGAACAGGGCCTGCTCTGAGAACCAGGCTTTGCCTCATCAGTAGAGTTCCTGATGCCAGCACCTCTCCAGCCTGAAGAGGTCACGTTGCCTGCCCACACTGGGTTCCAGTTCAGAGGCCGCAGCAGAACCCAGAGCTCCACCACGCTGCTGGAGGCAGCAGCTTCAGAAGCAGTCTGGGCTCCTTTAAGGGGAGAGGCTCCACCCACCTAGCTGCCCAGAGGAAGTTGCAGTCCTAGTTAAGGCTCAGTCGGGATTCCCTGGAATGAATGTCCCCATCCTGCCTTGTCTGACAGCCAGCATGTGTGTCACCTGGAGCTCTCCAGGGTGCTAACCACCTTGCTACTTAGCCTTTAAGGATGTTGACCTCTGGTTTATCAGACCTGCATCTATCATCTGAGTTGACTGACCTTTGCTTGACCTGACTTCACCTCCTGGCTCCTAAATTTTTACTAGCAATATGTGACCTGTTTATCCCTGGACATATCTATATCTAGCACATTCTCCACTCAGGCTAAAATCCTGTCCCATGCCCAGGACAGAACCCTAGTAGGGGTTGAGTCCATGATGAAAGAGGCTCCCCCAGTTGCCAGAGGGCCAGGGAGACCTAGGAAATGGACCCTGAAGAACATCCCTCTCCTGATTATCACTAGGAAGCCGTTCAGGAGCCCTAGAAGCATCCTCCACTTCCCAGCCAATCTGAGTTTCGCTTGGCAACACTAAACACCCGTGTCGTCCTATCTTCTTTTCTTTCACATCCCTTGGATCCTCCAAGCCCCAGCCTTTCTTGGCCTCCTGCCCACAGTAAAGGTGGCTGACAGAGCCGACAGGTCTGTACCTTATAGACATCATGGGAGCCGATGATGGCATCAAAGAGGGTGTAAAGGTCATTCAGAAGGTCAACCACCTCAATGGGCTCACTCATGGCTGAGATGGTGGTGAAGCCCACAATGTCACTGAAGTACAAGGTCACCTCTTCAAAATACTCTGGTTCCACTGGAGCGCCAGTCTTCAGGGCCTCCGCTACTGAACTGAAGGGGTGACAAGCAGAAATGTCAGCCAGTCTCTCCTTTGGAGCATCAGAAAGCACTTAAGGGTGCCTGTAATTGCAATTAACAATATGTTTAAAAAACAGCTTCCCCCAATTTCTCTCCAAGCTTAGCAATTCTCACTGCTGACAGAACATATTAATCCCAGCAAAGCAAGGAAGGGGCAGCAAGAAAAATCCTTGCTTCATGGCTCAGAAGGGAGCTCAGAAAAGGGGAGCCTTAAAAAAAGATGGGAAACTTTGAGAAACAGAGAAAGAGCGGTTGGAGAAAATAAATGAGGACAAAAAAACGCCACGCCCCCCCCCGAAATAAAGGAGGAGATGAAAGAATAGCTAGGGTGTAAGAGAACAGATTGAAGGAGAGAGACTCCAAACAGGTTGTTGCACTGAGCTGAGACAGGAAACGGACTGAGCCTCAACAGGAAGAGAGCAGAAATGTCTTCTGTAGAAGTTTCGGGCATTTCCTGTACCTGACCTGCAACACAACCCACTTGGAGACCTCTTACATGCACAGGTGAACAGGCAATTCCCTCATTTCTAGGAATGTCAGGCCATCAGGACACGCTCTGGTTGCCCCACTTAAGCTCCGCACATAATTTCCACAGACTCACGGGGGCAACATCTGCGTCAACAACTTGTCTGTCTTTTGCTTCTCAACCTCCAGCTCTTCCGTTCGCTCCCGGATCAAGTCCTCCAAGTTGCTGGAGTACTGCTCCAACATCCGTAGCATGGAGTCGATGATGTTTGTCTTCCGACCTTTGTTGATGCTCTTGAACTGCAGGAGAGGGACGGAAGGGGCATTAGGAAGCGATCTCCTACCCTCTGGGATCCTGGCAAATAGCTACTCGGGAGGCCCACTCACCTGGTCAAAAATCTGGTTGATGTTTGGCCTTTTCTCAGGCTGCTCACTCCAGCACTGCTTCATCAGCTGAATGCACTCCATCGGGGCTTGGTCTACCGAAACAGAGGGCCGGCAGAGTGGGGGCGGCTTTTCTACTTTCTTGATGATCTCTGTCGGACAAGGAAAACAATTCGCTTCTGTCCTGGGCAGGCCAACTCCTCTCCACTCTGCAATCACTGCATAAACTACCTGCTTCACACAGCACTCTGTGTTTCAGCAACCAAACCCTACAACAGGGCCTGTCCTCTGCATGTAATCAACCAGCCACCCTGCACCCTTTCTTAACTCCCGCCATGTTTCTGCTCCACTTGACTCGGGGCCCTGCGCGTTAACTCACCTACCCACCACAGCAACCCTGCTCAACTCTCCAAACCAAACCAATGTGATAGCCATCCTCAAATATCTTAAGAGCTGCCCCATGGAATATGGAGCAAGTTTGCTTTCTCCTGCCCTGGAGGGTAGGACTCAATGGCTTCAAGTTACAAGAAAGGAGATTCCGACTAAACATTAGGAAGAACTTTCTGACAGTAAGAGCGGTTCAACAGTGGAATGGACTCTTCTTCCTTGGAGGTTTTTAAGCAGAGGTTGGATGGCATCTGTCATGGATGCTTTAGTTGAGATCCCTGCATTGCAGGGAGTTTAGCTCTATGGTTCTAACTTTTCCATATTTGTCATCCAGCATGACCAACTCCAGAGTGACCCTCCAATTCACACCAGACAAAGTTTGCCATGGAAAAGCAATGTGGTAATGCCATGTTAAATGCCATAGTTAAAGCTATGATTTTCCCAGGAGTGATGTATGGAAGTGAGAGCTGGACCATAAAGAAGACTGATTGCCGAAGAATGGATGCTTCTGAATTCTGGTGCTGGAGGAGACTCTGGAGAGTCCCATGGACTGCAAGAAGATCAAACCTCTCCATTCTTAAGGAAATCAGCCCTGAGTGCTCACTGGAAAGACAAATCCTGAAGCTGAGGCTCCAAGACTTTGGCCACCTCATGAGAAGTGAAGACTCCCTGGAAAAGCCCCTGGTGTTGGGAAAGATTGAGAGCACTAGGAGAAGGGGACGACAGAGGACGAGATGGTGGGACAGTGTTGTCGAAGCTACTAACATGAGTTTGACCAGACTGTGGGAGGCAGTGGAAGACAGGAGTGCCTCGCGAGCTCTGGTCTGTGGGGCCACGAAGAGTCGGACACGACTAAACAACTAAACAACAACAACAATGCCATGTTACATGGGATGGGCCCGTTGTTCAGGAGCAGAGCCTCTGCTTGGCATGTAGAAAGGCCAGGCTCAAAAATAGTCATACAGACAAGGAAAGTTTGGGGATGGGATCTGGCCTGTCACCACCAATCCCTGTCACCACCAATCCCTGCCCTTTATATACCTTCAGGGGTCATGTCCAGCATGCAATAGGGGGCAGCACGGCATATGACTTCCTGCATAATTATGGAGATACTGAAGACATCTCCCCGGAAAGAGCCTTTCCGCTCCTGGGATGGGTCTCGCAGTAGCTCAGGCGCCGTCCATAACCGGTCTAGAAGGGGGCATGGGAAACAAAAATCAAGCACTTTGAGGCGTCCCCTCCTCCATCATACCCAGCCTTCTCTGCCTCTCATTCCCTGCATCTGCAGGCATTCTCTATAGCTCCATCGGTCTGTTCCCTTTATTATGGATTCCCTCTCCAAATCTAACAAGGGGAGCAAAACCTGCAGCCTCCTCCAAGGCCAGCGGTGGAGACTTCCTCGCTCCTCTCTTGTTCAGCCACTGGCTGCTTGAAACACAGCGGATGTGTGTACCTGAGTTATGCAGCCCCTTGCTAAAAACCTGCTCCCAAAGTCCCTGTTAAAATTGCTGGGAATAAAGAGTGCAACTTGAAATGTTTGGGCACTGTTTCTCTACAGACACCTAAGATTCAGCCTCCTTTCATAACTTAGAAAATGCAGAGGTGGACGCAATCTTTGCTGCTATCTATATTTCTGGTTGACAGGCCGGCAAAATCCCAGAGTGCTCTTTGCCGCTGATCTCTAATCCAGTGTTTCCCAACCTTGTGCCTCCAGCTGTTTTTGGACTACAATTCCCATCATCCCTTGCCACTGGTCTTGCTAGTCAGGGATGATGGGAGTTGTAGTTCAAAAACAGCTGGAGGCACAAGGTTGGGAATGATTCCGTGGAAAAACTGCGCCAGCCAGTAGAGCAATGTATGTCACTGCTTTTAAAAAGCATTTCATAGCAAGGAGCAGCAACGACACCTTCCCTGCTTAGCAAAGCTCTCTGCAACATACCCCAGACTTTGCGTGTCTCCCTTCCCTGTCCCAGGTCCCAACTTCCCCTGCTAACCCTCTGGGCTCGGTGTCTCTCGTGGGATCTTCTGGGCCTCCAACAGCTCGTTGTAGCCATGGTCGGTGACCTTGAGGACAAAGCGGCCATCCACCACACAGTTCCGAGACTTCAGCCGCCCATGTGGGAAGTCATGATGGTGAAGGTATTTCATCCCCTGGAGAGCAGAGGGAAGAAAGGGGTGAAGTGTCTGCTCACAGCTCTGCTCTATTGCTTGGATCTCCTCCCAAGAACAGCAGCACCCATTTCTCTCTTTCCTCCCTCCTACTGCCAGGACATATTTGAAGCCAGCCTTTGCCAACCTGCTGCCCTCCAGATGTTTTGGACTGAAATCCCTACAGCTTGTCCACATTTCTGTTTGCCATGCCTAAAAAACATGGGTCCAGTATACCTGAAGGAGCGTCTCCACCCCCATCATTCTGCCCGGACACTGAGGTCCAGCTCCGAGGGCCTTCTGGCAGTTCCCTCCCTGCGAGAAGCCAAGTTACAGGGAACCAGGCAGAGGGCCTTCTCGGTGGTGGCGCCCGCCCTGTGGAACACCCTCCCACCAGATGTCAAAGAGAAAAACAACTACCAGACTTTTAGAAGACATCTGAAGGTAGCCCTGTTTAGGGAAGCTTTTAATGTTTAATAGACTATTGTATTTTAATATTCTGTTGAAAGCCGCCCAGAGTGGCTGGGGAAACCCAGTCAGATGGGTGGGGTATAAATAATATATTATTATTATTATTATTATTATCCAAGCAATTTCCCACTTGCCCCATGCTTTCTAGGCACAGGTCTGAGCAGATTTGCCTTTGTCCTGCTATCCCCTAGAAAACCTGTGCTATCCCCACGGAAAACCCTATTGCCATTTGTTCCAATTCAGCGATAAATGGTATGTTTTCCCAGGGGAAAGGGGTAGGAAAAAGTAGATGAGCTGCTAGGCTTTCTGAGGCTGATGGGAGCTGTAAAACAACTGGAGTACACCTGGTTGTGAAGACTGGTTCTAAGCCAATCCAGATGTTTTTGACAAATAGACCAGGAGGTTTGGGCAGCAGTGTCCAGCCTGCTGAACTGCATAAGTTGGAAAACCCACAAAATTATTCCTATTACACTGCCCACCCACCCACCCACCCACCTGTGGTGGACTCTCCAGTATGATTCTGCCAACAAGTTTCCCTTGTTCTATAGAACACCTCTGACTTCTCTGTCAGGCAAGCAAGACCCCTGGATACTGCAAAATCCAGATGGATTGGGGAAGAGACACAAGTCAGCAGTCGAGTATCTGTTTGGCTTGTATAAGGTCCCAGGTTCAGTTACTGGATGGGAATGTCACTGCCTGCTAACCCTGCTTGTGGACTTTCCCAGAGGCAACTGACTTGCCACAGCAAGAAGGAAGATGCTGGACAAAAAGGAACTGTGGTCTGATCCAGCAGGACTCTGCGGTTCAGTGGCGGAGCTTCATGCTCCGGCACCGGGGGGGGCGGAAAGCAGGCGGGGGGAGGGCTGGCGCGCATCCTGGAGGCAAGGCGCGCCGCCTGCATGGGCAGGGCACCCAGCGGGGGCGGGGGGACAGCCGTGATGGTACCCTGCCGGGATCGCGCTGCCGGGGGCAGTGTGCTCCCCCCGCACTCCTCTTCCTCCGCCAGTACTGTGGTTTCTGTTATGTATTCAGTGGTCTGTGTTTGCCTGAGCTTCAGTCTGGACTAAGGATTCTGAGCTCCTGTGTTCTGATTCAATACACGACATCCAGTCACGGAACATTTCAGGATTTTGGCTTCTGCCATTGGCTCTTGAACTCTGAGTCGTGATTCGCAGCGTGGAAGTTTAGACAGCCAATCACATTGGGAGCGGGAGTGGCCCAGGCCTTCAGAAATGTATATAAGCAGTTGCTTTGCCCGTTTCCCAATTATGTGGTTCTTGCTGTTATCACTGTGCCTTGCCTTGTGGGAACCCACCTACACTTCAGTTTCCTTTCCTGTTCCCATCAGAGATGTCCTGCTCCTCTTCCTAGGATGGGTAAATCCCCTTCGTGCCAAGTTCCCAGCCTGGCATTACCTACCCACTCAGATCCCCAAAACCAGATCGCTAGATCCCTCTCCCCCAAGCACCTTAATAAGGTCTAGCAGCAAGGACGACTTGAACATCCAGTCCAGCTTCATGTCCTCGTTATTGATTAGATCCTCAAGGCTGCCACGTGTGCAGTGCTCTGAGACCACGGCAAAGATCCCACAGTCATGGAAGAAGCCCAGGAAAAGGTTCACATTTTCGTGTCGCAGGTCCCGGAGCTGAAGGTGAGGGGAAGTAACAAGAACGGAGGGATGAGAGGAGGGAGCCCCCGGAGGATAGGGGCTGTTGGAGGACCGTCCAGTAGAAGGCGCTGTGCATAGTCCTAGTGGTCAGGTTGGGAATTGCACTCACCCACTGAAGCAGCAGGGACCCCCAATGGCCACAGAGGGTAGCGCAAGAGCACTAACCTTTAAGAATGCTGTTTTGGTGGCAGGTTTGATTTCAGTGTGCTTTTCGCCTGGGAATTTCTTCAGCCACACCCAGTCACCCTGGGAAGGAAAACAAGGGAGGGCATGAATGTTCACCCTCTTAAGATAATCCATCTGAAAGAAGGAAGACACAAACCCTCCCCACAGCCTGAAAGGCTCACAGAAGGAAGGGGAAAGAGGTAAATATATATGCATTTAAGCAAGAGGAGTGGAGAGTGAAGCAAGGAATGAACAGAACACAACCCCAGAGAGACCAGGAAAGGCAAATTGGCCCAGCCAAGCTAACAGGGACCTCTTAACCCCCAAGAGAAAGAAAACAGCAGGGCAAAGGGGTCTTGCAAAGTAACAGCAAAGCAGTTACCTTATACTCTCAAATTCTTCACAGACTGAGACTACCAGGGTACAACCTCCCTTCCACAAGATCATCTTCAAGCACCTTTCTCAAAGTGCCCCACATCAAATGAGGTTCAGTAGGTGAGTATGGTAGAATGGTAGACAAGACATTTTGGGTGGTATGGAATGCCCTCCCTGGAGAGGTTCACCTGGCACCTATCCTATTATTTCCCCATGCCTTTTAAGGTGCAATCCTGTACTAGCCCCGTGTCATTGACTACAATGACTACATTGCCATGGCAGAGCATATGGTGTAATTCCAATACCCAATGTCAGCACAACACTGCCAGGATATACCGTGTTTTTCGCTCTATAAGATTCACCCAACCATAAGAGCCACCTAGTTTTAGAGGAGAACAAGGAAAAAAAGTTCTCTCCCTCTCTACTCAGCGCCTCTCCAGCAAAGCGGGAGGAGAAATGGAAGGGGCTCCGTTTCTCCTCTCGCTTCGCTGAAGGGGCACTGCGCTGAGAGGGAAAGCTGCACAGCGGCTCTCCAGCGAAGCGAAGCCAGGAGAGCAAGAGGGATCAATCTCTCTTATTCTCCTGGCTTCAGCGAAAGCTGCGCAGCCTGCATTCACGCCATAAGACGCACACACACTTCCCCTTACTTTTTAGGAGGGGGAAAGTGCGCCTTATGGAGCAAAAAATACGACAATCCCCACACAGGGAGACCATAACTCAGATGGCAGAGAGTGTAGCATGGGGCTTCATGCACATCTTATGCATGCTTAGTGCTCACAGGAGGAAACTCTGGTGCAGGGGGCTATAAGGAAAGAGGCACTTTGTGCAAAAAGTGGGGTGGGGGGACTTTGCAAGAAGCTTGCATCCCAAGAACACGTGTGATCTGAAGCATGTTGCTAAAACTTCTCCTAGAACCCTCGGGAAGACCAGGACAGGTGAGCCAAGGAAAGTTTGGGAAGTGGAAGACGCTTGCTGCAATGCAGCTTTTGCCAACCTGGTGCCCTTCAGATGTTTTGGACTACAACCCTAATTCAAAAAAGGGTTGTTGAGGCAAGGCTTAAACCTCTGGAACAAGCCATGCCTGGTTATTCTTCAGCAAGACTTGTCCTTCAGCATCAGACTTCCCTAAACTGGTGCCTGGTGGGGCTTGTTATCCAAAACAAATGGATGGCGCCAGCTTGTGGGTGGCCGGTACCATGTGCAACTGCTGAAACTGTCTCCTCCCATCCCCTCATTCCTTTGTCTTACCTGAACTACATGGCTTCAACAGTCTTCCTTCCCTGCCCACCTGCGGAAATAGCAGGTGGGCAGGATGCCCCTGCACGCTCTCTTTTGGCAAGAGCCAGGGATGCCAACCATTGCCACTGCTGGCCAACCACTTATGCTCCCTTCCTGCCTCACAGGAACCACACCCCAGATGCATGGAGCAGGACAAACAGGGGGAAGGAGTACGACCCCGATCACTGCAGCCTCCCCCTTAATGGCACAGTGGAGAGGAAGGCAGAGGCATGAATGGAGGCAGGGCTGCATTCACACGTGGCCCCACTCCCTCTTCTCTCTTTGACTGCATATACATTAAAATGCAGCTACGTCGTTCTTTTCCTCAATTCAGACTGAAGCTAGTTTGCAGGGAAATCTCAGTATTTCATAAGAAATGACAGAATATACCGTATGTTTTGCTCTACAAGACTCACTTTTTCCCTCCTAAAAAGTAAGGGGAAATGTGTGTGCATCTTATGGAGCGAATGCAGGCTGCGCCGCTATCCCAGAAGCCAGAACAGCAAGAGGGATTGATGCTTTCACTGCGCAGCGATCCCTCTTGCTGTTCTAGCTTCTGAGATTCAGAATATTTCTTTTCTTGTTTTCCTCCTCCAAAAACTAGGTGCGTCTTGTGGTCTTATAGAGCGAAAAATACAGTATATGGATCGCAGCTAACGTTTTGTGTCCACCACTTCCCAAATCAGTGCTGGGAGCGCACAGGATGCAATCTTACACTCCCTTCACAAGGCAAAGATACAGGATCCATCCTACTCCCTGTTCTGTGGAGGCCAGGAGGGAGTCCCACAGTGAATAAGTCTGTGCACATGCTCCCATTTATTCTGCATCCACAGCAATTCCACTGCTGGTTTGGGAAGCCGTGCAAACAGGAAATCCACACCTATCCTCAAAATTTGGTGGGTCAGGATCTGCTAGACCTGTCTTTTATTTGCATAAATGTATTTGGCTTGATTTCCTTTATGTTTTAATTTATTGTGTTTACTGCAATTGGTTTAAGTCCTGCTACTGTGTTTGTAAATATCTTTAAGTCATTTGTATGAGCAAATCAACTAAATAATAATAATAGTAATATCCTGCCATTTCTTATGAAATACTGCATTTTTATACATTTTACCTTAAACCAGCTTTGCTCTGAACTGCAGAAAGATAGATAGATAGATGATAGATATATAGATATATATGTGGCCTAGCCACATTTTAAGCAGGTAATATGCACACAGTCCAACTTGTCTAATCTGTGAACTATATCACATGAGACACTTGACCTCCCAACCTGTGAATTTAGCACAAGGCAATCATCGCACCACCTTTTCCCATCTCCCAGGTCTACCCCATGGAACAAAAAAGGGAGGATTTAAAAAGAAATTTTGTTAATCAGCAGTGCTTCTAAGGTCGCTATGGCATATGTTTAGTACTAATCAAAATACCTTGCTACTACCTTGCCCTGCCCCTCCTCAGGATAGAAGTTTGCCAAGCCAGCATGCATTGTGTGATCCTGCTAATACATTTGGTTTCCCACAGCCAGATTCTCAGGTCACAGAGGCAGAAATGGGAGCTGGAAGCCATTTGGATTCGCCACACTCAATGGTAATCCCCCTCTAAAGTCTTCCAGTAGTCAATTAAACAATATTACTTTCCCCACCTTCTAAAAATCTTACAACAAAATAATTCAGGAATGGGATTAATAATTATTCCCCATAACCAACTTCTTTTATTTAAAAAAAATATGTAGCATTTCTTGTGATTTTCAGTAGTAAAGTCTTTCCTTCCTTCTATTTCTAAGCAAACCTCCACAATAACCATTCCGAGGACACCAGAAAGGTCTTCTAGGTAAACCAGCAAAATAACACTGAGTTGGTGCACTAACAGATGTGCACCTCTCTAGGAACCAATTTTGCTACAAGGTAATTTGCAAAACGAGGCAGGGAAATTTGCAGAAAAAGGAGGGGGCAAGGGAAGGCTTTTGAAGCACTCATGGGATTAGGATGTAGCCAGCCATCCTGCAAAGCCGGAAACAAACAAAAGCTTGTTTAGGCCCCTGTGTGCTACAGAACAGAAGGTGTCTGCTTATTCACACGCCTTACCCGTTCTTGTATGAAGCAAAGACTGGGCGGAGGGGGGGGCAGTCTGGTTTTTACATCAAAACCTCCCTATGGAATTTACCTGCCCAGATTACTGGCAGGGAGGAAAAGACAGGGTGGGGGCAAGTTTGTCTCCTATCACCTGCACACTCCCTTTCGATTACAAATTTCACATCTCTTTTGCACACGCGTATGCACACACACACAAACAGAGAGAGAGAGAGAGAGAGAGAGAGAGAGAGAGAGAGAGAGAGAGAGGAATCCTCTGCACACTAGGGGAAAATATCTTAGGTACTGTATGATTTCTATGTTCAGAAGCTGTCGCCAGTAATTTAAATTAAGCAATATATTCCATCCTTGAAAATATTCGTAAGAATTGGGGCGGCAACATTTAAGTTGCATTTACTAATCTTAGATGAAACTGTTTAATCAAGTGAAAAGGCAGCTATGATTAAATTAGGCAACACTTTCTTTTTGATAGGTTGAACATTTCAATATGAAAATATAAATTTAAGAAGTGCAGATGGCGGAGGAGGTATCTTCCCTACCACACACAACTTTCACTTTGCACCTGGAGGGAATTCCTCTTCTAATAGCATGCCTGTTGAGACCAGTATATGTAAGATGAAGGATAGCAGACTATTCAATTAAGTTGTAGTGTACTGATTAAATCTGCACACATTTGCAAGTGTCTGCAGATTTAATCAGTCGGGTACAACTTATTTGATTAGTGAGCTAAGATTGCTTTAAAGGGTGTGACAGCACTGTTAAGAATGGAATCATCTATGCTGGTCATAGGTTGTAGGTTTGGGCCTGTATTCCACAGCCAATGCCGGCCCACCCATGAGGGGGTGAAGTGACCCCTTCAGGCAGCAGAGTCCACAGGGGCAACAGATACCGATGTGGATCTCATACCCTCCAACATTTCTCCAGTGGAAATAAGGACATCCTATTTCATAATAATGCCAATAATTTTATTACTTGTACCCCACCCATCTGCTTGGGTTTCCCCAGCTACTCTGGACGGCTTCCAACATATATAAAAAATCACACGTTAAAACAACTTCCATATAGAGGGCTGCCTTCAGATGTTTTCCAAAGGTTGTATAATTACTTATCTCCTCGGCTCGAAGGTTGTATAACTCTACGCCCTCCAACATTTCTCTGATGATAACAGGGACATCCTAAGGAAAAGCGGGTCTTTCCAGGATCAAATCAGAAACTGGGACGACTTCTGTAAATCTAGGACTGTCCCTGGAAAACAGGGACACTTGAAGGGTCTAGCCCCTTGTTACTGATGTGAATCTTCACCAACCCCTTCTTCCTTGGGAGGGAGGGGGCACCATTTTGGGGTTCACATCAGGTGCCAAGATGTCTTGGCCCCGTCCACAGCAGAGAAAGATGCTACATGGAGTTGGACTGAAGAGGTTACCTGGTCAGAGGAAGCATGTGAGAGATCTGCATTGGCTCCCAGTACGTTTCCGAGCACAATTCAAAGTGTTGGTGTTGACCTTTAAAGCCCTAAACGGCCTCGGCCCAGTATACCTGAAGGAGCGTCTCCACCCCCATCATTCAGCCTGGACACTGAGATCCAGTGCCGAGGGCCTTCTGGCGGTTCCCTCATTGCGAGAAGTGAGGCTACAGGGAACCAGACAGAGGGCCTTCTCGGTAGTGGCGCCCACCCTGTGGAACGCCCTCCCTTCAGATGTGAAGGAAATGCCACAGGTATGAAATTCACGGCATGTAATGCCCTAAGAGAAACTTTAATGAAAATGATTTATAGGTGGTACATGACACCAGTCAAGCTTGCAAAAATTTACCATTTGCCCGAAAATAAATGTTGGAAATGTAATGAGACTGAAGGTACATTCTTTCACCTTTGGTGGACATGCCCAAAGATTAAGACATTCTGGGAGATGATTTATAACGAAATGAAAAAGGTATTCAAATATACCTTCCTGAAGAAACCAGAGGCCTTTCTCCTGGGCATGGTCTGCCAATTGGTGTCAAAGAAGGATAGAACTTTCTTTATGTATGCAACAACAGCAGCAAGAATACTTATTGCAAAGTACTGGAAGACACAAGATTTACCCACCCGGGAAGAATGGCAGATGAAGTTGATGAACTATATGGAACTGGCGGAAATGACTGGCAGAATCCGAGACCAGGGAGAAGAGTCGGTGGAAGAAGATTGGAAAAAGTTTAAAGACTATTTACAGAAATATTGTAAAATTAATGAATGTTAGAAAAATGTGGGAATGAAGTTACAGTGGTGCCCCGCAAGACGGAAAACCCGCTAGACGAAAGGGTTTTCCGTTTTGGAGGCGCTTCGCAAAACGAATTTCCCTATGGGCTTGCTTCGCAAGACGAAAATGTCTTGCGAGTTCCTGTGGGGTTTTTTCCCTCCCCCCCTTTTCCTAAGCCGCTAAGCCACTTATCAGCTGATCCGCTGATAAGCCGCTTAACAGCTGATCGCTAAAAGCCGCTAAACCGCTAATAGTGCTAATCCGCTAAGCTGTCAATGGGCTTGCTTCGCAAGACGAAAAAACCGCTATACGAAGAGCCTCACGGAACGGATTAATTTCGTCTTGCGAGGCACCACTGTATATGGCTTTAGTAGAAATGTTATAAGGAATTAAGTATAAATAGATTATTAGAGTATTAAAAGAAAAAATAAGGTTAGAATATGTTAAGATAATTATAGGATAGAAAACAGAGGAAGATGGAAAGGAATTGCTGAAACAATTAACAGAAGTGGAATACAAAAAGGGAGGTGTGAGGAGGTCATTGAAATAAGCGAATGAAGGATAGGATGATGAAATTGTATGATGTGTTGTAAATTGTTTTTATTTTGTTGTGTTAGTTTAATATGTTAGTGTTGTGTGGTGTTTTTGTATTGTATTGTATTGTATTGTCTATTTTGTTTTGTAATGTCTGTAATGTTTAAATTGTTGGAAAAGTAATAAATATTATTAAAAATAAAAAAAACAGATGTGAAGGAAATAAGCAGCTATCCTATCTTTAAAAGACATCTGAAGACAGCCCTGTTCAGGGAAGTTTTTAATATTTAATGCTGTACTGTTTTTAACACTTGATTGGGAGCCGCCCAGAGTATTTTTATTTTTATTTGTAGTTGTGCTTAAGCCCCATACAACAACTCATTTGTAAATTAAGCACTTCACCTATAATTTCTCTCTCTCTCTCTCTCTCTCTCTCACACACACACACACACACAATATTTTTTCCAGCAAACCACCAATCTGAACCTGTTTTCTACCTCCCATTTCAATCCTTGCCAATACCTTCTCCCCAGAGGAGGAAGGGTGGCCTGCAAGTAGGGAGTGGGGTGGGGAATGAAGTAACAAGTGCCATAGCCAACTTTTTTCCTCCTCTCATTTTTGAGAGGAGGGAAAAAACCCCTAACACAACAGAATGCATGAGAGCTAAAAAGGTCAAGTGAGGGGAGGGTGTAAAAACCAAACTGAAAGGCAGAGCAGACTGGCAAAAAGGCACAACTTAAAAGGGCCTTTTGCCAAACGGGACTTACCTGGACCGCGGCTATTACGCCTTGGCTGTTAAACAAAAGGAGGAGCAAGGGGACTTGGCTGGTGAATTTTGGCTTGTCCTCGCCCTAAGGATAGCAGGAAGCAGGCGGTCAAAAATAAATGATGCTGGTGGTGGGTGGAAGGGGTGGGGGGGCAGAAAGAGAGGGCAAAACCCAGAATGACAGGTGTATGAACTGGGGTAGGGTGCTCCCTCAACTCTCTCTCTGGGCCTGATCAATGGGAGTTCATAATTACGAGGGTGCCTCTGAGCATGTGCTAAGTACATTTCCAGGACAACCTGCCCCACCCTCCAACAAGCAATGCTGGAGATGGGAGCAATGGGCTTCTCAGACAGACATGCTGCGGATTCAAACCCCTCTTCAGGGATTAAACACTGAACTCTCTCAGCAAACTGTAGGATGGGAACCAGGTGAGTAGAGCTGTGGGGCCGGGGAAGGCAGCAGTGAGCTGGAGAAGATGGGGGCACTTACAGTGTCGAGCACACAGTGACAGTGCCCTGGCTAGGCTCACAAGGATCATTAAAGATGCCTTGGGGTTTTGCACAAAAACACACTTTTGTCAGAGCAGACTTAAGGATCCTTGTGTGGGGCAGTGCTACCACCCCAGAGAGATTGTGGGGAGAGGGGAGGCATAGCCTCTCAGCTGTGTTCACTTAAGCCACATTCACACCAGGTATTTAAAGCACCACAGTACCACTTGAAAGAGTCGTGGCTTCCCCCAAAGAATTCTGGGAGTTGTAGTTTGTTAACCATTCCCAGAATGGTTTAGCGATCAGCCCCTCTTCTTGGGGAACTCTGGGAATGGTAACTCTGTGGGAGGAAAAGCATTCTCCGGACAACTCTCAGCACCTCCCACAATTCTTTGCGGTGGGGGAACCACGACTGCTTAAAGTGGTATCCTAGTGCTTTAATTCATATGCTGTGAACATGACCTTTACAGGAATTAGCATGGACTTGGGGCAGAGCACCACAGACCCCAGGGCTGGATTATGGCCAACAGGGAAACAACTGCTTCTAGAGAAGGGCCTGTCGCCACGGCTTCCTGGTTTCCTAGCAACAGCCTCCCTGCCATGACCATAGGGGTCGCAACCCTAGCCTCTGTAACATCCCAATCATGAGCCCAATAAATGTGGTTGAGTACTGAGGCGGGAAGGAGAGGGTGCCCAGCCACACATCACTTCCTGACCAATACGGTGCAGGAAAAGGTGATGAATTGGGGGACGGGGGAGCAAGCAAGGTCTCCAGGGAGCAGGGAGCAGTGTTGGCAAGCAGAGCCACGCTGAGATCAGTGGCGGGAGCTGCAGGAATCAGCGAGGTCACCCTTCACAGAGGGATGGGCCTGGGCATGCTCCCTGAACAGGTAAGCCCCTCCAGCCCCCTACTGCTGAGCCAGTGGCAGCCAACTGCCCCTCACCAGTCACTGAATGTGGGGTTGCTGTGCTTTGCTCACTTTCTTTTTACAGGGCATCCACACTATGCCGCAGCTGAGGAGTGGAGCATCTGCTTTGCATGGGCAAAGGCCCAGGTTCTAGCTGCAATGGCATCGTTCTCACTATAGCCAGCTTCCTATGGCGTCCTGGGTTTTGCCCATAGTTCTCCTGTGTCTTCCTGTGACCTCAGGAAGGCCTCCTTTTTTTTCTTTCAAAAAGAGGCATTCATGCTTTTCACACTACTTTTCTGACTTAATAAAGAAAGGTGGGGTTTTGTCATGGGCATTAATCAGGCAACTGAACCTACCATACCTCAGCCTTTTGCAACGGGCAACATTGTTAAATCCTTGTTTGTTTTTGAACTCTATCTTTTAATTAGTGTCAAAATGCTTTTCTAGCTATGTTTTCCTTAAAATATAAATACCAGTACTGTGCTACAACCCCCCATGATGCTATATTAAAAATATTTTTTTAAAAAAAATGTATTTCATTTTGACAAATATCAGCACAGCGTAAAACTTCTCATAAGAAGTAATGCAGTTGAGAGCAACAGTCATTTACATTTTCAAAGCACACCACATTCCATGTCAGCTGTAATTATTCAATAATTTAATTTTAAAATTATAGCCAGAAAAGCCCTTCAGAACTAATTAAAAGAGCAATTTTTTTTGGGGGGGGGGACAGATGGAGGTTATAAAATGTCCCCCACCACAAGGGTCATACTGAGTGTGTTCTGAGCTTCAAATGACACGCCTACCGTGTGGACAGGGCATAATGGGATGTACACAAAGAAAAGGCACAATATTCCAGGTGGTGGAGGAAAGTCAGTTGCAATTCCGCTTGTAGCGTACAACGGAAGAGCAATGATGGGATTGTGGCAGGAGTCACCAATCAGGAAGCAGCCTCAGCCTCTCAAAATGGCACCCGTCGTGACAGGAAGTGGGCGATGGCTGGAAAATGCAAAATGGCAAGGACCCTGGGAGGATATATTTCAAAACAAAACACCGTTATATAAAGGTGAAGGGAGATTCAGCAGTGCCAATGAAAAAGGATGTGTGTGGAATAGAACTGTTTAGAATGAGTGGAAAGGAAATGGCTTGGCATCACCATCAAAACCCGCCACCTGATTTTAGTGCATTCTTTCCAGCCTCCACCCATCCGCAATGATGATATCAGTGCTGGCACTGCCCCAGGAAAGGCTGCTGGCAAGAACACCATCTGCGCCTCCCGAGGAAACGGCTTTGCACCAGAGGCTTCTCCTGGCCCACCCACTAGTAACTGGGAAAGAGGGAGGGTGCAGGACTGTGAAGGAGGGGACATGCTTTTACCTCAACCACAGCCATGTTGCTGTTTTCTGCATTTGCCGCCACACTCTTGAGGCTTTTCATGTCCGACATACTCTTTCGACTGTCGTCCATTTTCTGGGGGGGGGATGAAGAGGGAAGAAGAACCATGAACTGAGGAACAGCTTTCTTATTCTTAACTTGGACCTTTATCATACAGTAACGGCCCTTGGCCAATACCGCAACCCTCTAACATGGCATCTGCGTTCTCAAACAGTTCTGGCCCAACCATCATACCCATCCAACGTCTGAAGGCGAGAATCTGCTCCTACATAACCAAAGACAGCCGCCCTTTCCATCCACTGTCCTTTATTTCAGTTGCATGAAGCAACCGTCGTAGAAACATTGAGTATTACTATTACTCGCATTGCTCGTTTGGATCCCTCTCTGACTTAGCAGTGCTCCATCTTGCCAGCCTCTCCTTAGTCTCCTCAATGGTCCCTCGCACAGAGACAAACCCCTCACCTTCTTGCTGTTCTGGGTATGGATGAAGGTCAAGTCGTCCATGGTGAGGACAATCTTGTCGGGCCCCTTCATTAGCTGGGCATGCTGAAACTGCCGCCTGTGGGAATCAACGACACGAGCAGAGCAGAAATAAAAAATGGTCGTTTGTAAAGATAAAGCACGCAGCACGGGGAGGTCCCGAAATCCGAAATGTCAGCTGTCCAGCAGACCTAGTCACCAGGGGTGTTTGCGTAACTCACCTGAGATGAAAAGCAAGGGCAGCTCCACCCACCATCAAGCAGATAGCCAGGAGGAATATGAGAAGGATAAAACCAGCATTCACCCCTGAAGGAGAAGGAGAAGAGTGTCACCACTGGCGACCACTTCCAGGAACCAGGCTTGAGAGGCTATTTCCAGCTCCATCAACATCTCCTCCATAAGGGGAGTTCCATGCAAAATATCTCCACCCACCCATTGTAGCATTACAAATCCTGACAGAGATGCCTTTTGCCTTCTCCCCAGACTTTCCTTGTCTTCTCTTCCCTGCATGACTTTACCATAAGACACCCAAGCCTATAAAATCAACAGCTCCTTTCCCCCCTTCCTAAAGCGCCATTGTGGGCGCTGTGATCTCACCCCCCAAAAAAGCACGTCCTTAGGGACTGCGATCTCACACGGGTCATGTGATTCACGCAGGAGTGTGGCGCCGAAAGACGTGCGTCCCAGTTGGAGGGTCTGCGAGTGGAGTATATGAGGTGGGCTGGCTAGCTGGCAGGACACATAGCTAGCGTATATGAGGTTGGTTGATCGATCAACTGGATGGTATATTTGAAGTTGGTGGGATGGCTGGCTAGGATAGAACAGGGCTTTCAGTACGGAGCTGACTTTCTCTCAAAATAAGGCAGGCACCTACAATCTTAGGCTTTCAACTCTTTTCACTTGGGCGTTCACACCTTAGTATTAGTATTGCTAATTTCCCTTCATGACCAGAACTGGAATCATGTGAAATTTGTTTCGCACTGTTTTTAACGGTACACTAATAGGTGGTATTCAACAAAAAATTATTTAGAACAGTCCCACAGAAATTAACTTTGTGTGCAATTTCCCCTATATACACATTTTTGCAAAGCGATTTCCCATAATATAATGAAATTTTGTATGTTATTTTCAGTAACATATGCACATTTTACCCTAGTATATGCATTTTTGTACTCATTACTGGTCTGGAGAAATGCACTGCAAAATTCAGGGAAGAGCAAATTTCAGAAAGGATGGCCGAGTCTCAGTTCTCGTATTGTTTGGGAAAGTGCGAATTAGGGAGGTTGGCCTTTAAATGCGAACCAAGTTCCTCTCCCTCTCCATCCTTGCACACCCAGGCAGCTCACTTCAGCACTCACCCCCACTGCAGATTGTGACCGAGTCAAACCAGCAGATGGAGTCCGTGTCCGGACTGGAACTATGAGGCCAATGGATCGTGTGCCCAGCGTAGCGCAGAGTTCGAGCACCGACGTTCACACTGTAGGTGGGCCAGAGGCGGTTGCCCTTCCCATTTGTGTCCAGTATGATATAGGGGAGCACGGCATCTCCGTATTCATCAGCTGACACTGGCTGGCTGAAGCCTTCCAGCTCAAAGTCTTTGGCATGCTCTGCAATGGTGGAGCCCATCACCCACTTGCCGGACTTCCGAGTATTCTCCACTGCCTTGGCCAGGAAGTAGATGGAGTTAAAGATAGTACCAAACAGGGGGTGTGCCTTTAAAGAGAAGCAAACAAGAGTTAGGACCAGGTTCTTAAATTCTGCAACCTAAATAAATGATGCTACAATGATACATTTTCTTGATTCCCCTCATTTGTTTTGCTCGCCTTACAAGAGTGAAGGCACTACTGTGCCCTGTGCTGTCCTACTTTGTTCATTGCTCTGCAATACTGCCACATTATTGCTGTCCAGAAGGGCTATAGCGCAACGAAAGCAGAACAACAACAAAAAGCAGAACATTAGGGGTACCAAAAGTTGTGGGATTTCAGCAGGAAGTTACAGGATATGAGCTGATAAGAAAAGGAGTTGTATGAATGACCACCCCAAAACATTTGCAGGTGCAAACAGTTCTGAAAGTGGGATCATGTAGGGCTGCTCCAGTAGCTTCATGACCACAAATCAGCATGAACATGCAACAGAATGATGTCTGGAAGGACCAAAATAGTTTTGTGGGCGCTGAATTCTGTGCTGCATTATTGTTATTACTTACAGTGGTACCTCAGGTTAAGTACTTAATTCGTTCCGGAGGTCCGTTCTTAACCTGAAACTGTTCTTAACCTGAAGCACCACTTTAGCTAATGGGGCCTCCTGCTGCCGCCGCACCGCCGGAGCACGATTTCTGTTCTCATCCTGAAGCAAAGTTCTTAACCCGAAGGTACTATTTCTGGGTTAGCGGAGTCTGTAACCTGAAGCATATGTAACCTGAAGCGTATGTAACCCAAGGTACCACTGTACTTACTTAAAAGGTAAAGGGACCCCTGACCATTAGGTCCAGTCGTGACTGACTCTGGGGTTGCACGCTCATCTCGCGCTATAGGCCGAAGGAGCTGGCGTTTGTCCGCAGACAGCTTCTGGGTCATGTGGCCAGCATGACTAAGCCGCTTCTGGTGAACCAGAGCAGCACACGGAAACTCCGTTTACCTTCCTGCTGGAGTGGTCCCTATTTATCTACTTGCACTTTGATGTGCTTTCGAACTGCTAGGTTGGCAGGAGCAGGGACCGAGCAACGGGAGCTCACCCCGTCGCGGGGATTCGAACCACCGACCTTCGGCAAGATCAGCAAGTCCTAGGCTCTGTGGTTTAACCCACAGCGCCACCCGCTTACTTACTTACTTACTTAAAATTATAGACTGCCCTCTCATGTCAAATATCAGGGCAACGTGCAACCAGATTTACAAAGGGGGTAAAATACTCTTTAAAACAATGCAGAATCATCGTAAAAATGTCTGGCTCATCTTAAAGGTTTAAACTGCAAAATAGGGTGGTTCGTAAAAAACTTTTTTTAAAAAAATGCCTGCTCCAAAGGTCTTATCTTAGTACACTAGGAATTATATAGCTATATCTGAATTTTCATGCATATCAGTTAATATCTTGAACCTCCTTCATGAAAATAGCTGTTTACTTGCCCATTTTCCTATGTCGTGAAGGCTGAAATTTCAGTTCAGTGGAGCAGGGTCAAGATATTAACTGATATGCTTGAAAGTTCAGATATAGCTATATAATCCCTAGTGAGTTAAAAAGAAGACCTTTGGAGAAGGCATTTTTTTAAAAAAAGGTTTTTTATGAACAGCCCTGCTGCAGAGTATGCACACAAAAAAGTATCCAAGAGCCATCAGAAGGTCAGAAGTGAGGATGCATGCCAAACTGCTGCTGGAAGAGTATTCCGCAGCAGTGCTAAAATGCCCTTCATTCAGGCAGATCTAAAAATGAATGCAGTTGTGAGCACACAGCGCTCTGGACGGCATAGGGAACCTCCTAAATCTGAGCCTCTCCTGCACCTCAAACAGCAATCATCATCATCATCATCATCATTTATTATTTATACCCCGCCCATCTGGCTGGGTTTCCCCAGCCACTCTGGGCGGCTTTCAACCGAATATTAAAATACAACAATCTATTAAACATTAAAAGCTTCCCTAAACAGGGCTGCCTTCAGATGTCTTCTAAAAGTCTGGTAGTTGTTTTTCTCTTTGACATCTGGTGGGAGGGCGTTCCACAGGGTGGGTGCCACTACCGAGAAGGCCCTCTGCCTGGTTCCCTGTAACTTGGCTTCTCACAGGGAGGGAACCGTCAGAAGGCCCTCGGCACTGGACCTCAGTGTCCGGGCAGAACAATGAGGGTCAGTGGCGTAGCGTGGGGGGTGCAGGGGGGCCGGCCGCACCGGGCGCAACATCTGGGGGGGCGCTCGCACTCACAGCTCTCTGCCCCCTGCTAAAATCCATGGGTTAGGGGGCGCAAATTACTTGCCTTGCCCTGGGTGCTGACAACCCACGCTACGCCACTGATGACGGTGGAGACGCTCCTTCAGGTCTACTGGACCGAGGCCCTGCTGGGGCCATCCCTTGTACCTGCCCACCACCACCCACTGCCTCTTTCCTCAGATGCACCTTGTCAGCATCCAGGTGACCAGGGATTTCCCTCTTCTCCTGAGCCTCCCTGAAAGTCTGCCGGAAGGACTGCTCCGGGGAGTCGATGGTGATGGTGAGCACCGCGTCGTAGGCCATGCGGAGTTTGAGGCTGTCATCCAGCACAGGGTAGGACTCCTTCTGGTAGGGCATGCTGTAAGTCAGGGCGTCGTAGGGGATGAAAACGTAGGTCCCATCTGTCATACGCAGGTCCTCGGCCTTCTCCAGCAGGAGGCGCTGTTCCTCCCCACCCAGCAGGGCAGAGTGCATGCACATGACGATCACTGGATAGGAAAGGAATGAGGAGGAAGAAATGGGCAGGGTAGACAGTCGGAAGAAGAAGAAGAGGAGTTTGGATTTGATATCCCGCCTTTCACTCCCCTTCAGGAGTCTCAAAGCGGCTAACATTCTCCTTTCCCTTCCTCCCCCACAACAAACACTCTGTGAGGTGAGTGGGGCTGAGAGACTTCAAAGAAGTGTGACTGGCCCAAGGTCACCCAGCAGCTGCATGTGGAGGAGTGGAGACTCGAACCCAGTTCCCCAGATTACGAGACTACCGCTCTTAACCAGGGTTAGGCCAGGCAAGGGTCAGCCAACCTTTTCAGCAGGGGGCCGGTCCACTGTCCCTCAGACCTTGTGGGGGGCCAGACTATGTTTGGGGGGGGTGAACAAATTCCTATGCCCCACAAATAACCCAGAGATGCATTTTAAATAAAAGCACACATGTAAAAACACGCTGATTCCCGGACCGTCTGCGGGCCAGATTTAGAATGCGATTGGGCCGGATCCGGCCCCCGGGTCTTAGTTTGCCTACCTATGGGTTAGGGATTAGGAGGAAAATCAGTGTAAGGTCCAGAGCTCACCAAGGGACCGCAGTGAGATGAAGAGCTCTGTGTATGTGCAGACTGACCTTCTGCAAAATGGACTGCCTCTACTAATATGAGCCAGCCCAGACCCTGCATTTATCCCCTCTCCATGCGCCCTCTCCAAAGGAGATGCAGAGGGCGGCAACATGAGAACAGGTCCTTTCTGTGGTGGCTCCCCACTTATGGAATGCCCTCCCCAGGAAGGGAAGCCTGGCACCATCACTGGCTATTCTTAGGCACCAGGCAGGAATGTTTCCCTTCTGTCAGTTTGGGGGCCCTTTACGCTGGAAAGTTTTAGATATTGCGACCTCCCTTAGGATGTCGGTAGGATGTGTTAGACTGTCTTTGATGTATATGAATGCGTTTAGCTTTTATTTTGCTATAGCTTTGGAGCAGTTTTTATTTTTGCTTTGGGTTCCTTTTTGCCAAAAAAAGTGACCATTTTAAGTACAATTATAATAATATTAAGGGATGCGGGTGGTGCTGTGGGTTAAACCACAGAGCCTAGGACTTGCCGATCAGAAGGTCGGTGGTTCGAATCCCCGTGACGGGGTGAGCTCCCGTTGCTCGGTCCCTGCTCCTGCCAACCTAGCAGTTCGAAAACATGTCAAAGTCCAAGTAGATGAATCGGTACCGCTCCGGCGGGAAGGTAAACGGTGTTTCTGTGCGCTGCTCTGGTTCGCCAGAAGCGGCTTTTTCATGCTGGCCACATGACCCAAAAGCTCTACGCTGGCTCCCTCAGCCAATAAAGCAAGATGGGTGCCACAACCCCAGAGTTGGCCACCACTTGACCTAATGGTCAGGGGTCCCTTTACTTTTACTTTTATAATAATATTAATATGCTAAAGCCATGTCTATAACATACATTTAATGCACGTTGCTTTCCCAAAGATCCTGGGAGATATACTGTGAATTTTTAAACTTTTTTATGTTTAAAACTATTGTAAGTTTTTCTTGATTTTATCTTTTGGTAAAGCGCTTTGAGGTGTGTGTGTTTCTAAACAACCAAGTAGTGTATAAAATTTATGAAATAAGTATCTTACACCTCACATACCTACTAGTTCCAGGACTCTTCATAGCAGTGATATCTGACCACCATCCCTGCACAGCAACAGCAACAGCAGCCTTTGACTTCCAGATGTTTTGGGCTACAAACCATGACCCGCCCCAGCCAGTACAGATGTTGTCCAAAACATCGGGATGACACAAGGTTGGGGAAGGTTGCTTTGGAGCAGTGCTTTGGGACTACAGTTCCCATCATTGCTAGCTAGCAGGACCAGTGGTCAGGGATGATGGGAACTGTAGTCCCAAAAACAGCCGGAGACCCAAGTTTGGGGAAGGTGGCTTTAGAACCACAAGCAGTCTTACCATTCCTTCTCAGGCAGCTGATTTTTTAAGGGGGCAGGTACCATTAGAGAGGGTCAGCATATCGGATCAGTTTGGATAAAGGGAGGTTTAGACATTTTTAAAAATAATAACGTAGTTTATGTTTACTAGGTGTGCAATTTGGTTTTGACTACAATGCACAGGAGGGGAGGTTGACACTTTCCCTCCCCAGCCATGATATTGATGGAAATAATGTGCTTATCACCACACTACTTAATTGGTGCTACTTAACTGTACAACTAATGGCAGAGGGGCCGTATGGTAATTTTAGACTCCAGACATAATGGTCTTATGGAACACCCTTCTTTAGGTGGTCCATTCCTGTCCATTCCTCCGAAGTGGGGCCATGGACATCTGCCCTAAAATCCTGCCCTGGCTAAGGGAAAGTTTCCTTTTCAAAGTTTATTTTCAATGGGGTTGCTGCTGGGGGATAGGAATGGGGAGAAATTTGATTCAGTTCACATAGGGTTGCCATATTTCAAACAGTGAAAATCTGGTCAGGAAAAAACGTTGTTGAGTTTTTGGGGGGTAAAGTTGTTGAGTGGGGTTGGGGGGGGCAAAGCAGTATTCCATATATAGAGAGATTCCGAATGTATGGCAAGCCTAAAGGTAAAGGTAAAGGGACCCTGACCGTTAGGTCCAGTCATGACCGACTCTGGGGTTGCGGTGCTCATCTTGCTTTACTGGCCAAGGGAGCCGGGTCATGTGGCCAGCATGACTAAGCCACTTCTGGTGAATCAGAGCAGCGCACGGAAACACCGTTTACCTTCCCGCCGGAGTGGTACCTATTTATCTACTTGCACTTTGACGGGCTTTCAAACTGCTAAGTTGGCAGGATCAGGAACCGAGCAACCGGAGCTCACCTTGTTGCGGGGATCTGAACTGCCAACCTTCTGATCAGCAAGCCCTAGGCTCTGTGGTTTAGACCACAGCACCACCCACATCCCATGGCAACCCTAGTTCACATTTAAAGTCAAATTTACACAATTCGCGCTTTGCGAAACAATGCGCAACAAAGAGACATCCTTCAAAATTTGCATTTCTCCAAAGTCCATTCTCCAGTCAATAAATGTGTACAACAGTGCATTGCATTAGGGTCAACTGTGCATATATCAGTGAAGATAGTGTACAAGAGCATTGTATTAGGGGGAAAGTCTTGCAAAATGTGTATATTGTTACAGGCGCGCCAGTTTCTGCCCAATATGAGGGGCGGGCGCATGCGTGCAACATCACATGTTGGGAGGGTGCCCGACGCGACTCGTCACATACTCTGAAAGGCCCAGCAGAGCCAGCCATGACTGCAGCTAGGCCCAGTGTAGCCTAGTTGCAGCTACGGGAGGGCCTGATGGAGCCCATTGTGACTGTGGCTCCTCTTGCACGCTCTCACACACACCTCTGAATCCTCCTATTGCACCTCTTCCCCAGATACGCCTTCTTCCAAAGTAAGCTTCCAGTGAGTGGAGAAATCAATTAGCAGCAGCTCCTCAGCTCCAGCCAGCTCACCTTTCTCTGACATGTTGCCTTCCCCCTTGCCTTCAGCTGCCCACCCACATTCTGGATCTCTTCAGCTGCCCCTTCCATCTGGGTGCCTTGCAGCTGGGCTCCTGGGTCACTTTCAACCCCCTGTGGCATCTCATTTGGCAGGGCCCTCACCTCGCATGGAGTCACACTTTCCTGTCCAGGGAACCTTCTCACCCAAGCTACTCTTATTCTATCAAACTGCTCACTTTGTCACTGCTCTATTCTCTCAAGCCACTCGAGGGCTGTTGCTATTCCTCCATCCATCTCTACTCAGGCACGCCTCGCTCACAGGCCCTCCTCCAGGAAACAGGAATCCCACATCTGACACCACTGTTGCGCGCCACCCCAATCTCTCAGTGGTGTGAGGTTCCAGTCGCTTACCCATGGTTCATGTTTCCTTGTGGAGCGAAGCATAGCAGAAACTGTGGTGTCTTTATGATATGTGATTTATTTATACACATATACCCTGAGCCCACCCTGGAGGGGTTCATAGCATTGACACCCCAAAATAGCCTTGCTTCTCCCACAGCCGCTGCCTTGGATTCAAACAGAAATCAAGCATTGCTCAGACTCTCTCTCTCCAGCTTGCTGCTTTGCTTCTAAGCTCACACCACTCCCAGCTCCCTGCCTTTGTCCTTCTAACTAGCCATGAGTTAGGGGAAGGGGCCCAACCCTTTTGCTGTCTTGATCATATCGCCTTCCTTTGCTTACTTAATGGACCATCACTCAGGCTATCATTTCCACAGGATGCCGGCCTAGCTTATATTTTAACACACGCGGGATTCAGGGGTTAAAAGAGTCTCAGCATACAGCCGACACACACGCACCCGGCAAATTCAGATGTTGGGTACGTCACCATTATCCAGTGTGGACCAGTTCATGGAGGGCAATCGTAGGGTGTTACAAACTATATCTGGAAAGTTCCTGAGGGTCATTAGAAGTCTCTGCTAGACAGAGATAAGGAAGTACTGTAGGTGTTGTGCCATCTTCCCCTTCAAAAATGTTCTGTATGTGTTTTCAACCTAAATGTCCTGGTTCACCTGCTTTTATACAGAGACAGAAAGCACTAAAGTCACATTCTTACTTCATCTTGATAAGCAATATTTTCTTAACCTCCATTGTGCATCTGGGTTGAACCACAATTTATCATGACGCAACAGCTTGGAAGCTTTTCTTGGCAAATGCTTTTGTGTTGTGATCCTGCATATCTCTTGTACCATCAGGCTACTTCTTAAAAGTATGGGTCAGGCTGTCATACGTACGTGATTGCACCTTATAGAACAGTTGCTGCTCATTTAAAGTGACTACGTGAACTGACCTTATCCACACTGACTAAGAACCTCAGCAGAACCTAGAAGTTTTCTAACAATTATCCCCCAAATATCAGACCCTTTGAGAGTCGTGCAAGCACATGTGGCCCCAACCCAGCCATACCTCGTACATCATAGGCCCTCTGTACCCGGCGGAGGGCATCCCGTGCCCCATTCGGTTCGTCCTCCATGGTGGTCACGACAGTGACAGGGAGGCCAAAGTTGCGCAACGACTCAGCCAGACCTTGCCCTACTTCCACCCAGAGGTCCTGACCGGAGCTGATCACCGCAACGTGGGCCCAGCGGAAGTACTTGAGCACGGTGTAGAGGACGGCGGAGGCCTGGGGCAGTGGCCGGGAAAAGGTGCCGAAACGTTCCACCTCGGCATCGTCAGTCAGGCAAGACCAGGAGAAGACGGGCTTGTTCCAAGCTCTGCCCAGCAGCCCAGCTGCCTCGCAGGTGGCTGGGTTGACCGGGCCCACGAAGCCAGAGGCATAGCGCTCCGAGTTGACAAAGCTAACCATGGCCTGAGACGACTTGCAGTCTTCGTTGAGGAGGACATAGTCAAACCAGTAGCCCTGGTTCAGAGTAGGGTCCTTGTTGATGCGGGCAACGGCCAGCTTGGCCGCTGCGTCAGGGTAGGCCCTGGCGTAGATGGAGTCGCAGGTCCAAGGGCCCATCACACCCACCTTGAAGGTTGACGGCAGGACACGGCAGGGCAAAGAGAGGAACAAGAGCCAGAAGAGGAGGGTTTGCCGGCGGGGGCCCTTGTAGCAGGCCCACCTGGGGTGGTTGGAAAGGCGGAGCAGGAATCTGTGGAAGCCAAGCCAGGCTAGGATCATGGTGTCGCAGAGCCCGGGAATGGCGCAACGGTGGGGGAAGGGGGAAGGGAGGGGAAGAAGAGGGAGAAGGCACAGCTCACAAATCCTTTAGTTCCTCAGGGGCCAGGGCCAGAAGTCTTTTGTCGGAGTGGGTCCATTTGCCGCCATCAACTTGGTTAAGATTCACCGCACACAGTCAAGAGAAATCACCCTGGAATAGAGGGAAAAAAAATCACACTATGCTGGGAAAAGGATGCTTGAGGCCCTGCGCATAGCTGTGGGGATCAGTGGGCATTGCCACAAACAACCCCGTTCATGTCCTGTGTTTGTTTTTAATCTCATTTCTTTAAAAAAGGGGGGGGGTTTAAGACTGGGTAGCGTTACGCAGCCCGCAGAAAGTTGGGTAAACAGCATGCGGACAAACACCTCTCCACTTTGGGCAGCCATCTTGTTAGCGAAGGCCAGCTTGTTGCCCGTAGCAACTACCTCACCATCTTCACAGGTGTAAAATGAACAAAAAGCACCACTCCAGGTTAGCTACTGCTGAGCCATATTTGTTGCCCAGCTTTTAGGGCTTGTGGTGCTTACAAATATAATTTGCTTCGCATTTCTTTTGGGCAAGGCAAACAATCCCATAGTGTAACTGGGGCGGTTGGGGGCAGATATCACCACACTTCCCACAGAGAGAGAGAGGTCATGACAGGAGAGGCAGCCAGCTGCTTTGGCCAAGTCCACCCTATTCTACCAGCCTTGGGCGGTATTATCCAAATTACTGTTCTGCTCATGCTCCAGCACCTCAACGAAGCTGCCCCATCCCTCAAATCCTAATCTTGCAGCTGAACTAAAACAGGATTAGCCTTTTGGCCCCAGCTGCCTCTTCGTATTAGGTGTGAATCGGTGCGATGGCGCTCACGTGCCCACAAGTGCTCAGCAGGTCACCTCTACCAACTCCTTTTACCCTTTACTATGAATAATGTTGCAAGGTGTGTTTGTGTGTGTGGAGTTATAGAGGGGGAAAGAGCTATCAGGTCTTAATTTTACACCCTTTGGAGAAAAACTGGAAATGTGAGGGAAAGCTGGAAAACCACAAGCATGGGTTGTGTTTTCTTTTAACTCAATGATGGCATGTAAGGTCTGTTTCAATGTGTTATTTGAAACCAACAGGCATAATGATATTTGTTACTGATGGTCAAGAACATAGATCTGCTTTACTGAAAAAAAATATTGTCTTTGCCACACCTTTAACACTTATTGGAATTTTTACACTGGCTCATTCTTGCATTTTCCCAAACATAATAATTTTCTGGGTGAATAGCATTCCCCCACCCCAATCTATGTACTAGATTTACGCTCACTGTGGCCCATGCTATTTTTTAATTTATTTATAGTATGCAATGGCTTCTATGTGGCTGGTTAGAAACCAGCTTTCTCCAGCTGATAAGTGTTGTGTAGCAACATTAGCAAGTTCCAAAATCCCAAATACCAGAATTTGAGGTGGGGCAAGGACTTAATTATAAGACATGCTGGACATTTTACAGAGCTCCGATGCCTATATATATATATATTTTTAAATTAAAGATTGCATAGATTAAAACGGAATTAATCTTTCAAAATGTGAGTTTGCAAAAATATTTGGTGGGAGGGGCACATATTTAAAACATCCACAAAAATATGCTTCTATGCTATTCTCATTATCCCACTGGGAAGAGCTTTTGCATTATGCAACACAAGACAAGTCTACCTATTTTCATCTGACAAAGGTCAAGCGACTTGCCTTTCCACACCTGTGGATCTATTAAAAACTGAGTGCAAAGCTGGTGACCTACATTTACGATTCGGTGGAACGTTGTGAAATTCAGCAAGGCACAGCTCCTAATGAAGAAACCACATGAATGTTTCTCTGGCTGAATCCCACTGAATGAAGATGCCCGTATTTGCTTTTGACACAGATGAGTTTTCCACGCAAGACTAGAGTGGGTCCCAATCAGGCCTATTCTGGTCTCAAATCCGGGTCCTGAAATAGGCTGTGAAAATTACACCTTATTGTCTAGACGCTGCCTGCTTCTTCTGCCCCCTATCTCCCTCTACTCCATAGGTTGGATGGACAGCAACGACCATAATCCCTGACCACTAGTCATGCTAGCTGAGACAGAGGGGAGTCATCTGGAGGGTCATAGCCTAACCATGCCTGCTCTGGTCTCTCTTTCACACACACCATTTCAGAGGGTAAATCTTTCCCACCCCCTGCAACACAACGACAAACATCACCTGTACATCTGCATCTTTGATGCATCTTTTATAGATACAAGGGTTAACTACACTGTTTCATGGAGGGTAAGGCTATCGGTGGCTACTAGCAATGACCACTGTGATGTATCTTACCTGCCTACAGAGTGTCTCACCAGAGTGGTGCATGCTCTGGTTATCTCCCGCTTGGACTACTGCAATGCACTCTACGTGGGGCTACCTTTGAAGGTGACCCGGAAACTACAACTAATCCAGAATGGTGACTGGGAGCGGCCGCCGAGACCACATAACACTGATCCTGAAAGACCTACACTGGCTCCCAGGACGTTTCCGAGCACAATTCAAAGTGTTGGTGTTGACCTTGAAAGCTCTAAATGGCCTCAGTCCGGTATACCCGAAGGAGCATCTCTAGCCCCATCGTTCTGCCTGGACACTGAGGTTCAGCTCCAAGCAGTGGCATAGCGTGGGTTGTCAGCACCCGGGGCAAGGCAAGTAATTTGACCCCCTAACTCGTGGATTTACGCCCCCTAACCCTAACCCCCAGATGTTGTGCCCGGTGTGGCCGGCCCCCCTGCACCCCCCACGCTACGCCACTGGCTCCGAGGGCCTCCTGGTGGTTCCCTCACTGCAAGAAGCAAAGTTACAGGGAACCAGGCAGAGGGCCTTCTCAGTGGTGGCTCCTGCTCTGTGGAACGCCCTCCCACCAGATGTCAAAGAGATAAAAAAACTACCAGACTTTTTGAAGACATCTGAAGGCAGCCCTGTTTAGGGAAGCTTTTAATGTTTAAAAGGCTATTGTATTTTAATATTCTGTTGGAAGTGGCCCAGAGTGGCTGGGGAAACCCAGCCAGATGGGTGCTGTATAAATAAATAAATAAATAATAATAATAATGCCTCCATCCCTGATGAAAAATAGCAGCCCCTACCCATAAAGAGAGAGAGTTTCCAGACAGCCTTGAGCTCTGGCAACTCTTGCTTTAGAAAACAAATACGGAGAACACGAATGCTCATCATCCCTAGATGGATGCGAAGGGGACCACGCAGCTCCAGAGAGCCCCACAACTTCATGGGGCCTATAGGACAAAACTAACCAACCCCCTTTTTTGCCCTCCACAGGAAATGCACCTCATTCAATTTCCTTTGGGGTTTACTCATCGGATGAGAAGGGGGTGCAGGCCTGACTGATCCTATTTGGCTCAGGGGAAGAATGCGTCACCGCCAGCACCACACAAACACAACCTTGGGTCATGCTGGCCGATGAACCCGCAATCATAGATATGAATATATGTATTAGTTTTGTACCAGTTATTTTTATTGTTTCTGTAGCATGTGCTTTGGCTAGCTTTGTTTTGGGATCATTCATGCAATTTGCTGTGCAGTAACTTTTGCACAACATAATTATTTTATTTTATCTATTACTCACTCACAACCCAGAATTATGCATGGCTTTCTGAGACAGGCATGCCCAAGGACCAATCAGGAAGCAGGTGCTTTAAGGCCCGGCCTCCGTGTTCTGAGGAGATTTCCAACCCCCCAAAAATATATTTTATTAATTTTCCACAAATTTTGCGCATATAATTTCAATGCATAATAAACATTTATTTTGTTTTTTTAATTAAACAAAAACAAAAACTGAGGAGATAATTTTGACAAGGAGACCTGTTTTAATTCCTTCGCGCTCTCAAAGAAGCGTTGTCCACAAGCTGCCTGACTAAAGCTGCTAACAAGGGCTTTGCTGGACCTTCAACAGCAAAGAGAAAATCAATTTTTACACAGCTTTGAAGCAGGGATAGTGTAAAAAACAACAACCCCAAAACTGGCATGCCACACTCTCTCCTGTTTCATAAAAGTCCCCCCTCTGATTCTCCTGGCACATTACACCTGTCGTTTTGTACAAAGCGGTGTCCTGAAAAAGATTAGGAGAAATAAGTCTTCTTATAGTAGAAACCTGAAACTATTTAAATCGCCTCTTATAAGTCAGGCCCTTTGTCTGTGGAGAAGAGGATTCTTCCTCTCCTTTACGAGGGAGAATTGCATTTGTGTTGACAGGAAAATGGTGGCCAGAGGAACAGGGACAACGTCAAACACAGCTTCAAAACACAAACCGCAATGGATAAATTAGTCATATTTAAACCAACTGGGGCTGGGGAGATTTTGAGTGACTAGAAAAATTCTAAACAAAATAAAAAAAATCCTTCCAGTAGCACCTTAAAGACCAACTTAGTTCTAGGTATGAGCTTTCGTGTGAATGCACACTTCTTCAGATACATGCACACGAAAGCTCATACCTAGAACTAACTTAGTTGGTCTTTAAGGTGCTACTGGAAGGAATTTTTTTATTTTGTTTTGACTATGACAGACCAACACGGCTACCTATCTGTAACTAGAAAAATTCTAGTCAGGGCCGGCCTGCTCATGAGGCAGCCTGAAGCGGCTGCCTCAGGCGGCAGAATCACATGGGGCGGCACCCCTGCTCCCGCTCCAAGGGCCATGGCGGCAGCTTCTCCTGGCAAGATCTCTTAAGATTCCTGAGAGATCTTGCCAGAAGCCGCAGCAGGAGAAGTAGGGGCACAGCACCACAGATGGGGGTCCTGCTTCCGGGGGTCAGTCCTGTCCCCCTCACTGGCCATGATGGCTTTGCTGCCAGCAGTCGTTGGTCAGGGGGCATAGACAGTGTCGACCTCTGATAAGCCCGAGTGCCCCAGTTAACTGGCTAGCAAGTTTTAAAATATATAGGGGTGTGTTGTTATTTTTAACATAAGCACTTGTAAAAGCTGCAACTGCCATCTTAGAGGAGGATGGAGGCCTTCCGCCTTCTCTCTCACACATGAGGAAATAGGTCCTCTAAGATGCAACACCTTAAAAAACAAAGAAAGGGCGGGTCTTGTTTCAAAACGGTTGTTTCCTCAAATGCAAATGAATTAATTGAGCCAATTAAAGTATCTTTTGATCAGCTGGCAGCCCTAAAGACATAAAAAAAAAAACCCAAATCCAAACTGCACAATAATAAATAATAATAATTTTTTATTTATACCCTGCCCTTCCCGGTTCAGAAAACCGGGTTCAGGGCGGCTAACAACAAATTTAAAGCACTTAATTGATGCAACAAAAAGCAGCATAAAATAAAGTATAAAACGTGATTAACATTTGTGCCACATCAGTGCCACATCAGCTTGAACATTGAAGTCCGTGCATCTGTAGATTATTAGGGCTACGTTTTCTAATTCCATCTGAGGCACATAGGAAAATGAGAACAGATCAGATTAGACATTATTATCCTGTGCTTACAATAAACCCCTCGGGGGTCCGCTGGTTATGCTCTACTGATGCGGCAAATTACTGGAAGTCCCTTAACTTGGCAGGTTAAAGGTGGCGGCTCTGACATGACCTATGGGGGAAAGGCATGTTTCATGCACAAGCCAGTCCACACATGAATCTCTTGGAAAGCGATGCCAAATGACGGTTTGCTTGTATGACTCAGCCACCGCACCTGAAATCACCACAGATATATCACCCGGTGTCAACTCAGACCATAACACTTGCCCCGGGAGACAGATCACACATTTGACTGAGAGGCGTCGAGTGGATGAACAAATGAAGGGGGAAATTTCATTACTAGATTATTCAATTGCAGTCTGTGGCTTTATTAGGATCTATTTTTCAGGCCTTGAATCACAGTCGGCTTGCTTAAGCAACGGGGTGTTTTGTAACTGGTTGGCAGAAACGAAGTTGGTAACTAAGGGTCTGCCTTTGCTATACTTAAGATATATACATTGCTTAAGGTCTTGCGCCTGGAAACAGACAACAGGAAACACCTTAAACCACAAAGAAACAGACTAAGAATATTGTGAGTGGACAGGATTGGAAAATTCCCCACACGTGCTCTATCCCTAAATTTATGAAGTAATGCAGTTAGTCTCTGGATTGCTATATATCTGCAATCCATATGTAAGCTCAAGTTTGCCAAAATCTTTTGACTGGCTAAAAGTAGAGTTGCCAAAAAGTTGCTGAGCTTTTTCTAGGAAATACAAACAGACATTTTGC
Source organism: Podarcis gaigeae (assembly GCF_964106915.1). Lineage (NCBI taxonomy): Eukaryota > Metazoa > Chordata > Lepidosauria > Squamata > Lacertidae > Podarcis > Podarcis gaigeae. The sequence goes on along the minus strand of NC_139689.1, from coordinate 5,293,221 downwards.
TGATTTCTGCCGGTTAAATCCCGGACACTTGACAACCCTACTAAAAGCCATCGCATGTGTCCTGATGGATGGCTATAGGTATTTTATTAACCCCTGAGCGCATGATGCAATCTTTCCTTGGCCCTCCAAGGGCACGCATGTACTCTATAGACTCACTCAAGACTTCTCTGATTGGCATTTCCTATTTGGGACCTCCATCAGTGGACCCCGGGGCTAAATTTCACTCTCCAAAAATGGTGTCTTCGGGAGGGAAAGGAGAATACTGTGACTTGGGGGGTGGACATGGGGCAGTTCACAATACCTAATGTTAACCAAGGAATGACAAGAGACAACAGATTAAAAATTTAGGGAAGCTTTTAATGTTTGATGCATTACGGTATTTTAATATTTTGTTGGAAGCCGCCCAAAGTGGCTGGGGAAGCCCAGCCAGATGGGCGGGTATAAATAAAAAAATATTATATTATTATTATTATTATTATTATTATTATTATTATACAGCAAAGGAGACCTAAGGAGGCTAGTACACTGGTCTTCAACTGGTGGGTGGCGGTCTGATCTGAGGTGGGTGGCAACAGCAGTACTACCACATACAAATATATGGTGAAAAGTGAAGAAATAGGTCCCCAAAGGCAATTGTGGGTCCAATGACTGAAAATGCTGAAGACTTCTGGGCTAGTGGGAAGCAGACTTGGGCAACTGAATGAGAATCACTCCATGCATGCAAGCCCCACATGCCTTCTCCATGGGGAAATGACCAAAGCTCTGGAGAAAAGCTTGCGTGAAGTTGCACCAAACAGGAGGTAGGAGAGAGGGAAATGGCCGGCAGATCTTTCCACCACCGGCTGCCCTGTAACTCCTCCAAGAGGTTGTGCACTCAGGTACACAACACACGTGGAGGAAATTAAGTAGGGTGGACATACAGTAAGTGGCTTAGCCATAAATTGCCCCAAGACATTGTGAAGTGTCTTTGCCTAGAGAGGGAGATCTTCTGAGCCCCCACTGGAGATGGGACTGTTTTCACATAATCTTTTTGTTATGGGCCTTAATATTCAAAATGCATTAGTAGCATAGTGTTTATAGTCAAAAGCTATATCACAAGATGAGAAATCAACTTTCCTACTTTCTCCAAGACCCTTTGTAGATGAGAAATATCTCCCTCTCAAACACACACACACACACACATACACAGACAGCAGCTATTGTGATAATACCTGTTTGTTGCACCAATGTTGTGGGTAGCTATGGGATGGTACCTATGACATCATAGCAACAAGAACAAGAAGTTCCACTTCTCCTAAGCACACTATCCAGAAGAATCTAAGAGATCATGCCCTTTTACTTAATCTTCAAAAGGCAGAATGGAGGGATGCCCTCAGCACTACACAACACTCTCCCCCCCCCCCCAATTTCTATCAAGAATGAACAACTAGCTACACACATATGCAATTTTTTTTGGGGGGGTGATGTCTATCATATGTAGTGTACAGATATTTATCAGATAGTATAGTGCTACTTGGCTTTCCCAATTATGTTGTTGTTGTTGTTGTTGTTGTTGTTGTTGTTGTTAACCCGCCCTTCCCCTAAGGTCCCAGGGTAGGATATATTTAAAACACAGTATTAAAAACATGTTTAGAATCTACTTTTTAAATAGACGTTATCTGAAAGGGCCAAAGAGGGGTCAAATCCAAATCTAGCCATGATTGTTTTCTAATGCAATTCTCTGGCACATGCCAGGATATTAACCATCCTGGACCCTGTGATCAGGAGATGATGCTTTGTTTGTGGTGCCACCACTGGGGGTTGCCCTGACAGCACTGGCACACGACAGAGCCTTCTTGGTGGGGGTTCCCTGCTTGCAGAATGCCCTTCCTCGTGAGGTGTGCCCACCTCCCTCATTATTGACTTTCAGGAGAAATCTAAAAACACCCGTTTACTCATGCATTTGACGCCTGAAATATTCTGTTCCTGGCAATGCTGAAATCAGTGGCTGAGAGGATTTGATTGTGGTCAGAATGTTTTTAATGAATTTGTTTTTCTGATGATGTGTTTGCCTCCATGGGCTGCTTTGGGTAGAAGGGTGAGATATTAATTGAATGAATGAATGAATGAATGAATGAATGAATGAATGATGTGGCAGAGTCCCTTTTGAACTCCACACATGTATTCACCATTTTGAGAGATAGGCATTGATAGCCATCAACGCTCTTCCAGCATATTATCAGCTACACCAACTGGACATGAGTAGGACCAGAAATACCTCCCCCCCGACACACACACACACACACAAACACACACACAAACTCCGAAACATATTAACAGAGGAGGACCTCCTGAATTTGCTTCTGCTTCCCTGAGAGAGAGAGATCTCCACAACTCAGGCCATTTACGTACATGCAGAAGAGAATCAAATGCTAATAATCCCACACCTTTTTTTAAAAAAAAAAAAACACCACTCCCACTTGCAGAGCTATTATGACTATACAAGGATTTTAGCCTTGCCTGCAGTGGGGCATGCTGTTTTCCTGTATTCAGAGGGGTGTGGATTTGTAGGAGAGTCCTGACATCATCATCATCATCATCATCCATTTATTTATACCATGCCCTCCCCAGCCAGAGCAGGGTTCAGGGCGGCTAACACCAGTAAAATCACAATAAAAACATAATGGGGGGGGGGACCAATTTAAAATACGGGTTAAAATACAATTTAAAATGCAGCCTCATTTTAATAGTAGCCCATAGTTCAAAACCATAAGGGGAGGGAAACATAAGGGTCAGACTGAGTCCAAACCAAAGGCCTGCGGAAGAGCTCTGTCTTGCAGGCCATGCGGAAAGATGTCAAGTCCCGCAGGGCCCTAGTCTCTTGTGACAGAGCTTTCCACCAAGTTGGGGCCAGTACTGAAAAGGCCCTGGCCCTAGTTGAGACCAATCTCATCACCTTGTGACTTGGGACCTCCAAAGTGTTGTCATTTGTGGACCTTAAGGTCCTCCGCGGGGCATACCACATAGAGAACTCCCCACCAGCTGCCTGAAGTGGTGGAGTCTGGGAATAGCTTTGCCACTCGATCCTGATGACTGTTTTAAGTGCAGAGAATGTCCTGTGCAAAATAATTGTCATTATTATATACAATGATTTTTTTTCTGGCCTCCCTTGCAAGGAATGCACACCTACATAAGGGAGTGTGGGAGGAACAGGATAGGAAAGGACCGCAATCCTGAATAAATTGGCAGCAGTCGCATGAACGAAAGGTAAAGAGTCACAGTGCATGTCTGCTACACACAGGCAGAAGTGCAGGGAACAGCACCGTCCCACAGAAGTGCATTTAGCATCTTAGCTGCATAGCTTTCAGTGTGCGCTGAAAATGCACACCTCTTTATCCTGGTCTTTGGCGGTTTAGGTATTTTGCATTGCGGGACCACCTCTTTCGTTGCATTTATACTGCCCTATTGCATTTGGAATAGGGACACGGGTGGCGCTGTGGGTTAAACCACAGAGCCTAGGACTTGCCGATCAGAAGGTCGGCAGTTTGAATCCCTGCGACAGGGTGAGCTCCCATTGCTCGGTCCCTGCTCCTGCCAACCTAGCAGTTCGAAAGCACGTCAAAGTGCAAGTAGATAAATAGGTACCACTCTGGCGGGAAGGTAAACAGTGTTTCTGTGCCCTGCTCTGGTTCGCCAGAAGCGGCTTAGTCATGCTGGCCACATGACCTGGAAGCTGTACGCCGGCTCCCTCGGCCAATAAAGCAAGATGAGCGCCGCAACCCCAGAGTCGGTCACAACTGGACCTAATGGTCAGGGGTCCCTTTACCTTTACCTATTGCATTTGGAACTGTTTACATGTTTGTTTGTTTGTTTGTTTGTTTGTTTGTTTGTAACATAGAATCATCTAATTTTAAAGTTGGAACAGATCCCAAGGGGTATCTAGTCAAACTTCCTACAATGCAGGAATCTCAACATGCGTTCCCCTATCCAAAAATAGTGTTACAGTTGTATATTAGATTCTTGTAATCTGTCCTGGTGCCTTACGCTGAAGAACAGGTAAGAAAATCTAATCAATAAATGAAATACTGCACAAAAAGAACAACAGAAAGATGGCAGACAACAACCTTCAGACTGAAACAGACAAATCACACAAACACACACACACCCCAATTTTAAATCAAGCCTATAATATTATAATTTTATGCTCAGACAGAAACTACAAAACAAAAGGAAGGGGAACTATTTCTTTTAGTTGGTCCATCTCACATTTGGGGTTGACTTCCGCTGGATCTAGCTTAATGGTCCCTCTTCGCCAGGCACCACCTCCCTTCTAAACCACCTCTGATCCACATTCTAAGTGTGCTAGATAAATGGGGATACTTTCAGGGAGTTTTAATCCTCACCTCTGAGACCTTGTTTTACCCAGACCATTATACTGGTCATGTCCAAACAGCTCCTCCCTTCTCTGCAAGAACCTCCCCTGCCCCATTGCACTTTGCTGCGGCTTCACTGCGCAGCGTGAAATGGGTACAATTTCAGTTCCCTGTCCTCCAAACAGATAATAGCAGAGATCAAGATCTGTAGCAGAGGCATTCCTACACTCGGAGAATTAAAATGCCCATGACTTTTACAGCATTTGAGACTAGATCGTCACCACCAATATCGCAGGCACAGAAAACCCATGGAGAAATTGACTCCTGCCAATGCATAATGAAGTTTCCCATCCATCCCCTTTTCTGCACTATGCAGGGAACACAAATCTTAATAGTTGCATTTACCTTTTTGCTTATTTGACAACATGTCAAGCTGCACCCTATCCCACCCTGGGTAACTTCCTCTGATGAAGCCCCAGGCTGCCCAGAGCCAGGAGATCCCAGTGAGCAGACAGAGTCCAACTCTGGCAATGATCAGAAGACCTTTGCGTCCAGAGAGAGACCGGACCCCCGAAACATGTCTCTAAAGGTTTCCAAAGAAGGACTTTTGAGGTAGGTCCCTAACTCTTCTGGAGCAGAAGAACCATCTCTCAATTTGAGAGCAAAGACATTCAGGCTAGCTAGCAAAGGAGTGTGTGCCTAAGAGCCCAAAATAGAGCTACTCATGAGTAAAGGTTCTTGGGGAGAGAGTTCCCCACCTCACCCCCCAAAAAAGTGACAGAAAAGTGCACTGGAAAGTGTGAGGTAACAGCCACTAGCTGACAAGGACTTGTAACCTAGGTGTCGCAAACCTCAGGATGAATGTTCAGGAGGCATTGTATAACCTCTGCCCATGTTTTCTGTGTGAACATCATCAGCGTGAATGTTCAAGCATGGAAGCTCTCTCCTGTTGTTGTTGTTGTTGTTGTTTAGTCGTTTAGTCGTGTCCGACTCTTCGTGACCCCCTGGACCAGAGCACGCCAGGCCCTCCTGTCTTCCACTGCCTCCCGCAGTTTGGTCATACTCATGCTGGTAGCTTCGAGAACACTGTCCCACCATCTCGCCCTGTCGTCCCCTTCTCCTTGTGCCCTCCATCTTTCCCAACATCAGGGTCTTTTCCAGGGAGTCTTCTCTTCTCATGAGGTGGCCAAAGTATTGGAGCCTCAGCTTCAGGATCTGTCCTTCCAGTGAGCACTCAGGGCTGATTTCCTTCAGAATGGAGAGGTTGGATCTTCTTGCAATCCATGGGACTCTCCAGAGTCTTCTCCAGCACCAGAATTCAAAAGCATCCATTCTTTGGCGATCAGCCTTCTTTATGGTCCAGCTTTCACTTCCATACATCAGCTCTGTCCTAAATTCTGCTTTTCAGATTCCACTTACTCCACTTACTCAATGAATTCCTGACCCCCGTCTGTCATTGACCCAGGCACGGCGGGGTTTAACTTGCCCTCTCTGCCCAAGTTTTGACCCAGTTGGAGCAGAACACTTGTGAACTTGCTCTCTCTCACACACAAAGAGAGAGGTGTACGTATATACCAAGTTCTGAAATACAGGAGCATTTCAAGTTTAAAAGACGCAGCGTGCGACATCTGAACATGAGAGCATTCTTTCTGGGTTACAGGAATTATTTCCAAAATAAATATTTCAATCATACTTTGATAAGTTACAACACACTATTGCGCTGTGAATCTCTCGCACATGTCTTCACCTGTCAGCTATGTTGGAGAGAATGCGTTTGGGAATAAGAAGCATGCCAGAGACATTCCCTTGCCCCACTCTCTGCCCCTCCTGTGATATGTGTTGTGCCTGATCCTGAGGCCTTCTGCCAGATCTCTTCCTCCGCTTCACGATCCGAGACCAGGGAAGTTAGGCAATTGTAGACTCTGGAATTAATGGTCTTGTTGGGGGTGCATTTTGCAGGCATATCTGCCTTGGTAGCTCACTCCGTAGAGCATGAGACTCTTAATCTCAAGGTGGTGGGTTTGAGCCCCACATTGGGCCAAAGTTTCCTGCATTGTAGGGGGTTGGACTAGATAACCCTCACGGTCCCTTCCAGCTCTACAATTCCATGATTCTATGATCTGCACCGAAATCCCACTCTGGTGGTACCACAGGGAAAACAGATTCAACGGCAGGCAGGAATTCCCCCGACACACACTAAACAGGACAAGTAAAACTTTCACTGTCTCTCAAAGGTTCTGGCTGAATGAATGAATTATTTGGTATAGAAACACGTAACAGCAACAGGATCCCCTCTTGCTTCTCTCCCTACAGCAGTTGGCTTCTTCCTCTTAAAAGCTTTAGCAAAAACTCACTGCTGGTGTCGGGAATAGTGAGCGGCAGAGCTGATGTTTGGAGGGTTATCAGAGAAGGAGGTTTGCCTCTGAACACGCACTGCTGGGAAAGTGGGGAAAGGCCTGTTCCCCTCAGGTCCTGCTGGCAGCCTTCTTAGGAATCATCTCGCTGGTCACTGTGAGAAGGGGATGGTGAAGTGGATGGGCCTCTGGCCTGATCCAGTGGGGTTCTGAGCATGCTAATGGAATGCATCAAGTTTATAATCAAATTAAGGGCACTGGTAATAAAACCCTGCTTTAGCGCCAGCCAGACATGAATCAATCCTACAAGATCCAAGACAATCCCAATTATTAAGAGCACAGAGGCTGGTCAAATACAGAGAAGTCAGAAGTCAAAATGGCCAATGTGATGACTGGATGATGTATCTGGGGTGCTTTTGAGTGGAAGAAGGCATTTAACATGAAATTAGGGGGTGGACAAGTCTCTCAATTTTGTTTCTCTCTGTTTCTCGTTTTCGAGTCTTCAGTACACATCTCCACATGTTTGCAGGATTATTATTTTTAAGTCCCCACGAAAATTCAACAGTGTCTCTCCTAATACACATCTTCTTGTAAGCAATTCCTGCCCCCCCAAATATCGTGAATTCTTATAACCAATTTCCTTTAACATGGCGCATTTCTGTATGCTATTTGCAGCAACACGTGCATGATTATGAACTTTTCCTCCTAAGACACACCTCTTTTTGGTTGGGGGGAAAAAGGCATCGCAATATTCAGAGAAGTGTCAATTCCAAAGGATAGCTGTGCAGTGGTTTGCATATTGTTGCATATTTCTTCCCCAGCCCTACAAGGAACCGAAAGATGCAGAAAGACTTGATAAAAAGATGGAGGGTTGATGAAGTGGGGCATTCAAGATGGAGGAGAGATTAAGTCATGTGGCTGAGAGGGACGGAGCAAAGTGAGGGGCACAGGGATATAGAAGAGAACGATCACGGCTTTGATGAAAGGAGAAATCAGATTATTTTGATGGCTATCAGCAGTGTAACGATTGCAGGAATGGGAAGAATCACAGCAAAAGAATTATGTTAAGGGACAGAGGACTAGAAGATTTCAACAGCATGGACTGGAATGGGAGACAAGGGAAACTAGAAGGAATGACTTGAGATGTTCAAATATATAAAAGGATGTCACATAGAGGAGGGAGAAAGGTTGTTTCCTGCTGCTCCAGAGAAGCGGACACGGAGCAATGGATCCAAACTACAGGAAAGAAGATTCCACCTAAACATTAGGAAGAACTTCCTGACAGTAAGAGCTGTTTGACAGTTGAATTTGCTGCCCAGGAGTGTGGTGGAGTCTCCTTCTTTGGAGGTCTTTAAGCAGAGGCTTGACAACCATATGTCAGGAGTGCTCTGATGGGGTTTCCTGCTTGGCAGGGGGTTGGACTCCATGGCCCTTGTGGTCTCTTCCAACTCTAGGATTCTATGATCTCCAGCAGAAAACTCAACCGCCTCTCTCCTGTTGCCTCCACCTACTCTAAAAACCTGTTCCTTAACTATAAGAACTAAAGGGAGGCCACAGCTGGACAAGCACCTTTCAAATTAAGGTTTCTTTCAATACAGCTATTCCCCTTTGGAGTAAAGTGTTGGGATGCTCTTTGCCTGAATCGTCCATTTCTTTTTAATGCTGCAAAGTCAGAAAGAACGCCCTCATAAACCGACCCTGCCGCTTCCACCCATTGGCTCAAGGCAAAATGGCCGGCTGTCGAGGTCTCTCTCTTCGAAGCAAATGGCAGGAGGTACAAACAAGCGCCATCGGCTGAGGCCTGTTCCTTGGTACCCCTAATTCTTAGGAGCCCAGCCACAAAGACAGAAGGTTAAGGCTCGTTTTCTGCTGGTCTGTGCCGAAACAGAACCACCTCCAAGTCCAAATGCGGTCTCACAATTCCAAAAATTTCCCAGTACATAGAGAACTATGTGTCCAGGGAATGGTTAGAGTGGAACTCCTTCCTAAAGTCTGGATTTCTATGTATAAAAAACTGGGAGGGGGGCATTCAATCATACAAGCTCCTGTATGCCACCTAAATTGGTATAACCCAGACCCCACGGCGTTGTATCCAAATGTTGGCCCTACTCAGAGTAGACCCAATGAAATCAATGGACATGACTCGCTTTGTTTCATTGATTTCAACGGCTCTACTCAGAGTTAAAAGTTAGTTGGATACAGCCTAGACTGACCATCGCAGCACATAGGGACACAGCCAATTTTCACGGCAAAAGTGTGTTCTGAATGCCCCCCCCATGCAGAACGAGCCGCGGACTGCCTCTCTGCCACCTATGCTAATTCTCCTCCCAAGCTCCTCCTTCCTTCTGGAACGTTCCCAGCAAGAGAGATGGCAGCTATAGCGTTTCACCCTGGGACTCAAAAGTTATAAGGCTCTCTTGCACAGTTGCCCCCCCCCCCACCTCCAGATGAGCTTCTTACACGAAGCTCAGACAGGTGTGAGGGTTGGCTAAATCCCTTCTCCGCTTCCCCCAACATGACAGTTACAAGATCACGGCCGGGGAGACGGGGGGGGGGGGGAGAGAGAAGCAAAGCAGAACAATTGAACTTGATCCAGCAGGCCCTAGTCATGCTTTTTAGTCATCTCGATAAATCAACAGAACTTCTAAATCCCATCTATTTTAATGGGGCGAAAGCGTGACTTAACTTTGGCTGGTCTAAGCCCATCTACAAGTGAAATACGTACACTGACTTCTCCCAATCCCAACAGGCAAAAATGATCACTAGGGAGATTATCCCCCACCCCCATCCTATTCCAAAATATACAATGTCGGGCGCTGGGTATCACATTTTCCATCACTGAGCCAAAATCCTGCAGGATCCACGAAACACAATGTTCACTCTCTTCCCCCAAAATTCCATCCTTCAGTTCTTGTCCCCTCTGGTTCCTTTTGGTCTACTCTCCCCTACCTGCTCATCACACACCTCCTAAGGAAATAAAAATCCACCCCCCCTTTCTCTTTTACACGCTCCATTTTTCTCACAGCTCCTAACATTGGACACTGCAACGGAACAGGCAAAGGAGCAGCCATGAGGAAAATGAAGATGTTCCATCTCCTGGTCTCCCTTGACTGAACTCTTGTCCCAGTCATGAACGCTAAAAGCAGACCTTCTGTCGTCGCCCCCCCCCCCCTGCTTTCTTGATTGGTTTAACCCACTAGGACATGGGCTGGGGGACCACAAAGGGTTTGGAGGGGGTTCTCGGTTCCTTCTCCAGCCCCGATCCAGGGACGCATGCCCACACCACACTCGTCAGCCTACAGGCGCCACACTCTTACCAAGACTTGGTCCGCAAGCTACTTCCAGCGCTTCCGAAAAACAGAAGCAAAAAATATATATTTCTTTCCCAGCCGCTAAATCCGAGGGAGCAAAACAAAAACCAGGAACCGGATAGCGATGAAGAAACTCCAACAGAAGGCAAATGCCAAAAGTCAACCCCAGAGTTCACCATCCGTTTCAGGGAGGCCGGCTTGGAGAAATGGGGTTTGCCCCAGCACCACAGAGCTCCTCTCCCCGCCCCAGATCTTCCCTGTGGGGCACAGGGAATAGGGGGCACCGGTGGCCACTGGGTGCTGGGTCCCTCTCAGGTCCAAGAGCAACACACTGGAGCTGTAATACCTGGGCGTTCGTGATCTGTCAAAGCTGGTGCTTGGCGTGGGGGGAGCAGCGCAATCGGGGGGGGGGGTGGCTGGATTTTTGTTTTTTTTATAAACCCATAATCCACGTTCGCTGTCTCTTACAGCTAATCAGATTAGGTTCTCATGGAGGGGGAAGGTGGAGAGCGGGGAGGGAGGGAGGGAGAGGCCATGACAGCCATGTGTCCATGGGCGCCCGGGGAGGGGGGGGGCGAGGTTTGCAGTCCACAGCCTGGGAGGTTCAGATGTGGCAAGTCAGGAAGACGAGAGCATTTTGGGATGAAGGGTGGTTGCAAGAGTGGAGTGTGTGAAGTTAAGTGTGCATAAAGTGTGCTGGGGGGGGAGCGTGTGCAAAGGATGGGGTGCTGGTGTGAATTTGGGGAGGAGGAAAGGAAGAGAGAGGCTAAAGGTTCACACAACAGGAAGCGGAGCAATGCAGCAGGAGACAGTCTCCAATGACAAGCGATGACCAGGACATTTTGAGAAGAGGACTCCGGCAGGTGAATACTTCTTTCCTTTGCATAGCAACCCGAGGAAGGCTTGGAGGAGAACAGAGTCCGAAAACGCTCTAGTCAGGACATTTGAGTTGTCTTGCTTGTGTGTTCTGCGCAAACAAAGCAACAACTGACAAGCACTGAGGCGGTTAACAGAGATGTCAAAGGAGGTAAAGGTTAGTTAACGGAGGCAAGGACAGGCGGGAAGCAGTTATTTTGCAATCTGGAGGCCGCCTGTGTTTGCAAAAGCCTTGGGATGTTGCTGGTGCCTCCATGGCTCATCCTACAGCTTGGCTGACAACACTGCTGGCTGTAGGGATGGGGCGTGGGGCTGATGTGTGGGGCCCCACCACCACTGGGGTACCTTCTTAGACTTCCATTTCTATCATACGGGGGGGGGGCCTTCAAAGGGAGAGCCTGGGAGGTCTGCATTTAAGGGCAGCTATGTTTGAAAGCAGACCTGCAGAAAGCACTCAGAACAGGTAGGCGGCATTTGCACCAAGAAGACCTGTGAAAGTGTGGGCCATGTGAATTATGTCGCTTTCCGTGGAGAACTGCCAAGGCTCCAACTGCTTAAAGACTCTGAGGATGCAGTGGCGTAGCGTGGGGGGTGCAGGGGGGGCCGGCCGCATCGGGCGCAACATCTGGGGGTTAGGGTTAGGGGGCACAAATCCACGGGTTAGGGGGCACAAATTACTTGCCTTGCCCCGGGTGCTGACAACCCACGCTACGCCACTGTGAGGATGGGAACTGTAAACTCCTCCCCGGAGTAACCAAGCAGCAACCGCCAAGCAGGAATGCAAAAGGAAGTTTTTTTCTGCTCTGGCATCCAAGAAAAGGTTTCCTGAAATAAACAAGTGGAGGAGATGCACGGGGAAAGAACTGCGGTGCAGCCAGCCTTATAGCTAAGAGCAGACCCCAGGGAAGCCCCCTCTCACCACTAGGCATCTAGCACACACCCGTCCAGGGAGGACCTCTTTTATTTTGCTCTAGGAAATGCCGATTAGAGCAATAAAGTCTTCTGGAACTGAAGTCTCCAGTGTTTAGAGGGAAGTGTGCTATTTACTCGGGCACATGCTTGTTGATGTGGTTTTTATTTTGGAGGGAAGGGCACACATTGAAATGACAGCAGGGGATATCTGCGCACGCGCTTGTGTCTCTCACAATCTTGCGCCCATTTGTGAGAAAATCAACGGATCTGTTAAGTAACGTAACCTGCTGTTGGAGCATCAAAGACGGCTGTGTACATTCCAGGACTGTGAGAAAGGCTGAATTTCACAAATGGCCTCGGAACTGAACTAACCACCAGCAGAAACAGCATCTTTTGGTCTCCCAGGAATTCTGCACCCCAAATTTATTTTGGGGCAGAAAAAACTTCAAGGATTCCAACAGAAATGTTGCCATGGGAATGAAAGGGGTTGGGTCTTTGCTTCATGTCGACAGATACTGCAGAGGGAAGGTAATGCCATGAGCAGGGAGGAGAATAGCTTTTATTTCCTTTGAGGGTGGCAGGAAGCCAAACAGAGAGAAAGAGAGAGATACGGAAACCGACTGCTCAATATTCCTTTATTTTAGAAAATAATAACAGTGATAATACAAAAATAATTAACTGTGCAAAAAGAGAGTCAGCTAACACTGCAAAGCCAGGTGTGTCTAAAACAGCACACTCAGAACAAAGGACTTAAAACATCAGGATGCAGCATGTTGGGAAAGAGGCCCAGAAAGGTTTCGTTAAGGCAGGGAAGGCCTCTCGCCCGCTGCAACCTCCTACATGCACAACTGCAAGCAAGCTGCTTTGACGGCAGAACCAGGTTGCCTTGAATCATCGGCCTCCTCTCTCCGGAGAAGGAAATGGCTGAAGTTGACTTGAGGAAGGGAGATGGGGAGGAGGGCAGGAGGAGGGACAGATGCAAAGGGCACTGAGCCCAGCGACGGCCGTCGCCTTTTGCTGGGAATAAGAAAAAAGAGGAGCTGTTGTTTCTGCCACCTCAAGTCTCTCAAAGCTGCAGGGTTTACGAGAAGGTTTGGTTTTTCCAACACGCACATTCCGTTTTTTAAAAGGCAACATTTTAGACTCCAAATGGTTGGAGGGTCAAGCTGGAGACTGAGGCGGGGGCTTTAAATCAAAGAGCAGCTCCCAGACACCCCACCAGTCGCCCAGGCAGGTCAGGGGAGGGCAGGGGGAAGGTCAGCGTGGTAAGGAATAAATAGTCCAGCTGCGCCAGATATCATCGCCACACGCCTCCGCCTCCTCTGCTGGTGCGAGGGTTCAAGGCAGGCGTGCTGGAGGGCTTCTTCCCACCTTTGGCGGCGGCCTGGGGTCTCTCGCGCCCAAACCCCGAAGCACCCACGCGGCGTGCAGAGGCCATCTGAAGAAGGAAGAGGGGGTGAATGACAGTGGCTTTTGACAGACACCTGTTCCTCGACATGACAGACCAAAACCTCCTACAAGATTTCAGCTTTCTGCTCCCTGGGTTCGTTAACCTGCCTCCCCACCCCTTCTCCGCCGTTCCTGAAAATTAAAGAGCAACTCCTGCCTCAGAATTTCTCCCACCCCTTCCGAAAGAATGTCGCACGTACCTCTTTCCTCATGGCGTCAATCAGCTTGGGGTTGGGGTTCCGGCGCGCTTGCAGATTTGCATCGCCTTTGGCATCTGTCCTGAAGCAAAAACACCCCCACCAAAAGGAGAAAAAAAAGGGAAGAAGATGGGAATGCCGCATCAGAACAGAACCCAGGCATCCTGCCCCTGCCGCCCACCAAAATCCTGTACAAAATCCTGCAGTAACAGCAGCAAGAATATTATTGGCCCAAAAATGGAAGCAAGAAGAACTACCAACATTAGAAGAATGGAGGATGAAATTGATGGACTACGCAGAATTAGACAAGCGAACAGGAAGGATCCGAGACCGGCGAGACCAGAGGTTTCCCGAAGACTGGACTAAATTTACTGAGTATCTGAAAAGTATTTGTGATGATCAGATTACGTCTTTAGGACTACAAGAAGTTCTGTGAGGAGTAATTTAAGAAATATTGTAAAAATGGAAAGGGAGAAATGATTTGCTAGAAAAGGTAAAGGCAATATTAAGTGAAGAATTGCAGGAGAAGTAATCAAGACAGAAGGCTATCAGAGATGCTGAAGGAAATCCAAACAAGGACATATGTATAATAATTTGTGTGGTACGTCTTTAAAATTTTAGTATGCTAAAAATTAATAATAATAATAATAATAATAATAATAATAATAATAATAATAATACATTTTATTTATATCCCGCCCTCCCCAGCCAAAGCCAGGCTCAGGGCGGCTAACAACAATAAAACAGTACAAATGTACAGCACAAACAACACTCTAAAATCATTCATTATAAAATTAATTAAATTCAAGCCACTGGCCACCATTGGGCCAGAGCTCCGCGAAGATTGCCAAGGGAGGTAATCAGGCTGTGCCCTGACCAAAGGCCTGGCAGAACAGCTTGGTTATTAAAAAAAACCAATGAAATTCAAGCCCCTTCTATTAAAAAACCAGGAAACCCTAAAGCCTGTCTCTTTCCTCTGCCCCGCACCGCAGAGGGCAACATTTTTTGAGGAGCCCTGTCCAAATCCTGCCCCCCCCAAAAAGAGGTTGTTCTCAGGAAAATACACCCCCACACACACACACACACCTCAGCCTTACCCATTCTGGCCTATCTCGCGCAAGTATTTATACAGGTCCTCTGGAGAAGGCACAGCCCTGCCTTTGGCCTGGTGGTACCTCAGGAGGCGTGAAACTTCAGCGACCTGTTTTGGGGACAGGATCCCTCCCTCGTGGGCTGCGGAGGAAAAAGGGAGGAAAAGATCAGGGAATGGACCCACAGAATTCATACTAGAGGGGTATCCACTGCCACTCATGGGATAGCTAGACACCAGGGTTTTGCCTTGGGTGTAAAGAAGAAGAGTTTGGATTTGATATCCCGCTTTATCACTACCCTAAGGAGTCTCAAAGCGGCTCACAATCTCCTTTTCCCTTCCTCCCCCACAACAAACACTCTGTGAGGTGAGTGAGGCTGAGAGACTTCGGAGAAGTGTGACTGGCCCAAGCAGCTGCATGTGGAGGAGCGGGGAATCGAACCCGGTTCACCAGATTACGAGTCCACTGCTCTTAACCACTACACCACACTGGAGCAGGGTTGCTTCCGGGTTCAAGCAGCCTGGCTTGGCCTACCTACCTTTGAGCAAAGGTACTTTGGTTTTGTGGACGGCAGTACTGCTGGGCTGCTGGATGTGAATGGTGCTGACAGACGGCTGGGCCGGATCCCACAGGGCTGTGGACCGTTCGTGGTAGGACAGCGACGTGCCTGGAAAGGAAATCGGGAAGACTTTGAGTGATGGTTCTTTATTTACTGTATTTTTTGCTCTATAAGACTCACTTTTTCCCTCCTAAAAAGTAAGGGGAAATGTGTGTGCGTCTTATGGAGCGGATGCAGGCTGCGCAGCTATCCCAGAAGCCAGAACAGCAAGAGGGATTGCTGCTTTCACTGCGTAGCGATCCCTCTTTGCTGTTCTGGCTTCTGAGATTCAGAATATATTTTTTTCTTGTTTTCCTCCTCCAAAAACTAGGTGCATCTTGTGGTCTGGTGCGTCTTATAGAGCGAGAAATACGGTACTTGCACCCAGGTCTTCGGCCAAAGAGGCAGTCCCCACCCGCAAGCTTACAGTCTAAAAAAGCAAAGCGAAAGCCCGCAACACGCAAGGGAAAGGCAGCAGGAAGGGAAGAGGAAAATCAAAATGGAAACACAGCCACTGGTTTCTAAACACTTGTTGCAACCGTGACTGGTTGGCACAGCCCGGGGCAGGAGGTGCCCCTGAGCGCTGTCTGCCCCCACGGCAGCAACTGGATGGCGGCTGCGAGAGGGAGAGACCCACAGAAGGCAGGAAGGTGGAAAGCTGTCCTGAGTCTGAATAATTGGTCTCTCTAGATCAGAACTGTCTCTGCTAACTGGCAGAAGCTCCCCAGGGTATTGATCTCAGAGTAAGGGTCGAGAAAGATCGCTAGCAGCAGTCCAGTGCTCTGCAAACCTTGAACGCCCTTCCAGCCACTGCCTTGAACATGCCAGCGACCACCACCCATAGGGAGATGCACCACCCACAGGTGGGCGCAGCAAGGGGTTGGGGAGCGAGCGAGGGACAGCCAGGAGCCACAAGAGGACCACAGAGCACCCTTGTGCAGAAGGAAGTAGAAGAGAAGAGTTTGGATTTGATATCCTGCTTTATCACTCCCTTTAAGGAGTCTCAAAGCGGCTAACATTCTCCTTTCCCTTCCTCCCCTACAATAAACACTCTGTGAGGTGAGTGGGGCTGAGAGACTTCAGAGAAGTGTGACTGGCCCAAGGTCACCCAGCAGCTGCATGTGGAGGAGCGGAGAAGCGAAGCCAGTTCCCCAGACTACGAATCTATCGCTCTTAACCACTACACCACACTGGCTCTCACAGGAGAAGGGGCCTGAGGCCTGCTCTTACCGAACTGCGTCTGGTTCGCGGCAGGTGGTGGGCTGTCCGTGGAGACCCCTTCCTGCTTCTGTGCAGCAGTTTCATATGCAGAGCGGTCCAAAATCTGGAGAGGAGACAGGAGTTAGGTGTGCATACTTCCCTCCCTCCTACACACCCATCTCCTCCTTGGCCAAAGGAAGTGGTCAAGGTCTCCTAAGATGTTTATGCTACAGAAATAATTAACAGCCAAGAATTCACTGTGGATAAGAACTGAAAATTTAAATTAAATTAAAGTAAACCTAGAATAAGTGGTTTTTAAGCAACCTGATTAAAAACAAAATCTTTATTTAACACCACCATGATTGCTGCTTTCACTCTGCAGCGATCCCTCTTGCTGTTCTGGCTTTTGAGATTCAGAATATTTTCTTGTTTTCCTCCTCCAAAAACTAGGTGCGTCTTGTGGTCTGGTGCGTCTTATAGAGCGAAAAATACGGTATGTCCCATCTTACCATGAGTCAAAGGGTGCTTTTCTGTGTAAAAAAGAGCCACTATCAGGATTCTGAAGGTAAGTACAGTCGTACCTTGGTTTTCGAACAGCTTAGTTCTCGAACGTTTTGGCTCCAGAACGTCACAATAGTTTGCAAACTATTTTTGGAAGCTGAACGTCCGATGCGGCTTCCGTGCTTTGGTTTCCGAACGTTTTGGAAGTCAAACGGACTTCCGGAACGGATTCCGTTCGACTTCCAAGGTACAACTGTGTTATATAGGATGCAAGCCACACATTGCATACCCTCCAACATTCCTCAGATGAAAATAGGGTCCCTCTCTCTCTCTCTCTCTCTCACACACACACACACAAACACACACACACACACAGACAGACTCTCCTCGACCCCCCATTTTTATGTCCCCTCCTATCCCCACAGAGAATGAGGACCGCTACACCAAGAGTGAGAGTGAGGGCCGCTACACCAAGATGACGCATTTCTAGATGAGAAGGCTTGATTTGAAATCAGCCCAGCCTGCGAGAAAGGACTCCCATCATCACAGTTCCCTCCCACCCCTACAGACTTAAAAGAGAAAGGGCAGAGATCAGGATTACGGCGACACACACACACCAAATGCAAGTAGTAATTCAAGTCGGGCTGAGGCACTTGAGCTCCACCCTCCAAACTGCTCTGCTGGAGGGTCTCTCCCTCGTGGCCTGCTGCCTCAGTCCCGGTCTCATCTGTGTCATCTGTGAACGGGTGCTCCGCCAGGTTGTCAGGGTGGAAAGGCAGACCTGAAGCAGGCAAGAGAGAGAAAGAAACAGAGAAATATGGGAGGCCCAGCTTTAAATATCTGCTCAGTTGCAAAAGCCCACTGTGGGCAAATCACTTGACGCTTTCAGACCCCTTGCATTTTAACTTTCTTTTTTTAAAACCACCTATCTCCAGGTAAAATTCACACATGCATGTCAGGGATTCTGCAGCTCTAATCCCTGCACTGCAGGGCTTGGACTAGGATGACCCTACAATTTCTATGTTTTTATGCCTTTATGAAGGGCAGCCATGCAGATAAAATACAGTGGTACCTCGGGTTAAGTACTTAATTCGTTCCGGAGGTCCGTACTTAACCTGAAACTGTTCTTAACCTGAAGCACCATTTTAGCTAATGGGGCCTCCTGCTGCTGCCGTGCCGCCAGAGCACGATTTCTGTTCTTATCCTGAAGCAAAGTTCCTAACCTGAAGCACTATTTCTAGGTTAGCGGAGTGTGTAACCTGAAGCGTATGTAACCTGAAGCGTATGTAACCCGAGGTACCACTGTATTTCCAAAGCATGAATGCAAGTCAAACAGCAAAAGAGAGAAATCGACGGGCCTGACACTTCGGCCTATATATATTTTCAAAAAAGCTGCAGTTGTTCCACAATGACATGAACAAAAGTCCTCACAATGGGTGCTCTTAAATGACGCTACGTTTTACTTGTGAGCGGATCCACTGAAATTACTGGACTTGACCCAACGCGCACCTGCTACAGAGCTGTCCACCTGCGGTTCCAGCTGCTGGAAGCCCGGCTGGCTGAGGAGGCTGTAGTTGAAAACGTGGCTGAACTCCGAGGAGAGACGCCCCATGTCTGGGAGCAAGGGGAGCAGATGGCGGTAAGCATCCTGCAGGGACTTTTCGGGGGCGTCCGGTGGGCCCCGCGAAGAGCTGCGCTGGGCGGCAGGCTGGAGGGGGACCGCCTGCGCCCATGCCGACCCCTCGCAGTCCCCTGCCCCTTGGCTGCTCCCAAGAGATTCTGCCTTCTGGGTCTTCGTCAGCAATTGGGAGGGCTGCGGAAGCTCCAGGTTGGAGGAGGTGTCCTATGGAAGGAGGGCAAGGGGTTAAAAGACAGCGAGCTCTGAAGGCAGCACTGGTCAGTCCCCTCCTCCTCAATAAAGCACCCTATACGATATACGATATCTTTATTGTCATTGTCCCATGCAGAATGAAATTGAAAAACTACATAATACATAAAACTACTACATAAAACATTCAAAAACCCCTGAAAACTCTGAAACCCCATTTTAAGATACACTATACTATAGAGACCCCCTATGCTGCATTTAGAACCAGGACTGCATTTGCGTAGAAACTGTTTCTCAGGCAGCTAGTCCTGGCCTTTATAACCCTGTACCTTCTTCCAGAAGGCAGAAGCTGAAAGAGATCATTTCCGGGGTGCGTACTATCCTGCACAATCTCTGCCGCTTTCTTATGGCACCTGGCAGCATAGATTTGATTCACGGTGGGAAGAGTGCACCCAATTATTCCCTCTGCAGTCTTTACAACCCTGGATAGCATTGTTTTTTCCCTGGCCGTGCAGCTCCCAAACCACACACACAGACCATAAGTTAATACGTTCTCCACAGTGCAATGGTAAAATGCCATCAACAGGTCCTTTGAGAGATTGTTTTTCCGGAGGATTCTCAGAGGAGGAGCTAAAAGGAAAGTAGTCATTCTTCACACAATGGAAACTGAGCAGCAACATGAATCTACAGGGTTCTTAGAGCCTGGTGAATTGTACAAAGGATCTGCTCAAAGGCAAGGGAGCTCTGGAAATTTTGCAACGTTGATCTTGCTGCGATTCACCAGTGTTCGAATCCCCACTTAAGCCATGAAGCACACTGGTTGCCTGGTTCAGCCTAACCTACCTCACAGGGTTATTGCGAGGATAAAATGGGGGGGGTGGAGCCCTGCACATGACCTTGAGCTCCCCGGAGGAAAAAGTGGCTTTAAAATGCAATAAATAAACTAACTAGGTTGTGGGATATTGAACGCCAAGAGCTAACAGTAGCAGCAGAGAAAACATGCTCCCCTCTTTATTTCCAACTTTCTTGGGCACATGAAACTAACCACAATTACCCTGAACTTCTGCTTAACCCTCAAGAAAGAAGGGCATTTTCGCTGGCCAGGTTTAATTCAAATCCATCAAACCCCCTTTGGGGAAGGTTCTCAGGCAGGGTGGAAGGAGAAAGAACTTGCCCAGGAGACGACCACCTGGTGGAAACCCTTACACATATGGTTCTCAATTGTAAACTATATGCTGATCTCAGCCAGCAATTTCTAGATCGACTCTGTATCCCCAAATGGAAACCAGAGTCAGAGGCCATACATTTTCTATTCCTGGGGAATGAGCTCAGCTGGGGATGGAGCTCAGCAAGTTAGTGGCTAAATATCTCTACAGTGGTGCCTCGCAAGACGAAATTAATTCGTTCTGCGAGTTTCTTCGTCTTGCGGATTTTTCGTCTTGCAAAGCACGGATGCACCCTGGTATTAACGGTTTTAAGAAAACGGAAACAAACTCGCAAGACGTTTCGTCTTGCGAAGCAAGCCCATAGGGGAAATCGTCTTGCGAAGCAACTCAAAAAACGAAAAACCCTTTCGTCTTGCGTGTTTTTCGTCTTCCGAGGTACCACTGTATTTGGATTTTTGTTGTCAAAATACACAGCAGACGTCTGATCTCCCTGGAGACCTAGAGCTGTGACGATACTGCTCTGCCTCCTTTTTTTAAGCAAATGTTTTGTGCCACTGGGGAAGTGGTAATTCTACCTTGATTTGTTTTGGATGTTTGTATGTGATGCCAATAGAAGGTTTTACGATACGAATAAATAAACTAACCTAG
Organism: Podarcis gaigeae; assembly: GCF_964106915.1. Classification (NCBI taxonomy): domain Eukaryota; kingdom Metazoa; phylum Chordata; class Lepidosauria; order Squamata; family Lacertidae; genus Podarcis; species Podarcis gaigeae. Next base: position 5,272,738 of record NC_139689.1, on the reverse strand, counting down.
ATAGTGTTGTGAAGCTGCTACTGCAGGTGAGGCTTTGGAGGGTGGGGGAGACTGGCCTAAGGTCACTCAGTGAGTTCCAAGCCCAAGAGTCAAACCAGGAATCCCGAGCTCGTTCTCCCAGCCCTACCTTCACCACTCTAAAGATGCTTCAGAAGAGCGAAGCAATATAGTTCAGGTAAGCCACAGTGTTCACGTATGGCAAAGGGATGCAGGGGCAGGAGTCAGTTTTAGCAGTTGCTAAATCGTGAAGCTGAGGCTCCAAGACTTTGGCCACCTCATGAGAAGAGAGACTCCCTGGAAAAGACCCTGATGTTGGGAAAGATGGAGGGCACAAGGAGAAGGGGACAACAGAGGACGAGATGGTGGGACAGTGTTCTCGAAGCGACCAGCATGAGTTTGACCAAACTGCGGGAGGCAGTGGAAGACAGGAGTGCCTGGCGTGCTCTGGTCCAGGGGGCCACGAAGAGGCAGACACGACTAAAAGACTAAACAACAACAATAGTAGTCGCTGCTGCCACACACACCCCAAGCTGGCGCCCTCTAAAACTCCCAGCCATGGCTGAACTCCGAGGAGAGACACCCCATGTCCAGGAGAAATGGAAGCAAGTGGCAGTAGTTGCCAGCTGGGAGTTGCAGTTTGGAAGGCGCCAGCTTCAGAAAGGCTGATGCAGAAGGACAAGCCTTGCTGAAGAATAACCAGGCATGGCTTGTGCCGAGGCAACTCCTACTTCAAACTTTTTCAGTTGAGATGGGAGTGACAGCCCAAAACATCTGGGCAGTGGGGTTTTTAAAAAAACGTTTTATTTTCTATTTTTCCACGTGGGCAGTGTTGTGTTGGCAAAGGCTGCCCTTGCCACTCTTCTCCCCAAGAATTTACGTTTCTGGTTAGGGTCAAAGCCGGGAGTGCCAGCAATGAGGACAACTCTGCTTACGGTGCCAGGGAGGCTCTCACCTTCTGCTGCTGGGCTTTGGTGTCGGGCTGTGGGGAGGCTGGGCTGCCACTGGTGAAGAGGCGCAGGGCCTCGTTCCAGTGCGCCTTCATCATAGCCTGGAACTGGCTCATCATCTCCGCTCGCTGCATCTCCAGCCGCCGAGACTTGGCCTGCAGTTCCCGAATCTCCTCTTGCTGCTTGGAGATCCTGGGGGGGTTATGGGGTGGGTGGGAAAGACACCATGGTTCTAGGACAGCCCTCCACATCATAGAAACAGCTTCATAATATTCAACATGGCGATATATGGCAAATATATCGCAAATAACGATGTGTGTGCATGTGCTTCTCTCCTGATTCCTGTCGCCCCATGGCACTGACTTTAAAATAACAGTTAAAGGTATGTAAAAAGTAAAAAAAAATGTATCAGACCCCTAAATATCCAGTTGCCAGGGCATTACCCTGTTTGCCTCTACAGTGGTACCTCGGGTTACAGACACTTCAGGTTACAGACGCTTCAGGTTACAGACTCCGCTAACCCAGAAATAGTACCTCAGGTTAAGAACTTTGCTTCAGGATGAGAACAGAAATTGTGCTCTGGCGGTGCAGCAGCTCCAGTAGCTAAAGTGGTGCTTCAGGTTAAGAACAGTTTCAGGTTAAGAACAGACCTTCAGAATGAATTAAGTTCTTAACCTGAGGTACCACTGTACATAAAGGTAAGGGTAAAGGGACCCCTGACCATTAGGTCCAATCGTGGCCGACTCATCTCGCTTTACTGGCCGAGGGAGCCAGCATACAGCTTCCAGGTCATGTGGCCAGCATGACTAAGCTGCTACTGGCGAACCAGAGCAGCGCACGGAAACGCCGTTTACCTTCCCGCCGGAGCGATACCTATTTATCTACTTGCACTTTTTGACATGCTTTCAAACTGCTAGGTGGGCAGGAGCAGGGACCGAGCAACGGGAGCTCACTCCGTGGCGGGGATTCGAACCGCCAACCTTCTGATTGGCAAGTCCTAGGCTCTGTGGTTTAATCCACAGCGCCACCCGTAAAAAATGTACCAGACCCCTAAATGTCCAGTTGCCAGGGCATTAGCCTGTTTGCCCCTACATAGTTCCAGCCTTATTTGAGACATTGTGATATATTGATATACCACGATGTTTAGCTGGTGATATATTGCAATGTTGAAAACCAGACACCGCTCAGCCCTCCTTCCCCTTCTCTCTGGCTCCACACACAGCTTGCCCAGCACCCCCAGAAAGACCTCCCCCTCGCCCCGCTTCCAGATACCTGCACTCGTAGTCCTCTGCCAGGTGCCTCTGCCTCTCCTCCCTCTCCGCCAAGTCGGCTTTGAACTGGGCTAGCTGGCTGGCCAGCTCTTTCTCGTGGTGGCCGCTCAGCTCCAGCAGCTGCTTCCTGCCAAGGGAAGGAAAGGGGTGAAACTAGCTAAAATTTACCACTTGCCTGACAATAAATGTTGGAAATGTAAAGAGACTGAAGGAACATTCTTTCACCTTTGGTGGACGTGCCCAAAGATTAAGGCTTTCTGGGAAATGATATATAATGAATTGAAAAAGGTATTTAAGTATACCTTCCTGAAGAAACCAGAGGCCTTTCTCCTGGGCATGGTCGGCCAATTGGTGCCAAAGAAGGACAGAACTTTCTTTTTGTATGCAACAACAGCAGCAAGAATACTTATTGCAAAGTATTGGAAGACTCAAGACCTACCCACTCTGGAAGAATGGCAGATGAAGGTAATAGACTATATGGGACTGGCAGAAATGACCGACAGAATCCGAGACCAGGGAAGAGAGACGGCGAAAAAAGATTGGAAGAGATTCAAGGACTATCTTAAAAAATACTGTAAAATTAATGAATGTTGAAACGATGTCGGTTTAGAAATTATGTGGTTACTAGCTGTAATGGGTATGAAAAAGAAAAGGAAAGGAAAGATCTAAACAGGATTGAAGGAAAGGATTTGCTGAACATTGATTAGAAATTGGAATACAGAAAGGGAAGGTGTGAGGAAGTTGGGGAAGGTTTTTGAAAATAAGGGAATGAAACTATACTTGTTTTTGTTTGATTTGTATTTGTTTGTATGGTTGTTTTGTTTTGTTTTTATATAATCTGTGAAAATTCAATAAATATTTATTAAAAAAAAAAAGGAAAGGGATCAGGCTCCAAAAACAAGAACTTCTGGCTTAAATCCAAGACATTGACGGCTCCCCAAGCAGCAGCATTGAGTGAAAAAGGAAGGGATGGGCTCAAGAAGGAGCCATCTTGAATCCGCTTATCCTGCACTCCGTTCCCCTAGCACAGTCAGTAACTGAGGGTGGGGAACCCTAGGAAAAGACTTAGGAAAAGCAAGTGCTGGCTCTGACCTGGTGGAATGCTCTGTCCCATGAGACCAGGGCCCTGCAGGATTTAACTTCCTTCTGCCAGGCCTTTAAGACAGAGCTATTCCGCCTGGCTTTCAGTTTGAACATAGCCTGATCTTTTATTCCTCTTCCTTCCCTCCCCTTTTTATGAAGATTACCCGCTCTGGGATCCTGCAGTTAATTCTCCCCCGGTCTCCTCGCTGGCCCAAATAGGACTAATTTAGCCAGCTAGCCCTGGTGATCATCTAATGCTTATTGGATGGATTTCCCCCCTAAATTGATTTTTTAATTCTGAATTTATTGTTATTCACGTTTTATACTGTATTTTATGCTGTTTTCTGTTGCATCAATTAAGTGTTTTAAATTTGTTGTTAGCTGCCCTGAGCCCGGTTTTCTGAACCGGGAAGGGCGGGGTATAAATAAAAAATTATTATTATTATTATTATTATTAGATCAGGACCCATCTGCTCCACATCCTGTTCTCACAAGTAGCCGATGCCTGTGGGAAACCCGTAAGCATCATGGCTAGTAGCCATCGACAGCCCTCTCCTCCTCCTCCTTTAAGTTGTTTAATCCTCTTTTAAAACCATCCAAGTCAGTGGACATCACTGCCTCTTATGGGAGTGACTTCCACAGTTCCAACTATGCACTGCATGAAAAGGTCCTTTCTTTTATTGGTCCCAAATCTCCGTTTTGAATGTTATGAGAGGGGAGGGACTTTGCTCTATGCCATGCATAATTTGATAAACCTCTATCACGTCTCCAGAGCCAGGAAGGAGGGCTGGCTATCCGCGGTGGCATCTAAGGACAGGGCCTCCCTCTGGCTGAAGGTGCGCTTGGCACAGAGGGGCCCAGAGCCCCGCCCCACCTGTGCTGCTCCCTCATGCTGCTCATCTGGCGCAAACTCTCCTCGTGAACTTCAGCCATGCGCTCCGTCACCCGCTGCTCTAAGGCCACCTTCAGCTCCGACTCCAGCTTCACCTTCTGTGCCTCGTAACGTGCCTATGTGCAAAAGGGGACGGGGTGGGGATGGAAGGGAAAGTCACTTCAAGCTTCTAGTGTTGCATTGAAGACTTGACATGTTCCTAGTCCTCAAGGAGCTCGCAAAGGCCAGGTACAAAGACTTCAGCTGAAGGTGAAAGCCCTTGAATCAAAGAGGTACATGCTCAGCTCAACAGGACTGCTGCATCTTTGTTATTATTATTATTAGTAGTAGTAGTAGTAGTAGTATTCTTTATTAGTCATGTTTTTGCCATGGCAACTCAATAACTGGGCAAATAGTGTGCGAGGTCCTTCACCACAGCTCCACCACTAGCAATCACAGAGATCAAAACTCCTCCTTCAATACAATTCAATTACAAACATGGCCCAATGAGTCTAGCATCTTGTTTTCACCAGATGCCCATAGGAGGACTTTATTTTATGCAAAGTGTCCCAACTCTCATATTTGCTGCAGTTCCCCACCCACCCCAAAAGTAGCACCCTCGCTTGGGAAGGCACTGCCCACCTTACCTTGACCAAACTCATCTCCATCTTCAGGTTGTCTCTCTCTCGGCGCATGGCCTCCAGCTCGGCCTCCAGCCCTTGAACTTCTGACTGCACCGAGGCCAGGACACGCTGGGCGTCGGACGCTTTCTGAGCTTCGCGCTGGGCCACTGCCTAGACAAGGGGTGAAGAGGAGGAGAAGTAGGGTAGGCACTGAATAATAATAATAGGTGGCACTGTGGGTTAAACCACAGAGCCTAGGACTTGCTGATCAACTGCCAACCAAGCAGTTCAAAAGCACATCAAAGTGCAAGTAGATAAATAGGTACCGCTCTGGCGGGAAGGTAAACGGCGTTTCCGTGCGCTGCTCTGGTACGCCAGTAGCGGCTTAGTCCTGCTGGCCACATGACCCAGAAGCTGTATGCCGGCTCCCTCGGCCAATAGAGAGAGATGAGCGCCACAACCCCAGAGTCGGTCATGACTGGACCTAATGGTCAGGGGTCCCTTTACCTTTACCTAATAATAATAATGGCAGTAGTAGTAATAATAATAATAATAATTTATTATTTATACCTCGCCCATCTGGCTGGGCTTCCAACAAAATATTAAAATGCAGTAATCCATCAAACATTAAAAGCTTCCCTAAACAGGGCTGCCTTCAGAAGTCTTCTAAAAGTCTGGTAGTTGTTGTTCTCTTTGACATCTGGTGAAAGAAGCTGCTGAGACTCTAAACACCCCACCACCATCTCCCCACAAAGCCTGCCTCCCAACTGCATCCCTAGCTTGTGGTGTTGTGTGCCCTCGCCCCCCCCCCCCCGGCATCCTCTCCCTGAGCAACAAATACCATTGAAAGCCACGTCTGAACCATCCCAGATTTTCAAGGGCAACTCTGAAGCAACCTGGGTTCTGCCTAAATGTGAGGGAAAGGATCCGTCCCCCTGGGGAAATCCCTTCTCATCGCTGCCCCTCCCTCCAAAAGCAAGGCTCTCAGGGAAACCTGCTCAATGGCTGCATGCAAAATAACAACATAAAATCTCGGCGGCAGCTGGATCAGTTTACTATTCCTCTCGAAGGGGGAGAGAGGCAAGACGGCTTCGCCTTCCAGCCTGTTCCCACTTGGGACTGGCCACCTGCATATATATTGTGCAGAACTAGGAATTAGGAATTAACTCAAACAAAGCAGAGGCCAGGAGCCTTCCAGATCATCTGCCGAGGCTTTCCGCTCATCACAAATGGCATGTTTAGACTATGACAGGTGGGAATAATCTGAATCCAGAATTACAAGGCAGACTACAGCTGCCAGAAAGAAAGAAAGAAAGAAAGAAAGAAAGAAAGAAAGAAAGAAAGAGTGGCAGGAAAGAGTGAAGGCTTTTATTTTATTCCTAGCAAAATGGTTTCTTATGCTACTTAAAAGGTAAAGGGACTCCTGACCATTGGGTCCATTCGTGACGGACTCTGGGGTTGCGGCGTTCATCTCGCTTTACTGGCCGAGGGAGCCGGTGTACAGCTTCCGGGTCATGTGGCCAGCATGACCAAGCCACTTCTGGCGAACCAGAGCAGCGCACGGAAACGCTGTTTACCTTCCCGCCGAAGTGGTACCTATTTATCTACTTGCACTTTGACGTGCTTTCGAACTGCTAGGTTGGCAGGAGCAGGGACCAAGCAACAGGAGCTCACCCCGTCGCGGGGATTCAAACCGCCGACCTTCCAATCGGCAAGCCCTAGGCTCTGTGGTTTAACCCACAGCGCCACCCGCGTCCCTTATGCTACTTAAGATCATCTAAATTTGCACCCTCTGTTGTTGATTTTCCCTCTGGCAGATCTCCTGTGGCTTTAGGGATGACCCAAGAGGCAGAAATCCAACAACTGCCTTTTGTGGCGCAGTGTTGAATCACTGCCAGTGAAGTGGTAGAAAAAGGCGCACACAGAAACCTCACCAGCAAAAACAGGGAAATCTTGAGTGGGACCAAACTGGTCTCCCCCCTTCCCACTCCTCCCCTAAGCTGCTGCCTCAGATCACTGATCCATCTAGTGCAGTGCTGCCTATACTGACTGGCAGCCACTCTCCAAGGTTTCAGGTCGGGGACATTCACAACCCAACCTAGACAGGAATGTAAGAAGTGCCTGGCTGTTGGATAAGGCCAATAACCCACGCAGTCCACCATCCTGTTCTCACAGTGGCCAAGCCAGATGCTTGTGGGATAAGGCCCAGTGTTTCCCAACCTTGGGCCTCCAGCTGTTTTTGAACTACAATTCCCATCATCCCTGACCACTGGTCTTGCTAGCTAGGGATGATGGGAGTTGGAGTCCAAAAACAGCTGGAGGCCCAAGGTTGGGAAACACTGGGATAAGCCACCAGGGACCGAATCCTGGACCTTCTGCATTCAATGCAAACTCCTCAAGGGCTATGAGCCATGACGGCTGGCTAGCTATTTATCTACCCAATTTGTATACAGTGGTACCTCGGGTTAAGTACTTAATTCAGTCCGGAGGTCCATTCTTAACCTGAAACTGCTCTTAACCTGAAGCACCACTTTAGCTAATGGGGCCTCCCGCTGCTGCTGTGCCGGCGGAGCACAATTTCTGTTCTCATCCTGAAGCAAAGTTCTTAACCTGAAGCACTATTTCTGGATTAGCGGAGTCTGTAACCTGAAGCGTATGTAACCCGAGGTACCACTGTATTAGGGAAACCTGCACACAAAAATGTGTGTTATTAGGAGAGAGTCAAACCACTAAAATGCTGGTTTTTTTAAAAAAAAGAATTGCAAACAGATGGGGAAAATGAGAGAAACCGAAATTGACAATTTTGCCCATCTGCCAGGTCCAGCACTATTTCTGGGTTAGTGGAGTCTGTAACCTGAAGCGTATGTAACCTGAAGCGTATGTAACCCGAGGTACCACTGTATTGCCGTTCATCTGAACATCACAGGGTGGTTCATGGCAACAAACCCCTCCAGGTTAAGAGACAGCATGCTGCCTCCGAAGACTAGTTGCAACAGAACACAAGGGGAAGTAGGGTAGTATAACGACACCCTGCTTGTGGCATCTGATAGGCCACCAAAGAGCAACACGATGCAGGGTTAGAGAAGACCACTGGCCTAGTCTAGCAGGTGCTGTTCACCTGACGCTCTCAGTGGTGGCAAAACAATCATTTAGGGAGTAAACGCATTGCAAGGCCTGCCTTAGCTATTAAAGGCCACAACACAGGAGCAGTAAGTCACAGGAGTCAGATGAGGGACGTTTGCGGGAATCCCGTTTCTGAGCAGCAGAATATTTTTAAAGCTTTTTTCTGAATCACTGAGGACTATAAACCTTAAAAATTAAAGATCACAAACAAGATGGTGGAAATAAGAGCAGCACTTGTAAAATACTTTTCAGAATTGTATAAGAAAGGGAAGGGGAAAATTTGTAAAATAGAGGAATATATCTTTGACTTACAAATTGCGAGACAAGGACAGCTGTGACTTTAAGGAGGAATGGGAACTTTTTACAAATTATTTAAAAAGACAACAAAATGAATTCGACTCCTTGGCAGGTTTTGAACAAACATACACAAATTTATTGGTTGCCAACATGATGGATAGGTATGTAAGGATATGTACAATTTTATAATATGCAGAGGAAATATTAGAAGAGAAATCAGGGAGAGGAGCTGAAGGCAGTCCTTGGTGGGGGAGGGAGGGGGAAGGGGGGAATAATGTATGTGATTATACAGTTTGATAATTTGTTATGCGGAAATTGATCAATAAAAAATATTTTTTTTAAAAAATTAAAAATTAAAGGGCTCCTTGAAACAGAAAAGTGAGCAAAAGCAGCAGGGGCTTTTGCGTGTGTGATTAAACCAGATCTGGAGCCATGAATATTGTTTCCTGGAGTTCTTTCCTAGTCCTGTTAACCAAGATTAGATGTGGACCCGCAGGTAACAGCTGGCCCACGTACGCACACAGCCAAATCAGAATGAGACATCTCTACCCCACAACTCACAGACTGGGAAGGCTGTTGCTGCCGCCGCGGCCTACGCTTTTCCTCCATAGGGTGGGGATTTCTTCCATAGGGTGGCAGTTCTTCCCAGCCCTGGGATTCCATGGCAATCTAGGCCTCCCCTGCCTCTGTGCTCCGGGTAAGAGGCTATGGCTTGAAGGTGGAGCCAGAGTCAGCCCCGCCCACTAGGCAGAAAAGGCCACGCCTCTCCCGAAGGGGTTTCCTTACAGGACGACTGTGGCCCTTCCTTGTGCTGGAATACTGAAGCCAAGCAACCAGGTAAGAAACCCCACTAATAAAGTACTCAAAGCCCTACTTATTTTTCTACAGCAGTCCCAGAAATTTAGCTGCTCTTCTCCATATTGAGCCTGCCTGCTTGCCTGCCTGCTACAGCCTCAGTAAAAAAATGAAGGCAGGAGCCTGGAGTAGGACAGCCAGGGTGGGGCTGAGTCCTTCTGAAAGAGGGCCAAGACAGGGTAGGAGAGATTTAAAAGGGGATAGGAATATAGGAAGCTGCCTGGTCTGAGCTTATATTGTAAACTCAGGAGGGGGGGAGCCACCCTATGCACACTGATGAGCATTGTTTAAATGATAAAAATAGTATTTACCCATGGAATTTGGTGAGAATTGCTTGCTAGCAAGTAAGCTCAGGATGGCAACAAGCTCTCCTTTAAAAAATTAAATTGTCCAAAATCGAACTACAGTGGTACCTTGGTTTACAAACTTAATCCGTTCTTAAACCAAAGCGTGCTTTCCCATACTAGCGAGGGACTCAATTTACAAATGGAACACGCTCAACAGGAAGCGGAACATGTTCTTATTCCAAGAACATGATCCAAAGATCACAAACTAAAACACCTCATTCCAGGTTTGCAGCCTTCTTAATCCAAGTTGTTCGTAAACTAAGCTGTTCTTAAACCAAGGCACCACTGTAGGCTTATTCTCAAATTAACCTATTAAGTTTCCAACTCCACACACAGTTAATAGAACTGGTGCAATGCATTTACTTTAACATTTGCTAATGCTAACACCGATGCCAGAATGTCTGTGTTATCAATTACTGTTTCCTGTGAACAGTCCCCAGCTGACCTCTCTACATCCCATTTCCTTCGGCCATGCTATTTACAATGACTGGCGACAAAAACTGTGTATATATTTAAGTGCAACTATGGGTAATAACTTCAGAGGGTGTCCATGGGTTCTAGTGTAAGAAACTGCCTGCTAGGCAAAGGTTTTGATCAGGGGTCAGCAAACTTTTTCGGCAGGGGGCCGGTCCACCGTCCCTCAGACCTTGTGGGGGGCCGGACTATATTTTGGGAGGGGAAATGAACGAATTCCTATGCCCCACAAATAACCCAGAGATGCATTTTCAATAAAAGCACACATTCTACTAAAGTGAAAAACGCCAGGCAGGCCCCACAAATAACCCAGAGATGCATTGTAAATAAAAGGACACATTCTACTCATGTAAAAACATGCTGATTCCCTGACAGTTGTTGGCCGGATTTAGAATGCGGTTGGGCCAGATCCGGCCCCCAGGCCTTGGTTTGCCTACCCATGCTTTTGATTGCTGCCAAGGAGTGTGGTGGAGTCTCCTTCTTTGGAGGTCTTTAAGCAGAGGCTTGACAACCATATGTCAGGAGTGCTCTGATGGTGTTTCCTGCTTGGCAGGGGGTTGGGGGGTTCTCACTACCGAGAAGGCCCTCTGCCTGCAGACTGCCTCGCCAGAGTGGTGCATGCTCTGGTTATCTCCCGCTTGGACTACTGCCCTGCGCTCTACGTGGGGCTACCTTTAAGGTGACTCGGAAACTACAACTAATCCAGAATGCGGCAGCTAGACTGGTGACTGGGGGCGGCCGCCGAGACCATATAACACCGGTCGTGAAAGACCTACATTGGCTCCCAGTACGTTTCTGAGCACAATTCAAAGTGTTGGTGCTGACCTTTAAAGCCCTAAACGGCCTTGACCCCGTATACCTGAAGGAGCGTCTCCATCCCCATCATTCTGCCCGGACGCCGAGGTCCAGCGCCGAGAAGCAAAGCTACAGGGAACCAGGCAGAGGGCCTTCTCGGGGGTGGCACCTGCCCTGTGGAACGCCCTTCCATCAGATGTCAAAAAGATAAACAACTACCTGACATTCAGAAGACATCTTAAGGCAGCCCTGTTCAGGGAAGTTTTTAACGTGTGATATTTTACTGTATTTTTGCTTTCTATGGAAGCCGCCCAGAGTGGCTGGGGAGGCCCAGCCAGATGGGCGGGGTATAAATAATAAATTATTATTATTATTATTATTATTATTATTATTATTATTATTATTGGACTCGATGGCCCTTGTGGTCTCTTCCAACTCTATGATTCTATGATTCTAAGATTGTGCTCTTAAATGGGGAGAGAAACCGCTCCTGCAAGGGATTCGGAAGGCCTGGTTGGAGCCTCTCACTCTCTCACCTTCTCCTTGTCCAGCTGGGAACGGCTCTCCTCCTGCAGGACCTGCTGCTGCTGCTCCAGCTGCCTCTCGCGCTGGGCCCAAGCCTTCTGCTGCTCCTCCAGCGTGGCCCGCAGGGTCTCCTGCTGCCGGCGCTCCAGGTTCCACTCCGCCTCCAGGCCGCGCACCTGCCGACGCTCCTCCTCCAAGTCGCAAGAGAGCCTGGTCCTCTCCTCCTCCTGAGTGGGCGGAAGGGGACGGGGCGCACTTGTCAGCTCTGATGCGAGAAAGGTCCAATTCCTGAGCCCAGAACGATGCCCCGAGAAGGGCATTAATGGGAGGCCCTGTGGTGTTTGAGAGTCAGCAGCCTCTTGCCCCCCCAAAACGGGGCTCTTTTCAGCTCCCATGGTGATATGGCCAGATGATGGGGGGGCAGAAAGAAGACAGGGCTCCTGTACCTTTTAATAGCAGAGTGGAAGAAGAATTTCAGCAGGTGTGAGTTGTTTTCCTCTTCTGCACTCCTGTTAAAGGGGCAGGAGACACTGGAAAGGTGAAGGGCCACTGGGAGGCCATTCTATGCTTACTCAAAAATAAGCTCCACTGAGCCCAATGGGGCTTACTCCCTGGATTAGTGGACTGCACCCCACAGGAGCGAGGGCTTGGGAAGGTGATTCTTACCAGAGCCTCCTTCTCCTTGCAGAACTGACTGGCCGCTTGCTGCTCTTGGCTGAGGGCAGACAAGGCTTGGGCGAGGCGCTCTTCCACCTCCGAGATTTTCTACAGGAAAGAAGAGTTAGCCATTTCCCGAAGACAAAGAGGGTCCCCAGCTGTGTCCTTCCTAGACCATTAGGTTTTATGATTTTCCTGATATTGTTAGTGACCCAGAACTGGTCTGTGACCATAATAACCACCTTACCGGGCTTTTAGTCTGTGACCGTAATAATAAAACTCTATTCTATCCTTCCCAGACCCAGGGTGATGGGTTGCTGGTTCCGTCCAGGCCTGCCTGGGACATTTTGCTGCCTGAAGCAAAAGGCAAGATGGTGCCACCCCCCTTTAGCCCATCCCAGAGACATACGTCAACCTGACCGAGAGCGAATCTCAATGGGAGAGATTCAGCAGCCCCTGAACCTATTATTATTATTACTATTTTTTTTATTTGTAGACCTTTTATCAAAAGACCCCAGGACGGTGTACAACATTAAGGACACGTTTTACGGAGCACAATGATAAAGACACAATAAAAAGCACCATGATAAAGTACAGTGGTACCTCGGGTTACGTACGCTTCAGGTTACAGACTCCGCTAACCCAGAAATATTACCTCGGGTTAAGAACTTTGCTTCAGGATGAGAACAGAAATCGCGCCGCTGCAGCAGCGGGAGGCCCCATTAGCTAAAGTGGTGCTTCAGGTTAAGAACAGTTTCAGGTTAAGAACGGACCTCCAGGACGAATTAAGTATGTAACCACAGGTACCACTGTAATCATAATAACAGTCTCCCCCAATAGATTATTTAACGGCCAAAGGACTGAGTAAAAGAGGATCTTTTTGCCTGGTGCCTAAAAACATAATGATGGCGCCAGGTGAGCCTCTCAGGTGAGAGCATTCCACACATGGGGAGCCACCACCGAAAAGGCCTGTTCTTGTGTTGCCACCCACCAAACCTCTCAGGGAGAGGGACACAGGGAAGAGCCTCATGCGACAAGCGCAGGGTCCTGTGTGGCATATGTAGCACCAGCACAGAAAAAAGGGGGGGTTGTGCACAAGAGCAACAGGGAGGGGGTTGATCCAGCACAGCTGCAAATGCAGAGCGCCTCTCTCCAAATTTCCTGGTGGCCCCATGCGCCTGCCTGCCGATGGGCGAAGCTGGAACCCCACCCTCTTGCTGCCCTGCTGAGATCCGTGGCCCAAAACCCCACCTCCTTTTGCTTCCCCAGCCCCTGCTCAAGCCCTTCCTTCTCCGTCTGCAGCCTGCGTAGCGTCGCCGTTCGCTCAGCCTCGTGCCGGTTCCAGCCCTCCACCACTTTGGCCAGGGTCTGTGGAAAGGAGAATGAGAGGCTCATAAGTTTATGTATGCCACAACAGCAGCAAGAATACTTATTGCAAAGTACTGGAAGACACAAGATTTACCCACCCGGGAAGAATGGCAGATGAAGGTGATGGACTATATGGAACTGGCGGAAATGACTGGCAGAATCCGAGACCAAGGAGAAGAGTTGGTGGAAGAAGATTGGAAGAAATTTAAAGTTTATCTACAGAAACATTGTAAAATTAAGGAATGTTAGAAGGATGTTGGAATGAAGCAATGTGGTTTTAGCAGAAATGATATAAAGGATTAAGCAAAAATGGATTGTTAATTGGTGAAAGAACAGAATGTAAAATTATAGTATATTAAGATAAATCATTAGGATAAAAATAAAGATGGAAAGGATTTGCTGAAATATCTAATTGAATTAGAATACAAAAAAGGGAGGTGTGAGGAGGTCAAGGAAATAAGCAAAGGAAAGAAAGTTATGTAAAGGATTGTTTTGTTTTGTTTTTTTTAATTATCTGCATCTTTTTTGTGTGTGTGTTTTTCCTTCTTTTTTCTTTGTTCTTGTATTTTTTCTTTTTGTAACCTTTAAAATCTCAATAAAAATCTATTGGGGGGGAAGAGAATGAGAGGCTCAACTGGCTATCTTCCCTGCCCCCCCCCCCGCCCCAGCAGGGATCCAGGGGTGTTCCCTAGCTGTAAAGAGATCCCTCGCTCTTTGGGCAGTGAGAGAGAACTGGTGTATTGTCGGAACTGTAGTCAATTTCCCCCTCCGTCCCCTGGAAGCCACATCCTACGCTGGCCTCTGCAGGCCATTTTTCTGGCCTGGACTCAACCACTGCTTGCTTGCTTGCATAGGGCTTGTTTTGAAATGGCCAACAAGCAGCTGGGGGCTCAATTCCATTCCAGAGGTAAATGCTCACTATGAGGGTTGTTCTTGTTTCCTCTATATGCAGAGGTGACTAGAGCACTGAGCCTACAGCAAATGTACCTTTGAGACCCGTACAATGATCCTGAGAGAGCAAGCAAGGCAGAGGGGCTCTCTGGGAAACAACCGAGATCCTTGTTCAAGCTTGGGATGCCACAGGCACCTCTGCAGTATGAAGAAAGTAAGTGTGTGTGAATTCGACAGTCCTTAGTTTGTTTTCAGCTGCGAGTTTGCTAATATTAATATTGTTAATAGCAATGGTTAATATTAAAGCTGGACCATCAAGAAGGCTGATCGCCGAAGAATGGATGCTTTTGAATTCTGGTGCTGGAGGAGACTCTTGAGAGTCCCATGGACTGCAAGAAGATCCAACCTCTCCATTCTGAAGGAAATCAGCCCTGAGGGCTCACTGGAAGGACAGATCCTGAAGCTGAGGCTCCAAGACTTTGGCCACCTCATGAGAAGAGAAGACTCCCTGGAAAAGACCCTGATGTTGGGAAAGATGGAGGGCGCAAGGAGAAGGGGACGACGGAGGACAAGATGGTGGGACAGTGTTCTCGAAGCTACCAGCATGAGTTTGACCAAACTGCGGGAGGCAGTGGAAGACAGGAGGGCCTGGCGTGCTGTGGTCCAGGGGGTCACGAAGAGTCGGACACGACTAAACAACAATATTGTTTTGTGGATTATGAGAGCTGTAAGGTTTTGTGAATCTTATAATATGACCTTCGTTGTGGCTCTGCCATTTTGCGTATTTTTTAGCTGTTTTCTTAACAGCGTTTTATAGGAGGTCCTCATTTCGCTGGTGATTTGCAATTGCATTACTGAGGATTCGTTAATTATTCTATAGGATCCATGTCGCAATTGTGATGCTACGTTATTATTGTTTGTAAGCTGGTTTGTGATATGTGTGCGAGTCGAAAGTGGCCTAGAAATAGAATGAATGAATGAATGAATGAATGAATGGGCTAAGTTGTTGACCTGGGCGGGTGCTGCAAGTTCTGCCTTTGAAACAGCCCCCGTCATCAGGCTTTGCTAAAAAGAGTGTAGCATTCAGGGCTGCGGTAGGGAGAAGCTGCTGCTAGTGTGGGGAACCTTTGGTCCTCCGGACGCTGCTGAACTGCAGCTCCCATCACCCCCAACTACTGGGCTGTGCTTTGCTGAGACTGGTGGGAGTTGTAGTTCAGCTGGGAGGACCAAAGGTTCCTGCACCCCAGGGGTCAGAAGATTGTAAAGAACTGCCCTCCCTGCAGTTGCTAAGACCAGCAGCTGCTACATGTAAAAATGTTGAAAGGAGCACTGCCAGATGAGGCCCATCTAGTCCACCATCCTCTTCTCACCGTGGTCCACAAGCAGGACCTGACCACAGCAGCAGCAGCAGCAGCAGCGCTCTCCTGACCTGCAGTCCCCAGTCACTTGTATTCAGAGGACTCCTGCCTCCATGCCCTGGGCTCCCCATGGCTCCAGCAATGATGTTCCAACTCCAAGCCACCTGCTGCTCCTCCTCCTGGGCCAGCCTCCCTCTGGGCATCTCAGCCACACACCTGTCGTGTCGAAGGCTCACCTTATCCAGCTGCTCTATCATGCTGTCTTTCTTCTTGTCCGCCGAGACGGCGACGGCCAGCTGCTGCTGTAGCTCCAGGATGCGATTCTGCAAGGCGTGGATGTGCCGCTCGCAGTGCTGGGTGGGAGGAAGCGGTCAAGAATTCAGTGGCTGTGGAAGGGAAAGGTGAAGCATTTGGGCTAGGGGAGGTAGGAAATGATTCTTGCGGAAGGGGCAACTCAGGTCCCGGCCCCTCTCCAAGAACCCCCACTGATGCACCATTCTCCCCCCATCTCCCCCCCCCCCCCAGTCCTGAGCGATGGAAACTTTGATATCAGTCAAACCCTAACAGCTAAAATGAAAGATGAAGATTTCCGGGAGCTGAGCCAGTCCTGGGGATTATTCAGAAGGGCATGCCTTACTTCTGCCCTGTTTATATCCTCTTATAAATACAGGTGTTCAGTTGCTGCTTCTCTCCTGTCCTACATGGAGCACCCTGCTTAGTGAAAGCGGAGTTCTCCTCTGCCTCCAAGAGCAGAATAAGTCTGTATTCTGCTCTGGTCAGACCTCACCTGGAGTACTGTGTCCAGTTCTGGGCACCACAGTTCAAGAAGGACACTGACAAACTGGAACGTGTCCAGAGGAGGGCAACCAAAATGGTCAAAGGCCTGGAAACGATGCCTTATGAGGAACGGCTAAGGGAGCTGGGCATGTTTAGCCTGGAGAAGAGGAGGTTAAGGGGTGATATGATAGCCATGTTCCAATATATAAAAGGATGTCACATAGAGGAGGGAGAAAGGTTGTTTTCTGCTGCTCCAGAGAAGCGGACACGGAGCAATGGAGCCAAACTACAAGAAAGAAGATTCCACCTAAACATTAGGAAGAACTTCCTGACAGTAGGAGCTGTTCGACAGTGGAATTTGCTGCCCAGGAGTGTGGTGGAGTCTCCTTCTTTGGAGGTCTTTAAGCAGAGGCTTGACAACCATATGTCAGGAGTGCTCTGATGGGGTTTCCTGCTTGGCAGGGGGTTGGACTCCATGGCCCTGGTGGTCTCTTCCAACTCTAGGATTCTATGATTTAAAGTCCCCTCTGCAGCAGACAGAAGCAAGCCTTGCCCTGCCCGGTTTGCATGAGCAAACCGTTTGGGAGGAAACAGTCTCCCCCATCCCACCCCAGACTTGGCTGCCTTGGGTTAGCCTAGGGCAGCAAGTGAGGACTCTTTGGCCTGCGAGTCTGATGAGACCCACCAGGCCTCCCTATTTGGTCCAGCTGCTCCCACCTGATGTCAGGTGCAGGGCAGGTGAAGACCTGGCTTGGCCATGGGGGCGTTTCCAGGCAGCATTGATCAGCTGATCTGTGGCACAGGACTTTGCAAGAGGTGACAGTCAGCTGACCAGAGCTTTGCAGGCTGTACCATTGCCCATCATGCTGGGCTAAACGGGGGGGGGGGGGCAGGAATAATGATCTGGCCAGTGGCCAGATCTTGTTGCCCCATCTGGGTCCAGTGGCTGTTAGTGGGGATGAGCATCAGGGAACACTTCATACCAGTTCCCAGAAACTCCCCCCAATACAGATAAGCATAATCAGTATTTAAAGCAATCGTCATAATTCAGCAGAACAATAGATTTGCAGCTGAGCTACAAAACATTTTTATTTTATTTTTTTAGTGTTTATATTATTAACTTGTAAGATATGGATTTGTTTTGGGTTTTTTTAGTCGTTGCTTTTTTAGTTTTTCAAATGTTGGTTTTTGTGTGTTGTGTTTTGTTATTTTTCGATATTTTGCGTGTTGTTGTTGTGTGGGAAATACTGATAAAATTTATTCGATTAAAAAAAAAAAGATTTGCAGCTGAGCTATCTATGACTTGGCAGCAGATCCATCTTCAGCAGTACTACAGCTATAGTACTCGTAGCAGATCAATCCCCTGTAAAGAAAACCAAAAAAACCCCTGGGAGAATAAAAATGTGTTTAACTGGTCTTGGAAGAGAGCCAGCGACAGTATCACTTCCATCTCAGGGCGGACCTGCCCATCTGTTAAGATATTAGTCAGTGGCCCTCAAGCCCCACACTAAGGGGCTTGAATCAGGAAAACTTTCCCAAGGCAGACCTGTCTGGGCCCGATTCATATGACTTTTCAGTGTCACAATATACTCCCAGCCCTCGTTAAACGTGGACTGGAGTTGCTTTTAGCCAGCCGGACGTCCGTTGAGATGTTGCACCCGCTTCTACCAAAAACACCTTCCTGCAGTACCACTGCAAGTTGCTACGTCCCAGCGAGTAATCCGTTCTCCTCCCACCCAGACACACTTATCACAACACTGTGTTAGAGGTAGTGTTTGTAGCAGATGGACTGCCATCTCTGCCTGTCATGCTGCGGACCTGAGTCTGACTCCTAGGTTGGCCGGCCACTTCTTGGGGGGGGCCATAGCTGAACGGTTGGGCACCTGTTTTGGATACAGCGGGGACCACCCTGTGGCAAACGCACCACCGAAATGTAGCCTGGCGTGAATCAGCCCAGGGTGTCCAAGGAATGAGAGTGTATTCAGTGGGGGGGTGTTGGGGCTCAAGCATAGAGCAAAGAAGCCCTAATAGATGGGTGCCTCTCCTTGCTGCTCTGGGACCAAGAAGGAGGGAAAGCTCTCATGTCACGAGTGAGCAACGGATACTCTTTTAAAAAGTAAGCCCTGGTGTTCAGTGGCTGCTCAAAAGGACATACCGTATTTTTTGCTCTATAACTCATTTTTTCTCTCCTAAAAAGTAAAGGGAAATGTGTGTGCGTCTTATGGAGCGAATGCAGGCTGCGCAGCTATCCCAGAAGCCAGAACAGCAAGAGGGATCGCTGCTTTCACTGCGCAGCGATCCCTCTTCCTGTTCTGCCTTCTGAAATTCAGAATATTTTTTTTCTTGTTTTCCTCCACCAAAAACTAGGTTCGTCTTACGGTCTTGTGCGTCTTATACAGCGAAAAATACGGTAACTCCTTTGCATGGGCAACGCAATGGGGCAGAAGCCGCTTCACCCACACACTCCCGCCTGCTTCCCAGAAAGGCCGAGATTTGAGTCCTCCAGAATATTTCTCCCAGGACTTTCTGGAACAGCTCTCAGAGCCCTGGAGCTTACTTTGGGTTCCCAGCAGCACCTGGGCCAAGCAGAGCAGGCTCCTGCGCTCTAATAGGCTTAGAGGGCTAAATTGAGCCTCGGGAGGGGGCCGGCTAGCCCTCCACCCACCCCAGCAAGCAGCTTAAAGCCGGGCAAGGCACTCGGCAGCAACATCACCAAGGTCAGGCTTGTTCCACCGGCACGTGGGCTGGGTCTGCGGCACGCCAGCGCCTCCTCCTGGTCAGGGCTGGCCTCCTCCCCTCTCATCGCCACCACCCACTTCGCTCCCTTGTCCTCCAGAAGATGGTTAGGACAAGAGAGGAGAAGGAGATGGAGGCAGGAGGCAGCCAGGATTCTGTTTGCAGGTTTGGCAGGAGGCTGGAGTTGAACACAAGCTGGTGGGCAGGGGGATTACAATGACAAGAGCGGGTACTTGAGAGCACTCCTTTAAAATGCACCAGAGAGTGGATTAAAAGCAAGGGTTGGGCACAAATGAGGTGCCTGCGCCTTTTTTGCACAGCCTAAGAGCTGCCTAGGGACGCGGGTGGCGCTGTGAGTTAAACCACAGAGCCTAGGGCTTGCCAATCAGAAGTTTGGCGGTTCGAATCCCTGCGACGGGGTGAGCTCCCGTTGCTCGGTCCCTGCTCCTGCTAACCTAGCAGTTCGAAAGCACGTCAACGTGCGAGCAGATAAATAGGTACCGCTCCGGCGGGAAGGTAAACGGCGTTTCCATGCACTGCTCTGGTTCGCCAGAAGCGGCTTAGTCATGCTGGCCACATGACCCGGAAGCTGTACGCCGGCTCCCTCGGCCAGTAAAGCGAGATGAGTGCCGCAACCCCAGAGTCGGCCACGACTGGACCTAATGGTCAGGGGTCCCTTTACCTTTACCTAAAAAGAACTGCCCCTTGAGCAGGTCTCTGAATGTTGGAAGTTTAGGATGGAGAAAAGGAGCACACAGTTAAACTACAGAACTCCCTCCCAGAGGAGGCAGCGATGGCCTTTAAAAGATGACTTTAAAAGAGGATTAGACAAATTCACTGAGGAGAGGGCTTGCAATGGCTGTGCTCTGCCTCCAGAATTTGAGGAAGCAATGTTTTCAAATACCAGTTGCTAGAAATCACAGGAAGGGAGGGTGGCCGTGCTCCAATCCTGCTTGCAGGTTTCCCACAGGGATCTGGTCGGCCCCTGTGAGAACAGGATGTTGGACCAGATGAGAGCTGGCCGGATCTAGCAGGTTTTTATTAGGTTATCTGCAAAGGATGCTGCACTATGTGGGCTTCGGTCCAATCCAGCAAGGCACTTCATATATTCACGCCCATGAGTGCGGACTCCAGAGCAACTGACACAAGTGAGGAATGATTTCACCCTTCGCAAGATTCTGTGTTAGGCATTCCTGTATTTTGAAAACTAATTGCTGGGCCACTGGAAATTAGTGAGACCAAAACCCAACAGGGAAAGTAGACCATACCCAAAGACTTTAGTCTGTCCATCCTAGCTTAAAGAGGGGGGAAAGAGTGAATATTCCCCACCAGTTGTGAAAAGAGCAGGTACCCATATCCATGCTAGTGAAGCTGGAGCTATTATTTTCTAGATGAGTTATTATGGTGTCACAAGTACAGGCTATGTGAAGCTTAACAAATTCAAATTCTGCCCCAGAAGGGAGCCACATTCTGCATCTTAAATCATGGAAATCAAAGCAAAGTCTCATGGCCTCTTGCTGATTTTGCATAATTTTTTTTTTTAAAAAAAAACCACCACTAAATATATTTTTACTTGGCAAGCTTTTTGGAGGTGGGAGAAGAAACGGGTGCCACAGAGAACTCTGAAGATCTCCAGAAGTTCAGCTCCACTTTCCTTTGGCTGAAGATCAGGGCTGACACGAACATACAAACTCAAGCATCGCTTCCTTGCATATTCAGGAAACGCAGCCTTGATTTGACGGTGAAACCGGCTGACTCCAAAGGTGGTGTGCTTTTAAAGCAGAGGCTTTTCTGCATGGTTTGGACACATACCAGGGATACGGCTGCCGCCCCCTTCCAGCATTGCGATTCACTGAGAGGAAGGGGCTGCTGAGAAGCAGACCTTATCCCTTTCCCCAGAGAAGTCAGGACTCCTGGTTTCTTCCGTGAAGAGGTTACAGTTCAGCAACAACCGCAGCTTGCAGCCCTGATCCCGTCTTCCTAACTGCCCATGGAACTCTGCCCATGTTGAAGGTGAATGTAGGGGGGCACGTGGCTGGAAGGTCAGAAAGCTCATTATGGGCCATGATACCGGCTAAGTCCGAGTAGCTTTACTTAAAGTCGCAGGTCACATGACACTTCATACCCACCCACCCCCCAGCCATACTGGTCCATCCTTCAAGCCTCTTTGGTTGCCTAATCCTGGCAATTAGGAGAGGCTCAGGTGAGAAGGGGTGGGGTGGGGTGCGAGGCCGCTGGGCCAATGGACTAGGCTGCTTTTTTTACTAAACACCGGCCTGCGTGGAGCATTTTCCCCAGCAAAGAAATCCTCAAACAGTTGGATTTCTTTGTTTGGGGCAATGGTTCTCAGAGGGTGTGGCAAGAGAGGATGGCAAGTGTGGCAGGAAGATTTGAGGACAATCAAAGAAACATTTCAGTGTAGTATAGTATAGCATCAAAAAATACATTTTTTTGCAGAATATGGATAGATATCTTTCCAAAATGAAAGCAAGGAGATCCAAATGATACTCAGGACATTCCTAATTGTGATCTTTTCATTTTCCCATGAATTTCTTATCAATAAAAAATTCAGTGTGGCATGAACAAATTTTTATTTGTTCATCGTGTTTTTAAGTTTATAGCATTTTTAATATTCTGTTGGCAGCCATCCAGAGTGGCTGGGGAAACTCAGACAGATGAGCGGGGTATAAATAATAAAAATTTATTCTTATTATTGTAATTGTTATTACTATTAATTTTATTATTATTGAAGTGTGCCCCGCAGAAAATTTTTTGAGAACCTCTGTTTCAGGGGAAGAATATGACTTTTAAAAGCAATTTGGGGGGAGAAGAGGACAGGGCAGAGCCAGGCCTAGCAGTCACCCGTTCCCTCATTCTCCCACAATCCTTTGTGAATCCTTCAGGCAGGCTCCACAGCTGTCTGGTGCCACTCACCTTCCGCCGGGCCTGCTCCTTGTCCAAAGAGTCCTTCAGCAGGTGGGAGTCGGCATATGGCGGATGCTCACGGACTTGGCCCAAGCGCAGACTGGTATAGCGAGGAAATAGTTGCTCAAAGCCAGCTAGGGAGCCAGGAGGAGAGACCTCCTGCAGGGGCCTGGCGCTAAGGTGACAAACGGAAAGGGGACATGAAGGCAACAGAGGCTCCTTCAAAACCAGCCACAATCGAGCCCTCCACCCTCCTGACACTCTTACTCTTTAGCTTCCGGCATCTTCTATCCCCAAGACTGCAGGACAAGGACCCAGGAGTTCTAGAGCCCGCTCTCTCTCTCTCTCTCTCAACATTTCAGGGTTGGCTGAACCACTTCCTGGCCTTTCACCCCAAGGGCTGGCGTCTGTCTACTGATCCTCCTTTTACAATAATGCTCCTACACTGGGGTCCCTGCATTTCTCTGTCGTGGGTAACTTCTGGCCCACAGGACCCATTAGCTGGGCCTTAGGGACACGGGTGGCGCTGTGGGTTAAACCACAGAGCCTAGGACTTGCCGATCAGAAGGTCGATGGTTCGAATCCCCGCGATGGGGCGAGCTCCCGTTGCTCGGTCCCTGCTCCTGCCAACCTAGCAGTTCAAAAGCACGTCAAAGTGCAAGTAGATCAATAGGTACCACTCCAGCGGGAAGGTAAACAGCGTTTCCCTGCGCTGCTCTGGTTCTCCAGAAGCGGCTTAGTCATGCTGGCCACATGACCCGGAAGCTGTACGCTGGGCTGCCTCGGCCAATAAAGCGAGATGAGTGCCGCAACCCCAGAGTCGGTCATGACTGGACCTAATGGTCAGGGGTCCCTTTACCTTTACCTAGGACTTCGTTTGGCCAAACCTTGCCCACCTATTCCACCTCACAATGTGGGGTGCAGGTATAGGCAGGACTGAACCAAAAAGGGGGGGTTGCAGGCACTGCATATCAGGCACACCTGCAAAGCCCCACATGGCGCGTTGTGAAGCCCTGACAATCAGCTGGTTGTTGGTGCTTAAGTGCCTGCACTGCTCTATGCAAGAACAGCTGATATTCTGGCACAGAGCTGTGTGTGGTGCTTTAAAGCTGATCCACAGGGCTTCAAAGTGTAGCACAGGCTCTATGCTAGCCTAGGAGCTGGAGAATCACATCACTGTGATGCCTTGTGATTGATAAGTGGGTGGCCTGCAGAGGGTAGCGGAGTTAAGGGATCTGGCCCACCAGCCAGATCCAGTTCCCCACCTCTGCTCTCTAGAACCGTGGACTCCAAAGATAACACTGGGCAACAATTTTTTACTTTTTGAATGTTGTCTAGATTTCTACAACTGATTTAGGGTATTTTTGCACTGCTGAATCAGGAAATGGCATCCGTTTCTCTCCATCAGGTCAGGTTTACTGTAAACTGAATGGTGGGCATTGATAAAGGTAAGTACACGTAAATTGCATGTTGCTTCACCATTTTTCAAACTTCAGGGCTTGAACTTCCATTTCTTGGAACTCCAGGAATGCTCAGCGGCAGGGAGGTCTCTCTTCAGAGTCCAACAGTAGTCAGCCATCATGACTGCGTCCCTGTGACCCTGATACCTGGTCTCCATCTCTTTCATGTCCTGATGGAATCTCTCCCCTCTGCTCATCACTCATTGAACCCAGCTTCTCAGGAAACTGGTCCATATGTGAAAATAGGTAGTGCATCTTGATGCTCATGTTGCAGCCCAGGTTCCTGAAAGCAGTCAGCATGTTGTTGACAAGTTCTGCGTGGTTTCTGGCCTTATTGTTGCCCAGAAAGTTCTTCACTACCAGAACAAATGCCTTCCACGCTTCCAGTTCCACTTCGTTCATTGACTTTCCGAACTCTGGATCTCTGATGAGCTGACGGATCTGAGGACCGTCAAAGATGCCAACTTTCAACTTCTCCACGGTCAATACTGGAAAAGCCTGGCACAAGTAAGTGAAGCAGTCACCATCCTTGTCCAGAGCCTTGGTGAACTGCTCGATTAAGCCGAGCTTGATGTGCAGCGGTGGGAAGAGTATTCTGTCTCTGTCCACCAGAGGGTCGTTGATGACATTCCTTTCTTTGCAAGGCACCAATTCCTCCTGCACAGGCCAGTCCTTCTTCATGTAATGCTGAGCACGGTCCATACTGTACTACATGCACAGAAAACATGGGTACTTGGTGAAGCCAGACTGTTGTCCCAACAAAAAGTTCACCATCTTCAGGTCAACACAAATAAACCACTTATCCTGATCATAACCAATTTTCTCCAGCACATACTTCACCGCTTCATAGTTCTCCTTCAGTGTACTCGAGTGAGCCAGGGGTATAGAGGCAAACTGGTTGCCGTTGTGTAGCAGAACACATTTCAGTGATCGCTTGCTGCTGTCAATGAACAATCTCCAATCTTTGGGTTCGTACTGTGACACTCCAAGCTTGAGCAGAAGCTGCGCAATATCTGCATAGCACACCAAGTCCTTCTCTTCCGAGAAAAAACGGAGGTACTCTTGATGCCTGTTGCGGAAGAAGCTGATGCGAGCACTGTCAGAGAGGAGGTTTTTTTCCTTCAATCTGGATGCCAACAGTTCAGCAGAGTCTTTTGACAAGCTGAGGTCGCGAACTAGATCATTCAACTCCTTTTGGGAAAATGGATGTGGAACATCATCTTCAAGAACCACTTCTTCATGTCCTTCAACAGTGGAGGCATCTCCGAAGATAGGCACTGAAATTTCATCACAATGAGCTACAGGACGACGTGCTGATTGAAGATCAGGATACTTCATGAGGCGGCTGCCCCATTAACTTAGTTTTGATCCCCCAACTTTATGCTTTGCCACACTAATTCATGGAAGATTTCGAGGTTTTATGACTTCAAACTGATCCCTTTTCGACATAATCACCCAGAACAATCGGACCTGAATACTTCTTGTCATTAAAATAATAATTTCCAATCAAAACAATTATTCGACATGGCATTTTACCCCCACCAACTTCTTCTAAAATGCTCCACACAAGCGTACATGTGAACAAAAACGTAAAAAAACGACATGTGGCCATAGCTCAAAAACGTGACCTGATTGAGCAAAACCAATGTGATTTTTGGATTCAGCACATCAGATTTGTCCTGAAAAAACGCAGACAACAAATTTGTTGTTGACCAGTGTAAGCTTTGTATGAGATCATCTATCCTAGCTAAAGGGAAGGCACCTCCATTCATCCTTCAAATGTGTGAGGAAGCAGAGAAGTGAATTCTGGTCTGCAAGCAACACTGAACTATGCATTCTCACGACATGCATGAGCCTCTGAATGCACCAAGCAAAGCCAAACAGAAAGTCATGCACATTTCCAAGACTCAGGACTGAAGCAAGGTTTGTGCTGCATGCAAACCAAGCCACGGTTGTCAAAGGCCCCCAATGATTAAAAAAAAAAAAACAACAGCATGTGGCGAGACATCAAGGCTCCTCAACAGAATCTGAAATTCACCCAAGAGCTTAAACGGGGTTCTTTATCTGTCTCCTGAGATGAAGCTGCTTCTGGCTGGGAAAAGCTGCGTAGCAGGAACCCCTCAAGGCTACAATAGCAACTGACCCAGAGCCAATGCTCTTTTTTCGGTCGGTATGCATCAGTATAGCATACTGCTACCTCTTTTCCGCTGCCACCATCTCACGGCCGCCGCTTCTCCCAGAAGGTGCTTTGGCAATCGTAAGGATCATGCCCAAATGCCTCTGCTCTGGCACGACTTTTATAATCCTCAGGCACCTTCCTGGAATGTGCTTTGGCGTTCAAAGGGTTACGCTAAAGCACCTCCAGGAGGCTGCGCCTTCCGCAGCGTAGCAGGACCTATTTTTCCTCTTAGAAAAACACACCAACCACTGCCCAGAGCCCTAGGAAGTCTGTTCATGTCCTGAGATGAACTTACTTGAGCAAGGCTGTCGTGCTGTCACTCTCAAAGGAGTCATCATCTTTCCGCTCAAATGTTCGCAGTACCACAGCACCCCCTGCAGGCAGAAAGAGGGAAATGGTTGTCTGCAGGTCGGAAGCAGCTTTGAGGGCGAAGGGAGAACCGGCTCCGATTTTGGTATAAGGCCACTTCCTGTGTTCCTACTTGGGAGGCTGGCTAGAGAGAACCTGCTATAGATTCAGGGGTGAGATGAGAGATCAAGAGGTGGGTGGCAGTGGAAGTGTGGATTAGGTTGGACCATGTCTGGTTGGACCATGTTCCCCACACAAAGCTTTTTTTAAATCCTATTTTTGGTATCCCCTTCAAGGATCACTGCCTTGCCGTGGCGAAGGGGCTTGAACTATGGCAAGTTCTTAAAGAAATGGGGGTGCCTGATCACCTAATCTGTCTCCTGAGAAATCTCTATGTGGGACAAGAAGCTACAGTTAGAACCTGATATGGAACAACTGATTGGTTCAAAATTGGGAAGGGAGTACAACAAGGCTGTATATTGTCTCCCTGCTTATTTAACTTATATGCAGAATTCA
The DNA here is from genome assembly GCF_964106915.1 of Podarcis gaigeae. Lineage (NCBI taxonomy): Eukaryota > Metazoa > Chordata > Lepidosauria > Squamata > Lacertidae > Podarcis > Podarcis gaigeae. The sequence continues at coordinate 5,246,312 of NC_139689.1, read as the reverse complement.
TCGTGCGAAAGGCTGGGCTGGATGAATCCCTAGCCGGAATTAATATTGCCAGAAGAAATATCAACAACCTCAGATATGCAGATGACACAACATTGATGGCAGAAAGTGAGGAGGAATTAAAGAACCTTTTAATGAGGGTGAAAGAGGAGAGCGCAAAATATGGTCTGAAGCTCAATATCAAAAAAACGAAGATCATGGCCGCTGGTCCCATCACCTCCTGGCAAATAGAAGGGGAAGAAATGGAGGCAGTGAGAGATTTTACTTTCTTGGGCTCCATGATCACTGCAGGTGGTGACAGCAGCCATGAAATTAAAAGACGCCTGCTTCTTGGGAGAAAAGCAATGACAAACCTAGACAGCATCTTAAAAAGCAGAGATATCACCTTGCCGACAAAGGTCGGTATAGTTAAAGCTATGGTTTGTGATGTATGGAAGTGACAGCTGGACCATAAAGAAGGCTGATCGCTGAAGAATTGATGCTTTTGAATTCTGGTGCTGGAAGAGACTCTTGAGAGTCCCATGGACTGCAAGAAGATCAAACCTCTCCATTCTGAAGGAAATCAGCCCTGAGTGCTCACTGGAAGGACAGATCCTGAAGCTGAGGCTCCAATACTTTGGCCACCTCAGGAGAAGAGAAGACTCCCTGGAAAAGACCCTGATGTTGGGAAAGATGGAGGGCACAAGGAGAAGGGAATGACAGAGGACGAGATGGTGGGACAGTGTTCTCCAAGCTACCAGCATGAGTCTGACCAAACTGCGGGAGGCAGCGGAAGACAGGAGTGCCTGGCATGCTCTGGTCCAGGGGGTCACAAAGAGTCGGACATGACTAAACGACTAAACAACAACAAAATTTTTGGTACTCTCACCATGAGCAGCATCCCTGGACCCACGGAGGATGCCTTGCAGATGGCAGCGCACGTCCTCCATCTCAGAGATGTGGCGGGACTCGACGGCAGGACCCTGCAGGAGAGAATGAAAGACCCCTGGGTGTTTCATCCTGCGTCTCCATCCTCTCCCTAGCCACGTGGCCTCTCCTCCTCACCTTCCTGTAGGTGCTGGCCTCCACGCTGGTTGAGAGTCGGTGGCTGAGCTCCTCCGCCAGAGTGTCCAGATCTACTTCGGGGGCCTCCGCTTCCCTGGAGAGGCCCAAGCTGTGCTGGTTCTCCAGGTGGGAGCGGGCCTGAGCCTCAGCCTGCCGGCTCTGGTGCAGCGAGGCATAGAGCTGCGCCGTCACCTGGGAGGTATAGGGGGTGCCCGCCTGAGAGGAAGGGACCTTTTGCCCTGGGCTGGCAGGAGCCGAGGGTGGCAGCAGCTCCATGTCGCTCAGAAGATCCTCGCTGTGGATGGAGGAGCTCAAAGTCCTGCAGGCACTCTTGTCAGCCATGGGTACAGTTGAAGGTGGTGGTTCCAAAGCCTTTGCCCAAGCCGGCCAGGCTGCAGGAGTTCTGTGCTCAGAAGCCCAGAGCCCCTGTCATAATGCGGAGTGTCCCATGACAACAGGACTCCAACAGAGGGAAGGTGCTTTCAGACATGCTGACCCGTCCGGAGTGCCAGCAAAGAGACACTGGAAGGAGAGACTGGGCAAGTGGTGCTTCCCAGTTGGTGCCCTGAAGAGAAAACGATAACCGTGAGGGGCACAGAAATGAGCTTACAGCAGGACAACAGGAAGAACACAGGTGACATCGGGGGTCGGATCCCAGCTGAAGAAAAGCCCTGCCCTGAGCCACTGCTAGCCTTTGCCCTGTATGGTGGCATTAGTCCCCATTTCCTGGTGGGCACATGGCAAGAGCTCAACTCCTGCTTGGTTTAAGCTCTATGGATCCAGAGAACCTGGGTGGGCCTCCCCACCCCATGCTGCTGGACTATAAGTCCCATCAGCCACAGCCAGCGCCCAGGGGCAATGGGATCTGTAGTCCAGCAAAATCTGGAGGGTCCTGCTCCGCCAGCCCCCCACTTCTGCCCTAGAGGGAGCCCTCTTCTTGCCCCTTAAAGCTCCCCACTCACCTTTTGAAAACTGAAAACAACCCCAAGCATGCCTCCCCCCACATCACACACTCTCTTCCCCTTTAAGCGCCCCCCACCTCAATTTTAATGGCAGGCCCCCTCCTACAATTCCCACCCCCAAATCCCCCTGGAGCTCCACCCACAATCCTATGGCCCCGCCCACACCTGCCCCTCGCCTCGCACCTGCCACAGGCCCCGCCCACACTGCGCTCCCCTCTCCCAAAAAACGTTGAGGTAAATCCTAATTCTCTCACCGCCCGCCCCCCCCCGGGGGGACCCGGTTTTTTCCCGCCGTTTTAAACGCCCTCGCTCTCCTTCCGTCCCGCGCTCACTCACTCCTAGGCCGCGCCGCCCGCCCTCAAAAATAGCACGCACAAAAAATATACAAAACCCAAACCAACCAACGCTTGGTTTTCATTTGGATTAGGCCAACGCAACTCCTGGCAACCTCCTTGGCAGGGAGGGCGGGGAGGCCGCCGCCGCCGCCATTTTGCTTGAGGGCAAGAGCGCGCTGTGCGGGGAAAGAGAGAACGCGCGTGCGCGAGCCGCCGATCGAGATGAGGGCGGGCGGAAGCGTGGTGACAAGAGCACGCGCCGAGCGGCGGACCAATCAGCGCGCGCATATTGCCCTACCGCGCTCTCGCGCTCTCTCTCTCTCTCCTCCCGGAAGTATAAGAGGATTCGGAAGCTGCCGGGCAGGGAGGGGGTTGCCATAGAGACGAAGGTGAGACTCCGGTATTGAGGGAAGGGGGCGGGGGCTGTAAGCCCCGGAGGGTCTTCAATACGGGGAGTCCGCTGAGGGTCCAAACGGCGACCACCCGGACCTTCCCCACCAAGGGCAGGACCAGCCCAGCGCTGGTGGGGGAGACTGTGGGTAGAGCTCCAGGGCTGGCTGGGCTGCGACTCTTGGTCCTCGGCCTCACTGCCTGATGGGAATCGGAGGCAATGTCCCCGCCCCACCCCCACCCCCTGTCCGTCCCCACAGTGAGCGTTGAGGGGCGTAGGGCGCGTTTAATTTGCCCACTTTCGCATTCCCAAAGTGAGGGGTGCTAAACAGATGTAACACGACTTGGGAATTCAAAAGAGATTTTGGTTAAAGTGATACAATTTAGTTTTGCTGGGTAAGTGAAAAGTGTGTAAAATTGCATAGAAATCATTCAAAATGATTGCCAAGCACTTATAATATAATAATAATATCTTTATTGTCATTGCCCCCTCTCGGGGACAATGAAATTACTTGACTGCTCCATAAAAACACTAGTTAAAACAATACAGTATAGTACAGCAAGGAAGATTAGATGACTTTCAAAGTCCAGGCTTCCCATTCAGGGCCGAGATCGCTCTGGAGAAGAAGCTGTTCTTAAGGCGGCTCGTTCTTGTCTTCATCGTCCTATATCTCCGTCCCGATGGCAGGAGCTCGAAGAGACAGTGACCAGGATGCGATGGATCTTTTACTATGTCCAGTGCCTTCCTATGGCACCTTGTGGCATAAATCTGCTCTAAGGTGGAGGGAGAGTGGGCAGCCAACAATGCTCTCTGCTGCCTTAACAACATTGTTATTGTTGTTTAGCACTGCCTAACATTTTCAGAAGGGAAAATTAAAATTAATGTTTCCTGAAAGCAGTTTATGTGCTTCTTCATCAAACATAGACTTACTGTACCAAGATCAATGTTGTCCAGTCACAAAAAAAATAGCTGGTTCAAATGCCTCACACCCAAAAGCATCTTTTTAACACTCCCCCACTGAAGAAATCTGCAAAAAATAAAGTTTCACTGCTGCCAGAGTGTGGCTCATGCCAGCGAGCCCAGCTTCACTAGGGCAGTGGAGGTGGAGGGGACTTTCTCAGGCCTGCCAACCTACCTCTGCCCAGGCAGCAACCCAAAGATGTGGGCTGGATCCTCCCCCCACTGCCTTGTTACCCCCCCCCCAATTGTTTTCATAGGTTTGTTAGTAATGGTGAATGGGTGCCAGTTGCAAGTAAATATTAGGTAAGACGTGGCTGATTTAAATGTTTACTAAATACAAGAAAAATAAACATTCACAGATCACTCTCCAGGGCATCAGAAAATTTTCTGGGGCAGTTTTTTTCTACACACACACACATTAACCTGTGCAATTAACCCTAAGTTGCACAGGAAATTTTCTGGGAAGCCAACATCGCTGGTACCACTCCTGCCAAGAGCCACACCTCTTTTTTTGGTGCCCCAAAAGGAAGTCATGGATGGGGGGGATGCCTTGTGGGGGGGGACACCTTTCCTGACCCCACTAAATGCCTCCACAAGCAATTGGACCTGTGATGGGTGGGATCTCTGTATCCATGTCAGGTGTGCATGATGGATTCCTCACTTTCCTTGCAGATGACGGTGCATAATTTGTACATATTCGACCGCAATGGAATCTGCCTGCACTACAGTGAGTGGAACCGGAAGAAGCAAGCTGGCATCTCTAAAGACGAGGTGAGACTTGAGGCTTGAGATATGCAGAGCAGAATGCCAAGGCTTAAGCCTGCTAAGGACATAGTGTTATAATATTTTTAAGGTCTCAAATACAGAGTAAATATTCATAAGTGCACACATATCTAAATATATGATATGTCTGAAATAGTATTGGAGAGCAATCCTGAAGCCATTTTGACTCTCCCAATTGCCCTCAAGCGCCACCCTCTGCCCAGAGAGAAACGAGCACAGCCATTGAAGGACTGTGCCCTGGATCCCCACATCAGCAAGGCGGTGGTCCAGGAGTTCGTGATCGACCATGTCAAAAGCTGCTGACAGATCTAGAGGAATCAGCAGCCCCGACCCGCCTCGATCCAGCTGTCTACAAAGACCATCTGTTAGGGCAACCAGAGCCGTCTCGGTCCCATGACCAGCGCGGAAGCCGGACTGGAATGGATCCAGACCCAGATTTGGGGGCGGGGGGGGGGGGAGCCCGTTCAGAGGTGAGGGAAACCAAACTGCAGTGTTCTGCAAGTTACCGTATTTTTCGCTCTATAACACGCACCCGACCATAACATGCCCATAGTTTTTAGAGGAGGAAAACAAGAAAAAAAAATATTCTAAACGAAACAGTGGATGTATGATTTTTGTGGTTCATGCTGTGGCCACAGACATGTGATCCGACAGTGACTTTGGAGTAGCCCAATGCAAAAATCCTGAGGATCCCTGTGGATCCATGCTTTGTAACCATGTTTTAAGTGGGGAGGGAAGGAAAAGCACTCAAGGGACAAGGAGCACACGTGGGGTGGGTGGAGAAGGATGCTGCTAATAATGAAGAGGGGTTTAAGGGGAGAAGAAGCACGTGTGGGGTGGGTGGAGAAGGATGCTGCTAATAATGAAGAAGAGGGGTATAAGGGGAGAAGGCTCCTCTCCTCTCCCACTTTGCTCCTTTAAAGCAAGCAGGCTCTGCTTTTCTTCCTCCTCCCTGCTCATCCCCGGCTTAGCAAGCTGACAAACTTTGCTGCTATGTAGCGAGCTGAGTGGGGAGGAAAGAGGGACAGAGAGCCTGCTTGCTTTAAAGGAACCAACCGGACAGGAGCCGCTTACACTTGTTATCTCCCGCTTGGACTACTGCAATGCGCTCTACGTGGGGCTACCTTTGAAGGTGACCCAGAAACTACAACTAATCCAGAATGCAGCAGCTAGACTGGTGACTGGGAGCGGCCACCGAGACCATATAACACCGGTCTTGAAAGACCTACATTGGCTCCCAGTACGTTTCCGAGCACAATTCAAAGTGTAAAGGTAAAGGGGCCCCTGACCATTAGGTCCAGTCGTGACCGACTCTGGCCACTCATCTCGCTTTATTGGCCGAGGGAGCCAGCATACAGCTTCCGGGTCATGTGGCCAGCATGGCTAAGCCGCTTCTGGCGAAACAGAGCAGCGCACGGAAACGCCGTTTACCTTCCCGCTGGAGTGGTACCTATTTATCTACTTGCACTTTGACGTGCTTTCAAACTGCTAGGTTGGCAGGAGCAGGGAAGGAGCAACGGGGGCTCGCTGCGTCGCGGGGATTTGAACCGCCGACCTTCTGATCGGCAAGTCCTAGGCTCTGTGGTTTAACCCACAGCGCCACCCGCTGTGGGTTAAACCACCCGCACACTTCTACCTCCTGTACTAATCCGTGATGCAAAACACAAGCTTGGTCTGGGGAAACATGAAATTGTGGTGGTGTTTACGTGCATGGGGCAGGGAGAGGGAAGGGTGTGAGTAAAAAGAAAAGTTCAAAAGCTTTCTAGCTTGAATGATACTATGAGTTTCCCTTTAGCAGCCGCCACTTTCTAATTTGGGGAATTCCGGTGTTGAAGCTTCCAGGGGAACAGCAAGCTCCATTTGGGGAAGTTCTGCTGGTTATGTGACTTTGGGTGATTCACATCAGATAAGATGTTTTGTTTCTTCAAGAGGTGCTCAACAGGCCAGAGGGTTACATTCAGTAGCCAACTATTAGAAATTACTCCTTGTAAAGTTGGTTTTTGTGAAGCAATCATCTCTACAGTACAGTGGTACCTCAGGTTACATACGCTTCAGGTTACAGACTCTGCTAACCCAGAAATAGTGCTTCAGGTTAAGAACTTTGCTTCAGGATGAGAACAGAAATTGTGCTCCGGCGGCGCGGCAGCAGCAGGAGGCCCCATTAGCTAAAGTGGTGCTTCAGGTTAAGAACAGTTTCAGGTTAAGTACGGACTTCGGGAACAAATTAAGTACTTAACCCGAGGTACCACTGTATATTCTTAGATTCAGCTTCAGAAGGAATATTTTGTATTTTGGGGTTTTTTAGTGAGTTATTTTTGGCTATGATGCAAGTCTGCTTTGCACATGTTATGGGTTAACTTTCCTAGGCACTACTGTTGCTGTAACATATCATACCCTAATGTCTATCAGTTGCATTGATTATCTCGTAAGGGCCCCTTTGGCTTTGTCTGTGGTTTCTGTGCCATGGATGTCCTTGTACGATTAGCCACAGGGTGGCGCCAGAGCAGAGCAAATGAGCATGATGGAGTTCTTCATCTTTGCCATGGAATCTCACCCCATTCTCCTCCCTATGAACACATTCATTTTCTTTCTTTCTTTCTCTCTCTCCCTCCCTCCCTGCAGGAGTTCAAGCTGATGTACGGCATGCTCTTCTCCATCCGCTCCTTCGTTAGCAAGATGAGTCCTGTGGACATGTATCCTTTCTGCTTAAACAGCAGCCTCGAAAGTATCACTCTTGCGGTTTTTTGACAGAGGGAGCCTGACTGAATGCTTTTTAATTCACGTGGAGTGGGGGGAGTAGCATTATCTACCATATTTTCCCCTCTATAGGACACACTTTTTCCCCCTCCAAAAATTAAGGGGAAATGTGTGTGCATCCTATAGAGCGAATGCAGGCTGCGTGGGCTAAGCCCAAAGCTGCGCACCGCTCCGTCTCGCTGTTCTAGCTTGGGGTTAGCTGCGCAAAGCCTCCGCAGGGCAGCGGGGTGCCTTCATCCCGCTACCCTGCGGAGGCTACAAAGGCTGTCCCTGCAGACAGAATAGTGCGGAGCGCTCCGTCTCACTGTTCTAGCTTGCGGATGGCTGTGCAAAGCCTTCACCCCGCTGCCCTGCGGAGGCTACGAAGGCTGTATGAAGGTGGGGGGAAGGCTGCAACTCTTCCCCCCGCCACCAGCCCCACAAGCTCGGAGGGCAGCGGGAAGGCGGCGCGCCGCCTCTGCGCTGCTCCCCGACCTGGTTTGGAGGCTGGCGGTGGGGGAAAGCAGTGATTCCCCCCCCCCCCCCGCCAGCCCCAAAGAGCAGGTCGAAAGGAACCCGAAGCCTCCGGAGCCCAGCGGGAGCTCCAGCTGAGCTCCAGAAGCTTCGGGTGAACACACCTTGAACGCCCTGAACGCACCTTGTTTTAGAGGGGGAGAACAAGGAAAAAAATGTTTTTTCCCCCTGTTCTCCCCCTCCTATGGTCTGGTCCTTAATGTCAGTATATGGAAACATCACCGCTGCAGACAGACAGATTGTTGACACCACATGATGTGCTTATCTGTGGGAAAGAAGAATTTCCCAGGACCTTCACAGGCTGGATAAGTCTTTGTGAAGAGTGTAATTTGAAACCTTCCATTTGCACATGTTCAGGAAGTTTGTCAGACTTGCTGGAAGAACTGAACTGAAAAGACGTGTTTTTCTCTAGTGCTGTAATGTCAGAAATAAGCATCATGTAAATACCGTATTTTTCGCTCTATAACACGCACCTGACCATAACACGCACGTAGTTTTTAGAGGAGGAAAATCCGTAGGCATGCCACCCGTAGGCATTCCCTCCATAACACGCACAGACATTTCCCCTTACTTTCTAGAAGGAAAAAAGTGAGTGCTATGGTGCAAAAAATATGGTAGATTTCTGACTTACTTTCTTTCCCCTGCGGAAGCAGGAGGGAGGGGTTGTGCATTTTGCCCACGCTTGGGAAAATGTTGCCTATCAAAATCTCCCTGGTCTGTCTGGATATCAGCCACAGGAGGTTACCGGTAAGCAAGCTCTGAGGACAGTGAGAGGGGCCAGCCTGTCTGGAGGGGACTCGCAAACCAACACTTAAGGAGTAAAACATGTTTGGGAGGGAGGGGGCTTAGCCAGCTGCCTTTGCCTGACATCTCCTTCCTCCAGTTCTCCTTAATTGCTTGCCCCCCAGGAAAGACGGCTTCCTCTCCTTCCAGACCAGCAAGTATAAGCTGCACTACTATGAGACGCCCACGGGACTCAAGGTGGTGATGAACACAGACTTGGGGGTGGGCAACATCCGAGATATCCTGCATCAGATCTACAGCTATGTGAGTCGGAAGTGGGGGGTGCCGCCTCCTCCCCTGCCCCCCATCCCATGATAATCCCTAGGGTGGCTCTCCTGTGTACAGGTGCCCTCCAAACAACTCTGCAGTGAAGGAGGAGGAGTAATAATAATTTATTTATACCCCGCCCATCTAGAATCATAGAGTTGGAAGAGACCACAAGGGCCATGGAGTCCAACCCCCTGCCAAGCAGGAAACACCATCAGAGCACTCCTGACATATGGTTGTCAAGCCTCTGCTTAAAGACCTCCAAAGAAGGAGACTCCACCACACTCCCTGGCAGCAAATTCCACTGTCGAACAGCTCTTACTGTCAGGAAGTTCTTCCTAATGTTTAGGTGGAATCTTCTTTCTTGTAGTTTGGATCCATTGCTCCATGTCCGCTTCTCTGGAGCAGCAGGAAACAACCTTTCTCCCTCCTCTATGTGACATCCTTTTATATATTTGAACATGGCTATCATATCACCCCTTAACCTCCTCTTCTCCAGGCTAAACATGCCCAGCTCCCTTAGCCGTTCCTCATAAGGCATCGTTTCCAGGCCTTTGACCATTTGGGTTGCCCTCCCCTGGACACGTTCCAGTTTGTCAGTGTCCTTCTTGAACTGTGGTGCCCAGAACTGGACACAGTACTCCAGGTGAGGTCTGACCAGAGCAGAATACAGTGGCACTATTACTTCCCTTGATCTAGATGCTATACTCCTATTGATGCAGCCCAGAATTGCATTGGCTTTTTTAGCTGCTGCGTCACACTGGCTGGGTCCCCCCAGCCACTCTGGGCGGCTTCCAACAAAACACTAAAATACAATAACCTATTAAACATTAAAAGCTTCCCTAAACAGGGCTGCCTTTAGATGTCTTCTAAAAGTTTGGTAGTTATTTTTCTCTTTGACATCTGGCGGGAGGGCGCCACCACCGAGAAGGCCCTCTGCCTGGTTCCCTGTAACTTGGCTTCTTGCAGCGAGGGAACCACCAGAAGGTCCTTGGTGCTGGACCTCAGTGTCCGGGCTGGACGATGGGGATGGAGACGCTCCTTCAGGTATACTGGACCGAGGCCGTAGCAGGCACAGGTCCTAGAGGCGTTATTCCCCCAGCCTCCTCCAATCTGGCACCTTCCAGATGTTGTCCTGCAATGCCCACCATCACTTTCACTGACCCTCAGTTGTGCTGGTTGGGGTTGATGGAGGCTGGGAGTCCAGCAAAAGCTGGAGGCCACCTGGAGGGTGTGTCCTACAGCAGCCGTCCTCAACCGGGTCTTCCGCAGCTTCCGATTGGCTGCTGGAGCTTCCTGCAGCCAATCAGAAGCCACACTTTGGTTTCTGAACATTTTGGAATTCGAACAGACTTCTGGAACGGCTTCTGTTCGACTTCCAAGATATGACTGTATAGTGATAATGAATGCAGTATTTAAATTTTATTATTTTCCCCCAATACTGAATTTTTTTCTGTTGATGTACTTTTTATATTTTATGGGTAAATTGAGTAAAAAATGAGAGAGAGTGGTAGCAGCAGGTGAAACAGATCAACTGGTCAGGCCAAAGCTCTGTGTATTTTTTGTTAAAAAGCGGTTACCTGATGTTGGAAGACCACCAAATTAGGGTTTAGGGGTGCAGCCCTTCAAAAAGGAGCCCAGGCTCCTCCTTCCTCTGGGCCTTCCATTCATCTCCTCCAGTGCATTTGCCCCATTCCTTGTCCAGCAGTTGCTTTGACTCAGTGGTTGCCAACATGCCAAAGCAGCTGGGAGTCCTTTATTTCCCACTTCTGTGTTGGCAGCAGGGAGAGCGGTACTCTTAGGGCAGGGGTCTGCAACCTTTAAGACAAAAAGAGCCACTTGGACCCATTTCCAAAGAAGAAGAAAAACTGGGAGCCGCAAAACCATTGCGACATTTAAAACAAATATATCTCCAGAGCCGCGATCTGACAGCGGGTGGGAAGGTGACGTCGGGACAGTGCGTGACTAACGCACGCACCGCCCCCATGCGACATCACAGCCAGTACAGCGCCCGTCACAGTGGGGAGTGTCAGGGCGCACAATGCGCCTCCTCCCCTCGCTAGTATCCGCCCCGGAGCCGCGGCAAAGGTGTAAAAGAGCCACATGCGGCTCCGGAGCCGCGGGTTGCAGACCCCTGTCTTAGGGTATCTGCTGCTGTCCTGAGAGAAGGCAAATGTGAATGATCCCAAAGTAAGAACGAAAGATCAGTCACTGGGGTTAGTCAAAATAGAAATCTTTTTTTGGAGCGGCAGGTCTCCCAATGTTTGGTTTTCATTTCCCTGAAGCTGTTTCAGTTGGGTTCCAGAGGGGAGAAGGGGTATTCTCATCTCACTGACCTCGTGATTCTCCTCTCACTCAGCTTCTTCCATCTCCTCCCTAGATCTACGTGGAGTATGTGGTCAAAAACCCTCTGTGCAGCTTGAACGAGAACATCCAGAGCGAGCTATTTCGGAGCAAGCTGGACAGCTTCATCCGCGGACTGCCCTTCTTCTCAGCTCGGGCAGGCTAAGTGGTGCGGGTGGGTGTTTGCCTTTTCCCGTTCCATGCTGTAAATACTACAATTCCCATGATGCACATGGAGTAGTGTCTGGCAGTGAGCTTGGCACTTTCTCTGCTGGGTGTGCCATCATCAGAACGACCATCATTCCCTGCACTTCAACCATAACGGACTTGTGACCCAAACCAGAACTCTGAGCTTGGATACCTTTCAGACAGCAGCTTTCTCCGCAGTGCTTTCCTCTGTTCCCTCCACCGCCCTTTGACCCATGGCTCCATCTTTTGTCCCATTGCGTATTCCCCCTTAGTTGGGACCCCAAGAGTCCCTCTTCCTTCCCCTCCTGACCGTGACACACAGTCCTTTGCCAGTGCAGGCCTCTTCCTTTCTATTTATAGAGCTTTGCCTCAGCCCTTTCTTCCCCCTCCGCCCCCCAAGCTCCTATTTATAGCCAGTCTCTTCTCCTGCTTTTCCAGTCCAGTGCTCTCCCAGCCTGGGCATGACATCAAGTGCCCCGGGGCTAGGGGGGGTGCTGCTTGGACGCAGTGGAAGATGCAGCGGCATGTCCTTCCCAAACGCATCTCGCGAAAAGACGGGCCAGCAATCCAACTTTCCGCCACCAGGAAAGGTCGATGAGCAACACAGGTCGAGAAGAGAGGTGTACTGTATTCTTTTTTTTTTTTTTGCTGGGTCCACCTTTCATGAATTAAACAAAATGCCACCTTTAAGATCAGAAGTTTCTTTGATCACCCTCAGGTTTCTCTAGGACTCTCTGGGATTTGCTGGTTAACTCGGTTGCCATTGCGCCCCAGACTGTGTTATGTTTGCAATGGCTGCTGGGCCACCTCCACAAAAACCCCTATGTCACAATGAGCGTCTCAGCTTCTTCGTCGCCCTGCAAACGAGATGCCGAAGGCCAGCGAGGCAGCAGCTCTTCTTCAAATTGGACTAACCGGCTCGTTAAATCGTCGGTCTCAAGTTCTTGCGTCACACGGGGCTTTTTACCTCCTCGGGCTTCGATGTTCAGAGAAGGGAAACAAAGCGAAAGCATCGGCAGATACACCTCCAGGCCAGAAATTAAGTGCCTGGGTTAACCACCGTCTTGCTTCACCCCCACCCCCACCCCCACCCCCCTTGAAAGGCCACGGCCGGTTGCGCCCTTCCCTTATTCGCTGTTGTTCATTCTGAGCGTTTTAAGCTCTGGGAGTTCTGTGTGTGATTCAAGCTTGTTTCCCACTTCTTTAAATGCGAGCTGATTTAAAAAATTATGTCTCTTGTTCTCTCTTGTCATGATCAATTTTGCATGCTTTGAAAGGTTTCATATTGCCATGCTGGTGATCTCGGTCCGTTAAATGGTATAAAACCTTAGCCTGGAGATGCATCCAATTAAATGCCCCTCAAGGTCACGTGGTGGATGGCTTGGACTTGCATTCAAGGGCTGGCAAAATGACATTTTTGAAGCATGACATAAGAAGCAGCTGCTGGATCCGACCAGTGGCCCATCTAGTCCTGCCACACAGATGTCAGTGGGAACCCCACAAGCAAGAGCCCTCTCCCCTCCTGTGGCACCCTGCGGCTGGCATTCAGGACCATAACCCATGACAGTGGGCTAGGTGGTCCAGTGGCCTGATCCAGTGGTCTCTTCTTATGTTAACCTCTCTCATGCCCTGGTGCCCTCCCTCCCAAAGAGGAGGCTTATTTATATTTCTTTAGAATACTTACACCCTGCTTTTCAAAGCAGCTTACAAAGGTTGCCAAAACAAGATGCCTCTTGAATCTAGTAAAGGTAAAGGGACCCCTGACTGTTAGGCCCAGTCATGACCGACTCTGGGGTTGCGGCGCTCATCTCGCTTTACTGGCCGAGGGAGCCGGCGTACAGCTTCCGGGTCATGTGGCCAGCAGGACTAAGCCACTTCTGGCGAACCAGAGCAGTGCACGGAAATACCGTTTACCTTCCCGCCAGAGTGGTACCTATTTATCTACTTGGACTTTTGGGCATGCTTTCAAACTGCTAGGTGGGCAGGAGCAGGGACCGAGCAACGGGAGCTCACCCCGTCGCGGGGATTCGAACCGCTGACCTTCTGATCGGCAAGCCCTAGGCTCTGTGGTTTAAGCCAAAGCACCACCTGTGTCCCTTGAATCTAGTACAGGCACATAAATCACAAAGGTGTCCTATGTGGACCAGGATTGTGCACATTTGCCGTGCACATGCAGATGGGTATGGGTGTCCGCTGCTGTCCCAGCTCGCACCCAGGGCCCCTGAATGTCGGAAGGGTCTCAGCAAAGAAACAAGGGCAGGTCAGCTGCCAGGTATCTGCTGCTGCTAAAAGGCAGAGCAAAGCGCCCATCCTCCGTCCTGGGCTTTAGTGTCTGGCGGGGATTATCTTCGCTTAATCCCTCAGGACAACAAGGACAAGCAGGTAGTGAGGAGAGGGGAGCGGCATGTCTGAGAATCGAAAAACGCTGGCTGGATTCAGCCCTGTATTCTATAGGGCCCAGGTTTTCCTCCCCCTCCTCCTGAGACTGCCATCTCCTGGAACAGCTGACCCCATCTCCCTTTTTCAAATGAGCCTGCCTAAAATAAAACCTGGAAGTCACAATGGAAGTCCTGCTTTAAGTGAAGTCTTAAATCTCCCTGCTTTCAGAGCCCAGAAGACTCCACCACCCGGATCCTGCTCACCAGGTTGCATGCCCCAAGACAGGACTAGCAAGCATGATTGATGACTCTCCAACCATCAGGATGCCCCTGGTTTGATTTTAGTTTATAAAGGTAACAACTCAGGATCTCAGCAGTGCCCCCTGGGTTATCGCCAGCGGCTCCCATTTATCCTCCGTGGCCTGAGCATAGAAAACTGGTGGTGCCTGTTCAGATAATCGCAGTATTTTATTTTATTTTTAAATGTAATAATACGACTTTCACCACCCTTCTCCAACCTGGTACTCTTGAGATATTTTGGGTTACAACTCCCATAATCCCCAGCACAATACGGCAGTGCTGATGGGAACCGCTGTCAAAAATATCTTTAAGGTCCTGTGTTGTGAAGACAGAAGGAAGGCTGTCTCAAGTCTCTCTCTTGGCAGAACTTTCTGTTGCCATTGAACGTCTGGTTTCCTGGATAGGTCCTTTGACTCACCCTGCCATTTTCAAAGAGAGGCCCACAGCCCTTTGCGAAGGATTTATTCAGATAACCTCCACGTGTTGTCTCGGTTTAGAAGTTGTAGTTGAGGTTTTGCGGTTGGGGTTGGGGGTCTTTTGAAAGATGCAGCTGGGGAGGAGAGGATATAGCAAGGGGAATAAAAGGCATCGGTTTCCATGTCCGTTGCATTTCTGCAGCCGTTCACCTTCTGCCCAAAAACTGCATTAACGTGTCTCACTGTTGCAAAATCATGTAATTTAGGTAATTCACACAATTATGTGATGAACGTTGTCATGAGAGTATTCCACCCCATTCACTTCAATGCAAACCGGGGCATGACAGCATATTGTTTGCAGACTGCATTGGTTTCCGTCCGGGACGCAGGGGCGAAATTCCAATCCCGTTTCTGTATTCGTCAAAATTTCCCCAACATCCCTAGGAAGGAGGAAGTCATCCTTTCTGTAAAGGGAAAGGGACCCCTGACCATTAGGTCCAGTCGTGACGGACTCTGGGGTTGCAGCGCTCATCTTGCTTTACTGGCCGTGGGAGCCGGCGTACAACTTCCGGGTCATGTGGCCAGCATGACTAAGCCGCTTCTGGCGAACCAGAGCAGCGCACGGAAACGCCGTTTACCTTCCCGCTGGAGCGGTACCTATTGATCTACTTGCACTTTGACCTGCTTTCGAACTGCTAGGTTGGCAGGAGCAGGGACCGAGCATCGGGAGCTCACCCCGTCGCGGGGATTCGAACCGCCGACCTTCTGATCGGCAAGTCCTAGGCTCTGTAGTTTAACCTACAGCGCCACCCGCGTCCCTTTCTGTACCGCAGAGTTAAACTGGGGAACTCGCTCCCATGGGAGGCAGTGATGGCCGGCAACTCAAAGAGAAATCAGACAAATTCATACAGGGTAAAGCTATCGGCGGCAACCAGGCATGATGGTTATGTTGGGTCTCCACACTTGGGGGCAGTAAATGCTTCTGAATACCAGTTGCTGTAAGCCACAGGAGGAGAGATAAGAGACACGGGTGGTGCTGTGGGTTAAACCACAGAGCCTAGGACTTGCCGATCAGCGGGTCGGTGGTTCGAATTCCCACGACGGAGTGAGCTCCCGTTGGTCAGTCCCTGCTCCTGCCAACCTAGCAGTTCAAAAGCACACCAGTGCAAGTAGATAAATAGGTACCGCTCCGGCGGGAAGGTAAACAGCATTTCCGTGTGCTGCTCTGGTTCTCCAGAAGCGGCTTAGTCATGCTGGCCACATGACCCGGAAGCTGTACGCCGGCTCCCTTGGCCAATAAAGTGAGATGAGCGCCGCAACCCCAGAGTCAGTCACGACTGGACCTAATGGTCAGGGGTCCCTTTACCTTTACAGGAGGAGAGAGGGCTCTTGCGCTTGGTACCTTCCTGTGGGCTTCCGACTTGGGCATTTGGTTGGCCGCTGTGAGATCAGGAAGCTGGACTAAGTGGGCTGTTATCTTAAGGAGGATAAATGCAGAGGAGAATCTGGATTTCCACATTCCACTGGGGTTTGGCAGCATTTCTTCAGCAGGAGGACTCCACTCGTCGGCCCTTCCTTCTCCTGGGCCCTCCCTGCCACACGCCACTCGCAGATTTGCTCTCTTTTTATCTCCCCACCCGCCTGACACACATACCCATTAGCTTCCCGCTAATCCCAGTGAGCTGACCAGGTGGTGTTAGGCCAGCGGCAGAGTGCTTTGGGTGTGCTGAGAAGCTTTGAATTTTGCACAGTTTCCGAGTTTAATTCCTACAAAGCCCCAAATGGGAACGGCGTCCGTGGGGCCTGCCAACACTTGGCCCAGCTGGGGGTTTAACTCTTGGAGGTGTGTGCAGCTGTAGCTTCTAACTGCTGCCTTTGAGGGCACAGTGAGGACCTGGCAGGTGGGCGAAATTGTCAATTTCAATTTCTCTCGTTTTCCCCATCTGTTTGCAATTATTATTTTTTTAAAAACCAGCATTTTAGTGGTTTGACTCTCTCCTAATAACACACATTTTTGTGTGCAGGTTTCCCTAATACAGTGGTACCTCGGGTTACATACGCTTCAGGTTACAGACTCCGCTAACCCAGAAATAGTGCTTCAGGTTAAGAACTTTGCTTCAGGATGAGAACAGAAATTGTGCTCTGGCGGCGTGGCAGCAGCAGGAGGCCCCATTAGCTAAAGTGGTGCTTCAAGTTAAGAACAGTTTCAGGTTAAGTACAGACCTCTGGAACAAATTAAGTACTTAACCTGAGGTACCACTGTATGTGCATATTAAAAGCCATATTTCCCCTTCTATTTATTTTTTCTTTAACATAATGTATCATTGCATGTTTTCATATGCATTTCATGTGCATGCTGTCCTTGCCATATGCGTTTTTGTACACACTGCTAGGCAGGATAAATTGCATTGCAAAATTCGGAGACGTGCAGGTTTGGGAATTTGATTCGCGTATCATTTCAGAAAGTGCAAATTATTCAGTTCGCGTTGACAGGCAAATCTACCTGACCTCTTTTCCCATCCCTAGTGGAGGCTCCTTAGTGGCTATGAGTGCTTTTCCTCAGCTCTGACTGGTTCCTCAGCTACAGCCCTTTTGGGGCAGAGATGACTTAGCCACTGTACTCCATGCTCTGGTAACTTCCAGACTGGAGCCTAGCAGTTCCCCCTCTGCATGGGGCTGCGACACGGAAACTCCCGTCGCTCCAAAATGCAGCAGCCAGATTACTGGTGGGGGTTTCGCTGTAGGCCTCATATAACCCCTGTTTTAAAACAGCTCCACTGGTGGCCAGTTCATTTCCAGACGCATTAGAAGGTGCTGGAGGGTTTAAAACCCTAAACTCAGGCCCCAAATATCTGAAAGACTGCCTCCTTCCTACAGACCCACTTGGGTGCTGAGTTAAGCAGAGTGGACCCTTTTGGTAGTTCCTCAGGGACGCGGGTGGCGCTGTGGGTTAAACCACAGAGCCTAGGACTTGCCAATCAGAAGGTTGGTGGTTTGAATCCCCGCGACGGGGTGAGCTTCCGTTGCTCGGTCCCAGCTCCTGCCAACCTAGCAGTTCAAAAGCACATCAAAGTGCGAGTAGATAAATAGGTACCACTCTGGTGGGAAGGTAAACGACATTTCCGTGCGCTGCTCTGGTTCGCCAGAAGCGGCTTAGTCCTGCTGGCCACATGACCCGGAAGCTGTACGCCAGCTCCATTGGCCAGTAAAGTGAGATGAGCGCCGCAACCCCAGAGTCAGTCACAACTGAACCTAATGGTCAGGGGTCCCTTTACCTTTACCTGCCCACAGAGGCTCAGGGGGTGGCAGGCCAGGAGAGGGCCTTCTCTGTGGTGACCCATAAGCTGTGAAACAGAGATGTATCTGGCACCGTCATACAGCTTCTGGCAGCTGCTGAAGACATTCAGGGTCCCTTCCCAGTCTTCCACTCTATGTTTCTATGAAACTCTTTCCCCCAGCTTTTGACATTTGACGAGCATGTCTTTAAGACCAACTTCCTTTTTCTAAGTTGTTTTGAACTTTTTCATACCATGTTTTAATGTTGTAAGCCTTCCTTTACAGCGAAGGGCAGGTAATTAGTAATACAGTGGTACCCCGGGTTACATACGCTTCAGGTTACATACGCTTCAGGTTACAGACTCGGCCAACCCAGAAATATTACCTCAGGTTAAGAACTTGGCTTCAGGATGAGAACAGAAATTGTCCTCCAGCGGCGCGGCGGCAGCAGGAGGCCCTATTAGCTAAAGCGGTACCTCAGGTTAAGAACAGTTTCAGGTTAAGAACGGACCTCCGGAATGAATTAAGTACTTAACCCGAGGTACCATTGTATTCTTTCTTTGTAGCTCTGACTCCTGCACGTAGTTTCTCTTCCAGAAAATAAGGTAGTTCCCTCCCCAGATGCCGATTTCCAACACGGGCGGCTTAAGCCGGTTTTCTTTTTAAACCATTTCGTAATGTGAACATAAAGCCTAAATTGGATTTATCATCCCACTTGCTCTCCTGCGTTGACAAAATCTGGCACCTGCGATGCACTTAGCACGGGAGAAGGATCAAAGATGGGCTTCAAGGCTGTGCCTGGATTCCCTTCCGACGAATTTTGTGTTGTGATTTCAGCCTTGCTGTGATTCCTTGACCAGCAGGGAGATTCTAGCTTCCAGCAACACATCTCAAGGCAAAGTGAGCCCTGCTGCTTTCCTGGGCCTAGGGCACCCTTGTCCGGTAGTTAGGTGGCCTTTCTCACTTGGGTGTCCACAAACAGGAGTGTCGTGAAAAGAAAGAGGGAAGGAGGTGTCCCATCAAGGAAGACACGCCAGGAGTGTGGCTGCCACCAGGGCTCCCGCTCTTTGGTGTGCCAGAAGCGTGCGAGAGATTTCCCGCTGCAAATTCAACTGGTGGGGAATCAAATCTACGAGGAAGGAATTAAGAGCGTCAAACGAGACCGTCCCAAACAGGGCGATGGGCTGTTGGGATAGGATATGGCGATTTAGGGGCATAGGGCAAGGAAAAGGGGAGGGTAGCGAGGGGGGGTGTCAGAGGCCATGCTTCACCAGCTGTCAGTCCAGCAAATCCCCCACATGCTCCCTCCCCTGTGGGGAGGGAGGGAAGGGAGTGAGAAGGGAATCTCCGGGCATTAAGCACCGTGGCTCCGGCTAAGCCGCTGTCCTCGGCTCTGGTGCGGCAGGTGCCGCAGGGATCTCAGCCAGGCCTCCCCCGACCCCGGCAGAAGCCCCTCCGGGCATCATGTTTGCCAGCTCTTCGCGGGGAGGCCCGGCGCCCGCGGGCCGGGGGCCCGGGGGTGGGGGCAAGTTCAGCGTGGACGAACTCTACGGGCTGCCCAAGAAGACCAAAGGGGCGCGGGGGGAGAGCGTCCGGCGGCGGAGCCAAGCCAGCCAGGGAGGCCAGATGGGGCGAGAGGGGCAGCCCCTGACCCCCGCCCAGGTGCTAGAGGCGGCCAGGTGCTTGATGGAGAGGCGGAGGCTCGAGAGCTACCTGCTGGAGGCCGGGATCAGCGCTGAGGAGCTGGAGAGCACACGTACCGGCATGGTGTACAGGTATGTGGCACTTTGGGGGGGGCAAGCTAGTCAGAGGCTCAGGTGGGTGCCTCGTGCCTTTCATGCGCAGCCGTCCTGAACCCCAGGATGCATCAGGGCGATGGTGGCAGCGTTGCTTTTAGTCCTTGCAAAACAAGTTCCTAGTCCTCAAGCAAAGTTTTTTTTTTTTCTGTGAATGTGCTCATGGAAAACAGGGAGATGTTTCCAAGGGAATGTTGCTGTTCGTTAATCACAGAATTGGAGGGATCTAAACAGGTCATCTAGTTTGTGTTGTGAATTGCCCTGAGATCTGTGCATAGAGGGTGGTATTCAAATTTAATACGTAGTAATAATAATAATAATAATGGGGCGTTAGGGTTATTAAAAGAAGATGGGGAACATGTCCTGCTCCTCCTGGGGTAGCCTGTCCACCTCTGGTCCCCATCTGCACTCAACTCTCACCTGTGGCTCCTAGATGCTGTCAGCGTGCGACTGCGGCCACACCATGGGAAATGGCTTCAGCCAGCCGGCTAAACCAGGTGAGAGAAGCCGATGAGTCTCAAACCCTCAGGGAGTTAGGGACTTTCTCTGCATGTGAAGGCAGGCTCTGACAGATGGAGCAGACGCGAACAAGAGTGAGTCCAGTGCTTAAGAAGGTGGTTTCTGCGCATGCTGTAGAGCGTGGGTAGGCAAACTAAGGCCTGGGGGCCAGATCCGGCCCAATCGCCTTCTAAATCCGGCCCGTGGACGGTCCAGGAATCAGCGTGTTTTTTACATGAGTAGAATCTGTGCTTTTATTTAAAATGCATCTCTGGGTTATTTGTGGGACCTGCCTGGTGTTTTTACATGAGTAGAATGTGTCCTTTTCTTTAAAATCCATCTCTCGGTTATTAGTGGGGCATAGGAATTCATTCATTTCCGCCCCCCTAAAATATAGTCCGGCCCCCCACAAGGTCTGAGGGACAGTGGACCGGCCCCCATGCTGAATAAAATTGCTGACCCCTGCTGTAGAGGAAAGTGAGGGGCAGATGGGGCTCATCCACCTGGAAACGAGAGCCCATATTGGAGAAGGAAAACTCTGATCCTTAACCCTCTCCGCCTTGCCTTCGGGAGAAGAAAAGGCTCAGGAGTAAAAACCTACACAAATCCAGAGTCCCTAAGGCAGTTGGATGGTGCCTTTGTACACCTCCTTCCAGCAACTCCGGCAGCCAAGCTGGTGCCCAACGTCTTGCTTTGCTTTGGACCCCATCATCAAGGTTGAGATGGGGGTCTTGTCCGGGCAGCCCAGGACCTCCAGATACACCACCCAGACTGATGCCCAAGGAGGTCACTTCAGAACTACAGTGGTACCTCGGGTTACATACGCTTCCAGTTACATACGCTTCAGGTTACAGGCTCCGCTAACCTAGAAATAGTATCTCGAGTTAAGAACTTTGCTTCAGGATGAGAACAGAAATTGTGCTCCAGCGGCGCGGCAGCAGCAGGAGGCCCCATTAGCTAAAGTGGTGCTTCAGGTTAAGAAGAGTTTCAGGTTAAGTACGGACCTGCGGAACGAATGAAGTACTTAACCCGAGGTATCACTGTACTAATAATCATCAGACCTTTTATTGGCATCACATACAAACATCCAAAATACAGAATTGCCACTTCCCCAGTGGCACAAAACATTTGCTAAAAGAAAGGAGGCAGAGCAGTCTATCGTCACATCTCTTGGTCTCCAGGGAGATCAGACGTCGGCAGTGTATTTCGACGACAAAAAACCAGATAGAGATATTTAGCCACTAACTTGCTGAGCTCCTGATCATTCCCCAGGAATAGAAAATGTATGACCTCCGACTCTGGTTTCCATTTGGGGATACAGAGTTGATCTAGAAATTGCTGGCGGAGACCAGCATATAGTTTACAATTGAAAACCACATGTGTAAGGGTTTCCACCAGGTGGTCTTCACCTGGGCAAGTTCTTTCTCCTTCCACCCTGCCTGAGAACCTTCCCCAAACGGGGTTTGATGGATTTGAATTAAACCTGGCCAGCGAAAACGCCCTTCTTTCTGGAGGGTTAAGCAGAAATTCAAGGTGATTGTGGTTAGTTTCATGTGCCCAAGAAAGTTGGAAATAAAGAGGGGAGCATGTTTTCTCTGCTGCTACTGTTAGTTCTTGGCGCAGGACTGCTAGTGCAGAGGTTGGACTTCACCCCCAGAGCTGCACTTCATTGTTTCTCAAGACAGACGGATGCCAAGAACAATAATAACCCACTTCGTTGCAGGAATCATAGCTAAGGAAGCTGCCTGTATACAGATGGACCACAAATCCATTTGGCTTGGTATGGTCTGCATGGACTGAGGCCCAATTCTATACAACAAAGTGCTTTCCCTAAGCTTGCAGCAGACCTGCCTAGTGCCTCTTGCCCATAATAATAATAATAATTATTATTATTATTTGTACCCCGCCCATCTGGCTGGGTTTCCCCAGCCACTCTGGGCGGCTTCCAACAAAGATGAAAAATACACTAAAATGTCACATATTAAAAACTTCCCTGAATAGGGCTGCCTTCTGATGTCTTCTGAATGTCAGGTAGTTGTTTATCGCTTTGACATCTGATGGGAGGGCGTTCCACAGGGCGGGCGCCACTACCGAGAAGGCCCTCTGCCTGGTTCCCTGTAACTTGGCCTCTCACAGTGAGGGAACTGCCAGAAGGCCCTCGGAGCTGGACCTCAGTGTCCAGGCAGAATGATGGGGGAGGAGACGCTCCTTCAGATATACTGGACCGAGGCCGTTTAGGGCTTTAAAGGTCAGCACCAACACTTTGAATTGTGCTCGGAAACGTACTGGGAGCCAGTGTAGGTCTTTCAAGACCGGTGTTATATGGTCTCGGCGGCTGCTCCCAGTCACCAGTCTAGCTGCCGCATTCTGGATTAGTTGTAGTTTCCGGGTCACCTTCAAAGGTAGCCCCACATAGAGCGCATTGCAGTAGTCCAAGCGGGAGATAACCAGAGCATGCACCACTCTGGCGAGACAGTCTGCAGGCAGATAGGGTCTCAGCCTACGTACCAGGTGGAGCTGGTAAACAGCTGCCCTGGATACAGAACTGACCTGTGCCTCCATGGACAGCTGTGAGTCCAGAATGACTCCCAGGCTGCGCACCTGGTCCTTCAGGAGCACAGTTACCCCATTCAGGACCAGGGAATCCTCCACACCTGCCTGCCCCCTGTCCCCCCAAAACAGTACTTCTGTCTTGTCAGGATTCAACCTCAATCTGTTAGCCGCCATCCATCCTCCAACCGCCTCCAGACACTCACACAGGACCTTCACTGCCTTCACTGGTTCTGATTTAAAAGAGAGGTAGAGCTTGGGTCTCCTCCTTGACACCATTCCTCATGCATCTAGTCCCTGGTGAGGAGAGAGGAGGATGTTGGCTCTTGGATATCCAGAGGCCGCCTTGAAGTGCTTCCTGAAGCCTGGCAGCGCCGACGCCACGCTTTGATTTGCCATCTCTATGTCAAGGGAGCCTTCCTGAGCACACCAGAAACCGCTTCTGAGTGGCATTCTTGACTTCTCAGCTTGACTTCTCGCACAGTCTGTTTTTAGAAGGCTGCTCTGTGTGTGTGGCGGGGATTGGGACAGGGTGGAATAAGGAGTGAGCCTTTCTGGGCAAGAGATTTAAGGAGCTTGGTCTGTTCAGCATCTTCAAAAGAAGGTCAGGAGGGTAAATTGATGGTGATGATGTATTCTTGTGGGCTTTGGTGGTAACCGGCTGTTTAATCCAGAAGCCCTCCCCCCGCCCCCCAAATCTGAATGCCAGGCAGCAGGCAGAAGTTAAAGCTGTGCTGCATTTTTATTTTTTCTAACTTTCTGGATTTATTATTGAGCATCGGAGGCAAATGGTTTTAGAAAACTTCATCCTTCTCACTTGGAATATACTTCAGAGACATGCAGATTGATTGATTGATTGATTGATTGATTGATTGATTGATTGATTTAGCAAGTACCTAGCTTTCAGTATTTGGGGAGGGAGGGGAAACTACTTTAGCAAACACTGTGCTTTCACAATTTTTTTTAAAATATATATTTTTATTAGTTTTTTAACATAACATTTTCAACAATTATTAAACTCACTTTACATCTTATACAGTTTTTTTTTACTTCCATCAATCACATCTGAAAATTTTCCAATCTCTTCCACTCAATTTACATTTCTTACTTTCACTATTACATTTAAATATCATAACTAACGTCTCTCTTCTTTATCTTCTTTGCATTGTTTCATATATTCCT
This sequence comes from Podarcis gaigeae, assembly GCF_964106915.1. Taxonomy (NCBI): domain Eukaryota; kingdom Metazoa; phylum Chordata; class Lepidosauria; order Squamata; family Lacertidae; genus Podarcis; species Podarcis gaigeae. The sequence continues at coordinate 5,222,592 of NC_139689.1, read as the reverse complement.
CCTTACAAAACTTCTTGTAGACCTACTAGCGTAATTTGTTGATTGCAGTTGCTCTTCAAATAGTTCGTATATTTCTTCCAATTGTCTGTGAATCTCTGGTCCCGCAGGTTTCAAATCCTTCCTGTCATCTTATCCAATTCTGCGTAGTCCATTAATTTTGTCTGCCATTCCTCTCTGTGCTTTCACAAATTACCTTTCTTGCGGGAGTTGAGTGCGAAGAATGAGCCTGGTGAAATCTGAGATTCATCCGAGTCGTGCCAAACCCTAAGTAACAGCCTGGTCTGGAGACTTCTGAATCTTTGATCCTTGGTCTTTGGGAAAGGGGATGCAACTTGGAGCAGTTTCCAGACCTTTGATCATCTTGGTCACCCTCCTCTGCACATGTTGCAGCTTGCCAATATCCTTGGGGTCCGACCAAGGCAAAATTGCCGATTGTGCGGCGGGCTGGAGGGCGGGGGAGCGGGGGAGCGCGTGCCCATACGCATGCACACACGCTATTTCCGGCGCACTTCCGGGTCGGAGGAGCACCGAAAATAGCTTATGCACATGTGCACAGGCCTCCTCTGACCCAGATGTGCACCAGAAATAATGCGCATGCACACAAGCTATTTCCAGTGCTCCTCCGACCCGGATGTGGGCACCCGCGCAGCGCCAGTAAGAGCGGGCGGTGGGGGTTGCCGCGGGCTGGGTAAACAAGTCCCTCAGGCCTTGTCTGGCCTGCGGGCCTTATTTTGGGGACCCCTGCTCTGGACACTATACTTCTGTTGATGCAACCTAGAACTGCATTAGCTTTTGTTGTTGTTGTTGTTGTGGCATCACACTGCACGATTGATAATTCAGTTGAAGCATTGACCAGGGCTATGTACACATTAGGGACATGGGTGGCGCTGTGGGTTGAACCACAGAGCCTAGGGCTTGCCGATCAAAAGGTCGGCGGTTCGAATCCCCGGACGGGGTGAGCTCCCGTTGCTCGGTCCCTGCTCCTACCAACCTAGCAGTTCGAAAGCACGTCAAAGCGCAAGTAGATAAATAGGTACCACTCTGGCGGGAAGGTAAACGGCGTTTCCGTGTGCTGCTCTGGTTCGCCAGAAGCAGCTTAGTCATGCTGGCCACAGGACCCAGAAGCTGTACACCAGATCCCTCGGCCAGTAAAGCGAGATGAGCGCTGCAACCCCAGAGTCAGTCACGACTGGACATAATGGTCAGGGGTCCCTTTAGCTTTTATGTACACATTGGTGGTCATCTGCCCTTCCGCCCCCTCCCCCCGATTGCATTTCAGGCTGTTTTTGGGTTTTGGTTTTTGCATTGCTGTACACACCAGAGAGTGGGTAGGGGTGCCTTCACCAATGCAGATCACCTGATTTGTCTCCCTGTGCTGAACTCCAACGAACCTGGCATCTGAGCGTGTGCTGTTCCTAGTGTACACACCTCAGCATAAACATGGCTTGCATTTTCAAATCGTGCAGGAGCCGGTTTGAGGGGAAATGCATCAAACAGCATTATATTTCAAGAAACTACAGGATAGATATGGATTGTGGCTAATGTTGTGTGCTCAGCTTCAAAAACCATCATTATTGCTGAAGTCAGCAATAATGTGTGCAGAGCCCCAGTGTGTGGCAGCTGTGGAAAAGCTGGATTCTATGCTAAGGATGATTTAAAAAGCGATCAAAAATAAAACTGCCAATCTTACAGTGCCTTTACAGAAGTCTGTGGTGCCATCACACTTGGAACACCGTGTATGGTTTCTGAAGTGGGGACCACGCTTCAAAAAGGATATTGTAGCGCCAGGAAAGTTGCAGAAAAGGGCGACCAAAACAAATCAAAAGGGCTGGATCAGCTCCCCTATCAGGAAAGGTTACGGCCGTGGAAGCTTTTGCGTTTAGAAACCCAGCGGGCTAAAGAGGGACAGGGATACAGATGTATTAAAATTTTGCAGAGAAAGCAGATAGAGAGTTTTTCCTCCTTGCAGGGCTAGAACGTGGTGGGGTCATCCAAGCAAGCTGAATGGTGGGAATTAAAACCAGGTGATTAAAACCCACACAGCAGATAGTTAAACTGTGGAACTCACTGCCACAAGATGCAGTAAGCAGCCACCAACGTGGGTGGCTCTAAAAAGGGTTGGACACATGTAGCGTTCCCAAAGCAGAGGAAAGATTGGACCCTGATTAATAGAATACATACGAGGCTTGACCAGTGCCAATAATAATCATTCCGTCCACCCCTCGGCCCAGGTCATTTTATTCACAAAAGAACTTTTCACACAGTGTTCGTAAGAACCAATCAGATTTCCTCTGAGCATTTCAAAGAACCCCATGTGGGACAAAGTCAGATCAGAAGAAATTCTTTTAGCTACAAAGAAACTATTTCCTACACCAGCCAGTGTGGTGTAGTGGTTAAGAGCGGTAGACTCATAATCTGGGGAACCGGGTTCGAGTCTCCGCTCCTCCAGATGCAGCTGCTGGGTGACCTTGGGCCAGTCACACTTCTCTGAAGTCTCTCAGCCCCACTCACCTCACAGAGTGTTTGTTGTGGGGGAGGAAGGGAAAGGAGAATGTTAGCCGCTTTGAGAAAGGAGGAAGGGAAAGGAGAATGTTAGCCGCTTTGAGACTCCTTAAAGGGAGTGAAAGGTGGGATATCAAATCCAAACTCTTCTTCTTCTTCTACTTGAGCATGCATATGTAGTTCAGAGTAAATAAAATAGGAAGCAAGGAGGAATGCTTTTAGGAAAACCCTGGAGGTCATTTTTTTAAAAAAATAATATTTATTAGAGTTTTAAGGGTTACAGAAAGAAAAAAGAGAAAACACCGAATTAAACAAAACAACACATCACAATAAGAAAAAAGAAAAAAAAAACCAGAAAAATAGAAACAACTAAAAACACAATAAATATTCCCATGACTTATCTTTCATTTGCTTGTTTCCTTGACCTCCTCACACCTCCCTTTTTTGTGTTCTAGTTTGGTTAACTATTTCAGCAAATCCTTTCCATCTTTCCCAGTTTTTGTCCTATAATTTATCTTGATATAATCTAACTTTACTTTTCCTCCTTTCACCAATTAACAATCTATTTTTACTTAATCCTTTATAACATTTCTGCTAAAGCCACATAACTTCATTCCAACATCCTTCTAACATTCATTAATTTTACAATGTTTCTGTAAATAATCTTTAAATTTCTTCCAATCTTCTTCCACCAACTCTTCTCCCTGGTCTCGGATTCTGCCAGTCATTTCCGCCAGTACCATGTAGTCTATCAACTTCATCTGCCACTCTTCCCGGGTGGGGAAAACCCTGGAGGTCATAAACAGGAGTAAACAGGAGAGGAAGGAAGGCAGTGTTTACCATCTCCTTGTGAACTCTCTTCCTGGCCCTTAAGATCTATCTAAAGATTAAACTACATCAAAGTTACATACTATCTTTATGGCTCAGGATGCCTGGTGAAGCAACCAGTCTGTGTTTCAGAATGCTGATACGTGCCTGTCAGGCAGAGAAAATGAACAGTAGAGAAAATGGGCAGAGACGGAGAGGCTTGTGGGATTTGAGCAGAAATTATTGTCAATGAATCAAACCCCAGTCGACGCAATGCTTTCATCGCGGACACAATGGCTTGCTCCGTATTTCATAATTCCTCATAGTAATCCCACCTGACCTCCACAGACACATTCGTGGATGAGGAGGCTTTCAGTGGCCACTGGCCACGATGGTTAGGTTCTGCCTCCACAGGAGAAGGCAGCATGTGTCAGGATACTAGTTCCTGGGAATTAAAAGGGAATTGCTCTTATCCCATTGGGACATCTGATTGGCCACTGCGAGAACAGGGTGCCAGACTAGATGGGCCCACTTTGGTCTGGTCCAGTTTAAGGGCTAGTCTTAAGCTTTCCTCTTTTCTCCAGGTTTGGCCACTGCCCGCTCCTGCCAAAGGACATAACGGCCAGAGCGGTCTGTGCCAGCATCGCCCTTGAGCCAGTGCCACCAACTGGACTCATCCACTTCAGCCCCGACTGGGCCAGGCGAGCTGGGTAGCACTTCCAGAGACCACCTTCTGCACATGAACAGGTCAAAGTGCTGTGGACTCACAGCTTTGAGTTGTGAGCACCAGATTCACTCCAACAAGAAGACAGTCGTCGCACAGCAGAGTCTAGCAGAGCATAAACGACTCGGAGAGCAGCTCTGTAGAATATCTTCTTTATTCTATCTACAACTATTATACAACTATATACAGAGCTTAATGAGGTCTAAGCATAAATGAATGCTGCACTGCACTGAGTGTCTGCAGCTGCTCTTAGCAGCAACCTTATCTATACACACGATCTCTAACACTCAGTCTCTTTCTCTCCGACACACTGACTGACTGACTGACTGATTGATGTGGTGCTGGAGCTGAATAAGTAGAGAGTAGAAAACCGCCCCTCCTCTCTGGAGAATCAGCAGAGATCATCATGAGATTCTTGGATATTGGAGGGGTGAAATCTCCTCAGTCTGTTCCAGTGTTTTCTGTGTGGATATATTATTTGCCCTCCAGATGGAGGGGCCCCCACTGGCTAACAACAATACCAACACTAACCATATAAAGATGACATTGAATGAAGATCAATGAGTAGTAACCCAGGGGGAGGGAGGCTGGGGAAAGAGAGAGAGTAATAATAACTGAGCCCAAATTAAAATGAGAATTTTTCAAAGTGCAATTGCAGCGGCAGCTTGTCTAATATATACTGGGGAAAGGACTCTTGAGGCCCTGGGCCCTTGCTTCTTTCTATTCTATCCACGGCATCACTGAATCGTTTATTTTATTTATGAATCAATTTCTAGGAGGCAACTTGAAGCAATTTACAATGCAATAAACACACACGTATCCACATACAGAGAGAGTTAAAACAATTGGATTCTTTTCTTTTAAAAAATGCATTTACATATAAAACAATTCTTTAAAAAAAAACAACCAATAGTGTTTCTATACAGATACCAACTGGGAATCTCCACTTAGAAGGTTTTTTTTTAAAAGGGGGGGGGAAATGCCCCCTTTTAATTAGTGATTTCCTGATCCCTGGTGGGTGCCTCTGTAGTAGCTATTTTGCTCTCCCTGGAAGAATTGTTTGGGGTTTGTTTTGAACTTTGTTTTATTATCAGCTGCACAACATGAGGCTTTGGCTGAGAGGACAGCGCCTTCCCTTTCACCTCAGTTGGTCTGCCAGCAGACCTGGTTTTTGAAGCCAGCTCCCTGTAGAGCATGTTTTCAAAGTTCCTGCCCTCTTCCATCCTGTGGACATGACAGGAGTGTGAAGATGCTGGGATTGTGGCCTTGGGAGAGCTCATTTTTGGTTGAGACTCTGCCCTGCCATGCCATGCCCAAAATCTTCCTGACACAGAGCGTGTGGAAAGTGTTGAGGCGTTGCTCCTGGCGAATGCAAGTTGCCAGGTAAAGGTAAAAGGTGTAAAGGACCCCTGGGTGGTTAAGTCCAGTCAAGGCGACTATAGGGTTGTGGGACTCATTCACTTTCAGGCCGAGGGAGCCAGCGTTTGTTCACAGACAGCTTTCAGGTTTATGTGGCCAGCAGGACCACTTTGGCGCAACGGAACATCGTGACGGAAACCAGAGCACACGGAAACGCCGTTTACCTTCCCGCTGCAGTGGTACCTATTTATCTACTCACACTGGTATGCTTTCAAATTGCTAGGTTGGCAGGAGCTGGGACAGAGCAATGGGAGCTCACTCCATCACCGGGATTCGAACCGCCGACCTTCCGATCAGCAAGCCCAAGAGGCTCAGTGATTTATACCACAGCGCCACCCACTATACTACTCGGTTCTGCCTCAAATCCCATCTGGAATCCTGTGTCCAGTCCTGGGCACCACAGATTCAGAAGGCTATTGACAAGCTAGAAGGTAGAGCAGAGGAGAGTGACCAATACAATAAAGGGCTTGCAAAGCCTTACAAGGAACCAGGTGCCTTTTGAGGAACAGTTAAGGGAGTTGGGCATGTTCAACCTAGAGAAGAGAAGACTCGGAGGGCATAACCTTGTTTTCTGCTGGTCCCAGAGAGTAGGACCCCTACCAAATTACAATAATGGAAATTCTGATTAAACATTAGGAAGAACTTTCTGATGGTAAAGGTAAAAAGGTAAAGGGACCTCTGACCATTAGGTCCCGTCGCGGACGACTCTGGGGTTGCTCATCTCGCTTTACTGGCTGTAGGAGCCGGCGTACAGCTTCCGAGTCATGTGGCCAGCATGACTAAGCCGCTTCTGGCGAACCAGAGCAACGCACGGAAACGCCATTTACCTTCCCGCTGGAGCGGTACCTATTTATCTACTTGCACTTTGAGGTGCTTTCGAACTGCTAGGTTGGCAGGAGTAGGGACTGAGTAACGGGAGCTCACCCCGTCGTGGGGATTCGAACCACCAACCTTCTGATTGGCAAGTCCTAGGCTCTGTGGTTTAACCCACAGTGCCACCCGCGTCCCTTCTTACCTTCTTGTGATGGTAAGAGCCATTCAAATAGCAGAACGAAGGTGGTGGACATTGTAAGTTTTTTAAACAGAAAAAAATGGCTGTCCAGGATTCTCGAGTTGCGATTTCTGCACAACCGGCGATTGGACTAACACATCTGGCTGCAGCTGATGGGAGCTGGAGTTCAAAACATCTGGAGGACACCAGGTTGGGGAAAGGTGGTGTTGGTTGCCATGCATGACAACTGCAGGTGTGTTTTTCCCCCCCATCCTTCATGAATTTTTAGGGAAGCTGAGAGAGGCGTACACTTTGCAAAGTTGAGCGCTTGCTGTTGTCTTGTGGGTCAACCTTTGATCAAATTTGGCTGACTGCACCACATCCACTCCCCACGCAGCCCCCTTACATAGATGTGTGGACTCACTATCTGATTTTTGTGTCATTCTCCTGGAGGTGGGAGGAAGAGAAGGGGGCAGGCGTGCTGGGCTGAGTGAGCACACCCACCGCTTCCAGCTTTTGGTGTCAGCTCCGCTGAGGCATCTTGGTGACTGTGTCATCTCCCATCTCCCAGGATGTCCTCAACCCAGCAGGGAGCTTGTGGAAACTCCCACCCAGTCTTGCCAGCTGCCAACTCACCCTTGATGGGAACAAATTGCCCCTTAATGAAATACAGAGTACCGTATTTTTCGCTCTATAACACGCACACGACCATAACATGGAGGAAGGTCAGGTCGAGAGAGGGGGGGCAGTGCCTGGCCCAAAGTTACACCCAGCGAGCTTAATAGCCAGGTGGGGATTTGAACCCTGGAAGTGAGAGCTGGAACATAAAGAAGGCTGATCACCGAAGAATGGATGCTTTTGAATTCTGGTGCTGGAGGAGACTCTTGAGAGTCCCATGGACTGCAAGAAGATCAAACCTCTCCATTCTGAAGGAAATCAGCCCTGAGTGCTCATTGGAAGGACAGATCCTGAAGCTGAGGCTCCAAGACTTTGGCCACCTCCTGAGAAGAGAAGAGAAGACTCCCTGGAAAAGACCCTAATGTTGGGAAAGATGGAGGGCACAAGGAGAAGGGGACGACAGAGGACGAGATGGTGGGACGGTGTTCTCGAAGGGACCAGTATGAGTTTGACCAAACTGCCGGAGGCAGTGGAAGACAGGAGGGCCTGGCGTGCTCTGGTCCAGGGGGTCGCGAAGAGGCGGACACGACTAAACGACAACAACAACTCTCCCAGGTCTTTGTCCAACGCTCTAACCACATGGTTCATCTCGGCAGGATATGATGATGGCGGCACTTTTTCCACACACACAAAGCCATGTTATGTTTCCCACCACCACCACCCAGTTGCATACAGTGCTGGAGTTTCCCCAGGAAGGGCTCACCCCTTGGGCGTTGCCCTTGAGAGAGCAGAGAGTAACTGCCAGGCCCTGGCACACAGCGCTCCTGAGACGGCCTGAAATAACTTCTGCGCACTGCTGTCATCGGCTTCCACCCACCCCGGCTCCTTCTCCCTCCGGCTTCCTCAGCCGACACCTCGCATCTCCACAACTGAGAGGTGACAAAGGCTCAGGGGCTTTGCCCTTCCCCTCCATGCCTTCGTTTGCCCCCCTTTCCCAAAACACGTAGGAAGGTGGGTGGCGAACATCTTTCCCCATCTGAAGGCAAGGGGCGTCACTCAGACACACGGCTGCCCTTCCGCCAGCCGCTCTGTTGCTCCCGCCGACACCGCACCATGCACCCCTACAAGCCGCACGGCACGGACGCCTTCGGGACCCCACTGCGGCGCACCCCGCCACGGACTGGGAGGGGCGGCCTGAAGAGGAAGAGCCCGTCTCCTCCGCACCCCCAAGGCTGCAGCAGCCCTGGCAGTGGACTGGGTGCCTTCCTGGCCAGCCATGGGATTGACCCTCTGCCTGACTCGTCTGTGGGATGCAGGTAAAAGACGCCGGGTGCAGGATTCAAGGGACAGTGTGGTGTAGTGGTTAGAGAGTCAGAGCAGGACCTAGGAGAGACCAGGGTTCAAATTCCTGCTCGGGGGAAGCTCACTGAGTTGTGGCCTGGGGGCCAGTCACTGCCTCTCTCAGGCTGGCCTACCTCACAGGGGTGTTGGGAATAAATGTGCGCCACCTTGAGCTCTTTAGAGATGGGATATAAATACCGTATTTTTTGCTCTATAAGACTCACTTTTCCCCTCCTAAAATGTAAGGGGAAATGTGTGCGCGTCTTATGGGGCGAATGCAGGCTGCACAGCTATCCCAGAAGCCAGAACAGCAAGAGGGATTGCTGCTCTCACTGCGCAATGATCCCTCTTGCTGTTCTGGCTTCTGAGATTCAGAATATTTTTTTTCTTGTTTTCCTCCTCCAAAAACTAGGTGTGTCTTGTGGTCTGGTGCGTCTTATAGAGCGAAAAATACGGTAAATAAGACTGGAATTGTGGCCAGGGATAGGAATATGCCTTCCTGCTCATTGGTTTATACCTAGTCAGACCAAGCCAGCGGTAGCTTCCAAGGATTTCAGGAACAGATGTTTCCCAACCCCACCTTGAGAACCTGTGACCTTCTGCACACAAAACAGGTGATCTACCTGCCGAGCTGCCAGCCGCTTCCCTGAAAATCCACCACTGCATTTCTTGGGTGAATCATGGGCCTCGGGTGGTGAGTGCGAGTTCAACCACTGTTGAACCCAGCCCAGCTGTTTAAGAGGGAATGTAGCCACCCAGCGGGTCTGAGCAGAAGGAGGCTGGGGGCAAAGGTCAACCAGAACTTGTTTTCACCAATTTTTGCTGTGGGGTTAGACGAGATTGGCTGTTTATTGGGCATCCGTTCTGATTTGTTGTCTAGACAACCTTGCGTCAAGCAAATGGCATCCCACGCTTTCCCGTGCATTTCCTTAATGTCAGTTCCTGTTCTCACAAAGGGGGGGGGCGAGAGGTAAGCTTTAATTACACACCTCCCCTGGTTTATTTTTTCCTTCCCTTTTTTATGGGTTGTGGAAAAACAGTGACCCCTTAGCACTAAATTATCTTAATGTAAAAGCAGGACATTTATCAAGGCCCTACATATTTACGAGTGACTAATAGTGTCTTCAGAGGAGCTACATAGAGCCATTGTCACAGCTTGTCCTTCTGATGCAAGCCGGCCCTATCGTTAGGCAACCGCTTCAAGCAGCCAATGTGAGCAAGTGGGCAGTGGTGGCGAGGTCCAAAGGGGAAACTGATGAACTTTGTCCTTTAACCATCTATGCCCTTTTAGAAGTGTGTGGAATGTTTTTAATGCATCTCTGTGGCAGGGGGTTTTCCGTCTGTTTGGTTGTAAGTCGCTTTGGGCTGCCCGGACCAAGATAAGCAGCTAACAAATTCAATTATTAATAATAACAACAATTCAAAAAATTGGGTGGAGTCAGACCATTGGGATCCATCTAGCTCAGTATTGCCAACACGGACTGGCAGCAGCTCTCCAGAGTTTCAGGCTATCCCAGCCCTACCTGGAAATGCCATCGGGGAATGAACGTGGGAGCTTCTGTGTGGGATGCAGGCGTTACAATACCTTCCCTTAATGCGGCTCCACCAAGAATTGAACTGGGTTGCTGGTTGCAAACTCACAATATCTTCACCATGGAACCAACCAACCATTTGCGGTCAAAGGTTGCCTCAACCGTATTTGTTAAGGTCTACTCCAGGAGTATGGAAGTGTATGGAAGTGAAAGCTGGACCATGAAGAAGGCTGATCACCGAAGAATGGATGCTTTTGAATTCTGGTGCTGGAGGAGACTCTTGAGAGTCCCATGGACTGCAAGAAGATCAAACCTCTCCATTCTTAGGGAAATCAGCCCTGAGTGCTCACTGGAAGGACAGATCCTGAAGCTGAGGCTCCAAGACTTTGGCCACCTCATGAGAAGAGAAGACTCCCTGGAAAAGACCCAGATGCTGGGAAAGATGTAGGGCACAAGGAGAAGGGGACGACAGAGGACGAGATGGTGGGACAGTGTTCTGGAAGCTACCAGCATGAGTTTGACTAAACTGCGGGAGGCAGTGAAAGACAGGATTGCCTGGCGTGCTCTGGTCCAGGGGGTCACGAAGAGTCGGACACGACTAAACGAAAACAACTCTAGGGGTCAACAAACTTTTTCAGCAGGCGGCTGGTCCACTGTCCCTCAGACCTTGGGGGGGGCAGGACTATGGGGGGGGGGGGAGATGAACTAATTCCTATGCCCCACAAATAGCTCAGAGATGCATTTTAAATAAGAGAACATTCTACTCATGTAAAAAAACACTGATTCCAGGACCAACTGCGGGCCAGATTTAGAAGGCAATTGGGCCGGATCTGGCCCCCGGGCCTTAGTTTGCCTACCCATGCTCTACTCCATTTAAAGAGACGGAACTCATTGGACAGGGCCAGGCGGGGCCGAAGGAACGTGGGCATGAAAAAGGCCCTGCAGGATCAGGCCCATGCAGTCAAGCATCCTGTTCTCTCAGTGGCTGACCAGATGCCCATCGTGGGGAACCCCCAGGGAGGGCCAAGTGCAAGGCCACTCTCTCCCCTTCTGCCATTTCCATCAACTGCTATCCAGAAGCATTTCAGCCTCTGGCTAGTAGCCATTGATAGCCTTACAGTAAAGGTAAAGGGACCCCTGACCATTATGTCCAGTCGTGACTGACTCTGGGGTTGCGGCGCTCATCTCTTTTTACTGGCCGAGGGAGCTGGTGTACAGCTTCCGGGTCATGTGGCCAGCATGACTAAGCCGCTTCTGGCGAACCAGAGCAGCGCACGGAAACGCCGTTTACCTTCCCGCTGGAGTGGTACCTGTTTATCTACTTGCACTTGACATGCTTTCAAACTGCTAGGTTGGCAGGAGCTGGGACCGAGCAACGGGAGCTCACCCTGTCGCAGGGATTTGAACCGTTGACCTTCTGATCCACAAGCCCTAGGCTCTGCAGTTTAACCCACAGCACCACCCGCGTCCCATGGATAGCCTTAGCCTCCAATAATTGGTCTGCTCCTCTTTTAAATCTATCCAAGGAGCGGCCTCACTCCCTCCTGTGGCAGGGAGTTCCCACAGTTTGCTGCAAAGAAGTACCTTATTTTATCTGTCCTGAATCTTCCAACATTCAGCTGCATCGAATGTCCATTTTGTTTCCCGAGGCAGAGGATAATATGCCCGCATCCCCTTCCACTGGCTGTCGAACCTTTCTTCTGACACTAGCGATGGGGTAGCCTCACCTGAGAGGAAGAAGCAGGGCAGCACATGTTGCTCACCCAGGTCTCACGTCTGCCACCTGAGGCAGCTCCCGCACTTTGCCTGACAGCTGGGCCAGCAACCCAGAATGAGAATCACAGGTCACAGCGGGCAGCTCGATGGAGGTGTTGACGCAGGGTGTGGCAGCTGTGGGGAAAATCCAAATTCCAGGCTATGAGAATTTGAAAATAAAGCTGCCACAATCATAATGTGGTTCTTCAAATTGATGGTGCAACCACACTCAGAATACCGCATACCGTTCTGGTCGCCTTGCCTCAAAGCGGATGTTGTAGAGCTGGAAAAGGTTCAGAAAAGGGCAAGGGGATGGAGCAACTCCCTTATGAGCTTTAGAGAAAAGGTGAATAAGGGCTCATCCACACTTCTTTTGTGCCCCACACTTTCTCAATAAAAGTCTGCACTTTAAAGCTCCATGTCTGAGCACACACCACTGCTTTCCCCAGGAAACCCCGCTCTTTAACACTGAATCGGAACCAACGGCAATTCGGCTTTTCTTCTGCGGATTGCCCTTTGCTCTGATTCATCAGTAAATAGCGGGGGTTTCTCCAGAAAAAAACCTGGGGCAAATAAAGAGGGTTTGGACACAGCTTTAAAACGTGGGTCTGTGCCTGGAAACACGCCACAAAAGGAAGTCTGGATGAGCCCCCAGAAGTGACATGATGGAAGTTCGTAGCATTATGCATTCTAAAGGGAGTGAAGAGAAAGAAAGCTTTTCTCGTGGACGTCCAGTGAACACTGGAATATTCAGGTCAGAATAAGCCCTTGTTAAACTTTGGAATACTCTTGCACAGGACTCAGTGATGGTCGCCAAGTTGGATGGCTTTAAAAGAGAGTTTGGCAAACTCATGGGGGATGAGACGCTCTGTGGCTACTAGTCCAGCAGGGCTGCTTTAGTTGGTGCCAAAATATTGTCCAAATGTGTGTGGGGGGGGGGGAGTCAGCTGCCCTTCCAACTTGCTACCAGAAGGGAGCCTTGCAGAACCACCAGTCCCCCCCCCATTCCCCTTGGGGAGAGGTGCTTCTTCCTTGCCCCCCAATTCCTCTACTCCCATCTCACCCCTATTCCATGTTCCCCACTGCACACCCTCCCCACTGATACAGACCACCCGCGTGGCTGTTTCTCCCTCCCCCGTTAAGTGCTCCCCTCAACCCTCCCTCCCACCTCTCCGCGCTTAAAGTCCTAAACTGCTATTACCCCAAATCCTTTCTCTCCCCCCACCTTTTTTTCTTTTTTTATGGATGCTCTTAACTTTATCCATCATTCCTCTTTGGGTGGATTATCCGAGCCAAGAGAGAGATAGGGGGGTTAAGAGCAGCGGGGGCAACACGTGTCCCCGTTAAAGGCTTTCCGCAGCTGTCGTGGTCTTTCGTTTTTCCGCCCTCTTCCCCCCCCCCCAACCTCCGCCCCCCCCCCAGTCACATACGCCAATCCCCGCGAGCCCAGGAGTCCGGCTGCCCCCCTCCCTCTCCCTAAGAGCTTTAGGAGGAGGAAGTGGAGGCGGCGGTCCAGAATATGCTTTCCCCATCTCCGCCTCTGCCTACATCTTCGCCTGCATCCCCGAGCATCCTTCGTCCTCCAACGCAGCGGGTCCCCTCGCCTCCCCCCCACCCACAAAAAAAAGGCCGGCGGGGGAGGAGCCTGGCATGCAAATGAGGCCCAGCTAAACCGGGGCGAGGAGCGGCATCCCGGACAGCAGCTGTACTGAGGGTGCCCTCCCTCTCCTCTTCCTCGCCCCCCCCCATTGCAGCCCTCCCCATCTCAGCACCCCTCCCCTCAAAGACCCACCCCCTTTTTGCATGCAGCTCCCCCCACAGGGAAGGAGGCTGCCAGGCGCCCACAGCCCATAAGCCCCTGGGTGCGTTGTGGGGGGGGGGGGGAGAGACACACCTTTGGGTGTTGGGGGGTCCCCGGCTGAGCCATGCAAGTTTCCATCGCCTGCACGGAGCAGAACCTGCGGAGCCGGAGCAGCGATGACCGGCTGTGCGGCGGGGGGACGCGGGGCCAGGGCAGCGGGGGGCAAGGCAATGGGGGGTACCAACCCCCCGGCAAGGGACCCCGGCTAGCCATGGGGCCGCGGGCGCCCGGGCAGAACCTGCCCCACATCGCCTTCCTGCTGAGGGAGTCCACCGGCCGAGCAACGGGCATGAACTACAGGTAGGGGCTTTTTTTCTGATGGGGGATGGGATATGGAGAAGGGGGGGCTGGAGCGAGGGGAGGGTTTTTTAGGCTGGGGGGATCCATGGAGACGGCTTGCATGGGGGGCAGGATAAAGGGAGCTGGTGGTCTGGCATGGGACCTCACCCCTGTCCCAGAGGAAGGTTAAAGGAGTTTAAACTGCTGGGGGGGGTGCTATGGGGTTGCTAAGGAGAACTCTCTGCTTGAGATTATGAGGAGGGGGGCAGAGTCGAAGTCGTTTGCAGGACACCCCACGGGAGGTGTCTGCTGCCAATGGGGGTTGCTGGAGGATGGGGTGGAGAGAGAGGATAGAGGATTTTTTTTTGGGGGGGGGGGTTCAGTCCCTTGGAAAGGGAGAAGGCGGATTCTGCAGATGAAGAAGGACCTTGCAGGGAAGACGCGATGGGGGGGGGGGGAGAGTCTCACACCACATGTGGAAGCAATATTTTTTGAGATGCTTCTTTGCAAAATTCTTGAGTGGGGGGGGATGAAGAGGTGGGATTTTGGCTTTTTCTGAGGCTGGCAGCTCATCCTCTGCGACGGCTGGGGGGGGGAGCTTTTTGGGGTGCAGCGTGCGGAGGATGTGGTCCAGAGGGCAAGGAGAAGCAGGAAAGGCACGTTGGAGGGGAGCAAAATCCCAAGGGCAGCTATTGGGGGGTGGGGAGAGGGGGGGAGTGTGAACTTGTCCCTTGTAGATACTTCTATACTAGGGGTCCCAGGACTCTTGGGTTCTTTGAGAAGAAATTCTGACCTACAAACAGAGGTTGTGTCAGGCCAGGATCCTACCCTAAATGTTGGGGGGGGTAAGAGAACTAGTGGGGTGAAGGAGGAAAGATTGGGGGGTCTTGGGTAGAAAAGCTCTCCCTGAACCTCAAAAGGCTGAAGGGGAAGGGGGGGTTTCATCTAACTCTGGATTACGCAGCGAGTTCGGTTCCTCTTAGAGGAGCTGTTTTGGAATGGGGGGGTGGGGAGGCACAAAGAAGCCAAAGCAGGGCCCCCCCAGTAGTTACTGCTTTCGCCGCCGCCCCCAAGCACAGACTCAGAACTGCACAGACGCCACACTTCCAATCTCTCTCTTCATATTTGGCATTTTAATCAAAGTTGGGTCAGATCTCTGCTAACCCCAAGGTTAATCCATTTGCTCACAAGAAAGGGTGGGTGGGGAGGAGAGAGCCTTGTGTGGGGGGGTGCTGTGCCTGTGAGCCAGGACGCCTGGGTTCTCTGAAACAGGGGGAGGGACATAGGATCTAGCGGGTTGGAGCAAGGAGGGGTGCATAAAGGCGGGGGAGGGAGGAACTCCCCCCCCCCATGAACTTGTGAAAAAACTCTGAATGGAGGGTTTTTTTAAAAAAAGGAAAATTGGGAGTGTGGGGTGGAATCATTGGAGCCCATCACCTCTGGGAGGACAGGGAGGGGCGTGGGGGGGGTGTAGTGGTATCTTAACACAATCTGGAGAAACACACAATCTGCAGGTTTCCCCGGAGAGGGGTTGTGGCGAGGGAAGAAGGTCAGATTTGGACACTTTAAAAAAATTAAAGGCCACCCAAAATCTCTCTGCATTTGTTTTGGCGTAATGTCTGAATGTTGCAGTAATGCAGGGGTGGGCCGTGGAAGGGAAAGGAACTGGAACCAGCACTCCTCAAATCTTCCCTCATTCTCATCCCAGCCCAATTTAGGCCTGTGCTATGTATAAACACCCCTCTGGCACAAGTCCTCAGATCCAGGAAGGGCAGCGAGGCCTAGTGGTGGTGTTTCATGAAGAGGCTGTTATTTCTGCTGAGTGTTTTTTGGGGGGAGGGATATATGAAAACGTGAAGGCAGGAGGACTCTGGGGTTTCCTTTTATGTGCTGTGTGTGTTTTGCCTGCCTAGAAATAGGTTGTGGGGGAAGAGGGGAAAGGGAGCCAGGACTCCTGAGTTTTCTGGCACAGGCGTGGAGCCGAATGGAGTGGGTTTTCGAGCGAGGTTGGGATGGGCCTGGCAGGTGGCCAGGACTCCTGGACCCAATTCCCCTGGTGCACCACAGAGTAGGGTTGTTGCTGGGGCTGGCCGGCTTCCAAACCACCTCGCAGAGCCCATAATTGCCGCTCTGCGCCTCTGCTCAGGTTGCCCTGGGCCGGAGCCAGCCCAGTTCCGAGGTTGGAAAGCCAGATTAAAAGCAGGAGATGCTGAACTTTCAACAGGAGGAGCGGAGTCATGTCTGTTCCTTGGGGGCTGTGGGAAAGTGGGGAGGGGGCAAGGGAGCAGCAGGGGTGAGGAGCCGGGGGGGCTTGCATGGCAGGGGGGTGGTCCTAGCTAGAGGTGAAGGTCAAGGACCTCAGTTCTGCAAGAAAGAAAGAAATTAATATGTATATGTGTTTGTGTGTGTATGCGTTCGCGCAGAGGAGGCTGATGTATTTACGTAAAAATACAGGTATAGTGTTCTATTTTGGGCCGCAAATTGTATTCCTGCTTCTGATCTCATTCCTCTTGAAGATGTAGATGAAAACATTGCTGAATATTTATTATTTATGTTCAGTGTTTATATCCAACCATTGCTGTGTACAGAAGGCGCCTAAGGAAGTTTATGGTATATTAACTTTTTTTTGGGGGGGAGGGTAAGTGCATTGTGCAGAGGAAACCCCAAACTGAGGTTTAAGTGCATGGGGAGGGGCGATCACTACAGTCAGAAGAGAGCAAAATTTGTGCTGGAGGCTGAGTGAGTCTTTTTCAGCTAGTGACCCCTGAGCATGTAGAGAGTGCTTTTTTGCATGCCACTGAACCAGCACAAGCAGCCATCATAGAATCATAGAGTTGGACGAGCCCACAAGGCCCATTGAGTCCAACCCCCTGCCAAGCAGGAAACCCCATCAGAGCACTCCTGACATATGGTTGTCAAGCCTCTGCTTAAAGACCTCCAAAGAAGGAGACTCCACCACACTCCTTGGCAGCAAATTCCACTGTCAAACAGCTCTTACTGTCAGGAAGTTCTTCCTAATGTTTAGGTGGAATCTTCTTTCTTGTAGTTTGGAGCCATTGCTCCGTGTCCGCTTCTCTGGAGCAGCAGAAAACAACCTTTCTCCCTCCTCTATGTGACATCCTTTTATATATTGGAACATGGCTATCATATCACCCCTTAACCTCCTCTTCTCCAGGCTAAACATGCCCAGCTCCCTTAGCCGTTCCTCATAAGGCATCGTTTCCAGGCCGTTGACCATTTTGGTTGCCCTCCTCTGGACACGTTCCAGTTTGTCAGTGTCCTTCTTGAACTGTGGTGCCCAGAACTGGACACAGTACTCCAGGTGAGGTCTGACCAGAGCAGAATAGAGTGGCACTATTACTTCCCTTGATCTAGATGCTATACTCCTATTGATGCAGCCCAGAATTGCATTGGCTTTTTTAGCTGCCAATGCTGCCAAATGGCTGCACATGCCATTTTCAGCACCCAATAACCACCAACAGTATCTGGACTTCGAGTGTCGCGCCCTGGAATAGGTTTTGATTACACTCGAGGAGATTGATGGATTATTAGTCACTTTATTGGGCCTCCAGGATTTGGGGTGTGTTTGTGGAGTAATGTCTCCCCATGGCCAGGTGACTGAGGGTTTTCCTGCAGGTTGACCAGCTGGCTTGAGTCACCTGGGGCTATTGCTTCCAAAGGGCCAAGCGCTCTGGATATCCGGTGGCAGAAAACCCAGTCTTGCCCCTTGGCACACAAGCCTTTAGAGATGCTCAATATGGCTTGCACAGGAGATATTCCCCGTAGGATTGTGCCCTGGGGTTAGACAGATCTATAGGACCCCAGTAACCTACCCCTCCTACCATCTGCACCCTGTTCTCTACTTGGACTACGTAGCTCACCCTTTGCGAACGTGATGCCGCTGCACCGCAGCTAGCTGCTTTGAGCTACAACTCCCAGCAGTCCCAGTCAGCATGGGGTGTGTGGTCCCTGCGTTGCAGTCAAGCACCTTGTCTTAAAGAATTTAGGAAGTGGGCGGGGGCTCCCCTGTCCTTTAATAAGGCCTTATGATCTGGCACAGGCTCAGGGCTGGGTATGTCGTTGTTGTTGTTTAGTCGTCTAGTCGTGTCCGACTCTTCGTGACCCCCTGGACCAGAGCACGCCAGGCACGCCTGTCTTCCACTGCCACCCGCAGTTTGGTCAAACTCATGCTGGTAGCTTTGAGAACACTGTCCCACCATCTCGTCCTCTGTCGTCCCCTTCTCCTTGCACCCTCCATCTTTCCCAACATCAGGGTCTTTCCCAGGGAGTCTTCTCTTCTCATGAGGTGGCCAAAGTCTTGGAGCCTCAGCTTCAGGATCTGTCCTTCCAGTGAGCACTCAGGGCTGATTTCCTTCAGAATGGAGAGGTTTGATCTTCTTGCAGTCCATGGGACTCTCAAGAGTCTCCTCCAGCACCAGAGTTCAAAAGCATCCATTCTTCGGCGATCAGCCTTCTTGATGGTCCAGCTCTCAATTCCATACATCCCTACTGGGAAAACCATAGCTTTAACTATACGGACCTTTGTTGGCAAGGTGATGTCTCTGCTTTTTAAGATGCTGTCTAGGTTTGTCATTCCTTTAGGGCTGGGTATATTGTGCCATAAAACCCACCTTTAGGAAGTGGAGCTAGAGGACGCTTTGGGTCCCTCCTCCCAACTTTAAAATTCTATGGTTCCTTCTGAGCGATTGAGGTTGTTCTGGTCCACTGGAGAGTTGTGGGGGCCCCCGCGATTGGGTTTCTGGCCTGTCTCCCCTCCACCATCTGTTTTCCACAGCTCCCTTATGGTTTAATTATGAGGCCAAGTCGCGATCCGTATCCGCACAGCAGCTGGTGGGTAGGGGACTTTGATACTTGCCCCGGATGTGGGGAAGGGAGAAGGGAATGGGGTTGCCATAACCACCTCTCTCTCTCTCTCACCTCCCCCTGCCCCTCCAAGGGAGACCTCTGGCTCAGCAGCAGAGCATCGGGTGACGGGTTCAATTCCAGGCTGGGAGAAACTCACACACACACACACGACACTGCCATGTGAAATCCCAGAGGGTTGCTGCCAGTCTGTGCAGGTCTCACAGCAAATGTGGTTGACCTGCAGAAAACACAACCTGGAAAAAAGAGACAATGCTCGTACTTTTGTAAACTTAAGAAAATCTTTAATAAAAATTATTTAAAAGAAAGTTCTTCCTGACATTTACTGTATTTTTTGCTCTATAAGACTCACTTTTTCCCTCCTAAAAAGTAAGGGGAAATGTGTGTGCGTCTTATGGAGCAAATGCAGGCTGCGCAGCTATCCCAGAAGCCAGAACAGCAAGAGGGATTGATGCTTTCACTGTGCAGCGATCCCTCTTGCTGTTCTGGCTTCTGAGATTCAGAATATTTTTGTTCTTGTTTTCCTCCTCCAAAAACTAGGTGTGTCTTGTGGTCTGGTGCGTCTTATAGAGCGAAAAATACGGTAGTCAGAATCTCCATTATTGTCATTTGGAGGGCTGGGAGTGGGGTTATTGGTCTGTTTCCTTCCCCCCCTCCCTGACTTTATTATATATTTTGTGCTTTCACATTGTATTTTTTATGCTGTCAACTACCCTGAGATCTATGGATGAAGGGGGGCGTAAAATGAAATAAATATTGAATAACATTTGGTTCGGGTCTTACCCTCTGGGGCAGCAGAAAAACAAATTTCCTCCATCTTCAATGCGACAGACAGATTTTTCTACGAAGCTGAGCAGGGGTTTCCTGTCTGTGGTCCGTGGGGCAGCTGTGGTCTTCAGGTGGTCTTTGGTGGTATGTCTGTAAAAATGCAATTAAGAATCGTGCATCACCTGCTACGGTGCATTACAACTGCCACAGAAGGCAGGAAAAGTAATAAGTGGTCTTCCGTGGAGCAAGAAAACTGCTAGTACTTTTGCAAAGCTAAGCAGGGTGTGGTCTGGTTTTGAACTGGATGGGGAACCTCATGTTGAGATTCCTGCATTGCAAGGGGTTGGATTAAATGACCCTCTGGGCTCCTTCCAGCTCTACATACATATCTACAATTCTAAGACCCTCAGCAATTTTCAATTGGTCTGCGGCAGTGGCGGTGACACAGAGTTTGGGATTTGAAGAGGGGTGATGAGCAAATCTCCACCTGCTTAATGTCTGTGTGTCCTGTTCCAGCACAGGAGCAAGGGCACTGAAAGAAGTTGGCGACTGTTGTTGTTGTTGTTGAGTCGTTTAGTCATATCCGCCTCTTCGTGACCCCCTGGACCAGAGCACGCCAGGCACTCCTGTCTTCCACTGCCTCCCGCAGTTTGGTCAAACTCATGCTGGTTGCTTCGAGAACACTGTCCCACCATCCCGTCCTCCGTCGTCCCCTTCTCCTTGTGCCCTCCATCTTTCCCAGCATCAGGGTCTTTTCCAGGGAGTCTTCTCTGCTCATGAGGTGGCCAAAGTCTTGGAGCCTCAGCTTCAGGATCCGTCCTTCCAGTGAGCACTCAGGGCTGATTTCCTTCAGAATGGAGAGGTTTGATCTTCTTGCAGTCCATAGGACTCTCAAGAGTCTCCTCCAGCACCAGAATTCAAAAGTGTCCATTCTTTGGCGATCAGCCTTCTTTATGGTCAAGCTCTCATTTCCATACATCACTACTGGGAAAACCATAGTTTACTTAACTGGCTATTTACTACAGTATATCTTTAATCTGAGCTTCTTCAAGGAGCTTAAGGCCTTGAACCTTGTTCTCCTCCCTACCCCACCCATTTCACCTTCACAACAACCTTGCGAGGCAGGTTAGGCTGAGATAGAGAGTGACTGTGCAAGGTCCATAGCTGAGCAAGGATTTGAACCTAGGCCTTCGCAGGCCTGGACAGAGACTGTGAGTCAACCTTGCCCTTGAAGGTCAAAAAAAGGGAAAGGGAAGGAGAGAGATGGAAATTGCCCAGAGTGATTGATCCCTACTCCTTGTTTTGTGGAAAGAGCACGACTTACTGGGTCCAACAGGAAATTGCAGAGGCTCAAAACTATTTGCAAGTCATCCTGGAGAGCCCCTTCTCATTCTCCAGTGTGTCGCTAAGATGAAACGCACTCTGTGCATGCTCCATGGCACTGCCTTTAATACTGACCCGTGTTTTTAGAACCTGCCTTGTTTTTCAACTTCTAAGTTGTTTTGAACTGTTTTGAATATTGCGCTTTGTTAGCGTAACCTGCCCAGGGACATTAGGGTGAAGGGTGGGAAACAAACAAACAATCATACATTCAGCTGTGCTGTAGTAGCTTATCTCACAGCTTTTGGGGGGATTCTTCCACAACAACCTTACTAATATTAGTGCAACCGTTGAGCAGCCTTTGTCCAAAGAGCTCTGCAGCGACAACCTCCAACTTGTTGTTGTTGTTGTTTAGTCATTTAGTCGTGTCCGACTCTTTGTGACCCCCTGGACCAGAGCACGCCAGGCACTCCTGTCTTCCACTGCCTCCAGCAGTTTGGTCAAACTCATGCTGCTAGCTTCGAGAACACTGTCCCACCATCTTGTCCTCTGTCATCCCCTTCTCCTTGTACCCTCCATCTTTCCCAACATCAGGGAGTCTTCTCTTCTCATGAGGTGGCCAAAGTATTGGAGCCTCAGCTTCAGGATCTGTCCTTCCAGTGAGCACTCAGGGCTGATTTCCTTCAGAATGGAGAGGTTTGATCTTCTTGCAGTCCATGGGACTCTCAAGAATCTCCTCCAGCACCAGAATTCAAAAGCATCCATTCTTCGGCGATCAGCCTTCTTTATGGTCCAGCTCTCATTTCCATACATTACTACTGGGAAAACCATAGCTTTAACTACACGGACCTTTGTTGGCAAACTTAAATGGCTTTAAAAGAGGATTGGACAAAATCGTGGAGGGCTCTTGAATGGCAGTGCTTTTGAATTTCAGTCGCTGGAAACCGCAGGAAGGGAGAGGGTCTCTGGTGGACCACTGTGAGAACAGAATTCTGGCCTGAATCATAGAATTGAAAGGGGCTCCCAAAGGTTATCCAGTCCAACCCCCTGCAATGCAGGAATCTTCTTGTGTTCTTATCTGCTCCACCCCAGAAGTAGCGGCAGCGGCAGCAACTGAACCCACCCCTGCCCTTCACCCCACTGCCATTTCCTCTAAAGTCCTGCTCTGCCCCATCCCCACCCCATTATCTCAATAGCAGAAGCTCCCAGCCATCGGCTGCAGTGACCCCATTTCCAAGCCCCGAGCTCAGGCTCCCATCTATTTTTATCCTCCGTTAACCGCTCACAGCGGTGGCTCCCCTGGTTAACGAAGCTGCGAGAGGCGCGCTGGGCAGACGGCAGCGCTAATGAACATGAAGCGGAGGGGGAAAGCCAGGCTCCGAGAGGGAGCCGGACACCTCCCAGGGCGCTTGGTGCAGTCACTCGGGGGAAAGTGCCCGCGAGAGGAACCCAGGAGTCCTGGCTGTGCTCGCTTGCAGATTCGTCACTCAGCCGATTTGCACAATGAACCAGTTAAGAGAGATTAAGTCCACCCGGGATTGCATTTTTGTGATGCAGGCAACTAATGCCAAAATGTAATTCAAGAGATGAAACTTGGGCACAGGAGGACATCATCCTCATCGTACCAGCATTACACAACTCCAGCTGTTTTCTACTCAGACTTCACCAATACTTTATCAAGCCCTGACCAAGCCTTCACCTATGTCTTGGAAGGTCAAGTTCCCCCAGTTAGCAGAACCATATGCTGCAAAGTTTTGCTAAGATGTACCATCTCACATTGGGATGTGGGTGGCGCTGTGGGTTAAACGAGCCTAGGACTTGCCAATCAGAAGGTTGGCGATTCGAATCCCTGCGACAGGGTGAGCTCCCATTGCTGGGTCCCTGCTCCTGCCAACCTAGCAGTTCGAAAGCACGTCAAAGTAGATAAATAGGTACCGCTCTGGTGGGAAGGTAAACGGCGTTTCCGTGCACTGCTCTGGTTCGACATGACCTGGAAGCTGTACGCCGGCTCCCTCGGCCAGTAAAGCGAGATGAGCGCTGCAACCCCAGAGTCGGTCACGACTGGAGACCTAATGGTCAGGGGCCCCTTTACCTTTACCTTTTTACCATCTCACATTAGAGGTGAGGAATAGCATGTTTGAATGGTCTCTCACATAAATAGTCTTCTGCATATGCTGCCTCTTTTTCGGTGCCCTTTCGGACGCAGCAGCGGTTGGAGTGTTGATGGGCGTCCCAGTGCATGCGCTCTGCTTGGCGCAAGCTGAGAGGTGGCACGAGCAGGCTTGGATCGATATGTTGCTCTGTAGAGTGGAAGGAAAATGATATGTTTGAGGAAGCAGTTTCAGATGTGCTCTAGCGAGGCATGCTGCTACAGCCTAGACCAGTGGTTCCCAATTGGGGGTCCGGGGGTCTACAGAACACAGGCAGGAGGTCCGCGGCACCATCCCCTGCCAGGGACTCACTTATCTTGTTAATTGCACAGTGAAAGCTACCATAATAATCCAAGGATCACTAAGCCTCTGCTCGTGACCAGGGCCTGCTTGCTGGCAGGGGGGAAACCTGTGAGTTTCTGGGTGGCAAGTGAGCTGGGAATTGGGTACAGACATCTGATACAGTTTCTTTGGACTCTTGCAGAGACACACAGAGAGAGAGAGAGAGAGAGAGAGAGAGAGAGAGAGAGAGAGAGAGAGAGCTCCATGGGATGTGTTCACATGCTTACCAGTTTTTTAAAAAATCTTGGAGCCTCAGCTTCAGGATCTGTCCTTCCAGTGAGCACTCAGGGCTGATTTCCTTCAGAATGGAGAGGTTTGATCTTCTTGCAGTCCATGGGACTCTCAAGAGTCTCCTCCAGCACCAGAATTCAAAAGCATCCATTCTTCGGCGATCAGTCTTCTTTACGGTCCAGTTCTCACTTCCATACATCACTACCGGGAAAAACCATGGCTTTAACTATACGTCCTACTGTCTAGGGGTAGGCAATTTGTGGAAATATCACAAATTTTATGGTCTGTTGGTGTGTTTTTTTGGTTGGGTTTTTTTTTTTTACTATACCTAAGATCCTTTGCTTATCAGGGGCCACCCCACATTTTCTGCAAAAAAATTGCTTTGCACAGACCATATAGAGTTATCAAAATTTTCAAAAGTAGGGAGCCTGTGGTTTGGCTTTTGAAAAATTGGGGGTCCTCAGTAATTAGCTAATTGGGAACCACCTGGCTTAGACCTCAAGGAATCTCTCCCTTGTCCCAGTTTGCTTAGCTTTACACTTAACATAAAATAAAATGAACCCAGTTTCCTCCTCATCGACAGGCCTTCTCCTGGAGGCCCCCTTTGCTGTGTTGTCTGTTGGTTTTGACGGAAATATCCTTGGGGGAGAGACTGGACTGTGTTGCTCTGTGCTGCTATTAGTATTAGTATTTCATAAACGTTCTACACTCCTTGACTGCAGATAGAACCTCAAAGCAGTTTGTGGGGGGGGGAAAGAAAAAGGAATAAAATGACCACTAAGAATTATTTACAACACTAGAAAGTTGTAACTTACAGAAAGTTGAAACACTAAACAAGTTAAAACTCACCTCGGCTTTCTAAGCACTTGGGTAGGCTTGTCTAAACAAGATTTATTTTCCAGCAGGGAGCTCCAAGGAACAGTTCTTGCAAATGCAGAAAGGGTGTTATGCGGGACCTGTAAAAGTGCCAATTCCGCAGATTGAAGCAGTCTGGTGGGCTCGTGTAGGGATAATAATAATAATAATAATAATAATAATAATAATAGTTGTTGTTATTATTATTATTACTTAATGCATTTTTATCTCACCTTTCTCCCAAATTGGGAATCAAGGTGGCTTGCGACATATATATATATATATATATATATATATATATATATATATATATATATATTTGCTTTCGTAGATTTTCACGGGTACAGGAATGCAGGTTCTGGTGTCCTCGGGTGTCTTCCTGTGTAAAA
Source organism: Podarcis gaigeae (assembly GCF_964106915.1). Lineage (NCBI taxonomy): Eukaryota > Metazoa > Chordata > Lepidosauria > Squamata > Lacertidae > Podarcis > Podarcis gaigeae. The sequence continues at coordinate 5,197,824 of NC_139689.1, read as the reverse complement.
GTTGGGGTGTCTAGGCGACGTTTCGACGAGCCTGAAGATGACGAGTGAGACCTCGTCGAAACGTCGCCTAGACACCCCAACTTTTACACGGGAAGACACCCGAGGACACCAGAACCTGCATATATATATATATATATATATATATATATGTATATATATATATAATTTATAAAATACTGTTGTGGATTTGGGAGGGAAAGTTTAGATTTTGGCCTGAGTCCCTTCCAATTCTGAGGGCCATGTACTCTGTGAGGGTTAGACTCTATCAGAGGAGGAGGAGGAGGAGTTTGGATTTGATATCCCGCTTTATCACTCCCTTTAAGGAGTCTCAAAGAGGCTAACATTCTCCTTTCCCTTCCTCCCCCCCAACAAACACTCTGTGAGGTGAGTGGGGCTGAGAGACTTCAGAGAAGCGTGACTGGCCCAAGGTCACCCAGCAGCTGCATGTGGAGGAGCGGGGAATCAAACCCAGTTCACCAGATTACGAGACTACCGCTCTTAACCACTACACCACAGAGCAACTTCTCTATTCCAAACTTTAAAATGGAAAGCGTAATGCTGGTGGTCAACAAAAGAGGTTTAAAGACTGTCTCAAGGCAAATCTAAAAAAACTGTAGTATAAACACCAACAACTGGAAAACACTGGCCTGCGAGCGCTCCAGTTGGAGAACAGCCTTTACCAAAGGTGTCATGGGCTTTGAAGACACTCAAACTCAGGATGCAAGGGAGAAACATGCGAAGAGGAAGGCACGTTTGGCAAATCCACACCGTGATCAACTCCTGCCTGGAAACCAATGTCTCCACTGTGGAAGGACGTGTGGATCCAGAATTGGCCTCCACAGTTACTTATGGACTCACTGTCAAAACTGTGTTAATGGAAGACAATCTTACTCAGCTACGAGGGGTTGCCAAAGAAGAAGAAGAAGAAGAAGAAGAAGAAGAAGAAGAAGAAGAAGAAGAAGAAGAAGATGATCAGAGGAGGTTGCTGAACTGGTCAGACAAGTTTGTAAGGCAGTGACCTTAACTGACTACTTCAGTGTCCTCATCAACATCCCCAAAGAATTGAATTGGTTGCAAGAGCCCCAACTAAGTGATGGCCCCCCCTCCAGTCAAATGGGTGGGCTTTTCCTCCACCTGCCTCCCCTAGTTGCTAGTAGCCAGAGCTGTGTATGAGTGGGCAGGATAAAGGCTGGGAACTGGAGGCACAGAGACCTGCTTGCTTTGTGCTGGATGCAACGCTGCGACTTAAAGAGAAGGAATATCTGGGAGCATTAGTGCTGCCAGTCGTTCATCTTGTGCTCAGATTGTAAACAGATGTGAACAAAACCATATATCCTAAGGCTCTGCTGACCGTCGTTCCAAGAAAACTAAACTCTGGGCAGGTGCTGGAATTCCTGGAATCTCACGCTGCTGGGAGATTGCGGCGGTGCGTAACAACACGAAGGCATAAAAGCCAGAGTTAAAATACGTCAGAACTCATTTAGAACCAGCAAATAAAATATAGTTTGCCCTGGCAGCATCGTCTGCAGCTTGGTTTTCTGAACGGAGAGGTCTTAGCTTGCTGGCAGAAGGAAAGCAAAGAAGCAGCAGTCTAACCTCTCGGGAGGGAGTTTCACAATACGGGAGCCACCACCGAAAAGGCTCTCTCTTGTTTCACCACCAGCCATGCCTCTGATGTTGATGGGGCTGAGAGAAGGTGCTCACCCAAGGATTTTGGCACCTGGGCAGGTTTGTATAGGGAGATGGATATACGTTTACAGGACCCAGCATACAGTTATATGAAATCTCCAGTGGTAACGCAATGTTGCGAGAGCATGTCACTTGTAGGATTCCAAGAGGCTCCCACACAGCAAAAAATTTATCTTAATTTTGGTTTCTCCTGGATTGAAGTTCTTCCTTTTTCCTTTTTTGCAGGAACCTTGGCAAATCAGGGCTTCGCGTTTCCTGTCTCGGCCTGGGTGAGTTCATGGGAGAAGGGGGACACTAGGAATGGCAGCGGGTTGCAGTATGTCTGCTTTGGGGTAATAATGTGGGGAGGGCAGTTTGTACGTGCTCAGAGGCACTCTTCACAAGCCCCAAGGCCATAATCTGCCAGAGCCTTCCTTGACATCAGCAAGCCCCCTTTCAGATTATACTGTGTCCAGTGGGCTCATTTGCTGGGATGGGGCCTTTCACAGGGGGTCTTGGGTAGAGCTAGGAGTGTGGCCTGGCTGCGCCTATCCGTCTGAATATCTTGATTTCTCCCCTTGCAGGTACTTGGGTAACATTTGGGTCGCAGATCTCAGATGAGGTAAGTCCAAGCCCCATGCCCCATCTACCCTCCTCCCTTCTGGAGATTTCCCTGCCAGGCATTATTTGACGCTTATCTCCCTCTCTCGTTTTTTTTGAGATGGCGGAAAATGTGCTCACCATCGCTTATGAGAACGGGGTCAACCTCTTTGACACGGCCGAGGTCTATGCTTCTGGCAAGTATGTCTGGCTGTTCCGCCCTCGGCTCTTTGCAGGATTGCTGCCACCTTTCTGCCTGCGCCTCAAATAGCCCTGTGTGACAGGGAGAAATTCAACAGGGGAAGCTGCATTCCCACACCGGAGGAAGCTACGCCTTCTGAATTTCTGCCTGCCCCGCAGCTGGCAACCCTAGGCTGTGGCCATCTTTATTCTGAGCTGCATGACATGAACGAGTCTCTCTGGGGTTGGAAGGGGAATCATGGGGGTTTTGGCACTTGCATTCCCTCTGCCAAGTCACTCTCAGTAACTACCGTATTTTTTGCTCTATAGGACGCACTTTTCCCCCTCCAAAAAAGGGAAAATGTGTGTGCATTCTATGGAGCGAATGCAAGCTCCTTGGCTTCAGCGATAGCCGCCTGAAGCCTTCGGAGTGCAGCGCTACGCTCTGAAGGCATCAGGGATAGCCGCCTGAGGCCTCCGGAGGTCCCGCTGCGCTCCGGAGGCTTCGGGTTCCTTTTGCTGAAGCTGGGAGAGCAAGACTCTCCCAGTTTCAGCAGAGAGGGAGAGCTGCGCAACGCCCCTTCAGCCAAGCGGGAGGAGAAATGGAAGGGGCTCCGTTTCTCCTACTGCTTCGCTGAAGGGGCGCTGAGCAGAGAGGGGGAGATTTTTTCTTTCTTGTTCTCCCCGTCTAAAACAAGGTGCGTCCTATGGTCAGGTACGTCCTATAGAGCGAAAAATACAATAATTTCGCCAGAAGAAGGCCCTGAAACCCCAAATCTGGGAGCCAACCCATCTGATTTATCGGCCCAGCCTTCCTAGGCAGCGGTAGAAGAGTGGTACTCTTCCCATGCTCAGAAGCCCTCTCACCTTTACTCTTCTCTGTGTGGCCTGTTCTAAGTTTGAGACCTGGCTTGATGGCTGGGGATAAGGAAATACCCCGAGTGTGAAATCTTCCCCTTCCCTACGGATTACAGTAAACTCAGCCCTTGTTTTCCTTGTTAGACTTCTGCCCGCCAGACATGTCCAAAGCAAAGAGCTGTCTCAAGGCTTTTTGGAATGCAGTAATTAAAGCCCCGTGACATGATTCTGTCAGGCTGAATTTGGGGGCTAGCTGACTCTGAAGGAAGGCAAGTTGGGACGGGGATGCAACCTGCCACAGGGTGATGTAAAGTGATTGGGAGAGTGAGATCATTTGAATGGAGGACGCAGGTAGCGTCTCCTTGCGCCAGCAATAGCAGGGGCTTCCATAGATCAGGAATGTAGACAGTTCAACAACAGCAATCCCCAGAGATGGCCAGAGCAAACAATGCAAAATATTGGGGAGCGGGGAGAGAAATCTATGACATTTCATCCAATTTTGAAATGTAGTATATTCCATATCCGAGTTCCGCAGCTGTTACTATCTTAGTTGGCTGCAGTTACAACAACAAAAAGTATTGTGGCTACCTTAAAGATGAACAGATTTATTGCAGCATCAGCTTTCGTGAACTAGCAGAGGACATTGTCAAATGCAGCTAGCATGGCGTGTTAAATTCATCTGCCATATTTATATGATGGATGGGATGCTAGAGGTGGGGGCCGAGTAGGATTGGCTCAGCTGCGTACAAAGCCCAGCATGGAAAATGTCTCGCCTCTCTAACTTTGCTGTGCTGATTTGATACCTGGGAAAGAGAAAGAGGACTATAGTCTCAGTTGAGCCCCAAACAAATATAATCAAATTTGTAGATATACCATCTAGTTCATGAATCCCGCACTGACATTTCCCTTGAAAGCTTTTAAAATAAAATCTATACACCAGTTGATTGTTGTTGTTTTAAAAAACTACAACCCTCAAAGTGCTTTATAAATAGTATAAAACAATAAAATTATCAGTCAAAACAACCATTTAAAGCATTTGAATAATATACCATATTTTTTGCTCTATAAGACTCACTTTTTCCCTCCTAAAAAGTAAGGGGAAATGTGTGCGCGTCTTATGGAGCGAATGCAGGCTGCGCAGCTATTCCAGAAGCCAGAACAGCAAGAGGGATTGCTGCTTTCACTGCGCAGCGATCCCTCTTGCTGTTCTGGCTTCTGGGATTCAGAATATTTTTTTTCTTGTTTTCCTCCTCCAAAAACTAGGTGCGTCAGGTGGCCTGGTGCGTCTTATAGAGCGAAAAATATGGTAATCAGCAATGAACTAAAAACAAATTAAAACGTACACCAGCATTCCACATGTCTGGGTAGTCTTGTCTAAAGAAAAAATACTTTTAGCAGGTGTTGAAAAGAGTACAGTGAAGGCACTTTTGCTCAGCAGCAAAATTGCCCATGAGAAACTGAAATATTTTCCCAATAAACTATGGCAGTGAGAGCAAACAACTTCAAGGCCCATCAGTACAGAGCACCAAGCCAAAAAAACCAAAAAAAAACCCTGTGCTTGACACTGATTGCATCTGAAGCTGTTCCTTTGCAGTTTGCTTGTGATCCTTATTGCTGGAAGGCGGAAAAAACAAAATAAATTCACCCTGCAAGGCAGAAACCATCTGCTGGCTTTGTGTCCATGCTGAAGGCCATTTTGTCAGTTGCTCTTTTCAGCTCTTTTGACTGTTTTTTTTTGGGGGGGGGGAGGGTTTATTGTTCTAAGTCCCACCAGATGATTGGAAGTAGATATTAAAAGTCATTTATTTGAGGAATTTCTGAGGAGTCAAACAGATGTGTGTGTGTGTACTGTATATACACATATATACACACACATATATATACATAAAATTCTGTCTTCTTTTCTTATTCAGAGCAGAAAAAACATTGGGGAATATCTTGAAGAGCAAAGGATGGAGGTAAACACACACATGTATATACCATTTGATTGTAAACAAAAATTCAAATCAATTAATGAAAAGAGTTCACCAGTTGAAATGGAAACATAATGAACATTCTGTTATCTATATAACGGGATTTACACTCTTTGGAGAGCCAGGTGGCTTGTCTTTGGTTGATGATATACAGTATTTGTAACTGTGTATATCTGAGAATGGGACGCAGGTGGCGCTGTGGGTTAAACCACAGAGCCTAGAACTTGCCGATCAGAAGGTCAGCGGTTCGAATCCCCACGACGGGGTGAGCTCCCGTTGCTCGGTCCCAGCTCCTGCCAACTTAGCAGTTCGAAAGCAACTCAAAGTGCAAGTAGATAAATAGGTACCGCTCCAGCGGGAAGGTAAACGACGTTTCCGTGCACTGCTCTGGTTCGCCAGAAGCGGCTTAGTCCTGTATCTGAGAATCAATAAGATATGCTAATGAGAGAGAATTGACCAAATTATTGGTATAAGCAATTATGTAATAAATCATTCAATAAATTTAAAACAGCAGTACACTAAAAATACACCAGCATTTGAGATATCTCAGTAGGTTTGTTTCAGCAGGTGCCAAAAAGAGTGCAGTGAATGTTCCTGCCTGATATCAAGAGGCAGGGAGTTCCGAAGGGTGGGTGTTGCTGTACTAAAAGATAAATTTCATTACAAATGCAGAACAGGTTTCACATGGCGCTTGGAACAGTGCCAGTCGCAAGGATTAAAGTGGTCAAGTGGGCACATTTGGTATGGCGATCTCGTAGGTAAATTTGTCCCTCATTGTTTGGGGCTTTATATGCTAATATAGTAGGGACGCGGGTGGCGCTGTGGGTTAAACCACAGAGCCTAGGACTTGCCGATCAGAAGGTCGGCGGTTCGAATCCCCGCGACGGGGTGAGCTCCAGTTGTTTGGTCCCTGCTCCTGCCAACCTAGCAGTTCGAAAGCACACCAGTGCAAGTAGATAAATAGGTACCGCTCCGGCGGGAAGGTAAACGGCATTTCCATGCGCTGCTCTAGTTCGCCAGAAGCGGCTTAGTCATGCTGGCCACATGACCCGGAAGCTGTACACCAGCTCCCTCGGCCAGTAAAGCGAGATGAGCGCCGCAACCCCAGAGTTGGTCACAACTGGACCTAATAGTCAGGGGCCCCTTTACCTTTATGCTAATATAGTAACACCTTGAACTTGGCCCAGTAGCAAATGGCAGCCAGGGCAAATCTCTGAGCAGAGGCGCTGCATGCCGACAGGGTCTCACTCCTGCTGGCAATCGTGCCTCAGCATCCGGCACTAACTGCAGCTTCTGGATCAATCTCGAGGTGAAGCCCTACATAGAGAGCATCACAACAATCTGGTCTTGAAGTAGCCAGTGCAGGAACTATGAGGACCAAGCTTTCCTGGTCCAGGAATGGTTGTAGCTTCTGTTGCAGTTTCACAGCTGCCCACCTGTCCGTCAATATCTTCTGCCTTCTTCCGGATTTGGCAAGCGGTGCTTTGGGTTGCCAACTGCTGCATTGCAGCTTCCTAATTTCTTCTTTTGTTTATATTTTTATTAAGTTTTCTGTTTTACAATTTAAAATACTCATTTTACACACTTAAGATATCAGTGACTCCCCTTCTTCTCTTTCCGTGGTTCATTTTACATATCATAAATCTCTGCACATTTTACAAAAACTATACTATTCAGTACAGTGGTACCTCGGGTTACATACGCTTCAGGTTACACACTCTGCTAACCCAGAAATAGTGCTTCAGGTTAAGAACTTTGCTTCAGGATAAGAACAGAAATCGTGCTCTGGCAGCGTGGCAGCAGCAGGAGGCCCCATTAGCTAAAGTGGTGCTTCAGGTTAAGAACAGTTTCAGGTTAAGAACGGACCTCCGGAACAAATTAAGTACTTAACCTGAGGTACCACTGTACTTCATTATTGCATCCATCAAAACTTGTTTCTACTGTTGAATTTATCTTAATGCTGCCAGCGCTTTCAGCAGTTCACAATTATTTCCCATATATTTAATAAACACTTTCCAATCTTCTTTAAACATATGTTCTTCTTGTTCTCACATTCTGTATCTTAAGTCTGTGAGTTGTGCATATTCTGTCAACTTAAGTTGCTGTTCCTTTTTAGTTGGGACCTCTCTCGTTTTCCATTTTTGGGCTAACAAAACATGGGCCGCAATAGTGGCATACATAAATAATCTTTTTTGACACCTGGGAATTTCAGTCTGAATTATCCCCAACAGAAAGGACTCTGGTTTGGGGGAGGGAAAGTACTTTTGAACATTTTTTTCAATTCATTAGGGATCATTTCCTCACTAATTTCTCTCTGCTCCACAGGCGTTCGAGCTATGTTGTCACCACCAAGATTTACTGGGGAGGCCAGTAAGTACTCAAGGGACCTAGTGAATCAATGGGGCGGGAAGGGGTTGTAGGGAAGGAATCTGTGTGTGTGAGTTGAATTTGCCGTGTGTGGAGAGCAGTGGCCCTGTCCAGTTATGGGGTGCTGGTTGCAGGTGAAAAGGAAGCTGGCAGAATCCTATGACCCCAGTTGGTGGAGCTGGGTGGTTGTTGTAGGGATACAATGAAGAGGTGGGGAGAACACCACATATGCCCACCCAGAGCTCTGTTAAGGAAAAATTTCCAGGGTGAGAGACTATTCCACAGTCCAGCTCATCGGGGTGCAAGTCCCACACGGGTCCATGTGGTCAGTAAAAGAAGGAAGTTCCAGCCAAGCAATTTGGAGCAAAGCAAGCTGTCAGTAGACCATGATCTTTATTGTTGCACAACAGGTCCCCACAGGAGTAAGAACCCCGAGCAGGGGGTGACATCCTCTTTTAAAACTTCCCTCTTTCCCCCAGAATACACTTCAAGAGGCATCATTGATACATCATCACTACATCGCTTTTGTTGTTGTTGCCTAGTCGTTTAGTCGTGTCCACCTCTTCGTGACCCCATGGACCAGAGCACGCCAGGCACTCCTGTCTTCCACTGCCTCCCGCAGTTTGGTCAGACTCATGCTGGTAGCTTCGAGAACACCGTCCCACCATTTCGTCCTCCGTCGGTCCCTTCTCCTTGTGCCCTCCATCTTTCCCAACATCAGGGTCTTTCCCAGGGAGTCTTCTCTTCTCATGAGGTGGCCAAAGTCTTGGAGCCTCAGCTTCAGGATCTGTCCTTCCAGTGAGCCCTCAGGGCTGATTTCCTTCAGAATGGAGAGGTTTGATCTTCTTGCATTCCATGGGACTCTCAAGAGTCTCCTCCAGCACCATAATTCAAATGTCACAAATGGGGAGGGGTGTACAAGGGTTACACAAGTTCAACATTAGGTCACTTTATCAGACACCTTTCCCAATACTTCTAAAGTACCCATCACCCAAAGAACAATAAAACGCCCTCTGGCAGTTCCCTCATTGCAAGAAGCAAAGCTACAGGGAACCAGGCAGAAGGCCTTCTCAGTGGTGGCGTCCGCCCTGTGGAATGCCCTCCCATCAGATGTCAAGGAAATAAACAACTACCTAACATTTAGAAGACATCTGAAGGCAGCCTTGTTCAGGGAAATTTTTAATGTGTGACATTTTAATGTATTTTTAATCTTTGTTGGAAGCCGCCCAGAGTGGCTGGAGAAACCCAGCCAAATGGGCGGGGTACAAATAAATATTTATTATTATTATTATTATTATTATTATTATTATTATTATTAAATGCATCCTCCCCCCATGTCATTTCCATAACAGCTCCTTGGACAAAAACATGGGATATAGATGCAATAAATTAGTTTAAAGAAGCAAACCTCAGTCTGCCTTGTCCCCTGCCTGCCCTTCTTACCTGCAACCAACCAGGGTGGGCTACCTCGCCTGCCAGCTTCCTGCTCCTTGGTCTCAGTGATGCCTCCTATATAATACAGCAGTGAATGAAGATAAAAGCAAAATTAGAATAATTCCCTTCCACCTGTCATCATTGGGGCGATCACACAGGGTCCCCAGACATTTCACCATCTATTGATCCCTGTGTCACCACTTTATTTCTCGCTGCCACCACCCAGGCCCTACCTGGTAAAATTCTGAGTCCTGTCAGGGTTAAATTGGAACATAAACTTCTGTTTATTTATTGCAGTTTAACAAGCGTGTGGTTTCATAAACAGTATCGGTCAATTACAACCTATAACTTCCACTACCTGCTCTCACTCACTAAACCACCTCTCAGATATTTACTTGTCTTCCTAGCTCCTAACTGTTCCTGACTCAGCTTATTTCTCTACACTAACTCAACCGTGCCCACAGACTCTATCCCAATTCACTCCCACTCCACCCACTGAACTCCTCCCTTCACCCAGAGCTGGTTTTATAGTCCCTCTGACTCCACCCCCCTGGGTTCTGATTGGGTAACCTATTTAACTATTTCACCTCCAGCACTCTCGTATGTTAACGTCACAATCATCTCTGGCTTCTCCTCCCATTGATCTCTCTGCCTCCTGCCCCACCAAAGGGCAGCAGTGGGTAAATGGTAATGGCTTGCAGTGCCTCAGTTTTGTAGTATCGTAGAGCGGGAAGGGACATGACAAGGGGCCACACAACCTCTGCTTAAAAGACTCCAGAAAGGGAGAGTCCACTTCCAGGGGAGTCCGTTTCGCTGTGAAACACCTCTAAGCACCCCCAAAGCTCCTCCTAACGTTCAGGTTTTTGTTCTTATTTTCTTCCAAGGGCTGAGACGGAGAGAGGCCTGTCGCGGAAACACATCATTGAGGGTAAGGGGAGGAGCTGGGCTTGATATTTCAGGGTTTGGGGGGGGGGATGGAAGGAAGTGACCACAATATGCTGGACGGCAAAAGCATTTGGCGGTTTGAGGGATCTGGGAACTACCAGAGGGGTGTCAAAAGGGTACAAGGATTTGGAGGGGTTGAAGAAGATGAGATTTGAGGCGAATGGGAGTTGGGGACCCGCCGTTCTTTCTTGATGCCATTCTCAAGAGTTAGATCTCTGGGGTGCTTCTCAATTTCTGCTATTTTGAAGTGGGATTCTGGGTGCATAGTTAAAGTCAATTGGGAGGCCTTGTGCAAGGAATCCCACTTCCCCAAAGTTTGGACTTTTTTTCCTTCTGCTATGGGGCAAATACTCCAGAAAGTGTGGGGTAGCCCTTGCTTTCACCTACATTCCCTGCGGACAAATGGGGCTGGATCCTCATTAAATGACAGAAGACATTACCAAGGGTGGCTCTGAGTCTGACGGTGTCCACGATGTCTGGGCGAACGTTATCAGGATGCATGCGCAATAGAAACCTTGCTTGGGAGAGCCCCTGGAGATCAGGAGACGTGCATCTGCAGCTGGGGGCCCTTGCCTCTGGGGCAAGCTTTCATTCCGGGCTGGAGCAGGGCTTGGTGGGCGCTGCAGTGCCCAATCCCCAGAGGGCGAAGTCTGCTCTAAGCTCCAGCCGTTCTGGGGCTCCCTATGCCACCCCTGTCCTTACTCCCCGCTGCTGTTTCGCAGGGCTCAAAGGCTCTTTGCAGCGGCTTCAGCTGGAGTACGTCGACATTGTCTTTGCTAACCGGATGGACGCCAACAGCCCCATGGAAGGTGAGTGGCCCAACCTGCTTCAGAAGGGTCAGGATGTGGCACGGCTGCCTCCCCAGACACCTCCCCATAGCAGATCCAGGGGAGGCCAATCCTCTCTCCTAGGCTTCTCAGCAGCTATCCCTTTACCTGCGACTGCCTGCCTTGCTTGACAGACACCCAGCAACGCTGCTGCCATAACTGAGAGACTCCCCTTCCTTGTCTTCTCTTGCTATCACAATCCCGTTATTCGCAGTTAGCTCCCACAGGCATGATAACCTTTTGAGGAAGGTCGTTATTAAGCCCATTCTTCACGCAGTGGGGGGGGGGGACTGAGGCCAAGAGCAGACAGCTTGCCCAAGGGCAGGCAAAGAGCCTGCAGCAGATTTCCCCCCCCCCCCAATCCTGACCCTTTTGCTGCCAGGCACACACACACACCCTGTGCCCAATTCCAGCGGCATCTCATTGGTTCTCTCCTTCCCCTCCTGCAGAATGCGACCCGAACTTCCGATTGCTCTTGCTGGAAGGTACTGCAGACTGCCCCGATCTCCCACCTCACCCCACCCAAAAAAATCCACCCCAATTTGCTGCCCCGTCCACCCCAGATCCTGTGAGCCCCATACCTCTCTCAAGCGAGGAACAGGATGAAGGGTTATTCTAGCTTCGGAAAGCCGTTCTGGCTAAAGGAAGCTGTTTTGTGAAAAGGCGGCGCGTTCCCCTTGGAACAGGGAACACTGAGGGCCACGATCCCGCCTGGGCTGTGATCTGAGGGCCACATGGGAGGGGGACAGATTCAAAAGTGGGTGGAGCGTTGGATGGAAAGGTCAGCTTGGCACCGTAGGGTCTGTCCGCCATCAAGACAGACCAGAGTTAAACTCTGAGTTAAACACCCCAGGCAAGCAAAAACATCCAAGGAGGGTGATGGGAAGTAGGATCAGTGAGGGGCGTAGTCTAGAGAGGCTCCTGGGGGGCCTCAGAGAGCCCTGCGAGGCTGCATTTGTTCCCCACCCCAGGTTTAGAAGAACTTGAATCTCATATGCATCAAAGAGTCTTTGCTCTGCGCGAGGCTTTAGGAAGGAGATTTTCCCAGCATGAAAGAGCTTTTTCTGCAGGATTTTCACCTGCTGTTACAGGCTGAGGGTTCACCGAGAGGGAGGAAGCTTGCAGTCTCGTTCTTCAGCACAAGCACACTGCGCAATCCTAGGCTAAGGTAGACTTAATACCTGATGTAAGAGAGGAACTTACGTTCCTCACCTCATGGAGAAGGCTGTGTGCGGAACACGTTGAGGTCTGTTTCGGAGATACTGTGAGACTTTAGCTTGGGGGCTGCCACCAGAAATCTGAGAGATAGTGAAAATCAGAGCCTTGCACAAGATCCAATGCATACGGGGCAGGATCGAGCTATTGAGTCTCATCAGTGGAAACGCATGCAAGGACTTCTGCTTGTGAAATGGGGCTTGCCCCTCTCCCCTCTTGTGCCCCTCACAATTGGCTCAGGGGGCACAGTCAGGTGCACCCCCAGAACAGGGTGCAGGGGGAAGAGAGGAGAGATAGGTCCACCTAGCCAGCTGAAATGCTTGCAGACATTGCATATATATTTCATTGTATAGTGATTTATTTCCAAGCCAGGCTCTTGAGAGGTATGGCCAGCCCCTGCCTCCTTCCTGAAGCCCAATACTCCTCTTTGCACCCCATAATGCCCTCCCCACTGCAACGGCCCTGTGCCCCAGATCCTTGTAAGACCTTACCCATATGCCTACCCAGAAGTAAGTCCCGCTGAGATCATTGGGGCTTGCTTTCAGGTATGGGGGCATAAGATTGCACCCTTTTCTTCCTGGGGTTAGAGGGGAAACCTTCCATGAATATCCCAGTCTCCATTCTGTAGAGACCTCACCGACTGTAGACCCAAGGATGGGGATGCTGCCCTGAAAGTAGATGTGTGTCTTGTGTGCTCGCATGCTGTTGTGTTCTGCTGGAGAAAAATTCTGTGTGTGTCGCATTGCCAACTGATCAGAACAAAGCAACCTGCCTGTTCTTATGCCTTTAACAGCTACTTGATAGCTGCAAAAAGCAGTAAGCGGAGCTTTTGTAAATGGGGAGGTGAAAAGTTTGCCTGCTTAATACCTGCAAATCAAGCAACAATTAAAGGCGATTAAAGTTGACAATCCTGTTTTGTGTCCGTGTATATATGTATGTGTGTGTTTACTATAAATGCAGGAACTCAAGATGCCTTTGTGCTTCCTAATATCACATGAACCCACAATTGAACAAGCTTTGCAATATGGGAGAGGAGAGGGAAGGCAAAATTATTTTCACTATAGCATTTTGGGAACTTAGTTTGGAAAGAATTTTTTTTTTAAGTAGTTTATCGGTAGATCAAACCAATTTGTTTCTGTGCTTTTAATGAAGTAGAGATGAATAACACAAGTATCTTTTCCCCCTAGAAAAGGATTCTAGCCAGCTTGTAATTCACTGATTTCATTGTGAAAAATGTGATTAACAGGGGGAGCGCAAGATTGAGCGATCTTACGGGCGTGGTGCAGCTTTTTGGAGCAGTAACTGCTCAAATCCAGCTCCCCGCCTTTCTCTCTCCCTCCCTGTTGGGATTCCGTTCCTGCTGGAGGCGGAAAGAGTAACTGCCCCGGTTACATTGGGCTCACCTTCCAAAGGTGACAGGCAAAAGGTCTGGGGGGCAATTTCTTCTCTCACGTCTCCTCTCTCACCCTCAGAAATTGTTCGTGCCATGACTTACGTGATCAACCAGGGGATGGCCATGTACTGGGGCACCTCTCGCTGGAGTGCAATGGAAATCATGGTAAATTCTGGGGTGGCGGAGAGGCGGGTGCAGTGGCATAGTGTGGTTTGTCAGCACCCGGGGCAAGGCAAGTAATTTGCGCCCCCTAACCCGTGGATTTTAGCAGGGGGCAGAGAGCTGCGAGTGCGAGCGCGCCCCCCCAGATGTTGCGGCCGGCCCCCCCTGCACCCCCCACACTATGCCACTGGGCGGGTGCAAAACGAACTGATGCATGTTTTCACAGAAGCAGTGGCGTTGTGGTCCAGCGTTGTGAGGGGTTTGGGAGACCCGTTCATAGGTCGCCTGCCTCCAGCATCTGAGAGCCATCCAATCAGCATGAAAGGGAAGCTCTTTAGCCACCGAGAAGGAGCCTTCTCGCCCTTTGTGCTGATTGGAGCCAATCGGAGTGAAAGGAGGCGGGTCAGCCGCTGAGGACGGGCTCCCGGGGCCACTCTGGAGAAGGTGTGCAAGAAGATCACTGAGTTGTTTTGTATGATCCAAAGCTAAGCTTTTAGAAATACACTGAAAATACAAGGTGCCTCCGTTCCAAGAGGAGGCTGTGCTACTTCTGTTACGTACAACGGGACTTTAAGGCAGGCAGAAATTCAGTCGCTGCAGCAGAAGATACTGGAGTGCTCGATACATTTGCCTGTGTACATGCACAGAAAACAGAAGATCTATGTGAAGATCTGCAATGATCTTTGCAATGCATCCCTAATTATCACTTATAAGGTGGTTGTATAATCGTGGGGACGGGATGTGGGTGGCGCTGTGGGTTAAACCACAGAGCCTAGGACTTGCCAGTCAGAAGGTCGGCGGTTCGAATCCCCGCAACGGGGTGACCTCCTGTTGCTCGGTCCCTGCTCCTGCCCACCTAGCAGTTCGAAAGCACGTCAAAGTGCAAGTAGATAAATAGGTACCACTCCGGCGGGAAGGTAAATGGCGTTTCCATGCCCTGCTCTGGTTCGCCAGAAGCGGCTTAGTCATGCTGGCCACATGACCCGGAAGCTGTACGCCGGCTCCCTCGGCCAATAAAGCGAGATGAGCTCCGCAACCCCAGAGTCGGCCACGACTGGACCTAATGGTCAGGGATCCCTTTACCTTTACATAATCGGGGGGGGGGGGCTGGCTGTGACTCTCCTGACAGGGACCCTGCACTTCTCAATCTGCCACCAGAAGCAAGTCCGCCCTGCGAGACCGATTCTTTTTGCCTCCCTCCCCTAAACCAGGAGGCGTATTCCGTGGCACGGCAGTTCAACCTCATCCCACCTGTGTGCGAACAGGCAGAGTACCACATGTTCCAGCGGGAAAAGGTGGAGACGCAGCTGCCAGAGCTCTACCACAAGATTGGTATGGAGGCAGGCGGAGAGGGCTGGGCCGGGGAGCCCTTTTTAGCTCAGGGGCCACATTCCCTTCTGGGCAAGCTTCTGAGGGCCATGTGTCCCAGTGGTGGGTAGGGCCAGAGTCGAAAATGGAGCTGAGTGGCTAATATAAATTTTCCCTTTGTTTTGCTCCCTATCTTCCCCAATAAAATGACTTTGGGCACAAACCAGCACAGTTTGGGGGGCATTCTGAGGGCTAGGCAGAGAGGCCTTGAGGTCTGTGTACAGGAGAAGGGATTATAGGGACCAATGGAGGCAAATTGCTGGGAGAGGCTGGGGTGACCAGGAACCAGAAGATACAGAGGGATCTGCAGATTGGATATGGAATATGAGGAATGTGTTTCTGGAGGAGCAGCAGGTAGAAGCAAGATGATCCCTTGGGAGTATAAGCCCAGATTCAGGGTACAATTCTGCGTGAGGCATATTGGAGGGTGACCTTTGGAGCAGATAAGATTAATATGTGCACTTCTCTGTTGACTTTTCTCAGCATGGGGTGGCGTTAAAAGACTTTTGCAATGCAAAGTAAACCAGGAAGAGCTGTGATTTAGGATGGCCTGTTGGCTATTATTTCAATTAATCTGTGTACAGTGGTAGGAAGAGGTGGGGAATGTAATTTGTTTCCCCCTTCTCTTTACCTGACCTGCTTTGTTTTTTTGCTAGGAGTGGGAGCCATCACCTGGTCCCCGCTGTCTTGTGGACTTATCACAGGAAAATATGAGGAACGGGTGCCTGAAAACTGCCGTGCCGCCATGAAGGTACCGTCTCCTTTTCTTTTGCTGAGGCCTTCCGCCTCCCAACTTCATCTCACCCTGTCGACATCACACACAGCCCTTAAATCAGGGGGGACAGGCCTGCGGAGACCTCCTGATGCTGCTGGACTACAACTCCCATCATCCCTGACTGCTGACCTTTCTGCCGGTTCTGATGGGAGTTGTAGTCCAACAACGTCTGGAGGACATCAGGTTAATGACAACCAGTTCGGAACTCACAGCTCACAAGCCTTGGTCCTGACTGCCCTACAACTGCAGTTGTTTACTGGGCCCACAAGACCTGCTAGGTCCTCCCTTTTCACTGTTACAGTGGTGCCTTGCAAGACGAAAAGAATCCGTTCTGCGAGTCTCTTCGTCTAGCGGTTTTTTCGTCTTGCGAAGCAAGCCCATTGACGGCTTAGCGGATTAGCGCTATTAGCGGCTTTTAGCGGATAAGCGGCTTAGCGGCTTAGAAAAAGGGGGGGAGGGGAAAAACCCGCAGGAACTCGCAAGACATTTTCGTCTTGCGAAGCAAGGCCATAGGAAATTCGTTTTGCGAAGCACCTCCAAAACGGAAAACTCTTTCATCTAGCGAGTTTTCCGTCTTGCAAGGCATTCGTCTTGCGGGGCACCACTGTACTTTCAAACACTGGGAATACAGAAGTCCTGGGGCTCAGATTACGCACACTGGCAATGCTCCAAGAAACCAAACACTTCCCTTCTTCGTCCCAAACATAAATCAATTTGTTGCTGATGTCTCAGTGATACTTGAAACTATCCACACCAAAACACCAGGGTCTCCTCCAGACCTCCTCCTTACTGTGCATTCATGATTATTTGTCAAAACAAAAAAAATTCCTTCCAGTAGCACCTTAAAGACCAACTACGTCAGTTCTTGGTATGAGCTTTCGTGTGCATGCACACTTCTTCCAACAACTTCTTCTTTTTGTGCATGCACACGAAAGCTCATACCAAGAACTGACTTAGTTGGTCTTTAAGGTGCTACTGGAAGAAAAATATTTTTTTGTTTTGACTATGGCAGACCAACACGGCTACCTATCTGTAACTATGATTATTTGTGTTCATGATGCTATCAGGGTGGTTACACAAACTCCTGTTTCCAAGACTGTTCATACCTACAAAGGTTTCGGAGCAGGCATACTACTCATGTCCTGCTGAGATCCTGTAGCTTCTTATACCACAAATGTTTTAGGGCGGGGGGTAGGTGGTGTTGTCCCACTTTTTTTGACATCATAGCACAACATTGGGAAAACATTGCAGGACAACTAATAAAGCTCAATGATGCTTCAATGATCCATTATGAACCCACCCCTAAGGCACTATTCTTGTGTCAGTGACACCTGCTGCAAAATTACCTGCCCCCCCCCCAAAATCTGGAGGGGTCCTAAATCCTTTGCTGGCTGCTCAGCACATCCCTCAGGGCTGCTTTGCAGGTTCACAACCTCCATCCTTGCCTGCCAGTGGCTCACCGCCATGCTGTGTGTTAGCTATGATTCCTGCATTGCTGGGGGCTGGACTGGACGACCCTTTAGGTCCCTCCCGAGACGACAGTTCTATGATTCTGTGCCTCTGTGCCTGTTTCCTTTGCTCCTCGCACCCTCCAGGGGTACCACTGGCTGAAGGAGAAATTGCAGAGTGAAGATGGGAAGAAGCAGCAGGCCAAAGTGAAGGAACTCCACCCGATCGCAGAGCGCCTGGGATGCACAGTGGCGCAGCTGGCCATTGGTGAGGGAGGAGCGGAGCGTCTGCGTTGGTCAGGGCAGGCCTCAGAAACAGCTGCCCATCTGGGGCAGGTTGCATTCCAGATCCTGCCTCAGGGGTGGGAAAGTTACGTAGCTCTGGGGTGGGAGAGATTCCCTTTCCTGAAACCTTGAAGAGCCACCAGCTG
Source organism: Podarcis gaigeae (assembly GCF_964106915.1). NCBI lineage: Eukaryota > Metazoa > Chordata > Lepidosauria > Squamata > Lacertidae > Podarcis > Podarcis gaigeae. Next base: position 5,180,180 of record NC_139689.1, on the reverse strand, counting down.
TCATTGTAGACAACCTTCCCCCAACCTGAGGCCTTCCAGATGTTTTGTACGACAGTCTGGGGGCTGTAGTCTGAAACATCTGGAAAGCCCCAGGTTGCAGGAAGTTGGTGTGGACAACACCAAGCTAGGTGGACCCCTGTGGCAGCTACCTTTGTTAGCCATAGAGCTAAAAGGAGATGTGCTACTTAGGCCAAAGGTGGCAATGTAAGCTCCTCAGATTCAGCAGCTACCAGCAGCTAAGAGAAGTAGGTTAGAAATCAGGAGGCGGTTTCCAGCTGCAAGAGGTGTGTGACGTCCTGGAATAACCTCTCTTGAAAAGTTACGGGAGAAAAGAAGATGCCTTTGCCCAAGAGCGATGTAGAGCCCCGCTGCACAATTGGCTTCCTGGTGCTTCGGCCTGGCCCATGGGAGTAGAGAAGGTCGGCCTCGTATTTTGTCTGTTCCCCAAGTTAGAGGACTTGAATGTGGAGCATCAGCAATGCAGCAGCTGAAACTGGGAGCTTATCCAGGCGCTGGAGACGCCCTTCTTCCCTAGCTCCCCCCCTACTCTCAAGTAGCCACACGTGCAGTTAAGTCAGGCACTTTGGCAGTGGCCCTGAATCTCGTGTCTAGTTTGCCACCTCTTCTACTCCTGTGGCCCTGGGGGAGATTAGGGTGGTCCGAGAGCCAGCCAGGCAGCTGGTGAGGGGACCTCCAGTCCTGGGGCAGAGATGGCCAGACCTTGCAGCTCTTCAGGGTCTTGCTGTCCTTCCGAGGTTAGTTCCAGGGCTGGGCGGAACTGAGCCCTGACACTCAGCAACCCCAGGAGGTTTCTCTCTTAGCCAGGGCCAGTGTGCATGAAGATGGGCCTAATTCAAGTTTATCCCAGGCAGGTTTTAGCAGCCAAGATGGTGCATTAACTCCACCCAGATTCCTCTGAAGTTAAGTGGTTGAGTGGGCAAGCAGCTCTTTGCTCCCTTTCCGCCTCTTCCCCGGCCCTTATGTTTTCTTCCAGGGTGGCAAGTTTTTAAACGGCTCTCCTTATTTGATTTCTCTTGTCTCCTCTTAACCTCAGCCTGGTGCCTCCGCTCTGAAGGCGTCAGCTCTGTCCTTCTCGGGGTCTCCAGCACCGAACAGCTCATTGAGAACTTGGGGTCCATCCAGGTAAGGAGAAGGAACAAGGGTGCAAAGTCTGGCATAAAGGATGCCAAACCTTCCCCAGTCTGTGCGCATTTATATCTTGTCCTGTTCCTGAAGCATCATGAGAACATGAACAAATATTCATCCAGGCCAGGAGGGGGGAACCTTTTTTAGACCAAGGGCCACATTGCCTTCTGGGCAAGCTTCCGAGGGCCACCTGTCCCTGTGGTGGGCAGGGCCAGGAGCAAAAGGCAGAGGGTAGAGCAATGGGTGCAGATTTCACCTCTGTACACTCGCCTTCATTATACACCTTTAGGCACCAGACGAAAACGTTCCTCTACATCCAGGCCTTTGGCTGATTGACATCTAGTGCCCTTTTAAATGAGTTGTGGGGGGGGGTTATTGGTTTATTAGTTTTCTTGTTTTTCTTATGCATCTTACATTTTTTATATTGTATTTTTATGTTGCAGAACACCCTGAGATCTATGGATGCAGGGTGGTATACAAATTTTAATAATAATAATAATAATAATAATAATAATAATAATAATAATAGTTTTTGCATACACTCACACACCCATCTCTGTCCTATATCTAGGAAAGCATGAGGCAGGCACTATCAAGAATTCAAGGACACACCCAAAAAAAAAAGAAAGAGCAAGTGCAGAGCAGGTCTGGTAGAGGTGTGGCTGGGGAGAATCCAGGGGGCCAGATAGAGAAGTCTGGAGGGCCACATCTCTCTCTCACACACCCCACCAAGACCTGAGGTTCTTCAGCCCTGATCTGGTTGTATTTTAAATCATTGTGACCTGCTCTGGGATCTTAGGGTGAAGGGAAGGTAATAAAATAAAACCTCATCCTGGGTTTTTGGAGGCATTCCATAGAGCCATCCTGCCTAATAGCCATTGATAGACCTCTTCTCCTTCATGAATTCCTCTTGTCTCCTCTTAAAAACAATCTAAGCACAGTGGTTATACCATGTCCGCTGTTCATTGAGCGATTGCCGTCCCACACACTTCCCAGCGTATTTTCTTGCCAGTTTCCTTACCACAAAAAGCCTGTGGTTTCTTGTTTGGGTGAGTTTAATGGTGCGTTTTTAACTGCACAACCCAAATTTGCGGGTTTATGATCGAATCCCACCCACAAAGTAGCCATTGAAAGTGGAAGTGGCACTGAAGTGGCATTGAAAGAGGAAGAAAATAATTACTTCTAGATTTTCTCCACATCATGCATACCAGCTTAGTGGCTTTACAATTTCCATTTCAAATTTTAAAAAAGAAACATGGCGACAGGTAGGTGGGGAGCAGGAACAACTATATATAATAGAGAGAAGTGATCGTGAGGGGAAATGGACATTTATTTACTTTTTAAAACCCTCAAAGAAAAAAGTGGTGGTTAAAAAGGGGATGGAAAGAAAAGCCAGGGCACTAGAGAGGGTTCCACAGAGAGGAAAACTGGGACACCCTGCAGCTCTTTTTAAAATCCAGGTTTCCCCTGGCCTTTGACAGACATATGAGCCAGCTTATTGAATTGCTGGCCCACTCTATTTCCCTATTTATTTTGAAAGCTTACATCCCTTAAACAACCTGGCATGGGACTCGGCTACATTGGCAAAGAAAAAACACTTTATATGGCTTGTCTATGCATTCTAATGCTCTGACACCAGATGGTGCTGTGGAGTTCCGTTTTTGCTAACCCGATTTCTCATACAAAGTTTGCAACGTATTTTAACTGCCACTATGGCGGAAGCCCTTCCTCCTCAGTCATGCCGCCCTTCTCTTTCTCTCTCTGCAGGTTCTGACTCAGCTGACGCCCCAGGTCGTCCAGGAAATTGATGCGCTCCTGGGCAACAAGCCCAATGCAAAAAAAGAGTCCCGGGCGTAGGGACACATTGGCGCCCGGGACGTTGCACGCTGTTGTCCCAAAGGACTGCATTGCCTCCTGCTCCTCTTCTGGGGGGCTCCTGGCCCCACCTACCTACCCCTCCCTGCCCCACATTCTCTCCCACCAGCTGCCGCCTCTCAACTTGGCGGGGGTGGGCAAGGAGGAGCCGCTTCGCGCATGAGAACCAAATAACCGTATACTTCCACGGCGGGCGAAGTGGGAGGGCGCTGGCGGGTTAGCGCCTGCCCCCCGCAGCCGCCTGCTTAGATTACAGTACAAATAATAAGGCATGAGCAACCCAGCTATGGGGTCGGCGGGTAAGAGGCACCGCCTCCCGCTAGCGCCGGAACTGCCGGCCGCTTTGCCTCTCTCTTTCCCATATCAGTGCGCCTGGTTTTTAAACATGGGGCGGGCACAGCGCAACAAGGCAAAATGGGGGGAGTGGGGAAAACAAGCTCACAGCTGGTGTATGATAACAATTGAGCATCTTTAGTGCATATTTACCCCCGCCGACCAAAGTCCCGTGTAGCGTTATCAGTCACTCCATACTTTACTTTACTTTTCTCCTCAGCATCTTGTGCTTTCGTTGGGGGGGGGGCATCCCACTAGCATCATTTGCAGGTTTTATGATGTTTTGAGGGACCGCAGAGGAGCCATCTTGGGCACAACCCAGTGGGAAGTCCTCTCGGCTAAATGAATGGGAGCTGCGCATGAGCTGGAGGGGCGCCATTTTGGATTTCCTGCCTCAGGCACCAAGATGTCTTAGGCCGGCCTTGTGTGAAGGCCCCAGTGAGGACATAGCTCAGATAGCCCGTCTCTGGTGGGGATATTGTGAAGGGACAGTCCCCTTCACCCCAATTCTTCAAATTTAACCTTCCTAGAGTCCTTTTTTGGATACAAATACCCGTTGCTCAGTCCCTGCTCCTGCCAACCTAGCAGTTCGAAAGCAGGCCAGTGCAAGTAGATAAACAGGTACCGCTCCGGCGGGAAGGTAAACGGCATTTCCGTGTGCATCTCTGGTTCGCCAGAAGCGGCTTAGTCATGCTGGCCACATGACCCGGAAGCTGTACGCCGGCTCCCTCGGCCAATAAAGCGAGATGAGCGCCGCAACCCCAGAGTCGGTCACGACTGGACCTGATGGTCAGGGGTCCCTTTACCTTTACTTTACCAGCTTTCTTCCCCTTCCCATCTTTTATTTCTACTCACCCTCCTCCCCCCCCCCAAAAAAAAACAACGTAAATTATTGCCTTGCCTCTTCAACACAACCTCCTCCCTTCACTGTCTTTCCATTCCTAAACATTTAAGGTTTATCCCCCAGGGAAAATAAAACAAATCCCACCTTTTGAGGACAGTGGGGCTAGACAAAGGCAAATTTGTCCGTCAATTTGTGTGCTTAACTTGGCCTAGTCATGGACTATTATTTTTCCCACTGAGGGAGTGGGGAAAGGGAGGAAGGTTTCTGCAGTGCAAAATCGTTGCCAGAACCTGTTTCCCCTTCCCCGCCGAGTGGAGACTGGAGAGCAGTCATCTCTATGGCAGGATTACGTTCCTCCATTTTGGGGGGCTAAGAAGGCCCAAAATTCATGGTTGTCGGGCGGATCAGCCCTTTGGGCAAGTGAAAGCCGTTTTGCCCACAAACTCCACTTCAGCTTCTCCGATGTTCCTCAAATGTATCCCCCCCCCCACCTCCTGCCCCAAAGCGTAATTTGTAATGTCTTTATTTGGTTTCATCTAATCCTTCATCTAATTTGCAGCTATTCTCCTCACAGAATGCCATTACAAATTCCCCCCTGTTACTTTTGGCAGGAAAGCAAAACTGGCTCCCTTCCTGCTCCTCAGGAGCAGCAGAAGCAGATGGCTGAGGAGAGAGAGAGAGAGAGAGAGAAAAAAGACATTTCTCTCTCCTTCCCCCTCAGTTTCCCTCTGTGGTTTTTCATTTTGCCATGAATTTCCTCCCCAGAGGCCGACACCACCGAACCTTCCCGTTTCGTTGCGGAGGTGGAGGTTGCCTTATCGCTTTGGTTCTGACTTAATCTCTCTTTCTCTTTCTTTTTTTGCATTTCATTTTTTAAAACAGAATTCCATATTCACCCTCCTCTAGGGAAAGAGCCATCTCTTCTTAAAGCAATAATATATTGGAAAAAAAGCGTCCTCAGGGTCAAAGGGTCACCTTGGGGCAGTGGGGAGAGAGGAAGGCTAGCAACCGAGTCTCCCCCCCGAACCCCCTTGCTCCCGGGGAGCCCTGTGGCACCCTATTTTTTGCACAACTCATTGCTTTGAATCTGCTGCGCTTCCAGGGCAGGGCCACTGTGGCACCTGTCCCCCTCGCACTGGCTGCAAAATTATACGATGCTGTATATATATATATATATACACATATATTTTCTCTGTCGAGAATGAGTCTGCTTCGAGTTTTACTCTAGAGTAGCCCTTCCGTCGCTTCCAGGAGTCTCTGCAGGGGGTCGGGGTGGGTCTGCAGGTCAGAACTGAGGCTGCTTGGGATTTCTAAGATGGCACCCACACACACCCCTCTCGGTTCCTCAGATCATTCCTGAGCTTTATTTATTGCATTGTTTCCACGAGGGATAGCTCAGTCGGTAGAGCACGAGACTCTTAATCTCAGGGTCACGGGTTCGGGTCCCACGTTTGGGCAAAAGATTCCTGCACCGCATGGGGTTAGACTAGATGACCCTCGTGCTCCCAACTCTCCAATTCTATTATTTACGCCACACCTGTGGAGTTCAAGGTGGTTTATGTGGGTCTCCTCCCCTTCCTCATTTAATCCCCACAGCAATGGAGGTTAGGCTGAGAGAAGGCAGCCCAAAGATCAACACCCTATAATCTTCATGACCTAGTGGGAATTTGAAACCTGGTGTCCCAGGTCCAAGTCTGACACTTTAACCACTGCAATCTTTAGAGGCTTTGAATGTATTTTGTTATATATTTATTTATACCCTGCCTTTTACCCCGACAGGGACTCGAGGCAGCTTACAGATAAAATAAGAACAGCTTAAAACATTGGGGGGGGGGGGTGTTAAATTAAAAACATTAATAGGAAACATTAATATAATTAAATATATGTATAATCTTTACATCGGTGGGCTCTCCTTCACTGGAGGTTTTTAAACAAGAGGTTGGATTGCTGACAGTCAAAGATTCTTTAGCTGTGGTTCCTGCATTTCAGGGGCTCGGACTGGATGACCCTGGGGCATAGCTGTCAACTTAGATTTGAAAATAAGGGACCAGCAGCCTCGAAAATAAGGGATCAGCAGCCAAAATAAGGGATCGACAATTACTTTGATAAAATACATATTTTGTTGCATGCAAATGGCTTTAGATACCTATTAGGTCCATAAATTACCATATAGCATATATTCAACACAAAAAAAACAGCAACAATTTGTTGTTGACAAAGGACAGCTGGACATAGAAAGGGCCCCATTAACTTCAGTAGCTTATTTAAGGGACATCATCAATAAGGGACAGCAGCAGGACATGGCGCTGGGATAAGGGACTGTCCCGCCAAATAAGGGACGCTTGACACCTTTGCCCTGGGGTTCCCTTTCCAACCCTACAATTTTTAAGGTTTTTAAGATTCTATCTGTTTGTAGCCCAGATTTGTACCCCACAAAAGCTCAGGGCCAGGAATCTGTTTAGAAACTGCGTAGGAAATCTGAAGTGGGGCTGGCAGGTGGGGGGGGGACTGAATATATTCAATTTTTAGAAGAGATTTCCAAACCGACAGGCAGATATTTTTAAATGGCAAAAGGGGGGTTCAGGTCAGTTTTACCTGGGAGCTGGACTCCTGGGCTCCTGCCCCCAGATATGACTAGGCTTTACAAGGTGTTTCTCTGTGTGTGAGTCTAGTAATATTTAGCCGCCTTTTGATAATGTTCTTTTGGATCCGCAAAGGGAAAGAGGCTAGGCAAGAAAGCCCTGAAAGATTTCAAAGCGCAGAGCTCGTTCCAAGGGAGAGCAGCTCCCTCTGCAGCACAGCAGAGGCATTGCAGGCCTGTGCACAAATTGCCCCTAAAGGAGAGAGAAAAGAGCTATTTCTACTGAAAAGCAGTCCCCCTGCAGAGACCACCTTGCAGGGATTTTTAAAAAATGCTTGATATAAGTAGAATGGGCACGTGGCTTTCAAAGAGGTTTTTTTTTGCCCCTTTTCTTTTGGGGTGTGTGTGTATGTGTGTGTGTTTGGGCGGTGGGGTGGGGGCAGGGAGAGATATGTGAAATATTGAAATACTGAAATAAAGAATACATGAAGCGACAGACCTGGTCTTGCTTGGTGTTTTGTGATGCTTGTTCCTGTGATCGATGAGATGCTTTGAGAAGAGGATTTGGAAGGGGAATGAGACTCCACCGTTCAGCAATGTTCTGTCTTAAAATGCTCATATTGTCATGACAACAATCAGTCGCAGGCATCTGTACCTGGAAAACAGTGTGGGGGAATGACAGAGAGATCTCTGCCTGGTGTGATGAACCTTGAGTCCCTGGACTCCACTCCCCATCACTTATTTATTTAGTGAGCTTCATGGCTGAATGGGGATTTGAACCCAGGCCCTTCCCAGCTCCAGGTTCAACACTCCAGCCACTCACTACACTATGCTGGACCTCATCCCCCGACCATTGAGCATGAGACTCTTAACCTCAGCGTCACGGCTTCAAGCCCCACTTTGGGCCAACGTTTATTGCATTGCAGGGGGTATGGGCTAGATGATCCTTGCGATCCCTTCCAACTCTACAATTCTGTGAGTCTACCACCGAGTTTGTGCGTCTGTGTTTGATAATGCATTGTTCTTAGGTCCACACTTTCTGACCTGGAAATGAAACACAACAAACACTTGGCCAGACACTCGTTGTGTGGTGGGCAACAGGAGCATAGCGCTCACCCTCGCTTGCATTGTTTTATTATGTTTTTAATATTTTTTGGGGAGCCACCCAGAGTGGCTGGGGCAACCTGGTCCGATGGGCAGCATATAAATATTATTATTATTATTATATCATCATCATCCTAGTCTATATCATCATCATCCTAGTCTCTGCTACAGTAAGCTTTGTTCCAAGGAAGCAGGACCCTGCTCAGAGATCGGGGTAGCATGCAACAACATGTACAAGTTTGAAACTCTTAATCATGGCTTAGAGCCCCACAATGGGCAAAATATTCCTGCATTGCAAGGGGTTGACCTTTGTTGACCCTTCCAACTCACAATCCTATGATTCCTATTAAACCTTAACCATTGCTGGATCCATGCCTATGCTGCCTGGGTGTGGTGTAGTGGTTAAGAGCGGTAGATTCGTAATCTGGGGAACCGGGTTCGATTCCCCACTCCTCCACATGCAGCTGTTGGGTGACCTTGGGCCAGTCACGCTTATCTCAAGTCTCTCAGCCCCACTCACCTCACAGAGTGTTTGTTGTAGGGGAGGAAGGGAAAGGAGATTGTGAGCCGCTTTGAGACTCCTTCGGGTAGTGATAAAGTGGTATATCAAATCTAAACTCCCATTCTTCTCCTTTACAAGGTTTCAAGCAGGCATGCTTCCCAATAATAGTTCTGCTCTGTTTTGCCTTGGCCAGACCCTACCTGGAGTTCTGTGTCCAGTTGTGGGCACCCTAGTTTCAGAAGGGTGCTGACAAGGAGGAAGGTGGGCAGAGGAGGGTGACCAGGTTGTTGAAGGGTCTGGAAACCCAAGACCTATCAGGAACAGCTGAGGGATTTGGGTATGTTTAGCCTGGAAGAGAGGAGATACGATAGCTGCCTTCGCATCTCTAGTTGTTTTCTGCTGCTCCAGAGGGTAGGACCTTGACCGAAGAATTCAAATGACATTCAAAGGAGATTGCGCCTGTTAACAGAGAAATCTGAGGGCTCCCTTGGACAAAAAAACAAGGACACCAGCCAGGAATACCAGAGCAAAACAGCAGCCAGTAGGCTTGGTCTTTATTGAAGACTGTCGCGACAGGACTCCCACCTGCCACCAGGTGGAACAAGATGGAAGCCCTGAACAAAAGAAGACCCCAACCTTTATTAGCTACTAATCCCCCATGCTACACCACTAAGACTACATCATGACTACATCATTGACACATCACAAAGAGGAGGGGTTCAGGGAGGAGTTGTGGTGGTAACCTGAGTGTCTTGTCACCTGTCCGGTTCCTCCTTTCCCCCTCCCCATGATTACATTCCTGAGTACAAAGAGGAGTTCACTGTTTCCTGCCCCCAGAGGGAAGGGCTGGTCACTGTCCTTTGTTTCAGTCCGTACTGAATCCACTTCCATATATAGGTCCTTTGTGAGTGTGATGATCTGTCTAGGACCATCAAGGTTGGCCAACTGGGTAGGGCTCACGCTTGGGAGATTATGCCTGCCTTGTGTCAAGTCTCCCCCCTTTGATAGTCCTTCCTTCATGGTGTAAAATAAAAGTGGAACGGTACAGATCCGATGTATGGCTGATGTGTGTGTGTGTGTGTCGTGTTTGTACAAACTGAATGATTGGGGGGTGGTTCCTGCAACACACCACAGTGGCACAAAACTTAGTCACCTCCCATTTGGATTACTGTAGCGTACTCTACATGGGGCTGCCTTTGAAACGTGCTCAGAAACTTCAGCTGGCTCAAAGGGCTGCAGCCTGATTGTTGACTGGGGCTGGTTCTAGGGAGCAGGCCACTCCCTTGCTAGAACATTTTCACTGCTGTTTCCGGGCACAATTCAAAGTGCTGGCTGTGACCAATAAAGCGCTATACAGCTTAGGTCCCAGCTACTGTATCTGAAAGTCCGTATTCCCTCATATACACCTGCCCAGGCTCTGCGATCTTCTCTCAGTGCTGCCACCTCCACAGGGATGTTTGGTGGGTGGCGCAAGAGAGGGTCTTCTCGGTGGTGACTGCTCCCATGCAACTTTGGAACTCCCTGCCTAGAGAGGCCGGACTGGCTCCCTCCTTGCTGTCCTTGAACCAGCAGGAGATGACTTTCCTCTTCCAACAGGCTTTTGGGAACTGACTGCTTTTAACGAAAGGGCCGACGCTGTGCTGTGTTTATTGTAATTATTTGTTACGGTTTTAATGGATTTTTAAATGTGTATATATAGTTTTAGTGTTCATTTATAATGATTGGGTTTTCCCCCTATGTTTGTAGCTGTTCTTATTTTTATCCATAAACCACCTTGAGTCCCTGTCGGGCAAAAAGGCGGGGTGCAATTAAATGATTAATAAGAAACATTAGGAAGAACTTTCTGAGGATAAGAGCTATTCAGAGGTGGAATGGGTCCCCCGGAACGTCATGGACTCCCCTTCCTTGGAGGTTTTTAAACAGAGGCTTGCTGCCCCTCTCTCAGGAATTCTTGAATTGTGGTTCCTGATTTGCAGGGGGCTGGACTGGTACCTTCCAACTGCACAGTTCTATGATTCTACAGAGATGCTGTTAGCTGACCTTGGGACCATTTGCTCACAAAGCAGTGAGCTACAGCTCTTTGTCCCAGGCTCTTGGAGGTGACACTCTGCCTTGGGGAGCACAAGGATGTTCATGCTGTGATAAGTCCTTCAAACATTTGCCAAGTGGCGTTGGTCCATGTGCTGCGGTATCCTGGGGGAACCAGTGCTTCCTCTCAGCTGCGCAATTACATTATTCAAGAGGAAATAGCTTATCAGTTACCTTCCTCTGTTATTAGCCGAGAGATTGGCGAGTCACAAACCCAAGCGCCTTCGGCACATGAGAAGTTTCACCGCTGCTGGTGGCACGAGGTGCAGGTTGAAACAGGAGCACCGCAGTCTGAGGAGGGGGAAATCTCTGCATCAAATCTCATGAAAAACACACAGTAAAAGTTGCCCGTCTTTTTAGATCTATGGCCATTCGCATGACGGGGAGAGTTGAGCCCATCGAGCATATACGACGTGCTTCCTGTCTGGTTTCCTTTTCACCAGGGCAAGGCAAGCGATGGAAATTGCAACTTGAGTTGTCAAGCTGCTTGCATTGTGGGAAGGAGCAGGTGGCGCCTACAATTACCAGGTTTATGAGCATTCCTCGCCAAGAAAGCAAGAGGCACACATTAGTCTACGCTCCTGTCATAGATTAAGCCGGTGTCGTTTATGGGACCCCCTTGAGCAAGCAAGCTGATCCCAGTTACACAGTTTTCTTAATCTGATTTCTTCGCCTGAAGAGTTCAGTACAGTATAGGGTTGTAACGTCTGATTGCTTCATCAGTTAGATTAAAAATGCTTTGGGTCAACTGAGGTGTCCTTTAATCAGAGTGTGTGTGCGCGCGCGCATCACACATGGAGCGGGCCCTGCAACAAAGTGTTGCAGTGTGAAGTGCTTCTGTTCAGGGTTCCAAGTACTCCACCACTACCACCCCGACAGCAGTTTGTGCCCATTGAACATGCTTAGTCTTCATATCAATGGGCAACTCACTCTTCCATCCCCAGTACAGTGGTACCTCGGGGTAAGTACTTAATTCATTCCGGAGGTCCGTTCTTAACCTGAAACTGTTCTTAACCTGAAGCACTACTTTAGCTAATGGGGCCTCCAGCTGCCGCTGCGCCAACGGAGCATGATTTCTGTTCTCATCCTGAAGCAAAGTTCTTAACCCAAAGCACTATTTCTGGGTTAGCGGAGTCTGTAACCTGAAGCGTATGTAACCCGAGGTACCACTGTAATGTCTAAAAATAGCTTGGCAGCGTGAACCAGGAAGTGACATAGCCACTCAACATCATTTCCATGGCCCAGCCATATCTGTATATATATATGCTTTCACTCACATGCACGTTCATAGAATCATAAGAGTTGAAAGGGACCCCGAGGGTCGTCTAGTCCAACCGGCTGCAATGCAGCAATCTCAACTAAAGAACCCATGACAAGTGGCTATCCTTAGGAGAGTCCAGCGCCTTCCCAGGGAGTCTGTTCCACTGTCAAATGGCTCTTGCCAACAGAAATCTTAATACTCTCCCAGTTCATGCCTTGCCTTGGGTAAATCTTCTAGGAAAGATAATCCCATTGTTGGGGTCTGGCCAGCCTGGACGCCACACTCTATAGTTCTCTTATCCTGCGAGGGATGGCAAGAACTGGGGTTGGAGTGACTGACTGTGTGTGTGTATGCGCGCACGCAAGTGCAATATAGGCTAATAATACAGGCCTGCTTTATAGGGTTGTTAGAAGGATTACAGAGGTAATGTATGTGAAGCATACAGAGCACTCAATAAATGGTAAGGATTGTTGTTGTTGTTATCTTGGGATTAGCATGTACTGATTTGCCAACCCAGAATTTATAACGCCACTCTCACTATTTAGAAAGAGGCTGACTCATGCAATCTGCGGCAGTGGCAGCTGCAGTTGGCAGCTCCCTGTCTCTCGGCTCCTGCCAATTCTCTCTCCCTATCCTTAAGTGAACGAACTGAATCAGTGGATTCACTCTGCAGCTGGGAATGAATCAAGAAAGAAGGGGAGGGCAAAGGAGGAAGCTTTGGAAAGCCTTGGTTCAGAGCAAATGTGAGATCATGCAAGGAAGGCGAGGCGACAGCAGCAGCAAGCAGATCAGTGCTGGAAGGATGGCGAGGAATAAAGGCGAGGCCCTTTGAGGCCATGGGAATTGCACATCGCTGACCTAGTATCACACTTCAGGCTCTTGCAAGAATTCTGCAGGCTTGGCAGCAAACTCATTCTCCAAATGTGGTTGCTTAATGTAGCCAAAACAGCATCATCCACGCTCACAAGAGGGGCGTATATAAGCAGGGTCAGGCAAAGTCTAAGGTTTGCAGAAGTACAAAAAATATTGTAATGCCCAACCCCAACCTCTGAGTGGTGGGAGACTGCAGGGGTTTCAGCGCTTTTCCAGGGATTGGTTTCCTTTGAATGAAGGTCACTCAGGGCATTGTCCAGATTGACACACACACACACACACCCCCGCAAACCCACAACAATATCGAGGGGGCAGAAAAGCTTAAATGTGACGGGGGTGCAAGAAAAACAACCTCATATCAATGAAGAAAAAGTATGCTCAGTGCCATGGTATGCAGGCTAGCTGGAGGGACAACAAATGGAATGGAGTATTCTGGAATAGAACATGACTAGCTAATAGGGTGGGAACCTGGACAGCAGCACTCCTCACACTGCAAACATTTTGTTGCAAGTCATATTAGTTACCTAAAGAACAAGAGTCAAAGGAGCAGACAGAAATCGAAAAATAGACCGAATTCCTGTGATCTGCTCCTTTCCCTTCGTTGCACACCCCCAGTGTAAATGAAGGTGGAAAGTCGCAGAAATTTGTGGGACTGGATTTCTCCACTACAGACTCAGATCTTTGCAGCAATATACAGTGGCGTAGTGTGGGGGGTGCAGGGGGGCCCGGCCGCACTGGGCGCAAATCCATGGGTTAAGGGGTGCAAATTACTTGCCTTGCCCCAGGTGCTGACAACCCACGCTACACCACTGGCAATATAACATTAATGTTCACAACCATCAAGCTGGGCTCTTGAGACTTCCGTGAACCTGAAAGATAGCATATTTACTCTTTACTTCATCCTGGCTGGTGTTTCATGCAGAGACAATTCTGTCAGGCTCAGCCATTCCCAGCTATTTCAAATTCCCTTGTGATAGCCAGGTGTTGTCAGAGATCCTTGCAGCTGCCAAGAATGAAATTTGCATGAGCTTCTGTCCTCAACCGGTTTGATGGCTTCCTGTTTACCTGGGAGATGTTGCTTCTGCGGGCAAGGAAGGGAGTCTTAACACCCAGATCCACTATCATCCCAAATGGGTCTGGAGAGGACCTCCAGTTGGGAACAGCTATGCCTCCGTGGCCGATCTGTACAGCGCCTAGTACAAGCCCCCCCCCCCCCAAGTAGCTGACTGTTCACAAAACCAAGAGCAAGATTTATTGTGGCATCGGCTTTCATGGACTAGATCCCACTCTGTCAAATGCATGAAGTGTTATCGTCAGCTGGAAGACTGAGGGACCTAGGGTATGTTTAGCCTGGAAAAGAGAAGACTGAGAGGAGTTATCATAGCCATCTTCAAATATCCAAAGACCTGTCACATGGAAGATGGAGCAAGCATGTTTTCTCCTACTCTGGAGGGTAGGAGCCATGCCAACGGATTCAAGTTACAAGAAAGGAAAAGAACTTTCTGACAGCAAGAGCTGTTTGACAGTGGAATGGACTCCCTTGGAAAGTGGTGGACTCCTTGGAGGTTTTTAAGCAGAGGTTGGATGGCCATCTGTCATGGAGGCTTTAGTTGAGATTCCTGCATTGCAGGGGGTTGGACTAGATGACCCTCGAGTCCCTTCCAAGTCTACAATTCTGTGATTCTAGCAAGGGGAATATACACAGTGGGGACAAGCAGCTTTGAAATACAAGACGTACAGCTTGAGACATTTCCACGCAAAGCTCATGACTACAGTAATTATTCACAATGCTAACCGGTGATAACCCAGTCTTCCTAAAGGTAAAGGTAAAGGTACCCCTGCCCGTACGGGCCAGTCTTGACAGACTCTGGGGTTGTGCGCCCATCTCACTCAAGAGGCCAGGGGCCAGCGCTGTCCGGAGACACTTCCAGGTCACGTGGCCAGCGTGACATCGCTGCTCTGGCGAGCCAGAGCTGCACACGGAAACGCCGTTTACCTTCCCGCTAGTAAGCGGTCCCTATTTATCTACTTGCACCCGGGGGTGCTTTCGAACTGCTAGGTTGGCAGGCGCTGGGACCGAGCAACGGGAGCGCACCCCGCCGCAGGGATTCGAACCGCCGACCTTTCGATCGGCAAGTCCTAGTCTTCCTAGCTAGCTCTAAAGTGGTAGTGGAAACCCTGGTCTCAACTGAGCCCCAAACAAATAGAATCAAACTTGCAAATGAATTCTAGTTCAGTGTCAAAAATACAAACATCAGAAAAACCAAATTAGATGGCTTTCCCCCCTCATAGTCCTTTCCCCTGACTCCCATTTGCCCTCTAGATCGCCATTTGCCAACCTGGAGCCCACTGGGTGTTTTGGACTACAACTCCCATCAGTCCCAGCTGGCATATGGCTAATAGGAGTTGTAGTCCAAGACACCTGAAAGCTGGTGAAAGCTGATGTAGATCATGAACGGTGTTGCCCAACAGGAATCATATCTCATAATTCACCAGCGCGAGCAAAGGATGTGGTTGTCAGCCTTGCCCTAACACCTCAGGAGGCACGGGACCTTCTCAGCGAAGAAGGGAATACTTGGGATGACTTATTCCACCTGGCATAGCTTAGTGATCACTCACCCACTCAAAAATGTTGCATCACTCCAGCTTAGGTGGTGGGAATGGGTGTTGTAGGAAAATGCCCTTTCTATACACTTTAACCGGGTGAGCAGATCCTTCTGCAAATGGCATTAGTAACAAAATTAGAGTCAATTGTGGGTAGAAAGGTAACGCAGCACCACAAGGAAACGTGGCAGTGAAAATGGCCACAAATAAAGAGGCCTCTGACAGGTGAGCATATTTACGAGGCCAGAAATTCCCTTGAACATCAACTTTAACTGCCATCAATCACAACCTCTACATATTTATTCCAGCTGTTGCTTTAAAGGGAAAAAAACTTTCTATGCAAATACTGTCAGTGAAGGGAGATCAGAAGTGGGGTGTGGGGGATGGCTATGGGATGCGATTGAAGGGCAGGGTGATGCCCTCTCTATGCCATGGGGTCAGGACTAAGGGGGTGTTCCAGACTGAGACGGCTGCATGTGTACGTGCATTGTTGCACAAGGTTAAAACCCTGAGGGTAATTTCTGGTTGAAGGCTCAGTCAACACACGGAGCAACCAGGAAACAGCTGCTATCTCCATACTTGGGGGCGAAAAAATTCAAATCCTGCTTTCTGCACTCCCCGGCAGGGAGAAGCTGGCACTGGGAGGCTTCCTGGATGGCCAGCCAAAGAACCGGAGCCCTGACCTCATCAGAAAGCTCTCCCTGCCAAGGCCCCAGACAGACACGTCAACAGGATGACTCATGCTCAGGCAATTGAGCAGGTTTTTGACACTCTTGGCCCTTAAGATACAACAGTCAGACCAATGCAAATTTAGCCATCTCTATCATATCCTCTCTGAGAGCAGAGAACAGGACCCCGGTGGAGTCATCAGTCCTAGTAAACGCAGACCCAAAGCAAAACCTTGTTTGCCTTTCCAGTAAATCTTATTTGTCCAGGGCGAAAATTGGCTCAAGCAAGGGGGATTTCCGGCACTTGCGGTCAACAAACATTAAACTCTCCCATTACCTCAGAGGGTTTCCCCAACAAGATTTCTCCAGCGCAGTGTCTCTGTTTACTGAACAGCACACAGTGCTTTAGTGCCAAAGAGCCAGCCTGGACCCAATGCAGTGAGCAGTCCCCCCATCTTATTTAATATCTCCCTAGATACACACACACAGTGCTCCCCTCTCAGGAGTCCATCATCACCACCCCTCGGAGGTGGATAATCCCTTGCACAGTGGCGTAGCGTGGGGGTGCAGGGGGAGCCGGGCACAACATCTGGGGGTTAGGGTTAGGGGGCGCAAATCCATGGGTTAGGGGGCGCAAATTACTTGCCTTGCCCCGGGTGCTGACAACCCACGCTACGCCACTGCCCTTGCAGCAAAGAAATCGCAACCTACTGGGAATTTAAGCATTAGCATATTTATAAGCTTTCATACACACATCACTGGTTGAGATAATGTTTCAACTGCTTTTAGAAAGTTTTAAGAGTGATTTTAGAATGCTTTTAAGATTGATGTGTTCTCTGCCCTGGGCTCCTTCGGGAGGAAGGGTGGAATAGAAGTTGAATAAGCAATAGTAACAATAGCTAATATGCATATACAGTGGTATTTTTCTAGAATAAGAGGTGCTGGAACTTACCATGAATACGGTACCTCCCTTGTCAATGGCGCCCACCTGAGGTTGTGGTGAGTTTGGGCTGAAAAAAAGCCCCGTGCTCCATGGTTTGGAGGGACTGTAAATAGCAAAGGTGGTTGTGATTATTATTCTGCCTGGCCTTCAGAAAGCCTAGGGGTCCCATTGTTGCAGGAACCCACCCACCCCAATCATTCAGTTTGTACAAACACGACACACACACACATTCACACACGACGCTTCTGTTATAAATTCATAGAAAATCGGCCATACATCGGATCTGTACCGTTCCACTTTTATTTTACACCATGAAGGAAGGACTATCAAAGGGGGGGGGAGAGACTTGACACAAGGCCGCCATAATCCCCCAAGCGGGAACCGTACCCAGTTGGCATGCCAACCTTGATGGTCCTAGACAGATCATTACACTCACAAAGGACCTGCATATGGGAGTGGATTCAGTACGGACTGAAACAAAGGACAGTGACCAGCCCTTCCCTCTGGGGGCAGGAAACAGTGAACTCCTCTTTGTACTCAGGAATGTAATCATGGGGAGGGGGAAAGGAGGAACACGACAGGTGACAAGACACTCAGGTTACCACCACAACTCCTCCCTGAACCCCTCCTCTTTGTGATGTGTCAATGATGTAGTCATGATGTAGTCTTAGGGGTGTAGCATGGGGGATTAGTAGCTAATAAAAGTTGGGGTCTTCTTTTGTTCAGGGCTTCCATCTTGTTCCACCTGGTGGCAGGTGGGAGTCCTGTTGCGACAGTCTTCAATAAAGACCAAGCCTACTGGCTGCTGTTTTGCTCTGGTATTCCTGGCTGGTGTCCTTGTTTTTTTGTCCAAGGGAGCCCTCAGATTTCTCCGTTAACACCATGCATGGCTGTACTTTAGCAGTGTTAGAAACTGGGATAGGAAGCTAGGAGCCATGTGGCTCCTGGGGCCTAGGTTGTGGGCACCAAAACAAAATGTCTAGGCACCTTTTTTTTTCTCCTGCCGTGCTACCAGACCAGGCAGCCTGGGAGCAAAACAACAATAACAACGGTTATTGTTGTTGTCATTGATATTATTTTGCTGTCAGACGAATCAGGTGGTCTGCAGGGTTGAACGGCAGCAAATGGTGCGAGTCTTTTGCTACCGCAATGCCTGGCAAACCAGCTGACAGCAGCCCGGACATCTCCCAGTGCCAAAAGACTGGTTGCTTGTCAAAAAGTGCTACTAGCACCCGGCTAATTTCGAACACTGGCACTTCCTACCCACACGCATTATCCTCATAAGCTGAGAGGCAAGCCAGACTTCCTGATTCAGCAAGTCTCCCCAAACCTAAGCCAGCTATTTGCTATACATTCACCTGCCCCTCCATCCTCTTTCTTTCCCCACCCGTCCAAGCTGGGAAAATACAAACCCCATGGCCTTGTTCCTAGGTGGCTCTTGATCTTTAAAACTGTAGCAGTTTGGGATCAGGCTATTGGAAGCACCACCTGCCCTTACAGAAATTGCTTGGACTTTAAAGTTTGCCTCTGAGACACTGTATGCAAGCCCACTATCAAGATCTATCAGACTGCCTGGCATCAGAGACACCAGATCTTCGGGGTCCCCCCTCAAAAAGAAAAAAGAAAAGAAAGTACATATGGCCCTATCTTTGTTGAAATACTCCCTTTTAAAAAACAACAACAACCCTGACCTTTTAAAAGATGTTTGTTTCAAACTGTGCTCTATTGAAAGTACCGTGAATCAGGTTTTAAACCGCTCTTTTTCACTTTCTGAAAAACGGATTGCCTTATTGATTTGTTTATTATAGCACAAACTAATTGTTCTGCCATCATCTATCCATACTTGTACATTTATAAATAAATCATTACGAATTTGAATGCATAATTCATATGCTGCCATAGCAATTCCTGTTCAAGAATGAGAAATCTTCATATGCATGAGGGGCGATACTGAATTTCTGCTTTCCCCTTTCTTCATACAAACACATTATGCTTAGGCATTGCGGCTGCATGCTGTACTTTAATGAGCCACTCTTTTTTCCGTAGGCATATTGTGCTAATGCCATTTAGCAGCTATTATATTAAAGTTGCCACTGTTATTAAGGTTCCCACTATATTTTGGTGCTCAGGTGACATGCTTCATTGTTTGAAAAACCTAACAGAATTCGTAGAGGATTCAAAGTACTGTACATCCTTCTGTTTATGTAATGACATTTCCCCCTAAACAACTGGTAGTTTACACATAAAGTCAGCTTCAGATTTCCTGTACTTGAAGAATACAAAGCACCTGCTGCGTAAATAGAAAGCCCAATGTTACAACATTCAGCATCTCCAAATTATGGGCAGGAAAGAACCCCTAAAGCCCTGAACTGCTACCAGGTAATATAGGCAATACTCAGGTAGATGGACTCAGGCTACAATTATAAGGCAGTTCATATAGTCCCACAACATTAAGAGATACCGTATTTTTCCATGTATAAGACGCCTCCATGTATAAGACGCCCCCTACTTTTGGGGACCCCAAATTTAGAAAATGGGCATATGCAATATCTGTGTATAAGACGCCCCCAACCTTAAAGTAAAAAAAAACCTAGCCTTATACACAGAAAAGTACAGTAATTTTGCCAGGCATTGTGGATAGCTTCATTTGTACTTTTAAAATACTGTTTTATTTGGTGAGAAGAGGTTAAAAAAGAAGTCATCTTATTAAATGCTCTGGGAGGGCTCCTGCCATCAGCTCAAGACTGTTTTATTCCAACAAGCTTTTGGGAGCTGTTTTTAAGCAAAGGGCGTTTAATAGTGCTATGCTGTTTTTGCTATCTGTAAGTTAACAGATTTGTGTTTATATTGTTTTAATTCTACTACTAGAGTTTAATTACTTTTTATGTGAATGACTTTCTACTGGGTTTTATAAACAAAGATCATAGGAATAAGAAATGATAATAAACAGGCCAAGTCTCACATCATTCATTTATCACGAAAATAGCATAATAAATTTGCAGTACTGTAATATCTACAACTTTTGGTTCGTTATTAGTGGTCAATGTATATGTTCTTAGCTTGCGAATTGCTTTAAACAAAAGGGAAACAGGATATAACAGAGTTGACAGATAACAGTCAACATTGCATAGCTAAATGCCTAATCAGAAGCCCTTATGGTTGTGCTTAGATTAAGTATGAGTAATACTCATTTTTCCTATTATGTCACCAATGAGACAATATAAAATGTTGGTATATTGATGAACATGGGAATGGGGTTCAAAGTGAAGATAATAATTTATGTTAAAATTCAAATATAGATCAACCACATTGAGCCAAATGCTGATGTGGGGGATTGTTTGTATTCTGGAATACTGGCATAAATTATGAAGTTAATTATGAAATTAATTGGCATCAGGACAAAGCCATTTTTCTTGATCTGTCCACAAGTCAACTGTAGTTTATTTGTTAATCTCTCGGAGTCCTGCTGTTTTATACTGATTGTTTTATTGTTGTGCCAGAAATCTTTCCAGTGTCTGGTTGTGTCTTGTCGTTTGTAATAAACGGCTTATTGATTATCATGTAAGTCCAGATTGTTGTCTTGAATTATATTTAATAAAGCTAATTCTGGTTTGAGACTTCCCATTGTTCTGTTATTTTATTAATTTCTGGAATATCAAATTTCAGAAAAGCTGGATTTAATTCCCATATCAGTTCCCATTAATGTCTAAATTTAAATACTTGTTAACTATTATCTTTTTTATATATATTAGCTTTTTGTATTTTAATCTGTATTGTTTTAATTTTTTTGTAAGCCGCAGTGAGTCCCCACTGTCGGAAAAAGGTGGGATAGAAATGAATAAATATCATTTTTATTAATGGTGATGATGGTTGTGATGATTATATATTCATCCATACCCCTTTTTTCTCTGATGAGGATTCAAGGTGTCTTACAGATAAAATAAAAACACTGGGTGGTTTCTTTTTTGGTTGTTGTTTTTTAAAAAACACAATGAAAATCAACTGAACATTATTGGAATTAAAACCAGGTAAACAACCACAACAAAATAATGCATGCTAAAAGTAAAGAAACAGGGTTGCCACACCTTTCAGTTTCGTGGCACAGACAGAAATCAGATTGGTGTAGCTGGTGAAGATTTAAGGATGTTGATGTTTAAGTTAAATGTTATAACAATTGTGACTTGGGAAACCGTTAAAAGGCTATGCAATGAAATTCAACCAAGGGGAAGCGGGGAAGTCACTTAACAAAGTTAATAAGTGTAATTTTCAATGAGGCTATGATTTATGTTTGCTTGTCTTATGTGTTTGTTTATAATAGAGTGAAAACCATTAAAAAAAAATTGGAAAAACAGCAACAAAATAATGCATGCTAAAAGTAAAGAAACAGGGTTGCCACACCTTTCAGTTTAGTGGCTCAGACAGAAATCAGATGGGTGTAGCTGTTCTTCCCGCATCACTTTACCTCAGAAGCCTCACCAGTTGGATTTCTGCCTGAGTCAACAGGCCGCTGGGAGGGGGGCGCCTCTCCCGCCTGCCCTCCACCAACCGCCTCCCACATTTTTTCCCGCCTTTTCCCCCCTTTGAAAGAGACCTGGGGAGGCGTGGCCTTTCGCCGCGCGCCGCCCCTCTAGCTCCGCATTGGCTGAAAAGAGCAAAAAGGGGCGTGTACCCAAGCGACCGGGCACGCTCTCCTCGTGTCTATATATAGAGGCAGCCGGCAAGAGGCGCCCTTCAGTTGGCTCGCGCGCCTCGCGGGCTACGGGTAAGCGCGGAAAGGGCCGTTGAAAGTCAAAGGCAGAGGAGGCTATGGCCGTCGACGAGCGCGAAGAGGGCGGCGCCTCCGAGGACTTGGAGTGCGGCATCTGCTGCATGCCTTACGACCGCTGCGGCCGCGCGCCGCGGCGCCTGGGGGGCGCGCACGGCTCGTGGAAGCCCTCCCGCTGCCGCCACGTGATCTGCAGCGCCTGCGTGTGTCAGCTGGCGCGCGAGGGCTGGTGGGAGGAGGTCACGTGCCCTTACTGCCGCACCGTCACCTCGCTGCGCGAGCGCGGCAACTTCCTCGTGGCCGGCGTCAGGCGCGGGAGCGCGGGGCTGACGGGCAACCGCCGACGCCTCGTCCTGCCGCCCATCGACGCCGAGCTCTGGCAGCGCGTCGTCCGCCTCGAGAAGCAAGGGGCCGGCAGCGGGAGCAAGGCCGAGGAGCGCCTGGGGGAGAAGGAGGGCGACGATGGCGAGGCCGGCCAGTGGCGCCTGTGGAGGGCGCTGAAGAGACTCCTGAAGGGAGGGAGTGGGGACGGCGATGCGCCTGCGCGGAGCAGGAGAGGGCGTGGCCGGAGCAGTTCCGTGCCCCCCAGGCGGAGACCACCAATCAACCGTGAGTGCCTCTTCTCATGCGGTAGGGGGGCGTGGTCTAATAATAATAATAATAATAATATTTATACCCTGCCCATCTGGCTGCATTTCCCCAGCCACTCTGTGTTAAAAACAGTACAGCATTAAATATTAAAAACTTCCCTAAACAGGGCTGCCTTCAGATGTCTTTTAAAGAGACGATAGCTGCTTATTTCCTTCACATCTGGTGGGAGGGTGTTCCACAGGGCGGGTGCCACTACCAAGAAGGCCCTCTGCCTGGTTCCCTGCAACCTCACTTCTTGCAGGGAGGGAACCGCCAGGAGGCCCTTGGAGCTGGACCTCAGTGTCCGGGCTGAACGATGGGGGTGGAGACGCTCCTTCAGGTATCCTGGGCCTTTGAGGCCGTTTAGGGCTTTCAAGGTCAGCACCAACACTTTGAATTGTGCTCGGAAACGTACTGGGAGCCAATGCAGATCTCTCAGGACCAATGTTATGTGGTCTTGCTGGCTGCTCCCAGTCACCAGTCTGGCTGCCGCATTCTGGATTAATTGCAGTTTCCGGGTCACCTTCAAAGGTAGCCCCACGAAGAGCGCATTGCAGTAGTCCAAGTGGGAGATAACTAGAGCATGCACCACTCTGGCAAGACAGTCCACAGGCAGGGAGGGTCTTAGCCTGCATACCAGGTGGAGCTGGTAGACAGCTGCCCTGGGCACAGAATTAACCTGCACCTCCAAGGACAGCTGTGAGTCCAAAATGACTCCCAGGCTGTGCACCTGGTCCTTCAGGGGCACAATTACCCCATTCAGGACCAGGGAATCCCCCACACCCGCCTGTCCCCCCAAAACAGTACTTCTGTCTTGTCAGGATTCAACCTCATGTTATCGCGATCAATTTTTAAAAATAATTATTAGTAAAAGATTTGTTTTCAATAAGCTTTTGAAAACAGAATAATGGAAAGCCACAGGGAGTGAGGCTCATCATAAAGGTGGGAGGAACAAATAGCCCAGGAGTCTCGAGGGGCTCAGCAGACCTCTCTTGTTGGCAGGTGCCTTGACAGGTGCATGAAGTGCTGCTCACCTTGGGAGATGTGTGTGCATGTTTGGGGTGGTGGATGTAACACTTTGCTGCAACGTGGCCTCTCCACAAATGCTTTTAGTCGCCATAAATGCTTGCCTTTTAAGCCCATCTTCGCTTTTGCTTTGACAGACTTAACACGCCTGGCCTTCTGAGGTGCTGCCTGCTGCCTCCTGCATCTGACTTGTGGGTCTTCTTTCTTCTTTTGTAAAAAGGAAACTTTCTTGCTTTGAAACTTTATGTAGATTTCATTGATTGACTAAAAGGGATTAGTTGGCCAAGGTTTCCTTTAATTGAGTGGCAGCACGGTTATAAGATGTGTCAGTTTGGAGCAAGCAAGCAATCCTACTGGCCGGGTCCTTAATCTCCATTTTATTGACATCACGTAGTTGACTATATTGACATATAGTTTATGTATGTTAATGCTTTTTTCAAAATCCAGGTGTTGGTCAGCTTTTCTGCATGTGGGTGCTGAGCAGTGTATGGGGGCCAGGAGGCAATGTTAAATTACCCCCTTCTGTGCAACAGTTCATCACCACATTGAGTTTTCTTCTGTAGGGTGGTGATGGTGGAGAGAATCCCCAGGTTTCATATTCGTATGTCAAGATGGGAAATTGAGCAAGTGAGCTAGAGCAGGGATGTATTGGTAGACAAAACTATTGTAGACGAGTCCCATCTCCCTTTGGGCTGGAGTGTACTCTAACTTCTTACAACTATATACTTAAAAGCGTGCCAGTCCTTTCCCTTGCCTCCATGATGCAAAGTTGGGTCAGGATGGCGGTTTGGGTGAAACACTTTCTTGCTTTAATATGAGGCTCCTGAATTAGGCTTGTGCTGACGGACATAAGCTTTGGCATTAGCGGTTTTAAATATTTATGGGTCCCCAATTATAGTTCACACCAGTGGCTTTCTTTTTCTCTCCTGTGCAGCCTATGGCCCTGAAATAAAAGACTTGGCACTCATGACTTGCTACATCATCTGAAAAGTGGCTGGTTTGGAATCAACAAGCTTTTATGAGCTTGCTACATCAGAAGAGTAGCCAGCTTGCACCTTCAAGGCTTTGATGAAGCATCCTTTGTCCACCCATGGGGTGTCCTTTCCCTGCAGCACGTGCAGGATGAATGAGGTGATGCACTCTTCTCCTGGTTACCATGCGACAGATTTTCACCATGCTGCTCAGGGAGGTGCTATTCCTTATGACCCCACGGAGGCCATTGCAGACAGATGACCCAAGAGGAGCTACAGAAACTCTTTCATCCCTTCTCCCCTCACAGCTTCTGTCTCCTGAAATGGAGCAGAATGTGGAAGATGGCAGCAGAAAGTGGAGGATGACCTGTCATATGTGATACAAGATTACATCTCTTCTGGACTAAGTCTGTGTCTTGAAGCCTGACTTGCAGTCAATTTATCTTGCACATAGGTTGTTTAACATGGTTCTGAACCATGGAAACTTTTCCACTGTCTATGTACCTTTCAAAAAACTGAGGGGGCATACATGAGATTACCTTCTGAAGGTACCCTCCTACGTGCACTCTGGCAAAAATGGGATGGATGCAGCCAAGATTGGATGGCTTACAATTTGAACATATATTTTGGCACTCATAGTACTTTGCTTTCCTACTGCAAAGTAGCCATTTTAACAAAATTTGGCATGTGCCATTGTTTGAGATCAAGGATGGAAATACTGTGCCTTGCAATCCCTGTGTGTATGTATATTCTGTTTTCAGTCTTGCAAGCTATATCTTTCATATTTGGCTCCCCCCCCCCCCACCCCTCAGACAGCATACCTGAGGGCGAACAAATTTGGTTAAATGGCTTCATGGGAATATTTTGGTATATTATCCAGTTCTTACTAAGGTTTTTTCCCCCCTCTATTGCAACATGTTTTTTTGACACAAAGTTGAGGTTGTTTCCTAGTTTTTCAGATGAGTAACTGAAGTAAAAGTTCATTTGACCAAAGATCCTTTGAGAAGACCATCCAGGCTGTAAGCAGGCCTCATAATCCTTGTGACTGTGTTGGTTTGGCTTGTGCTTCCTCCGACCAACACCATTTTCTTTTGCTGCATTCATTACGAACTACAGAACAGATTCTGCAGGCTCTCCCATTTTGGAAATCTCAGATGTGAAAAGTATCAGAAGAGGCAGTCGGCCTCTCCTAGCTAGATACTGCGTTCTTCCTGACAAGGAAATTATTTAAGTGTTGGTTTGTTGTTTTTTAAAGAAGCATTTCTGTGAAATGTGTTTGGCATACTTAATAATTTCATATTTATAATTCTTCCCCGTTTTGCCAATTGTAACTTATTTAATTTTAATAAAAACCCAAGAGTGGAACTATTATTTTGGTGGTTATCTTTTTGGTTTTGTAAAGAGCCCCTTAGTCCGAAACACATCAGTTAAAGGACCTCACCAATTGAATTCTGACCTACATCTTGATTCCAAATCTTGGCAGCCAAGCAAAACCCCTCAGTCCACAGATTACCAGCCTTTCCACAGCACGCTGTTTGGGAATCATTTTACCAACCTAAAAGATTTCTGGGCCTTTGTTGATGTAGGGGGCCTGCCCCTGCCTTGAGACAAGCCGTTGTCTTGGGTCAGCAGAATGCACAGTGACCCACCTCCTAACTTTGACATGGCAGCAAAAACCTTGAAAATGGGCAGGGCTAATACAGGTCGTAAACCAAAATATCTGAAAGGCTGCTCAGGGTCCAGAAGCTTTGTGAGCTCTTGAAGCAGGGTAGTGCCCTTCATCCAAAAGCTCCCAAGGTGAGGAAACGGTCTAAATTTGGGGGAAGATGGATGTAAAAGACTTAATTGGTTCTTAAAGTAGGAATGGGGCAAATAGTTTACAGTTTTTTATTAATCACATTTATATCCCACCTATTCACTTAGGAGTTCAGGATGGCAGACATATTTCCCCCTCTGTTTCATCTTCACAACCCTGTGAGGTAGGTTTGGCTAAGAGGCAATGACTGGCCCAAGGTCACCAGGTGAGCTTCATTGCCATGTGTGGATTTGAACCCTGGCTTCTCCAAGGTCCTAGTCTGACACTTAAACCTCACTGCATTCAAGAGAGCTTGACAATATTGCAGGTTTGGCTAGCCAGGTGGGATCTGCCATTTCCCAACACCTTGAGTAGATGAGACCTATGTGTGTGTGTTCCCTGCAGCCTGCAAATTCTCCACCTGGGTGACTCAGGCTGCTGCGTTCCTTGCTTTAGCACACCTGTCCCTGGCTCCTTCCGATTCTGGTTTCCCCATCCAGAGAATTGCAGCAATTTCCAAGCCATCATATCCTGTTTAATCATCGCTCTGGACTCTGCAACCAGCCCCTCTCCCATGACTAGGGACAAGGGCTGCTTTTAATGGGCCTGTGTGGGTGGCATCTGCATGACTCACTCTGGCTAGTCCACCCTTGCCCACAGCCAGACACAGATGCAGCAACCGTGGAGGGAAGTGACTCAAACTTTTGGCGGCCTCATTTTGGAAATGAAGTTGGAAATTGCCTTGAGGCAGTGGCGTGTGATCGGGAGAGCAACCTGTTAACAAGCCAAGCCTAACATGTGAACGGTGAGTCTACAACTCCAAAGGAGAATTTGGGGCAGGATTTGGGTCAGCTTGATGCCTAAAATGGGTTACACTGATACACCTGAAGTGCCACAGAAGCTGGTCTGTTTTTCTTAAAAAGACACACCTGGGCGTAGCTGATTCCCATGGTAAGCATAATGTTATTGGGGGCTGTATACTTTTGTGTTATGCGAGCCCACCATTTGTGACAGGTGCCCCCATTGGTCCAAAAAGGTTGGCAACTCCTGATTTATGGCACTAGTCCTCAAACATTTTCAGTCCTAGGACACACTTTCAACCCAAAGTTCCTACAAGGGTCCTACTTTTGATTTTTTTTACACCATATATATTGTTACTGTGGGAATGTTGCTGCTGTGACCCAGGAGTTGAAGAATGCAGAATTCATCTAGCAAGTGGAGCTTTTTGCTGCAAGTTAAGGGAGTATGGAAGGTACATAATGGGTTGCTATAACTAAATCCATGTGTGAGATTGGTTTAATTTCAGCAATAACTCAGGTGAAAGTCATGCAACCTGTTGGTGTGGACTCCACTAGTATAGGTAATTCTCCAATTGCCTGGCAGTGTGTGAATGGGGAAAACATTAACCGCTAATATGTCTCAACCGTATTGTCCCTCTGTGGCTAACTCATGGTGTTCCCTGTTGAGGAAATAGAAAACTGCAGAAATTGTAACGCTGTTACTCTGGGGGGAAGGAAAATTGAGGCAATTTTTACCTTGAACGTGTTTTGTTTTTTTTTAATAGACCATGAATAATTTTCTTCAAAACATGGTGCGAGCAAGTTCACAATCTAATTGACAGAAGAGTCTATTCTGCCTCAGTTTGTGGGGTATGTTTTAGCTCTGAATTGCTTGACTCTTTTTGCTCTACAGTGGTACCTTGGTTTACAACCATAATCCGTTCCGGAGGTCCATTTGTAAACCAAAACAGGTTGTATAACTCAATGTGCGCTTTTGCCAATGGGACCTCCCCCCAAAAAATTGTTTGTAATCCAAAAAAAGGTTGCAAACTGGGACACACACTTCTGGGTTTGATGTGGTTGTAATCCAAAACGCATGCAAACCAAGGTATCACTATTTAAATCAGGTGTCACATTTGTGGTTCTAAAATTTTGCTTTTTGTCTTTCTGGTTTTCCAAACGCTGCCTCCCCTCAAAAGTGAGCTTGGGTCAGCTCTAGGTAAAATCTCCCATGCGAGTTCATTTATTTTAAGAAGCTGGTGATTAGTTGCACTTTCAAAAGGGGAGTGGGGCGAGTAGTTGGGAGAGGGGGGTTGCCAACCTGGAGTCAGGCAAGTAAGTGTGGGGGGGGGGGTAGAGATCAAACTAGTGGAGAGGAATAAAGACATTGCAGTAAAAAATAATGTATCAGGTATACACTACCAATCACAATCCATTTTGAATGGCACACCCTGGGTTGGGAATGAGTGAGTAGACTAGGAAATCATACAAGTGTCGCCTGCAGTGTAGGAGGAATGGCCATAGTTTTGCATGCAGAAGGCCCCAAGTGCAACGCTCACGTCTCTAGGCAGGGCTGGGCAAGACTTTGGTGTGAAACACTGTCAAACTATTGCCAGCCACATGTCAATGGAACTGAGCTTGGTGGCCCAATGGTCTGACTAAACACCATGACACTTCCTAGTTTCCTCTATTGCACCAATAGGAATTCAGCCAAGCAGCCTTCCCCCAACCTGGTGTCCTCCAGATGTTTTGGATGGCAGTGTGACCCTTTTTTAAAAGCAGGAAAGCTGTGTGTTCAACAGTTTGGCAGAAGAAAACCCTTGTAAATTTCTTTTTGGTAGTGCTCTTACAATCTGTGACGGGTCAGGACAGCTGGGTGGGTGAAGACATCAAAGAGGCTACCCTGATGAGAGATGCTCCAGATAGCTGAACAGAAGGTTAAAAGAGCCTGGTTGCCTGTGATTCTCGGTCAGTCCCTTCACAGAAGCTGTACCTTGCCATGGCTTTCTCAGAACTTCAGTGGTTGGAACGAAAGGTTAGATTTTCCTGCAGAGCTTTTCGCAGAGGGTTAGGCTGACCTCTGCTGGTGGGAAGCGTTCCTAGCTTGTGCCATAAACTTCACCACTTGCTTTCTTTTCAGTCGTCTTGTTTTATTTCATAGAATTTTAGACCAAGAGGCTCATCTAGTCCAACCCCCTGCAATGCAGGAATCTTTTGCCCAATGTGGGGCTCAAACCCACGACCCTGAGATTAAGAGTCTCATGTTCTACCAACTGAACTACCAAGAGCTTTCAAGAGTGGAATCTCTAAATGGCCTATATGGCTGCATTGAGGAGCAAAGCCAAACCATTTTCATTTTTGGCCCCCACCACTGCACAAAGAACCTCACTCGGCCCCTGCAGCTTCCTCCTGATGTCCCAGAAATGGGACTTGCTGGTGGATGGCCAGAGGCCGAATTTGGACATCATCTCCTTTTCTTCCCCATTGCCAATCTTTAGTGTAAATGGTTGAGAGCATATAAAACAGCAACCTTCTCCTTCCATGCCTAGTCCTGAGCAATCTCAAGCCTTGGGGACCTTTTTGGCATCTGTATTGCACTCCTTGTCTTCAAGCTCAGAGCGCAGGCTCTGAAATGCCCTTCCTAGGGAGTCCCGCCAGGCCCTCACCCTCCTTCTGCCAACAGGTAAAGAGCACTGGATTTACATGGGTCTTTGCCTGTATTTTAGTCATTACTCATTTTCCTTAATTGGCGGCTGGCTTCATTTATGGGCTTTGCCTGCTCTGCTTTTGGCTTGTAGATTGCCACTTGCCTTAACGTATGTGTTTTATTGTGGGTGTGAGCTGCCATTTACACCAAGAGGAGAGGTGGGAGGAAACCTGAATAAATAAATAAAAACAATCTTGAGCTGTTCTTACATATCCATTTCCCCCTCTTCAATAACAAGGGCTGAACATTTCCAAAATCCTCTGCGCGAGAAAGGCAAATGCTGCTATTCACCCCATTTCTTCAAGCCTCGTTTCATCTGTTAACAGTCTTGCATGGAAAGGTGCTTACGTTAAATCCATGTGTAAGTCACGGCATGTTCATATTTTGCAAAGGTGCAGATGGCGGAGAGCATTGTAAGCTCAGCACACACAACTGCTAACAAATTTCATCTTCAACGCTTATGTGTACCTTTTTTAAATGTGCCAAAGCAAACCTTTTAGATTATGTGAAAATGACACAGAAACTGCAGTGGAAACAAATGACGCAACAGCAGACCTAGCCTCCCCTTTCAAGCACTGCCAGAGCCCCATTTCTTCCAAGCCACCAACACAAATGAGGCACAACGCACCCAGGTGATGTAGCCAAGGAAACAGTGCCTTTATTCTGTAAGATTTAAACAAGAAGTGACTTGAGATCCGGCAACAAAATCCAGGAGCGCAGAGCTGGCCCTTCTGTTGCCCCTCCTCCCTGCCCCCCTCCTCCTCCTCCAACAAATTGCTTCTAAGGAAGAGGCTGGCAGGAAGAAGGGGCAAAGAGGCAGCCCCCTTGCCCGCCCGCTCAAAGCAGGGGACACTCCTGGAAGGAGCGCACCTTCGGGATCTGGCTTCCCCAGAGTTCCAGATGCAGGGAGATGGTGGTGGAGTTTGCTCCCCACACTATGCGTTCTCAGAACAGAACATGGCTAGGGAGTGTGTCCCCCTCCCGACTGCCCCATTATCGCCCCTGCAAGGGGTCCAAGCACAAGTGGGAAGGGGGTTAAACATACAGGATGAGTGTGTATACATTATATATATATTCATATTTATAGAGTCACTTTGCAGTGCTTCTCAAAGATTCAGCACTGCCAGGAGCTAATGCCGCAAGGCAGGCAGCCCCCTCCCCTGTCACAAGCAGGAGACTCCAAAGGTGGAGCCCTGGGAGCCTAATTCCAATTCCACTTAAAAGCCTCTGGCCAGAAACAGAACCCAGATGGGCCCTGGCTCCCAAACATTTATCCCCGGCTGGTTTTGAGACCTGCCTCCCCACACCCAAGAAGGGAGAGAGGAGGTGCTTGGGAGACAGCAACTAAATCTAACACAGGAGGTTGAGGTGGGCATTATTCACCCACCCTCCCCACCGCCCAGGCAAAGCCACCAACGTGATCAGAAAATAAAAGAGGAGAGGCTTGAGGGGAACCATGTGCCCCTCCCTTCTGCCAGAGGCAGAACCTGTCCAGAAGCGACCAGGTAGGCAAGTTAGCCCAGGTGCCCCATCAGTCGTCTATGCAAATCACCTCCCCACTTTTCGCCTCTTTCTTCTCCAGGCTTTCTCCTTCTTTTTCCTTCTTCACAATCACAGGGGGACCGTTGGCTGCAGTTGCACAAGCAGAGAGAGAAAAAGGCAGGGTTAGCTAGAGGAACGACTCAGACATGCAGCTCCCAACTCTTGCCTGGTGCTCCCTCCTGCCCACTGAAGAAGGAACAAGAGAAGGAGGGCATACTGGTGGTGAGAGCCATTTCCTGCTATAAGTCGCCACCATTACATAGCCCACTTCTGACCACAGAAGCTGCTGTTTTGGCTAGCAACCACAAAACACACTTCTTTCCCCGCTCACATGTTCTAATCTTTTTAGAAAGCCACCATCAGCATCAGAAAGGAGAAAAAGAGGCAAAGCCTCAAAATGGTATTGTGCAGGGTGGTGGTGAAATTTAATAAAATCATAAAATGCCAAACGTATTTTGCTGAATACCATTTTTTAGGGGCACTGAAAAAACAACCAACCATGAAAATCCCTCATCAACTTCCATGTTCTGACAACCTTGAGCCAAGGAGAGAAGCTACGATTCCTTCAACACCCATTTATTGACCTTTCTTCCCCCAGACTACCCAGGAATCTTCATTCCTCGATGAGTTTCATTGTTAAGTAGGTATGAGTCTGGTTAGCGTCTGGATCAGAGAATGCTATCTAGGGTCCCATGTCAAAGACAGGAATGCCAGAATATCAAAAATGCTCATTCTGATTTGTTGCTCTAAGGATGTATTTTGGTCCGGGAAGGAGACAAAATCCCCCCCCCCGCTGGACCCACAACAGTGGGGGGGGGGTGAACTGTGGTCAGAGATCCCACATGCAGTTTCAATTTGCCCTTGCCTGCTCTTTCCCCACTCACCCACAACCAACCTGTGATGAAGGAGCCAGTTGGCATTTGGCTGTAGTTGGCACCCATAGTGGGGAGCGTTCCGCCAGGGGTGGCACCAAAGGAGCCCCCAAAGCTTGGAGGGGTGGCATAGGGCCCAGGGGGGAAGGCCTGCAAGAAGAGAAGGGGGGAAAAAGAAGAAAAGAAGAGGGAGAGGGCAACTGAACTCCAGCCACAATGCAGAGAAATGCCACAAGAGAACAGTTGGTAATAATATGTCTGTCTGGAAGGACCATCCCTCCAAGTTTCGCAACCTGTTTTATCAGTTGTGTTCCAGGCTGCCTTCACACCAATAGAAGCAAAACCATGTTAGGCCCTGTTGTGAGCTGCCCTCCACCCCACTTCACTGGCTAGTCAGGGAAACGAGAGTGGAGCAGGGAGCGGACGGTTACCGGGGCAGTCTGCGTCTCGTTCCCCTTGCTTGCCAACCGGCTGAGGATGCTGCGTTCGGACATCTGGAGGCGGGCGGCAATTGGAGGGATGCGAGAGAGTGTGGCTGGCAGGCGCGTCACGTCCGCTTTCATGTCACTGAGAAGCTCCTCAAGCTGGTTCAGCACTGGTAGGAGAGAGAAAGGAGGAGACAGAAGGAAAAAGAGACCGAAATCTGTCAGGGGGGGCAGAGCCCAGGTTAACAGGCGACCTCTCCTGGAACCCAAGAACCCCTTGCCAAACCTATCCTGCATTTCACCAAGTTCATGGGGGCTGGGGCAGCGGTGTGAGATTTGCCCCCGAGTCAAACTCACTCCACAGAAACTCCTAAAATGAGCTAGAAGATCTATCCACTCTTTCTGCCCACCCATCATAGAGAAGGGATTCGGCAGACTTGCCAGATTGTTCATCACCAAGCGCAGAGGAAATACTCTCCCAAAGGATAGCTACCAGGCACTAGAGACTCTCGGATGAGTCCAAGCGGATGGAGGGAAATGAATGCACCAAGATGGGAGACTAAATGCAAGGGATGCGCACACAGTATTTGGGAGAGTGGGGGACACACCAGAGAAACTCACAGGAAAACAAACCAGATATACTTGAGAAATGCACCAGAGACAGCAAAATATTTAAGAGACACGTGGATGGGGACAAATGTGAACCAGTGCTACTCACAGAATATTTGGTGGAGAAATACACAAGTGATACTTAAAAGTGCATGGAGCCAGGTATCTCAGAAGCGCTCCATGTGAAACTCAAGAGAATTTTATGGGGACTTTAAAAAAAGAAAAGATACATCAAAAGCACTGAATATGATTGTGTAAGAGGATAGTCTGGAGGGCATAATTCCACTGCTACACCAAAAGATACTCAGTGGACTATTCAGCAGTCATGCTTGGGACAGAGAGGAGAAATGTTCAGAAGATAAAAAGATGTTTTGCAGATGTCCAGCAAGCACACAAAGGATTGTTGGCAGATACTCAGAAGATATTTGTGGATACTCCATGGATAGACCAAAGCAGATACACCAGAGATACACAGAGCAGGATCAAGGAGACAACTGTACACAGCGGCTTTTCTGATCACAACCGCACTTTAATGGATTCAGAATGTGGTACAGAAGGAGGACGTTGCACAGAGGCGCGGGGGGCGGGGTGTAGGGGGTTCACATGGACTGTCCTCTGCGGGCCCTCCTACCCGCCCGCCTCTTACCCTTGTGCAGGACGGCGTTGGCAGGCTTGTTGCCAGCCAGAGATTCCTTGGACAAGTGCTGGTGGCTCTCGGCCAAACACTCCACCTCGGCAAAGCGGGTGTTGAGGGCCATGGCCGGATGGCTGGGGTCCTGAGTCATGTTCAGGTAGGCGGCTCTCCGCAGCTGCTCTTCAATCACCAGGGCTTGCTCCAGAAGCTGATGGAAGGAAATGGAGAGATGGAAAATGAGGTGCTTTGAAAAACTGCCATTTGGCCCAACATGGCTTTCCTCTCAAGGTAACCAAAACCAGGACTGGGCAGTAATTTGCAGATTCTTCAGTACTGATTAGTTTAAACAAATCCAGTTAATTCTGGCTCTTCTAAGCCACAAAGAGGGAAATTAAACTATGCAGAATACTAAAGTACCCCTGAAAGGCTTACACTTCCACTACCCCACTTTCAGGTTCTCCCCAGGCATTAGATTCAAACTTATTTCCATAACCATAAGGACTAGAAACCTGTTTATAAAAGCCGAGATTATTTTGCACCCCAAAATACATTTGCGATTGTGGAAATATATAATTGTCTGGATATACGCCTGGTTTATTTCAGAAGCCGCTGACATCGTCGTCCTCAGATCGGCAACCTCTGGTTACACTGCCAACGTTAACATAGCTTCAGCTTTAGCTTCAAAATGCTAAAAGCAAGCTTTTGAATTACATAGACTGCTTTGCCTGAAGTAGTCATTTGACTGCCAACTGTCCCCAAGCCCTTGATTCTACTGTCTGGTCCCATCAATTCATCCACACCTTGAATCTTCTGGCAAGGAACTTGTTCTTCATCTCCAAAAAGTTTCCCTTGTTGGCTTCGGTCTTAAAGGGCTCATTGATGATGGCGAACTGGTTGTCATTCTGGATATCCTGCCAGCGAGCGTAGCCGTGACTGTAGAGAGGTGCGGGGGCATTAAGGAATCTTCATAGGCCACAGGGAACCCACTGCCACTTCCCAGCAAGGCAGGGGAACAAGGAACTGCCTGGCATGAAGTCGCAGTCTACAGCTTATGGTTCTGCATGGTTATCTACCCTGAACAAAGAGGCCATAAAATGCATTTCCCAGCCCTGAGGTTATGAGAGAAAGTCTGGATCTGCTGTTCCCTGTCAACTCACACAGCTCCATAAACATAAAAAAGGATAAAACAGCAAGAAAAAGCATTTGAACCTTTGTTTTCCTCAGAAATAAAGGAATGGAGGAGGTGGCAGACTTGGTATGAAATATTAAAAGGCACCTGGGGAAGAAGTCCCGTTGAGCCCTGCTGGGCAAAGATGCTTGGGATCACAGGGCATGATTAGGAGAAAACCTTTTGGGCAGATGACTGCCTATGGAACATTTCAAGGCTGGAAGGAGAAGATGCCGGGTCCTAGTGCCTGCCTTCCCTGTTTTTAACGTTCATTCTGCAACGCATTACCTGTTGCATTATGGAACTCTGGCTGTTTGATTGATTAAATTTTAGGAAAGAACTGCAAGGCTGTACATTGTAACCATCAACTGCCCTGGAAAGAAATGGGATATCTTCTCTTGCAAGAGAACGATTTTGCATGAGTTGGGGCTGAATATTTTTTCTAGGGGCGGGGCATGGCACTGAAAAACATGTGTTTTGGGGCACCGTGCAAGATCACTGCCCCTCCAAAAAAGCATTTTTTTCAGGGTATTGATCTTGTGTGGCACCCCAAGACACATATTTTGAGGCACCATGCCTAGAAAAAAGCATTTTTTGGGGGGGCTCTTCTCCACTGTCAGCAGCATTCAAGAGGGGAAACACTGAAGTCATGTTTGCTATACAGAACGCCAGCAGCGGACATTCCTAGCACCGAGAACAGTCGCTGGGTCTTTTCCCTGCTCTAGACAGCTGTTCAGAAGGTGCCAAATCTCCCTTTGAATCAGCCAGTGGCCAATATTGGAGGGAGAGTGCCATAATCAAGCCCACTCCCAGGTTAGGCACCAATCCTATATTTTTGTTACTCGCCTCTCTGTACTGTCACATCTCTCGCCAAGGGCTGCACCTTTCGCTGAGGAAGAGCTCAAGTAGGGGTTTCCAGGAGGTGAGCTTGGCTCTCCTTACTTGCCATGAATCAGCACACACACATACTGCTTTCCTGGGTCAAAGGATACAGGACAATGCCCGCCAGAAGCCAGTAGTCATGTCGGCGGTGCCAGATCTCGTTAAGCTTACTGGAGGAGATGGCGGCTCGCTCCTCATTCTGCCAAAGGGTGTGGAGTTCTGAAGAGAGAGGAGGGGAAGAGATATCCACAGTCAGTGCTACTCTCGATGAACTTCTGGCAAAATTAAGGGCATTGCTTCTCTTCACAAGGTGACCCAGCTGGCACCCAACGTTTCAAACAGTACAAGTTACTTCCACACTAAGTGACCTAGTTCATACATTATCCACTTAAGGGAGAGAGCTTCTTTCCCTAGTTGGCCCAAACAAAGGAGGGGGTCGCTCTCTACACACACACACACACTTGCCAGATCACTCTCTATCCCAGCACAGGCTTATCTCCACATTGTGGGTCTGCACCCGAAGCCACAACATACCCGTGAAGCCACCGTCGGCTATGTTGAACATGAATCGGGGCTTCTCGGTCTTCTCCTCCTTCTTGCCATTGTTCCGGTTTTCATCTTTGATGCTGCTAGCTTTGGGCTCTTTTCCAGGCTCCCTCTCGGCTTTTGCCTCTTCTTGTAAGAGGGAAGGTGAGGACAGGAAGGTGAAAGAGGCCACCAAGCCCTAAATTCTCCATCCCCTCCTGTAGTTTCTGTGCCCCTCCCCACAGGCTTCCCCGCTGGAGGGGGTTGGCAAAATTCTACATAAGCCACACCCTCAAATCTAAGGCCTGCCTCCCTCCCTCAAGGCCATGTGGAGTCACCCTGCGCATGTCAGCCAATTTCTGGAGTGGGAAGGGGGATCAGAGACTGGTGGCCTTTGTCCTTTCCCAAACAGGACCTTCAAATCCTGCCTTCGGGCCATTCGAAGAAACCAGGGCAAGGCAAAATGTGGGGAGGGGGAATTAAAAACTGGAAAGTATCACATGACCCCTTCCCAGTGAGAGTCCTAAACTGCACATTTCCCCCAACTTGCCTAACCCCTGGATGGTGACACAGATTCAGCTCTAGGTTGCAAAGGGCTTTAGTTCAAGCCCTGCGACCACATATGGGTTCATCCCTCTACACTTCTGCCTCATAAAGCCCATGTTACCTTTTTTCACTTCCTGTGCCTCTCCCTCAGCCTTTTCCTTACTCTCGTCGCTCTCTGTGGGTTTCTCATCTGCCACGAGTTTTTCGGAATCAGCATCTGGAACTTTGGAAAGTGCAGGGAAAATGTGAGGTACAGTGGTGCCTCGCAAGACAAAATTAATTCGTTCCGCAAGTCTTTTCGTCTTGCGAGTTTTTCGTCTTGCGAAGCACGGTTTCCCATAGGAATGCATTAAAAATCAATTAATGCGTTCCTATGGAAACCGCCTTCAGACCAGGTCCGGGGATAGTCTGTCCCCCGACCTCTTCTGAAGGCCGGCGGGGGGCGAAAGTCTTTGCTTCCCCCCCGCCTGCCTTCCCGGGAGAGCGGAGAAACGCAGAGCGATTTAAAAGCCTCCGGACGGCTTTTGAAGGCAGGCGGGGGGGAGCAAGGACTTTTGCCCCCCGCCCGCCTTCAGAAGAGGTCCAGGATCTCTTCTGAAGGCGGGCGGGGGGCAAAAGTCTTTGCTCCCCCCCGCCTGCCTTCAAAAGCCATCCGGGATAGCGGGAAGCGCTTCCCTGCTATCCCGGACTGCTTTTAAAATGCTGGCGGTGGGGAGCAAAGCCTTTCGGCCCCCACCGGCCTTCCTGGACCTCTTCTGAAGGCCGGAGGGGGGGGGAAGGCTTTGCTCCCCACCGCTAGCATTTAAAAGAGGTCCCCGGAGATTTCCCTATGGGCTTTCTTCTCGCGAAGCAAGCCCATAGGGAAATTCGTTTTGCGAAGCGCCTCCAAAACGGAAAACCCTTTCGTCTAGCGGGTTTTTCGTCTTGCGAGGCGTTCGTCATGCGGGGCACCACTGTATGAGGGTGTCACTTGGAGTATCTG
This sequence comes from Podarcis gaigeae, assembly GCF_964106915.1. NCBI lineage: Eukaryota > Metazoa > Chordata > Lepidosauria > Squamata > Lacertidae > Podarcis > Podarcis gaigeae. The sequence goes on along the minus strand of NC_139689.1, from coordinate 5,142,500 downwards.
ATGTCGTACAGTGCTGTGTAGGATCTTCACTATAATCTGTTACCATTTCCCCCCAAAAGGAACAGCCAAAGCTTCTTGCCCTCTTTGAAAACGGAACATTGGTTGCTTATCATGACATGTGTAGGGGGGGTGTCCCAAAGAACCATGGGCACTACCTCCACTAAATAGCACCACACACCATCCAGAAAAAATACAAGCAAGGTGGAAGTTTGGTTGGAGTTCCCACTGATGACAAGCCCTTCTCAGGTCCACATTCCTTGACAATAAAGAGCAGGTGAAGATCCTTGAGGCACATTTGCACCTTCTTTTATTACTCAAATGCATTTCCCCCACATTCCCAAAGAAGGACAGTCTTCAGTGCTCACATCTAGAAGCATTCCCCCTCCATCCCCATCCTTATAAATCTTTACCCAATTTCTCTTTCTCTTCCTTGACTGCGGGCTCGGCTTCTGTCTCCTTCTCCCCGAGTGCTACCAATCCCTCCTGGTCGGGCTTCTTGGACGACTCCATTTCCGCTTTTTCCCCTGAGAAGGTGGCAGAAGTGGGCTGCTCGGGGGCTGAAGGCTGAGAAATGCAAAATAACAACCATTTTCCACCACCCTTTGAGCTAGTGATACATTGCTAGGAACTCCACACAGCAGGGAAGTGAATTAGAGATGATGTAGCGCTACTAAAGGGGATTGTGTGGTTGAAGTTTCACTGTTTGCAGGTGGAGCTACTGCTTAACAGTGGAATCCTCATGCTGTTGTTTGTAAAAGCCAGAAGCCTTTAATATCAAAACTAGTGGGAAGAAGAGAACAGGGCACATCCACAGAATGTTTGGCTGTTGCCTTCAGTGCCAACAATCCTGGTAATTTCCCCAGGAGCACTGCTTTTGAAAACATTCCCAAAATATCTCCCCCCCACAAGGTGCACCAAACCAGGCAGCTCTATTGCTTGGAGGACCACCTGAAAGAACCCCTCCCTTGCACAAACACAAACCTCAACCTCCATTTTCTCGCCACCCTTGGCTTCTTTCTCCGGCTTCTCATCTTTGGCTTCTGGGTCCTCCTTTTCTGCCAGGGTTGCCCCATCTCCTTTGTCACTGGGAGCCGGGGTAGCTGGTGGGATGGACAGCAAGGTAACAGTCAGTCATCCTCTCCTTCTTCAAAAACACATTTGCGCTATAATCCTGTACACCTTAGGACCAATCCAAAGCTAGCTGCAGCCATTCAAATCCACATGACGCTGATCATTTTAACAAACCAAGTTTTTATCTAATGTATGCTAGCATTAATACAGCCACCTTCTTAAACTGAATCTGGTTTCATTTACACCGGTATCAATGTAAAGCGACTTCGTCTTAGACCCAGGGACAAAATTCTAAGCTCTTTTGAGAATGATATCTATTTGGAATGAATAAATGTAGCCAGCCCCAATGCTCAGAGATATGGCAGGATAGAAATCCTAAGAGACTAGCAACATGAAGGAAAATACCTTCACCTATTGGCCAGATTCTGAACCCATTAGGAGGGTCTCTGGCCTCTTGGTTGGAAGTGATTTGGAGTTCCTCCCACCCCCCACCAAGAGATCCCATTGCTCCAGGGGGCATACCTGGCTTGGAGGTGCAGGGGGTATTGGTGCAGCTGGGGTCTGGGGTGGTGGTGGAGGTTTTGATGGTGGGAGACGAAGCTCGGGATGACTTTTTGGAGTCAGCGCTGGGGTCAGGCATCAATTCAGGCATGCTCCAGCGACCATTAATGTGTTCAAACTCTTGCACCTGCCATATAAAAAGATATGCAGCCCACTGTGAGCAAACACATTTTAACTGTGTTAGATAAGGGCTGCAAGAACAAGCCCAACAGTAGAAATAGGAAGGGAGGAGGATCCCATGGACTCAGTCAGGCTCTCATAGAAGAGATTCTGCAGTCAAGATGTTTCCAAACAGAAAAAACCCACAACAAAATACTGGCATTCCCATTCATTCCCTTTAAAAAAATCATGCTAATAGCCTCAAAGCAGACAAAAACTGTGGTTCAATCTCATGGCATTTAAGTATCTCACTTTTGTATGATGAGAATTTTAAAATTCAAAGAGATGCTGAATTCCAGGAATACCGTATTTTTCCCTCTATAACACGCAGATTTTTTCTCCTAAAAAGGAAGGGGAAATGTCTGTGCGTGTTATTGAGCGAATGTGTGGTCCCTGGAGCCAAATGGCGCAAGGGGAGGCAAAAAAAATCAGGCAAAAATCAAATCGCGCGTCTCGGAAAAGGGAAACCTGAAAAGAGGAAGCGGCTGCTTTCCTGCATTCTGCCTCAGGGTCTTACTGCCCACCCTCCTCTGTTTCCTTGCTGTGTTTGCTCAAACGGAACAAAGAGCAGGGAAAGCCCCTCCAGGCAAGCAGAGAGGAAAGCAGAGTGTCGTCTCTGTGCTCCGGTGCTACTGAAAACATGCAGGAGAGAGAGAGAGAGAGAGAGAGAGAGAGAGAGAGAGAGAGAGCGCGCGAGCGCTAGCTGGCTGGCTGGCTTGGGTGGGTAGGTGAGGGAAAACTTTTGCCTTCCTTTCCTCCCTCCCGTTATACCCCTCTCCTGCATTCTTAGCCAGCTGCTTCTCTGCACACCCCTCTCCTGCTCCTTGTCCCTTCTGTGTTTTTCCTTCCCTCCCCACTTAAAATGTGGTTAAAAAGCATGGATCCACATGGATCCTCAGGATCTTTGCATTGGTTCACCCCAAATTCACCATCAGATCACATAGCATGTCCATGGCTACAGCCTGCCCCCCCAAAATCACGCACCCACTGTTGCCTGGAGCTGCAATGGTGCAAAAATGTGGTTACAAAGCATGGATCTACATGGATCCTCAGGATCTTTGAATTGGGTCACCCCAAATTCACCATCAGATCACATAGCATGTCCATGGCTACAGCCTGCCCCCCAAAAATCACGCACCCACTGTTGCCTGGGGCTGCAATGGTGCAAAAACGTGGTTACAAAACATGGATCCACATGGATCCTCAGGATCTTTGCATTGAGTCAGCCCAAATTCACCATCAGAGCACATAGCATGTCCATGGCTACAGCCTGCCCCCTAAAAATCACACACCCACTGTTGCCTGGGGCTGCAATGGTGCAAAAATGTGGTTACAAAGCATGGATCTACATGGATTCTCAGGATTTTTGCATTGGGTCACCCCAAATTCACCATCAGATCACATGTCTGTGGCCACAGCATGAAGCACAAAAATGATACATCCACTGTTTCATTCAGAATGTTTTTTCCCTTGTTTTCCTCCTCTAAAAACGATGTGCGTATTATGGTCAGGTGCGTGTTATAGAGCGAAAAATACGCTACTTTGAAAATAATAAGGGCACTACTTCTTCCCAGGCTATTGAATGGGAAGTCTATATTTGAGGTAAGGTAATAATAGCATATGCTTCTTATAAGATACAGACTTCTCAAGAAAAGAATTTGGAGAAAATAGTGAATTGTCTTTTAAGCATCCTGTTCTTCAAACTGAAGGTTGCAATGCACATAATATTAACTATATTATGCTAGAGATGAATTTGCACTGGCTTATTTGCACCAGAGCTATGGGGATTGTGGAGAGAGGATGGCTAAAATATTGGCTTGTTATTTAAAGCAAAAAGAAAGTTGGAATTTACCTGGTTAATGGTGAACAAGAAAACCAAGATACTCAAGGACACTTCCTTTTCCATTAGAGGAAAGAAGCCCACGCATAATATTTTCTTAAGGGAACTGGCTGATTTCCCTTTACTCACCTGCCTTTCCTACCCTTGATGGTCAGATTCCCTACCTTTTTCTTCACCAGAGACATGACACCTATCCGTGTCAGGACCTGCTGCCTCGAGAGACCTTCCCTGGGCACCCCATCGGCAAAAGTCTCAGAACCGTCAGCCCCAGGCTCGCAGAGGTGTCTCATGAATAGTGAGACGTATGCCCTGAAGAAATACAAAATCCAACAGGCTGAATGAGAATTTATGCAAGGGGGGGGGGGGAAGCACCAAAGTTAAGATCCTGATACATTTCCCCATGGATGCTCAGGGGACAGAGCAACTCCCCTATGAAGAAAGGTTACAACAGATAAAAGAAATATCTGAAGTGGTGTCAAATGGAAGATGGAGCAAACTTGCTTTCTGCTGCTGCAGAGGGGAGGACCCAAACCATGGATTTAAATGAGAAAGGATATTCAGACTAAATATTAGGAAGAACTTCCTGATAGTAGGAGTTGTTTGGCAGTGGACTGGAATACCAGGGAAGGTGCTGGAGTCTCCTTATTGGAAATTTTAAAATGGAGGTTAGAAGGCCATCTGAAATAGATGACACTTGTGGTCCCATTCTATGGTTCTACAAACATCTGGGGCTTTTTAGTTTCGAAAGCAAGCAAGTAGGGGGTGATAAATTTGTATGAAATTATGCAATGTATGGAGAAGCGCTTTTGCTTCACCCCCATAGTCAGTGGGATTATCCAATGAACATGAATGGAAGGCGAGTCCTTCACAAAGTGCCTATAGAAACAAAATGTGCCAATGGCTGCCAATTTGGACAACTTTAAAGGCAGTTATCAATAGCTGTATGCTTCTTCCTGGATCAGAGGTAGCCTGCCTCCAATACCCATTGCTGGCGATCCTGGGTAGGAGAGAGTGACTGCGCTCATGTCCTGCTTGTAGACTTCCCCCACTTGGGGCAATTGGCTGGCAACTGGGGGGAGGGGGCGAGGCTGGACTATATGGACCTTTGATCCGATTGAGCTGGTTTCCTCTTATCCTCTGCATTTGGTGAGCTGCTGTGAACAGAATTATTTGGGTTTGAAGCAGGAGGAGCTTGCTTTGTGGCAGTGGATGGCACCTTACCATCTTTTGAAATAGGCTGCTGTCCATCTGCAAAAGCGAGCTCCTAACCAGTGACTAGATTGCAGTGATGTCACAGATCTCTAGTGCCTTTGTTTCCAGAAGCAATAGCACCCAAACCATGAGATAGGAGGGAGAGGAGGAAACGGAAAGGAATAGAAATACTGAACGTGGACCTGAACCCAAACACCCCACCTATGACCAAGACCCACACATTTGCCATCAGATTCTCTTCCCTTGTCTTCACTCTGTGAGCACATAGCTCTGTAACTGTGGGTCAGCTTGGTAGATGCCAGAGCTTGGGCTCCCCAATGCACCCGACCACAGCTCCCCTTTGCTGAGCGACTGCTCTGGGTCTGCATGAGGGAGGGGAGGGTCATCTCTACCCCTCGCACTCCAGGAAACACAGACCCAAAAATGGTTTGGAGGGTTTGTCAGATGCGTAAGAACCACCATCACTTGGCAAATAGCGTCCTAGGGCTAATCTGTCCACCCTGTTCCAAGGGTACAGGGTCAGTACAGGCTATACCTGAAAATGCCAAATCTGGCACTTGAACAAATTAGACTGAAAACTGCTTTCCTTGCATTTGCTTATTGTGTATGAGACGTTCCAGTTGTTCCTACTAGCAGGGGGAGTGCTGAAGATGGGCCTCCCTTGAGCTCTGGAGGTTTTAGCAGGCATTGCTGGTATGCAGCCAAGCTTATCTTTGTGGCCAGAATGTCTAGAAAGAGTCTGCTTTTTTTCTTTTAATGAAAATAAGTATCTTGAGATGCTGTGTGTTTGTGCTTGTACAGTAGGACCGTGACGTTTAGACAACCCGGGTTATAGCTGCTTTGCAGGAGGGTCCTCAAAACTTGTTAATCAGGAGGCAGGATGAACCCTTCTTCCCCCTGGGAAGTGGAATGTCGCAGGACGCCAATCTCACACAAGACACCTACTTAAATTCTTTCTCCGTCTTGCCCCGCAAGTCCCGGACCAGCCACTGGGAGGTGAAGGCATCTTGTGGAGGCATGCCCCAGCGCATGACGGCATTCAGGAAGGCCTTTCGCTGGCGGGTGTTGAACCCGAGCACCTGAAGGAAGGTGGCACAAAAGCCAGGGTCATCCCCAAAGCGTCACTAATATGGCTACTGCTAGGGTCCCCCTAACTCTTCTAGGAAACTAGCCACTTGCCCACAGAGCGTAACCTTTGCCAAATTGCCCACCACTCAAGCTGTACCACAACACGTAGATTTTGTAAACCACTTTGATGTTTGCTTGCTTTTTTTACAATCAAGCAGTGCATAAATTTAATGAAATAAAAAATAAATAACGCCTAAGCTAAAGCAGAGGGACACGGGTGGCACTGTGGGTTAAACCACAGAGCCTAGGGCTTGCCGATCAGGTCAGTGGTTCGAATCCCCATGACAGGGTGAGCTCCCGTTGCTCGGTCCCTGCTCCTGCCAACCTAGTAGTTCTAAAGCATGTCAAAGTGCAAGTAGATAAATAGGTACCGCTCCAGCGGGAAGGTAAACGGCGTTTCCATGTGCTACTCTGGTTTGCCAGAAGTGGCTTTGTCATGCTGGCTACATGACCCGGAAGCTGTACGCCAGCTCCCTTGGCCAATAAAGTGAGATGAGTGGCACAACCCCAGAGTCAGTCATGACTGGACCTAATGGTCAGGGGTCCCTTTACCTTTAAGCCAAAGCACTGCTCCTTTTCCAGTACCCCTTTCCGGTCCAGTACCCCTTTCCCTCCTACTCCACAGTTCAAATGGTTGTTGGGGAAGTGGACCTGTCCCATCCATGTTTCCCCTCCCACCAATCAAAAGCCATCCTGCAAGGCCGTCCTCTCACCTCAATGTTCCCACCAACTCGTGCCAGAAGCGGGGGGAGAGGCTTGTCCTTCTCGTTCCGGAGCTGCCGTCTGGACTGTCGGCGACCTTGGCACACAGAGCGAGAGACAGGGGCTTACAATCACATCCCTCCACTGCTCTAGTATTGCCGAGGCATGGCCAGGTGCCCAGAAAGCCTCCGCCTGGCTTGGCAGACAGGACACGGAGCAGGTCCCACCGAAGTCCCTTGTGCTGGCCTGCCCAAGGCCACACACTCATTTGGCCCGGGAAAGCCAGGAAGAGAACGCAGCCCTCCTCCTGGCATGCCAATAGGGAGGGAGGGCTGGCTGGCTGAGATCCCAGAAAGACATGTGCAGCAGGCTGCCATGATAGAAAGCAACCTCCCATCACACAGAGGAAGGCAGGCCACCAGGAAAGAACAAGTCCCACAGGGTTTGTTAGGTGCAATACAAGGCAGCATAGGTCAAGAATCAGTAACACAAAAACGCGCGTGTACACACAGTTCACAGCCCAGATGGAATGCTGCACAAGGGCAAACCTCTGTTCCCAACCAGCCATATAGATTTGTTCCCTCTCTTTGCTTGGCAGGAGCTCACAAGCTGTGGATTGAGCAGGGAAAGAGGGAGGATCCCTCCCCTGGGCCGAGAGTTGGACTATTACACAGTCTTCAGGCTCCTTTCAGAGCACACCACATGCAGGAGAGGAAGGAAAAACAAGCCCTCACCTTCTGGCCTTTCGTCAAAGTCTTCGTCCTCCTCTTCAGAGCCCACTGAGTACTCGGACTGATTGTCTGAAACAGCATCAGGCCAGTTTGCAAGCAGTACAAGGTTCTTGCTTTTTCAGCGCTTCTTGCCCCCTCCCATAAACCCCACATCACCAGACGATCACTTCCATGCAAAGTGCTGGAGAGGAGGTTGCTGGAACACAACCACCAACCCCCTTTTTTGGAAGCTGAAAATCGCTTAAGACACCAGTGACCAAATATATGACCAGGTTGGTTTTCAGGGGGGCATGTTAGTCTAGATTTCCTTCCACTGCATGATGGGAGAAGCAGTCCTACCTCCATGTCTTGCCCAAAAAAAACCACAGTCCTCACGCACTTTCAGCAGATGGAATCTGGTAAAACCTTACACAACGCAAAGGAGATGCAGTTCTAGCTCTGTTCCCCCCCCCCCCAACCTCCATCAGGAATACTTCCTGAGGTCTAGCCACTCCAAGCATGCATAAAATCACTCTCCCCCCCCCCCCGCCGCATTTGCAGGTTTCAAATTACAAGAGAATGTTGGGGGGGGGGAGAGGTCAGGATAGGGTCCCTAAAATCTGGGGCCATTTTGTTCAGAGATAGGTTCAGTAGCCCATAGAGTGCCAGGTGGCCACTCCTATCCTCGCAAGGGGACCCCGAAATGCTGACCTTGGTCCTCTTGAGCCGCATCATTGTAGTTGACCTGTTTGCGCACACGCTTCCCTTTTCCTAGGTTGCGAGCCAAGTCCTCCTGCTGCTGCTCATAATGGTGCCGCAACAGCTTCTCCCAGTAGTCAGGGTCCACATTCTCCTCTTGTTTGATGATCTCCCGCTCAATCTCCTCAATCTGAGGCAGCAAAGAGAAGGTCGGAGTCACTGGGATGCGCACGCTAGCACAAAAACAGTCACCCTTTGCAAGCGACCTGGTGGAGCCGCACACGCTGCACCCATTGCTCCATGGCTTCAGGCTCTCATCTGTAAGCCCTGGAGCACAGCCTTGCTGCCTATTGAATCATCAGCCATGATCTCACAGCTGCCTTGTCCGACTGACCTTGTCCTCCTCCCGAACCACGTACTGAGCCACTTTGAAGGAGCTGAGGTACTCGTTCATGTTTTGGACGTCTGCATCATCGGTGGCATCCTGGTTACGGTCCAACAGCCGTGCAATGGCTTCGTTGTCATAGTGGATGACACTGCTGTCCTCCTCTTTGTTCTCTCCTGCAGTGAGGCGAGGAGAAGAAAAGGGGGCAAGGGGTAGGAGACTGAGGCTGAGACCTGGGAGATTGCTGCCAAATTCACCACAAAGGTTGATGCAATTTATGATCGATGGATTTCACCTTCAGCCCAAACCCTGATTCTGCACAGTACACTTTACCCTGCAATGGTTGCAGCAAGAGGTACCTGCATCATTCGACACAGCAAGATCCGCTGGTGTACCTGGCAGCCCAGGTGGCAGAAGAGGCCAAGCGCACTGCTCAGCAGCTCTGTCTGATTAAAAGAATATAGCTTCCTTTGTTCAGCTTCCCAATGTGCAACTGTTATTCCTCTCCTAATATGCATGAAGCTAGACTACTGCAATTAATTCTACTTGGGATAACCCTTGGACACTGCAAACAACTGCCTGCCTCTTGATGCATCACCCACAGCAGCGATCCTCTCACCTTCGTTTTCGTCCTTGAAGAGCTCCTCAGTGCCAAACTTGAGGATGTCATCCAGCTCCTGCTTGGACATGCTGCCCGACTTGGAGCCCAGGCCTGGGCGGACAACCAGGTGAGTCAGCATCATCTTCCGCTTGGCCACCTGCGTAATACGCTCCTCCACAGAGGCCCGTGTCACAAAGCGATAGATCATCACCTTGTTGGCCTGGCCAATGCGATGAGCTCTGCTGAAGGCCTGCAAAATGGGGGGGGGGGGTGAAAAACAACCCAAGAAAGTCAGGTAATGATGAAATGGCTTGGGGAGGATTATGGCCCTTAAGTCCTGCTTTGGGTTTCTCACCATAGGAACCAAGATGCTGAACCAGATAGGCTTTTGAGCTAAATGATCTGGGCTCTTCTTATGCTCCACATCTGGTAAGCTGCTATGGTCAAAAGTATGTGTGCTAAAAACAGGGAGGGAGGGAGGGGGGAAGAACGGGACTGCTTTGCAGCAATGGTTACATCTGAAGATATTTTAGGATAAAGCAGGCTGCTGCCCATCTGTATACTTGTCCCTAGCCATTGGCTGATCTGCAATGATGTCAGAGACCTCTAGTGACTTTGGTTCTAGAAGCGGCCTGCAATAGCACCCAAACCATGAGAAGGCAGGGAAGGGAGGAAATGCAGAGAAAGGGGAATAGAGAGAATTAACCCTGTACATGAAAGAGGCCTGTTGGAAAACTCATTGCTCCGCATTTGCCATCAGATTTTCTTCCCTTGTCTTCACTCTGCGAGCACATAGGTCTGTAACTGTGGGCCAGCTTGGTAGAAGCCATAGCTTGGGCTCCCCAATGCACCCGGCCACAGCTCCCCTTTGCTGAGGGACTGCTCTGGGTCTGCATGAGGGAGGGGAGGGTCACCTCTACACCTCACACTCCAGGAAACACAGACCCAAAAACAAAAAATGTTTGGAGGGTTTGTCAGATGAGTAAGAACCATCATCACTTGGCAAATACCATGCTAAGGTTTAACTATCCACTCTGTACTAAGGGCTCAAGGTCAATTGCAATACAGGCCTCTCTCATGTTGTTATCTCAAAATGCCTAATTTTTACCTGAATAAAGTAGATGAAAACTACTTTCCTTGCATTTGCTGATTTTGCATTATTCATTCCATTTGTCCATGCCTTGGGTGGGAGTGCTGAAATCAGCCTCACTCTAGCCTAGAAATTTTAGCAGGCTTTGCTGGTACATGGCCAAGCTTATCTTTGTGGCCAGAAAATAGCTTTGACTAAAAATTATCTCTGTGTTAATGAAAAGTAAGCTTCTTGGGATGCTAAGGATTTTGATTGCACAGTCGGATTGTGGGAATGTCTATAACCCGTTGACCGCTGATTGGCTAATGGGTGAAAAAGGGATGATAGATAAAATCAGCCTTTGGTCTGATCCAGAAAGGTTTTTTTATTTTTTTATTTACTTCATAAAATTAATATATTGATTGTAAAAAACAACAACCACACCCTCAAAGTGGTTCTTATGTGCAACCTCTGGTGGATCTACAGAATTATTATTATTTTTATATCCCACCTTTCCCCCTCATGTTTTAAATGCTTAGAAACATCTAGAAACATAGAAAAAAGCAATTATAAAAATAAACATAATATATACACGTACACAGTTTATATATAGTCTATTAAAACATGCAGAGCATTACAATAAAAACATCACAGCACCAGCCACCTCCTTAAAAACAGAATTCCATAAGGAGGAAGGGGTGTGATCAGGGGAGGAGAGGAGCCTACCTGAATATCATTGTGAGGGTTCCAGTCTGAATCAAAGATGATCACCGTGTCAGCTGTGGCCAAGTTGATGCCCAAACCACCTGCCCGCGTGGAGAGCAGGAAGCAGAACTGCTGAGCTCCCGGGGCTGAAAAAGAATGAAGACCTCAGTGAGTGAATCAGGAGGTAAGACATATGAACTGGACTCAGAATTCAGAACACAAAGTTGAACTCAGAAGTCAGGCTCAGGTTTGCTTTGCAAAAGGTATTTCATGCTTGGGAGCAGATTCCCAAGTATATCATGTCACTCCAGAGTAAAAATTATGGCTGCCTGCTCCAAGCTATGCAAAAACATCATGCTTAACCTTCAAGTTACAAGAGATTCCAACGAAACATCAAGAATAACTTTCTGACAGTTAGAGCTGTTTGACAGTGGAATGTACTCCCTCGGGAGGTTGTGGACTCTCCTTCCGTGGAGGTTTTTAAGCAGAGGCTGGATAGCCATCTGCCATGGATGCTTTAGTTGGGATTCCTTAATTACAGGGGGTTGGATCAGATGAACTTTGTGGGTCCCTTCCAATTCTATGATTCACCATGAATGTCCATTATTGTCCACCATCCAATATTGAGGAGCTGGATCCTTCAGCTGCCCAGGAAAGGCAGAAAACATACAGCCAACTTTTGCAGTCTAGTCTGGATTAGCAGACTACATCCCTGTTCTGTCTCGTGACCAAGCAAGAGACAGAGACGGCTGAAGAGGAGTTGCTGTTTCAGGATTTTTTGTTCCTTCTACTGGACATTCCCTATAGTGTTGCTCTGGCCTACTGGCACACCTGCAACTCCTATCCTCTGACAAAGGCTGAAGTTTTGGGTGCCGATTCTGGCACTGACTTCTCAACCATGACAAGACCGTTGCAACTGACCCTCACGCCCAGCTTGTGGGTTCCCCATCAGCAGCTGGCTGACCACTGTGGGAGACAGGATCCTCAAATAGATATACCTTAGGTCTGATCTAATGGGGTTCTTCTTGTGGCATGTAGATCCTTACAACCCACTCTAGTCCCAATCCAGAGAGAGCCTCCACCTGAACGAGATCCTTGGCAGGCTCCTTTCTATAGACAATTGAGGTCATGGTACATAAAGGTACATGGTACATGATACATAAAGGCCAAGCCCCACCTTCTACCCTCACACATCAGGCTCACAACCTTCATACTTGCCGTTAAATCTATCAATTGCCTCTTGCCGCAGGGCCCCCGTAATGCCCCCGTCAATCCGTTCATACTTGTACCCTTCATAGTCAAGGAAATCCTCAAGTAGGTCTAGCATTTTTGTCATCTGGAAAAGATACCCATAAATGAGACGAGAGATCTAGTACTTCTGGAAATTCTCAGTTGGGGAAACGGGGTGGGGGTGGGGGGATGGAGAAACCACTAACACTGTGGAAAGCAAAATTGTTTGGGCTTACAAACAGTTTCCACTATAAACAAGATCCAGGGAAAAAAAAGAAATAATACTAAAAATTCTCCTCCATAGCCCAAGAAGCAACAGTATACTTCTTATTTCTATGTCTTTCTTTAGCCTAACAGAATTGGAATTGAGTTGTTCATATCTACTGTATACGCAGAGACTGCAATTTCCTAATGCTGTATATTACTGTACAAAGTTACTGGAAACAATTTTGAGAGAGTACTGTACAGCTAATATTTTAAAACCCTGCCTTAAAGAGCAATATCCTAAAAGAGATAATACTTCATTGGAGGGGTTTCTTTTTCTTTCCAATTTCCACTGTAAAAAAAAACAAGAGGGGGAATGGAGGAAGACCTTGGAAAAATGAGGAAAATTCATTTTTACCTCTGGGCATTCATATTCCTAAATGAGATTGATAGTGCCTTCTCATTCATCACTAGCATTCTTGCTGTACACTGCATGCCTGAACTTGAGACTAATTTGTTCTTACTGAACAGATGATGTCACAGAAAACAGCATCCCAACACCTCCATAACATTTAGGAAAAAATTATGTCATGAAATTACATTATTTGTATGCTGTAACCATAGGAGGAGAAACACACAACAAGTTGTTCACATCTTTTTCTTCTCCATCCCGTCCACCACACTGTACACAACCAGCATCCAGGTGCTCAAGGCCCCATATATCCCCCCAACCACTCTCACCTGGGAGAAGATGAGCACCCGGTGGCCCTGCTCTTTTAGCTTCCGCAACATCTTCTGCAACAGCATCAGTTTCCCAGAGGCCTTGATGAGAGCACCCCCTTCATAGGCACCGCTTGGCAACTTGGGGGATTCCTGCCAAGACAAAGCATAGCCGTCGCCATTCATGCAGGTGGTTTCATCTGGCTGGGTCTATTCTTTGCTGTCAGGGGATTAGGCAAAGGCCAGAGGCAAACTGAGGAGGTGGGCCAGTTTGCCTGCCAAAGGCAACCTACCCCTGCTCCACAACATGAGCCCACTCCTTCCAGCTGGAGAGAGCTGCTCTGCCCCTGCACAGGCCCCTGCCAGCCGGCTGGGCAATGCAAGACATACCATCGCAGCAACAGGGAAGAGGTAGGGGTGGTTGCAGCATTTCTTCAGGTCCATCATTATGTTGAGCAAAGACACCTGGTTACCGCCACCACGGGAGTTCAAAGCTTCAAAGTTGCGGGTCAAGATATATTTATAGTATTTCCTGATTGGGTGGGGGGCAGGGGGAGAATAATGGGAACAGCAGGAGGAGAAAAAGAGTAGCATGAGAGAGACTCTATGACCCCTCCACGTACAGAAGTATCTGCCAGATTTTTACCAAAAAGGGAGGGACAGAAATACAGTACATTTAACATTCAATGAGTTGTCTTTTCCCATTTGCCCTCCCAACAATCTGGAGGAAAGGAGACCAGAGTCTTGGGTTCAGGCATGCTTTGTAACTATTCTTGCAGAAAACCTAAGGACATTGACTCTCCTCCATCCTGGCCAGACCAGCTCCCCCTCCCCCAAATTCTGTTTCACTGGGTCTCCCCTCCCTGATCCAAGAGCCATCACTGCCACTTGTAAATCCATACCACGGTGCCCCCGCCCCACTAGAGTCCAGGTCATATATCTGCCACCACCCTGGCACTCTGCATGGAAAGGACAGTCCCCCATACTGCCTCTCCTCCCCCAATCCTGCCCATACTTCTGCATGGGGCTGAGCTCCACCCGGACAATGAGCTCTGTCTTGGCCGGCATGTTCTTGAAGACGTCAGCCTTGAGGCGGCGCAACATATGGGGTCCCAGGAGGTCATGGAGTTTTTTTATTTGGTCCTCCTTGGAGATGTCAGCAAACTCCTCCAGGAAGCCTTCCAGGTTGCTGTGGGAAAAAGACAGAAGCTGTTACGTGTACACCTCTGGGGATATTTCAGGCCAATAGAATGCTGCACACAAGCAAGGGAAAGGAAGGGATTTTGGGCTGGGGGAAGTATCTGAAGGAGGATCAGTCACAAAGATCCCCCAAGCCTAGTGCTCATATTAGGGCAGGCGAACGAAGGGAGGGCACCCTTAATGAAACGAAAGCCCCATCCTTCAACTCCCCCCAGTTCTAACCAAGTCATGCCCCCCCCAGCTTCCTTAAAACAATGGCTTGCGGAGTGGGGGTAGGATCATAAAAAGTAAATTGGTTTTAAATTGCATTTTCTTTATTCATTTAAATTTTGTGACCCACCCTAAAATATTTTGTGATTGCATACAGTATATAGAAGCATAGATAATATAGGGAGCTGCCACATACAGTACTGCAGGGGTAGGCAACCTAAGGCAATGGGCCACAAGCAGCCCACGAAGGTCGTTTAACTGGCCCACGAGCCGCCCCCAAACTGAGCCGCCCACTCAGCGAGTCCCCACGTGCTGCGCTAAACTCGCTTCCGCAGTGCCGCAGTGCGCAGACACAGATGCTGTACTGTCTACACTGGCTGGCAGCAGTGGCTCTCCAGGGTTTCAGACAGGGACGGCTTGCCCACATTTCCTGTGCCTAGAAAGCATGGGTCCAAGCAGTTTTCTGCTTGTCCTCTGCTTTCTAGGCATGGATCCAAGTGGTTTTGCCTTTACCTCACCACATTCCCTGGAAAAAACCCATTCTTTAGCACTAAATCAAGACAAACAGCAATACAAAGTGGATTTTCTAGGGAGAAATTGGCTGGGCAAACAGAATTGAGGAACCAGGGAGATTTGGCTGACGCCTTCATTATACACCTTTAGGCACCAGGTTCCTCTTCAACAAGGCCTTGGGTCGATTAACATCCTATACTCCTTTTAAATGTCTTTGTGGGAGGGGAGGGGGGTTATTGGTTGGGGTTTTCTCTTCTTGCTTTTGTCATGTATTTTGTGCTTTTATATTTTAGCTTGTGAACCACCCTGAGATGTGAAGATGAAGGGTGGCATACAACTGCTCTCTAAGGCACGATAATAATTACCTGGGTGATAAGTGAGTTAGACTAAATCGTATTCATTTTGGATGACAGGTGGAAACCTGTCAAGTGTGCTGACTTGTAGCACAGTGGTACCTCGGTTTACGAACTTAATCCATTCCGGAAGTCCGTTCTTAAACTGAAACAGTTCTTAAACGGAGGCGTGCTTTCCCTAATGTGGCCTCCCCCCGCCAGTGCCCTTCCACCATTCGGATTCCGTTCTTAGACCGAGGCAAACCGGGACACTACTTCTGGTTTTGCGGGGTCTGTAAACTGAATTGTTCGTAAACAGGGCTGTTCTTAAACCGAGGTGCCACTGTATTAGGTTTTTATATTATTATTTAAAGTTTTAAACTGTGCACTGATTTTAAGGTTTTAATTTTGATGCTAAGGCTCTTGTCCAGAAAAGTGACTAAACGTATTTTAAATTAAATAAATAAATAAAAGTGGATAATTTATGTGGTGTTAATGTGGTGTCAAATTTGAAGGCTGTGAAGGCAGGATCTTTAGTTGGAAGGTGGAAAGAAATAACAAATCCACAGGCGTGCAGGATTTGTAGTTCCTTTGCAAATCTCGGTGTAAAAGACACCACCAAACCAAATAAAAATATTTCCAGCCCTAAAGTCAGTGAAAGAGGTAAGAAAGAAGCCGTCTCTTTTAGTTTTGTTATGCCTTGGGGAGGCAAGAGCAGCTGGGGTTCCTCAGTTAACAAAGGGCCAAAATGTGAAAATGTAACCTGGCCCTCTCCACCCACCCTTGAAAGAGCTTGAAGCCTCTACAAGTCTAGCTTCCAGTGCTGATGGGAGGAGCCCGCCCCCATCACTAGACATCTGTTTCAGACAAACGGAAATCCCTTGTGGCCACCAGAAGTCGCATTAAGTTTCACTTGGGAGTGACCAAGATGCCAGATTGCCAGCAGTGTGCATGTCTGGTCAGCAGAGGGAGCCATCTCTCCAGATATACATTTTCAGATGCCCAAATGCTCCTCTTTTATGGGTTTTCCAAACCGCTTTCTGTACTGTATAACATTCACACCAGAGCTGTGCTGTGAGGCAGATGGCCCACCACATTTTGGGATCAACTGTTAGGCACTAGGTCTTATAATGCTGGCATGAAGGACAACTAAGAAGTGGTTATCTAGAGATCTGCTATTCGCTTGTCCTTTCACATTCAGCCAAGTCTTTTTCTGTCAACTGGCTCACCAGGCCCTCCTCATGCTTATGAAGGCTGAACTTATCCAAAGGCCTTCTGTGATTAGAGTGGAAGGACTCAGCCCCTCTGTTCTACCAAGCTCCAGTTGGGTGGAAGATTAGGTAGAAACTCCACCCTATGTTCAGGCTAGCTATGAACTGGATGAAAAGGTTACTAGTGGATGCAAACCTGGAAGGGAGAGGGGAAACTGTGGACAGGGACCCCAGTCTGAAGGTAGATGACAAACCAGTGTGTCAATCACAGATAGGAGAGGAGTTAAGATTAAGCCCCTCCAGCTCTCTTATTAACAGGGGGAAGGAAAATTAGCCATACTTGAATCTCTCAGGAGTGAGGAAATTCAGCAGGTGGAACAGCTCCTCCAAGTTGTTTTGCAAAGGAGTCCCAGTGAGCAGCAGTTTGTGGTCGATCTTATAACCGTTCAACACCCTGAAGAACTGAAAGCAAGAGCAGTACAGGCATCAGAGCACCCTTCTTCCCTCGCTCCACCTTCCTACACCCTCACCCACCACAGATGAGTCCCAAATCCTGGCATTTAACCAGGACAAGCCAGCTCAGGCTTCCCCACCACACAGCTCTCCTCACCTTGGACTGGTTGTTTTTGAGTCGGTGAGCTTCATCCACAACAAGACAGGCCCACCGGATGGAAGCCAAGGCAGCCTGGTCAATGGTGACCAGCTCATAGGAGGTAAGGAGGACGTGAAATTTCACCTGAGCTTCTCTCTGAAAACAAAAAGGAGAAATACAGAAGGTGGGAAAACGTATAGCCACCATCTGCTCCATGGCACCACTGAATGTGGTTCTCCTTGGTGGGGGAAGAGCTCTTGGAGCATTTGAAAGGCAAGCTGGCAATGCAGCACTGTGGGGCTTGGAAGCGAAGGGGTTAACAAGCTGCCTTCCGCCTCAAGGTTTGGTGGGGAGCAAAATTATATTGACCACAATCAATATGAGGCCCATGGGAAGCTGCAGAGTCAGCGCTGCTGTTGCTGTAAGGTGGGGGAAAACCCCCACTGCACTTGCCTTCATTTTAAAGGCCTTCTTTCCACCCTTCATGGCGTTGTCCTCAAAAGAAAACTCATTCTCACGGATGATGGAGCGGCTGTCTTTATCCCCTGTGTAGGTTACCACATAGAAATTGGGTGCCCACATCTGAAATTCTCGTTCCCAGTTGATGATGGTGGACAGCGGAGCACTGACCAGAAAAGGCCCTTTGGTGTGGCCCTGGTGGAGCGGGGGGGGGGGGGAGAGAGAAAAGAGGAAGAGCATGAAATCGCATGTGAACTAGAAGGAACTTTCCTGTCTGCGGCTCGGGAGGAGTCAAAAGAGGCCACCGGCAGCTCCCAGCCCTGACTCAGCCTGATGCAGCAATTCTCAGGCTCTTTGCTTTTGGCTCCCAGGGGCTCAGCTAGGCAAAGAGAAATCCATTCATAAAACGCTGGCTGCCAGAATGAGCAAGGTTCTCCTGTGGCTCTGCTGGGATCACTGACACACAGCCAGTCACAGCAGCTGTTCATACAGAAGTAACAGCTGTTCACAGAAGGACCCTTTGCCTGGGGCTGATGCACTCCTCCTACCAGACGTTCATTCAGCACTAACCCTGTGCTAGGCGGTATACAGAACACGGAGACCTCGTATGGTCAGTGCCCAAAAGACATATAATCTACATCACACAAGGCAAGGCTGGCGATGGCTCCACACGTTATGAATGCGATAGGAAGCACCAGCACAACACGGATGCTTCCCACATGGAACAGGTAATCAGGCAGATGTCGCACGCAAATTTGCATGTATCTGGGAAATCTGGCCCCATCAGGTTTCCCAGATGCACTCACGCTCGTGTTCAGAGAAGCATATGCACATTGTGTGCTTCCTACGTCATCACCAACAAGGAAGCTGCACTACAACAGAGATTAAATGTGCACCTTTTCTTTTATGGAGAACGGCTGCTTGCTGCCAGATATTTCTGTTATGGAGGAAAGAATCTGGGGCAAGGTGGCAGGATTCGCCCCACTCAAGGTTTCAGACAGATCAGCAGTTGGAGCAGACAGCAACTCAGCTGCTTGCCTCACCTCCTTTCAGAAAAGCCTGGGGCTCTAGTACTTCAGCAAGATGTCTTGGCAAAGCAGGCACTCATTGGGAGGCTGCCATGAGGAGGCCAAGACAGGAGGTGGTTGGGGCAGAGGAGGACAGCAGGGAGGGAGCACTTGAGGTCTAGCTCATACTGACGGGTAGGATCCTGCACAAATAGTTCAGCTCCAGAACACTCACCCATGAGGAAACCCCAAAGGGGAGAAGCTTGGGAGAGCAGGGAGGCCAAACTCCAAACAACAAACGAGGCCCATCTCCCTTCAGAAACCCTGAAGGGAAACCCCCAATAAAATGAGAGCTAAGGCGGAGGTTTTGAGGGAAGTAACAAGTGGCAGGAAACTTGCTTTATGACATCCAAAGCAGATTGGAGGAGAATAGTCGGTGGCTTCAATCTGGTTGGAGAACAGTGGAAATGAATGGATGGGCCTGAGGTAGGAAGCAAAGAGAATCTCTTCCATTCCATCTCAGAGGGGGAGAGGGGCTAGGCAAACAGGGAGTGGGATCTCAGGAGGAGTTTTAGTTGCTTTGAAAGGTGGAACTATGTAAACAAAGACAACGTTGGCAAAAGCAACTTTATTGGTTTTCTTTCTTGGAAAGACACAAGGGGTCTGGAATAGGTGGGAGAGTTTCACTGGAAGGTTTATAACCCATTTCCCCCCTCTGTCCCATGTATACCCCTGTTCCCCTTCCTCTACTTTTAGGACTGTGAGCTTTTAGGACAGGAAGCCAGCACTTTCTTTGTAACACTTGGGAAGGCGCATGATCAGAAAAGGAAGAGAACCAGTTCAGAAGTCCTGGGTCACAGCATAAGGAAAGGGCCATGCAATGACATGTAAATGTTAGGTTTCCGCAGGAGGTAGGGGCAGTGGGGGGGGGGGGAGGGAGAGAGAGAGACTCACATACTTCAGACAATGGAAAAGAGAGCGAACATGCCCAGGCCACCACTCCTGGCTTACCTCCCTGTACAGCGAGTACAAGAAGACAATGGTCTGGATCGTCTTGCCGAGGCCCATCTCATCTGCCAGAATGGTGTCTGTGCTCTGGGCCCAGGAGAACCGCAGCCAGTTCAGGCCTTCCAGCTGATACATGTGCAGCGTGCCCCCTGTGGACGTGATGAAGCGTGGCTGGCTGTCATACTTCACCGTAGGCTGCAAGGATGTCCGGAGACAGAGAAGCAGAGAGGTGAGAGCCATGCACACCCACGGACAGAGGCTCACTCCCTTCTGGACACCATCCCTGAAATGATCCCCATTTAAAACGGCTTGGGCCCATCAGCTGCACAGAGCTTTCCTCTTTGTCAGGCTGCACTCCCTTCCCAGCCTAGTGCTGCAGCATCAAGGGTGCCCAGCACCGCAGAGGGGTGGCTGCACTGCTAGCCACCATCCCAGAGCTTACATCGTTGGTGGGGGAGTTGGGCGGGTCCTCCGACGTCAGTTCCTTCTTCTTCTTCTTGTACTTTCTGGGCTGGGCAGGGTCTTCACCCATTATCAGCTCTCTAGAGAGTGAGGGGGTGGAGAGAGAGGAAGGCCCCACTGTGTCTCACTCAGGAATCTCAGGCATGGCCCATGGTGCATTGGGCCAGGTAGCTCCATCCTGCCCTGCTCAGTGCCTCCCTCCCCACTGCCACCCTCATAGTTTCCTCACCTGTGAAACCAATAGGCCTGCTTCTGGTACTCATAGTCGGGAATCGACATCTCATCCTCCTCCCACGTGGACTGGTCGTAGGAAAGGTCACGCCATTTCACCAGGTAGTGGTAGTTGCCCTTTTTGTCAATGCTGCACGCAGTAAATTCACGGCGCAAAGAGAAAAGAGAGAAAGAAGCAGAAAGAGAAGAAAACACACAAACTGGGTTTGCTTACTCTCTTTCACCGAAAGGCATCTGATGGGATTAAGTCAACAAAGGCCATCATGGCTAAGCCGGTGAATATCACGAAGATATGGAAATCTTTTAGAAGGATTCTCTTGGAGAAACGCACAAAGGTCACGTTCAAATCCATTTTATTCTTCAGAACCTTGAGGATTAAATATTCTTTAAAGAAAGGTTGTCGGGACGCAGGTGGCGCTGTGGGTTAAAGCCTCAGCGCCTAGGACTTGCTGATCAAAAGGTTGGCGGTTCGAATCCCTGCGGCGGGGTGCGCTCCCGCTGCTCGGTCCCAGCGCCTGCCAACCTAGCAGTTCGAAAGCACCTCCGGGTGCAAGTAGATAAATAGGGACCGCTTACCAGCGGGAAGGTAAACGGCGTTTCCGTGTGCGGCTCTGGCTCGCCAGAGCAGCGTGTCACGCTGGCCACGTGACCCGGAAGTGTCTCCGGACAGCGCTGGCCCCTGGCCTCTTGAGTGAGATGGGCGCACAACCCCAGAGTCTGTCAAGACTGGCCCGTACGGGCAGGGGTACCTTTACCTTTACCTAAAGAAAGGTGGGGTTCCCAGGAGTGGCCAGGCTGCCAACACCTATACCTCAATTACTCCCCGCTGGGTGACCCCACTAATGCCCACCGCATTAGTATCCCACACACGCCTAGGTCTCATCAGGACTAACAATGCACTGGCCGTGGGCTATGGTACAAGCAGCTAAACCTTCCCAGGTCCAGGGACCACAGTCAAAACTGACCAATGTCCAAGGACTGCATGCATGCACACCACACACACACACACACACACACACACACACACTTGCCAGATATGCAGCATGCACAAACCAAACACATGCAGATCACACACACACACACATATGCTGGCACACACCACACTAGGATGTATGCATGGCACTCATCCCCATTGCAGTGCTGGGCTGAGAGGAGAGGAGAGAGGTTCAAGCCAGCATTGTGATGGGTAAGAAAGCCCTACTGGTTGACCTTACAAAGGTTCCTCCTTCCTATGCTGTGCTATTGGCAGGAGGTCCTAATGCTTAGGAAACAGGAAGGAGTATGCCTTCCTGTTTTCTGATCAGGAAGACCTTCCAGCAAAAGAGTTGCCTTTGCAGAGAAGAGGAGCTCAGTTTTGTCAATGCCTGTCGACCACCTGCAGTGGTTTAGTGGGCCAGATCTGGCCCGAGGGCTGCAGGTTCACCACCCTTGAGCCATGGCATCATTGTGATAGGGGATGAACTATGTGCACACAAGTGTGCACATGCACACACACAAGCTGACCTATGGTTTATAACGCGGTGGATGGTCATCCAGTCAGGCTTGATGCCATAGCGGTAGTATTTCTCTTCCATCTCGGCATAGAAAGGATCCTTGTTCTTCCTCTTCTCACTCTTCCCATCGTCATCACCAGAACCGTAGTCAAGCAGAGGGGGCTCATCCATGTCGTTCTTTCGTTGGTAATTCCTGTACATCACCAGGTGGAAAATCTCAAGCTGGGATTGGTGGGGGGAGGGGGCAGAGAAAGGGAAGAAAAAGGAAAGGTGAGAAACCGAGTAGACGTGAATGAGAAATGTAAGGATTTGAATCAAATGCTGATACAGAAAACCCACTGCGACTGCACCCCTGATCAGTGGCCACCTAGCCTCTGCCATGATGGGTCAACAGCACACATGGTTCTGATGAAGCCAGTGACATGCCTGAAGGAGGCTCACATACAGGGCACCCTGATGATGGTGATCCCTATGCTCAGTATCCAGTCATTAAAAGTAGTTGGGACATAGAGTAGTTGGGACTTCTGGCTATCATTGGCATTGACAGGCATGTGTTGCTGCTGCTGCTGCTGCTCTCCCATTCTAATATACCACCTTTCAAAAGGACGTGGTTTTTGCACAGACAGGCTGGCATCTTTCCTGGCTGCCCGTGCCCAGAGAGCAACAGCAGAACAACACTGCTGGAGCTGGAGTGCTGGGAGGTGCTGGGGAGAGGTGGCAGTCCTTGGGGGCAGAAGAAAGGGGATGAAGAAGTTCACCCCACCCCACGGTTGCGCTGACACTGATTTCAGTTTATGCCGAAGGACGAAGGCAGGGCAAAGACCAGAAGCAAGCTGCCCAAAGACTGAATGATGCTATGTGGAGGGGTTCAAATGCCCAGACGCTCCAAGCTCTCCCTGTGTGCTGTTGACAGCACTGTCATCCCACCATTCATTTCCAGTTTTGGGGCCCCGCACTCTCTGACGAGGCATGGAGTTTTGTCCGAAGGCATAGCTGCCTCAGCCCTGAGTTTAGTCAAAGTTGTACCTGCAATTCCTTTATCCAGGAGCAGTGCCAATAGGACAGCCCGACCCACTTGACGAAGAATTCGCGCTCGGAACGACCCTGCAGAGACTTGGGCGGTGGATCGTCTGGGTTGGCATCGGGTGGCAGGGCGACAGCGACTGGTGTCGGAGGCTCCCCCCATCGCCAGTGCAGGATTTTCTGGACCCGTCCCTTTAGCATGGGACACTGGGGATGGGAAAGAGAAGGTGTCAGAGACACAGGGAGTTTGGCCACCCACCAAAGCCTCTTGTCCAGGAGGCAACCCTTTATGTAACCAGTGAGCCTTACTGACAAGTAAATGCATTGGCTGGTCTCTCTCTCTTACCCTCTTCTCACAGCACAGCCACTCCCCCACCCCACCCCAAAATCCAGCATGATGCCCTCTCTCCCAGTGCCCTCACCGTGCAACGGGGACACAGCCATTCCCCATTAGGGATCTCAGGAAGCGGCGGGTTGAGGCAGTGGATATGGTAGGATGAGATGCAAGCATCACAACACAAGAGCTCGCCCCCGTCCTTACAGACGCGGCAGTATTCCATGTGATCGTCCTCCTCCTCCTTCTCAGCATCGTCCAGCTCCCCTTCGTACTCTTCTTCCTCCTCCTTTGGCTCCCACTGCACCCCTTCTTTTTCCTGCAGGCGAGGGACATGACACACCCAGAGAGAGAGAGCTGGATTATGATATAGGGGTCATGCAAGTAGGAGCACTTGGAGCTGCAAACAGCAGAAGCCAGAGCCTATCCAGCAACCACAGTATTCTGATGAATTTCAGACTCATGGGTTTCTGTTTCTACACAGCCTGAATTCTTGGCAAGGGAAAATTAAGTATGTAGAAGAGCACAGCTTTAAAAGCCCAGAGTAGCTCTCAAAAATTAATTTAGGTACTAGCTTCAGCAGCACATGTGCTAAATATTTTTTAAAATATAATTTTTCAAAGAGATCCAGATCCTTGCAGCCAATAATAGCAGGATCTGGGTTCCTAGTACAGCATCAGAAGAGCAAGTATCCCCACTTCAATTGCATTAGTCTTTGTGGTACAAGTATATGCCAGGGTTTTGAAACCACAAGGCATCTGAATGGACCAATCAGAGTCCTTCCACTGAACCCCAGCCCCTGCCTCCTTGTCCCTATGCACACAGCACCCCCCAAAGTCCCTCTTTTCCCACCATCCCTAACCCAAGCACTAATTTAAAACAAAGGGAGGGAAAGGACAGTTTTGCACTCAGAAGGTGAACTAGAAAGTGCAAGTTCATTGTTTTTTGCACAATCTATCCCAGCTACATTATCTGAATTTTCAAAGCTTGATATTTTGGATTTTTAATATATATTTTTAGCACAGCATCCTGGACTCCTAAGCGGGAACGGCACCAGAGCAAGGGCTACAACAGGCAAGCTCCTTCCCTGGAAATGGGGGAGACACAGGGTGGGAGGTGCTAGTGTGCAGAGAACAAGGAAGAAAGGTGAGCAGCTTACACAGTGGGGGCAGCTCCATTTGCCCTCGGGGGCCTTGTCTAGCTCCGGATCCAGGCACACCAGGTGATAAGCTCTGGGACATGAATCGCAGAGGATGATCTCCCCGCCCTGCTGACACACCTCACAGTAGTCTTGGTGGTCTGTCTCGTAGCCGTCTGCCTCTTCTTCACCAGCAACTGCAGGGCCGGGAAGTGGGGAGAAACCAGAATATGGCATGAAGGCACCTGAGCTACGTACAACCTACTCCCTTACCTGGGCCAGGGCAGGTCTAGGATTGGGAGTCATCCATCTTCCTCCCTTAGAAACTGAGGGGTATTCAACAAATTGCATTTACCGCTCATCCCCAAAAGGGGATGGAACTGAAAAAGCAGCAACTGAAGGGAGAAGAGGCTGGATGATTAGCACAATGAAAGGTGGGTTGAATGGAAACTTCTCTCCAGGGCTATGGGGGCCTGTGAATGACACAAACCAGTGGGAAGGAGGCGTGGCTGAAACTTCCCAGAATTCCTTTGCCACACACAAACAGGAAACTTGGAAAATGGCCCTTCTGCCCTGGCGAATGAATGAGAAAGCAAGTCTTTCTGTCGTTCTTTTTACAGGGAAATCTGGTAGGATTGTGTTTTTCTAACCCAAAAGAACTCAGGCTAGTGGCCCATCTTGTTCAGCATCCTGTTGTCGCAGTGGCCAGATGCCTGCAAGGAGGACATGAGTACAACAGCACTCTGCCCACCTGCAGTTTTCATCAACTGGTTTTCAGACGTTTATTGCCTCTGACCATAGAAGCAGCACACAGCCATCAGGGTTAGGAGTGATTGATAGCCGCATCTATCCTATAACCAGGAAATGAGTTTGTTTACCTAACTACCATGCTCTAACCTACAGCCCACACTCACCTTTTTTCTTCTTCCGTCCAGGTCTGCCCCGCTTGAGTTTCTTCACCCGCCCTGAACTGTCAGAACGCACCGAGGAGCTGTGAACACTGGAGTTGTCAAGGTCAGATTCTTCCTCTGGCTCTCCCACCTCATCACTCTGAAACAAATGCTGTACATAACCGGAGCAGCCCTCCATTAGGAAAGGCCCATACAGAAGCAGAAGTAAGGGGGAATGGGGAGAGAGGAAATGGTTGCTGGGAAGCGGGTGAGACAGGCTTGGCACCTGAGATTAGTATCTACCCCAAGGAGCAAGCAAGAAGAAAAAAAAGGAGGTGGCTTGCCATCCAGCCCTCCTCAGTTATGGCCGGGGAGTGGGAGCAGGGAGAATACAGCACCACTTAATACAGTTATAAGGTAAAGGTGAGGGGGCAAGAAGAAAACAGAAGTCATTTTATAAGCAAACAAGCATACCTCCAGTCATACCATGCAAACTCAAAGTCTAGCCTGGTTTCCTACCATAGCCCATATGAAAAATATTATGCCTGTGGTGGGGCAGGATGACTTCAAAGGCAAGCTGAACATTGTGCAGGCTATGGCAGCACCTGGCGAAATCTCAAAAGCCAGAAGGGCAGCAAAGAAGGGCAGTCCAAGAACCCTCCCCACGACTAGCCCAAGCACAATAAGCAAGCAAAAGAGCCAAAGGGAAGCAAATGAGCTGCATTTGCATAACAAAAACAGATCACAGAAATCCGATTTTGGCAGGTAGCTGTGATGTCTTCTTTTAAAACTGCACAGTTCTTCCGTCCGAAAACACCAAACAAATAGAAACAATGCCCATCCGCCCATCACTTTTCACCCAGTCTCCACATTCACACCCAGTGGACAAGGAGAGGGTCTTACTGAGCTGCTCTTTTTGCGCTTGCCCCCAATCATGCCCAGCTTGATCTTCAGAGGCGCCATCTTCTTCCCCTTCATCTTCCTCTTCATCTCTGGGATGCGAGGACTCTTGCTCCGCTTCTTGTGGCCTGGACCTTTTGTTGAAATAAACAAACAAATAAATAAGCAAGCTGTCATATGAATGTGTTCAGTGCTCTCTGTCTCCCCCCACCCCCTGCACACACATTTGAAGAGCAAATAGATAGGCGTTTGGGGTGAAGACGTTGGCTCCCGTGAAGCTACAAAGCAGCAAACAGATGGCGGAACTTGGCAAAAGATTCCCCCTACCAGATGCTGAGAAGCCAAATGTCCTGGCTGCTGTCCTCTTCTACACCGCTCCTCTCGGAAAGAACGGGGTGTTGGCCGCTTATCATGAAGGTCTATCCTGGCCAAGTGTGAAGGTGGAATCTTTGTATGAATGGACTCCCACTTACTACCACCTAAAGCAGGCAGGATCAGGTGACACCAAAATGAAACACTTTGCTGGCTCAGGAGGCTTAGCCTCAGTTCCAATTCCTTAACAAGCCGATCACATAGTGTGTGCATTAAGAAACTGGAGGAAAAAGGAATATTAGGAAAACAGAAATAACAGAGTCTCCTCATCTGGCACAGGTGGACAATTATAGCCAAAGCCCCCATGTGCCAGTTGGTACCCAACCACCTGAAGAAGAGCAGGGCTGGATGCCTCTGGTCACACTGGGCCAGGACGGGCATTCACAATAAGGGCGCAAGGTTCCATTCTGTGTCCATTGGGAGGCAGGCACCCCAATATGGATATCTAAGACAGCAGCAGTGCATGTTGTAGCACACTCCTATCAAATGTCAAAGCACAGGCATGCATCCTACAATAAGTAATGAAAAGTATCTGCTGAGGAGTAAGTCACACACCTTCATATCTTTAATATTGAAGCATTGGTAGAAAAGACTGCAGTGATGCCAGGTTGCCCTGGTCGAGTTCAACGTGATTTTAAACAGTTGAACTCAAGAACTAGCAATGTATGTGCACTGACCCACCTAATCAGAGACGTCTTAGGCATGTTTTGGCCTAGGTTAGAGGGATTAAAGGAAATACAGAGGCAATCTGAGTGCCTGAAGGGCACAGTGCTTCTGAAATGGATTTTAGTGCCTTGCGCATGTCTAGCTTGTACCAAGCCTTCTTCAGAGGGGTTAAGGTCAAAGAAAGGCAGGATTAGCTCCTGAGAGTGATGGGACAAGGAATTAACTTTAGGGATAAAGGATGAGTCTGGTCTTGAAATCACTCTGCCCTTTTCTATAATACACAAGAGGTGTATACACAGCATACACAGCATAGGAACTCAAACAGCTCCTTCATGAGTGCCTGAAGAACATGATCTTGCCAGGACAGTACTGAGGACAGGGCTGCCACCTGTCAACGCAGGTGCTCCATGATCAGCTGTGGTAGAGAATAAAAATGTTGAGTGACACTAATGTCCCTCCTGGTCTGTAGGAGAGCCACCTACTCCTCTTTGATGACACTAGAAAAAGGGGAGGGAAACGGGTTTGCTTGACAGCAGGTTTGTGCTTAAAACAAAAAAGAAAAGAACGCTGCTGCCCTAGATATCTGCTGCACAGGTTCTGAGGTTGGGTCCTGCAATCTCAGAGCACTTTGGGAGTAAGTGCTTAGCAATGAAGGCAGACCATCCTCAGGCAGACCACCCTCACTCCATTCTCCTTAATCTCTGGGACTTACAGAAGTTTCTCTGTTAGTCTATTTTCCTGCAGTCCTCTGAATAATGCCCCCCCCCCCCGGCAGCTGGAGGCACCTTTCCTATCCCTAAGTATTTTCTGACAGCTTGCAGGGATCCAGAACCCCTAGCAATTTTACGGCCAGCAGATATCTGCCCAGTAGTGTGTACTTGGGATCCTGAACTGCTTATTTGAGCTTGGAAGGAATGGAAGCCAAAGAAGAGTCGGAGGAGGGTTGCTGGTGCCACAGCTCCCCCTCTCAAGCACTAGCTCAGGTTCCCTAGCTATTGTGTACGTTCCTCAGCTACAGCCTGCTGTGTTAGATCCAGTGTAGATACTTGAACCAAGGAAGTACCACCAGAAGCTGCTACAGTAGTGGATGCAGCGCCATCAGCCATGCTGCGCAACCAATGCAATCTTCACTGAGGAACTCTTGGATTGAGCAGCAGAGAAAATCCTGTATGTGGTTTGCCATCCATATGAGTGGAGCAGACCCCTGGGGATTGCTGTTGCTACATAACCCCCCCTCAGCAGCAAGATCAGAAAATGGCATCACTTGTTCCTCAAGGGGGGAAACGTTAGCATTCCAGCAACTCTCCTGCATAAGGAGGCCCACTCAAACCTCACTGTGCTGCCCCAAAGCAGATCTTTATCTCTGGAGACAGTCAGGAGACCAGAATGACAACAACAGCTGGTAATAGACAGCGGTTTCTGAGCTAGCAATACTGCTTTTTTATGCTCTGCTAGGAGATTCAGGGCACTACCAGTAATGCTGTCTGCTTCCACTGATGACCCTCCTTGGGAATCCACTGTGGGGTGCCCTGCAGCAGCCACCCAGGCAGTGGGGGAAACAGTGCTACCGGCACCACTTTTTAACCTTCTCACCAATCTAACCAATCCTCCTTTATTTCTGTTGATGTCCTTGCAAGACTGAGCTTTGCCTACTGGCGCTGTGACCAGGCAACAGAAAAACAAAGGGAAAAGAGGAAGCGATGAAAGATAAGGAGGCAACCGTTTTTGTAATTTTTTTAATGTGTAAAGCCAGAGAGAAGAGCATGCGAGTATGAAAGCTGAGAAACCTGAGATAGCAGAACGTCAAGGTAAAAGGCTGTGGTAAAAAACAATCACCATAGAAACAGAACAGCTGCTGTTAACCTGGGCAAGGTAGGAAAGGAGCTGAAGTGGAACATCCCTGAGTCAGCAAAGTCCTTCTGGTTTGGTGTCACATGATCCTGCCTCTGCTGGGTAGCAGTGGGAGTCAGTTTGCTTGTGGGTGCCTCACTGGACAGAGCAGTGAGGCTGTCATGGGGTGCGGGGAACTAGAGAGCTTAAAGTTGGTACAGAGGTGCCTCGCAATACGAAATTAATTCGTTCCGCGAGTTTTTCCGTCTAGCGAATTTTTCATCTTGCGAAGCGCGAAATCCCATAGGAATGCACTGAAATTCAATTAATGCGTTCCTATGGTCAAAAAAAGTCCAAACAAAGCCAAATTTGGTACAACAAGAGTTTATTAAGTGCTCTTTAAAGTCACACATACTGTAAAGAGCATTTCAAAAATTGAAGGAACAATAAATTAAGTTTCTGAACATGACAGAAAAACATTTAAAAATCAACAAAGTGTACAGTACATTTTCTAAGACTCTGGGGGACAACTCGAAGAAGGTTCCTCTTCCACTCTTTGCTTCTTGCTGAAGAACCTGTCCATGGTCTGCTGCTTCATCCGCCTTTTCAGCACCTCCCTGAAAGGTGACATGACCCTCGTATCAAAAGTGTTCGCAAGGTCATGTGCCACGCGCTTGTCAGGGTGGTGCCGCTATGCAAAAGCCTGCACATCCTTCCACTTCAGGCAAATGTCCCTCAGTTCTTTGGAGGACAGCCGTTCCTCAGTTGCTTCCTCCTCTTCCAGAGAGGCCTGCTCCTGCGCAGCCTCTGCCTGCAGTTTGACCAGCTCCTGGGTGGTCAGCTCGTGGTCGTGCTCCTCCACCAGCTCGCTGATGTCCTCCTCTGTGACCTCCAGGTCCATGGTCCTCCCCAAGGCAACAATGTCCTGCACCACTGTTGACTCTGGTGCATCAGAGTCACTTGGTGCCACACAGTCCGGCCACAGGCTGCGCCAAGCGCAATTCAAATTTCTCTGGCTGATCCCGTTCCAGGCCGTGGTGATCATCTTCAAGCAGGTGACGATGTCGAAGTGGTCCTTCCAGAATTCCTGCAGGGTGATGGTGGTGCAATCAGTCACCTCGAAGCATCGCCTGAAAAGCTCCTTGGTGTAGAGTTTTTTGAAATTGGCGATGACCTGCTGATCCATCGGCTGGAGCAGTGGCGTGGTGTTAGGCGGCAGGAACATGATGCTGATGAAGCTGAACTCCTCCAACAAGTCCTCCTCAAGGCCTTTAGGATGAGCAGGAACATTGTCCATCAGAAGCAAAGCCTTCAGCGGCAGGTCGTTGTCCAGCAGGTACTGTTTGACAGCAGGGCCAAAAGCAAGATTGACCCAGTCCACAAACAGCACACGTGTGACCCAAGCCTTACTGTTGGATCGCCACATGACACTCAGCTGCTCCTTGTCAACCTTGTGTTTCTTGAAGACCCGTGGGTTCTCCGAGTGGTACACCAGCAGGGGCTTGATCTTCAGGTTGCCGCTTGCGTTGGCACAGAAGAGCAAGGTCAGACGGTCCTTCATGGGCTTGTGGTCAGGCAACTTGGCCTCCTCCTGTGTGATGAAAGTCCTTTTGGGCATCCTCTTCCAAAACAGCCCAGTCTCGTCGCAGTTGAAGACCTGCTGTGGAACTAGCCCTCTGTCTTCACAACACCCAGGAACTCCGCTGCAAAGTCTTCAGCCGCAGAAACATCAGAACTGGCAGCCTCTCCATGCCTGACCATGCTGTGGATTCCAGATCTTGTCTTGAACCGGTCAAACCAGCCTCTGCTTGCCTTGAAGACTTCTGGCTCGCCTGAGGTTCCTGGCTGTGCCCGGACGAGGTCTGCGTGCAAGGCCTTGGCCTTCTCACAAATGACGGCCTTAGTCACTGTGTCCCCTGCACGCTGCTTCTCTTCTAACCAGATGAGCAGCAACTTCTCCACCTCCTCCAGAACAGCTGGGCGGTTCTTCACGATCCTGGTGACTCCCTTGGCTGCATCAGTCGCAAGGATCTTCTCCCTCATCTTCAGGATGGTCCCGATGGTCGATGGATTCCTCCCGTACTCCCTGGCGAGGTCTGTCACACGCATTCCACCATCGTGCTTCCGGATGATCTCCTTCTTCATTTCCAGCGTAACCTTCTCCTTCTTCCCCTTGCCGGCCTCTGCAGCAGTCTTCTTGGGTCCCATGGCAGCAGAGCTCCTACCTTCGCAAACCAAAAAAAAAATCAGTGCTTCACATCCAAAAAAATCAAAAGCACCCAGCCACCCACCACACAGAAATTCAAACCCAGAACCAAGTCCTTGAATTCCAAACAGCCCAACCCAAAATCCAAAAACCCCAAAAAATGTTTTAAAAATTTAACTTACCGAATGGCTGCAAAAGAAGTTTTGGAAAAGCTTCAAAAATCACCAAAGTCTTCAAAAACCTCAACTACTCCCCCAGCCAGCCACCACACAGAAATTGCAAACCCCTCCCCAACTGTTCCCCCAGCCCCTCCCCAACTGTTCCCCCAGTCACCCACCACACAGAAATTCAAACCCAGAATTTTTTTTAAAAAAAACAGCAGAGTGGCCCAATGATCACAGAAAATCATAAAAATGCAGAAAAAAACCACACAAGCTTCCAGATTCTTGCAAACCCCTCCCCAACTGTTCCCCCAGCCACCCACCACACAGAAATTCAAATGCAGATTTTTTAAAAAAAAAAACAGCAGAGTGGCCCAATGGTCACAAAAAATCATAAAAATGCAGGAAAAAAAACACACAAGCTTCCAGATTCTTGCAAACCCCTCCTCAACTGTTCCCCCAGCCACCCACCACACAGAAATTCAAACCCAGATTTAAAAAAAAAAACAAAAAACAGCAGAGTGGCCCAATGGTCACAAAAAAATCATAAAAATGCAGGGGGGGAAAACACAAGCTTCCAGATTCTTGCAAACCTCTCCCCAACACCAAGTCCTTGAATTCCAAACACCCCAATCCCAAATCCAAAAACCCCAAAAAAAGTTTTAAAAGTTTAACTTACCAAATGGCTGCAAAAGAAGTTTTGGAAAAGCTTCAAAAATCACCAAAGTCTTCAAAAACCTCAAAAAAGGCTACCACACCGCGTGCTACGAGTTGCTCCTCGAAGTCAAGTCGCAACTGCACCTCTTCAAGCAATGCACCCTGGGTATTAACGGTTTTACGAAAAAGGAAACAAACTTGCAAGACGTTTTCGTCTTGCGAAGCAAGCCCATAGGGAAATTCGTCTTGCGAAGCACCTCAAAAAACGAAAAACCCTTTTGTCTAGCAAGTTTTTCGTCTTGCGAGGCATTCGTCTTGCGGGGCACCACTGTACTTTGGGAGAAGAGTGGAGTCCTGGTGTGCTGGGGTATGGATTGCTGGGAGCCAAGATCTCTGGGTCCAGGGTGAAGAATCAGCCCCACAGCTCTAGGCACAAGATCTGACATCTTGGCTCTTTATGCTATTGGTGTGAAAAACTCAAGGCCACTCAGTGGCAGACACACACATTGTATCCCACTAGCCCACCACCACCACTCTCCAGAGCTCCAGTGTCAAAACACTGAAGAGGTCTGGCTTCCACAGCAAAGGGAAGTTGGACAGATCAAGACAAAAGCTTTGTCTAATGAGCTGCGCACACACGGGTGCACACACATCCTTCTGTGAGGCCTGAGGTCTCCTGCTACTCACCTTTGCCTTCTTTGGTTTTGGCTTTGCGGATTGGAGGAGGCTGAGGAGGAGGCTGCAGTGGTAGTGGCGGTTGTGGCTCAGGTGAAGCAGTGACAGCTGACACTGCAGCCGACACCTGCTCAGCTACTGCAGCTGCAGCTGCGGCAGCTGCTGCAGCCACAGCTGCCGTCGACCCTTTGAAGGGGTTGTTGGCACTGAACTCCCGCCATTTAGCTCCCATGATAGTCATCATTTTAGACATCGGAATCTTGGGGTTCTTTTTGGCAATAAGAGGCCTAGGAAGAAGGGGAAACGAAACAACAATGTAAGTTCAAGCATGCAAATCCTACATCATCCCTTTCAGAGAATAGCAAAGAAACGCTAAAGAAGATTTGATGCTCTTGCGCTCAGCATGCTTCGCCATACAAACTTGCTACTATTTTTTATGTCCCTGAGTTCTAGTCTCGTGAGAGAAGGAGAAAAACACCTCCCTATACACCTTCTCCATACTATGCATGAATATGCACAACAGAGTTGTATTCAACCAATTTCTATTCAGCGCAGACTCTCCAAAATTATTGGCCATGACTAACTTAGGTCCATTAATGCCAGTTGGTCTAACAGAAATAAAAGTTATCTGAATAGAACCCATCATGGTGTCGCCCACTTTACAAGCCTTGTTTCGAAAGTAAAAAGTCCCAAATGTTGTAACCTACAGAAGTTGCTCCAGCCTGCTGATCATTTTGGTTGCCTTATCCCATTCAAAGCTAAAGTATAAAGCCTGGAAATCCTCGTGCCAGTTAATGATTTTGTATGATTTTGAAACAGACATTTTTTAATTTATGTGAAATAAATCCTGAGATTAGAGAGAGGACTGAGCAGCTGTGCAGCACCTGGAGCACCTTATAGAATCCAGAAGCAATTAAACCTTCCCCGCTAATAAGGCCATCAACTGGGCCTTAATGAGTTTAGATTAGGCTTCAGAAGGAACCCAGGTATCAGAAGTGTTAAAATTCTCAAATCACTTCCTTAGCAGAGGAAGAGCTGAAGATCTAATTCCTTTTAAGACAGAAATGGAAGTATTTGTTGTTTTATTCTGGTGGGTTGGGGTTTTTTTTTTTACACCGAGGAAATGCTTAGAGGTGTGTGTGGTTCGGAGCAACAGTCAACAATGAACTTCCCAAAATCAGCACATGAATGGAATATTTCAGAAGTGGCCTGATGTATTTGGGATCTAAGGCAAACAATAAAAGCAGCTCCCTCCAGGTCTGAAAGTTATTAACATTCCACAAAACAAGTGAAGCTAACCTGGAAGCATCCTGTTGGACTACAGGATCAGTCCAACATGGAAGCAGCCTATTCCATAGAGCAAACCAAAGCATTATACATAAATCACCCCAGATTGCCCCTCCCCTGGGGCTAACCTCATAGCCCAGCAAGGCAAGGATTACAGTTGCTTGCTCCTTTTGGCTTTTATCTGTCTCAAGGGAAGACAAGAACAGCCAAACCGGAACAAGCCAATGCTCTGTTTAATCCAACAGAGGCCAACACCACACTCACAGAAACAGAGCACCATGTTGCCGTACAGGGCTGGAGGCGATAGCTCTGACCTCCTCTCTTCCTTCATCCCTCTATCCCTGCAGCCAAGAACCCTGGAGCACAAGACATCCATCATCTGCAATAATCCTCGCTGCAGATGCTGCATCTTCTTGATCTCTCTGCCCCCAACCAGCCTCAGCACTTCATCTGCTGTCAACACAAAGCGCTCGTAACCAGCATGCCGACGTTTGAACCAACTGGGGCTCGAGTGTACAAGGACCTCTGGGATTTTGGCTGGCAGACATTCACAGCCCTTGTGCAATGAGCATAAATACAAGCTTTCATCCATCTGACAGGGAAAGCCATGCACAAGATTCTAAAGGGGTTAATTTCTAGCACAGCAAACCCTGACCCATGATCGTGCTCAGGCCCCGAATTCTGTCAGGATCCCTGCTGCTTCTACCCATAGGCCAGGCCCTGGTGGCTAAAACACCTGAAATCATGCTCCACTCAGCCTGACCCATCCATGAGATTTCACATACATTCAAGTCTAAGAATGCAGCCAGAAAGGCTAGACTTCTGAAAAGTGGAAATGGAGTTCTCAAAATACTGAAACATGTACAAAATCCCAATTTCTTCACTTGCATGGTAAGATTACGGAAGGGCATTATTACATACATACACGCGCGCGCGCACACACACACACACACACACACATACAAGGTGGGAGTAACAGAAGAAAAGCATAAAAACTCAAGTCTTCCTAGAATTCCTGTTCCCTTAACCCATATGTGGTTGCCAGTTTATTATTGTATCACACGTACCAGGACATAGCTCCAGATCAATTTATGCCCTGGGCTTTGTGTTATGTCACTCAACAGAAAAATTTCAGGTTTCGACTTGAGAGTAATGCTATATTCCTGGTGATGGGGTAGCCCAGCCATTTGCTACAAACACACATACTGTAACTGGGCTCCAGAGGAATAGCTATCATTCACTCCCAGAAATGTAAGGCCTAAGAACCTCTTGAGCCAAGAGGTCATCTTGTTTCATCTTGGCTAACAACAGAAAAATCTCCCTAGCTTGCATCTGCTGAGGCCCTTTTTACCTGCAAGCTTTTTTTGTTCCCCTGTTCCAAGGGAAAGATGATCCAAGGAGGATGATCCTCATCTTTGTAGCTGCAGAGACAAGTCTAAAAAGCCCAGCGAGTCACTGGCAACTGATCAATTCCAACAATGCTCCAAGTCTCCTTTCTTGCACCCCTGCCACCCAATCCTTGCACACCATTTCCCTCCTTGACTTCCAGGTTGTTCAAGCCAGACCAACCACAACTTCAACCATCTATTCCTAGGGATAACCTTTAAACCATGATCTGAAGTGAGGCCACACACCAGTTTGAGGTTCATCCCTAACCATCGTTTGTCTGATTCAGGTGTCATGGCAAACTATGGTTAGAGCAACCTAGAAATGGAGGAGGGACTCAAGAGGAGAAGAAAGAGGTGGAAAAGAGAGCATGCAAGCCCATTTCATATTCCTCATTCTCCAAACCACGATTTGGAGCATTTTCTGAACTGAACCAATAAGAAGGCTGTTATGCAGAGCTGTGCTATGATCTCATTTTGACTTCTTAATTATTGATGGTCACCATGGCCCATAATGCACTGCAGACTATTAAGGGATGCTATTAAAGAAATATGAGCTCTTGCTTTGAAAAGGAGGGGGGAGAGGGGAGGAAAAAGTCTGAATTTATTTCATTTCAAAATGCTTTCCAGAAATAGGCGGGGCTCTAAGACAAAGACAGGCCCGCATAAAACAAAGCAGCAGCAGGCCTGCCTTGCCTTGCATGTGGCGAGAGACTGACAAAGAATGCAGTGGGGGGAAATGGGGAGGCAGAGACAAGTACAACAAGAAGATAAAGAAAAGGCCAGCAAATGTCACTCTTTCGGACTGTGATACTATATGGGAGCAATTCTACATCCAGTGAGAGACAGAGGTGGAATATTAAAAACAGATCAAGGGGCAGAGTGAGGGGGGGGTGGAGAGAGGGAGAGGCAGAGGCAGAGAGAGAGAGACAAAGAACACAATACAAAGATGGATGGATGCAACATGACAGACTCATATCACCGCGACGCTGGGAAAAACTACAGATTATATCTCATCCTTCCTCCTGCAGAGAAATTGGATTCTCCAGGGACAAAACCTGTTTAGAAGCAGCACCAATAATAGCCACCTGCGATAACACCTAAGTTTTCCAACTCTTCAGAATATTTGTGCTAAACTCATATTTCTCTTCCATTTCCGCGATCATGTCACTTTTTATTTTGATGGTTTAAGCTGCTTCCTTATCCCTCCATATCAGTCTCAAGCTTCAGTCCACACTTTGAAAGCTGTTCACTTCTCTCCATCCCTTTCTTAAGAGTTGTAAACCGTGATCTTGCCCCAGCCACAAAGCAGCCAAAGCAAAGGGCCTTCGTTCTGTTTGCTCACTCTTCAACATCACTACCTATGAGATGCTATAGTTGACTGAGGGGAGGGGAGAATGGCGGCTTCACAATACAGCAGGGTTAGCAGGCACCATTTGTACTGCAGCACCATTCTTGCCCCAGCGATGCTATAGAGAACAGATTGCTGGATTCAGATAAATGGGAGACCCAGCTTCAAATCCCTGGGGCTCTGCTATGAGAGTCACGGGATGGCCTTAGCAGATCTTCCACTCTAGGCCTGAATAACTTCACAGGGCTGCTGCCAAGGATAGAAACGTGCCAGGAACAATAAAGCACTTTGCACACTGAAGGATAGCACACCACCAGATACTACAGCATATGGCAGCTATGGAGACCTCTAGAAGTCCTGATTACACACTGCATTTCAGGAACACAGATGTCCCAAATGCACAGCAGATCTTTAAGCCCTCAGGGAGCCATGAGGAACATGTGAAAGGGCTCCAAAGGGCCTTTCCAGCAGGAGCTCCATCTTGTTGGTCTTGAGGGAGCTCTTGGCTGATCCCAGCAGCAGCAGGGGAAGGCAGCAAACTGCCTCAGGTACAGGCGAGTGCCAAACAATTTAAAGCTAATTAGAGCCAGGCTGAGAGCTTTACTCTCCGAAAGCCCCACTGGCAAGCCTGTCCCCTGAGCCCCTGGCACAAATCACTGACTTGATTAAACTGGCGAGGCCCAGGTGGCCTCAAGATCTCATGAATGTTGGTGCCGGATTGCTGCCATTGGTCACAGAGAGTTGTTGGCGGCAGAATGCACCTCTGCCCGCCAAGCCAAAGCAGGGAGATACGGGGGCCTGCCAAGGCCACTGGCAGCTTCCTTGTAGCTGACATGAACTCAGCTTTGCCTGGATTGAGTCACAGGCTCACAGCCAGATAAGCCCTCAGGTCCGTGGATGCAGATACTGGGCTGTCTGTTGCTCCGGTACCTGCATTTAACAAGACTGTTTGCTGAGAAAGGCTATCTACAGCACACTCACTGCAAAAACAGGGTTTCTTGCTTTCTCGTCTCCTCCTCTTCCCCACTCATTGCCTTTTTTGCCATTTCACTATTCCAGCTAGTAAAGAGAGGCTACATTCATGCAAACTGTTGCTTCAGTTTAACAAACCATTCACATTCCTGCACAGTTCCCAGAGACAAGAATAAAGGCAAAGCAAGACTACTCAGAGACCATCACTCCCAAAGCATTTGTTCATCTAGCGGCATCATAAAGAAGCCTGATTGCCGAAGAATTGATGCTTTTGAATTATGGTGCTGGAGGAGACTCTCGAGAGTCCCATGGACTGCAAGAAACCCAAACCTCTCCATTCTGAAGGAAATCAGCCCTGAGTGCTCACTGGAAGGACAGATCCTGAAGCTGAGGCTCCGATACTTTGGCCACCTCATGAGAAGAGAAGACTCCCTGGAAAAGACCCTGATGCTGGGAAAGATTGAGGACACAAGGAGAAGGGGACGACAGAGGACGAGAAGGTTGGACAGTGTTCTCAAAGCTACCAGCATGAGTTTGACCAAACTGCGGGAGGCAATGGACGACAGGAGTGTGCCTGGCGTGCTCTGGTCCATGGAGTCACAAAGAGTTGGACACGACTAAATGACTAAACAACAACAACAAATGAACATAACAAAAGCCCTGAAGCTGGATCAGACCAAGGGCTGATCTAGTCCAGCATGCTGCTCCTACAGCACCAACCAGATGCCTCTCAGAAGCCCACAAGTAAGACATGAGAGCAACGGCACCCTCCTACTTGTAGTCCCCAACCTCTCATCCTACAGGTAGACTACCAGGACTAGTAGCCACTGATAACCTTATCTGATTTGAATTTATTTAATCTCATTTTAAAGCCATCTAAGTCAGTGGCCAATGGCCAATGTCACTAGTGCTTAAAAAGGAGTAAAGAGAAGAAGTTGGGACATCCTGACCTGACAACACACTCTTCCTTGAGGGAAGAAGTGGGTAAGGGATGGAGGGGACTTATTCCTGTACACAAAGAGTGTGTACATGAAACAAGTGTGTGTGACCTGCACAAAAACAGGTTTTTTAAAAGTTATTCGAAGACCGCTGTTTACAAAGCTTACCCCACATCTCCAAACAACAATCAGTGTCTGATTTTCTTTACTTTGTGAATAGGTGGACCTTGAAGCTCACAATTCCTTCTGGATTCCAGACACTCACCTCATAAACTGGCTGAAGGCTTTGTAATTTGTCAGGGTGTGATAATCCTCCTCGGAGAAGACATGATCCACATCTTCCAGCCCCCAGGTCATGAGCAGCTGAGCAGAGGATTTCTGCTCCACCTTGGAAGAAACATGAAAATATTTTGAGCTATTTAAGCAACCATCTCCCTGCTGTGCTACTGTTGCCTTGCAGCAGGGGAAGAGTGTTGGGACAAGAGACATGAAGGACTGGAAATGCAGATGGGTCTCCACATCAGCACAGTAGTGTGCCCTGAGAGGAGCTGAAGCGTGCCTTGACAAATTAAGCCACCATGCTGGATGCATCCACCACTCTGTGCCTGCTGGAGCATTAATCCCCTCACACTCTACCACTTTATGGACAGTGGCATCATCCCAACGGACAGAGGAAAGGCCCACTGGGATTCTGCAACACATTCTGTGCTACCAGCTGACAAATAAATATAGAGGAATCCCACAAGCATCCCAGTACACTCTATCCCTGAATGACACTGAAGGTGGGAAGGCAGAACACCAGGAGGCTGAACTTGCTAGGCAGTTGTAAGAAACATGCCTGACCATTGGTCTGGCAGTTGATCAAGAAAAACAAACCTGTATTTGGTGTAGGGTCAAGGGTGACTCTGGATTTAATCCAGAAAAATAGCCCACACAGTCTCAGTGGGCTTATTTTTCTGCTTTAAGAGCTCCCAGAAAGCAACCTGAGCAAAATATGAAATGTTGCCCTGGGGAAACCTTTTGCTACTAACCCTGTTACGTGTCTCCACAGAATAATGTCAAAGAAAGGAGCAGCAGGCTCCAGCTTGGGAACAATGCTACCTTAAGGACTGCTCTCTCCCATACAAAACTGCCCAGTTGTTAAGAGCTCAGACCCCTGTCTCTGGGTCTCTCCACCTACTGAAGCAAAAAGCAAATGGTAACCCTTCACAGAGTTTCTTACATTACAGCAGACCAGCTCTAGAAGACTCTCCGCCATGGAGGCTTGTTTGGTACTAAGCTCAATGTCTTTTTGGAATGAATTGAAGAGGCCTATTTATTTGCCCAGGTATTTTAGGATGTGGAGCTCTATATTCTTTTTTTCTGGCATTCTGCTTTTCGTTTGCTACTGCTTTCCAATATACAGTGGACGCTCGGGTTGCGAACATGATCCATGCGGGAGGCACGTTCACAACCTGCAGCGTTCGCAACCCGCAGGTTGCGATTCGATGCTTCTGTGCGTGCACAAAGTGCGGTTTTGCGCTTCTACGCATGCGCAACCACCAAAACCCAGAAGTAACCCTTTCTGGTACTTCCGGGTTTCGGCGGGTCCGTAACCCGAAAAAACACAACCTGAAGCATCT
The DNA here is from genome assembly GCF_964106915.1 of Podarcis gaigeae. Lineage (NCBI taxonomy): Eukaryota > Metazoa > Chordata > Lepidosauria > Squamata > Lacertidae > Podarcis > Podarcis gaigeae. Next base: position 5,102,379 of record NC_139689.1, on the reverse strand, counting down.
GTAACCTGAGGTATGACTGTATCTCTATTTATGGTTGTATTCTATTGTTTTTATATTTTTAAACCCTGAGGCACCCTGAGATCATTTATCTACTGAATATGCATTCAATAAAAACCTAAAACAAAGAAGATCAAAGCCCCTGCCTTTCACCACTGTAAATGCCCATGAAGAATAAACACAGGTGCTGGCAGTGGTTGTGTGAGGAGCCTGAGAAACTCTCTTCCAGGGGCCCACACAGGCCCTGTGGAGCTCTCTGCATTCTTTTGCTGGGTCTGTCTGCCTTCCTCACCCTTCTTTGTCTTGGTGGTGGAGTTACATGAGCACCTGGAGCTGAGGCCATGCCATGCACCAGGGTGGCGGGGCGAGCTGGGGAGGGCAGCATGATCCGCGCATGATGGAGCGATCTGCCACACATGGCGGCAGTGGGGCCATCTGCTATGCGTGGCTAGGGGCAGCAGGGCGAGCCCCCCACGGTGTACCTTTTTGTCACCCCTCTCATGGATGACACCTGGGCTGGCCAGCCCCCTTCCTACGCCCCTGCTTTGCCTATGGCTTTTTCAACAGGTGGCGCTAAGAAAAATATCTGGGCATGTGGGATTATCCCGAAGCCAACACAGTGTGGAGAAAGTGTTTGGCGGTTTTATTGCTGCTTTGTAATTCTCCAATCAGTGCTAGCACAGCCTTGCATGGTGGAAAAGTGTGGGGATTGTTGAAAAGTACAGAGCTGCAGAAACACAGACGGGTCTAATTCTGGGTCTCAGCATGAGTACAAAACCTATCATTCTGCCCCTCCTATCTCACCTGTTTTGTTTTCGTTCTTATTTTTATTATGTTATTTTGTATTCTTATCTTTTATTTTTACCCTGAGATCTTCAGATGAAGGGCGGTATACAATTATTATTATAATTATTTTTAAACCAAGCTATTTGAAAACTCTGGGTGGTGGTGGCTCTACAGTGGAGTCTGAGGTGCAAACACCCTGAGACATCCAGCAAGTTCCAGGGGCCCTCCCTCAGGAGGTTGCAGACTCTCCTTCCATGGAAGCTTTAGTTGAGATTCCTGCATTACTTGGGGTTGGACTAGATGACCCTCGGGGTCCCTTCCAACTCTACAATTCTAGGATTCTACCTTTGGCTTTTGCACTCCATCTTCTTCCGTCTTTTTCCGTCGTTTTGTCTTTTTCTCCTTCTTCTCCCGATGCTTTCTCCGCTTTTTCTTCCCCACTCCTCCATAGTCACTGCCGCCACTCTCCGACTTGGCCCGATACTCCTCTCGGTCAGATTCAAACTCATCCTCGCTGACCTGCCAAGGGGAAGACAGAGAGTGAGAGGGCACAACAAGTGAGATCATTAGCATTAATTAGCAACAGCCTTCCTGCTGGGCAAAGGAGCCCGTGCCAGGACAAGGGCAACCCGTTCATTATGGTGAGATAAAGCGGCTTAGCAAAATAACCAGCCTGCAGTTACTGTCAACCCACAAAACAAACAGTAAACCTTGAAGAGATGATTCAGCAGCAGAATGCCTCAGGCAGAAAACCTTCTGTTACAAAGCGAGAGCCCCCAGGGAGGTGCAGCCCACTGACAGGGAGGCCCCAAAACCTCTGTGACTGGTGCATGGGAAAACTAGGGATATTACACAAACAACTCATTTTCATCCAAAATGAAGAGGGGAGATTAAAAAAAAACAAACCTATGAGGAACCTCTCCCACCCAGTTAAATGTGTGACTTTTGCGCCCCCCCATTAACCCACCATAGCCTTCAACAAATGCAGAATTCCACCTCTGCATACCAGGACTACATAAGCTGAAGAACCAATTAGCTAGCATAGCCGGGGCTGGGTGGCAGGGAATCCCAGTCCAAAATTGAACTTTGCCATTTCTTTCTAGCGGAGTCTTTAGCCTTAGAGGGGCCAGAATGGCCAAGGCATCAAGGAACCCTGCCCCCCATTGCAAACTGGTTCCCCGCAGGCCCCAGTAAGACAGTCTTGCCACTATCAGGACTGCCCCATCAAACGCCCACCTCCTTCAAAAAGCAGCAAGTCACTAATGCCATTTACACATATGCACACATGTGCAAAATTGGAGAAAAGGAGGCAACTTACTAATTTCTTGCGCTTCCTGGGTTTGCCCGGCTTGTTCTCTTTCTGCTTTTTGGGCCCTCGTTTCTTCTTCTTGACAACAAGGGGGCTCTCCAAGTTGCGCAGCTCCTCCTCCTCTTCGTCTGAAAATAAAGGGGGTGGGAGGGAGGGAAATGAGACCAACGAAAAAATGACAGAAAATGAAGGGAATCACTTGTGTGCTTTGCTACTTCTGGGCAGCCACTGCTCCAAGCTCACACACATGCTGAAACAATTATCCTCTCTCCATTCCTCACACTGTGCTCTCTGCCAGCAGGTCTCACCACTGCGCTGAAAGAGCCATGCTAGGGGAAGCTGGAAACCCTGGTGGAGTTCCCTCTCCTCCTCACCCCTGTGGTCAACTTTATCCAGACAGGCTTGAACGATTCTATTTTTTACTATTATGACTGTTTTGCTTTCACTCTCCCACCCCACCCCCACCCTGCTTGGTCAGAAGAGCAGCCATCTGTTCCTACACTCTCAAGGCGGTCACAGGGCACAGACGACAATCCCCCTAAGGGACTTCCACAAAAACCTTGGCTCATTTTGCTTCACAAAACACTTGAAGCCATGAAGAAGGGCAGTGGGTAAGGAGGGGAGGCAGCGGGTGACCCGCCTTTTGGCACAAAAGGCTGCAAGTGCATATGGCTCACCACCTAAAAAGCTTGTGGGTTGAAATTCAAGGCCAGGCAAAGAAAGGGCACTTCAGAGGCTACAGCTTCACCCACCCTCCCATTGCTGAATGGGGAAGGTTGATTTAGTTCTACATAAGTGCACTGAGCACACCCCTCCTCACAAGGGGATGGGGAAGGAGTAAAATGCACTCTTGTACGTAACAAAGCATGCAAACAGGATGAAAGTAAGACACGTCTGTCTGAATGACCCTAAAGTTGGTCTCCTTTGTTCATGCGAGGGCTGCCTACGAGATCACCTCCTCCCTTCTGTCCTGTTGCAAATGCCAAATGCCAATACTCTGCACCTGGCACGGCCAACTTTCCTACCCTCAAAAGAGATTATGCAACCCTTTATATGGCTGGGAGTTGCAGGTCACTCTCCCTCCTCATGCTCCTTCCCCGGCCCGATGTTCCAAATTCTCTTAATTCCAGTCTGCGATGGCTAAGGACCCCCATGTCTTGGTGCCTTGCCAGCTCACCTCCAGCAGCTGCTGTCTGATGCTCCTCCCAAAGCACTACCACCCTTCCCTTACAGGCTCCTCGGTCCCAGCAGATGAGTGGAAGACCTGGGACTGGTCACTGCTCAAGTGCTTCCTGGTAGCACTGCAAGGCACAGTGGTGCCAACTGGGTGGGCTAGGGATTTAAAGAAAATCCTCCAGGCAGGCTGGCTGAAGGCTGGTTGTCACCGACACAGACACTCTACTATGCAGCAGGTGTAGCAACGAGGCATAACTCCTTAATAGGAGTCACCCGGGCCAACTCCCCTCTCGTTCACACTTCTTGTAAATCAGAAGCGACTCCGCCGGCATCAACTGAAATTACTTCAGTATATTAAGACAGAGGAGGGACCATTAATCCTCTGCGTTTTCTCCGACAGCTTTTCAACCTCCTGCTCCCCTCGGTGCACAGAGGAAGGCTCTATCTACAGCGAGCCGCACACGGAGGCTACACACGCCGCCGACTCGTTAATATCACAGGACAGCCGGCTCAGTGGTAATTAGACGCTCCAGAGCCACTCTGCCCCCTTGAGCGATTTCTCTTGTCTTGCCAGACAAGGCGGGCGGGGAAGGAGACAGAAGAGTCTTGCTGCTAACCTGGCTGTGATTAATGTGGGACGTAACCCCACTAAGTGTCGGTGCTCAGAAAACCTTTCCCCAAACTAGAAGGACCAATACGTCAGGTTCTGTCACAGTTTGCCCAAATCCCTTCCAAGCCTAGGCAACGCAAGCCTTTGCTGTGTTTCATCTGATGCTGACCAACCCCACTTCCCAAGAACTGGGTTGAGATCTAGGCTAAGGGCCCCTGAAATGGGAGAATCACAGATTCTGTTAGTCAAAACAAAAAAAAATTCCTTCCAGTAGCACCTTAAAGACCAACTAAGTTAGTTCTTGGTATGAGCTTTCGTGTGCATGCACACTTCTTCATCTGAAGAAGTGTGCATGCACACGAAAGCTCATACCAAGAACTAACTTAGTTGGTCTTTAAGGTGCTACTGGAAGGAATTTTTTTTGTTTTGACTATGGCAGACCAACACGGCTACCTATCTGTAACTAGATTCTGTTAGTGTTGCAGCTCCAGGCTTCTGAAATGGGTCTCCTACTGAAATTGAACAAACAAGTTCTTGTGGTTAGGAAGTGACTGAAGATATTTTTGAGAACCCTTTCCCTGAAGTGAAACCCACAAAAATAAATCTACAAATAAACAAACAGATGGAAGGAGACTGAAAGTCCACCAAGCCCAACCCTGGAGGTAAGAGGCAACATCCATCCATCCCAGATTCAAATCCTTACATATCCATGAGGCTTTAGTGGGTGAGTGACCTTGGACATGCCTCAGCCTAACCTACTTTGAGCCTGGTTGAGGCATATATGAAATATGAACTGAAACGTATCTTGCACTCTGAAAAGTCCTGTATAACAAATATCATTATGCAGGATTGCTCCTGAACCTATACTGCTCCTGCTCACACCTCAAGCAACTTCTCTCAATAGCCACTTCCACAACCCTTGCTGCTATGCAGAGCACCACCACTCCAAAAGCCATGATACTTGGACAGGGAACTGGCTTAGCTTTGGAAAACCTGTGTCCATTACAGGTCAAAGTCTCAGCCTCAGTTCCCCCACTGGAAGTTCAGGTAAAGGTCTAAAGGGAACACAGCTGGGTGCCCTGCTGAAAATAAGGTGGTGTGTCTGCCTGGAGCCTGGATTCAAGGCTGCTGAGAAACCTCTGGAGACACTGCTCCAAGTCCCTTGGGGAGAAAAGCTGGACAATGTAAAAATGCATAAAAATCAATTTATCCTACAGCTGCCAACCCAGCTGTTCTTCTTTTTATCCTTCACAGTCTGGCCTAAGTTGTCTGGACACCAGGGACACATATTAAAATACTCTCAGACTCCCACCAGCATTTCCAGACGAGGAAAGGCAGGGCAGGGGAGAGGGAAACATAGGCAGACATGTCTTGCTGGGGGAGACCCCTGCCACATGCCTGCTCCCTTTCAACCAGCAGTGAACTGACTACAAGCTTCATCTGATAAGAGTACTGTTGCTGCTGCTTACAAAAGGTGTATTCCCTTGCAACATGGGTTTGTCTTCCCAGAAACTCCACAACCCTTGCTTCAGGGAGACACAAAAGGGCCAAGCAAGGCACAGTGCATCTGGGCATGAGATATGTAGAGAGAAGGTTCACCATATGATGACTGGTTGTGACAGCTGTAGAATTTTTTTGTTGGAAGAGAACGGGAACTCAGACTGATCCAAATCAAGCTGCTGCTGTTAGAGCGGAGAGATTGTTTTGTGAAGAAGAAATATACAGTACCTACATGTGCCCAATACCTTATGGACACCTGTGGGCATGACCTGATGGTCAATTCCAATTAGCATTGTGCTCTTCCCAGACCTGATTTAAAGCATTCTAAAGTTTCAGTTTCATATTCCCATTGCAGTTTTCTTTCCTGCTGCAGAAGGTAGAACCCGAACCAATGGCATCTGCTCTGGTCAGACCTCACCTGGAGTACTGTGTCCAGTTCTGGGCACCACAGTTCAAGAAGGACACTGACAAACTGGAACGTGTCCAGAGGAGGGCAACCAAAATGGTCAAAGGCCTGGAAACGATGCCTTATGAGGAACGGCTAAGGGAGCTGGGCATGTTTAGCCTGGAGAAGAGGAGGTTAAGGGGTGATATGATAGCCATGTTCAAATATATATTCAAATATATACAAATATATATAAACTACAAGAAAGAAGATTCCACCTAAACATTAGGAAGAACTTCCTGACAGTAAGAGCTGTTTGACAGTGGAATTTGCTGCCAAGGAGTATGGTGGAGTCTCCTTCTTTGGAGGTCTTTAAGCAGAGGCTTGACAACAATATGTCAGGAGTGCTCTGATGGTGTTTCCTGCTTGGCAGGGGGTTGGACTCGATGGCCCTTATGGTCTCTTCCAACTCTATGATTCTATGATTCTAAGTTACAAGAAAGGAGATTCCAACTAAACATCAAGAAGAACTTTCTGACAGTAAGAGCTGTTTGACAGTGGAACAGACTCCCTCTGAAGGTTGTGGACTCTCTTTCCTTGGAGGTTTTTAAGCAGAGCCTGGACGCCTCTCTGTCATGGATGCTTTAGTTGAGATTTCTGCATAGCAGGAGGTTAGACTAGATGACCCTTGGGGTCATTCCAACTCTACAAATTCTTTGATTCTATGATAACCTCTCATCAAGCCTAACTCTTTTAGTAGTATTTACCGTATTTTTCCATGCATAACCCCCCGCTGTGTATAAGATGCCCCCTGTTTTTTGGGACTCCAAATTAAGAAAATAGGGGGAGATCGTCAAGAGTTGTAGAGTTGTTAAGCTTTTTTGGCAGGATTGTCCACAATTGTTGAGCTTTTTTTTAGGGGGGGGGATTGCCAAAAATCACTCACCCGACTGACTGATACTTAAAATCGCAAAAGCCACCAATCGCCCACCCTATTGCCGCAGGGGCAGCCAATTGACAACAGCCCTTGCTGTGGCCACCAATCAACCACCCAATAGCCACTGACAATCTCCTGCTCGCGGCTGCAACCCATCACCCATTTATACACTATCTGTGTATAAAACGACTCCCAATTTTTAACATAATTTTTTAAGAAAAAAACTCATCTTATACATGGGAAAATACGGGATCCATATCAATAATTCACTCCAGATAGATCTCTGAGAGTCTGGCAGATGCACTCCATTCATGCCCCTATTTACGTAAGATAGGAATGGGTACCAAACCCCAAAAAGCTTTCTTCTTTGCTTATTCCAGTGGCACCCAGACAAGGTGAGATACCACACGATCCTTGTAACATATAGCCTGACCTGGTCATCCAGTGCTGTGCCACCTCTGTATGTGCAGCTGCCAATAATAAAGTCACCATTCACCAAGACCCCTCATATACAGAGAGCAATGCCAACCAAAGATCTAGAACTACCTCTTGCTGGATAACATCAGATATGACCCCAAATACCTTTGGCCAAAGCTCCTGCACCAGAGGACAGTCCCACCAGAGATATAAAAAGAAAAGGGAAAGCCTCCAACAGTTTCTCCAGCATCATGGCAGTAGCTGCTTGTCTACATGCCTTGACCGCACTAATGTGAGGTAAGACCTGTGCACCTCAGCACAGAAGCTCTAATTCTCGCTGAGCTTGTACAGAGAAGTTTTCTAACCTACATTCTCCCCCACTTGTCTTCTGGAATTACAATATCCAAATCCATCTCTCACACTGATTTTAGGCTACCTGCAACTCAGATATTAGCAAACTGCAGGTCCTAGAAAAGGGGTCGCCAACATGGTGACTCAGATATTGTTGGACTACATCTCCCATCAGCCCCAGCCAGCATGGCAAATGCCCAGGGATTGTGAGAGTTGTAGCTTAACAACGATCTGGAAGACACCATGCTGGCTGGTTACCCCTATGCTAAAGATAGCACCCTTCAAGTCATTCTCCTTGCTCAGGCACGTGCTTTCATATGCTGTCACAGACCTCAACTGCTCTCCAGATCACAGTAGCCTCTTTGTGAACGCCTTCACCTAATATAACTGAAACCCTTCCCCTTTGCATTATTTCCACGATTAGTCTATGCTCTGTAAGCAGTTGGGCCAACTTAAACTAGATCTCTTTGCCCAGCTTTCTGGTACCCTCCAGATGTTGTAGGACTACAATTCTTAAAATGATGGCTGGAGCACCTGATGGGAACTGCAGTCCCAACAGCAACTATAAGGCACCAGGTTGGCAAAGGCTGCCTTAGCTAATACATCCCTCCAGTCTTGCACTCTGAATAGTGACCATATTTGCCCTTGTGCCTACATCTCGGATAAGCCAATAATATAAATAAGCCACTGTATCAATAAAAAGATAAAGGGACCCCTCACCATTAGGTCCAGTCGTGACCGACTCTGGGGTTGTGGCGCTCATCTCGCTTTATTGGCCGAGGGAGCCGGCGTACAGCTTCCAGGTCATGTGGCCAGCATGACTAAGCCGCCTCTGGCAAACCAGAGCAGCGCACGGAAACGCCATTTACCTTCCCACCAGAGCGGTACCTATTTATCTACTTGCACTTTGACGTGTTTTCGAACTGCTAGGTTGGCAGGAGCAGGGACTGAGCAATGGGAGCTCACCCCGTCGTGGGGATTCGAACCGCCGACCTTCTGATCGGCAAGTTCTAGGCTCTGTGGTTTAACCCACAGCGCCACCCGCATCCCCCACTGTATCAATAGTCATACTTAAAATAGGCACTTTATTTATTATTGGACCAGTTCCTTAAGATGTCGTTAGCAGGGGCTATCAGAAGATATAGATCTCTCTTTTCAGATAAGCTGGAGGCTAACATTATTTTCTACAATCCTACTTGCCCATTTTTACTGAGGAGAAAAAATTATACAGTATATATAAATAGCACCAATATTGCAGTATTTTCCTTTCAACTGGCTGGCCAGTCTATAACAGCTGTTAAAGACAAGGCAGTTGTTTTAGACTGCAGGTGAGTGGTCATATTTTGAATATTCCCATACATAAAAAACCAACAACCCCCAAACACACTTCCTTGAAATGTGGAAAATCAGTGCAGGGTCTGATGTGCTAATTTACAATCTGCATAGATAATTACATAGGAAAGTGTTCAGAACTATAATCGCCCACCTGTAGTCAAATGGTACAAGTCCAGAGTTCTAGCACCTCATTCTCCTAACTTGTAAAACAGCTCTAGGCCACCCAGAGAGCTTCACAACTAAACAGGTATCTGAAACAGTGTTTCTCATGTTCATCACATCATGTTGGCCCCTATTAACAATAGATTGTTGTGACGATCAATGACTTGAGGTCTATGAAGCAACGCACAGCCTAGAAGTATCACAGAGATTACAATACGTAGTACAGTAGCAGCTTTACATTTCACCTTCATATTTAGCATTAATTCCCCTCCAAGGGCTCTTGCAACAACTGTGGAACATCACAGGTTCTCTGCCCTTCCCCAACTACTGCTAATTATACATCTGCACAGGATTTGGCCCACCAAGGTAGCCTGGAACATTTGCTGATATTTTTAGAAACAGGGCGATGAATGAGTTCCAATCTAGACAGGGGAACATCATCAAGAGCACAGCCAGTACAGAGAGAGAGGCAGTAGCTTCCAACTTACGCCAGGGATCCAGAAGTCACCACCACCCAATGTCTCTTGGGTGACCTACAACACAATGTGTTGTCAGGCTCTGAAGTCCTGGCCCCTCTTTGCTCATTTCCTATCACCCCACCCCTATGAGCCACAGGACACAAACTACTGTATAAATCACAGCTGGCACTAATTGGCTCACTGCGCCAGCAGCTCTGCTGAGAGGTCGCAGGCTAAACGGGGCTGCAGGAAGCTAAACTGCCCTCTAGTGCCCCCGCAGGGGGGTTCCTCCAGGTCAAAGATTAAACATACTGACTACAGAGAAAGTCAGCGTGTGCGTGGGAATAGCACAGCGTCCACCCTTTGTGGGTAAACAGAGAACCTGCGTTTTTCTCTTCAAACGTGGTGCAAATCCAAGCCCTTCCTCCCCACCCACCCAGCAACAGAATTTTATATCCACAATACAGGCCAGCCAGATCTTCCTTGCTCATGCCAACTCGGCCTCCATTTACAACAGTGCCAAACTCAAAATAGTCACGGGAGCTGCTCCGAGAGATAAATCAGGCCTGTGGGGGAAGCAATCACATACAAACGTTGGCATCATCAGCTCAATCCCACCTTCCCAGCTCTGATCTGCCCATCACCCCCTCAACCATCTGAGGTCGGCCAGCTCATACAATGCAGGCACACGCCTGCTAGATTTCAAAGACAATCCAGTGACTGGTTGAGTCTCTTTTCAAATTGCAGTCTAAAAATACCCATCTTCCCCAGCAGACCTTCTAATTTTAATGTCTCAGATTAAAACCAGGTGCAAAAGCAGATCTAGGTTTAACTAACCAAGAAGAGACTGATATTCCACTACAGGCAGAGGAAAGCGGGCACAGGACATACATTACTACATAATCATTGCCCACACTGAGTCAACCAAGCACTTTTGTGTTGTTTTTCAATCTTGCAAATAAAGCCGAAACCCCCACCGCTTCCAAACGCTTCCCCCACCCCACTTCAGTTAACAAATGCTGTTAAGATTAATGGATATTGGTGCAATAACCACCATTCAGGCGCCCCTCTTCCACCTCCTCCCATTCCTCCCTCCTTTTCTCTGCTTGCTATATTTTTGCATCTGGCACAATCCTAGCTCCTTCTGACAATACAACATTTATCTCTGAATCCTGCAAGCTGATTCACCTTGTTGCATTTCCCTCATACCACGCCGCCTTCCTTCTGCTTCTGATGGGATGGAATTGACAAATACGAGGGGGGGAAATACATCAGGGTAGGCTTATCAGACACCCCCTCCCCCGCAACTCTTGTCAATTTCTAATCTATCTATCAATCTTTTTTTCCTCCTACTTCTTCCACGCATTCTTCTCCCCCTCCACCCCCCCTTTCCTAATCATAATATTGGCACACATGCGCAGAAGATTCTTATATTTGGCAGGCAATCAACTAGAATTTTCCACACACGTGATATTTCTACTCCCTACCTTGAAAATATATATTATATAAGGCTAACAAAGGATCTGGAAAGGAAATGGGGAGGGGGGATAAGGAATGTAGATTTGTAGCCATAACTACAAATTACAGAAGACCAACCCTGCTTAGAATTGCCATCTCTTTCACGACAAACAGTATTTATGTATTTCAATTTAATACAAAAAAAAAAATGGATGGCCAATTTAGAAAAAAAAGAACAGCGCCTTTTATCTGTGTCAGTTAATGGAGGAGAATAAAAGCCATTTCCATTAGTGAGAAATCTTAATCATCAGGGTAAAAACAGTCATGCGGAGATGAGGGTGGCAAGGGGAAAATAGCATATTCAGTGAGATGGGGAAAGATTTACGGGCATGGCTCAATTCTACAATTTGTCCACCAAAAGCAACGCTGGATTAATAGTGAGGCAGGTTTTTCTAAACTGTGATTTCTCAAGAGTTGGGCATTGTAGGAAAGAAACAAGAATGAAGCCATCACATTTTCAAAAATAGCTTGACAACCAGCTGTAATCTTCAGCCAGTGGCTAAAAACAGGATGACTGTCTTCTAGCCAGTTACACCACTACAAATCTTGACTAGAAGGGCACCAACTGGCAAGAAGCATTGCTGGCACGCACACAATTGACAGATATGTGCTCCAATGAAGTTGGGGGAGGTCAGAGCACCAAGGCTTCCTTCCAGATTTCCTAGGCCTTCTTACATCGTAAGGGGTGGATTACCTTGTTGGAGTGTGAAACAGGGTAAACCAGTTTAACAGCAAGAATTATCAAAATATGGAATGCTTGTGGATTAGAAGCCAGTGGTTCAAAAGTAGCCTGCAAGTGGAACCCCATTAAAATGAATGAATTACCCGTATTCAGTGGCGTAGCGTGGGTTGTCAGCACCCGGGGCAAGGCAAGTAATTTGCGCCCCCTAACCCGTGGATTTGCGCCCCCTAACCCTAACCCCCAGATGTTGCGCCCGGTGCGGCCGGCCCCCCCTGCACCCCCCACGCTACACCACTGCCCGTATTTCATTACATATCTTTTAATACTTTGGTATTGTCTCTCTGCTTTCCTCTAGCACCTCTCCTTGCATTGGTGGACTAGCCTGGTGCTTCCCAAACCCCTCTATTCTTCAGGTTATATCCACAACCACCACTCCTGTTGCCTTTGCACTGTGCTCTTGGTCAACACTCTCCTTTCTTCTGACCCCAGGTGCCCCAGGGTGTTAATATTTCCTGGCTTTCTTCCCTGCAGAGTCCATTCCTGATTACAGCATGGTCTTCTTCATTCCCCCGAGCTCTACTCCTGAGCCCACTTCTGTACTCTCTGGGCCTTCCCTTCCCTTTGCTTTCCTGCATTCTCCCACCTTCCACTCTATCTTGTGCAACTGTACAAGCGACATTCATTTCCATGGAGCCAATACCTAGATTGCTGTCGTGTCAAAGCATTTCTTTAAAATCCACCTACATTCTTGGAGAATTAAAGCATTGTCAAGTACAACTTTTTTGCAAGTCAACTGGAATGAGATTCCACTATGGACCTGGTAACTGCTCTTACCATCCTTGGGCCCACAAGCCCTTCCATTACTATGCCCAGTGCAGAGATTATGAAGTTTGATCTCCCTGTGAATTTGCAGAGTTGTGCAAAGTATAAACAACTATAAACAAAAAACCTCATCATAGATAAAGGCTGAAAAGGTTCCTCCTACAGGCAATAGGAGCAATATCTAGTTTGCAATATTCTAGTCCACATGCCTTTTTGTTGTGGTGTTCCATCATAGGAGGAAAATTACCCTCTAGATTTTGAGCCCAGGAGCTCACACAGATTCCTGATGAAATTACAGGCAACATCTGTCACACTGCTTCAAGCAGCACTGGCTTGTGATGAAATATCTACTGCCAAAAAAAAAGCTTCTGGCCAGCTGAGGGACCTCCAGCCTGATACAGTTTCCCATTACCAAAGTAGCTGTTCCACTGTCAAGATACTGTATGCTGTACATTAGCCAACCACAGAATGGGGGGAGCTGGCCTTTCCCAAGAATACTCAGAAATGCAGTTGTTGTTTTCAATGAGAAATTATTTTACACCTAGGGTTATAGCTTTGTGTGGGCTTGAGACAGGTAAAGTTAATTCATAAAGTAGAAGGAACTGTTGCTGGAGGGTCCACAATCTAATTAAATCAAAGAAAGGTTGATAGGTAGCGCCCTTTCTACAAGGATCAAATCGCCCATTTTTCTATCACTCTGGAAAGCCGGTACGTACAACCAGTTTTTCTTAGAAATGGCAAAACTGCAGGTGCTGCAAAGTCAATTTGCTCAGCCACAGTCAGAGTGTGGAAAGGGTCCATCAACTTGTGAGATAACCATATCAAGTATTTAGGAACTTCTTGTGCACACTCATATCCAGCCTGTGCTTACACTGTTACCTGTTCCTGCAAGATACAGGGTAGCACTTTTTGAATTAACTATGCTCCATAAAACAAGTCACTGCCATTGTCTGTCAGTGTCAGCAGAAATGAACCCTAAAGAAGCATTTCCTGTGCAAGTTATCATAGCATAATAAATTGTAAACTTTGTATGACAGAAAGCCATTTTGTTTCTCACTTTGCTCATACTGCACTAATATTTAAACCAGAAGCAAGCGAGCCAGCAAGCTAACCTACCTTGTTTAAACACATGTACCAGTAATTTCATCATCTGTAAATTATCTGATATCCTTAACAATACCGAAAGAGAGGACCAGAGGGTCACTGATAATTAGAGGGGGCAGATAATCAGTTTAAGTAAGACATAGTGTTGTGATGGGACGTGGGTGGTGCTGTGGTCTAAACCACTGAGCCTAGGGCTTGCCGATCAGAAGGTCTGCGGTTTGAATCCCCGCGGCGGGGTGAGCTCCTGTTGCTTGGTCCCAGCTCCTGCCAACCTAGCAGTTCAAAAGCACGTCAAAGTGCAAGTAGATAAATAGGTACCAATCCGGCGGGAAGGTAAACGGCGTTTCCGTGTGTTGCTTTGGTTTCACCAGAAGCGGCTTAGTCATGCTGGCCACATGACCCAGAAATACTGTCTGTGGACAAACACCAGCTCCCTCAGCCAGTAAAGCAAGATGTGCGCCGCAACCCCAGAGTCGTTTGCGGCTGGACTTAACTGACGGGGTCCTTTACCCTTTTAGTGTTGTGATAGTTTTTAATGTTTAAGTATCTCTTGCTAGCCACTACGTGGGCTATCTGAATGTGTCTTGGCAAGTCTGTCTAGGCCTTTAAAAATGCAAGAGGAATTTCCCCCATATATACTGCCTTATTTGAGCTAGACTCCTGACATCACCAATTTGGCCTCAAAGTTACCCAACTTGCATTTCAATACGCAACCCTCAATGTCTAGACCTGCTTGATGGTCCAACCGCCTTTCCTGTCACATGGATTGGGCCTTACTGTTCTCCTGTATGTGCTTCGCCTTCCGTTTTTATTCATCTTTCTTAGAATGATCATCTGTGGTTTGGGCCTGTTTTTATTGATTTTTGTAATGATAAAAAAAAACCACATGCAGGGGCTGAATAAATATTATTATGACTGACTCTGTAAGATCAAAAGGCAACAAAGGCTCCTGATCCACACACAGAATCCAGAGTCCCTTTCCCATGAGGAGCCATCCACTACCACCCGATTCCAATCAATGGGCCTATAAAACTATGAACAATAGGCCCCGATCAATGAAACATCGGCCTTGTTCCAATCGGGTTTCACAGAAAGTGTTCTGCCCCTGCAGTTTCTAAATCTTCATCCCAAGTACCGTAAGTCTGCCAAGCCCACTCCCTCAACGACAGAGGCCTCCTGTTCCAATCCTGACACTGGCCCCACTACAAAGAGGCTCCTGCCTCTCATAATCCCCAAACACAGGCCTCTCCGCTCCCTTCAGTCCTGTTGCCCTGCTGTCAGGCAGCCCTCTCTGCTCCTGTCAAAACTGGCATATGGCCACCAAGTAGCCAGCTGCTCCCATCACCTCTAGGGCACGCTTTTCTGACATGCCCCTCACCTCACATTCCCTACCCCCAAATCACAAGGCGTCCCCCACAACCCCATTTATCCGAAATGCACGGCCCTTTCAGCCACCTGTGCCAGGTTTATAACCCTTCCTGCTAATCGTAAGAATAAACACTCTCAATGCATGTGTTACCCCCCCCCCAAAAAAAGTTGCACTTGCCACAACTTCTCGCCGCTCAGGCCCAAAGGGGACGAGGGAGTTTGGGGCTTATTCCCTCACGTGACACTGGCATGGCTCCCATTCTCCAGAGATGGGGTGCCCACCAGCTAACCCCCCCTAAAAACAGGGGGGTCAGGTAAAAAAAAAGTGGGGGTCCTTTTAACAACAATTCATGGGGGCAGTATCTCTCTCTTTTATTGATTTGTATACATGAGGGTGTGCTTGCAGATAACCGCCCCCCCCCCCCAAAAAAAACCCAAGTCGAGGACGGGGAGAGGGTGAGGCTGTTTACAAAACAAACCGCCCCTCCCCCCCCCACAAACACACCCTGAGGAAAGCTGCGACGGAGTGTCTAATAACGGGGGGACAGGGCTCCCCAACAACTTTCAGAAAGCGTCGGATATTATTATTAAATAGGGGTGATTTGAAACAAGAGCCCCCCCCCCCGCCACCTCAGCCCCGCTGGTCTCCCTCGCCCCACGCGCTCTCCTCAGCCTCCTTCGAGGCAGACTGGGACTCTCGAGCCATTTGGCCGGCGGCGGCGGGAGGGGGGGAGGGGCGGCTGGCTCGGACGTGGACCCCCGACCCCACCCCCGCCATCGGACGGTTCCCAAAGGCCGCCGAGCAAAGGGGCAGTCGGCGCTGGGTGAGGCATTGCAGCGAAGGGCGACGGGCGAGGGGAGGAGAGGCTAAAAAAAAAGAAAAAGAAGGGGGGTGGAACTCCGGGTCCCTCAACATTCCAAAGCCGTTGGGCAGCGCGCGCGCGCGGGGAACGGCGGTTCGCGGGCGGGCGGTTGGCGCGAGGAGGGCGGCGGGTTGGAACTCCCGGCCCCTCGGCGTTCGAAAGCCGTTAGTTGTTTACAAACAAGCCGCCCTCCTCCCCCCCCCCCAATCCACCGCCCTCCAGCCAGTTCCGAAGGCGGCGGGGCAGATTTCGTATTTTTTGTGGTGGTTAATCTAGCGCCGAATCTCCTGAGGGGTCAAATTAAAGGGGCGACCGGGAGGTTGGGGTGGGGGAAGGGGTGTTGTTTACCTGGAGGCGCCTCTGTCCCTTCAGCTGCCGCCGGCGTGGATGCTGTCGGTGTCAGTGGAGCAGCCTCCTCAGCCTGAACAGCAGGCGGGAATATGTCGCCTGGGCTGTTGTCCCCTGCTCCTTCTTCCTCCTCCTCTTCCTCCTCTTCGTCTTCGTCCCCCTCCACCTCAGACACCACCATCTCCTCCTCCTCTTCCTCGTCCTCCCTCAGAGGGGAAGCCATGGTGGTGCTGGAGGAGGGGGGTGGGGGAAACACAAGAGAAAAGCAGAAGGGGGGGCAACCCCCCTTCCCTCTCTCCCTCTCTCACACACAAAAAGCTCTCCCCCACTTCAGATCACCTCAGTTAAAAAATTAAAAAAAAGTCCCATGAATGAAAACAACTCTCCTTCTTTACAACTTTGTCCTTCCTGGAAATGTTTCCTCGACCCCCTTCTTTAAAAAAAAAAAAAATTAAAAAAACGAAGGGGGGAGTAAAGATATATTTAAATTCTGAGGGGGGAGTTCAGGATAATATTTTCCACAAGACCAAGAAACAAAAATGGCCGCCCTTAAATTATTTTTAAAACAGACCCCCCCAGGAGGTAAAAAATATATAGGGCCCCCCCTATATAAAAAACAAAATGGCTGGCTTAATTTTAACCCCCTCTTCCATAGGGTTAAAAAGATCTCCCCCCTTTCAAAAAAAAAAATCAGCTCCAAATTTAAGAGGGGAAAAAAAACATGCAAGAAAACGAAAATGATAATAAAGATAAAGGCTTTTTCTTCTTGCTGTTATATTTTCTTTTCAATCTCCAAGATCTGTGATCATGAACAATATTTAGACATTCCTGGCACTGGGGGGAAACTGACAAGATTTCTGCATAAAACAAAGATGGCTGCTCTAAATTATTTCTTTTTTTCTTATGCTCTCCCCCCCACCTCCCTCAATAAAAATATTTTTTACAGGGAGGGGGGAAGAGAGAGAGAGAAAAGGTTGGATTAATCAGTACTCATGCTCAGTTATGACATCAGCATAAAATTGTTAAAGGTTAACTAGTTCCATACTAGTAAGACCATGACTTTTGTGTGTGTCTCTGTCTGCTTTACTAGCACAAGAGAAGAAAAAAAAGAATAGGGGTGGTTTTTTTCCTCCCCCCTTTTTTCTTCTTCTTCTTCTTCTAACTTTAAATACTTCAGAAGGGAGTGGTTTATTTCTCTCCTTTTCCTCTAGGGCAAGAAAGGAAGAAGAGAAGAAGAAAAACCCCACTGATTACTGCAATTCATTAAAATATTTTATCCCTGCTCACATTAGTGGATTTCACTGTTTTTCTAGATGAGTGCTGTTTTGTTTTTTAAAAGGGTTCCCCCCCCTTCCTAACTTCTGTGTGTAAAGTCTATCCTAATAAATATATTTTGCTCCCTTAAACACCCCCCCCCCCGAATTTACCCTATCGTGTTTGCCCCACTGGGGTAAATCAATTTAATATGAAAGTGTAGTTTTAGCAAATACCTTGATTACAAAGGTTCCCCCCCTCCTTCTCTCACCAAAACGTTGGGGATTTTTTTTTTTAGCTGATTTTGAAAATAATTATGGCCACAATCCAACACTGAGTGTGGTACATTGAAGTCCCAAGAAAGTTGCTGGGCGTAAGGATGTATACCTCTCTTACGGATGGTGGCCCTTACTTTCTCTCCCTGTTTTATAAATGGGAAAAGAATGTACCACTAAAGGGAAATTAATAAGTATAATGGAGAAGCATTTTATAATAATGAAGGATGGCTATCACATTTTCTTTTTGGACAAGCCTCATGCATCTAGATAATTTGAGTTTAAGACTTAAAATACAGTTTTGAAAAAGTTAGCTTTCCTTTTATTTGTGGCCTTTGATCTCAAACCCTCTAATAATAATGGAGGAACCAACAGGAAGTTTTAAAGGACTCAATTCTTTATTTTTTCCCAAACCAGGTGGCTCTGATAATCTCTCATTTTAGTGTCTGTTATGTTGGGGCAAGTGAGACTGTCCTGTCTGCACAAATAAGGCCTGCAAAACCTAGCTGTCCATGAGCCATTCCATATAGCAAAATACCCCACACAAAAAGATGGTGTTTGGAAGGGACATGATAGAAGTGAAGAACTGAAGCTGCAATCACAAGTAAGTCCCAAGTGAAGTGCAAGTTTGCACATTACATAGATTTTAGTTCACATTGCAGGTCATTCACTACCAAGCTAATACCCATTATGGTAAGTTACAGCTATTGAGGTATCTTCAGCCTACAATATCCTTGAACCCAACTAAACTGAATCCAAGCGTGTGTCAGAGTACTGACCCTGCAAAGTGTAATGTTTGACTCACCTGAGTTGTCCTACCTCCATAAGGAAACTACAAATAAAAATCAACTCTGTTGTTGGGGACTACTGGATAACTGCTTCTGCCCATTGGATCTGACATGGGAATTAAAAAAAAAACTTAAAACATATTTTCCCCAACTTCAGTTTTACACTACTCTAGCAATATAAAAGTATAATGCTCGTATCACTTTAAAAATCCATTTCTAAAATAAACCACTGTTGGTTTCACACATCCCACATTTTTATGAGACACAAATCTGTGCTGATTTAAAAAAAATATATATTTCACTATCTTCATTAGATTTTCATTTTTACAAATGATTCTGGGAAATTTTGGACCCGACCCACCCACTTCCAGATATTTAAGAGAAATTTTGAGGTTAAGATCCTGTTGCTGAATGAGGGCCTTGCCAAAGGATTGTGTACAAACACAATGCTTACAAACTATTCCAGAGGCAATTCTCTTATTCTTGCAGTATCCAAATACCCCAAAATACTTTAGTGGAGGCTTCTATGATGCTTGTTTTCAAAATACTTCAACTTTATTGACATTGAAATCGAATTGCAGGTGAATTCCCCGTAATTCTGAACTAGGCCTGGTAGCAAAGTTGATCAGCCTTCTAATCAATTTTGAAGAGAACAAGTTTGTCAATTTTCTTCTATCTGTATTTTGTTGGAAGTATAAAAAAGAAACAACCGCATGAAATGGCACCTGAAAGTTGCACTGACCTCACACTGGGGCTTTTTTTAATGCAAGTGTGTTTGAAATCATGCAGCATCACATCTGAATCACTCTCAGTGAAGGTAGTACTGCGGTCAGTCGTACCCTTATTTTAAATTATTTGCAGGGCTAAAGTTCATTTTGGGGGGAAGAATTGGAGGGCAATCCCAGCTATTAAAACATGGCCGCTCTCCAGTGAAAGTGTTCAACCTAAGCCTAAGCTTATTCCCCTGTAGACTAGTTACAAGCGTCCACAGAGGACTAACTGTGCCTGCAGGAGACACCGTTTGCCAAGTGAATGTTATCCCCCATGTGGCTTTTATATTTAACGCAACACCCTCTGAAGCCCTCCAGGAGCTTGGGCGCCAATCCCATTCACTCATGTTGAAACATTCGCCTGGCAATGCTGGAAGCCAATGCTCCAGGAACAGCTTTGGAGGTTTCATGCTATCAAAACCATTTTACATTAAAGTGGCCTTTTTTTTATTCGTATACAGAGCATGTCTCTTCCTGGTGGGGACGAGAAGGGAATCAAGCGGTCCAGCATCATCTGAATTTAAAACTTGGAATTTCACTACATCGGTGCATTATATTGCCTGCCGGTTAAAAATGAAGCAACGAGAACAAAGTACAAATTTCCAAAGAAGGAGGGGGAAATCCCTTTTGAATCTTGACCTGAGTTGTTTGTGGCTTGGTCCTCCTTGCTCAAGGGAACAGCATGAAAAAAGGAAAACATCCTTTTCCTTCTGTCTCTTCTCTGCCTTTGATGTTTTTTTTCACAATGCAGTTAAGTGTCAGGAATCCTATCAAGGAACCTGCAGCATGATACTAATAGGGGAAATGTAGAATTTATTTCAACAGCTCACACACACAACTGCATCTTGTCTTTCAAGAGGGTCAAAGATGTGTTGCTCATTACCCCACAAGCCTGCTCTTCCCTCAAGGGAACGGCTGCTGTTTGGCTCGGGGGTGGGAAGAAATCTTTCAAGGCCTTTCCCCTGCTGATTGCAATGTGACTGACGTAGACATACACACGCACACACTTCTGTGAAAGCCTGTGGAAACACGGGAATTACACACTTTGATTCAGAAAATCAGAGTGCAGGTGGCATCTGTTGCAAATTCATCCCCCCCTGACCTCAGGCGGTTTATTTACACCTTCCAGCATTCAGAAACCAAGAGCAAGGGCACTCCCACCTCTTGGCAAAATCCTCAAATGTCTTAAGACTTCTGGCAAAATTATAACTGATTTTGGGGGAGATTTGTTTTTCCATAACCCGCATGTCTCTGCAACTGGTCCTAGGAATTTTGGCTCACTAGGAAATGAGAATCACTGGAGGATTTCCAGGTCAGAGGTCACATTCTCTAGTGTTTCCTTCAACCACAGCTGTATTGGTGTGTCTTCTCTTCCATCACAAGGCA
Organism: Podarcis gaigeae; assembly: GCF_964106915.1. Taxonomy (NCBI): domain Eukaryota; kingdom Metazoa; phylum Chordata; class Lepidosauria; order Squamata; family Lacertidae; genus Podarcis; species Podarcis gaigeae. Next base: position 5,081,778 of record NC_139689.1, on the reverse strand, counting down.
CTGGATTGTGGACAGCTTGAGCCATTATCCCCCCCCCCAAAAAAAAAATACCAGATGAAAGGATGGCCAGTCTGAAGTATGTTAAAAGTTAATAAGAACCCACAACTGATTGGATGTAAGCATTAGCCATCCTGTTCATTTATAGTCAAGGGTTTAGAGTAGGCGCTACAGAGCAGGGAGGGAGCCAGGCATTGTACAGCAGGCCAGCCTGCTATTGGTGACTGCTTTAGACCTCATGGAGCCAGTCATTTTATTTATTTTACTAAATCTACGCTCTGTCTTTCCTCCAAGGAGCTAAAGGTTGGCCTAGAATGGTTATCCACACAACAACCTGCCGGCACCCGCTCCTTCTTGGGAGACAATGGAAGAGTGCGCCTTTGAGAGTGAAGTCAAGCCGTTAGTTGCAGAACCTGCTGTGGCTGTGGCAACTGCTGTGGGAGAGACATGTTTTGTTGCAGCTGCGGCAGATGAAGATGTCCAGTTTCACTGTTACAGATACACCATGGCATTTCTTCTCTCTGCACTCCTCCCAGTGTTAATTTCTCCCGAGGTTGTGTTTCCACAGCAGTGACCTGACTGATTGTCTCCAAGTGTTGTGGTCATCTGCAAGGGATTCCCACACTGTGGGGTCGATGTTGCCAGCCTTCATATGGTCTGCCGACAGGCCTGGTGTCTGAAGGCAGCTCCCTACAGAGCACATCCTTTGGGATCCTACCATCTTCCACCACCAAGCCAGCATAGAAGTTGCTGAGACAGGAGCATGAACATACTGGGAATGTGGACTTGGGAGAGCACATCCTTGTTTGAGACTGTGTCCTGCCATGGGACACCCAAAATTCTTCCTGATGCAGCACATGTGGAAAGCATTGAGACGTCGCTCCTGGCAAGTGTAAGTTTCCCATGACTCACAACAACCATGTGTGGTAGGCTAGATTGAGAGGGTGGTGGTGAAAGGCTAAAGGGCATTAAGCAAGCTCAATGGCTGAACAGGGATTTGAACCTGGTCGCTAACCAGTATATCACATAGCCTCATTCTCCACCTCATACCACAGAAGCTTAAACAGTGGCTGTCACTAAGCATTAACCGTTTGATGGCTGGTTTGAGGCAACACTGTAATAAGGCAAATATGTCAAAGTAGAGAATTCAACACCAGTGTCTAATCATGCAATGGTTTATGAGAGACAAGGGAGGAGAAAGTCATAGGGACAAGTTTGGTTTTTGGGGGATGAACATGTGGAAGGAGACAGCATGTGGTCACAAGCAATTCTCTCATTTTAAAAAATAAGCATATCCTGCCATTGTCTTACAAAAATGCAACAGTGTAATAAATCTCAGCAAAAAATTACAAATATTTTTTTAAAGTGCAATCCCTTGCATGTTTACTCAGAAATAAGACCTTGACTCACTGCCCAGTTTTTTGCTTGCAGAATTTTTATCCAGCTCTTCAGGCAAAAAAAAGGGGGGGGGGCTCTCAGTGTGTCTTATGGACCACTAAAAAGAAAAAAAAAACCCCAAACTGTCCCTGCCACCAATAAGCCTAATGAGGTGCACGCTCGTAATTACAAGTTATTTTAATGACCATATGGGATGCAAAAGTTCTAATAGAGCAGGGGCCAAAATGTGCTGGTCTCACAGCTGTGCCAATGGAATTAAAAATTAAATGAAAAACTTAAAAATGAAAGTGGGGAAAATGGGAAAATGAATGACCCTGCATCAGTTCCACGCTAGCTAAGGCTGATGGCAGCTGTAGTACAAAACATCTGGAGGGCACCAGGTTGACCAGGGCTGCAGTATAGGATTGCAGCATAAGGGTTGCCAGACAGCAGATAAAATCTACCAGGAAATTACTGCTCCACCAGGCCTCTGCCAAACACTATGAGAAAGGCCATGCCTTTGCAGCGCAGCAGAAGTTCAGCAGTGACGTAGCCGAACAGGCCTCTTTTGGCCAGGATTCCACAACTGTGGGGCCACAACCAGGTGGTAGTGCAGGGAGAGACAAAAGCACTCCAAGTGCAGAAGAAAAAAGGAAAAACCAGGCATCATTGGCCAAGAGCAGCTGTTCTTTCGAGGCAGGGTTCCCTTTTCACAGACAGAGGACAGCGGTCGCAAGTCCATCTGTTCTCTGTACAAGTCCGAGCCTCCCTGAGGTTATGGGACCTGCCAGCACCACACCACAAGAGCATGGTCAACCTTCAAGTCTCACTTCATAATCCCCACTTGCAGAGAGGGGTTATACTTTTTCCCTTCTGCTGCAGCTACCAGGGACAGCACCCATCCAAGGGGGCAGGGAGAAAGGACAGCTGGCCTGATGTGACAGCCTGCGGCCTTGATGGCATGGCATGGGAGTAGACAGGTGCCCATTATCTCTGCCACAGCTGGGGGGGAGAGCTTAATGCCACCCCCCTAGAAGGGACAGAGGGAGGAATGCGAGGCATGTTCCCAATGAGGGGCTGCAAATGTGGACAGAGAGCAGTTAGGAATGGAGGAAGCTGCTTTATACAGAGGCAAGCCATTGGCCCACCCAGATTAGTATCATTTGCACCAGGGGCAGCTAACCTCTAGCTCTCCAGATGTTGCCTGAAGAGTTTTGGCATATGGCCCTGTGAATTGTGCAATGACAGAGCTTGTAATTTGCTGGCTCTTCCTTCATGTTAATTGTCCATTGGCAATTTGACGACTTGCCCTGGAGTCACATGAACTAGCCTGTTCCTTAGGCCTTGAGTATCAGTTCTAAAAGAGGGTCTTAGCGGCACCTCTGAATAAAGCTTTTAAATAAAGTTACTCCTCATTCTTCATTCTCGGTGTCTGTTGCTGGACCGAGAAATATTACAGACTGCAAGGCCCAACAGGAACACGACCACAGCCACATTACTGTGCTTGGCCACATAATTCTGGATCGTTCTGCTCCTTGGCATAGTAGCCTACCCTTGGGTTGCCAGGTCTCCAGGTCTGACATGATGTTTCCGGGTTTGCCTGGGCCACTCCAGATGGGCGAGAGCTCCTTTAATTAAATAAATATATATTAAGAAGACTGTGCATGCAGCTTGCAAACTTCAGCCCGGCTTCAAATTACAGCATATAGGCACTCTGGAGGTGTCTGCCCTCTGTTCCCCTCTTCCAATTTACTTCCATCTCCAGGGCCCACCCTTGTGATATACCTGGGGGCTGCTCTGTGATATAACCAGGGGTGTCCCTCCCTCACATCACTGGAGGCCACCCCTAGGTTTCAGGTTTGGACCCAGTAATCTCAGGGTCTGGGATGCTTCCAGGTCACCTATACACATACAGCTTGCAAACCCTGCTTCACTTCCTCTCATATAAAGTGTGATAATCAGGAAGCAAGATGGATGCAGGTAGGTGGAGCCAAAGTGACCAAGAAACAGTGCAAACCATCCCTCCCACCAAGGGTGCAAACTTGAATAAAATATTGGAGGGGGGGCAGGTAAGTCCCAACCTGCAAATCTGATCACCATTTGAATGTCCATCACCTTGGAGGGAGGATGGCTCCCTCATATATTTTATTGGGGCTGAAGGGACCTTTGTCCCTAGGAGTTAGTTCCTATGTCTCCCACCCACCCTGACTTGGTACCCCGAGAGGACTCCTGGATCAGAGTTGCCTCTCTCAGCTCATACATTTGCTGTTACAACTCCAGGAAGTTAGGTGTAAGAGCAACTGCAGCGGATACTTTCAGGCTTATTACCAGCAGGCCAGGTGTGCCTTGGGGGGGGGGCGGTATACCTGAAGGAGCGTCTCCATCCCCATTGTTCAACCCGGACGCTGAGGTCCAGCTCCAAGGGCCTTCTGGCGGGTGCCTCTCTGTGAGAAGCGAAGTTACAGGGAACCAGGCAGAGGGCCTTCTCGGGGGTGGCGCCCGCCCTGTGGAATGCCCTCCCATCAGATGTCAAAGAAATAAACTATATAACATTTAGAAGACATCTGAAGGCAGCCCTGTTTAGGGAAGTTTTTACTGATGTTTTAATGTATTTTTAATCTTTCTGGAAGCAGCCCAGAGTGGCTGGGGAAACCCAGCCAGATGGGCGGGGTAGAAATAATAAATTATTATTGTTGTTGTTATTATTATTATTATTATTATTATTTCCTGGCCTGGGATGCACCCTTCCCGAACCATCGCTTCACTCAACAGGGTTGCTGCTCCGAGCATGCCAGCTTGTTTGTGTATATATAATGCTTTTTGTTTGTTTTCATTTTGGCACAGGCACCACATGCAGGTGCAGTTTTTGAAGACTGTGAAGAGCGAGACTGGATCACCAGTAACCATAAGGAGCAGTGGGAAAGTGGTGCAGGAAGAGGCTCAGGCAGCTTAATGTGAGAAGCATGTTGTTGTTTAGTCGTTTTGTCGTGTCCGACTCTTCGTGACCCCCTGGACCAGAGAACGCCAGGCACCTCTGTCCTCCACTGCCTCCCGCAGTTTGGTCAAACTCATGCTGGTAACCTCGAAAACACTATCCAACCATCTCGTCCTCTGTCGTCCCCTTCTCCTTGGGCCCTCCATCTTTCCCAACATCAGGGTCTTCTCCAGGGAGTCTTCTCTTCTCATGAGGTGGCCGAAGTACTGGAGCCTCAGCTTCACAATCTGTCCTTCCAGTGAGCACTCAGGGCTGATTTCCTTCAGGATGGAGAAGTTTGATCTTCTTGCAGTCCATGGGACTCTCAAGAGTCTCCTCCAGCACCAGAATTCAAAAGCATCCATTCTTCGGCGATCAGCCTTCTTTATGGTCCAGCTCTCACTTCTATACATCACTTCTGGGAAAACCAGAGCTTTAACTATACGAACCTTTGTTGGCAGTGAGGAGCATGCAGGGTGCCTATTGAAAGACAGCTGGAGTCCTGAGGCCAGCTGGTGTAACACTGTGCAAAATCCAAGGTTAGTTTCCTTCCTGTTATCCTTCCCCTAACCTCTCCTTTCTGACACCTGTCAGTCTTTGGTTCATCCTCCCTTGCAAACTGTGGTTTTCCTTTTAATACCCCCAACATATTCTAAATGATAAAATTAACTTCCCAAGGGAAACCCCGAAATGTGAAACTTCCCTCTGTATTCTGTGCCGTATTTGCGTCTAATGCTATTTTCTTACAGTAAGGGTGGGGTGGGGGCGGCTGCTCTGTTTTAATGCCCCCTCTGGGGTTGTATGTCATTGTATGTATATATCTAAAATATCTGTATGGATTTGCAAGTTCCTGTTTCCTGGTTTCTAAGTGAAATTTATTGTTGTGAACATCTTAGGATAGCAACAGGAGAAAGGCTTTTGAAAACACACTACAAGAAATTAATCAGGCTTCAGAGGGATGGAGATCCCAATCATAAATACATCATATGAAAGAAAGCTGCACTGATAGCAGTAGAACCTGCTTCTGCACAATGTATTTGGGGTTGGTGTGTTTAATGCTTATTTGGCTCAAAGTACACTTTGAATTATTCTGGCTCAGTATGCAAATTTCTAAGGAAACAGTCTTTTCGTTATTTAAAAAAAATCACACACCACTTGATTGTAAAAAACCTCAATGCGGTTTACAAAAAGAATAAAACAGTAAAATTATTGGTTAAAACCATTAAAAACAACTATTTAAAACATATAAATCAGTGCTAAACTGAAAACATATCAAAATTCAATGTACCGTATCTGGGTAGGCCTTTCTAACAAAAAAAGTTTTTAGCAGGAGAAAAAAAGAGTACAATAAATTGGCAGGAAGTTCCAAATTGTGGGTGCTGCCAACTAAAAGATCCATTTCTTACAGATGTGGAACAAATATTGTGTGGCACCTGTAACAGTGCCAGTTCTGCTGATCCAAACAGTCGTGTGGACATAGAAGGTGATCTCACAGGTAAACGGTTTGGGGCTTTATATACTATTAGTAACACCTTGAACTAGGCCACGTAGCAAATTGGCAGCCGGTGAATTCCTTACATTTCTTTTGTGCTAAGCATAAGAATCATCTATGGTTCTTCCATTCTGATAGGCCTCCAGCACTAAGCAAGCTTTGTGAGACTGGGTAGGCTGTAGCCCTTAGAAGCTAAGAGGCTGGGTTTGCTTTTTCAATAGCCTCCCCTGAGTTCTGTCATGCTCTTCTTCTAAAGCAAGATCTCCCAGCAACACACACACACACAGCACCACCATCACTTTGCCTACAGACACAGGTTAGCAAGCAGGGAGCCCAGCTGTTACTGTCTCTCCCACCAAAGCAATTATCACACAAGTGCACTCACTGGAGGGGTTATGGCTCACCACAGGCCTCCCTGATCCCCCGAGTCTAGCTTGACTCAGCTCTAAGCGCTTCCTTTTCTGCCGCACTGGATGTCCCCGCATGATCCACAGATGTTCCTACCCCCATATTCCAGGACTGGTGTTTGATATTTCCTTTTCTCTCTGTGTGTGTTCCATCCAGTTCTCAACAATTAGCTAAGAACTATTTTTTGATTAGCAACCTTGACGCAGCATGCTTGAACAGCAAAAGCACATAAAGGGATAGAGGTGTCCAGAGTGGCCGCTTCCCCCAAAAAAGCCATCTCCTTCAGAGGTCTGACAAAGAGTACTTCAGAAGCAACATAACACCATCTTGACTAGAAGAAGCACTTAGGGGATCTGGATGAGCTGGGAATTCTTTCAGCAATTGCGTGCATTTTAAATTCTGTCTTTTCAAAGCTGAAGAACTGTCTTTTAAAAAGCAGTTAAATATCTTGAGACTTCTTTTCCATATGAGAGAAAAGAAACACAAATTGTGATGCTTGGTGGCAATTATGGAGGCGTCAGAAAGGGAGAAAAATCATACTCTCAGCTGAGAGAAGGGTCACTATCTTCCCAACATCTATATATGAAAAAAGTGGACATTCTGGGAACAGAAATCATTTTTTCCATTAGCACATGTGAATACAGATTTAGCTTCTTTACAAATACAGGGTTCTTTTGTATCTGCAGGATGACAAAGCAGATTTCTCCTGCAATCCTAAAGTGCAGGCAGTGCGTTCCACTGAGACTTTCTTCTGTGTAAATAGATACAGGATTGTGCTGTCTGTGTATGAATTCTGAGCTCGAAAGTTTGTAACCGTGTTTGGCTCTGATAACCAGGGTATTGATATTAGGTAGTGGCTCCATCAACATATTACAGTGGTACCTCGGGTTACATACGCTTCAGGTTACATACGCTTCAGGTTACAGACTCCGCTAACCCAGAAATAGTGCTTCGGGTTAAGAACTTTGCTTCAGGATGAGAACAGAAATCGTGCTCCGGCGGCAGCAGGAAGCCCCATTAGCTAAATTGGTGCTTCAGGTTAAGAACAGTTTCAGTTTCAGGTTAAGAACAGACCTCCAGAATGAATTAAGTACTTAACCTGAGGTAGCACTGTAAATCATTTGACCCCAAACCACAGTGTTTCTAGATTTGTGGGAGAGAAGAATTTTGACCATTTACCCCAGCTAATGCAGCAGTATTATAGAAGATGCTGGAATTGTAATTAGTCTCCTTTTTGTGCCATAATAAAGGTATCGACTCTACATTCGCATTGCCAACCCGTTACTCTCCAGATGTTTTGGACTACAATTCCCATCAGTCTTAGCTAGCACATTCTGGCTGAGGCCGATGGAAGCTGCAGCCCAAAACATCTGGAGGGCACCGGGTTGGCAAAGACTACTGCAGAATCTGTGTTTTATTTATTACATTGTTATCATGCCTGTCCTCCAGGGAGCTCAATGTGACTTTACATGGTTCTTCTCCCATAACCGTCACAACAGCCCTGTGGTGTAGGTTAGGCTGAGATAAAACAATTGACCTAAGGTCACCCTGAGCTTCATGGCTGAGTGGGGATTTGAGCCCAGGACTCCCCAGAGTCTCAACAGCCAGAGGATGCTTACATGACCCAACAAGCCCTCCCCATCTCACAAATGCAAACAAACCCCACTGCAGACAACCACAGACAACCAACCACACCCTGCCCCCCAATACCTCTCACTACCAAGGAAATGCAATAGAAAAATAGAAAGAGAACCTACCCAATGGACGCTGGCCCAAAATGCCACACATACACTATACAAAAGAATATAAGCCTCACCACCCCACCCCTCTTCTTCCCCATCACTAGTGTCTCACAACAAATGTAACTGATTTGTAAGGAAGACTGCACAACCTGGAAAAAAAGAGACAAGGCATGTATTTTTGTAAACCAAGAAAATCTTTAACAAAAACAAATTAAAAAACAACAACCAGCCAGAGGATGTTAGTAAGCTTAATAACAAACTTTGAATTTCAAAAGGCTGTGGGGAAAGGCGAGTGGAGGTGTGTGTGTCCTGCTCCAAATGAAAAGGGAAAAGCAGCAGCAGTGCTTCTCCCATTGGCTATGCCCTGCAGAATAATCAACCACTGAATGTTAAGAGTCATTATTCTATATTTAAAACCATTTCAAGGGTTGCGGTACAGACCTCAAAATGGCTGCTTGATGAGCCACTGCTGACATCTAGTGGCTACATCCTAAACTGCTCCTAAGTCTAGGCCGGTGAAATCCTTTTCCAGGAGTCCATTCATGTGAAATTGTCGTTTTTTGGTACACCTTCATTTCCAGCAAATACCAAACTCCAGGCATGTGGGACAACTGGCCCAAGAGTGCCCTTGTACAGGCCTCATACTGGATCAAGTCCATGTTGACTCTCATGTTCCCGTTTCTCCCTCAATATTAGCAATGTGTCTGCTTTGTATAAAAGGCCTTAATTTTTCTGTGGCACCTCCTATCCAGAAAGTTTCCCTGAAATACAGCAGCTTCATCATCTCAAGTCTAGAGTGAATTTTCACAAACGCCATTTTCCATCTCTGTTGCTGACTTTTGGGTAACCAGTTCCAAGGTGGGCCGAGAGGAAACGCCTTCCTGATCAATGGATGAAAAGCAGGGTGTGCCCTCTTTGCAAACACAGAATCTGGGGGTGTTCTTCTGACTGAGAAACACATTTACTGAAGCTCTCACAGATTCGTTCAAAAGGCTTTTTAGCAGAGGAAGGGCGACAACCGTGCTGTCCCCAAATGTAGACTCCTTCCACTATTCACCCTCCTCCCAGAGTTCTTTCCTCAGTATCCCAGTAACTAAGCAGCCTTAATGAGTTGTAAGGGAATGTGTGTGCTATGCAAAAATCACAGTGTGGGAAAATCTGTGAAGCCAGACAATGCTTCTCTCGATTCCTGCAACCTCTGCCGCATGCCGGGGTCAGCGAATCACAAGAGCAGGCCCTGGCAAAAATCACAATGCAGGAAAAACGTGAAGCCAGCCAACACCTCTACGTAGCTGCATCTTTATTTTGGACATTGTGATATATCACTATATCGAGATGTTTAGTTGTTGATATATTCAGATGCTGAAAATCAGATATTGCCCAACCCAACTGGGACCTGGGAGCCCAGGGTTCAAATCCCAACTCAACCAGGAAGCTCACAGAGTAACCTTGGTTCTTTTCTGCCGTTTAGTCTAACCTACCTCACAAGGGTTATTGTGAGGATAAAATGGGGAGGGGAAAGCCATGCATGCTACCTTGAGCTCTCTGGAGGAAAGGTGACTCATAAATCAGGTAAATGAATATATTTTGGAGCTATCGAAATCAGGCAAGCACCTAAAATAGAACTGTAGAGTTGGAAGGGACCCCAAGGGTCATCTAGTCCAACCCCTGCAATGAAAGACTCTCAATTAAAGCATCCATGAGAGATGGCCATCCAACTTCTGCTTAAAAAACCTCTAAGGAAGAAGAGCTCACCACCTCCCGAGGGAGACCGTTCCACTGTCAAACGGCTCTTACTGTCAGAAAGTTCTTCCTGGTGTTGAGTTGGAATTTTGTTTTTTGCAACTTGAATCAATTGGTTCAAGTCCTATGCTCAGGAGCAGGAGAAAACAAGCTTGCTTCATCTGCCATGTGACGGCCCCTCGAGAAAATGGAGGAAGCTTGTTTTTCTCTGCTGTTCTGGTTTAACCAAGTGTTCTTAGAGAACTAATTCGACTCAGTGTTGGTCATTTGTTCTGCATCTTACGATTTTAGAATTTTACAGCATTTGAAAGGTTTTATTGCACATGATGCATTTTTTAAATGAGTTGGTGGTTTATAAATATTCTTATAAATAAGCAATCTAGATGAGGGGCTGCTGGGGTGGGGCAGCATGGCTGGAGATGGGACCAGTTCCTTCTCCATTTTGGGGTTACCTAGAGCTCAGTGAGGTCATCGTTGAAGTAGAGCAGGATGGCTGGGGTGAAGGCATCAGCGTCCATGTAGAGATTGTAGAATTCCTCGTCCTCATCCGGAATGTTGTTCTGCTGCAGGTTCTTATCCATGTCTAGGTTAACGCGTTCATATTTCCACGTATAGCTGGCCGCATGGGCGTTGTAGGGCAAGTACCGCCGAAGGATCTCCCACATGGATTCCTCTGCACAGACCTGCAGAAAGCACCATGTTACATCCATGGGTGGAATCACAGGAGGTCCAAATGCACCTGAAAACCAAGTGGTTCCCTTCAGCCTCCACATCCTGGGGAGACACAGACAAGCCAGGCAGAATCGAGGTCCACATCACCGTCCCATCAGAGGAACATTAGCAAAGGAAGAGGGACAATTGCCAATAATATCTTGGGTGTTTTTTTCTTTCTTAAATCCTACCTTTGCGAAGGTGGGACAGGACTCACCTCAAGGGTATGTTCCTGAGAGGTCAGAGTGTTGATGATCCGTATGCGTCTGGTTTTGGCAGACAGGATGCCCACCTCGTAGTTGCCATCTCTCCACCAGGGCAAGCCAAAGTCATTGGCCCAGTCTGTACGAGGCAGAGGAGGTGGGATGTGCACAAAGCGACCTTGTGGGGTGTAGTACTTAAGGCATCCTGTTAGGGGGTTAATGTGTGTCTGTATCTGGAAGGAGGGAAATCAGGGCCTTTCTCAGTTAAGAGGGGAGTGGCTTCAAATAAGTCTTTCTTTCTTTCTTTGGTAAATTTCTATCCCACCATTCTTGCCAAATCCTGGGACAGCAAGTTGCAGCCATCCCATATACACCATAAACTCAGGAGCAGGCAAAAAGATCACTTAAAACAACCAATATAAATTTCATACTGGAAAACCTTTTTTAAATGTGGGCAGTTCCAGAATTTACATCATGTAAACGCCTGGGAAAACAGAAACATTTTAAGTTTGCACCAAAAGGAAAGTACAATATGTTACTACATAATGTGCCATTCCTGGCTGCGGAACCTCAAGAAGCACCTCTCCTAAGGATCTTTACAAATGGGACAGGTTGATACATGGAGATAAGAGGATTCAACATGCACGACAAACAGAATATGCCCCAAAATGGGATTCCAGAAACAATTATTTTGGTATTTGCAGTGATGGAAATGTTTGCTCCTTTTTACTCTGCCCTTCAAGACCTAACAGAGTCTTTCAAATGTATTCTGTTTGGGACAGCAAGTCAAGGAAATTGTTAACAAACTAGTAATGATACAAATGAGTCCTTAAGAGAAAAGTCTGAAAGCGGGGAAATCAATTTTCTGAGGAAGAATGGTGGAAAATTATGCAGGGGAAATAATAAAAGATGTAACAAATCACATCTGTGACTGTGAAGATGGGAATAAACTTACAAAGAACTGAGAAAGATGTATGTGGGACACTGGTTAAATTGTGGAGTGGGCACATGTTTCTCCCTCGCTGTGGTTTGAGCATCCTGCCCCTGGCAACATTTCCTTCTAATGCTGCAGCAGCCTTCGCCAACCTGGTGCCCATGATAAGTTTTGGCAAACAACTTCCCATCAAAGAACATGTAAGGCACCAGGTTAGCGAAGACTGTCATAGTGCAGCAGTGCACATCTGTACACGAAGGCCATCAGAAGTAGGACATTGCGCAAGCTTTGCAAACAGAACAAAAATCTGCAGGACCAATAGCAGTCCAGAGAATGGGGTAGGCAGAGGCAAAGGAAGCCTGGGATGAGAATTAAAATCTGGGGAAGCCTGGGATGAGAATTAAAATCCTATGCCCCTTTTAACGTGTTTGTCGGAAGGGAAAGGGGTATTGGTTTGTTGTTCTTGCTTTTATCATGTATTTTATCATGTATTGTATTCTATAATTATATTGTATTGCAGTAATGCATCAAACACTAAAAGCTTCCCTAAACAGGGATGCCTTCAGATGTCTTCTAAAAGTCTGGTAATTATATTACATTTTATATTAAAAGTCTGGTAGTTATATTACATTGTTATGTTGTGAACTGCCCTGAGATCTGTGGATGAATAGCAGTATACCAATTTTTAACAACAACAACAATAAATGACCAGCAACACTCCTATGGAGAAAAGCATCAACATTCTGTAAGAGTAACTCTGGTTTTCCACTCAGCCAAGATCTCTGCCCTAATTTGCCCTGAGCGCCAAGAGCTGCAAGTACTCACGTCTTTGGTTTTGGGGTTGAACCAGTGGCTAATGTCTTTCCCCGCTGCTTCTAGGATAGGCTTCAATAAGAGATCACCTGGACAGGCAGAGAATATAAATAAGGTACATGTGAAGGTTGCCCATCCTTGAGTCACACCAGTGCTCTAGCTAGCCCCATATTATCTTGTTTGACTGGTAGTCCTTCTTCACAGTCTCCAATAGAGAGCAGTCAATATCTGAAGGAGCGTCTCCACCCCCATCGTTCTGCCCGGACGCTGAGGTCCAGCACTGAGGGCCTTCTGGTGGTTCCCTCACTGCGAGAAGCCAAGTTACAGGGAATCAGGCAGAGGGCCTTCTCGGTAGTGGTGCCCTCCCTGTGGAATGCCCTCCCACCAGATGTCAAAGTATACATGGATGTCAACAACTACCAGACTTTTAGAAGACATCTGAAGGCAGCCCTGTTTAGGGAAGCTTTTAATGTTTGATGTATTACAGTATTTTAATATTTTTTTGGAAGCCGCCCAGAGTGGCTGGGGAAGCCCAGCCAGATGGGTGGGGTATAAATAAATTATTATTATTAATATTAGTAGTAGTAGTAGTAGTAGTATTTCCCATCAGAAGCAGGGAGCCCTTTTTTTTTAACCAAAGGAGCACGCTCCCTTGTGGGAAGCCTCAAGAGTGTCATAGGTCAGTGATGAATGGGGCCAGAGGCAAAAGTGAGTAGCATAATGCATGTGTATACACACCCACACCCTTTCTATACAGGGAAGGAAGAGGCAGAGCCGTAGCTATAGGGGGGGGGGGCACTAGCGCAGTTTTTTTGCCCTGGGTGAAGCCTCCAGAGGGGCGCCAATGAGGCTCCCAGCCTGTTTGTGTGTGTACACTAATGGGGGGGGGGAGGTGCCAAACTGGGTCTTTGACCTGGGTGAAATAAAGCCTAGTTTTGCCCCTGGAAAGAGGCTTTGTTTGAGTTCAAGGACACGTTCCAGCCAGGCAAAAGCGCTCAAGGAGGTTACGAAGCAAGACCAGTGAGGGGCGTGGCCTGGGGAGAATTCCAAGGGCCAAATACAGAGGCCCTGAGGGCCACATTTGCCTCACAAGTCCTCAGGTTGCCCACCAGTGCTTTAAACAAAAACAAAAAAAGCTGGAGAGGACCTTGCAGTGGCGTAGCGTGGGTTGTCAGCACCCGGGGCAAGGCAAGTAATTTGCGCCCCCTAACCCGTGGATTTTAGCACCCGAGCAGAGAGCTGCGAGCGCGAGCGCACCCCCCACACATGTTGTACCTGGTGCGGCCGGCCCCCCCTGCACCCCCCACCCTACACCACTGCAACCTTGTAAAGAACATGCTATTTTCCAAAAGGGGGGGAACGGGGCACATTTGGGATCTCGACACAGGAGGCAGGGAGGAAAAGCAGGACACAAGGCCTGCGAATGCGATGCAGTAGCAGGTGCGTGGAAAAACAACTCACACCATAAACGTAAGAGAAGAGCCCTATTGCTGGATCAGGCACCCTAGCCAAGGACCCTCTTTCCCAGCAGTGGCTCAAACGAGACGCCCTCCTGGAAAAGGCAGTGGCCCCATCTCCCTCATGGCGTCTTGTGAGGTTTGCCTGGAGAAGGTAGACTGCCACTGAACATGGAGGCTCCCCTTTAGCCCTGGTGGCCGGCAGATCCTGGATTTGCCACCCATGAGGGACGTCTTCTGTTGTGCATTCAGCATTCCCTCAGACCCACCCGCCCCACAATAATAATTTATTATTTATACCCTGCCCATCTGGCTGAGTTTCCCCAGCCACTCTGGGCGGCTTCCAATCAAGTGTTAATACAGCATTAAATATTAAAAACGTCCCTAAACAGGGCTGCCTTCAGATGTCTTTTAAAGATGGGATAGCTGCTTATTTCCTTCACAACTGAAGGGAGGGCGTTCCACAGGGCGGGCACCACTGCCAAGAAGGCCCTCTGTCTGGTTCCCTGTAACCTCACTTCTCACAATGAGGGAACCGCCAGGAGGCCCTCGGAGCTAGAGCTCAGTGTCCGGGCAGAACAATGCGGGTGGAGACGCTCCTTCAGGTATACGGGACCGAGGCCGTTTAAGGCTTTCAAGGTCAGCACCAAGACTTTGAATTGTGCTTGGAAACGTACTGGGAGCCAATGCAGATCTCTCCGGACCGGTGTTATGTGGTCCCGGCGGCCGCTCCCAGTCACCAGTCTAGCTGCCACATTCTGGATAAATTGCAGTTTCCGGGTCATCTTCAAAGGCAGCCCCATGTAGAGCGCACTGCAGTAGTCCAAGCGGGAGATAACCAGAGCATGCACCACTCTGGGAGACAGTCTGCGGGCAGGTAGGGTCTCAGCCTGCGTACCAGATGGAGCTGGCAGAGAGCTGCCCTGAACACAGAATTAACCTGCGCCTCCATGGACAGCAGCGAGTCCAAAATGACTCCCAGGCTGCGCACCTGGTCCTTCAGGGGCACAGTTGCCCCATTCAGGACCAGGGAGTCCTTCACACCAGCCCCCTGTCCCCCAAGAACAGTACTCCTGCCTTGTCAGGATTCAACCTCACTTCGTTAGCCACCATCCATCCTTCAACTGCCTCCCGACACTCACACAGGACCTTCACCGCCTTCACTAATTCTGATTTAAAAGAGAAGTAGAGCTGGATATTATCTGCATACAGTGGTACCTCGGGTCACATACGCTTCAGGTTACATACGCTTCAGTTTACAGACTCCGCTAACCCAGAAATAGTGCTTCAGGTTAAGAACTTTGCTTCAGGATAAGAACAGAAATAGTGCTCCGGCGGCGCGGCGGCAGTGGGAGGCCCCATTAGCTAAAGTGGTGCTTCAGGTTAAGAACAATTTCAGGTTAAGAACGGACCTCCAGAACGAATTAAATACTTAACCCGAGGTACCACTGTACTGATGAACACCCAGCCCAACCCCCCTGATAATCTCTCCCAGCGGCTTCATATAGATATTAAAAAGCATGGGGGAGACGACGGAAGTGAGAGCCCAGGGGTCTGAACACTCATCGCCCCCCCCCCACTTTTTTGGGTGGGGAAATCTGCCGGCTGCCCTGGGGCCGCCATAGGGAAGAGCGAGAGGCTGCCTGCGTTACCCTTGTAGGCCTCGGCCAGGGGGCTGAGGTCATAGACCCGCCCCATGTAGGAGACCCAGAGGTCCCAGGGCCGGTTGTGCACCTCCACCTCCTTCGGGGTGTAATAGCGCGGCCGGTAAACGTCCATCGCCGGGAGGAGCCAGAGGAAGAGCGGTAGGCCGCGTCCGTCGCTGCCATGGCAACGAGAAGCCGCCGCAGCGCCTGACGGGAAACGTAGTCTGGGCCGAGAGGACGGACGCAAGGCGGAGGGAGCGCGCGCAGAGCCTGCTGGGAACCGAGGGGCGGGGGAGCCGAGCGGCCTGCTGGGAGCTGTAGTCCCTCTGCCGGCGGGAGGGTCAAGATGGCGGCCACTGCCCTTCCAGAGCCGTTGCAGCAGCAGAGGGGAGAGGAGAATGGCTGCGGAAACAGTCCCAGTCCTGGGGTGAGGAGCCCAGGGGGGAGGCCTCCAGATATGAGAAAGGGGGAGGACATAATGGGGTGGGGTGCTCAAATAGGGGAGGAGAAGGAGGTACCCTGGGGGATAGAGAGGGTAAGTACACTGGATGGGAAATGGGAATAATTGGGAGTGAGGGTATAATAAGACACCCCAAAAAATCAAATTTAGGCTGGAAGGGCCTAGTATGGTGTAGTGGTGACGTGTTTTTTTGGGGGGGGCGATAGGAGATGGGAGGGACCAGGGTTCAAATCCCCCCTCACTAGGTGGCCTTATTTATGTATGTGTTTCTTTTTAATTTTTATTAATTTCAACATACCAATTATTATACATTCAACAGAACTTCACATCTTATACCATCTTTTTGGACTTCCATCAGCACCTCTGATGATCCACCATTTTTATCATTTCTTCTGCATTTCTTAAATTCCTATTGCCTTTAATTATCTTACTTCACAATCCACCTCTTTAACCATTTTTGCAATAATTCAAATAATTCACCTCACAAAACTTCTTGCAAACCTACAAACGTAATCTGGTCATCACAATTACTTTTCAAATAGACCGTAAATTTACACCAGTCTTCTGTGAATCTCTGGTCCCGCAGGTTTCGAATTCTTCCGGTTAGTTTATCCAATTCTGCATAGTCCATCAATTTCATCCTCCATTCTTCTTTTGTTGGTAATTCTTCTTGCTTCCATTTTTTTGCCAATAATATTCTTGCTGCCGTCATTGCATATAAAAACAACTTGCAATCCTTTCTGTTTATATCATCTCCTACAATGCCAAGTAAAAATGCTTCTGGTTTCTTAATAAATGTATATTTCAACATTTTTTTCATCTCATTATATATCATCTCCCAGAAGTTTTTCACCTTTTTACATTCCCACCACATATGATAAAATGTTCCCTCTTTTTCTTTGCATTTCCAACATTTATTGCTAACTTTATACCTTTTAGCTAATTTAACGGGTATAATACACCATCTATACATCATTTTCATCACATATTTATGTATGTGTTTCATCGCAATTTTATGCCACATTTCCTCCCCCCCCCCCATGCAGCTAAAGGTCCACCTTGCAGGTCAGATGCTGCCTCTCGGCCCGCCCTACCTCACAAGGCTCATTTGGGGATTAAATAAAGAGTGGGTCAGGCAGGAGCAGCAGCATATGTGCCCCCTTTGGAGGAAAGGCAGGGTTAAAATTGTAACAAACAAATAAAAAGTAAAGTGTGGGGGGGGAGAGAGGTCACTGGTTACCTACAGGGTGGGTCGGGGTGGAAGGATAATATGTATTTATTATGAGTGACTCTTGTGTTCGAATCTTGCTTCCTGATTTCCCTCTGGGATACCTGGTTGAGAAACAGGATGCTGGAGTAGGTGGGCCACTGGCCTGATCCAGTATTTTCTCCTTATGCTCTTATGAATGTGGGTAGCCTTTGTTGGCTTGAACATTGGCCCTGCCGGCTGCTCACGCAGAGTTTTCCTGTTCTGGAGTGAACCCTTTTTTGGTTTTCATCAGTACCCTCTCAGCTGTTTTGTAAATCTTTTATGGTTCGATTTGAAGAAGATGCCGCCTTTTCTACTCTGTAACGAAACCTATTGACTGTGAATAGTGAAAGGAACTTATAATAAAATATTATTGGTTGGCAACTAATCCACGAAAGAACCATCTCCATCAAACACTAGATAGAGCAAACAGGTTAAGGCTCTACATAAACTGCTGTGTGTGTGTTTTGTAGGGTGTTGGCATATAAAATAAGCAACTTGTGTGTTGTTCACAGGAGTGAACATGACACCTGTTTCATGAAAATTCTAACACCTCCTCTATCACTTCTCAGCTGAGTTACCATTCTAGGTAATTGGGAAAATATTAACGCACTTGACTGTCAGTGATGTAAGGGGAGAAGAAGGAAATGGTAATGTAAGAAGAAGAAGAAGAATAATCCAGCTTTCTCCCCCAGACCTGGACTCAAAGAAGCTTACAAAAATTAAGACCACAAGGATAAAATATGAAAACCTAGAAACAACGACAGTATTTTAAGAGTAATTAAACTATAATAGAATCAAGACAATATTTTAAAAGTTCATTAAAATTCAGATAGTAAAAACAGCACAGCACTATTAAAAGCTCTTTCCTTAAAAACAGTTCCCAAAAAGCCTGTTGGAATAAAACGATCTTCACGTAGCGAACAGAGAGCTGGTCCAGCCTCTCTAGGAAGGGAGCTCCAAAATCTGGAAGCAGCCACTGAGAAGGCCCTCTTATAGCAAATTTAAAAGCCCTGTGTAAATGAACCCCCACCACGGGGCATGAACAGATCCTGAGATATTAAAATACCACCACCACAAATTTGCATTCTAGAGCCTGCCCAAGAGAGACTTCCCCAAGCATTGCCCATATGCCACCATGAGGACTAAATCCTCATTAGGCTTGGTCTCTCTCTGGAAAGTGAAAAAGCAGGACCAGGGAGTGGGAGGGAAAGATACCCCACTGGTGCATTTCTTCCTATGAAGTATTATGGAAAGATTCCCTAAGATGGAAAGACTAACCCTTTGAACGTTTCTGCCAGGACTCTGGTGAGGAAAAAGCTGACACGCCATACCTGCATGCCCGCCGGAAGCTGGAGAACCTTCTCAACAAGAGCATGCGCATCCGAATGACGGATGGGCGGACCCTGGTGGGCTGCTTCCTGTGCACCGACAGAGACTGCAACGTGATCCTCGGCTCCGCCCAGGAGTACCTCAAGCCCACAGGTTAGTTCTCACCTGGGGTCTCCACCATCGTCCCACCATCTTTCTTTATTCATTTCCTGTTTAATGCTTTCCATGTGTTTTTGCTTGTAAGCTGATTGTGGCTATTGAGGAAAAACTGATGCAATAGCAGAGTGAAACAGAGAAAAAGATATAAGTACAGTGGTACCTCGGGTTACATACGCTTCAGGTTATATACACTTCAGGTTACAGACTCCGCTAACCCAGAAATAGTGCTTCAGGTTAAGAACTTTGATTCAGGATAAGAACAGAAATCGTTCATTAGCTAAAGTGGTGCTTCAGGTTAAGAACAGTTTCAGCTTAAGAACGGACCTCCAGAACGAATTAAGTACTTAACCCGAGGTACCACTGTAATAATAGCGAAGAATTAGGTTGGGGGCAAGAGAGGGTTGGTGGGGCTTAGCAGCTCTCCTGGCGAGACAGAACTTCAAGGGGGCTTCTTGAAGAGGGATAAATAGGTAGCGCTCCGGCGGGAAGGTAAACGGCGTTTCCGTGCGCTGCTCTGGTTCGCCAGAAGCGGCTTAGTTATGCTGGCCACATGACCCGGAAAAACTGTCTGCGGACAAACATCAGCTCCCTCGGCCAATAAAGCGAGATGAGCGCCGCAACCCCAGAGTCGTCTGCGGCTGGACCTAACGGTCAGGGGTACCTTTACCTCTCTTGAAGAGGAGAGGGGCATGTGCCTGGGGGATGGACGCCCCTGTGTTCTGTGGAGGGAGCCTTTAAGCGCCCAGGAGATGAGGACAGCCTTTGCCAACCTGGGGCCCTCCAGGCGTTTGGAACTACAATTCCCATCGGTGCCAGCCAGCACTTGCGAGCTGTAGCCCCAAGCCTCTGGAGGGCCCAAGTCTGGATTAGGAGCAGATGGGACCCTCCTTCTCACTCTCTCCCTCCTTTGCTCTGCAGACTCCTTCTCCGCCGGTGAGCCCAGAGTCTTGGGTCTGGCCATGGTTCCAGGACATCACATTGTCTCCATCGAGGTGGAGCTGGAGAGCCTGGCCTCCTTGCAGTACCTCTGATGCACCGCCAGAGGGCAGCAGGCCTCCAACGTTTGACTGAACTCGGGGGGGGGGGTGATGCGGGGAAGGGACACAGTCCCCAGTTTGCTGCAGGACAAGAGACGATTTTCCTCCCTTCCCGGCTAGACCCCGGTTTTCCCTAGGGAATTAAGCTTTCCTGGCAAAGCTGGACTGGACCAGTGCATGCACTGTGAAACAGGACACCCCCCATCTCCAAGACTTGAAAAAGGGGTGGACTTAATGTTTGCATTTGTTAAATGTTTGTTAAATCTGGAAAAGAATCCCATTGCTGTTCTGAATTGTTGTCGGTTTGTTTTCTTGTAACGCATGGACCTCGTGTGGGCCACGGGCAGGCCTTGGCTGCTACCTCTGTGGCCTGCTGAATCCTGGGGAGTTCTGTTTGGTCATCCCCACTGATGATGGTGGATTTATTTATTACCCTCCCCCTAAGGTCCCCGGTATCAGCTGGCTGGCAAGTTCAGGTGCTTTAGTTGAGATTCCTGCCTTGCAGAGGGTCTCTTCCAACTCTACAGTTCTCTGATTTGCAGTGGGGGAGCAGGGGGAGAGAGCTAAACAGCACAGGAACAGATACCCATCACATATTTTCATCTCAATATGAAGAACTAGCAGAGGCTCCAATGAGATTTCAAAGTACAGCTAAAAACAGCAGCTTATATTCAGTGCCTCTGCAGCTGCCTAGATCTGGGGTTTCCCACCACCTCTTTCCCTTTGAAAGCAAAAGCACAGATCTCACCAGTGTAGTGAGCAGCAGGGGCAAAGCCCACCCCAAAATGGCAATAAATTTAACATTAACTTTTACAAAGAAGTCCCTAGGGAAAATGCATTTCAGCTGCTATAAGCTCATTTTCAAGAGGGCTGTAGAATAATAGCAGCTATGCTTATTTCTTTGTTGTTGTTTTAAAAAACACCACTTGGACAAGAAAAAAATGCCTTTGTAACTTGCATGACTTATTTGCAAGATGCTGCCTTGGTTAGATGAGGACGCCAGGGCGATAGAGCACTGAATCCACTAGCCCTTGGTAACTGAACTCCGCCTTCAGCTTCTGAAAATTTCTCTTATGTATTCCCCACCCCACACGCCGCCAATATTCTTTCAAACCACATGGGCTGGAAACAGGAATGGCGCCGTCGCTGCAGGTAGAGTCCAGCCCTCAAGATTGCATTCTGCACTGCAGAACCCATTCTGCTGCCCTGCTGGCAACAGGGGCGTTTAATTTACCAGCTGGGTCTGAAAAGGCGCC
Source organism: Podarcis gaigeae (assembly GCF_964106915.1). Classification (NCBI taxonomy): domain Eukaryota; kingdom Metazoa; phylum Chordata; class Lepidosauria; order Squamata; family Lacertidae; genus Podarcis; species Podarcis gaigeae. Next base: position 5,060,788 of record NC_139689.1, on the reverse strand, counting down.
ATCTTGATCTCAGCGGCTGACATTTTTTAATAGGGAAAGCCATTGCCACCAGTTCCCTGGGAAGAAGCAGCAGGATTTGCTCCCAAGCTGACCTGTGCGGCTGTTCCATCAGCTGCAAAGCAGTGCAGGAAACGGTATCTATAGATAGACCGGGGTCTTGTCTTCTTTGGCTCCTCTTTGCTCCCACATCACAATGGGGAGCTTGTACACGCCAGCAGCCGCTTTATCTTATCCAAGGTTCCTTCCTCCCCAGAACGCAGAGTTTCCATAAGAGACTCTTGGCGCCCGGGGCTGACTCCACTCTTCCTTATCCTGTTCTGGAACAGGATATTCCCCTCTCCAGCCCCACAGCAAGAGTGATAACCTTTTCACAGGTTGTCTGTGTCCCTCTGGTAGCTGCGCAACAGGCCGAAGTTCAGCCGGGGCAGTTTCCCCTCCCTGCCAGGGAAAGCTTCACTTGTTGGATTTTCTGTCTCGTGGCACAGGTGCTTCGGCAGAGAATAAGGTGTTCGTGACCAAGGTTACGCTGTCCTAGGGGTGTGCCTGTGTTCCTGCAGCCGCTGCAGTTCAGCCTTTTCAGAGAGCGAACACTTTTCGCAGCCATTATCCATCAATAAGTTGCAATTAATGTCATTTCATGGAGGCTGGGGGGGGGGAACAATTGTCCCAGAGGGACCATCTCAGCTGAACCCAGGTTACCATAATTCAAAGTCCACCACCCTGGTCTCAACTCCACGGAATGGATGCTCGTGGGTTAAAACAGGCATGAGTGGGAAAGCCCAATTTCAACCTTCATTCTGTACGGAAGGAAGCTAGGGATCTTGTGAGGACTGCAACACCCATCCTTCCTGACTGTTGGCCTTGCTGGCTCGAAGTTTATGGAGTCTCAATAATATCCCGAGTGCCACCGGTTACTCCATCCCTGCTGAAATGGCCTAGGTGACCTGATGCAAATGTAAACATTGGCACCCGTCTGCCTTGGGAGAGAATGGAGTGCACCTGCAGGGGTGAAATGAAACTGCTTCACCAACAGCACTGAACGGACTTCCTTGGGCGCAAGCTTGGGCACAAGGCAGCATCCAGCTGCCATCCCACAGGCAGCGTAAATTTAGGATCAGAGTTTTCCTTCTCCTAGATGAGCCCCATCTGCTCCTCACTTCCCTCTACAGCAGGTGCAGAAGCCCCCAGAGCCTGCCTTCACATGCAGTCCCTGAGGGTTTGAGACCCATCGGCTCCCTTCATCTGGTTTAGCCGGCCAGTGGAAGCCGTTCACAGGGTGTGGCCGCTGTTGCATGCTCACAGGCTTCTAGGAGCCACAGGTGAGAGCTGAGTGCAGGGTGGGGACCAGAGGTGGACAGACCACCCAAGAAGGAGCTGGACATGTCCCTACCAGAAGTACCCCTAACAGCTCTTCCCCTAAATGCAATAAATAAATAAAGCAGGAATGGGAACCTGGTTTCCTCCAGGTGTTGCTGGACTCCAAAATCCCATCAGGCTGAGCCTGCATGGCCAGGAATTAGGGTTGGTGATGGGAACAGGAACCCTACAATAGACAAGTCTTGTGGTTATTAGCAGTGGTGGAGGAAAAGGGTGGGTAGATTTCAGGCTTCCAAGATTTACCTTGGGTATTTTTAGGGAGGTGGGGTTGTTGTCACCAAAGCTCACCGTTCAAAGCTAGGTACAGAGTGGTGTTTTTCGATGGAGCCGGCTTTCTCCTGACTGAAGTGCAATGTTTTAGGACCAGGACATTTGCAGGGAAACCAAAATGCTTGTTTACAAACCTATTGTACTACCAACCTTGGACCACTTATATTGGACCACCATCTCCAACTCCTCGAATGATTCCATCAACGGTGTCTCCGAAAATTTTTACACATCGTTCAGGAAGACAGGCAAACTACCTACGGGACCGCCTCTCCTGGTATGCCCCACAGAGAAACCTACGGTCTGCAAATAATAACATCCTCAAGGTCCCAGGCCTCAGAGAGGTTAGGCTGGCCTCAACAAGAGCCAGGGCCTTTTCGGCTGCGGCTCCAATCTGGTGGAACGCTCTGTCACAAGAGACTAGGGCCCTGCGGGACCTGACATCCTTCCGCAGGGCCTGCAAGACAGAGTTGTTCCACCAGGCCTTTGGCCAGGGCGCAGCCTGACTCCCTCCTCTGGCAACCTGCTTAGAATCTTGCTTAATTAGTTGCCATTAATTTGATTTTAATTGATTTTTATAATGAAATATTTTTAGAATGTGTTTTTTAGAATCTGATTGTTTGATTGTTGATTGTTGTTAGCCGCCCCGAGCCCGGCTTCGGCTGGGGAGGGCGGGATATAAATAAAATTTATTATTATTATTATTATTAATATCAGTGTACTGGAAGAAGCAAAGATCACCAGTGTTGAAGCAACAATTCTTCAACATCAACTTCGTTGGACTGGTCGTGTTGTGTGGATGCCTGATTATCGTCTTCCAAAGCAGCTACAGTGGTACCTTGGGTTACAGACGCTTCAGGTTACAGACTCCACTAACCCAGAAATAGTACCTTGGGTTAAGAACTTTGCTTCAGGATGAGAACAGAAATTTTGTGGCGGCGGCCCCATTAGCTAAAGTGGTACCTTAGGTTAAGAACAGTTTCAGGTTAAGAACGGATCTCTGGAATGAATTAAGTTCTTAACCTGAGGTACCACTGTACTCTATTCCGAACTTAAAAATGGAAAGCGTAATGCAGGTAGTCAACAAAAGAGGTTTAAAGACTTGTCTCAAGGCAAATCTAAAAAAAATGTAGTATAAACACTGACAACTGGGAAACACTGGCCTGTGAGCGCTCCAGTTGGAGAACAGCCTTGACCAAAGGTGTCATGGGCTTTGAAGACACTCAAACTCAGAACGCAAGGGAGAAACGTGCTAAGAGGAAAGCACAATGGCAAATCCACACCGTGATCAACTCCTGCCAGGAAACCGATGTCCCCACTGTGGAAGGACGTGTGGGTCCAGAATTGGCCTCCACAGTCACTTACGGACTCACTGTTAAGACCGTGTTCATGGGAGACAATCTTACTCGGCTACGAAGGGTTGCCGAAGAAGAAAAGACATGGGACGGTGTAAGAACTTGCCCAATCCTCTTTCAAAGCCATCTAGGGTGGGGATGGGGGGAAATCTTTTCTCTAAACTCAAAAGTCCCCCAAGATGCCTGCGTTCTCTCATTTCAATTCACAACTTGCCAGAAGGAAAAAGAGGGCAAGCAGGGGAACGGGGCTGGTGTTTCTCTCCCGCTCTGTTGGCGAGGAGGGGGACCCCTGAGCAAAGCGGCGCTTGGCTAAGCCTGTGGCTTAAGGCGCTGCAAAGGCAAGCATGATGCAAAGGTCCGTTTCTGCCATGATACGGTTCAAGTGCCTCTTCCTACACCTTGCGTACTGGGTGTGACTTCCCCGAAATAAAAACGGCTCATGAAAACTCCTCGTCCTTTCCAGTACCGTATTTTTCGCTCTATAGGACGCACTTTTCCCCCCTCCAAAAATGAAGGGGAAATGTATGTGCGACTTATGGAGCGAATGCAGGCTCCTTGGCTTCAGCGATAGCAACGCGAAGCCTCCAAAGCGCAGAGGGAGTGCTCCCTCTGCGCTCCGTAGGCTACGCGTTGCTTTTGCTGAAGCCTGGAGAGCGAGAGGGGTCGGTGAGCCACCTGAAGCCTTTGGAGCACTGTGGGAACTTGCGCTGCGCTCTGAAGGCTTCGGGTTGCTTTTGCTGAAGCCGGGAGAGATTCTTGATTTTTCTTGATTCCCCCCCCCCCCAAAAAAAACTAGGTGCGCCTTATGGTCCGGTGTGCCTTATGGAGCGAAAAATACTGTAATTGACAACCCCATGTCTGAAAGCACGAATGTAGATTTATCCATCAAGGAAGTTCAGCGGCAAATAATATCCTTACCTAAATCTACAGCATAAGCCTGGTTAGATGGGAGGAGGGGAATATGGCCATATCCCGAGCTCCTTCAGAAGAAGTCCTTTTCTACGAGTTGACTACCCCTCCACACAGTGAATTTGCCCCCCAGCCCCACCCACCACCCTAGTGCAAGGAAAGTCAGAGCCCACCCCAGCCATAATAATAAACGCAACCACTCAAAGCTTCGTATCAAAGTTGTAGTCTTCATATTGACAAAACAGTACAAATGAGTTTCGCCCGAATAATTCCCGCCCGCGATAAATGTGTCGCTTGAACAGCGTGCTTATATGTAACTTGGCAAGGGCTCAAGTTGGCTGCCGCTTAGTGTGCGTACGAGGAAGAGGGCAGTAGGGCCCCTAACCTTTCTGGAACTCGTATCCTGATACTGCTGCAAAAAATTATCCCCGGGGACAAATACAGGCTTCCATCTTCACCCGTTTGTCCAACCACAGAAATCCAAAGGCAAACATGTCCCAGGTAGCAGAGAGTTCCATGGGTTAAAGAAACTACTTGATAGAGCTATTCTTGTCTCTTCCCAACCACCCCTTTGTGCAGGAGAACCCTTTCATATATAGAAAGGGCTAATTCCTTATTTTTTTAAATGCAAAGTTTTGCTTGTGGAGCTCTTCCCGCTTTGTAGGAAACTCTGCAGTGGGCCTTCAACTCTCCAGCAGCCCTGTTTGTGTGAACTGAAGGGCAGCTGAGGGTCGAATAGAAACTGAGGACCCCCACTCCGCCCTAGCACACCGTCGCAAAGTCCTTCACCTCCAGGGTGAATTGTCAGTTTTTCCTCGTCAGCAGCTGGAGAGATGACCCATGTTACAAATTCTCTGCGGGTGTGTTTAGGGCTTTTAATACTGGAAGCCACTGGGAAATGAGGATCTGCGTCCATCTTTCCTTATGAGCCAAAGGTTCTTCCTGCAGTTTTTCTGTGCAGGGTCGTTCCCGTTCTTTGGAGGCAAGCGGGGCGACGGCTGCCGTTGGGCTCACCTCCCGCTTCCTGGCTTCTCACAGGGATCTGGGTGGCCACTGTGAGAGCAAGATGGACTTCCTGGGGCCCGATCCACCTACAGAGCTCTGCTTATGTTCTGATGAAGGCTAGACACTGGCACTGATGCTGAAATTGGCCGTTTCCCTTAGAATCACAGAACCACAGAGTTGGAAAGGGACCCCCATCCCTACATCCCACTGCAATGCAGGAACGACAGCCTTGCCTCTGATGGGATTTTCCGCCTCTCCCTTTGCAACAGTCCTGTGCTCGGTGAGAGCCTGACGCCCCATTGCACATCTCACTGCGGCGACGTATCCCACTCTTGCTGCCGGTCTGAGACAAGTGCGTTCCCTCAAGCTTGCGCGTCCACATCTTGCCGCTGGTGTTCTGTGCCCTCCCCACCCACCCCACCCCACCCACTCCCCGTCCCAAACCGCCCCCCCCTCCTCAAACCCAGACTTTCTCCACTGGCTCGAAATCCTGGCTGCAGCAGCACCCGGAGTTGTGGTAATGGGACGCGGGCAGGTTCTTGTAGACGGCCTTGCTGTAGGGGACGAGGCAGTAGCCTAGCTGGAGCCTGCGGGCCAGGCGGCAGTAGGCAGCCAGCGCCAAGACCAGGAGGGGCACCAGGAGGGTGAAGCCCACCACCAGGAGTGCCACGGAGGAGGCGTCGTTCAGGTGGGCCGTGCAGTAGGGCTCCTGGGTGTGTAAGAACTGCAGGGAGAGAGGGAGAAAAAGCCTTGTTAGGGGTCAGAGGCCATCAGAAAAGCTTGCTAAATCAGGCCTGCGGCCCATCTGGTCAGCACATAGCGGTCAACCGTCCCTTATTTGGCAGGAAACTCCCTTATCCCAGCACCATGTCCCGCTGCTGTCCCTTATTGATGATGTCCCTTAAATTTCCCGGGTTTCATGCTCGCCTGGCTCAGGAGGGAAGCAGCGGCTCGGGGTCCTCCTCCGCACGCGCGAGAGCGCGCACTGGCGCCGTTGTCCTGGCGCGAGGAGTTCCATCAGCCCTTCCCCGCCCGGGGGGGGGGAGAGAGACTCTTGCCCACGCTGCCCGCGAGCGTGGCAGCGGTGGTGACAGCTGAGGAGGCAGCCTGAGGGAGGAGGAAGAGGGGGGGATGTGGAGGGATGCAGAAGGGCGGAGCTTCAGCGGCCGCGGCGGCGCCGCAACCACCTCATGCCGGATTGACAGCGTCTGTCAATGCTACCAATCTACCGGTATGTAACTCTTTACAATAGCAAAATCCCTTATTTTAGCTGCTGGTCCCTTATTTTCGAGGCTGCTGGTCCCTTATTTTCAAATGTGTAAGTTGACAGCTATGGGTCAGCAGCCTGTTCTCACAGCGGCTGACCGGATGCTTGTGGCAAAACTTTGACAGGACCTGAAAACAAGAGCCTTCTCTCCGTCCTGCGGTCCAGCGTGTGGACATGCTTGATGAAGGCGGTTCCTTCGTGGTCACAAAGCTCTGTAACACAGATCAGTTGCCAACCAAGGATGCTGTGGCGCAAGTAAAAGCCAGATAAGGCTGGAGGAAAGGGGTGAAAAGGGCGTCATAAAACGAAGACGTTGCATGAGCAGGCTGGGAGGGCCACTGTTCACGCCAACCCACGCTGCCCACGTTTGCAGGATCAGGCCAAAGGCCCGTCTCGTCCAGCGTCCTGATCTCACGATGGCCAACCAGATGCCTATGAGAAGCCTGGAGGAGGATGGTGAGGGGGCAGAGACGAGGGAAAGGGAGCTGGCTTCTTTCTGAGCAACCAGCTCCTCCCCAAATTTCAGGGTGGGCGCGGAGACCCACACATCCATGCCTGGAATGTGCATCTCGGCCCCGACAAGGTTATCAAAGGCCCTGACCCTGGCATCTGGTTTTTGTCATGGCAAACAGAGCGGGAAGTCTGGACCCAGAGCCCCACTGAATCCTCCCTCCCTATTGATCGCTTCTTTTATTTTGGGGTGTGTGTCTGTGTGTGTGTGTGATTGTTGAGCTCACCCACCACCGCCCATGTTTACAAGCTGTCGTACCTGAAATATCGCACCAGCTGCAGGGTTAGACTGCTCTCCTGGTCACACTCGGCTCCCTGCGTGGGCCAGTTTGGCCATGCAAGCACCTCCCGGCCGAGGTGGGCAGCAAAGCGAGGTGGTAGAGTCCCGAGGTGGCAGTGGCTGGGCTGTACCACCCCAGGGGGCAAGCGAAGCAATCGAATTTATAAAAAACGCTTTGCAAGCCGAAAACGAGCTAAGCATGGCTGGCTGAGATACTTTTTACACCGAGGTGCTAGATGTTTTTAATAGGGAGTTTTAATTGAGTTTCCTCTCCCCCCCCCCCCCCCGCTGACCATGAAGGAACTTTTAAGCCAGGGGTCAGCAAACTTTTCCAGCAGGAGGCCAGTCCACTGTCCCTCAGATCTTGTGGGGGGCCGGCCTATATTTTGGAGAAAAATAATAATGAACGAATTCCTATGCCCCACAAATAACCCAGAGGTGCATTTTAAATAAAAGCACACATTGTACTCATGTAAAAACACTCTGATTCTTGGATCGTCCAGGGGACCAATATAGAAGGCGATTGGGCCGGATCTGGCTCCTGGGCCTTAGTTTACCTACCCATATTTAAGCTGGCACATGGGCCCCCTTGCCAGCTCAAGTGGTACAGTCCCACTCTGCTACTACCACCTCCTTTTGCTGAACGTGGATTACAAAACTCTGGGAGCACGAAGCCAGCCTCCTCTGTGGTGGTCAGCCTGAGATGGTTGTTGTGCTGGTGTTACAGGCACTCAAGAACCAGCACAGCTCCTACCCACCCGCCTGCTCGGGTTCAGCTTGGGCAGGCCACCCGATTTGAGGTAGGGCTGGCTCTGCCACTGGAGGGGGGGGGGCAAGGCAAGCGCTTTGGGCAACTGGGTTATCAGGCTGCCAACACACTATTAGCACGCTATCCCCACCCAAATAATCCTGGGAACTGTTCTTTACCTCTCACAGAATTTCACTTCCCAGCACCCTTAGTAAACTAGATTTCCCAGGAACCGTGTGTGTGTAGGATTGTTTGTTTTGTTGTGAGTCCCTTTGGGTTGCAAGATAAAGCGACTAAGCAAATTTAATAAATGATGGCAACGTGTTCTAAATGTGTGCGCAAATGGTTAAGCTTTTTAATTTACGATTTCCCCCAAGGGAGAAGTCTTTGTTGGTCCTTCTGCCTCAAGGTAACTAGGGCGGCTTCGGGGACTGTGAAACACCTTGATGTTTGTGTGTGTGTGTTTTGTGAGCAAGGAGCGTGCATTGCTGCATCTCAGATGCGCCACACATACCTTGGGCAAAAAGGCCATTTCTCCAGGGCAAAACTAAAAAAATCCTGCAAAGCTGCAAATGAGCAGAGCCACATGACACGTTCCAGGAGACTGGAAAGAGGATATCCCTCTGCAATCTCCCAAAGCCCACCACGAGAGGCTTAATCCAAAAGCATTCCAGTGTTGCCCCCCCTCCCCGCCTTCAATGCTCCCTTAGGGAAGACCACCCCAGAGCTCCTGTATCTGCCAGGCCAGTACTGGGGCGGGTGAAGGAAGTCTGGTCCCTGCCTCTGGAAAGGCAGCCCAAATTCCAGGCCTTTTTTTTTTCCTTCCTGAAATCTAGAAAAGATGCCAGCAAGGCCTTACAAATGTAAAAATATGGACACCCAGCAGGGATGGTTGGAAGTGGAAGAGGGAATCTCTGCCCCATAAGAGATTCAGCTTGGCCACTCTGGCCCACTGAGCTCCATGGAGAAGGTGGAGCAGAAGGGCTTGTGCCTGCGACTGCTGGCAATTCACCTCTCTCCCCGAGCCTCAGTATTCCCGATCTGTAAAATGGGTCCCTGCAGCAACACACAATCTAGAGTAAGGAAAGAACCAACAGACTTTGGGCCAGTGGCAAGTCGGGGAAGAGAACTGAAGCAAATGGGGGAGAGGAGTTGACCGCCAACTCTAGAAGCAGGCAGAGCAGAAGTGGGGGGACCTGGAGCCCCCCAGACTGCTGAGCTCCAGCCAGCGAGGACAGTGGGCAGTGGGTCTATCAGCATTTGGATGAAGCCTTTCTTGAAAAATAATTCTTAGCCAGGATAAAGAAGGTCAAGCCCCCGTTCAGTTTTAGCACAATTCCTACTGCAGGGAGGAGGGAAGGAAAGAGTATTCAGGATGCGGCAAACCCGCTTTGGAGATGCGAAAAGTGTTGCTTTTTCCACCCGAGGTCACGCCGAGAACATTTTGCCAGGATTTCACAAGCCCAGGAGTTGGAAACACTGCGGAAAACTACAAACCTTTGCTATTAAGCCCATGCCCCGAAACTTTTAAGTTTGGGGTGCAAATTAAGAACAAACGGGCCAAATGATTACATATCTGGCCTGGAAGTCTCTCTCCCCTAGGCCTGGCTGGGGGTTGTTTTGGATGTGTGCGAGGAAGAGTACCTCTGAGCTTGTACAGAGTGCATAAGTCCCATCTGCCCCCACCACTGCCACCCAATCCTCCACGGCTGGGCTTGCCCATTGAAAAATACGCTCTGGAATAAATTACAACCCCAATTGAGCCCTGAGAAAGGCATCTCTGTCCACCCTGGCCTTCACCCCAACCCTGCCAAAAAAAGCCCCCACATCTACTACGCAACGCCTCATTCTCTCACCCCCGAAGCATCAAAAGGTCAGGCTATTATTTCGAAGAGCGTTTTGGAGGGTTTACACAGTTTACACCCCAGTTCAGTCCTGCCAACGTCCTCATTTCTGACCCACAGCTCCCCACTCATCTGCCTGGTCCTGATTCTGTATTGGTGGGAGGGAGGGGTGCCACAGTAAAACGAGGACCACCTACCTTGGAATGGCACAGGAACCCGAACCCCAGCAGCACCCCGGCCGGGAGCAGGATCAGCCCAAATATGACCCCCACGAAGAGGACATTGAGGCCCCCGACCAGCAGGTTCTGGACTGTGACCAGCACGGCGCACGCCCAGCAGTCCAGAGATCCCCGTAGCTCCAAGGCCCCTTCCCCGCCGTAGGGAGGGGGCGGCAGCGGGGAGACCCCCGCCCCACTCTCGTGTTCCAGGGACCCCGACACGGCTTTCTGCGAGCGAGTGTCCAGGCCCATCATCTCAGGCTGCCGATCTCTAACTCTTCCAACGCTGTTCAGAGCAGAGACGCTCCTGCCTCGCCGCTTGGCTCAACAAATTATCTCGTATCCTTTATAGGCTTCCCAATCCATCTCCACCCCCTTTCAGCTGCCGGGGCTGGTCTCCACCTCTCCTGGATAATGTAGGAATGCAGACACACACACACACACACACACACACACACACACACACAGAGCGCAAGTGCCCATCAAACACACCACCTCCCAAACTGGTCCAACCAAGAGATGCTTGGCTTGTTGCACCATTCCCAGAGGGTGGGGGGGGCGAAGGGGGTCTCCCTGGGCTCAAATTCCTGGGATGTTTCTCTTTCCAGAGACCCACCCACCCCCATATATGCCTCCCCCTTCGTGGTCCATGCCTGCTAAGTCCCAGGCCCAGACCATGCTTGTAAAAGGGGGAAAAAAGATTTGGTGCACAAATCGTAAACACACCGGAGACGGTGGTACCACGAGGCTGCGCTGGGGTGCCAAGAAAAGGCAGATTTGACCCAGGGATGGGAGGTCCATCTCCTGCACAAGCACCTTTCAAAACAAGCAGGCGCTGTGCAAGAGCTGTGGCCTGCCTGTTTGTTTCAAGAGGGGCTTTTGCAGGAGAAGGTTCATTGGGACGCTGGTTCGTGGTACAGAGCGAGAGGGCATCATTGGTTTGCCGCAGGAGCCGTATTGGGACAAAACAATGTCCACCAATTGAGGATGCGGAGCGTAGCCATAATGGGCAGTAGCCATCGATAGCCCTCTGCTCCGCAAATTTGTCCAATTAGCTTTTAAATCCCTCCGAGCCTGTGGCCGTCATTGCTTCCCATGGAAGCGGGTTCCCGTAGCTTAACTGGGACAAGAACGACGGCTTTATATCGCGTACCTTTCCTAGTAAAAAAAACATTCCGCCCTTCCCCAAGCAATGAAGAAAAAAAGAGAGAGAGAGGCTTGTTTTAATGACTAGGGCAAGAGATTTGATGTATTGAGCACACCAGATGTGAGCTTTCCGTATATCCAGGTTGGAGAAATGAAGGAAGACAGAAGGCGGCTGGTTTCTTTTTTTTATCTCTGTGAGTTAATTTAATTATTTATTTATTTTTACATTTACAAAATAAGATTTGCTTTCTCCTTGTCCCCCTACAGTACGATAAGAATCAATTTATGTGAGAGTGAGTTTACTCAGAGAAGCGAGATTGTTCATCTGCTTTTTTTTCAGTGTGTGTCTGTGTGTGAGTGATTGGTGAGGGTGGGGTGGGGGGGAAATCTGGAACTAAAAAAAAGTGCAGGTTTTTTGTTTTTTTCAGAAGGAAGGAAGAGATTTCCTTCCTTCTGTAGGGTGGGGTGAGATTCTTCCATTTAAAAATAAAATAAAAGGGAAGGGGAATCAACAGATGAACCAGGAGCAGGCTTTTATTCCCCACTCCAAACCCCACCACCCCCACCCCACCCCCATGAGAAAACAAGAGCACCATGTCAAGGAAAAAACATCAACAGACAGGAAAAAAAATATCTGAAAGAACATGTTAAGTAATTCAATAAAAAATTCCAGAGAGGAGTCAAACAAACAAAAGGAGACACTTTTTTTCTTTTTAAAAAAAGAAACAGGTACAACAACATTGTAAAAAGTTAAAAATAAAAAAGAGGCTGGATCAAACCCCAAAAGAGGACCAATAAATAGAGAGATGATTACCAAAAAAAAAGGAGAGACGTATAAATTAAAAAAGAGAGAAAGAGAAAGAACATTTACAAACTGCAAAACAATTTTTTTGAGGCATGGAGGTACAATTATTATTTTTTAAAAAAAGAAAGAAAGAAAAATGACCCCAAATCTGAGACGTTTCTGTCTTCTTCTTTTTCAAATGGATCTGGGAGTTGTAACTGTAGAGTCAAAAGGGCAGAGAATTGGAGGAGGAAGAGGAAGGGGGGGGCAATGAATTTAGCCAAGGAATATATATATATATATATTTATATATCTTGAGTTAAGGTTAAACGGATTTTATCAGCTGAAGAGGAGGCGTTAAGGGTCAGAGTTAAAGGTCAGCCATAGCTAGGCAGGCAGAGGGCAGAGTTAAGGGGTCCTTGTTAGATTGCCAACCGCACCCCACCCCCTGCCCCCCACAAAAATGGCATAGGGAATTGGAGGCTGGGGCAATGGCAACACCTAGGGGGAGGAGGAGGGGGGGAGAAATCAGCCCCCCCTCCCCTTTCGTGAAAAAGGAAAAAAAAATCTCCCATCTACCCGTGTGTCTTGATTTGGGGTGAGCACCACACCCTCCGAACGGGGTTATTGTTTCGACCATATCCCAATCTCCTTTCGCACGAGGACCTCCTCCGTCCCGCTTGCTCCTCGCGCAAAAAAACTCGTATATTTTTTATTTTATTTTTTTTGTCTCGTTTTCTGTATTTTGTTTTTTAAAAGCAGTTTCTAATACAAACCAGGAATATTTTTTTTCCTTCTTATATTTATATATATATATAATATATATAAAAGGATGTAAGAAATCAAAATGTCCATCAGAATAATTAAAAACCACACGCGGGGAAAAATTCGCCAACCCTCCCTGGCTCCCCCCCCCTCCAATATATATAAATCAATGTACACTCTCCCCCCCCGCCGCCCCACCGTATCCCGATGAGAAGTTCACCCAGAGAGAACTGAACCCATAAAAGTCCTGTGTTAAGAAACCCGTATTAATTTTTCTTTTTCATTTTTTTTTTTGCTTGCTTCCATTTCCCAAACTCTCTCTTTTTTTTCCCTTTAAATTTCTGCCAAGAAAAACGTAATCGAAAGGAAAGGAAAAAAAACCAAAACAAAACCAGGCACCCCCAAATTTCGACAGCAGTCTCTCTTTCTCTCTCTCGTTTTCCGCTCGCTGGCATCCCATCCCGGCGAGAGAGACGGAAATTAATGCTCTTGAGAAGAAGGGAACGCTTTCACACACCCCTCTCGATCTGTTCATAGAAGCTCCCCGAAACCACCGCACCCCAATTCTTGTCCATGCAGTACGAATCCAGAGGCACAGCGGAATTTCGCCATCGATTTCGCTGCTCCATTCCGTTTGCTCTTTGAATTTTTTTGAATTTTTTTTTTTTAAGTTCAGGGGTTTTCCCCCTGCTTTTTTAATACAAAATCAGCACCACCCAGGAAAAAAAACAAAAAAATCCCAAAACGAGAAAAGGTTCGTTCTGAAGAATAAATTAAAAAAAGGGGTCCGTCAGAAGAACGCCCCAGGTCACGACGCTTCTGCAATCTGCCCCCCCGGCTCAGGGCCGGTTTGAGTTGAGAAGGGCGGGTGGAGATCAGAGGCTCAGCTGCTATTGGAGGGAGAGGGCAGACCATAGCAACCCCCCAACCCCACGCGAGCGGGCGGGCGGGGGGGGCAAGCTAGCATGTAGAGACGGCCCAGACATCCGTGTCCAGGCATGGTATGGCTCATCTGGAACTGGGCGGCGCAGACTGCAGGAGAAAAGGGGAGAGAGAAAAAACCTACAATCAGCAGCCTGCCTTCCAAATCGTAGTGCCGTAAAGTTGGAAGGAACCCTTGGGGTCATCTAGTCCAACCCCCTGCAGCAATTCAGGAATCCGTCCTCCATGTGACAGCCCTTTCAATATTTGAAGATGGCTATTGTATCTCCCTAGCAGTTCGAAAGCACATCAAAGTGCAAGTAGATAAATAGGTACCACTCCGGTGGGAAGGTAAACGGCGTTTCCGTGTGCTGCTCTGGTTCGCCAGGAGCGGCTTAGTCCTGCTGGCCACATGACCCGGAAGCTGTACACTGGCTCCCTCGGCCAATAAAGCGAGATGAGCGCCGCAACCCCAGAGTCGGCCACGACTGGACCTAATGGTCAGGGGTCCCTTTACCTTTACCTATCCTATCTCCCATTTCCCAGGCTAAACATGCCCTGCTCCCGCAAAAGGCTTGGTTTCCAGACCAGTCTTGGTCGCCATTTCCTCTGCACACCTTCCAGCTTGTCAATATCCTTTTTAAACCGGGGTGCCCAGAATTAAACACAGTTTTCCAGGTGGGGTCTGACCAAGGCAGAATAGAGCGGGACTATGGCTTCCCTTGAAGTCGCTGAGAGAGATCATCAGGGGGTTTGGGCTGGGTGTCCATCAATATGCGGATGGTACCCAGCTCTACCTCTCTTTCAAATCAGAACCAGTGAAAGTCCTGTCTGAGTGTCTGGAGGTGGTTGGAGGATGGACGGCGGTTAATGGATTGAGGTTGAATCCTGACAAGACAGAAGTACTATTCTTGGGGGACAGGGGGCGGGCAGGTGTGGAGGACTGCCTGGTCCTGAATGGGGTAACTGTGCCCCTGAAGGACCAGGTGTGCAGCCTGGGAGTCAATTTTGGACCCTCAGTTGTCCATGGAGGCACAGGTCAGTTCTGTATCCAGGGCAGCTGTCTGCCAGCTCCATCTGGTATGCAGGATGAGACCCTCCCTGCCCGCAGACTGTCTCGCCAGAGTGGCGCATGCTCTGGTTATCTCCCGCTTGGACAGCTGCATTGTGCTCTACGTGGGGCTACCTTTGAAGGTGACCCAGAAACTACAACTAATCCAGAATGCGGCAGCAAGACTGGTGACTGGGAGCAGCCGCCAAGACCATATAACACCGGTCCAGAAAGACCTACATTGGCTCCCAGTACGTTTCCGAGCACCATTCAAAGTGCTGACCTTGAAAGCCCTAAACGGCCTCGGTCCAGTATACTTGAAGGAGCATCTCCACCCCCATTGTTCAGCCCAGACACTGAGGTCCAGCGCCGAGGGCCTTCTGGCGGTTCCCTCACTGCGAGAAGCAAAGCTACAGGGAACCAAGCAGAGGGCCTTCTCGGTGGTGGCGCCCGCCCTGTGGAACGCCCTCCCATCAGATGTCAAAGAGATAAACAACTCTTTTAGAAAGCATCTGAAGGGAAATTTTTAATGTGTGACATTTTAATATATTTTTAATCTTTGTTGGAAGCTGCCCAGAGTGGCTGGGGAAACCCAGCCAGATGGGCGGGGTACAAATAACAAATTATTATTATTATTATTATTATTATTATTATTATTATTATTATTATTACAGTGGTGCCTCGCAAGACGAAATTAATTCGTTCCGCAAGTCTTTTCGTCTTGCGAGTTTTTCGTCTTGCGAAGCACGGTTTCCCATAGGAATGCATTAAAAATCAATTAATGCGTTCCTATGGAAACCGCCTTCAGACCAGGTCCGGGGACAGTCTGTCCCCCGACCTCTTCTGAAGGCGGGCGGGGGGCAAAAGTCTTTGCTCCCCCCCCCGCCTGCCTTCAAAAGCCATCCGGGATAGCGGGAAGCGCTTCCCTGCTATCCCGGACTGCTTTTAAAATGCTGGCGGTGGGGAGCAAAGCCTTTCGGCCCCCGCCGGCCTTCCTGGACCTCTTCTGAAGGCCGGAGGGGGGGGGGAAGGCTTTGCTCCCCACCGCTAGCATTTAAAAGAGGTCCCCGGAGATTTCCCTATGGGCTTTCTTCTTGCGAAGCAAGCCCATAGGGAAATTCGTTTTGCGAAGCGCCTCCAAAACGGAAAACCCTTTCGTCTAGCGGGTTTTTCGTCTTGCGAGGCGTTCGTCATGCGGGGCACTACTGTATTATTATTATTATTCCCTTGGATGAGCTGCTTTTGCTGCTGCTGCCGAGTCGTGTCTATAGACTTTTACTTTTACTAGATACTTTTCACAAGCTCTGCTGTCACGCCGGGTGTCCCTCACACCCACCCTAAGTTTGTGCATCTGGTTATTCCTGCTTAACTGCGGAACCTGACATTTGTCCCTGTCGACATGCATTTTGCTACTTTGGGTCCAGTTCTCCAATCTGTTCCAGTCACCTCGGAATCCCGATTCTTTCTCCTGCTGTTTCTTCAGCCCGGTTCCCCACCTCATCCTGGGCAACACCAACATGGGAACAGAAGCAGAGCCTAGCCCAGGATCCTGTTCTCACACTGGCCGGCCAGATGCCTATTATTAAGCAGCATCCCAGTACAAGAGCCCTCTCCCCACTTGCTGTTTCCATCAATTGGCACTCAAGCATTGCCTCCAACTGTGGAGACACAGCATAGCCATTGGGGCTGCTAGCCACCGATTCCCTTCTCCTCCACGAGTTTGTCTAGTATTCTTTTAAAGCCATCCAAAGTTGGTGGCCATTCCTGCTGGAGGGTGTTCCACTGGTTAACTTCGCTGCATGAAGGAGGACTTTCTGAATCTTCCAACATTCAGTTTTGTTGAATGCCCGTGAGTTTTAAGGTTACGGGGGGGGGGGGGGACTTGGTAGAAACGACTTCACTGCTAACAGAAACTGGGTTTTTGTGTTGTATCTTACAGATCTGTTAAATATAATTCATAATAACAATCAGTAATCCTCAGAGAGCCACTTTGGGAGGACACTAGAGTTGATTGAACACGGAGATGACTGGCAGAATCCGGGACCAGGGAGAAGAGTTGGTGGAAGAAGATTGGAGGAAATTTAAAATTTATTTACAGAAACAATGTAAAATTTTTGAATGTTGATGATATTGATTTGAACTGAAGGGGTTCTAGCAATAAGGTTAAGATTGGATTCATGATAGAGAAATAGATAAATTAAATAGGATTGATGAATTTGCTGAATCAAATTTCAAAAGGGATACAAAAAAGGGAGATGTGAGGAAGTCAGGAAAATAAGTTAATCAAAGAGGAGAGATTAAAAAAGAGGGATTTTTGGGTTTGTTTTTTTTCTTGTATGTGTTCTTTTTTCTTTTTATCTTTTTCTTTTTTATTTTTAATGTCTCTATTTTTGTATTTTGTGATTTTGTATTTCTGTGTTTTTGTATTTTTCTAAATTTTTTATTCCTAAAATTTAATAAAATATTATTTTTTTAAAAAATAGAGTTGATTGAACAGCTCTGAAGTGCCTTGAAGAGCCTTGGTGGCGTTTCCCTTTCCTGCCACTAGGCGGTGCCCTCCTCTAGGCTTTACCAAATCTGCGAGCCCGTGGGGCATGCCTCTCCTCCTTCCCCAGACATATACTCACCAGGGTGAAGCTGTCATAGATGTGGATCAGTTCTTCCGTCTTGTATTGCTCAAGCACCACCACGCCATGGAGAGAGGAGCTCCGCTTGCGGGCGCAGGCCTCACAGTGCACCAGGTACGTGTTTTTGCCCCCGTTTTCGCTCGTCACGAAAAGGATGTTGAAGACCTCCACCTGCGGGGAGCACACGGGGAATCAGCGACTGTCGCAACGGGACGTGGCCTTTGTCTCTACCCTCCTACTCAGCTGTTAGCAGATTAGCCCCCTGAGGCTCAGCCCCACCTATAACCCCTCCAAATTTCACCCAGGTCTGCTCCCCACACCCTCAGCTACTAGGTCTCCTTTAATTGCATGGCAGATCATCTCCTCCTGCTGCATACCAAAATCCAAACCAAGAAGTTCTGCTCTTCCTTTAAATACCATATTTTTCACTCTGTAAGACACACCAGACCACAAGACGCCCCTAGTTTTTGGAGGAGGAAAACAAGGAAAAAAATATTCTGAATCTCAGAAGCCAGAACAGCAAGAGGGATCGCTGCGCAGCGAAAGCAGCAATCCCTCTTGCTGTTCTGGCTTCTGGGATAGCTGCACAGCCTGCATTCGCTCCATAAGACGCACACACATTTCCCCTTGCTTTTTAGGAGGGGAAAAGTGAGTACTATAGAGCAAAAAATACGGTATAATCAATGCACCTTTTTTGGGGGGGAAGAATTTTCCAAGCCTGCCTTCCACTTTTGTTAGCAGTTAACAACGGCCACCCCTCCAAAAAATTAAAATAAAATAATGCATAAATGCCAGCCTGCCGTGGTTTCTAGCGTTTAATGAGCAGGGATCTCTCCCAGCCCCTCCCACTCAGCACTGCAGTCACACTCGAGGCAAACGACAGTATGGGGGAGCACCCAGAAGGGCAAGCCTTTTGTGTTTACTGGTTAAAACAAACCCTTCCGGAAAAGGCGGGAGGAGGGGGTTGCCCAAGCGCATGCCTGCCACTGGCAGAGAACGTCAGCCGTGGCTCAAGGCGGGCAAAAGGAGCTGCTGCGGCGAAAGAAGAGAGCAAAACACAGAGTTTGCGGCCGCTTTCTTCTGCCACGGGGTGAGGCTTTCTGACTGGGAAGAGGGGCAGAAGTGTGGGACCCAGAGAAGAACGACACCAACACAGAACCAAGGGGGAAAGAATTTTATTTCTTCCTCACCAACATAAATTAAAAAAAAAAAACGAGCTCTGCACACTTGGCTGACGCGTCACATGCCCGAAACGCAACCTATTCCTGAGTGTCCTTCTCTGGTGCATCTTGCAGCGGGCTGCTCTGGAAGAGAAGGCACTGATCCAGCCTCGCCTGAGCGACAGGGAGGGATCCCCAAACCTTGGCATCTTCAAGGGATGCTTTCCCCTGCATCACCCGCCAGGACTCCAGGATAGGGACCCTTGTGATGGGGCAAAGGAGGTCCACCACAGGAGTCTGTCTTGAGATGGGTGCGACTCTGGAAACAGAGACTTCCTTCCTGCATCTCAGGCACTTCCCCTTTCCCTGTGAGGCTCGGCCGACAACAAGCCCTGCTTCCTTTCCACTTCCCGGGGGTCAGACTAGATGACCGTGTGGGTCCCCTCCAACTCTACCGTTCTGTGATTCTGTGGCTTCTTTTAACCGAAGTCACTGCAGCTGAGTCCTGGCTCCACGGCTGAGGAGGTTCTTCTCCCTGGCTGGCAGGGGCTGCAGTCTCCTCCACCTAAATTCACGGCTCAGTCACTTCCTGGCTTCAGTTGGGTTGGCGACTCACTTTTGACCCTGCCTTAAGAAGACTGCACAGCAGACCTTCCTTCTTCGCCGCTTGAGCTGCGCTGTTTCTCAGGCTACCCCGAGACCTCAGGACGAGGTCCTTCAACAACATCAGCAGAGCTTTGCGTCTGGATCAGGCCCATTCAGCCTAGCATCCTATCCCTCCCCTGCAATTCCCGGCAGCTAGGAGCCATGTTCCCTCAGACAATAGAGATAAGAGCACAGCCATCGAGGTGAGTAGCTGCTGAGAGCCTCATCTCCCACGAATTTGTCTAATTCTCTTCCGGAGGTTTCCAGCAGGGAGTTCCACAGGATGCCCTTAAAGCATGTTCTTTCTTCTATCCATCCCATATCTTCCAAGGATCAACTTCACTCTGGTCCCTAAGCTGCACCAGGCATCGTTTTATACACCTATTTAACCTTTTCGGTAAGCCAAGAAGCCCCATAGGGGAAATACTCCAGTCCCTTAAATCGTTTTGGTCGCCGTTTCCCAAACCTTTCCTATCTCTGCACGATGACACTTAATGAGGTGCAGCCACCAGAACTCTGCGTGGGGTCCAGCTTCCTCCATCGGGGTCTTCCTTTCAGAGAGGGCAGATATAAAATTATATTTTCCTCCCGTTTTCATCATGGTAATCCACTGCAAACCTTACAGGTGCTTGGGCGAGACTTCTTAGTTTGAAACTCTTGACCGACAGCCGTGTGAGTTGAGGTGAAGTTTTGGAGAGCCGCGAGGTCCGACTTCACAATACGCCGCTGATCCTTCCGGAAGCTTCTTTTCCACCACAGCTTTTTTTAAGACACGCGTTTCATACTCACTGTTTCGACCTTCCTAATCCCCTTTATGACTTCTCGGGGGCCGTCAGGAATGAAGGAGGCACGGGAGCCTCAAACTGGAGTTGGGTACAGGAGGTATTTTAAAGACAAGCAGGCCTCATCAAACACTGTTCACACCACAAAGGCCTAGGAAACCCTGCCAGGCCCTTTCATGTGGAAGGGGGAAAGGACTGTTTTCCAAAAAATAAAAAGTCTGTGGCGGGGGGAACGGAGTCTATGTCACAGGCTAGGAGGACCTGCCGGTCGCTCTCTGCCAAAGATTTCGGAGGAAATGGATCGCAGAGGACGGAAAGATGGCCACTTCCGTGGGGGTCAACTTTCAGAGAACGTGAATGCGGAAGGCAAACCTCGTCCCCACAGTCAGAACTGCAGAGAGGGCCAGTCACCTGGGGAAGCCCAGTCACCTGGGGTTTATTCTGGGGGGTGGGTGCACCAGGACTGGCGCTGTCTCGGAGCAGGGAGCGCCACCTGTGTTGCTGGCGCTGTGACGGACCTGTGGAGAAGGGGCAGCGCCCTGGAGGAAAGCGAGGTTGAGAGAGGGAGGGAGCCTCACCCCCGTGGAGTTGCCACTGTGGCGGGTAAGAGAAAAGCGAGAAGAGCCAGGAAAGCTTACGTCGCATTCGTTGCAGTAGTAAGCCGGCTCGTCCTTCACGCGGCCCTGGTAGGCGATCTTCTTGCCGGACCGGACAAGGCTCTCTCTCTGCACCTGGCAGTGCTTGATGGACTGCATCAGACAGTACCTGCAAGCAGGAGAAGAGAGGACAGGGGTCAGGATGCGGCCGGATGCAGCTCTCCACGGGGACGGATGAAGCAGCCAACGCATCAATGGGGGGTGGGCGGGCAAAACCCCCCCTAAGGGATTCTGTTAATTTAATTGCATCTTGCATTGCCCCCAAAAGTGAGTGTGTGTGAATAATAATAATAATAATTTGTTATTTATGCCCCACCCATCTGGCTGAGTTTCCCCAGCCACTCTGGGCGGCTCCCAATCAAGTATTAAAAACAATACAGCGTTAAGGCTGCACATTAGAAACTGCACGATTTTGGTGTTTTTACCAGGCCTGCGCAGTAAACATTGCACCTGTATTTAAACAGTAGCCACAGAAGAGACAAGGGGGATGGTAAATGACACATCCGGACAGGGACTCCGGCCACTTGGGGGTGTGGGACTGAGCTCTGTTGCTAGCCCCAAACTACTGGAAGCGCAAAAAATTGCAGAGCCTTTTTCTTAGCTTAAAGGAAGGAAGGACAGAAAGAGCTCAGGAGTGGGGAGAACCTCAAGCCTTGATTTCCACCGCCCGCCCCCCCCCAATAACCTGCTCAAATTCATGTTTCTTTTTCCTTCTTTCTATCATGTATTTTGTGTTTTAATATTGTATCTTTATGTTGTAAGCAGCACTGAGATTTATGGATGAAGGGTG
Organism: Podarcis gaigeae; assembly: GCF_964106915.1. Lineage (NCBI taxonomy): Eukaryota > Metazoa > Chordata > Lepidosauria > Squamata > Lacertidae > Podarcis > Podarcis gaigeae. The sequence continues at coordinate 5,039,681 of NC_139689.1, read as the reverse complement.
GTATTCAAATTTAATAAACAAATACAATTTTTTTAAAGAGAATTTTAAAAAGTTTTTTAAAGAAAGAAACAACACGCAAACTCTAAATTCTATCAATTCACATTACGTAAACATTTTGTCAAAGTGAACATTTTGTCAAAGTGTAAAATATCATTTGTTGACTGTGAATTGCCTTCCCCATAATAAATATTTTTTTGTGGGAGAGGCAGGCCTTCGTCGCTGAATTGGAACATAATTTGGGCAGCCCAGGACATCCACACATGGTTACACACTGGCTGGTGCCCCAGGGAGATCACTTTGGTGCTGTTACTACAGCGGTTTGGACTTCACCCCTGGCAGTGCACTCCATTGTCTGTTGAGACAGACGGATGCCAACACCATCATCAGCTGCTATTGCAAAATCCATGTTTGTTTTCCCAGACAAACTTCGACTCCTTTCCCAGCGCAGGGGATAAAATGCCTAAGACTGCTTCTCTTATTTATAACGCAACGTTTCTAGCATATGTTAATTAAAAAATATATATCTTTGGAACATACGGTAACATATTGCCTGTTTATGTGTTCTATAGATTACACACACACACACACACTTCCTGCGTTTTGCGCAGCTGTTGAAACGGGGCAGAGGGAGGGAGACGGGACCCCTAGCCCTCCAGGTATTGCGGAGCCAACATCCAACAACATCTGGAGGGTGAAATGTCCCCCACATCTGGGCTAAGGCCACAAGAGGCCTGCCCATCGCCCCCGCCACCCAATGATGGAGACCCCACCTGCGACCAAAATGAGCCTGGGGTCCTCATCATTTCAGCAGAGGGTCCCCTGTGCCTTCCCACGGAGGGCCCCTCGTATCTGGCCCCCAACCAAGACACTTTTGTGCACTTGAGGAAGTGCAAGAAACTGCCCAAGGCGCAAATGCAAAGGCAGGCGGGACACGGCCAGGAAAGGTTGGAGGAGTTGCGGGGGGTGGGGGTGGGGTGGCAGAACCGAAAGCCGTCCTCACTTGATCATTTTGTACAAGTCGGGGTCACTGATCTTGACGGTGCGGGCCACGTTCCAGGAAACGTGGATCATGGGCACAATGGACTTGACGTTCTTCACCTCGTTCCATTCGTAGCGCTCAAGGGCCAACTGGTACTGGTAAGCTGCAAGGGAAAGGGAAGAGGTCAGAGGGGCAGGAAGAGGACGCCCCTCTAGGCAAGGATCATAGAATCATAGAGTTGGAAGAGACCCCAAGGGCCATCGAGTCCAACCCCCTGCCAAGCAGGAAACCCCATCAGAGCACTCCTGACATATGGTTGTCAAGCCTCTGCTTAAAGACCTCCAAAGAAGGAGACTCCACCACACTCCTTGGCAGCAAATTCCACTGTCAAACAGCTCTTACTGTCAGGAAGTTCTTCCTAATGTTTAGGTGGAATCTTCTTTCTTGTAGTTTGGAGCCATTGCCCCGTGTCCGCTTCTCTGGAGCAGCAGAAAACAACCTTTCTCCCTCCTCTATGTGACATCCTTTTATATATTTGAACATGGTTATCATATCACCCCTTCACCTCCTCTTCTCCAGGCTAAACATGCCCAGCTCCCTTAGCCGTTCCTCATAAGGCATCGTTTCCAGGCCTTTGACCATTTTGGTTGCCCTCCTCTGGACACGTTCCAGTTTGTCAGTGTCCTCCTTGAACTGTGGTGCCCAGAACTGGACACAGTACTCCAGGTGAGGTCTGACCAGAGCAGAATACAGTGGCACTATTACTTCCCTTGATCTAGATGCTATACTCCTATGGATGCAGCCCAGAATTGCATTGGCTTTTTTAGCTGCCGCGTCACACTGTTGGCTCATGTCAAGTTTGTGGTCAACCAAGACTCCTAGGAGAGGGTTGCGTCATGGAACCTCCCGCCGCCGGTGCCCTTCCACCGTTCGGATTCCATTCTTAGACCGAGGTAAAGTTCGCAAACCGGGACACTACTTCCGCTTTTGCGGAGTTCGTAAACAGAATCAGGACAGTTCTTAAACCGAGGTAGCACTGTAATAGGATTGTGGAAGCAAGACATGACCCTGCCCTTTATAGAGTGTGGGGCACTGGTGGGGCTCCGGGATCCCCTTTTCAACTCCCCCTCCTCCCACCCCGCTTTTCGGGACCTCGGCCATCCGGCTAAGATACCTGTGAGGGGGCCGACATTCCAGGCAATGTTATTACACCACCCGGTGGCCTGAACCCAATGCACCGTCCCGGCGTTGATCCACACGAGGTCTCCGGGGCGCTGGATGAAGCGGTAGACGGGGATGTTGGACTGGTAAAGGTCTTCAAGGATGGGCCACCACGAGCCGGTCAGGTAGTCGACACCGTGCCTGCGGGAAAGCGGGTGCTGGGGTGACAAGGCAAAGGGGAAACCACCTGGAAAAACCTCCCCTCCTGACAATATGTTCTCCTATGATGGTCCCACGGAAGTGGGCAAAGCAATGCAGCAGCACCTCTCGTGCCCCCGATCCCAGGAACCCATCCCCCAAATCATCCCCTTAGGGCAGGGGTCCCCAACATGGCACCCATGGGTGCAACAGCATCCTCCAGGTATTCTCCTGGGACCCACAATGCCTCTGGCCACCCACACACACTGACTCTTGGGTCATGAGATGGCAAGAGGGGTAATAATAATAATAATAATAATAATAATAATAATAATAATAATATATTATTTATACCCCGCTCATCTGGCTGGGTTTCCCCAGCCACTCTGGGCGGCTTCCAACAAAACACTAAAATACAATAACCTATTAAACATTAAAAGCTTCCCTAAACAGGGCTGCCTTCAGATATCTTCTAAAAGTTTGGTAGTTGTTTTTCTCTTTGATATCTGGTGGGAGAGTGTTCCACAGGGCAGGTGCCACTACCGAGAAGGCTCTCTGCCTGGTTCCCTGTGACTTGGCTTCTCGCAGGGAGGGAACCGCCAGAAGGCCCTCGGAGCTGGACCTCAGTGTCCGGGTAGAATGATGGGGGTGGAGACGCTCCTTCAGGTATACTGGACCTAGGCCGTTTAGGGCTTTAAAGGTCAGCACCAACACTTTGAATTGTGCTCAGAAACATCCTAGGAGCCAGTGTAGGTCCTTCAAGACTGGTGTTATGTGGTCTCAGTGGCCGCTCCCAGTCACCAGTCTGGCTGCCACATTTTGGATTAGTTGTAGTTTCCCGATCACCTTCAAAGGTAGCCCCACGTAGAGCACATTGCAGTAGTCCAAACGAGAGATAACCAGAGCATGCACCACTCTGGCGAGATAGACAGCGGGCAGGGAGGGTCTCATCCTGCGTACCAGATGGAGCTGATAAACAGCTGCCCTGGACACAGGTTACCTTTTTCTCCCCTGAACAGACCATAGAGTTGAAGAAGGAAATTGCAAGAGTGGCTTCCTTTCACACTTCCTCTTCAAGCTTTCAGCTTAATTTTACTGGATCTGACTTCTGCCCGGTTCCCAAAAGCAAAGTGTGCCTGTTTTTTTGTGTTTGTTTGTTTTTGTGTGTGTGCTTTCCCTCTGTATGCCTCTTGAGGTGGTAGGCGTTATCTGGGGGAGAGAAGTGACCGGGGGGTGGGGCACACCAATGTCACTTGCTCAAAAACCCACCAGGAAACCCTGGTACCAGCGAGCTCTCCATCTTGCATAAGCATATGTGACATTTATACAGCAGCAGGGACATGACACTCACCTGTCACAGAAGGCGCTGATGTCCTGCCAGTAATGCTCGTGGACAGCAAACCACTCGCAATCTCCCGGCCCAATGTTGATGTTCACGGAACAGAAGTTGTTGTTCTCCTGGTGCCCTGGAAGTTGGGGGGGGGGACAGGACACAAGTTACAGCAGAGGTTCTCAAAGGGTCTGGCATTAGAAGATGGCAAGTGCGGCAGGAGGATTTGAGGACAATCCTAAACATTTCAGTGTAGCATGCAGCATCAAAACAAAACTATTTTTGCTTATTTGCAAATTACGGATATACCGTATTTTCTTTGCTCTATAAGACGCACCAGACCACAAGACGCACCTAGTTTTTGGAGGAGGAAAACAAGAAAAAAAATATTCTGAATCTCAGAAGCCAGAACAGCAAGAGAGATCGCTGCGCAGCGAAAGCAGCAACCCCTCTTGCTGTTCTGGCTCCTGTGATAGCTGCGCAGCCTGCATTCGCTCCATAAGACGCACGCACATTTCCCCTTACTTTTTAGGAGGGGAAAAGTGAGTCTTATAAAGCAAAAAATACGGCATTTTCAAAATGATAGCAAGAAATAGATACCGAGGACAATATTGTTGTGGTTTTCAAGTATGAAAGATCGGAAAAGAGAAAAGGCATCTTTTTGTTGATGAGCAGATAAGAGTTTGTTCGTCCCAAACTGGACCTAATATAAATGAGATGACCTGTCAAAAGCAAGCTCATGCCTCTCACTGTATGCGTTCATAATTATCTGGGGGCAGCCGTGCTATCAGACTGCCTCTGTTGGAGAGGTGGGAGGCAGAAAACCTGCTCACACCCCTGAACTAGACTAGCAGCTGACCGTTCAGAAACTGGATCTGAGTTTTGGTTTTCCTGTTCCCTCCCCACCCCTTTCCTCCTGTGTGTCGTGTCCCCCCCCCCATCGTAAGCCTGCAGGCAGGGGCTGCCTTGTTTCCTACTGCCTTGGGCTGTATGTTAGGTGTTCTGAAGAGGAGTTTGGATCTGATATCCTGCCTTTCACTCCCTTTTAAGGAGTCTCAAAGCGGCTAACATTCTCCTTTCCCTTCCTCCCCCACAACAAACACTCTGTGAGGTGAGTGGGGCTGAGAGACTTCAGAGAAGTGTGACTGGCCCAAGCAGCAGCTGCGTGTGGAGGAGCGGGGAATCGAACCCAGTTCACCAGATTACGAGTCCACCGCTCTTAACCACTACACCACACTAGCTCTGCAGACCTTTTCCGGCTGAAGAAAGGGGGGGGTAGAGGTATACTCTAAATAAAACCACTCAATCAATCCACCAACCCAGCCAGCGGCTATCGCCGCAGCTCATGGCCTTACCTGGTGTGCGGCTTCCAGGCACTTTCATGTACAGCTGCACCGTGTTCATGCCCAGGATGGTGTGCCCCACGTGACTCAACATGTTGCCCGTCGACGTGACCCGCATGAAAGCTGGCAACTTGAGGAGCTCCTGCAGCTGCGGTTTCCACCTGTGATGCATGTCAGGGGAGAGTGGTTAGCTGCGATTCCTGCATCGCAGGGGGATGAAATAGGTGGCCCTTCCTATCAAGATTAGTTTTTTGTTTTTTTTAAGAAATATTTATTAAAGTTTTACAAAAACAAGAATACAAAAATACATGAAAAAAGAAAATAAAAATAAAAATACAACATACAAAAGACAAAAAGAAAATAATAATAAAAACAAATCCGTTTTTCATAACTTTAAACTCATTTGCTTGTTTCTTTGACCTCACACCTCCCCTTCTTGTATTCCCATTTACATAATCAAATCAGCAAATCCTTACCCTCTTTCATTTATCTTAACTCTATATCTTAACATTTTATAACTCTATATTTCCATCCATTATCAATTCATTTTTGCATATTCTTAATAGCTTTGTTGCTAATACCACTTATTTTCAATCCAACATCATTTTAACATTCATTAATTTTACAGTGTTTCTGCCTATCAAGATTAGTTTTTGGGAAACCGCTTTCTAAATATTTATTATAACACTGGTACGTATTCGTTTACTGATTCTTTGCATTTATTCGCTGCCCTCCATCTCAATAAGAGCCCTTTTAAAATGAAAACACATCTTGCACACCTTGTTGCCCACTGGGGGGCAGCACTGAGAAGCAATCAGGTTTCCTTCTAGTGACAACAACCAAATAATAATAATAATGGAGTCGAGACTAGGGGCGGGGGGGGGCGGGGGAGCTTCACCTGCAGCGACCAGTTATGACCACTGAATGGAAAGCAAAGAGCTCTGTCAAGGTGAGAAGGTGGCATACAATGCAATGACAAGATACAGCCACAGGGAGGCAGCATGGAACATCATAACAGGGGGGAAATAATTCCAGGGCATGGCTACAGAAGGGCAGCAATGAGCAATATCAAGTCTCCTGCCTGCAATGACAAATTATGGCCACAGAGGGGCAGCAAAGAGCAATACTGTATTGTCTCCTGCCTGCAATGACAAATTATGGCCACAGAAGAGCAGCAATGAGCAATATTATGTCTCATGCCTGCAATGACTAAACATGCCAGAAAGGGGCAGCAACAAGCAATGTTAAGTTTGCAGCTTGTAATGACAAATTATGGCCACAGAGGGGCAGCAATGAGCAATACTGTATTAAGTCTCCTGCCTGCAATGACAAATTATGGCCACAGAGGGGCAGCAACGAGCAATATTAAGTCTCCTGCCTGCAATGACAAATTATAGCCACAGAAGGGCAGCAAAGAGCAATGCTCTCATGTCTGCAATGACCAATTATGGCCACAGAGGGGCAGCAACGAGCAATATTAAGTCTCCTGCCTGCAATGACAAATTATAGCCACAGAAGGGCAGCAAAGAGCAATGCTCTCATGTCTGCAATGACCAATTATGGCCACAGAGGGGCAGCAACGAGCAATATTAAGTCTCCTGCCTGCAATGACAAATTATGGCCACAGAGAGGCAGCAGCAAGCCACAAAAAGCAAGGTCATTGAGAGAGCACAAGACTTTTAATCTCAGAGTTGTGGGTTTCAGCCCCACGTTGGGCCCAAAGAATCTACGGTTCCACAATTCCAATAATAATAATAATAATAATAATAATAATAATAATAGATTTTATTTATATCCCATCCTCCCCAGCCGAAGCCGGGCTCAGGGCAGCTAACAACAATAAAATAGTGCAACATTCTAAAAACATTTCATTATAAAAATTAATTAAAATCAAGTTGATGGCAACCATTAAGCTAAAGTTCTGTGAAGATTGCCAAAGGAGGGAGTCAGGCTGTGCTCTGGCCAAAGGCCTGGTGGAACAGCTCTGTCTTGCAGGCCCTGCGGAAAGATGTCAAGTCCCGCAGGGCCCTAATATCTTGTGGCAGAGCTTTCCACCAGATCGGGGCCACAGCTGAAAAGGCCCTGGCTCTGGTTGAGGCCAGCCTAACCTCTCTGTGGCCTGGGACCTCCAGGATGTTTTTGTTTGAAGACCGTAAGTTCCTCCGTGGGACATATCAGGAGAGGCGGTCCCGTAGGTACCCGTAGGTAAAATCACAACCCTCATTTTCTTGCAGTCAAAAGACACAAGAATTGTGTGTTTGCCTGTAGGAAAAACAACCCTGGCACTTCACAGTGAAAAGGCGGGGGTGGAGTTGGAGGCAGTTAAAGAGCAAAGCGGCAGTTCTCACCGTTTGGCATCCGAGAGGTCAATGTTGGTCCCAAACTTGATAATCTGGTGCGGTTTCTGGTCAGGGTTGCTGCGAAAGGCAGAAAATAAGAGTTATGATGCAGGAGGTGAAAAGAAGAGAGATGGGAGGGAATTGCCCCCCCTCCCCACACCATGGCCTATTGAAACCCTCCATCCAGACCCAAAGAAATAATAATAATTTACCTACGAACTGCCCCTTCCAAAAATGTGTAAAAACCCCTCTCTGCCTTCTACACCGCTCAGTCTTCAAAATTCACTCATAAAGCATTGCAAGGGGCTGGATGACGTGAGCCGATTAAATCATTTTGGGGGTGCAGCAGCCTGGCAGACCCCGCCCTGCAACTCACGCCCTCTTTTATTTGCATTCAGTTTTAAATTGTTGCAAAGCCGTTCCTCCAGCAGAAATCCGACCCCCGCTCCCGGAAATGAACAAAAACGGCAAATACCACTGGAAACGCAAAGCGAAGTAAGGAAGGATGAATCCTCCTACCTTGGGGGCGCCTCCGTGGTGCTGTCTGGCTCATCTGCTTCTTCGTCGTCCGTCTCCTTGTCTTCCTGCCTCAAGAGACAGAAAGGTCAGATCGGGAATCCTCGCCACCCCCCCCCAAAAAAAATCCCATCCCACCCAGGAAGAGGCATTCAAGCTCGGTCACCCAGTGAGAAGACTTTTAACTGCCAACCTTAACACTGCAGGAATGCGGAGACCCCTCCCCAGCCCAAAGGGTGGCTTGCTCCATCTCCCAAAGGATAGGGCCGGCCCACCCTTAAGCCTCTGGGGCAGCCCACCCAGTCGCCTCGGGTAGCAGCAGCAAGGGGGCAGGCACTAACTTCTGCTTTGCCTCAAGCGGCAAAATGTCTTGGGCCGGCCCTGGCGGTAGGGGTGGGGGGGAATGGCCCCGAGAGATGGCCCCCGCCTGCCGCCTTCTCACCTGAAGGGACTCCTGGAAGGAGGCCGCTTGGTACTGAGCGTATTTGGCGATTGTGGTGTGCGAACGGCTGCTCTCGCAAGGCCACACCTGCTTCGTCCCGGAGAGGTCCCAGTTTTCGTCTGAGGGCTGCTGGACCTGCGTGCGAACCTCGACGGCGTGCTCCCCGCTCGCGTCCACCAACGTCTTTGTGCTGAACAGGCCCAGGTCTGAGGGGGGGAGCGGGTGTCATGGCGGAGCTTTGAGAGACTTCTGCCCCTCTGCCCCTCCCTGTTTGCTGGCAAGTTTATGGCGCGAAGCCCACCCTCTCCAGGCTTCCCCAGCTTGGTGCCCTCCAGATGTTTTTGTTGGTTTTCAAATAGCTTAGTTCTTGAACGTTTTGGCTCCCAAACGCCACAAACCTGGAAGCGACTGTTCCGGTTTGAGAACTCATTTTGGAACCCGAACACCCGACGAGGCTTCCGATTGGCTGCAGGAGCTTCCTGCAGCCAATCAGAAGCTGTGCTTGGGTTTCTAAATGTTTTGGAAGTCGAACGGACTTCCGGAACGGATTCCGTTCGACTTCCGAGGTACGAATGTATGCACTCCCTGCTCAAAAATCTATCTGACCCCAAAGCCTCCGATTTCAAATACAGTACGGTCACATCCCCGACTTAGAATCATATGAGTAGGAAGGGTCCAACCCTCTGCAAATGCTTGCATTCACCTTGCGGAATTTCAACCAGCCAGCCTCCAAGCACACGTGGCTGAAATTGTGCAAGTTAAATTCACGTATAGTGCGGTCAAATCTACCCAGCGCTGCAGAAGCAAACACACACTTCTCCACTGGGAGAGCACGAGACTCTTGACCCCTCAATACGATACGATAATCTTTATTGTCATTGTCTCATACAGAACAACAAAATTGAAAAAATCTACACCAGACATTCAAAAACCAACAAGCCTGCTATCCCAGCCTTGTTAACCACCTAAAAACTCTGATGCCCCATAATTAAATACAATATATTGTACTCCCACAGAGACTACCATAAAGGTAAAGGGACCCCTGACCATTAGGTCCAGTCGTGGCCGACTCTGGGGTTGCGGCGCTCATCTCGCTTTACAGGCCAAGGGAGTCGGTGTACAGCTTCCGGGTCATGTGGCCAGCAGGACTAAGCCGCTTCTGGCAAACCAGAGCCATTCACAGAAATGCCGTTTACCTTTCCGCCGGAGTGGTACCTATTTATCTACTTGCACTTTGACGTGCTTTCGAACTGCTAGGTTGGCAGGAGCAGGGACCGAGCAACGGGAGCTCACCCTGTTGGGGGGATTTGAACCGCCGACCTTCTGATCGGCAAGCACTGCGTTTAAAACCAAAATCGCATTTGGATAAAAACTGTTTCTCAGGCGGCTAGTCCTAGTCTTTATAACCCTGTCCCTTCTTCCAGAAGGCAGAAGCTGAAAGAGATCGTTTCCAGGGTACGCACTGTCCTGCACTATCTCTGCAGCTTTCTTATGACACCTGGAAGCATAGATTTGATCCAAGGTGGGAAGAGTGCGCCCAATAATTCTCTCCGCAGTCTTTACAACCCTGGACAGCATTGTTTTTCCCCTGACCGTGCAGCTCCCAAACCACACACACAGATCATAAGTTAATACACTCTCCACAGAAGAATGGTAGAATGCCTTGGGGTCGTGGGTTCGAGCCCCTTGTTGGGCAAACGAGTCCTGCTTTGCAGGGGGTTGGAATAGATGACCCTTGGGGTCCCTTCCGACTCTATGATTCTTTGTGTATCCTTCCTTCTCCCAGGCCCAGAAGTCTCTACTTCCAACTCAGGCTCTCCTCCGCAGAGCCCCAGCCTCCAACCCAGGCGCTCCTTGGCCCCCACCCCCAAACCCACAGAGGGCGGGATACTCACTGAGGCGGAGGGATCCGGCTAGGCCCCGGATGACGGTGATGGGGTTCTTGGGGTCAGTGCAGAACTGCAGGAGGACAGGAGAGAAAGCATCTCGCTTGCTCTCCAACTGAAGAGGAAAGAGGAGAGCCGTTAGCGGCCAAGATGCCAGTTTGGGTCCCCACCCCCCACCCCCCCAAAACCCTAAGGCACCCCCAGAAACAGCGACAGCAGAACAACAACAATGCAGCATTTCCTAGTTTGGACCAGAGGTCCACTTAGATAAACCCACTGCTCAGTATCAACAGAACCGCCTAGTCCAGGCCACTGGGCCCAAGTCTCCACAGTTCCCCGCCCCCAGTTTAGAGTAAAGTTGCTCCAGCATCCCCCATCTTCAACCAGAAACTCCCCCCGCCCTTAGATCCAGTGGTGGGTGCTCCTTCATTGGTCAACGGTGGTCTCCACCGAGCACTTTTGGAGTCATTTGCAAGATGGGTTATTGCACAGCGGCTTGGCTCTGCCTTCACAGTTGGAAGCAGTGATGGTTTTGGATAGCAGTTCCTGGAAAAAGCAGGAGGGGAGAGTTGCTCTTGTGTCTGAGTTCTGCTTGAGGGTTTCCGATTGAGGCATCTGGTGGGGCACTGTGAGAACAGGATCCTGGACTATTGATGGGCCAATGGATTGACCCATCAAGCTTTCCTTATGTCCTCAAATTCTCCAGATTATTTAAGAATGAGCAGGAAGGACATAGGGGGCAGAAAGTTTGCGGAGTTCAGAGTCTCCTTTTAGATTTGATTTTTTCCCCTCCCCTCCACTGTGGGGTTCCCAGCAGACCAGAGAAGAATCCCCAGGGAACAGAGGAAGGCGTCTTATCTGTGCAGCTGCAGGAGGAATCCGGGATGATAAAAAGAGCTGGTTGCAGTTCCGTGTGGGAAACAGTCGAGCAAAAAAGCTGCAGGGTGCAGCCCATCACTCCAAAGCAGCCAGGGGAAAGACATTTACTCTGCTTTCCATAAAATCAAGACAAGTAGCCAAACAGTGCCCCTTAGGATGAAGAAATGGGAGGCAGGGAACTCTTGCTCCAAAGAATGTCAGGAGATGGTTCTGGGGGGCCGTTTTGCAGTCTGGAGGCAGTGTGGGGAGGAAGGAAGTGCTGGAGGTGGGGAAAACCTTGAGGAGAACAGCCACCCCCCAAAAAAAAAGTCTTCTTTGGAGGAGACACGTCCTGGGGTGGAAGGCAAGCAAGGAGCTCCACCGGTCCAAGCTGGGCATCCATAATGCCTTTGGTTTCCAGGCAGATTCCAGGTCCAGGGTTTCAAAAATCTCATCTTCTGGGATGCTGAGCTAAGCTAAGAGCAGTCAGAAGGCCGTTAAACTAATGGTGCAACTTGTTGAGGGAGGGGAGGGGGGAGGGAGGGAGGGAGGGACAGAGACTTTTGGGGAATGGCCCCCAATTCCCAAACACAACCAAAATGGAAGGTCGAGGGAGGAATTGAAGAGACAGTGGAACCATGCGTTGGAGAAAGATCAAGGTGGAGGGAAAGAAAAGACCTCTTTCAATGCCTCTTTCCACGCAGGAGGGCCGGAACCACACAGGGGAATCTAATCGGTGAACAGGAACTGGATTAAACCCTGGCTAAGCAGAAATTGCAGCTCTCTGCAATGTCGCCTCAAAGCACAGCAGAACGTGATTGGGGACACCAGCAGAACTTTGTCCTAAGAGATGCCGTCCCACTAAGAAAAGACAAATGTGGACCGACTCAAAGCGGACTGACTCCCAGCCCAGAAGTTTCATTTTGGACCAAGAAATCTGGGCATCAGGAAGTCTGGCATGGGGGGGGTGCATGTGTCCGAAGTGGGGCTGAGGACATTCCCCGAGTAACGAGGGGGCAGCATGGATGATCTTCGCGACCTCGAGACGCAGGAACCAGCGGAAGGGCAGGCTGGGTCAGGCAATGGAAAACTTGACTCTGAAACCTATGGTACCCAAGAGAGAATTGGGCCGAGGTTTGGACTGCCTGATTCAGTCATCCCAGAACCCTGTAGCTTTGTGCTACAGAATAAATGAGGAGGAGTTGGGCATAAATTGAGAGGCACATTAAAAAGAAAGGGGAAAGGGCGCTCTAAAAGGAACACACAGAAAACGAAGGGAGTTTTGCTCCAAAACAGCCAGGAGAGCCAAGGGCAACAGCGGGGAAGGATAAGTAACAGTGTTTTGGTGTGGGAACGCGGATTTTCAAATAATAAAATCCATGATCGTCATAATAGGTGTCTGGCTGGATGCGCTTGCATTCCAGAGGGCCAGAGGAACGAGATAAGGAAAGGCCAGCTGGAGGTAGAAAGGAGGTGAAAGGTACATTGCGCTGGGAGACAGAACCTGATTAACCCAAGGATGGAGCCCAAGAGATAAGGGGAGAGGCCTGGGAGGAAGAGCAGGCAGAGGGCCAAGAGATGGAGGAGGCCTCGCAAGACCACTTTACCTCCCCTCCTCTCTCGATCCAGGAAATCCAGCGCTGAGAGCGGCCCTCTGACTCGCTGGGTGCTGCTGAACTACATCTCCCACCATCGCTAGCCATCGGCCATGCCTGCTGGTGGAGGCAGACTGATGGGAGTTGTAGTTCGGAATCTACCCGGAGGGTTGAAGCTTTCCAGCACAGGGCTTACAGCCCCCTCGCAATGGGGGCTGCCTGGTCCCCCAAGCCCGGGGGAAGCCCACCCGCTAGAGCTGGGCGATATCAGCTTTCCAACACCGCCGGCCAAACATCGCAGTTTGGCGATATACCGCGACGTTGTAAAAACGACACATCCGCTTCTGCCCGCGAGGCGCCGGGCGAAACTGCCCCAGCTCTCACCTCCAGAGCCGAGGCGGTTTCAACCTGGGACAATGCAGCTGGGTGGGAAGGAAGGTTGAGGCGTTTGACGGAGCCCCCACCCTGCAGCTGGCTTGTGGGAGCCAGCGCCGGGCTGGGGGCTCCTTTCACTCCTCCGTTGAGCAGTTTAAAGATGCAGAGGGAGGAACAAGCTGTTTCTGCAGCTTGTTTCTCCCTCTGCGTCGTACGAGGGCAGAGTGGAATGGTAGCTTCATTCAGTGGTTATCCCTGGTGAAACTGGCGCTGCTCCTGAGTCCCTCTGCTAGCTTTGTTGCGATACGGTGATCTTTATTGTCATTGTCCCATACAGAACAAGGAAATTGAAAAATCTACTAAGACATTCAAAAACCAACAAGCCTATTCCAACCTGGTTAGCCCCCTAAAAACTCTGATATCCATCTGATATCTGGTTTCACCAGCGATATACAATGGACCCCCTGGATACGAACTTAATTCATCCCAGGGGTCCGTACTTGCCCCGAATCCTATCGCGGTGCGATAGAGCGCATCTGCGCATACATGCACGGCGAAACCCGGAAGTATACACTTCCGGGCTTGCCGGGTTCGCAACCCGAAATTACATTACCCGAGGTACCACTGTAGCACTGAGCGAAGCCCACGTCGCAGTCTGCTCCTCATACACTCTAAGCAAGATCCCACCTGCACGAGGCAGGACCAGCTCAAGGCATTTTGCTGCCTGAGGCAGCTTCATCCCCCGGACAAACGATAGGGCCAGGAAAGAGGACTGAAGGCACCGAGGTTTCAATTAGCCAACGGTGAGAGGAAAGGCGTTGCAGTGGATGTGTGTGGCTGCTTCCAGCGAAGGGTCAAGGCAAGGCAAGGGAAAATAATCCAGGTGCCTTATCTCCCTCCCTATCTAGGGACAAGAAGGAACAAGGAGCCATTGAGCCAGGAGGTGGATCCCACTGGCAGAACGAGAGAGGGCAGAGGGCAAGGTTTCCCAAAGGGACTGACACACCCCTTAGGCCTTAGGGAATTAAAGGGAGAGAAAGGGGGTGAGATTTCCTTTCTGGACACAGACTCTGGGATGCAGGGAACTTAATGGGCAGGCAGAACAATTGACTGATCTATCGATTGACAGATAAGATAGGCAGGCACTAGGAAGGAGGTTGCAGAACGGCATTAAAAGTTTAATTTAAAAGGCCGGTCCTCTATGGGGTACACACTGCTATGGTCAAAGGGCCATCTTAAAAGAGATCAGAGCTGTTTAGAAAGAGGAGGCAATAGCGTTTTCTAAAGGTGGATGCTGTCGTAGCAAGATTAAGAATATGGCTCACTTGTTTATTAAGTAAACGAATGCATTTACTTAATGGCCTAACAGAGAAGTTGGCGATGAGCTCATTATGTGGGGAAGGGCGATATTTATTTATCTCTAACGGCCAACAGCTGCCTTTGACGTGGAGAAAGTAACCTTGGAAGCATTGCGAAAAGGAGGGAAAAGAATAATCAAGAGTACAGAGGTACCTTGGTTCTCAAACACTTTGGAACCCAAACAATGCAAACCCGGAAGGAAGTGTTCCAGTTTGCGAACTTTTTTTGGAAGTCGAACGTGCTCCATTTTGAGTGCCACACTTCCGTTTTGAGTGTTACACTGAGGTCTGTCTGTTTTTGTGATTTATTTTACATTTTTGTTTTTGCGGCTCTTTTTGTGACCGTGTGGAACACAGTTCAGCTACTGATTGATTGATTGATTGATTGATTGTGTGACTGCAGTACTGTTTACTGCTTTCATTTTATGGATCAACGGTCTCATTAGAGAGTAAAATTCATGTTCAATTGCTGCTTTAGGGGTTGTTTTTAGACGTCTGGAACGGATTGATCCGTTTTGCATTACTTTCTATGGGAAAGTGCGCCTTGGTTTTGGAACGCTTTGGTTTTGGAACGGACTTCCGGAACGGATTAAGCTTGAGAACCAAGGTACAATTGCACAGTAATTAAAAAACAACAACAAAACAAGTCAAAAACAGGAGGTGGTTAAGGAGTGTGGGATGGGAGTAGAATGAGCATGTCTGTTTGGGGGGAAATTGGGGAGGGGGAACACAGGTCAACAAGCATAGCCCCTCCTTCGCGGCCGACATGCCCCAGTCCTCCCCAGTCTCCACTCAGCCCCACTCCCTGGGCTGGGTGACCCAGCCACTCTGGAAGCACCCTTCGATCACCCCTAGGTCGGTGGGGGGTGTCAGTGGATGCAGGGGGCATCGCCCCCATGCGCTTCAGGGAATCGCACCACGGAGGGGCGGATTCTGCAGCTGGAATTGCAGCAAGGCGCTCCCTGCTGCTCCAGTGCAGCTTCTGCCGGCTGTAGGACAGCCGTGTCCGGCTCTCTCGGACCTCCTGGAATTTTACCAGGTTAACTCCCCTCTGCAGCCATGAGGGCTAGAACCTTGTGATGTTGCTTGTACGTCGTCATGAATTTCAACCCAGTGCTGGTGCAGCACCATTTACCAACGCCCCCTCCCCAGTCCATCCATCTCAGAGAGGCCCAACAAAACACTCCCTTTGCCCTCTCCCCGTCACCCCGCAAAACTGGGACTCACGTATATGCTGGGGGTCGGGGGGTTGAGCTTTTCCCGCGGGAGCTTTTCGTCCACGTTGATCTGAGGTTTGACCGAGTGGCTGGGCAGCAAATAAGACTCCTTGAACTTCCCCTTCACCTTGGCATGCCTGGAAGAAGGATGAGGGAAGCAGGAGACTCAGCAATGGACTTTAATAGTAGTAGTAGTGATAATAATAATAATAATTTATTTATACCCCAGCCATCTGGTAGGGTTTCCCCAGCCACTCTGGGTGGCTCCCAACAGAATACTTTAAAAATGATAAAACATCAAACATTAAAAACTTCCCTAAACAGGGCTGCCTTCAGATGCCTTCTAAAAGTCAGATAGTTGTTTATTTCCTTGACATCTGTTGGGAGGGCGTTCCACAGGGTGGGCGCCACCACCGAGAAGGCCCTCTGCCTGGTTCCCTGTAACCTCACTTCTCGCAAGGAGGGAACCGCCAGAAGGCCCTCGGAGCTGGACCTCAGTGTCTGGGCTGGACGATGGGGGTGGAGACGCTCCTTCAGGTATACTGGACCGAGGCTGTTTAGGGCTTTAAAGGTCAGCACCAACACTTTGAATTGTGCTCGGAAATGTACTGGGAGCCAACGCAGATCTCTCCGGACCGGTGTTATGTGGTCCCAGCGGCCGCTCCCACTCACCAGTCTAGCTGCCGCATTCTGGATTAATTGTAGTTTCTGGGTCACCTTCAAAGGTAGCCCCACATAGAGTGCATTGCAGTAGTCCAAGCAGGAGATAACCAGAGCATGCACCACTCTAGCGAGACAGTCTGCGGGCAGGGACGGTCTCATCCTGGGCACCAGATGGAGCTGGTAAACAGCTGCCCTGGACACAGAATTGACCTGTGCCTCCATGGACAGTGGTGAGTCCAAAATGACTCCCAGGCTGCGCACCTGGTCCTTCGGGGGCACAGTTACCCCATTCAGGACCCCATTCAGGTCCTCTACATCCGCCCGTCCCTGTCCCCCAAGAAGAGTACTTCTTTCTTGTCAGGATTCAACCTCAATCTGTTAGCCGCCATCCATCCTCCAACCGCCTCCAGATACTCACACAGGACCTTCACTGCCTTCACTGGTTCTGATTTAAAAGAGAGGTAGAGCTGGGTATCATCCGCATACTGATGAACACCCAGCCCAAACCCCCAAACTGCCCAGAGAAAAGGGGCAGTGGAGAGTCTTTGTGCAGCCTCAAGGGGCAACAGCTCCTTCAGTCTGCCTTTCAAATTCCAAAAATGAGGGGTACAAGAAAGTTGCCACGTGACTTGGGAATTCAAAAAATATATTGGTTAGATTAATATGATTTAGTTTTGCTTGGCCAGTAAAACTGCAGAAAATAATTAAAAATGATCGCCAAGTACTTGCAATTATATTATATATTGTTATTATTATTAGGCATTTTCAGAAGATAAAATTAAAATTCTTCGGTTTCCCGAAAGCAGTTCACGTACTTCTTCATCAAATGTACACTTACCAAGCTAAATGTTGCCCAACCCCAGAAATAATAGTAAGTTTAAAATCCTCAGACTCCAAAAAGACCCCTCACTGAAGAAATTTCCAAAAAACTCCCCTCTAAAATGACACGCCTTACTGGTGGATCAGCCCTTTCCCCAGAACCATCCCAGGAGGCCTCGTGAATTGAAGCAGTTAGCAAGCCCATCACATTTATCTATTCTATTTTATAAAAATACTGGTGCTAGCAGTATAATTGTAAATATATGTGCGTGTATCAAAGAAGTTTGCAGCACTGGAAACATAAAACTCTGCCACAAAACCTGTTGCCTCCACTCCAGACCTATCTTCCCGCCCCCCCAAAAAAACTCTAGTGCCCTCCCCTCACTGGAGTGCATCCATCACTGGGCCTGTGGCCCTTGAGCCTGGGAAAGGTTCCCCAGAAAAACCTGACACTCTGACGCTGCGGCTGCTTTTAACAGCCTGGGGCGATTCTATTCCCACTCGATGCTTCCCTGCAGAGACCCCACAAATTAGTCAAGGCCACTCAGTGGCACCCCTTGGCGAGAAGGGTGCCCTAGAGCACGTGCAAAGCGACGGCCTCAAACCAGAGACTCCCCCCCCCCCCGCAGCCACATTGGGCTTAGAGGGCACCATATTGCGTTTACCTATCTGGCAAAATTTCTCCTGCTGGACGGGACGTGGGAAGGGGCAACCCATGCCCACTGGGGCAGGGGAGGGGTTCTGTGGGGCCCTGCGTCCCACTCAGAGTCTTCCCTTTCCTCCGCTTCGAACCCCAAGGCCTCCTTGCCTCCCTCCAGCTGCCAAGTCCCTTATCTGGGCTGACCCTTGCCCCCAAGCCTGCCCCGGGAGTTTGCAAAGAGGAGCGGAGCTACTTTTCGGGGGGGGGGGGGAAAGAAGCAGAGACAGACCAAGCCCTCCGGGAGCAGAACTTTTCGGGGAAGCCGTCCGGCACGCACCGCGCTTCGACACCCTCCATTCCGCACAGCTGCCTCCGTTATCAGGACTGACTTACTCCTCCCTCCTCCCCCAGTCTCCCATAGGGCTCCCTCTGCCCCCGAGACACAATACACCCTCCCATTTGTGATGCAGATATCTGCAAACCACGCTGCTGAGAGTACGACCGAAAGGGCTTGCGAGCTCTCGAGCCATGCTGCAAATTGGTTTGCTCATTCAGTCTGCACCCGGCCCTTTCTCCAAAGACCCCTACCCCCGGCAACTGAGCCCAGCGTGGGAGAAGCGGAAGGGTGCGGGAAACAGAGGGAGGAGGCAGGAATGGGGACGCTGAGCGCCGCTCCCCCCTCTGATGCGCACCAGGTGTGCTCTTAAAAACTGCCCGTGGCGCACCCTGATGTGCAAGTGCTCAGAGGCAGGCCAGGTTTAAAGGAACAGGTCTTCCGGGTGTCTTAGGGGCAGGGCTGCAGCCTAGTTGGCAGAGCGTCTGCCTTGCAGGTGGAGAATTCCAGGTGCAATTCTGGCCCGGCTGCCGATTAAGTCTCCAGGCCCAATTCAAAGTGCTGGTATTGTAAAAGCTGACATGGCTCAGGACCGCAATACTGCAAGGACCCATACAGACCGACCCGGACCCTGAGATCATCATCCGAGCCCCTTCTTTGTGTGCGCCCTGCACGAGAGGTCCAGAGGGTGGCAACACGAAAACAGGGCCTTTACTGCGGTGGCGCCTCTGCCCAGAGAGGCTCACCTAGCACCGGCATTACAGTCATACCTCGGGTTGCAAATGTGATCCATGCAGGAGGCACATTTGCAACTTGCAGCGTTCTCAGCCTGAAGCGCTGTGTTTGTGCATGCACGTGACGTCATTTTGCACTTCTGCGCATGCGCCGAAACCCGGAAGTAACCCATTCCGGTACTTCCGGGTTCAGCACGGTCTGCAACCCAAAAATGCGCGACCCGCAGTGATTGTGACCCGTGGTATGAGGTACCTCGGGTTACATATGCTACAGGTTACAGACTCCGCTAACCCAGAAATAGTAAAGGTAAAGGGGCCCCTGACCATTAGGTCCAGCTGTGGCCGACTCTGGGGTTGCGGCGCTCATCTCGCTTTATTGGCCGAGGGAGCCGACGTCCAGCTTCCGGATCATGTGGCCAGCATGACTAAGCCGCTTCTGGCGAACCAGAGCAACACATGGAAACGCCGTTTACCTTCCCGCCGGAGTGGTACCTATTTATCTACTTGCACTTTGATGTGCTTTTGAACTGCTAGTTTGGCAGGAGCAGGGACTGAGCAACGGGAGCTCACCCCGTCACGGGGATTTGAACCGCCAACCTTCTGATCGGCAAGTCCTAGGCTCTGCGGTTTAACCCACAGCGCCACCCGCGTCCCTTAGCCAGAAATAGTACCTCAGGTTAAGAACTTTGCTTCAGTATGAGAACAGAAATCACGTGGCGGCAGCAGGAGGCCCCGTTAGCTAAAGTGGTGCTTCAGGTTAAGAACAGTTTCAGGTTAAGAACGGACCTCTGGAATGAATTAAGTACTTAACCCGAGGTACCACTGTACAGGGCTTTAGGCACCAGACAAAAACGTTCCCCTTTACCCAGGCCTTCAGATATTAAATCTACGGCCTGTTCTGTTCAATGTGGGAGAGACACTGTTACTATGATTATTTTATTAACATGCCGTGTGTTGTGTTGTTGTTATTACGCTGCATGAATTACGTTCCTGCTGTTGCGCACTGCCCTGGGATCTTTGGATAAGGGGCGGCATATAAATGGAAGAAATAAAAAAAATTATAATCCCCGGTGTCGTCTCTGGGGAGGGCTGGCACAGATGCCCAGCCTTGAACCCAGGGAGAGCCACTGGTGCCAGTCAGAGTAGGCCAATGGTCTGACACGTTAGGGCAGGGGTCAGCAAACTTTTTCAGCAGGGGGCCGGTCCACTGTCCCTCAGCCTTGTGGGGGGGGCAGACTATATTTGCGAGGGGGGGATGAACGAATTCCTGTGCCCCACAAATAACCCAGAGATGCATTTTAAATAAAAGGACATATTCTACTCATGTAAAAACACGCTGATTCCCGGACCGTCCGTGGGCCGGATTGAGAAGGCGATTGGGCCAGCTCCGGCTCCCAGGGCCTTAGTTTGCCTACCCATGCTTTAGGACAGCCTTTCTCAACCTGTGGGTCCCCAGATGTTGTTGAACTACAACTCCCATCACCCCTAGCTCATGGATGATGGGAGTTGTAGTCCAACAACATCTGGGGACCAAAGGTTGAGAACCGCTGCTTTAGGGGGACGCTCCCTGTGTACCTCTATGCCATGCCTGGCTTGACCCACATCCACCCAAACCCATTCCTTTTCTGAATGCCCCCTGCCACTCAACCCTGCCACACACCCCACCTCCCAAACCCCACTGGGCATCTTTTCCCCGGCCACAGGGTCCCGGAATTGAGCACACAACCTTTGCAAGTTTGAGGATGAAACCGCAAGAGGCCATTCCCAAAAGGAAGGGGGCAAAACACACCAGAGGAGGCCTTTTCCCAGCATCAAAATCCGGCACGCTACCACGTCACAGGAGAAACGGCAAGGGGGGAAAAAGAGTCAGGCGCATCTTGCAACCCAGGTGCTTCGCTTTTAAATAAGGAACAAGTTTCTAGTCCTCATCTGTGCGAAGCATGTGGGCCCTGCCTTAAATAATTTTGGAAGCTAGCAAGCGGCAACTATGTAAGGTTCCAAACAATAGGGAATCAGTGCAGCTCAGGCAGAATTCTGCCCAATTTTTTAATTTTTTTAAAAAATGCAGAATAGAATAAGAGAGATTCCAGGCCGTATGGGACTCAGAAAATCCAGCCCCTCCTGGCTACCCAAGTAAAAAGCAGTAAAGGTAAAGGACCCCTGGACCATTAAGTCCAGTCAAAGGTGACTATGGGGTTGTGGCGCTCATCTCACTTTCAGGCTGAGGAAGCCGGCGTGTGTCCACAGACAGCTTTCCGGGTCATGCGGCCAGCATGACTAAACCGCTTCTGGCGGACACCATGATAGAAACCAGAGTACACGGAAACGCGTTTACCTTCCCACTGCAGCGGTACCTATTTATCTACTTGCACTGGTGTGCTTTCGAACTGCTAGGTTGGCAGGAGCTGGGACCGAGCAACGGGAGCTCACCCCGTTGCGGGGATTCGAACCGCCGACCTTCTGATCGGCAAGCCCAAGAGGCTCTGTGGTTTAGACCACAGCGTTGTCCAAGTGTGCTCATTCAAGCTGGGTGGCTAGGAAGCTGCAGCCTTCCGGGTGATGCCAGACAACAGCTCCCATCATTCCCTACTGGCTGCTGGGAGTTGTAGTTCAAAACAAGCTCTTTTTGTGCCAGATTCGGTTGGGTCATCTGGCAGGAAAAGAGCTTCCAAGCTCTCCGCCTCAGTTTGGAGGCAAGGCGTTCTCAGCACATGGGAAGCCTAGGGATGCTCATGAGCTAGAGATCTCAGAAAAGCCTGTGAGAGACACCCCAGAGCAGTGCACTAATATGCTTTGCGTTAATACCAGGAGAGAGGGAGCAGGGATTATTGGTTTGTTGTTCCTATTTCTGCTATGCATTTTGTGGTTTTTACATTGCGATTTTATGTTGTGAACTGCCCCGAGATCTACGGGTGGAGTGCAGCATGCAGAATTAATAAAGAAAACAAAACACCGTATTTTTTGCTCTATAAGACAGTGGCGTAGTGTGGGTTGTCAGCACCTGGGGCAAGTAAATTGCACCCCCTAACCCGTGGATTTGCGCCCTCTAACCCGTGGATTTGCGCCCCCTAACCCCCAGATGTTGTGCCCAGTACGGCCGGCCCCCCCTGCACCCCCCACGCTACGCTACTGCTATAAGACTCACTTTTTCCCTCCTAAAAAGTAAGGGGAAATGTGTGTGCGTCTTATGGAGCGAATGCAGGCTGCGCAGCTATCCCAGAAGCCAGAACAGCAAGAGGGATTGCTGCTTTCACTGCGCAGCGATTCCTCTTGCTGTTCTTGCTTCTGGGATTCAGAATATTTTGTTTCTTGTTTTCCTCCTCCAAAAACTAGGTGTGTCTTATGGTCTGGTGCGTCTTATAGAGCGAAAAATACGGTAACAAAGCAGCCACTCACTTGCTGGCCCGCACCACTTCGGCCGCCGAATGGTTGATGGTGAGGTCACCCAGGGGGATTCTGCGCTCCTCCACCTCGGAGGCGATGAACGTCTCCTTGTCTCCGCTCTCCACCTTGATCAGCCGGATCTTCAGCTCCTTAGGCGGCCCTTCCGTGAACGAGCGCAGCTTCAGCAGGTCGGCCGAGCACACCACCGTGGAGCCCGTGCCAACGGCCCCTTCCTCCTTCTTGCCGGGGGGCGGCCGGCGTTCGGGCTGCGGGGTGGCCGGGGGAGGCGGGGGCGGCTTGGCCCCGTTCTCCCGTGCCTGGCTCTCCGAGCTCTGGACGTCGAGGCTGCCCAGGATCTGACGGTTCTTCTCTTTGTGGGCCTTGCCTTCCCGGTGCCGCCGCGAGCCGTCCTTGCTGGAACGGCGGTGCCTCCGGTGCTCCCGGTCCCGCTTCCGGGACTCGTCCTTGGGGCGCTGGGCGGGAGCCGGAGGAGGGGGCAGCGGGGGCAGCAGCGTCACCGGAGAGGAAAGCGGAGCGGGAGGGGGCTGGGGCGGGAGGGGGGGCGGCGTGGCCGGAGAAGCGGGGCTCTTTTCCCTCTCTGCTCGCTCCACCAAGGTCTCGCAGGCCCGGCTGATCTCCTCCAGCACCTCTGACTCCGTCTTGATGGGTCGGGGGGCGGGCGGAGGGGGCGGAGAGCTGGCCGTCTGCTCCCCCATCGCTCCCGCGGCCCACCCTTGGCTTGAGGTAGAGAAGTGGGGCGCGGACCCCGGGCTGGCGCCGGCCGGAGAAGCGATCTTAGCACCTGGGGGGGTCAGCGGCTTGGGTCGGTAGGAGTGCTTCTGCCCTTCCAGCATGTTGGCCAACGACTTGAGCAGGGAGGCCGTGCTGTGGTGGGGGAACTTGCCCACCCCGCCAGCGGTGGCGGCAGCCGCCTGGGGCCGCTCCTCTGGGTCCCGCTTGCCGTAGCGGTACAGGCAGGGCGGCTCCGGCGGGTCCTGCCCCGGTGGCTTGGGGTAGTCAAAGGAGGCGTTGGACGGGGCGGGGGGCTTTGGTCTGGCCAAAGGCGGGGGGCTGGGGAGCAATGGGGCAGGAGGCGGGGGCGGCGGAAAGCTCTCCTCGCGCTCCTCCTCCCCGCGCAGGATCGATTCGTCCAGCATCTTCATGATATTTGCCAGGCCGTCCGGCAGGATCTTGGAAAACTCGGGAGGCTCCTCAAACTGGTCCTCCAGCTGGGGGCTGGCGAAGCCAAAGAGCCTTTCGTGCTGAGGCTCCGTCGCGGGGGGCGCTGCCGAGGGCTCCGGCGTCTTTGGATAGGAGGCCCGGGGCAGTGGCGGGGGCGGTGGGGGCAGCGTTGGTGGCTGAGGGGGGGCTCTCTCCGGGGACCCGAAGGTTCCTGAGGTAATCGTGGGGCTCTCCGGGGCCGAGGCCCTGGCGCCGCCGGAGCCCTTCTCCTCCTGGGTGCTCTCTGGCATCCAGTAGTCAGCGGCTGCTGGGGTGGGTTCGGGGCTGGCTGATCTTTGGGGGCTGGCCTTCTCCTCAGCCCCTTCTCCGGGGAGCGAGAAGGGCCCTTTCTGGCTGCTGGCGTTGGAATCCTGGAAGCTGCGCCCCGAGTCGCAGGCCCCGAGAGGGGAAGCGTCCCCCTGTGGCAGCGGTGGCTCCCCACACCCGAACAGAATATCCCCCAGGGGATCGCTGCTGGCTTTCACTTCCCCTCCTTTGCTGCCGAACGCTGGGCCCTTCAGCCAGGGCAAGGGGGGTGCTGGCGGAGGAGGCGGGGGCAGAGGGGGTGGGGGCGGCGGGCACTGCGGAGCTGTGGGTGGTCGTGCAACTGCTGGTGGAGGCCCCCTGGCGATGGGCGGAGGAGGAGGCATGCGAGAGCAGGGCAGGTTGCGAGGGGCAAGGCAAGGAGCCGGCCGGGGTTGCGGCGGCTGCTGCTGCGACTGCGACTGCTGCAAGGGTGCTTTGCGGCCCCCGTTCTCCTGGGCGGGACTGGATGGCTCCAATGCCGGCGTTTGGTAATGGTCGGAACCCTGCGGGGTGGACAGAAGGAAGAGCCAATCAGAAGGGATCGTCCTCCCCACCTCCCAGGCCTAAGACTCCCAACTTCACCCTGCGAGAGAACAGGCTTCTTCACATGCCGCCTACCCGTCAGACTCAGGGTCCCGCCGTTCTGCTCAGGTACGCTTTGTGCTCTAGACCATAGCTGTCAACTTACAGATTCAGCAGCCAAAATAAGGGATTTTGCTATTGTAAAGAGTACATACACTGGTAGGATTGACAGATGCTACAGCGGCGCCGCCACAACCGCTGAAGCGCCGCCCTTCTGCGTCCCTCCCCATCCCCTCCTCTTCCTCCTCCCTCAGGCTGCCTCCTCAGCTGCCACCACCACTGCCGCCTCTGGGCCTGCGGGCGGCGTGGGCAACTCTCCCCCCCCTCTCTCGGGCGAGGAAGGGCCAATGGAACTCCTTGCGCCAGGACAATGGCGCCAGCATGAAACCCGGGAAATTTAAGGGACATCATCAATAAGGGACGGCAGCGGGACACAGCGCTGGGATAAGGGAGTTTCCCGCCAAATAAGGGACAGTTGACAGCTGTGCCCTAGACTCATCCTCAGCGACCCCTGCCCTATAGAAAGCATTATTCAGAACAGCTGTTGGTGCAATAAAATGGTGCAGCCCCCTCTCTGTGGGGCTGCCCTTGATCCGGAAGCTGCAGAGCAAACGCTGACAGGAGGGAGGCCTCGTCAGCATATGTCACCCATGATCAGGGATATGCACCCGTTGCCAATTTGCTGCTGGGCAAAGTTCAAGGTGTTACTATCAGTATATACAACCCTTAACAACGGGCGACAGTTTTTCCTATGAAACTGCCTTTCCCCACTTTGCCGCTTCGATCGGCAGAACTGTTGCCACATAAACCCCGTTCCGCGTTTATAAGAACCTGGTTGCTTAGTGCAGCAGCACCTATGAAACTTCGGAACTCCCTGCCTATTGATAGCAAGCAGGCACCTTGCCCCTGTTTAGAAAAGCCTACCTGATTAGAAAGATGAGGCAATTTTAATCTGTTCTAGCATTTTAACTTTTGTATGTCTCAGAATCACGGAACCAGAAGGGACAATGAGGGTCATCTGGTCCAAATCCCAAATCTTTTCCCCAATGTGGGATTCGAACGCATGACCCCAATGGCCTCACGCTCTGCCAACTGAGTTATTACTAGTGTCGTGATTTTTCCCCCCCTCGCTTTATCCATTTTGTAAACCGCCTTGAGGTATTTCTTTCCTTACGACAGAGCGCGGCCTAAATTTCATGAAAGAAGCGGATAATAAAATCCAAAATGGCAACAACCAATTGCATGTTCAAAATGCAATTGGGGCTGTTTTAATTGATGCGACAAAAGTGGGCGAAACTGATCGGCAGTTTTGGGAGCCGGCGCCCGAGGCCTTGCAACGCTTGCTCCGATTCCCGGACCCCCGCGAGAGCCCCCCTCGCCCGCGCCCCCACTCACAAGGCAGTCGGGGTTCGGTGGCCCCCGCGAGGTGGTCTTGCTGGTGGCGGTGGTTCCTCCTCCGGGGTTTGGGCGCGGGACGTAAGGCACGCAGGCGGCGGTTGCTGCTGGTGTGGCAGTGGAGTCTGAGCGCACCCGGGGGGCTCTGCCGTCTCTAAGGTCACTTCCGTTGGGCCGGGCCAGGCAGCCATGGCTGTCGAGAGGGGGCCGGTGTGCTGGAGGGGTGCGGGGGCTGGGGGCCATGGCCGGCAGGCGGTGAGGGGGCGGGTGGGAGCCGTAGGCGGGGCAGGGGTAGGGGAAGGGGTGGGCCACCGAGTTCCTCTGCTCCTAAAGAGAACAGGGGAGACAAGGAAAGTCAGGAGAGGGGACCCAAAACCGGGGGGGGGGGGGAAACACCCAACTTTGTGAAACGCAGGTGTTCTTCACATAATGCATAAATCAGCCTTTCCCAACAGGGTGCCCTTTAGATTGAGCGCCAGCCAGTACACCCTGGGGCTGATGGGAGTTGGAGTCCAAAATGGCCGTACTGGCTGAGGACTGATGGGAATTGTAGTCCAAAATGGCCATACTGACTGAGGACTGATGGGAATTGTAGTCCAAAATGGCCATACTGCTGAGGACTGATGGGAATTGTAGTCCAAAATGGCCATACTGGCTGAGGACTGATGGGAATTGTAGTCCAAAATGGCCATACTGGCTGAGGACTGATGGGAATTGTAGTCCAAAATGGCCATACTGGCTGAGGACTGATGGGAATTGTAGTCCAAAATGGCCATACTGGCTGAGGACTGATGGGAATTGTAGTCCAAAATGGCCATACTGGCTGAGGACTGATGGGAATTGTAGTCCAAAACAGCCATAGTGGCTGAGGACTGATGGGAATTGTAGTCCAAAACGGCCATTCTGGCTGAGGACTGATGGGAATTGTAGTCCAAAATGGCCATACTGACTGAGGACTGATGGGAATTGTAGTCCAAAACGGCCATATGGGCTGAGGACTGATGGGAATTGTAGTCCAAATGGTCATACCGGCTGAGGACTGGTGGGAATTGTAGTCCAAATGGTCATACTGGCTGAGGACTGATGGGAATTGTAGTCCAAACGGCTGAGGACTGAAGGGAATTGTAGTCCAAATGGCTGTACTGGCTGAGGGCTGATGGGAATTATAGTTCAAAACAGCCACACTGGCTAGGGACTGATAGGTGGCACCAGTTTGGGAAGGGCCAATTTTTCCTTCCGATACGTAACCATTCAGACTCTTGCGTTTCCGCATGAATTGGAGGCAGAGTTGAGGGCCCATCTATGAGGTGGGTGGGAACAGCTAAGGTTATACCCTACCCCACACTACCCGCTTCCCAGGGCCCCCCACCCCCATGCAACCCAAACCCAGACAGATCTGAATTTGAGAGCGCCGCGAGGGGGAATGGAGCAGGCACAGCAAGGTGTTGAAGCCCCCTCAAGCAAGCAAGCCAGCCAGCCAGTCTACCCTCCCCTCCCTCTGCAAGGGAAAATCACGAGAGCTAGAAACTTGTGGGTTGTTTTTTAATTTAAAGGCAGCCGATTCTAGGACATGGAAATGCCCAAAATATTGACATTGCCTATGAATACAAAAGCAAGGATGGCAGAAGAGCGGCGGGGAGGGGAAGGGTCAATTGCCCCTCTAGTTGACGCCACCAGTTATCTGATAAGAACTAAATGACATTAATGATCGCAAAGGTTTGCTATGAGGGTACAATGAGGGTAAGCCAGACTTTTGACCAGGGGGAGGGCGTTTCCGCCTGCCCGGTGGTGAAAGAGGCCAGGCCGATGTCCATGGGCAGGGGGTGGATGCAGGTATGGTGGGGGGGACAGCCTTACTTGTCTCTCTGGGGCAGCGACGTTCTTGCGCTCCTGCCCCCACGAGTCTCCGTGGAGGGGGTTCCATAGTCCCGGCTTGGGCAGCTGGTAGTGGGGGTTGCCAGGGACACCGGGAGGGTGCTGGCACACCCCGTTACCATTCTGCGTGCGCCAGGAGTGGAGATTTGCAGGGGGGGGGGGAGAGAGGAAGGGGGGAGACAGCGAGACAGAAAAAGCAGAGGGGGAAGGAGAGAGAAATGGGGGGAGATGGTCACAGCGCCCAACATCAAGAGGCAAACCCCTTCCCCAAATCCCACCTTCGTACGGAGAAATAAACCTGAGCCGCCAACCGAAAAGGGGCAGGGAAGTGTCCCCCCGCAGCCCCGGGAAATTTCAAACAGCACCCCCCCACCAATGGCTCATGCAACGAAACGGCAACATCTTCCTGCAATTAAATCACTACACCCACCCCCAGAGCAAAGCGTCGAGCAGCGAGCCCTGCGAGTGGCGCCAGGGCGTCTCGCAACAGCCAGGGCAGCGAAGCGAAGGCAGCCAGGCCAGTGCCAAGCGAGAGAGCGGGCTTGGGGCAGGATCTGGGCTGGCCCCACGGCGCAAGCAAGCAAAGCGGTGGGAGCGTGGCAGTGGGTCTGGTTTACGGCGGTCCTTTTTGCCCCCAGGGTTCCCGTTCCCACCCCCGTACCTGGTCAGGACTGGTGCTCCTCCGCCTCTTCATAGGGGCTGGCATGTCCTCCCCGTGCCCCGGGTGTGGCGGGTGCTGGACTGGGGCGATTGGCTGGACCACGGGGGGCTCCATGGGCGGCCCAGGCCTCTTCAGCTGAGGGTTGCGCTTAGCAGAGAAGTTCCTCTTCTGGAAATTTGGGGAGAATCGGGGAGGAAAGAGGGATTTGCAAAGGGTTGTTTTCGTTAAACGCGAAGGCGGCAGCAGGGGCAGCTCAGTCGGTAAAGCATGAGAGCCTTAAATCTCTAGGTTGTGGGTTTGAGCCCCACGTTGGGCAAATAAATTCCTGTACTTGAGCGGGTTGGACTAGATGACCCTTGGGGCCCCTTCCAACTCGACAATCTCGTGATTCTATTTGAAAGAGGCAGGAGGTGATCCACAGCCACTGAAGGGTTTGGCAATGGCTTCAACAAAACTCCCCACCAGCTCCCCCTGGCTCTGGCGAGTACAGGAAGTGATAACGAGGCTTCCAAGTTGTCCCCCAAAAATTAGCTCAACGATGGTGAAATGGGGAACGAGAGAATGGTGGAGCTGTTGATTTGTTTTGATTTGTTCTTAGTTTATTGCTTATTTCATCACCTGAAGTTTTCAAATACAGTGGTACCTCAGGTTACATACGCTTCAGGTTACAGACTCCGCTAACCCAGAAATAGTGCTTCAGGTGAAGAACTTTGCTTCAGGATGAGAACAGAAATCGTGCAGCGGCAGCAGCAGGAGGCCCCATTAGCTAAAGTGGTGCTTCAGGTTAAGAACAGTTTCAGGTTAAGAACGGACCTCCGGAACGAATTAAGTACTTAACCCGAGGTACCACTGTAGTTGGTTTTTTTCTGTTTTTACTGAAAAATTTATTTTTTTATTTTCTTGATAAATCGCCTAGAAGTTTTTCTTTTTTTCTACAATTAAGCGATATATAACTGCTTATAAAAATAAGCAGGTTCCAAGTTGTTTGTGACAGATTACCTCAGATTATTCCAAAGATGTGACAAGAGGGAAAAGTGACCCAATCCACATTCTGTTATCTTATCTATGCTAATTAATTAAAACAGCCTGTCAGCCTGAATCCACATCCCCCAACATTTTGAGGCTTCTACGAAAAACAAATGTAAGTGACGCTTCATGTATTTCACCTTATATAAAGATTTGTTTTTTTTCTTTTAATGTGTGTGTGGGGGGGGGGAATACCATAATCTGTAAAATTCAAAAAGGTGAAAGAAATCTTGAACAGTGCAGAATGAATCACACAACTTTAGTTGCCCAGTGAAAACGTTCCTATTCAATCCGGCCTTTTGGGCTGATTTAACATTTGATAACCTTTAAAATGTGTTGTGGGAGATGGGGTTATCCGTTTGTTCTTGTTTTTATCATGCATTTTGTGCTTTTTACCTTATATTTTTATACTGTGCATGGCCCTGAGTTCTACGGATAACGGTGGTATAATAATAATAATAATAATAATAATAATAATAATAATCAGAACCTCTGAGGCGGATCTCAATGCCAGGGGCAGGTTTGCACGGGGGCAATGTAACTTGGTCCCAGCCCATTTTAAGGCTTTTGAAGTTATAATAATAATAATAATAATAATAATAATAATAATAATAATAAATTTTATTTATATCCCCCGCCCTCCCCAGCTGAAGCCGGGCTCAGGGCGGCTAACAACCAATAATAAAAACAAGTTGATTGAAATACAACTTAAAAAACAAGGTTAAATGCAACAATAAAATGCAGCATGAAGTTATTACTCTTGCTGCAACAGAAGAGACACACACTGTTAAATTCAGAACGTCAAACCACCGACATCCACAGCATCACTGGTTTGCCCTCGAGAATGAGGGGCAGAGCAGTCAGAGATGCTGAGGAGAGGCAGAGAGGAGAATTTTTGGGGGGACAGGTGAGAGTCCCTCATTGGCCACCACTCACCTCAAGGTGCAGGAGGTTCCAGACTTGTTGCAGGGGGGGCAATGCTTTCGGTCGGTGGTGAGACGACCCCGAGTGATAGTTCCACAGCTGAGCCTGGAAAAAGTCACAGAGAGAGCCGAAAAGGACGAAACGTACAGTTATAAAGCAAATAAAACCGGTTAAAGCAAGGGATGTGTGCAAGGAATCATACAGGAAACAATCAAAATTAATTCCAAGCGTTAATAATAATAATAATAATAATAATAATAATAATAATAATAATTTATTATTTATACCCTGCCCATCTGGCTGGGTTTCCCCAGCCACTCTGGGCGGCAAACAACAAAACACTAAAATACAATAACCTATCGAACATTAAAAGCTTCCCTAAACAGGGCTGCCTTCAGGTGTCTTCTAAAAGTTTGGTAGTTATTTTTCTCTTTGACATCTGGTGGGAGGGAGTTCCACAGGGCAGGCGCCACCACCAAGAAGGCCCTCTGCCTGGTTCCCTGTAACTTGGCTTCTCGCAGGGAGGGAACCGCCAGAAGGCCCAATTCCCACATAAAGTGCTTGTAATGAATGAAATGGTAGTGGTTAGGGTGTCAGACTAACCCCCCAGAAGAGAGGCCAGGGTTCAAATCCTCGCTCGGACAAGGAAAGCTCCTGGGGTGAACTTGGGGGCCAGTCACTGACTGTCAGCCTAACCTACCTCACAGGGGATTAATGGAGATAGGAAGAAGAATGGGCATGCCCACCTTGAGCTCCTTGGTTGTTGTTTTTTTAAACAAAGGTGAGACATGGAGGCAATAAAATAAATACTAATGCCCCACGGAGGACCTTAAGGTCCATAAATAGCAACACCCTAGAGGTCCCGGGCCCTAAGGAAGTCAGATTAGCCTCAACCAGAGGCAGGGCCTTTTCAGCACTGGCCCCGGCCTGGTGGAACGCTCTGCCTCATGAGACCAGGGCCTTGTGGGATCTGATTTCTTTCCACAGGGCCTGTAAGACAGAGTTGTTCCGCCGGGCCTTTGGCTTGGAATCAGTTTGATTCCCTCCCCCTCTTTCTTTTTCCTTTCTCCCCCTGTGATGAGGCTGCATTTTAATTTTAATGCTTTAATGTTGTATTTTAATCTTGTTTTTTAAGTTGTATTTCAATCAACTTGTTTTTATTATTGGTTTTTAGCCGCCCTGAACCAGGTCTTTGCTGGGGAGGGTGGGGTATAAATAAAATGTATTATTATTATTATTATTATTATTATTATTATTATTATTATTATATTAAACATTACAGATTCAGAATAGGATAGAGAAATACCAAAGATTTGCACCAGGGAATCAGTTACCCTAGTGCATTTTGTAATTTCATAAGCCAGGGGACTCGGTTGCCCAGTTGAACCTTCTACTGATTGCGGTATTTCCATGTACGGTTACTCTCCTGTTACTTTTCCGGAATATTTCCTACCAATGATTCACTGGGAGTGAATTTCCGCTACGTCTGCTGATAATTTGCTAATTTTATTGCCCAATGTTATAAACAGACTATTGAATAACCTAGTACATTAATTTCATGCAAGCTGTTTATTAAAGGTAAAGGTAAAGTGACCCCTGACCATTAGGTCCAGTCGTGACCGACTCTGGGGTTGCGGCGCTCATCTCGCTTTACTGGCCGAGGGAGCCGGCGTACAGCTTCCGGGTCATGTGGCCAGCATGACTAAGCCGCTTCTGGCGAACTAGAGCAGCGCATGGAAATGCCGTTTACCTTCCCGCCGGAGCGGTACCTATTTATCTACTTGCACTTTGGCATGCTTTCGAACTGCTAGGTGGGCAGGAACAGGGACAGAGCAACGGGAGCTCAACCCGTCGTGAGGATTCGAACCGCCGACCTTCTGATCGGCAAGTCCTAGGCTCTGTGGTTTAGACCACAGCACCACTTATTTGCATTGTTCTAGGGCATGTGAGCTTTGTGGCACACATTTTGGTCGACAACTGGGAAACACTGGCCTGCGAGCGCTCCAGTTGGAGAACAGCCTTTACCAAAGGTGTCGTGGGCTTTGAAGACACTCGAACTCAGGACGCAAGGGAGAAACGTGCTAAGAGGAAGGCACAATGGCAAATCCACACCGTGATCAACTCCTGCCAGGAAACCGATGTCCCCACTGCGGGAGGACGTGTGGATCCAGAATTGGCCTCCACAGTCACTCACGGACTCACTGTTAAGACCGTGTTCATGGGAGACAATCTTACTCGGCTACGACGGATAGCAGAAGAAGGAGAATATATTTTGTCGCTTCAACGGCTTGCAAACTGCCTTGCATGCCACAACGTAGAAAGGCGTTGCGCAAATTAAATACGAAACGAAATGGGGTGCATCAGTTCTGTCATTCCTCCCCGCAAGGAGACCGATGGGGGCTGAAATTGAGTATTATATTTATTCCCTTACCTGCTGCAGTCGTCCGATCCGAGCATGCATCTCTCCGTAGCTCCCGTAATCGTAGTCTCGTGGGTACCGGGTGGCATTCTGGTAGCAGCGCACGGCCTCCTCACAATCCTGCTCCGACTCGTAGATCTCACCCAGCTGCTCCCAGAGCTGAGGTTGCCCTGGATCTCGGAGCAGGGCCTGGACGCAGCCGTGGATGGCTTCCAGCTTCCCGTGCAGGGGCCGCGGGGCCAGGTTCCTGGGGAAGGGGAGAGGCGTCAGCGATGGGCAGAGGCAGTAAGGAACGCTGGGCATAGCTGTCAGCTTACAGATTTGAAAATAAGGGTCCAGCAGCCTCGAAAATAAGGGATGAGCAGCCTAAAAAATAAGGAAAGCTGCCAAACGAGGCCTCAAGCAGTGATTCCCACAGCGCAGCAACCCGGCAAAGGGGATGCAGCAAGGAAAACCACCGTCCCCTCTCCGCTGGGAAGCGCTGAGCAAAGGCGAGTCCCCAGGCAAGGCGGCCGATTTGATTGGCACCAGGCATGCAAGCTCCACCCCCCCGTCGTTCTCAGACTCCTTATTGGGTGAGCAACGCAGCCAAGCAACACAGTTGGAGCCTCCCTCCTCCCTGGCCGGCAGGGAGGGAGGGAGAGGAGCTGCTTCCTTTGAAACCTGGGAAATTTAAGGGACATCATCAATAAGGGACAGCAGCGGGACACAGCGCTGGGATAAGGGACTTTACTGCCAAATAAAGGACAGTTCACAGCTATGACGCTGGGGCCCCTGGTAAGGTCTTTCCTAGCCTGGGGCCTCCAGATCCTTTGGACTCCCGCTCCCATCAGCCCTAGCCAGCAGAGGGTTGGTGGTGGCAATAATAATAATAATAATAATAATAATAATAATAATAATAATTTAGTTATTTATACCCTTCCCATCTGGCTGGATTTCCCCAGCCACTCTGGGCAGCTCCCAACTGAATATTAAAAACACGATAAAACACCAAGCATTAAAAACTTCCCTAAACAGTACAGTGGAACCTTGGTGGCTGAACTTAATCTGTTCCAGGAGTCCGTTCGACTCCCGAAACCGTTCAAGAACCAAGGTGCGGCGTCCGATTGGCTGCAGGAGCTTCTGGCACCCAATCGGAAGCCACGTCGGACGTTTGGCTTCCAAAAAACATCTGAAAACCAGAACACTTACTTCCAGGTTTTCGGCATCCGGGAGCCAAAACGTCCGAGTACCAAGGTGTTTGAGAACCAAGGTAAGACTGTGCTCTGAAACGTCTAGATACCAGCAGGTTGGGGACCCCAGTTTAGAGAGGGGGATTCTGGGAAAACGGACTTCTTGGTGCCATGGGAGTGAAGTTCACAGCAGCAAAGCACCAGCAACCAAGGCTCTTGAGGAATAGGGGGAAAGCTTGGGGAAATTGCTTTGGGGTAAGCCTGAGGCCTTGTGTCCAGAAAGTACCGTGCTCAGGGTCGGGACACACACACCCCCCGTTCAACCTCTCCCCCCCCCAATGTACAGGGTTGGGGGCTGGGAGCTGGAAGGATGTGCCCCCACAATCCCTCCCGTAGCTGCTGATATTGGCAAAATGCCCTCTGGGAGCACTTACCCCGGGGGGAAGTAGCCCTTGTTGTGTTGCCCCATGTTAGAGCCATGGTTGGGCGGCAGGTGCGGGGGCAGCTGAGGCTGGCCGACACTGGCAGAGCACCTGGGTGGAGGCAGGAGGGGAGAGAAAGGTCAGAATGTTGGAAGGGACCCCAAGGGTCATCTAGTCCAACCCCCTGTAATGCAGGAATGTCAATTATGTTGTGAACCGCCCTGAGATCTATGGGTATAGGGGGGTATACTAGTAGTAGTAGTAGTAGTGATAAAGTATCCATGACAGCTGGCCATCCAACCTCTGCTGAAAAACCTCCATTTGTCTCATTTGTCTCTATACTAATGCACAGAGTATGGGAAACAAGCAAGACGAATTGGTCATTAGTCCTACTCCCGCAATGCCAGAATCAGAGCTAAATCAAGTAAGGGGACAAGGGCTGGTGTAGTGGCTGAGCGGGAGAACAGCTGCTTTCCATGCAGAAGGGCCCGGGTTCAATTCCAACACCCCCCCATGGCATATCCAGGGAGTGCTGGGCATGTCCCCTTTCTGAAACCCTGAAGTGCTGCTGCTGCCAGCCAGTGTAGGCATTCCTGAGCTACATGGAGCAATGGCCTGGTTTTGTATAAAGCACCTTCCTAGGTGTGCAAAAGAGGGGTCAGCCCCAACACAAGCCAGGCTTGTCAGTGCTCAAGGCCACCTGCAGCTACTCTTTAGAGCAGGAGTGGAGGGAGGAGGAATGAACTCTGCACATGCTTATAGTCTCCCTGATTCGTACTTCATTGAATGCACCCTGGGGCTGAACCACAGCTCCAAGGACAGGCCTGGCAGCCGAAGTCTCCTTGAGTGTCATTATTTACTTATTTGGCGAAATTACCGAACCACCTGGTTGTAAAGGAGCTCACGAAGAGAACAGATCAATAAAACGACCAGTAAAAAAAGTTAAAGAGCGTTCAAAAAAAGGAAAACAGCAATCAACTAAAAAGCAGATTCAAATTCGTGTCCGCCTCCTAAACACCTGGGACGTATTTTCAGCAGATGCCACAAATGGAAGAAGAAGAAGAGGAGGAGGAGGAGGAGGAGTTTGGATTTGATATCCCGCTTTATCACTACCTGAAGGAGTCTCAAAGCGGCTAACATTCTCCTTTCCCTTCCTCCCCCCCACAACAAACACTCTGTGAGGTGAGTGGGGCTGAGAGACTTCAGAGAAGTGGGACTGGCCCAAGGTCACCCAGCAGCTGCACGTGGAGGAGCGGGGAATCGAACCCGGTTCACCAGATTACAAGTCCACTGCTCTTAACCACTACACCACACTGGGTAGCACAGGGAAGGAGTCGGCCTGGTGTCAACAGGCAGGGAGTTCCAGAGGGCAGGTGGGGCATCTAAACTATTTGAAAGATGGGGGGTAGGGGTGGGAAGTCAGATGCGGGGCCCCTTTCCTTCCTGCTTTGCAGAGGAAGCTGTGGAAGCCAAAACACAGGGGGCTGAAGTGAGGGGGTGGAGGAGAGAGGGAGAGGCGAAACCTCTCTCAGAGGATTCAGCGCTACGTCTAAACTCCAACGGGTGCGGTTTTATGGAGGGCGCTCGGGTTAGGTGAATGCAATTCATCGCCCACGATTCTTTGCACAGCTGTGGGTGTGTTTGCTTTGCAGGTGTGTACACATGAATTATATATATATATTTGTGTGTGTGTGTTTGTGTACACACACACACACACACACACACACACACAGGAGAGCGCAAAATATGGTCTGAAGCTCAACATCAAAAAAACGAAGATCATGGCCACTGGTCCCATCACCTCCTGGCAAATAGAAGGGGAAGAAATGGAGGCAGTGAGAGATTTTACTTTCTTGGGCTCCATGATCACTGCAGATGGTGATAGCAGTCACGAAATTAAAAGACGCCTGCTTCTTGGGAGAAAAGCAATGACAAACCTAGACAGCATCTTAAAAAGCAGAGACATCACCTTGCCAACAAAGGTCCATATAGTTAAAGCTCTGGTTTTCCCAGTAGTGATGTATGGAAGTGAGAGCTGGACCATAAAGAAGGCTGATCGCCGAAGAATGGATGCTTCTGAATTATGGCGCTGGAGGAGACTCTTGAGAGTCCCATGAAATGCAAGGAGATCAAACCTATCCATTCTGAAGGAGATCAGTCCTGAGTGTTCACTGGAAGGACAGATCCTGAAGCTGAGGCTCCAAGACTTTGGCCACCTCATGAGAAGAGAAGACTCCCTGGAAAAGACCCTGATGTTGGGAAAGATGGAGGGCACAAGGAGAAGGGGACGACGGAGGACGAGATGGTGGGACAGTGTTCTCGAAGCTACCAGCATGAGTTTGACCAAACTGCGGGAGGCAGTGGAAGACAGGAGGGCCTGGCGTGCTCTGGTCCAGGGGCCACGAAGAGTCGGACACAACTAAACAACAACAACAACACACACACACACGTACGTACATGCAAGGCAGGTATGGAACAGCCTTCACCAAGCTGGAGATCTTCCTGGTGCTTCCTGGACTACAACTCCCATCTTCCCCGACCAGCGCCGCCCCTTTGGACTACAACTCCCAGCAGCTCCCACCTCCCCAGCCATAAGCCACTCACCTGCCGCCCTGGAGCCATGGTCGGGAATGGCAGGAGCTCCAGGCGTTGCCGCTGCAGCCCAGGTTGCCGAGAGAAAAGGGGTCCCGTCCAGCACGGCCCCCCAACTGCTCCACTGTGCGATGCATCCAGCCTGTGATGGGGGGAGAAGTGGGGTTCAGGCGCCAAGCAGGGAGCTCCTTCCCACCTTCCTCCTCCTCCTCCTCACCTCTGGCCAACCCATCACCCATCTCCTCCTAAGGCCCACCCTTCCAGCTACTGGCTCCTCCCACAATCTCAGCCCCACCCCCCCAAAAAAACACAATATGGAGCTTATTCCAGCTCCCTGGACCCTCAAGCCCAGCATCCCCATCCAAGGCCCGCTCCTGTCCATCCTGCCAGCTGCTCCTCATAGGGACATGGGATGCTAGGTTGTGTCAGACCAGACCACTGGAATCTACCGTATTTTTCGCTCTATAGGACGCACTTTTTCCCCTCCAAAAATTAAGGGGAAATGTGTGTGCGTCCTATAGAGTGAATGCAGGCTGCGCGGCTAAGCCCAAAGCAAGAACAGGGAGACGGAGCGCTGCGCAGCGCTCCTTCTCGCTATTATAGCTTGCGGACGGCTGCGCAAATGGACGGTGCCTTCACCCCGCTGCCCTGCGGAGACTACGAAGGCTGTACGAAGGTGGGGAGAAGGCTGCAGCGCTTCCCCCCACCGCCAGCCCCACAAGCTCGGGGGGCAGCGGGAAGGCGGAGTGCTGCCTTACCGCTGCTCCCCGACCTGGTCTTTGGGGCTGCCAGTGGGGGAAAGCAGAGCTTCCCCCGCCAGCCCCAAACAGCAGGTCAAAAGGAACCCAAAGCATCCGGAGCCCAGCAGGAACGCACCTTGTTTTAGAGGGGGAGAACAAGAGGAAAAAATTTTTTTCCTGTTCTCCCCCTCCTATGGTCCGGTGCGTCCTATGGTCCGTTGCGTCCTATAGAGCAGTGTTCCCCAACCCCCGGGCCGCGGACCGGTGCCGGTCCGTGGATCAACCGAGGAACTTAAAATCATTTCACTGTGGCGGGCGACCGAGGCGCAGAGCATGGCGCCCTCTCAAGCCCACCCATTGTGTGACAATAGCGAATGAAAATTCGCTATTGTTACACTGATGCTCCTCCTGGCCAATCAGGGAGCGGGTTCTCCCACTTCCTGATTGGCCGAAAGGCAAACCTCACGCCATTGGCCGAGGAGGAGGCCAATTAAATCAAAACAAGCCACGGGCCACGGAAAAAATTATCAAACGTTTACCAGTTCGCGGCAATAAAAAGGTTGGGGAGCACTGCTATAGAGCGAAAAATACGGTATCTAGCTCAGTACTGGTAGCACTGGCTGGCAGCAGCAGCTATCCAGGGTTACTGGCAGGGCAGTTTTTCCCAGCCCTCCTTTCCCGTCTAGCAACTTCCCTTTCAAATGACTGCCCCACCCCAACCACTAGGCAGCCTTCTATGTGTGCCCCCTCTGCACCTCACAGCACTTAATTTAGAACTTTCTTTTCATATTCATACGCCCAGATAATTAGTTGTTGCTGCTGCCGCTGCTGCAAGATTTCACTTTTGTGACAATTGCCAAAACGTGCGTTTTGGAATTTATAATTTTGGTTAAGCCATTTGGGGTGCAGATTCTTTGAAATAAACATAGAAATATGTACTGTATTTTTTGCTCTATAAGACTCACTTTTTCCCTCCTAAAAAGTAAGGGGAAATGTGTGTGCGTCTTATGGAGCGAATGCGGGCTGTGCAGCTATCCCAGAAGCCAGAACAGCAAGAGGGATTGCTGCTTTCACTGCACAGCGATCCCTCTTGCTGTTCTGGCTTCTGAGATTCAGAATATTTTTTTTTCTTGTTTTCTCCCTCCAAAAACTAGGTGCGTCTTGTGGTCTGGTGCATCCTATAGAGCGAAAAATACAGTAAATAGATATCTTGCAGCCCCGGTCCCAACTAAGTTCACGGCCCCCCACTTTGCTATTCCAAGAACAACAAATGAGCACATTATTAATTTCCTCAAGTTAATAAGTTGTTGTTGTTGTTGTTGTTGTTATTATTATTATTATTATTATTATTATTATTATTATTATTATTACCTCTCCTGCTGTGGTGGATGCGCCTTGGTACCCCACCCTCCACCCCCCCCGGATCTGAGCGACGGGTGCCGCCACCCAGTCGCGGCTTGCTGCAGTTTCCTCTGGTTTATTCCCCTTCTCCAGTCACAGCCACATAAAATGCTGAGGGGGAGAGAAAAAAAGAGAGCACACGAATTACTTGGAATTCACAAATATGTTTGCTTCAATTGCCCACCTTGGGTCTAGATTCACAGGGAGGACAAGCAAAATGCAGAGGCCTCCAGAGGTTCCTGGACTACAACTCCCATCATCCCAGATCACTGGCTGTGGTGGCTGAGGGGAATTGTAGTCCAACAACATCTGAAAGGCACCCAGTTTCTTCATAATAATAATAACTTATTATTTGTACCCCGCCCATCTGGCTGGGCCTCCCCAGCCACTCTGGGCGGCTTCCACAGAGACCAAAAATACACTATAATGTCACACATTAAAAACTTCCCTGAACAGGGCTGCCTTAAGATGTCTTCTGAATGTCAGGTAGTTGTTTAGCGCTTTGACATCTGGTGGGAGGGTGTTCCACAGGGCGGGGGCCACTACGGAGAAGGCCCTGTGCCTGGTTACCTGTAACTTGGCTTCTCGCAATGAGGGAATTGCCAGAAGGCCCTCGGCGCTGGATCTCAGTGTCCGGGCAGAACGATGGGGGTGGAGATGCTCCTTCAGGTATACTGGGTCTTTGAAGCCGTTTAGGGCTTTAAAGGTCAACACCAGCACTTTGAAATGTGCTTGGAAACGTACTGGGAGCCAATGTAGGTCCTCACCCTTTTCCTCACCGATCTGCCTTAGCCAACCTGGTGCCCTCTCACTTTGACTACACCTGCCATCAGCCTGAGCCAGCCCAGCCATATGATAATGGGAGTTGTAGTCAAAGGCACCAGGTGGGCACCAGGCTTAGGAAAAAGATGATCTGGATTAAGCCCAGCCAGAGATAGCATAAACAATAATGTTGGAAGTCTCAACGCTTGTTGCTCAAATGTCCAATTAAATTCACCCCCAAATCTTGGCATTAAGTCATTCGGGTGCATGATCTCCGTTTTAGATTAAATCAATATGAACATGGCCTGAACTGGAAATTACAAATTCAAATTATACAAAGGTCTGTAGGTTATTTATTGCAAACACAATGTATTTTTGTTTCTCTTACTGCTGAAAGCAACAAAAGGTGTATGCAAAACAACATGCAAATGAATGTGAACTCCTAAAATTTTATATAATTAAACACAAACACATGTTGCAGTGGTTTTATATCAAGTTTCCTTGGTTCTGCCTTATTAGTGGGCTGGACGCAATTAATTTAGTAGCAGAAACTCATTCCCTTCTCCACCCATCTCTGTGGATATAGAGTTAAGCAGCAGGAAAGAAAGAGTTAACAGAGCCATGTGTTCCTCTCATCCAATCAACACAGGGCCTCCCTTTGCCCTCCCTCCAATGGAATTCCTTCAAGTGGGGAAGGGAGGCGGGGCTTCTGCTCCTGCTAGCCCCAAGGTTAACCCTTGCCCTACCACACCCACCCCTTCTGCCTCTCCAGATGGAAACACACCTACTGTGCTGGAGAAGCTCTGAGTGGCTCTCTCTGTCTCTTTCTCTCTCTTTCTCTCCTAGAAGACGGCCAATCACACAACGTCCTCCAAGTGGCCGCCAATCATCTTTCACCTCCGTCTCCTAATGAGGTCTGGAAATTGTAGAGATAGAAAAAGAGAGAATGGCTTGGGTTAGTCTTTCGAGGAGGCTGCTTCGGAACTCTGCACAACGCGTCTGTGTTCTGCAAAGGAGAGGCGCTTTTGTTGGGCAGGGGCAGCTTGTGGGGGGGCGATTGGGGTCGGGAAGACCTTTGCCCCCCACCTGAGACGTGCTGCATGTGGGATCTCTCCTGGAAACTGCATGAGACCTTTTTACCGTTATCTAAATCTGCCAGGTGTTTTGTCTCTGTAATTCCTTATGACTCCTTAATTGCAGTGGTGTTGCTTTTTAACAAAAGCTGCTAAAAGCAGCAAAACCAGCAGTGCCTAAAGAGGCGACATTATTATTATTATTGGCATAGAATTGCGCCTGACAACCGTTGTTGTCAAGTACATCATTATCACTGTGCTCCTCTGCCTTTTATTTCCCCCTGACTTCACTATTAAATATTTGCTGCATTCATATCCTTCCTCCTCTTCCAAGGAGCCCAGCGTGGCAGATGAAGTTCACCTTCTCCTCGTTTAATCCCAACAACAACCCTATGAGGTAGGACGCGGGTGGCGCTGTGGTCTAAACCATAGAGCCTCTTGGGCTTGCAGATCAGAAGGTCAGCGGTTCAAATCCCAGCTCCTGCCAACCTAGCAGTTCGAAAGCACACCAGTGCAAGTAGATAAATAGGTACCGCTGCGGTGGGACTTAATTGTCAGGGATCCTTTACCTTTCCCCCCCCCCTTTTTTCTTTGGCTGACAGCTAGTGACTGGCCCAATGTCATCCCCCAGTGGCCTTCATGTGGGTTTTGAACCCTGCTCTCCCAGTTCCTAGTCTGACACTCGTAATTGCTACAACCAACACCAGCTACTGAGCATCTCCCCTCAAAAAAGCACACTCAACGCCCTCAGGGCAACACGTCCTGCAGAGGATGAAGCTGTCTGTAGTCCGCAGAAACCTGCACCATAGCAAATGCGTTACCCTTTAAGGCGCCACAAAACATATGCGCTGACCCTGACTTGTTAGTCGTGTTATTAAATCGCACAACTGCTACAGATAACTAATAATTACTGTTTCCCTTGTCGTTTCAAACTGCAGGAATGAGAGGGGTGGTCTGCTTGTTGCAAGACATGATCTGCATGCAGAGGTTATGCGCTCTGCTTTTCAACACGCCTATCGCAATGATTTCGGGCGATTTGCACACACTGGGGCAGAGCAGGTTCATATCTCTACCAATTCTAAGCAGGGGCCGGCAAAGGTTTCACGGCTGAAAACCCCAGAGAGCCAATGTCGGTCAGATCAGCTTTCCACAACGTGGTGCCCACCTTGATTCGGACTACAACTCCCATCAGCCCCAACAATAACAGATTTGTTTTTTGTGCCCCAGCCACTCTGGTCCACTTCCAACAGATATTGCCTCTTGTTTGTCTGGGCAGAGAGGGGTGTGCGTGTGTTTGCAGAAACCTCCGATCTTTGCGCGTATCCACAATATAGTGCACTTTGCAAAGGTAAAAGCCAAACCCATTTCCCCAAACAGTCCTGCCCGTGGCTCCACCTGCCTGTGGCATTCCCTGCCCCCAGCCTCCCCATGAGGAAATGTGGCAAGTAAGCTGAAAAAGACTGCAATTCATGGTCCTCCACAACATACACACACACACACACACACACACACATGGATGTGTGCGCTGAGCAGCCCGCAAAATGGAGATAATCGCACTGGCCTACATTGCAAGGTTGTCATATGCTTCAGTATCTCTCTCTCCACCTTTTAAAATGTG
Source organism: Podarcis gaigeae (assembly GCF_964106915.1). Taxonomy (NCBI): domain Eukaryota; kingdom Metazoa; phylum Chordata; class Lepidosauria; order Squamata; family Lacertidae; genus Podarcis; species Podarcis gaigeae. Next base: position 4,997,321 of record NC_139689.1, on the reverse strand, counting down.
TGTGAAAATAATATTTTGCCATTTCATTTCTCCCTTCCTATTGCAGCTAAGAAGCACTGGCAGGGTGAGCTGTTAAAATTTTAAAAACTTAAATTCACACCACCTGCCATGCAAGTTGCCCCAAGTTTAAAAAAACTCAAATTTTGCTTCTGCTTGGTAGATGAGTGTGTGTGTGTGTGTGTGATGCTGTCCAATTTCTGCTCCGACAAAATTTCAGCTCCAACCTGTGCGCAGGTATCCTTGTCAGGTATCCTCTAACTTTTAACAACACACACACACCCCAGGAAATCTGGGTTGCAGACAAAAGACCTGCCAGTGATATTTTCTGGCTCAGTGTGCGCAGAGACTCTGTGATCATTTCCTTAGCGGGCTGTGCCCACGTCACTGTCCTGAAAAGCCCTATTGCTGGGTGCGAGTCCTGGTGACTGAGTGTCAAGGGGAAAGCACTCTGCACATGCCTATTCCTGCTTTGCAGGGGGCGGGTTGGGCTGGATGACCTTCAGGGTCCCTTCCATCTCTATGGTTCTATGATTCGACTGCTGCTTCCCTGCGCTGGTGGGCGAGGTCCCGGGATCATCCAGCCTTATGCATAAGGCTTGGTGAGGCATTGAAGGGATTTATTCCTTCTCTCTCTCCCCCCCCCCCCGGCCGCCCGCCTCCCATCCCAAAATAATCTGCCTCAACCACTGCAAAGAGAGGGGTGGGGGAGTTTGCAGGCCTGGGGTTTGGCGGAAACAAACCGGAGGCAACTTTTTTCCCACGCTGCCCCACGACAGCGAAGGAAAAGGAAAGAAGGGGCTCGCTAGTCACCGCCGGTGCCTCACGGCTCACACAGTTTTTTCGCCTCAACCCCAAGCATGTCTGGGTCTACGTCCTGCCATAAGCCTGGGCCAAACACACCAGCCGCCCCCCCCCCTCCGCCAGCAGCACCGGTGTGGTTAGCCTACCGTGGGCGTGAGCCAGACAGTGTCTCGTGAGTCCACCCACGGCTACTGGAGGGGTGCTGGGAGAGGCAGCTGGGGGTCTGACTGCCCCAAAAATGGCTGCACTTAGGAAACCCCCAAACACACACACACACACACACACACAAGTTGGGGGTGGGGGGGTATTAGCAGGGCCCTCCTCCCAACCTTTAACTCGGGATAGGGAGAGCCGGGGCGTGAATTTACGTCCAGACCAAATAGCAACCCTGAAGCCAAAGACCACGGCTATTTCTGGAAGAGACGAGAGCTAAGTTTGGCTCAGGGCGGGACGGGGCAGCGGCGGCGGTTGCGTTGGAGCAAGTAAGGCCGGGGGGGCGGGCATGTCGTAAGACCTCCTGTGCATACTCCTGCCTTGTGAAATGTGGCGAGGGGGGCAGAGAGGAGGCGTCCCAGGGGCAATTGGTCTCTCCGCCATAGAGGGCGTGAGAGAAAGTCGAGCCTCCGTTCCGAATGCGCCAACCGCACGCCAGGGACAGAGCATGGGACACGCCAAGGGTGCCCGACGCTTGGGTTTTACACACAGGCAAATCACGGCAACGAGGCTGCTGGGGACACAACACAAAACCTCCGGAGGCATGCATGACAAATTGGACGTGGAAAGGGCGCATACTAATAATATGCCCGAAAAACAGGCTGTTCTGACACAGGTGAGCTCAGGGAAAGTTACAACGCCTGCGGAGTGTGTTGGCATCACCCAAAATGCACTCCATGCTGAAATTATTCCCTAGGTGTACTGCCGTCTACAGCCAACGGCCGATTTACACACGTCCAATTAACGCACGACCGCGCATGCGCATATCGCCGCGACCTGGAAGAGGCTGGGAAAAGGCTCTCCACCATCATGGGGTCAGGAACGTAACCCCAGCGCAAAATGGTTGTTGCCTATATAACTAGGGCTGGGCAATATCTGGTTTTCAACATTGCAATGCATTACTGGCTAAACATTATGATATACCGATACATTGCGATGTCTGAAGTAAGGATGGAGCAATGTCAAGAACCACTGGCTAGCTTCATGTTTCTTCCCACATTGTGATTTTTGCGCAGCACACACACACATTGTGATTCGCAATATATCGCCAGGTCAACATTATGAAAATTATGATATGGACTTGAAACCGGTTTTGGGCGATATTACAGCCCTACTGTATACAAATATGATTATATGCTACATAGAGAAATTCAGAAGCATTTCTGCTTCCAGATGTGGAGGCTGAGCACAGACACCACACCAACTGAAAGTTGAGATCCCACCCGAAGAGACACAGGGGTCTAAAGCCCTTCGCTCACCCTGCACACACACGCCACACACTAACTTTGCAGATCCATTCCGAATTGGGGAATCTGTGCTACCTGCCTCGAGAGTTCACCGATGGACTACTTCCACACTCCCTGCATGCTCACACTCTTGCGAGATCCGTATCACCAGCAAAGACATACACGCTGCATTTTCTCACCCTTCTGAGCTCAGCTCCGGCACAGGACAACAGCACCCTGGCCCCCAACATACGCCTTTCTGCTCCCCCCTCAGGTTGAACCACAACAGTCTGTAAAGCCATACACACCTTCCAATACCGAGATCCAGGTTCTGGGCTGCTTTGCCCCCCAGGGCACCCTGGTCTTCACCATCTCAACGGGCTGACCACCCCCAAGGTGAAAAAGTAGCTGCAACGGCAAAGGAATCCCAGAGGAACTCTGTTTGTTGACAGTTCCAAATTCCAGTTCTGTTAGCTCGTGTTAGGATGACTCTTGGGCTGCTTCTAGTTTATTTGTGTTTTCGGTTGCGTAGATTTTGTGTGTGTGTGTGTGTGTGTGGTGTCATAATGCTGTTAAGACATGTTTTTTCTTTCGTTCAGACAGCAGAGAATGTGGAACATGCATTCCTAAATAAAATAAAACGAACAAGGATTCGACAAGCATGCAAATCTGCAGACACACACACACCCGGGGCCAAAATGACATGTGTTTGTGCGTGTTCAGAAACCCGTGACCCCCACACACACGTGTGGCTACACACGCCCGTTTCCAAACATGTGCAGCCCATGTTGCAGGCACGCACGCAATCTCCATGTGCGCCCATACACCCGGGAGCTTTCTACATGATCTCGCCATGCCCCCGGGCCGTACGAAAACTTTGTGCCTCTGCGTGCTTGCATTCTGGTGTGAACCAGCCGGTGACGCCAACCACACACTCGTTCTCTTGCTCACACCACTGTGAGACACTGCCCCACATCTCCCCGCGCCGAGCTACATCCATGCGCCCCACCGATTTGCACACAAGTGAGCATGCTCCTCTCTGTCCCACTAATGCCAACCCTCACAAACTCCACGCTGCTGCTACTGTGGGGATTTCGGGGCTGAGCTGTGACGCAACTGTGAGCGAGCCAAGAGGAAGCGATGGGGGCAGGTCCTGGCAGTGCAGCTGGCGTAGGAGGGCGAGGCTGGCCCGTCTGGGGACTCACCCAGCCTCCAGCTATTACACCCTCCCTCCCTCCCTCGGACAGCAGAAGCGTCCAGTTCCCACCCAGTCTGGCCAGGGTGCCAACGCGCACACCCCTCGCCACTCCAGGGCCTGCGCATGTGTGGGTGTTAACGGCAGCTACTAGGCTGAGGATTTCTCCCAGCGAGGAGGCCAAGGCAGCTGCAACTTCAGAGAAGCATTATATCGCCCCTCCCGCCCCCCGCAAAACCATTCCTCGCTCTAAAAGCCAGCGTTGCATTATGGGAAAAATCGACAGGGATGTCACTGGGGACCGTCCACCCAGGGAGGAAGTGAGGCAGCTCGTGTGAGTGGAGGAAGTAGGGGGAGGGACAGGAAATGCACCCCAACACACACACACACACACACGGGTCTAGCAAACCATTTCCTGTGCAAGCAGCTGTCGATACACAGCCCAAAGGAGAAGGCGTGGCCAAACCCAGCAGACACAAAAGACACCTATTTGATGCTAGAAATCTAAAATAACAAAAGCAGGGCACGCAAACACAAAGACACACACCCACGTGTGTGGTTGCTCTCTTTTGCTCCTATACACGCACACCTAGAGCCGCCAGCTCTGTCACATCGCAGCGTTGCGCCAGCGCCCGACATACTCCCACAACCTCTCTCGCGCTCAGCGCCCACCCATCCCGCCACACGCACAGAGTTCTGGGTGAGGAGGTGAGGTGACCCTCCTTCCCTGGGCATGCGCGTCAGCGGCCCCCGCACGGCGCACCAAACATGATGCGCAGGGGATCTCCAACACTCCCACGCCTCCAGGAAGGCGCGGGGTCAAGGGTCCCGGGGGCGGCTGCCCGGAACCCAGTGGGGCAGAAAGGGCACCGCTGGGTTGGCCCCCAATGTCCCAAAGGGCATGGCACAAAATGGAAAAAGTGCCCCCTCTGCCCACAGCCACGGGGCAGAAGATCAAGCGGACCGATGCTCGCCCAGCAAGCAGGGTTTAGAAATTTCCCCCTGTATCAATGGTGGGGTGAAACACCCCCCCCCCTCCTGAGCTGTGTTGTTTTGGGGAAAGATCCTTTCAGTTTCCCCTCCGCGTTCGTTTTCTCCGAAACAGAGATTGCTCGCTTACGGGACATATTTACAAGAAAAGGGAAGCAGAGACAATGGCAAGTCGCCCCAACCGCAGAGGAAGCAGCGAGTCACGGGAGACTGTGCGCATCACGGGTAAGTGTGCCTGAACATGGAGGGCATCGACACACAAGGCGTGAATGAGGAGAAGGAGCGACCGGCAGAAAGCGAGAGTGAATGGGTGCCCAGGAGGGTGAAGGACACAAAGGCGGGCGTGGGAGGTGGTGCAACGGTCAGAAAGGAATGATGACCAAGAAGGAGCCAGTCTAGCTTCTCATGGTCGGGAATTCCACAACACGGGAGCCACCACCGAAAAGGCTCTCTCTCTCTAATGGGGGTGTAGGCGAGAGAGAAGGTGCTCACCTAGGGAGTTGAGCTAACATCTCTCCAGGTGGAGCTAGGCAAAAGAAACATTGCAGTCCTAATTCATTCCTGCTTAAGGGACAAGGCCCCCACCTCGCAAGGAGACGCAGGCAAATGGCAGGGCATTACAGCAGGGTCTGCGTTGGCTCGGGAGGGCAAACCGGGCTCTGGGCTGGTGCCAACCGTGGGTATCTCACCGGGTCAATAAAGATCCCCAGAGATACAGGATGTGTCACTTGCACCCACCCCAAAGATGAACCCAAACCGACACACATGTGGGGACGTATGCACAGACACAGCGCACACTCGTAAGGGGTGCAAATGCACAGAAAACACCGCAAGGACATAGACACAGGCCTCACTTGCGCAAATGTAAGGAGCACACACAGATTCAGGGCAGCGGGGACCCAAAGGCACTTGTATGTGTGCATCGAGACCACTTCTCCCTTGGCTTCCACCCAGTTTCCGTAAGCGCATAAGCCATCAGTGGCTCTCTCCTCCTCTGTGAATCTGTCTCTTAAGTTGGTGTCCTGTGGCAGGGAGTTCCGCACATTAACTGTGCACTCCATGAAGACTGGCTTCCTTTCATCTGTCCTGGTAGCAACCGGCGTCCTAACAAGGAGACCCCCATCCCAACCCCAGTCCAGGGGGAGGCGCACAGGATTTTTCCTCCGGGTTCTGGCAGATGCCAGAGCCATAGTGCTCCCCCCAGGGAGCGTGGAGAGGGAGCGCTCAAAGAGCAAAGCGTGGGAAGACCCCGTAGGTCAGGAGAACCTGGAGTAACTGGCCGCTTTCTGGGATGTGGGTTTAGGAACCTGTTTGCAAGGGATCGGCGGCTCTTATGTGTGTGTGTGTGTGATTCATTAGGCACAATGAGCAGGTCTCCCACACATTCGCACACAGGAGGGTGAGAACAGCTGTGTCAGCGCTGAGTCAACACCAGAAAGGCTGCCATTTCTCTCTCCCCAAACCCCCATGTCCTGGAAACCACTGAGAGAACTGGGAGGAGAGGAGGGCGAGAGTTAATTCGGTTCATATCCTTAATGCTCGCACACCACGAGGGAGGCACAAAACACACCCCTCGCAGTGACACAAACACACAGAGAAGCCCACACGCCTTCCCCTCAAAACGCAATGCATCCACACACATTGATCTATAAATGCAAGTCAGGATAAAACACACACGCTCACACACACACGAGAGATACACACGAAGCGGCCCGGTTCTGCCCACACACAGCAAAATGGAAAACAGACACCCCCACACACAGGGCAGTGCGACAGACACACCCCCGCACAACAGTGCGCGGTGAAGCAACACCCCCGCGTGCGCCACTTTCACAGCACGGTGGGCTGACGGCGTGACGGCAGGAGCCCACGACTTCCTTGAACCCAGCGCCAGAAAGCCAAACAACGCACGCTTTTCGCAGCAGCCAACGCACCGAGGGCGCATGGTCGGAGGACCACACAGCCAAGGGCAGGCTGACGTAAGCAGGTCCCCTCACAATTGCCATGCTCAAGATGCCGCCACAGCAGCGCACTAGCCAACTCACTAGGGGAAATATACACATCGCAAGCAGCGCCCAGGGGTGCGCAGGGCCCATGCGCGAGGGACCCACGCGGTGCGTCTGAGTTGTCCAATGGAGTGGGCGTGTGGTGTTCTGCCATGACTCCGACTCCTCCTTCGCCCACGAGGGCCAATCGCACAAATAGATCATTCACAAGAAGCGCAGGCGTGTTTTTCTGTTTCGCATGACTTTTCCGCTTAGGTCTGAGGGGCGGGTGGGGAGGGCAGACCACCGCGAACCGCTAAGCCTTCCCCAGCAGAGAGTTCAGCTAACTTGCGCCCGAGGAAAACCCCTCGGCATTTCAGGGGTTAACAGATCACAACAGGACTGGGAAAACCCCCCTTGGGTTACACAGCTGGGGAATCCCAGACAGATTTCTCAAGATTCCGACCTGGGTTCCCAATAGCCCACCTTTTCAGATTTGCATCTACCTGCCTCGAAAGAGAGAGAGTAGGAAACACCCAGGAATCAAAGGGGTTCTTCCCCATTTTTTGGGGGGGTTGTTATTGTGGGGGGGAATGTGTGTGCGCATCAAATGCCCCTAAGGAACACACAGATACACACCAACACAAAGGACACACACAGATGAAAAAAATCAGGTGTGTAACACCTTCTAAAGAAACACATCGGCTTCCCCAACTTTAGGTTTTCTGGACTGTAGTTCTCATCAGCCCCACGGGCATTTTTCAGGCCCCACTGAATAACTGCATCACATCTGTAAGGACTTGGCCATCTAGTGTGACTCTTCGGAACTCCCTGCTGATTGATTATCAGGCAGGCAAATTCACTGTACTCTTTTCAGAGCCTGCTGAAAACCTTTTTTAATAATAACAGTAGTAATAGCGGTAATGATAATGATAATAACATACTACTTATTGTATAAGTGGCTTATAAAACGAGTGCCGCATCCACTCTGGGCAAACCCACCTAGGTGTTCAGAAAGTTTGCGGGGGTTTGAATTTGCTGTAGTCTATTCCATTGCAGTTTTAACTTTCTGTATATTTTAAATTACAGCTGTCAACTTCTTAGTGATAATTTCGCCGTAAACCGCTTTGAGGGTTTTCTTCCACGAGCAAGCAATATATAAGTTTTATGAAATAAAAAAATAGTAAGAAAAACAACAGCAGCTGTTCTGGGATGGCTGTTTTAGATACAGACGTACGGACGTATCTGAATTTGCACGCACATATACAAACATTGCCCCATATCGATATCGTTTCACAAAATGCGCAGAGCGAAGGACCCAGGCAGACAGGCGATAAGAAGGGGGGGGCGCACGGGGTTTTTACAAAAGAGGCCTTGAAGCTTTGCGGGGCAGGAGAGGGATTGCACACAAACAAAGCACAAAAGTTTCAGAACAGGGTCCTTGCACAAGATTACAACACTGGGGCAGAAGTGAGTCAACTCGTCCCGAAAGTCTTGCAACCCTTGCCGAGCGAGAGACAAAAACTTTATAGAACGACTCCTTTGCGTCCGTCCATCCCCCGCCCAGAAGAAGCACAGGGGCACATCGCCCATGGCACAGTTGGGGCAAGCGCCACCAGAGCCACACACCCTGTGGGAATCAACTCTCCCCCACCAATACACACACACACACACAACATACAATTTCGCTTGAGAATGCTGCATCAGCAATGCCCACGGCAAAGAAACACACACCTTGAGTTGGAAGGCACCCAAAGGGTCATGTAGGACCCAAACAAACACACACACACACACACACACACACACACCCTCAATGTGAAGGAATCCCAGCTCAGGGAAGCGTTTGAGATTGAGCCGGGGAGCGTTGAGTGCGCGACATGTGCCAGGAGAAAAACCGGCACGGAAACTCTCTCTCGGCCACTCGCAGAATCCTTCCCTTCCCCTCACAAACATACACAAAGGGGGCAGACACACAGAGAGAGACCCACGCACACCCACGCCCACACCCACAGCCTGGGCTTACCTCGCGGTCCGAGAGAGGCATGGTGCGCTTCAAAGCCTTGCTGTCCCCCAGGGGTACACAAAGGAGCACTGACTGCCTCGCACACAGCGCGCAGCCAAGGGAATCGTGCGTGTGTGTTAACTTCTGTGTTTCCTCCCCTCGCTTGCCTGCCTGCCGGCGTGTCCTGCCCTCCCCCCCCCCCTTACACACACACACGCGCCGTGTGGGGTTCAGGGTCTCTGCCAAGTCAGCAGAGCACATGCGGGGGGTGAATTCCGGCCACAAGTGACTCAGCCCCCCCCCTCGTTCCCTCCACCCCCGGGAAACTTGTCCTGGTTTAAAGGTCTGGGTTGACATCATCGTCAACTCCCCCCCCCCCACAGCTCCCTCCTCCTCCACTCAGCTCCCCACATCGTTGCCCCGCCTGGGAATCCCAGACGAGGAGGCGGTCTCCCCCTCGCCCAGCCCCGAACTGCCGGCCTTCCGTTCTGAGGAAGCCAAGAAGCGCCTAACAGGGAAAACACACACACACAGAGCAAACCCCAACACAGTCATACCGGCCAGGAGCGCATAACAGACATGGGCGGCGCATGAAACTTTGCAAATGTGTAAGCGCTTAGACGTACACACACCGTGTATCTAGCTATGTATTTCCCCGCAATGCACGCATGCGCACGGACGCAGTGCTCTCCTTCATCTGAGGGCGGGCTGTTCGATCCCACGCGCCACAGGAGTAGAGGCGCAACGGCAAGACCTGCGGCTGCACACGCGCCGGAGGACATGAGTGCACAGAGACCGGAGAGGGGAAAGCAGAACGAAACAAGACGCAAAGGAAGGGAAAGTTGTGGCGTCACTAAAGGGCAGCTCCCAGCTCCCTGCGCACACACCTCCACAGGCAGGCCCATGCGCCCTGCAAGTGCACAACGGCTGAAGAGACTGCTGTTCCCCCACTGCCAGAGGCCTGCCACGTTGTGGGGAGTGAGGGCCCTGACCCCTGCCTCGTCTCAGCCACCCCATCCAGGCCCACAAGCCACAGTGGGCTGAGGCATGAGTGCGCAGCCCAGACACCTTTTCCCTCACGGTGCGCCACCCTATTTCTTTTTGATAGCGGACCCCTTCCAGAGCAACCGGGAGGCAATTTTAAAAAGAGAAACAAGAAAGCCCACGAGCAAGCAGTAAGGTTCCCCACTAGTTCCTGTGTTGTGTCATCGGGAGGAAGCCACAAGCTTTTCCATGCCGGGTTGAAGGCAGTTTCTGAGGGAATTCTGAGGTGGCGGAAAAGGAGGCTGGGCATAGGAGCTCACTGTTTTGTATTTGTGTACATGAAGAAGGCCTTGCCGGCAGCTCAGCATCACACAAGGTGAACAGGCCAAGCGCGCCATCAATCCCACAATGCTCTGTGGCGCCTAGGACCCTGGCCCAGCGCCGCAAGGCCCATCGTGAGGCGGGGCATGCGCCAGACAGAGGGGCGCTCCCCCTCACATCCAGGGCGGCCATGTTGCGGCCGTACGAAAACATTTCCACGTTTTGGGTGGTGTGGCAGAAGCCGAGCGCAAACCAAACTCGCCTCCCTCTGTGACGCAAGCGGGGGAAAGTGCAGATACATGCAAACCTCTGTCTCACACAAACAATTGTCATAACGCCACTGGGAGCCTTTGTTCCTTCTGTAAAACCCAGAAGCCGCTGGGGGGAAGAGACTATGGGGAGGGTAGCAAAAAAAAAATGGAGGCGGGTGGGGGGCAGGCTGTGTCCGTGGCCCCCGAGAAGCAGCCAGCGTGGGGTTAAGCGTTCACTCCGACAAGGAGCCTTTTAAGGTCACAGCTGTGGCTGGGCGTTTGGCGGAGGCGCATGGGAGACTCTCTCTCTCTCTCTCCCCCTGTCTCTGCCTCCTTGTGGTTGCGTAGAGAGAGAACCTCCCTCCGTGTCCCGCCTCCCTTGCGCTCTCTGTCTCCCCCCCCCCTTGCAACATGCCCAGCTGCTACACTGGCAGCTTGCCAAAGATGCGCGGGGGTGGGGGGAGGAATTGTGCCAAGGTCCAAGCCTGGTCCGTCAGGCCCCCTCACAGGCTGGAAGGAAGGAAGGGCAGAGCGAGAGAGGCAGAGCTAATCTGCTTTTGCGTATATGCGCCTGTGTGCCTTTGCAACATGCGGGCGCCCAGCTATTGTCCCCGGCTGTGGAGAAATAAAAATAAAAGTGCAACATGCACAACTGTGCGCAAAGGGGCTCGCCTTTCCGTATTCCTAGAGAGAGGCAGCGTGCGCTCGTTTCACGGCCTCGCAGCGCAAGAATGTGCATCAAGGGGGAGATTTCCTCCACAGCACTGTCTGACACAAAAACACACAAAGCCATGATTTCTGATATGCCAAAATGTATCCTTCTCAACTGTCTGTGGCAGAGGTGAGAAATCTCAGGCCAAAGGAGTCCAATGTGGCCCCTCCAGGCCACTTCTTCAGGCCCCCAGAACATTCCACACACCACACCCCTCACCAGCCCAGCTTTGCACCCCAAAGATTTTGGCCCAGCTGGAATGCGAACCCTTGAGAAGGCCTCTTGCTAGTCTGGATGCGCAAGCATGCACAAAAGGCAAAAGTCACATTTATAGCCTGAACACCTTTGCCTCTGGCCACACCCTCTGTGGCCCCCGCCTGGGAAAAGATCCCCTATTATTGCTTCATTCTTGCATAGTTTGTGCCGGAACCGCAAATCTCCTTCCGAAAACTCAGCAAACCCTCAAGGTCGCACCCACCCCCTACTCACCCCCAAATACAGACTGCCCCCGCTGTTGACTGAAAAACAAAACACAGAAATCCCAAAAATCGCTGAAAAGGGCCAAACCGGAAAGTGCAAAAAAATAAAGCATAAAATTTTCATTCATGGGAGGACACTGAAAACCAGCCCACTCACCAAAAGAAGGGGGGGTCCCGTCGCTGCTTTCTCATTGGCTGACTCCCCCCACACGCCGGGCCCATGCGAGACACGGCTGGGGGGGGGGAGGGTCAGACTACGCTCCAGCCATGGTGTGGGACCCAATCCTGCAGGGAAGGAAGGAAGGAAGGAGTTAGAGAGGACGAAGGAGGCTTTGATTGAAGAGACAGAAATTCCCCCCACACACATACACACATTGCGAATTTTCAGGGAATAATCAAATCCCCCACCTATTCACCTCAAATCCCACTCGCCCACTTGAAGAGAGGATCCAGCTCCACACACACACACACACTGTTCTTGCATAGCTCTGCAGACATGCCCCACTCCAGAAACAGCCGCAATTCCCCTATGCGCCAAACTGCCTCTGCTCCAGAACAAGCGCATGGCCCCCTCCAGTGCACTCCCACGGGGGGGGGGGTGCGCGCAAACCGAGCGAAACTTGCACCTCCTTGCGCTTTGAAGTAAACGCCTTCGCCATAATTGCCAGGCCACCTTTGGGAGGTGCAAGGGAAAGAAAGCTTTTTGCTGAACTCCAGGAAACTCCGAAGCGGATATGCTCTTTTTGAAAGAGGACGCAGGAAAAGCCCGCCTAGCCTTTGAGGGTCAAACCTGGGATCTTCTGCCCGCGAGCAAGGGCCCGTCTTCCCCCGAACCTCCCTGCACTCTTTTCCTCCAGAGGAACCCTTGCAGGATTTGCACCCGGCTCACCTCGGCAGCTGGCCGCCCCAAGCGAAAGCTGCAAGGCCTCTGCCTTTATCAGCAGCTCCGAGGAGACAACAGCTGCAACTTATCAGAAGCCCAGAGGCTGCAGCCCAGGACATGCACGCTTGATATTTCAGTTGCGCATTCCTTCCGAGGGGGGAGTCGTGTGAAGCCGGGTGTCCCTAAAGGTGCCATTGTAGGGGGACCCCAAAATCCACACACACACCTGCCCTCTCCTTGTTGGAACCGCTGAGCCGGAGTCTCGCGAGGAAGCAGGCTGCGTTCTTCCTGCAAAAAAACAAAACCTGACCCAACTTATCCGGAGATATTCCCTCTAGGGCTGAGCCAAAAACAAAACCACAGCCCCGGTGAACCTGCCTTGCCTTCTGCTGAACTAGCTTAGTCACCAAAGTGTCAAAACTCTCTTTCAAAACGGGGGAAACCCAGGGAAGAGGTTGAAGGGGAAAGTTGGGCACCTGCAGGTGAGAGAGTGAGAGACAGAGCTGGCATTCGGGTCTCGCCTCTGTGACGCAAAGTTGCTTCACAGCTGAGAGAAACCCTTCTGATGTCCTTTTAGCGTGCATTGATGATGAATTATGCTCCTGGTGTTATCGGGGCAGTTGCACGCTTTCAATACTTGCAAGAGTTTGAGGGCAGACGTACTGCTTCATTTCCACTATTTTTTTATTACACATTTTTATTTTTAAACATATTAATTCCAACATTCATACAACGTAGCTTCTCATGCAATATTTTTAGACTTCCGTCAGCACCTCTGATGATTTTCCGTTCTTTTATCACTTGTTGTGCATTTCTTAATTTCCTTTAATTACCCTTAACTAATAATTCTCCGCATTGCCTTTCTTGCAATATTTCAAATAATTCACCTTACAAAACCTCTTGCAAACCTACTAGCGTAATCTGTTCACCACAGTTGCTTTTCAAATAGCGTACTGCTTCACTCCCAATCAGTGCACACCCCATAATTTCCTCCTGAGACCCAGTAACTCCTCACACCGCCCATGTCCCGCTACGGCGCAAGGGTACCCCTCAAGAAGTCAGGATCACGGCCGCACTGCAGAAGAACCCGCAAAGCGCAATGAATGGGTGCATGGTTCAGTATGATTTCGCCACGAATGCACAGTTGTTGCATCAATGTCATGTTGCAGAACACACAGCAGCAGCAGCCAAGGCAAGCCCTCAGTTCATCTGTAAAATGGGAACAAGCCAGGCTGCAGAAGAATGGCGCATTAAAAAGGCATTAGCAGGGATGCTCTCGTAAATGACATAATGGCCGTTAACTGGGGAGAGTCTGCAGAAATGGTGCGTCGAGGACTGTGTATCAGCCTTGGCAGAGATAAAGGCCCCAGTGTGTCAAGACAATGGACATTCAGAAGGGTCCACTCCAGCCAGCACAAGGGGGCCCTTCAGAGACGCCCACGAGGGCTGGGGGGATCCCTTTCCGGAGGGTGGAGCAGCTGGAGACGGTGCCAAGGTCTCTTCGGCAACCCGGGCTGAGGATCGAGCCCACACCCAGCGCTTCCCCCTTCCCGCCACACCCCCAAAACGCACCCCACTACAGTAGCCTTTCAAATACATGATGCAACTGAAACAACAGCTTCCTCTGTTATTTCCTCTCTGTCAAATTTCAGACTGTAAGCTCCTTGGGGGCAGGGACATTTTCCCTCCGCCCTCTGCAAAACACCCTATTTGCCCCATCTGAGTAAATTCCAAAGAACAAATCAGCAGCAAGCTGGGATTCAACTCTGGCTGGATCTTCTCAGAATCCAAACTTTTTGCTGCCATGTCAGCCCTGAGGACATGTGGAGCAACAAAGCGGCGTACCTCTGACCGCATGCATAATGCACTGCTCTCCACAGGCCGGGCTTTAGGCCCGAATTCCACCAGATTGCTGCACCTCTTCCAGGGAACCCAGAAACAGGACCCAGACCTCGTTCCAGGTTTTCACTACTGCTCATTCCTGCATTTATATCCCACCTTTCCTCCAAGAGAGCCAATGTGGTGTAGTGGTTAAGAGCGGTAGACTCGTAATCTGGTGAACCGGGTTCGATTCTCCGCTCCTCCACATGCAGCTGCTGGGTGACCTTGGGCCAGTCACACTTCTCTGAAGTCTCTCAGCCTCACTCACCTCACAGAGTGTTTGTTGTGGGGGAGGAAGGGAAAGGAGAATGGTAGCCACTGTGAGACTCCTTAAAGGGAGTGAAAGGCGGGATATCAAATCCAAACTCTTCCTCTTCTTCTTCTTCCTCTTCTTCTTCAAGATGCTCAACGCAGTGTGCATCGTTCTCTCGCTTCCACTTCACCCCCACCAACAACCCTGTGAGGTAGGTTAGGCTGAAAGAGTGTGGCTGGGTGCAAGGTGGCCCAGTGTGCAGGATTTGAACCCTGGTTTTCCAGGTCCTGGCCCGACACTCTTAATCTCTGCACCACGCTGGCTCCTAAACTTAATAAAGAACGGGCATCTTTTGAGACATTGCAACCAAATACTCCAGGCACGAGCGAAAAACCACTTTACTTTTACTCCAAACCAAACAGTCCACGACAAACCGCCACGTTCCACCTGCCTCTGGTTCTGTATTCGCAACCATGAAAGCGAGCTGTTGTACACGTGTACGCATGCGCACAAAAAGTGGGAAATAAGTACGGCAACCAGTTTAAGAATCAAGCAACTGGCGGCATTTTTGTTTAAAAAAAAAACCTGACGAACACTCTTGCCCTGCTTTCCTCTCCTAGCAAATCGGCTCCTCCCTGCGGTGGGGCTTTTAATCTTGCTCACAGCACGCCATTCGTTCCCAACGTGATCACTGGGGTTCCATGCGCTTCAATGCGCAACGTTTCACCGTTTGCCGTACGGAAGGGTAGGCCCACCATCTCCCCATTCATTTGGAAATGCCCTTTCCCACAAAAAAACGCTTTGGGGGTTGCGAGGCCTGCAACTGAGGAGAGGTCCCACGAGGCCTTCAACACCCACACGAAAACATCCTTGGGACAGCCAGGAGTTCCAGATTTTAAAAAATGCTTCCAGGACAGTCCTATTTTCTTCCTGTGTCAGATGAATGGCGGGGGGCGGCCTTCTGGCAATGTACAGTTAGGCTGGGGAGCAAAGCGGCAGAGCCAAGAGCTTGGGGATTTGGCCTCGCTGGGAAGCTGAGAGAGCGAAACCAGCCCCATGTGTGCTTCCACGGCACAGCAGCTGGTGTCCTGTCCTGATGATGCAAGAGACCGCAATCCGCAGCGCCTGATGATGTAACGCCACCCTGGTGCGGCACGGGCAGCTGGGCCCGCTGGCGCAGGGGGACCCTTGCGGGTATTTTTGGCCCACAACGAACGCCCCCTGGGAAAGGGGAGGAGCCCAGCATTGGGCTTTGCTATATTTTATTTTATCTCTTTTTGCCGAGCAAAGTTTGGGTTGAATGCAGCAGACAACACATTCTACGCCAGCCCAAACTGGCCCAAAAAGGGGATTTACCGTATTTTTCGCACTATAGGACGCACTGGTCCATAGGACGCACCTAGACTTGGGGGGGGGGGAATAAAGTTTGCGGGGCTGGCGACGGGGAGGAGCAGGCTTGTCCCCCCCGCCAGCCCTCTAACCAAGTCGGCGGACAGCGGGATGGCGGCGTTCCACCTCCCCGCTGTCCCCCAAGCTTGTGGGGCTGGCGGTGGGGCTCTCCAGGCTTCAGCGAAAGCCTGCATTCGCACCATAGGATGCACATACATTTCCCCTTCATTTTTGGAGGTGGAAAAGTGCGTCCTATAGGGCGAAAAATACAGTATTTTTTTTTTATTTTTTTTTTGCCTACCTCAGTACCTGACACAATAACTGTTCTCTACTAGGGGGGACATAACATATAAGGGTTGGATCGGGCTAGCGGCCCACTTTTATAGTCCAGCTTTCCGGCCTCATGGCGCATTTGCAATTTCCCAGCACGCTGCCTCCAATAGAGGAGGAAAATCGCAGAGGTTAGGGCAGGAGGATCTGGCAAGACGGGGCAGACAACTGCAGCCATTCGCCACCTTCTGCCTTCTCCATGCGCACAGATGCTCCCTTCGGGCACCTCCGCCTCGGGGACCCCTATGAAAGGGGTGGCTTTTCTCGTTTCTGTGCATTCCACACACACACACACACCCCGGCCAAGGGCAGCCTCCGGGGTCCTTATCTCTCCCTCTCTGCACCCTGGAACAAGATCTGCACCAGCAGATATGAGTATAGGTAATTCTCTTCCTGCCGGCTCATGTCAGCCGCCACAGCCGCTCACCAAAAAATAATAAAAATAATGAATACAAAGCCAAACTTTTTGCCCAAGCTACTTTGAGGGTCTTCTCTCAACGTGCCTCTCTCAGCCTAACCCAGGGTTGTTGTGTGGGATTAACTGTAGGCCAGCCATTTATGCCACCTGCAGTTCCTCCTTAATGGGGGAAATTGTGGGGTATAAATGCAGCAAGCAAATAAATATTGGAAGGTTTTTGCAACAGGAAAACAGGACTCCAGGGTTGAGGTGCCCCGCCCCCAATTCCGCAGCCCTAAAGCTTCACTGGGGCTTTGCCCCCAGTCCTCTCTGCACAGGCACACTGGTGGGTTAGAGGAGCCTTCACTAACCTGAGACCGCCTCCCACCAGATGTTTTGGACTACAACTCCCATCAGCCCCTGGGTCCAAAACATTAGTTGGCCATGCCTGTGATACAACAGAAGCAAGGTTGTAAGCTACACTCTGGCTAACATGCACTCACACGGACCCTTGTTCTCTCCCCGAAGCAAGACAAAAAACAACAGCCAAGGTATTTCAACCTAAACCCCAGTTTGGGGGTTTCCCCCCTGCTATTATTAACGCAGGGCCACAACTTCACTATGCATTTAAAGCCGTTGTCGTGCCAGTCCAGGCTTCTCCCAAAGAATTCTGGGAATTACTGTACTGGTTCAGAGGGGCGAGTCATTCAGGGACCCCTATTCCTCTCCCAGAGTTTCAGTCCTCAGTGGTCTAACAGTGCCAAGAAACACTGGGGGCTGGGAAGGGGGAATAAGTATCTCCCGACGACTCTCCCCACCCTTAGCAAACTATAGTTCTCCCAGGACTTGTTGAGTGGAGGGGAAGCCGTGGCTGTTTAAAGCTGTTTTTTTTTATTAAAAAAAAAGCCCCACGTTGGGCAAAAAGTTTCCCGCATTGCAGTGGGTTGGACTAGATGACCCTTGGCTCCCTCTCAACCCTACAATTCCGTAATCCTATAATATTGATTTAAATCTACAGTGGTACCTCGGGTTAAGTACTTAATTCGTTCTTAACCTGAAACTGTTCTTAACCTGAAGCACCACTTTGGCTAATGGGGCCTCCCACGGCGGCTGCGCCGCCGGAGCACGATTTCTGTTCTCATCCTGAAGCAAAGTTCTTAACCTGAAGCACTATTTCTGGGTTAGCGGAGTCTGTAACCTGAAGCGTCTGTAACCTGAAGCGTCTGTAACCCGAGGTACCACTGTACTGGGAAAATGGGGGGGGGCACTTCCACAGAAGGTTCCTCCCGGGGAATGTTGGGTTGGCTACCCAAAAACCACCCCGTCCGCTCTTCCTGGATTTCGACAAGGGTTCGAGGAAGAAACCCAGGGAGAG
Source organism: Podarcis gaigeae (assembly GCF_964106915.1). Lineage (NCBI taxonomy): Eukaryota > Metazoa > Chordata > Lepidosauria > Squamata > Lacertidae > Podarcis > Podarcis gaigeae. The sequence goes on along the minus strand of NC_139689.1, from coordinate 4,979,654 downwards.
GAAGCCCAAATACCTCAATACAGGAGAGGATGGCTATTGTTTTTTTAATCGAAGACCCCCTGAGGTGAGTCCAGGACTTGCCTCAGAGCCTGAAATATATATCATATACATCTCTGTGCAGGAGAAAGGACAGGATCTCACAAATCCCTAGCCCTGAGTAACCAGGGACGAGGTACACACTTTCCTTCCTCACAAGTAGCACCTTGTGTGAAATCTCCACGCCTTCCCCTGCACGGAAGTGGTTTTCCAAACAGGGGGGAGGGAAAGAAGAGCATAAGGAAACACCAGATGTATATAATATATTATCAACACAGGTGCATATACACACACACACACAAAATCCAATGAATAAAGAAATTTGGGGTTTCAATTCTAAACACCAATGGAAGAGACTTCAGCTAACTTTCTGCCTCCCAGAAAGAAGCAAAAAAAATTGGGGGGGTCAGTAGAAAGTGGGTGAATGTTCAACCTCCTGACAGCCCAATTCCCTGGAATCAGACCCCCCCAAATCTTAATTCCTCACCAGAGAAAACAAACAGGGGGGAAACAGCAGGCTGATATAATAATAAAAAATGAGGAGGGGGGAGTTTAAACTGTTCTATGGGGGCCTATCATTTTTGGGTGGGGTGGGGAGTCCTAATCTCTGGGGCTGAGGGAGGTCAGAGGGCTTTAAACATATATAATTTTTAACAGGGATATCTGGAGATTCCTATCCAGTGAAGCTCTTCTAAGAAGTATTTTAGGGGAGAGTTTTTCCGCTAAGGTCGGGGGGGGGGGGAGTCTCTCGTATGTGAAACACTTTGAGGTAGGGGTTACAATCAAGCAGTATATACATTTTATGAAATAAGTGGCGTGGGCTGGGATTTGGTGTGGGGAGGGGTTAACCAAAAGCCCACACCCCAAATTGTGCTTTTTAAAACAAGGACTGAAGGAAGGGGGCAGATGCAGGGTGGCGGCTGTTCATTAAACCCCCCCAGAGGCACAATTGTGGGGGCGGCATAGGGCTTGGCCCAGATCACAGGCACACTTCCAGGTCCCCAAAAACTTTTTTCCGCCCCGATTTTTTCTCTCCCTCCTCAGGAAAAGCACGCCAGGAAGTGGGACGGACCCACGAGGTTCGTTCTGGCTCCCAGGCACCTCCTTTGGCCGAAACCTCAAATATTCCACTCCCAGGGAACCCAGGAGTTCTGGCTCTTGTCTCTATAAAATCTCTTCCCCCCTCCACTTTGGTGTTCAGGAGGACAGAAGCACCCGAACCTACCCAGCACCCCAAAACCTTCCCTCCGAAATCTCATTTCGGCAAGCCCTTTTCCTGGAGCTGAGCAAAGATAGAACCCAGGTGTCCCGGCTCCCAACAGCCTTTGCTGCTTCGAGCCAACCCACAAGGAGAGACCATGTGACAAGGGTTTTGGGGAAAGTGAGAGTGTGAGGCAGGCTGGGCGGTGGGGGTGTGGGGAAGAGGTGGAGAGGTCCCCATTTATAACCCAGGGAGGGCATTGTCGTCCCCCACCTAGGACCCCCACCCCCAAAGCCAATGCCCTCGGGCAACACATTGGGATCTGGAGGGACAAACACAATGACCCCTGGGCACAGAAGTGTGGCCAGGGCGACCGGCCGACCCCAGCAGGGCCGCCACACCAGCCAGCTCCCCCTAAAAACCAGAGGCCAGTGCCAAACATTCACAAGTCGGGTTTTTCTCAGCCGGAGAAGATTGCCCAACTCTGAGACGGAGCCAGAGCTTCCCTTTATGTCTCGCTCAAATGCACCTAAAACGAAAAGCATTTCTTCTAGTAAGTACACACACAATCACACACACACCTGCCCTATTTAGCACAGTGAAGAGGCAGCAAACATAAAAAAAGACATATATTTACAGGGGACAAAAAACCCAGCCAAGCACTGTGTGGCCTCACCTGGGCTCCCTTTCTGCGCTAGGAGAAAGCTGCCGCCTGCTTGACTCGTTTGTCAGCCAGTAGGTGCCACCCTCATCACGGCGCACCTGTCCTGCTTCACCTGGGCACTCTTAAAGGGCCAGGCGCACACTTAAGCACCTGGCGCTGCAGGTAAGCATTGGAACACGCTCCCCGCTCCCCTTTCACATGATTCCTCGCACCCCCAACCCACACCAATGTGTAGCTCTGCACAGCTGTCTCCCTCCTCCACCACCAGCCCCAGAGTGGGAGCGCCCAGCTGCGAGCGCTCGGTGGCAGCCGGAAGACACTCTGTACGCTCTCAGAGGCACTCTTTTCTCTCCACTTTGCACCCTCCTCACTTCCTGGCAGACAACCCTCAGCAAAAGCTAAGAGGCTTGCCATCCTATCAGCTCCTGGGAGGAAACAGATGCAGATTATCTAAGCTGCTTGCCTCGCCACTATCCTCGATTCAACTTTCTGTCTCCCCACCCCCACCCCATAAAAAAAGAAAGCCCCCCCCAAGCGAACCGAGTCTTGTATGGACTTTGTTTCAAAACTCTTAACCTTAGAACACACTCCCCCCCCCCCAAAAAAAAAACCATTAAGGGAAAGGGGGCTGGAGTTTGCAAGTCATACCCCAATGAACGTCTATTGCAAACTGATTGCAGCCCCACGCACTCAACTAAAGTCACAGTTGCTGGATCCAACCTCCTCATCACCACTGACTATTCTCAAAACTTTCTGCACTTGCTCTTTCCACCCACTTTTAAGAAAAATGAATCCACCGAGGGTGTCCGCCGCGCCCCCCCTTGACAAACACCTCTGTGCCACCCTTGGCACCCCCAAAATGCACATTCCGGTCAAACCCCCAAACAGGAGGGTGCCGACATATGATTCGTGGCCTTTCCCACCCCAAAGATAGCAACTCAATCCTGACTTCGCCTGGCAGTTCGGAAAACACTTGTCTCAAATCAGTTCCACTCGCAGACCCCTCTGAATATTCACAGGCGGAAAGGGGGGGGGTCCAGAGAGACAAAACAACCCCCTTACACTTGCTTTGGGAACAAGAAAGCCACACAAGAGCCCAGGATTCTGCGGCCTTGCCCCACAGAGGACGGAAAAGTGCTGCTTTTCAAACTGGCACAGGGGGTCAGATCCTGCCCAGTCTGGAGGAACCAGGATCTGGGCGCAGCGAGACCGTGGGGTGGGGGTTGGGGAGAGTTTGTGCAAAGTTGCACAGTTAAAAGGCAGGCCACGCCAGCTGTGCCTGAGCTCCCCAACCCGCAAGCCTGTTCCCACCAGCTCCAAGAGGAGGGGGATTCTCTCTGCTCTGCCACAACTCCCCCAAAGACACCTCTGCGCCGTCACACCAAAAAGGGACACATTAAGAGACCGGACGTCCACACATCAGGGTCTGGGCCTCTGACTCCCAACTGCGATTCGGCCCAAGCCGTAAAAAAACAGGCAGGATCAGCAACATAACAGCCAAGCTGATCTCCACGGGAAGAGGATTTTGGGTGTCTCGACCTCCAAGAAAGTGGGCACCCCCCAAAAAATATGAAGTCCTACTTCCATGCCGCAATGTGTGCAGGGCAACACATTGTGAGCGGAGGTCCGTCATCCCACCAAGCTGGGGTACCCCCACCCCCCCAATTTGCTCCAGCTGCAGAAACCGCCGGAGGGACTTTGGGGGTTCTGTTGTACCTCCTCTACCACCACATCGCCTCGGGGCCCAGCAGGTTGTTGCCACGGGCTCCTTTCTGATCTACCGATCGGGCAGGGGTGGCACGGCCAGGCCACAGAAGCTGCGTTCAGGGTGAAGCCGCGACCCAGCAAAACTCCATCGCGTTCCTGCCCCGGTTGTGGAGTGGATCCGTCCTCCGGTTCGGCCAAAAAGGTCTGGCCAACTCCAGTCCATTTGCGCCCTACTCTGCCAAGGGAGGCCGGCTCTGTAGGTTACCCATCCGGAGCTGGGGAGGTCCAGGGGTGCGCACGGCTGCAGGAAGCTCTCTCCAAAAGTGTGCCGCCCGTCCGTCTGTCTGCCGAACCCTGGTCTGACGCCTGTTCCTTTAAAGGTGGCATGCAAGGTGAGCCCAGGAGTCGGCCAGGCCTGTGGCAGACTGGGCTCCCCCCACCCTGTCGCCCTCCTCCGCCAGTCTTCCCTTCCCTTCCTCCTCGCTTGTCTTCTCTCTTCCAGGCAAGATAACAAAGCCAGCAGTAGCAGCCAGGAAAAGACCTTACACACAACGCAGCTCCCCTCCAACCAGACACACACACACACACACACACAGGCTGCAACACCCCCCCAGCACACACACACACACACACACACACACACCAGCGCAGACACGTTTACAGCGAGATCCCCGAAAACTGGCAGAAGGAGGGGAGAAAAGAGAGGGAGGGAGGGGAGGGGGAACCAGACACAAGACAGCAAATGGGGGGTTTGGGGGTGCGGATCCAACGTTACCTGCAGGAAGGGGACTGTTAAGGTTGCGGGGGTGGGGAGGGAGGAGGGCTTTGTTCCTCGGGATCTCCCCTCGCCCGGCCAGGAGGAAGGATGGAAAAACCAAAAAATAAAAAATAAAAATAAAACCCAAAAAATTGAAGAAGAAGAAAATGTACAATATTGGCGAATTTTCCCAAAAAAAACACCAAAAAAAAAAATCAGCACCCCACGGGGGAGAGGAAGGGGTGAGAGAAAAATCGAAATTGGGGGGTTGGGAGGGGAGGAGAGAGAGGGGGAAAAGAAAAGAAAAAATGGCCAATCTTGCTTCTTTGGGGAGCAGACTTTAGTGCCAACTGGGATCAATCCACAGGGTTTCGGGCGCTCAGAGCTCTCTGTACTAAAACTCCCGTGCACACTCGATGGCTGGGCTTTGCTTGCCTCGGCTCGCTCCAGCGCCCCCCCTCCCCTCCCTCGGTCTCTACTCAAACAAAGAAATGAGGGTTGTGTTCATTGCCCAACCCCCTCGCAGGCCCCCCTCCCTTCCCCGAGCCCAGACATCCCTCCGCCTCCGCCTCCTCCTGCCGCCCCCCTCCCTTTCCGGCAAAAAGGCCGCCTCACTTCCATGTTCCCAGCCTCGCTCACATGCTCCCATGCGCCGGAGAGGCCGCTGGTGGAAGCGCACCGGGAGCGCCAGGGAAGGAAGGAAGGAAGGAAGCGAGCGAGCGAGCGAAGAGGAGAGGCGCGCAAGAGCCAAGAAGGCAGGGCGCCGGGGGTGGATTTTCGCAAGCAACGAATTGTTGTTGTTGTTGTTATTATTATTCCTGGAGGGGGAAAAGGGTGGAGTGGTGGAGGGAAAGACGGGCAGGTGCGCGGAGCGGGATGCAGGGCGCAAATGGCTCGGGAAGGTGGAGAGTGCGTTATGGAACGGGAGATTTGGAGAGGGGCGCAGCGCAGGAGGGCGCACGGGCGGCTGGGCGCACGGAAGCCGCTGCAGGAGAGGAGCGGGCGAGCACGGGGGGGGGGGTGATGGAGGATTTAGGCACGTACGGAAATTGGCCGGGGTTTGCGCCTTTTCAAGCGGGTATCCAGCCGGCGGGTGGGCGCGCAAGGTGGATGGAAAGGAGTGTCCGCAAACAGCAGCCACGCGCTCTGCGCCCGGCTGGGTTACCTGCGCATTGATGGCGCCGACGGGAGAGTCTGGCGCCCGGCTGCACAATCCTCACGGCTGCAAGGTGAACTTTCAGGTGTGTGTGGGGGGGGGGTCCCCTAGCTTTCAACCTCTCCCTTTTGCTCTCGGAAATGCCCGTCCCAAAATCTCCGACTTTCCAAACATCCCTTTTGAAACGGACAACAGTTTCTCCGCCACCCCTTAATTTCATTTCACTACATTTTGTTTTTGTATCCAGATACGTCGGCCTTGCCTTCTAAACATTTTGCCCTCCTCTTGGTCTTCCTCCAGACCTTGGACACAGCAGGTATGTATCAGCATCCCGGCCAGGGCAAACTTCCCAACACTACCCCCCCCCCCCCACGGAACATAAATTCAGAATTTCAGACGCTGGCAGCAGGATAGAGGCTTGCTACAATCTGTGACTTGCATAATCTGTTCTGCTTGCAATATCTGGCAATCTGGCGCGTACTATGCGCTCTCCTCGTGCTGGCAACGTCAAGGGCACATGAAAGGGGTTTCCAGCATGGGGAGGGTTGTGGGGGAAGAAAAAGTAAGTGGGATCCAATGAGCTGCCCCTCTCTTCCCTGAGTTGCCGCCTCCAGAATCTGGCAGGAACCCCATGTGTTTCAATGGCCGGTTGGCTGGTAGGGACACTATGCCTCTGGGCATGCACAGAAAGGCACTTTCCTCATTGTCACCACAACCACGACCGAACATCTGCACAAGTTTGGACCCCACCTTCCCACATCCCAGCACCTATTTACCAAGCGACAAGAGTTTAATACAGTGGACGCTCGGGTTGCGAACGTGATCCATGCGGGAGGCACGTTCGCAACCCGCAGCGCACGTGCAGGTTGCGATTTGGCGCTTCTGCACATGTGCAAAGTGTGGTTTAGCGCTTCTGCGCATGCGCGAAACCCAGAAGTAACCCATTCTGGTACTCCCAGGTTTCGGCGGGTCCGTAGCCCAAAAAAAAGTCTGTAACCTGAGGTATGACTGTACAAATGAAGCGCCACGATTCACAGCGAGAACCTCAGAGCAACCTTATCATAGAATTGTAGGCTTGGAAGGGACACCGAGGGTCATCTAGTCAGACCCACTGCAACGCAGGAATCTTTTTGCTCGATATGGGACGCGAACCCACAACCCTGAGATTAAGAGTATCACGCTGAGCTTTTCAGAATCCCTCAGTTCTGTCCTGGGATGCAGAAACAGGGGGAGAAAGAGAGCCCCGCACAACTTTTCCGTACCACCAAAAATCCCACAGAGCACATTTCACCATCCTGAAAACACAGATGGGAGGCAGATGTCTACACTAAGACACACACACACGGCAACCGCCTCTGAATCAGTGCGGGGGGGGGGGGAGGACGGTCCAGGTTGGAAGACCGTGTGCAAGAGAGACGCTGAGGACACACACACACTCTGGCTGCAGGAAACACAGCACTTGACCTGCAGTCAAGATCGCATAGCCATGTGCAAACTCAAAAGCGGCCACATGGATTCTGAGCGGTGCGCTGCCATGCGCCCCCCCCTCCACTGTTCGAGAAGCCTGTGGGCATGTGCATAAGCCAAACAGCACCTCAAAGCATCCAGGAACATGTGCACCGGGGAAACTCGGGTGCAGCGATCAAGAAGGCCAGGAGAGCCTTGGTTGGTTGCCGGATCAGGCCAGAGAGGGCCCCATCCAGGCCAGCCTTCTGTTCTCAAAGCAGCCGACCAGATGCTTCCATAGGAAACCTGCAAGCAGGACCCGAGCGTGAGAGACTCTCCCCACCACAGTGGAAATTCTGCCAGGTCTGTGTGCCACTGCCCAGGTCACACATTTCCATTTGCTCAGGACATGTGTCTCAAAGCCTTCTTTAAATGGGGCGCCCCCAGAAAGCAGTGGGCACACAGGGAAGCAAAGAGGAAGCAAGTCTTGTTGCTTTGGTTTCAATATTTGTGTTTTTATCTTGTGAATTGCCCTGAGCTCTTTTGAGGAAGGGCGGTATAGAAACCGAATAAATCATCACCGTCATCTCAGCGTCCTTATAGAATCATGGAACTTGTTGTGTTGCAAAGACCAAGTCCCTGCAATGCAGGAATCACAACGGATCTCAACCTATGCTGTGGGTGACCACATGCATTTAATAATAATAATAATAATAATAATAATAATAATAATAATAATAATTTATTATTTATACCCCACCCATCTGGCTGAGTTTCCCCAGCCACTCTGGGTGGCTTCCAATCGAGTGTTAAAAACAATACAGCATTCAATATTAAATACTTCCCTGAACAGGGCTGCCTTCAGATGTCTTTTAAAGAGAAGATAGCTGTTTATTTCCTTCACATCTGAAGGGAAGGCGTTCCACAGGGCGGGCGCCACCACCGAGAAGGCCCTCTGCCTGGTTCCCTGTAACCTCACTTCTTGCGATGAGGGAACCTCCAGAAGGCCCTCGGCGCTGGATCTCAGTGCCGGGCTGAAAGATGGGGGTGGAGACGCTCCTTCAGGTATACTGGGCCTTTGAGGCCGTTTATTGATTTTTTAAGGCTAGCTTCCTCACCCTGCTGCCCGCCCCCTCCAGGAAGGCACTCCTCAACCCAGTAGGAATCAAAGTTTTGCTGCCCCACCATCCCAGGAAAAGGGAGAGGGGTCTCTGCCTCCCCGGTCGGAAGCAGCAAGGATGTTTCCGACTGCCAGAAACCACAGGAGGAGAGAGGGCTTTCGAGCTCGGATCCTGCTGGGGGGGGGGGTGTTCCCACGAAGGGCACCTGGGCGGCCGCTGTGAGAACAGGATGGGGCCATTGGCCTGATCCAGCCGGCTTTCCTCACGTTCTTAAGTTCCCCCACTCCACAGCAAACAGGCTTGACAGCTGCGGACCAAGATTCCTGGGTCCCAACCTCAGAGGCTGGTGGGCAGAGGGAGGGTAGTGGGGCCTAGTGGGTGGGGACAAGCCTTTGTGGGCGGCTCGGGGAAGGGAGTCTTGTTGGGAGGGTGCTGAGCGTGCCCCTTGTGTGAGAAGGCCCGTCTTCCCCGGACGGAGATGAACACACAGCCTCTGCCCCCCCCCTTTTGCAATTGAGCAAGGCAGGTCCCAGGGGGGACCTGGAGAATATTTATAGCTCCGGCGTGAATGGAGAGCAGAGCAAGTGGGGGGTGGTCCTCCTGCGTTACCCGGCAACTGCCGGAGGGCACGTGTGGAGGCAGCGTAATCTCCAGCGACCTTTCACCCCGACCTCTGACCCCGCGGCACAAGGGAGAGAGGAAGAGCTGCACCGGAGGCTTCTGGGTGGAACGAAAACCCCACCGCTGCATTTGCTCTGTTGCCTTCCTGCACCCCCAGTCTACACACACACACGCACACACACACCAGACAGGACACCCCTACTCAAATTTCTGCAGTGCTCCTTCCGCCTGGCACAATTCCAGACCGGCGTGCACCAAAAAACGCCAAAACCCCCCTTTTGCAAAACGGCACGGCTGCTTCTATTTCCATACCGGAGAGAGCTGAAATTCTTGCTTCTCTGGGGGTGTGTGGGTAGGATGGGGGCTTGCTTTTTAAGGCTTCGCGTTGGTGCCGTTCCCCTGTACCTCACTTTGGGCCGTTCCCCCACCCTAGGGACACTGAAAAGAAGGGGGCAAAGGTGGATCTCCCCCCCCCCACACACACCCAGCTCTTTCGGTCCACGTTTGCAATATGGCTCACAAATCCAACCCACTCCAGAAGTGACCTCGGGCCAGGGGGCCGGGCACAGAGGATTGACAGAGGTCACTGTGGCCTTGTGTTGCGGGGGCTGGCTCCAGATTTGGCTCTCTCACACAGAGAGCAAATAAATGTGCTTTTTCAAGACCATTTGGGGAGGCGAGGGGGCCGGGAGGTTAGGAAAGGTGTTGAGAAACTGGGAAATTAAAAAACTGGAGCAGTAGAACCTTGACCCACATACCCAGATTTCCTCTCTTTGCAGCGGATGTTTCTTTTTATCTCTCCCTCCCTCCTTCCCACCCCCCTCCCCACAGCGTGATCCACAAAGCTGCCACAACCACCCCCTCATCTCCCCCCCCCATTGAGAACAGAGAGAGAGACAGTTCAGCTGAGGACAAGTTAAGAGCAGCAGCCGTTATATAAGCTTGTAAAGGCAAGGTGGGGAGAAAGAGGGGAGCGAGGAAAGGTGTTTAGCTCCCTCCCAGCGAGGGCTGCACCTGGTGAGTGATGCCCTCCTGAGGCCCTGGTCTCCCTCCCAGAGGACCCAGGCATCCGGGGACCCAGCACCCTGACTCTCTGGCAACAAGCTTCTTAGCAGAGACCCTCGCATGGATTCCTGAGCCATCAAGCTCGCCCACTGACTCGAATTATATTTTCCCATTCCTGCACCTCTCTCCAAAGCCCCCTTTCCCCTGTAATTCCTGGGGGTGGGGTGGGGGGAGAGATGCCAAAAGCTCCCTCCCCTGGCTTGAAGGCAGAGAGAAGAGGAGAAGACCCTCCCCCCCAAATTACGTGCAGCAGAGCAGAAGTGTGCAAGGCTGCCACACGAAGCGGGGGGGGGGGCGCTCCACCCCTCCACAGCTGTGCCACTGTGGGCTGACCCCCTGGCAGCCTGTCATGTTGGCAATGGGCAGCCAATCAGGGCAGAGAGGGAGACCCAACCCAGGCAGCCAATGGGAGCGCTTCCAGGAGCAGAACAGGTTCAAAAAAACTGGGTTTTCCCTGCACGCATTGTCTCTCTTGAGACTCCCCAACCCTCAAATTCTCTCTAGAAAACTGCTCAAAAAATTATTTTCAGCTTCTGCAGAGAGGCATTGCCGAGAGCGTTTCAAGAGGTTTCCCTGTAATGGGCTCAGTCCTCCAGGTCTGTGAGATGGGAGCAAGAAAAGGTGGGGGGGATATTGTGAAGGAGGGAAGAAGATACCACCACCCACCCCTCGGATCGCAGGGAAACCGTAGAGCTAGGCAAATAAGAATTGCACTTGCTGTATCCGGGGAGATTGGCAGGGGCTACTGGCTCCAAGGGGTCAGAGGTCTTGGGGGCGGGGAGAGCGGCTGACAGGACCGGTGAGGGACTCCTGCCCTGCAAAGAAGGGGGGTTGTTAGCATTGGTGCACAGCCCAGTGAGCCAGCCCACCTTTGCTTATAGAACACACTGTGAGGGTTGGCGTAACTCCCAGAATCCTTTGCTCTGCTTAAGTTTCTGCGCGGCACATACACCTGCCTTTTCATATCCCGTCCCAATTTTCCAGAAAACTCACAACCAAGCCAGGAAACCCTGCCTGTGTTTTTTCCAGGCCCTGGAATTTCGCCTCTGGTAGCAATTAGCCTGAGCTTTGGAAAGGAGGCAATGGGGGGAAAATATATTTAGACCCCTTTCATTTCAGAATTTCAGGCTTCTGCCAAGCTTTCACTACAGAGATGGGCAACAGACCTGGAAAACAGAGGCAAGGGTCAGATCCAAAAGCTCGCCTCAGTTTTCTCCACCTGTGAAATGGGAACACTTGTGCCATGCCGCAGAAGGTAGGGCTGAAAGTTCCCATTGCTGGTGCTTCTTAGAAGAGACATTCAGGGCTGCACCTATTGCTAGTCCAACTCAGAGTAGGCCTATTGGAGTGAGTGGAGCAAAGTCCTGCTCATTGACTCCAAAAGGCCAACTAGCACGGGACACAGGCTTCAGCACGGAAGATGCACCCATCCCTGCCCCACAAACCTGGCCCCTAACCACAAAGGGGCCCAGCGGAAGTCAAAGGATAACTCGCCAGCCCTATAAATATACCAGCGGCATTTTTAGGGTGGGCATGTGGTGAGGGGGCGGGAAGAGGAAGCATGCCCCCCCAACCTCCCCTTCGGGGGGGGGGCAGATCCAAAGTTCAAAAAAGTGTGGCAAACTTTGTTTCCTGTCTTTGCTGCTGCACATAGCTATCAGCTGTCAAACACACACCAACCCAACGAACATACGCCGGCTGAAACTTTTATCTATAGATAGATGAGGAGAGACAACACAGAGGAACAGGCAACACAGCACTCAAGGCAACTGTTGCTCTAAGGGGCTGCGCTGCGGCAGTAGAATACCCCAAACCAAAGCAGGCTCTCACCGGGTAAGATGGTGAGACCTTGCCAACAGGAACTTGGGAAGGGAAAGCAAGAACTGAGCCCCTCTGAACAAAGATGAAATGAGATGTCTTTCTATGCACTCTCTCCAAAATTGTATACAGGGGGGAAATAATAGTTTTGTTTTGTTTGCTTTTGAAGGGCCTCAAAACCAGCAAAATGTGTGGGTGGTGTGCCTTGCTCAGAGATGGGAGGAATAGCTCTGCAGAGCATGTCTGGAAAAGAATTAGAAGCCTGCTTGTTGTTGTTTTAATTGTTCTTTTGCAGAAAACCTATTGGGTGTTCAGGGAAGGCGTCTTCGCCCAACGTCGGGACGGCACTTGAACCCAGACCCTGCAGTGCACCGCTTCAGAAGGAAATCGCTACAAGCACCTAACTCTGGGGAAGTGGGGTAGCTCAGTCGCTAGAACCCGAGACTCTGGATCTCAGGGCCGTGGGTTCGAGCCCCACATTGGGCGAAACGTTCCTGTGGTTGCAGCGGGTTGGACTAGATGACCCTGGAGGTCCCGCCCAAGGCGGCGGTTCTATGAAACGACACGCAGAAGCACACTCGGAAGAGAGAGCGAAAGCCAGGGGTGAACAACCGCAAGTGAAAATGGCTGGTAGTTCAGGAGACCAACCCCCTGCAAAGGGATTTGGGGGGGAGAAACAGGTTGCCTTGATGTTGAGGAAACAGATGGGCCACCTGAAATGAGAGATGTTTCTCAAAACCACCACCCAGAGGAGAGGAACCACCTGCAGGTGTGTCTGCGTGAAACACAGCCGCACGCCCCTCTCTGGGCTCCCCTCGCTCCCAAATGCATCCCAGTCGCCCCTGCTATCACAAGGGAGGCAGCTACTCTGGATTAATTAACCCAGAGCGCAAAAGGTTCAGCCTTTCCGATGTGGGAGGGACCCCTCAAGGTCATCCAGCCCAACCCCAGGAACCGCAGCTCAAGGATCCCCAACAGATGGCCGTCTAACCTCTGCTGAGGAACCTCAAAGAAAGGAGAGTCCACCACCTTTCGACGGAGTCCGTCCTGCGTTGCTCTGACCCTCAAAAAGCTATTCCCAATGTGTAGTTGGAATCTCAAAGCTGCTGGTTCGAGTCCTACCCTCCGCAGCAGGAGAAAACACGCTTGCTCCATCGTCCTTTAGATCAGGGGCCAGCAAACATTTTCATCAGGGGTCCGGTCCACTGTCCCTCAGACCTTGTGGGTGGGGGCGGAGTATATTTTGAAAAATATAAATACCCTGCAAGCCGGTCCCGCAGCTGCCTCCGGACCTGGAGGAGGAAGGCACTCTGCACACGCTCAGGAGCGCGTCTCTACGCCACCTGCTCACCGGCGTGGTTGATGAGCGGCAGCCGCTCCATCGGCCCATCCCCACAGAGCTCCCAGGCAGTGTGAACCACGCACTGTGGCCCACCGTCCGAGGCCAGGTCGGCGGGTAGGCCGCGCACACCAGCACGGCCGCCAAGCACGCCACCAGCAGCGGCACAGGGCCAGCAGACACACCAAGCTCCGGCTGAAGCCCCTTGACATGCCCGTCACGATGCTCAGACCCACTGCCCGCCCACCCGCCGGCCTATCTGTCCATGGTCACGCTGGGTTTACCACAGCGCACGGGCAGTGAGACTTCGGATTGGCTGCAGGAACTTCCTACTTGGCCGCATCCAGCCCCTGGGCCATAGTTTGCCGAACCCTGCTTTAGATATCTGAAGATGGCTATCATATCTTCTCAGTCTCCTCTTTTCCAGGCTAAACATATCCAGCTCCTTCAACCGTTCCTCATCAGGCCTCGTTTCCGGACCCTTCATCATCTTGGCTGCACATCTTCCAGCTGGTCAACATCCTTCTTAAATTGTGGTAGCCAGCATGGCACTCATTCTCCACACGTGGTTGGACTTCCCGGCTGGCTCTCGAGTGTCACTGTGGTGTAGCGGTTAGAGCACAGGACTCAGACTTGGGAAAGACCAGGGTTCAAATCCCCAGTCGGTCACACGAATCTCACTGGGTGTGAACTTGCAGGCTGGTCACTGCTCGTTCTTAGCCTAAACCTACCTCACAGGGTTGTTGTGAGCTCTTTGGAGGAAAAGCAGTGACATTGTCTTTTACAGGGACGCGGGTGGCGTTGTGGGTTAAACCACAGAGCCTGGGACTTGCCAATCAGAAGGTTGCCAGTTCGAATCCCCGCGATGGGGTGAGCTCCCGTTGCTCGGTTCCTGCTCCTGCCAACCTAGCAGTTCAAAAGCACATCAATGTGCAAGTAGATAAATAGGTACCACTCTGGCGGGAAGGTAAACGGCGTTTCCGTGCACTGCTCTGGTTCGCCTGAAGCGGCTTAGTCATGCTGGCCACATGTCCCGGAAGCTGTACACCGGCTCCCTTGGCCAATAAAGCAAGATGAGCGCCGCAACCCCAGAGTCGGCCACGACTGGACCTAATGGTCAGGTGTCCCTTTACCCTTTTACCTCACAGGGTTGTCGTGAGCTCTTTGGGGGAAAGGCAGCGACATTGTCTTTTACAGGGACGCGGGTGGCGTTGTGGGTTAAACCACAGAGCCTGGGACTTGCCAATCAGAAGGTTGGCAGTTCGAATCCCCGCGACGGGGTGAGCTCCCGTTGCTCAGTCCCTGCTCCTGCCAACCTAGCAGTTCGAAAGCACGTCAAAGTGCAAGTAGATAAATAGGTACCACTCTGGTGGGAAGGTAAACGGCGTTTCCGTGCGCTGCCCTGGTTCGCCAGAAGCGGCTTAGTCATGCTGGCCACGTGACCCGGAAGCTGTACACCGGCTCCCTTGGCCAATAAAGCGAGATGAGCGCCGGAACCCCAGAGTCCCTTTACCCTTCTACCTCACAGGGTTGTCGTGAGCTCTTTGGGGAAAAGGCAGTGACATTGTCTTTTACAGGGTTTCTAATCCACTTTTGCAATAAGGTCCAACGGAGAATTAAAACAATATAAATATAAGTTATTAGAAATCACTTAAGCCAGTTTACAATGGGAAGAACTGGTTGAACCCTAAGTCACGCACACGCAAGACACTCAGTGGTTAGAGGATGGGAAGGCAAACTAAGGCCTGGGCCGGATTTAGAAGACGACTGGGCCAGATGCGGTCGGCGGATGGTCCAGGAATCAGCATGTTTTTACATGAATAGAATGTGTCCTTTTATTTAAAAGGCATCTCTGGGTTATTTGTGGGGCATAGGAATTTGTTCATATATTTTTTTCAAAATATAGTCCGGCCCCCCACAAGGTCTGAGGGACAGTGGACTGGCCCCCTGCTGAAAAAGTTTGCTGACCCCTGGGTTAGAGAAATGGGGGAGACCACGGTTAAATGCCCCCCTCAAGTTATGACCTTGGGCCGAGCCGCTGTCTCTCAGCCCTTCCTACCTCACAGGGTTGTTGTGGGGATAAAATGAGGAGGGTGGGGAAAAGAGCCCCTCCTTGGAGAAAAATGGGGGCTACTTATGC
Organism: Podarcis gaigeae; assembly: GCF_964106915.1. Lineage (NCBI taxonomy): Eukaryota > Metazoa > Chordata > Lepidosauria > Squamata > Lacertidae > Podarcis > Podarcis gaigeae. The sequence goes on along the minus strand of NC_139689.1, from coordinate 4,964,583 downwards.
AGCAGACAAATACAGGGATACCTTGGCTTACAACCATAATCCATTCCGGAGGTCCGGCTGTAAACCAAAACAGGTTGTATCCCAAGGCGTGCTTTTGCCAGTGGGGCCTCCAATAAAAAAAAGGGATGTAATCCCCCCAAAATTGGATTGTAATCCAAAAAAAGGGACACACACTTCCAGGTTTGACGTGGTTGTAATCCAAACCGGTTGTAATCCAAAATGGCTGCAAACCAAGGTACCACTGTAGATAAATCTCAGGTGTCGAAGGTCAGGGATAAAGAAGACAGCTCAGTCAGTACAGCACAAGATTGTGGGTTTGAGCCCCACGTTGGGAAAAATATTCCCGCATATGCAAGGGGTTGGGCTAGATGACCCTGGGGGTCCCTCCCAACTCTACCATTTGATGGCTTTGTGAAAAGCCATGCAAGAAAGGTGCCCAATGCGCCTCGGTGGGGTGGGGGGAGGGCTGCCACCCTCCCAACCTCTGGGGTGGCAAATTAGCAAGCACACACACAAAAACCCACCCACACTGACTATGAAATCCTGCAGCCTTTCAGATATTTGGACAGGGGCATTCTTGTTTTGTTTTGTTTCTGTTCCTTGTTTTTATTACAGTGGTACCTCAGGTTACAGACGCTTCAGGTTACAGACACCGCTAACCCAGAAATATTACCTCGGGTTAAGAACGTTGCTTCAGGATGAGAACAGAAATCGTGCTCAGGTGGCAGTGGGAGGCCCCGTTAGCTAAAGTGGTGCTTCAGGTTAAGAACAGTTTCAGGTTAAGAACAGACCTCTGGAACAAATTAAGTACTTAACCTGAGGTACCACTGTATGCATTTTGTGTTTTTATCTTGCGTTTTAAAGCTGCCAACCGCCCTGAGATTGACAAACGAAGGGCGGCGTATAAATTTAATCAATAAAGTAACAAAAATATTTGGATCGCTCAAGTGGCATGCCCTGATGGCGTCTCTGGGAAGCTCTAGGGAGAGACTTCCCTCAGCCGCTGCTGCCAGCCAGTGCAGGCTAGCTAGGCTCGATGGGGCCCTGGTGGACTGACACGGCAGGAGGCAGCTTTCCATGTTCCCATGCGCCCCGCGCTGGAACTGCAGGCTGGCGTGCAAAGAGTTAACCCGGACCATGCGCTCAGCGCATGTTTGCCATGCGCGCACATCGCAGCTCCCCTCCCCCTCCCCGGCCATGCGGGCTAGCGTGTGCAGGCGTGTTCCATGCGTGAGGGAGCGTGTCCGGGCGTGCCCTGTGGGATGTGTGTGCGCACACGTGCAATCTCCTGGCAGCTGTTCCAGGCCTGCCCTCCTCATCGCCCCGGCAACCAGGCCCCGCTGCAGAGCCGCCATTGGCCCCCGCGCCCGGTGATGTCAGCATCCCTGAAAAGTTAATAGGGCGGCTGGGGATGAGGGCAAACATTCCTGCCGCTGTTCCCATAGCAACAGGGCAAGCACCCCAGCTGAGCGGCCATGTGTGTGCGGTTGCGCGGGGGGGGCAGATTGCTCCCTCGCCCCCCCCCAAGCCCAATCTCTGAGTCCTGCAGCCAACAGACGGGGAGAGCAGGGGTGCGACCCCCACCGCTTCCCCCTTCCGCAAATAAGAGGCGCTGGGGCTCAAGCCTCAATGCATGACCGGAGGTTGGGGGCTGGGGGGTTCGCAGAGGGGGGGAGCAGAGCACTCTGCACGCACTCAGAGGCTGACAGGAGGAGGGAGCAATGCACTCTGCACACACTCAGAGGCTGAATGGGGGAGGGAGTGATAGACTCTGCACGCACTCAGAGGCTAACGGGGAGGGACTGATGCACTCTGCATGCACTCAGAGGCTAACGGGGAGGGACTGGTGCACTCTGCTCGCACTCAGAGGCTAATGGGGAAGGAGCGGTGCACTCTGCACGCACTCAGAGGCTAACGGGGAGGGACTGATGCACTCTGCATGCACTCAGAGGCTGACGGGGGAAAGAGTGATGCACTCTGCATGCACTCAGAGACTGATGGGGGAAAGGAGTGATGCAATCTGCACACACTCAGAGGCTGACGGGGGAAAGAGTGATGCACTCTGCATGCACTCAGAGGCTAACGGGGAGGGACTGATGCACTCTGCATGCACTCAGAGACTGATGGGGGAAAGGAGTGATGCAATCTGCACACACTCAGAGGCTGATGGGGGAAAGAGCGATGCACTCTGCACGCACTCAGAGGCTAACGGGGAGGGACTGATGCACTCTGCATGCACTCAGAGACTGATGGGGAAAGGAGTTATGCAATCTGCACACACTCAGAGGCTGATGGGGGAAAGAGCGATGCACTCTGCACGCACTCAGAGGCTAACGGGGAGGGAGCGATGCACTCTGTGCGCACTCTTGAGGCTGACAGGGGAAGCAATGCACTCTGCACACACTCAGAGGCTGTCAGGGGAGGGAGCGATGCACTCCGTGCACACTCAAAGGCTAACAAGGAGGGAGTGATGCACTCTGCATGCACTCAAGAGGCTGACAGGGGGAAGGAGCAATGCACTCTGCACATGCTTCAGGGCTAGCACGGAAATTTAAGTCTCAGGGCCGAGCCTTGGGTCAAAGGGATTCAGCACAGCGTGGATTATGCTCAGCACTTTCTTCCCACTTCCTCCCCCAGTGTTGAAAACTAGATGCAAAGGCAGGCTATCTTCCTCCACTGGGGAAAGGAGGCTAAATTGGTATCATAGAGTTAGCGGGGACCCCAAGGGTCATCTAGCCCAACCCTCTGTAATGCAGGAATCTCAACTAGATCACAAATGACAGGTGGCCATCCAATCTATGCTTAAAAACCCACATGGAAGGAGACTCCATCTTCTGAGGGAGTCAGTGCATCACTAGCAAAGCATTAAATATCCCAGACACCTTCCACAGCAGCCAGACTACCACACAGCAGCAAGATGTGCAAACCTAAAGCAGGCTCTTGCCAGCTACGGAGCGAGTGAACTACCAAGCACACACACAAACGGGAAAAAACCACACAGGCTGAGGAAAGGGGTCCCACTAGGCCGCACTACCCAGAGCTGCAGGTTCCAGCTTCAGCTCATACTGCTGCCAGATCCAGACCTTATCTTTTGCCGGGGCGGCTGACCCGATCCAGTTCAGTCTTGCTCTCCACACCTGCCCCGCAAGCTGTGCGCGCCGTTGCTCAACACAAGAGCAAGGTTTCTTCGCAGAGGGAGACGCTAACCTGCGGAACTTCTTGCCACAGGCTGCCCTGACGGTTTCTGTTCATGACTCGCTGGATGATGGGTGGCATCCAGGGTTAGTCATGCTCAGCGTGGATCCATTAAAATTAACGAGCATGACTCAGGCTGCCCCTGTACTTACACATTTAAAGCAGTACTGAACCGCTGTCGCAATCCTGGGAACTGTAGTTTTCTGAGAGTTCTTAGGAAGCCCTCTTCCCCACAGGGAGCTACAGTTCCCAAAGTGGTTTCACAGCCAAACCTTCCTCCCAGGGAGCTCTGGGAAACTGTAGCTCTGTGATGAGTCTCCAAACAACCTTAACAAACTACAGTTCCCTTAAGAAACTACAATTCCCAGGATTCTTGGGTGGGGGGGAGCTGTCAGAGTGGTATGATAACGCTTTTTAAGTATGGCAAAGGTGTGATCTAAGAGAGGGCTTTTAGCTTCAATGGGACTCCTATGAGCAAAACGCAGCTGGATTTAAAGAATCGTAGAACCGTTGACCTGTCAAGGGGACCCCAGAGGCCATCTAGCCCAACCCCGGAATGCAGGAATGACAGCTAAAGAATTTCTGACACAAAGCCATCTGTTTAAAAACCTCCAACGAAGGAGAGCCCACCACCTTCTGAGTTCGAGTCGCTCTTACCCTCAGAAATATTTGTTCCTTCCTTGCCGCTGACATTTACTTGTCCAGAAAAGTGCTGCTGGGAGGCAGTGTGGTGTAGTGGTTAGCGTGCAGGTCTGTGACCAGGGTTCGAATCCCCACTCCGTCATGTTTTTAATATTCAATGCTGTATTGTTTTTAACATTCGATTGGGAGCCACCCAGAGTGGCTAGCGAAAGTCAGCCAGATGGGCGGGGTATCAATAAATTATTATTATTATTATTATTATTATTATTATTATTATTATTATTATTATTCACACTGGATGATCACCACCTCTCTCAGCCTAAGGATAAAATGGGATGCCATGTTCACCGCCTTGAGCTCCTCAGAGGGAAAGGCAGCATGCAAAGGTTATTAATAATAATAATAAATTGCCTATTTTGCTTATATTTTGTAATAATTATGTTAAATAAATTAAATTTAATAATAATAATAATAATAAATTGCCTATTTTGCTTATATTTTGTAATAGTAATGTTAAATAAATTAAATTTAATAATAATAATAATAATAATAATAACAAAAATTGCCAACCTGCAGCGGCTACAGGCAGTGGGCTTGTGGCGTAGCATAGTTCAGCCGGTACAGCGCGAGGCTCTTAATCTCAGGGTTGCGGCTTCGAATCCTGCACTGCAAGGGGTTGGACTAAATGGCCTTCGGGAGTCCCCTTCCAACGCTATGAAGATCCCCAGGCAGGGAACAGAGGCAAGGTGCACCTGCGTGGGCCAGCTCTGTTGCAACACGAAAACTCCCCGCGCCTCACCCTTCCTGGTGAGTTCCCAACATCTGGGGTGCGGGAACCCGCAAATTGCTGAGCAATAAGCTGTCCTGCTCCACGAATTTTCCCATGCAAGCAAGTTGCAGAACTGGGCTGAGATGTGGGTGCGAGCTTTGCACACACAGAGAGAGAGATGCACAAACTCACATCCGCCAGGGGAGAAGAGAGCATCAGACAGATGGAGACAAAGGGTGGGTAGGGCTTTCGTGGGGGGGGGGGAAAGAAGGAGAATCACCTGCGCCTCCTTTTCCAGGTGAGGGCAAAGGTGCTCCGAAGTTGATGATTAACCTGCCAGCAGCCGGTTGAGGCCGGGAGGCAGGCCGGAGGGCAAACGGCAAGGCGACAAACAGGTTTATGGTGGCGGGAGATTTTGTCGACCAGCGGCGCCTGTTTCATTGGATGAATGAGAAAGCCTGCTCACCCCCCCCCCCCAAAGAATACGTGCATCAACCCAGGCTGGAACTTTTTGTGCATCTCATGCACTCAGAAGGTGGTGAACGAGCTAAAAGGTTTTTAAATAGGGGCTGGATGGCCATCTGCCAGGGATTCTTGAGCTGCGATTCCGGGTTGGGCTAGATGACCGCTGGGGGATCCCTTTCAACTCTACAGTTCTACCTCTCTATGACCTCAGAAAGCAGAGGACTGACCTTAGCTGGAGGTTTTTAAACACAGGTTGGACAGTGACCTGCCAGGGATTTTTGAGCACCATGGAACCGCAGAATTTCAGGGGTCCCCAGAGGTCCTCTAGTCTAACCCTCTGCGATGCAGGAATCCCAGGTGAAGAATTGCTGGCAGCCTCTATTTTAAAATCCTGCAATGGAGGGGAGGCAGCTACCTTCCAAGGCAGTCTGTTCCACTGTCGAATGACCCTTTCCGAATGTTCCTAAAAATTATGCAGGTAAAAAAACACGGCCAAACGCCGCTTAAGAGAAGGGTGCGAGACGTTTCCCCTGAAGCTTCAATCTGTTTCGTTCCGGATTGTCTTATTTGACGTTTAATGTGTTGCAAACAGCTTTGAGATTTTTCTTTAAACTATACCGTACAATGGTACCTCGGGTTAAGTACTTAATTCATTCTGGAGGTCTGTTCTTAACATGAAAGTGTTCTTAACCTGAAGCACCACTTTAGCTAATGGGGCCTCCCTCTGCTGCCGCATGATTTCTGTTCTCATCCTGAAGCAAAGTTCTTAACCTGAGGTAATATTTCTGGGTTAGCGGAGTCTGTAACCTGAAGCGTCTGTAACCTGAAGCGTCTGTAACCCGAGGTACCAGTGTACCGAGGTATGGAAATGAAAGGAATAAAAATAACAAAATAACACCGTATTTTTTGCTCCATAAGAGGCACTTTTTCCCTCCTAAAAAGTAAGGGAAAATGTGTGTGCGTCTTATGGAGCGAAGGTGGGGGGGGGGAGGCAGGCAGGAAAAGCCCCCAAGAGCCGCACACAAGTTCCGCGCAGCCTGTCCGCTGCTCTTTGAGGCTGGGGGGGGGGGGGAATAAGATTTTTTTTTCTTGATTTCCCCTCTAAAAACTAGGTGCACCTTATGGTCCTGTGCGCCTTATGGAGCGAAAAATACGGAACCACTAGGGAGAAATGACAAGATGCCTAGACCATGGGTAGGCAAGCTGAGGCCCGGGGGCCGGATCCAGCCCAATCGCCTTCTCAATCCGGCCTGCGGACGGTCCGGGAATCAGCGTGTTCTTACATGAGTAGAATGTGTCCTTTTATTTCATAGAATCATAGAATCATAGAGATGGAAGAGACCACAAGGGCCATCGAGTCCAACCCCCTGCCAAGCAGGAAACCCCATCAGAGCACTCCTGACATATGGTTGTCAAGCCTCTGCTTAAAGACCTCCAAAGAAGGAGACTCCACCACACTCCTGGGCAGCAAATTCCACTGTCCAACAGCTCTTACTGTCAGGAAGTTCTTCCTAATGTTTAGGTGGAATCTTCTTTCTTGTAGTTTGGATCCATTGCTCCGTGTCCGCTTCTCTGGAGCAGCAGAAAACAACCTTTCTCCCTCCTCTATGTGACATCCTTTTATATATTTGAACATGGCTATCATATCACCCCTTAACCTCCTCTTCTCCAGGCTAAACATGCCCAGCTCCCTTAGCCGTTCCTCATAAGGCATCGTTTCCAGGCCTTTGACCATTTTGGTTGCCCTCCTCTGGACACGTTCCAGTTTGTCAGTGTCCTTCTTGAACTGTGGGGCCCAGAACTGGACACAGTACTCCAGGTGAGGTCTGACCATTTAAAATCCATCTCTGGGTTATTTGTGGGGCATAGGAATTTGTTCACTCCCCCCAAATTTAGTCCGGCCCCCTACAAGCTTTGAGGGACAGTGGACCGGCCCCCGGCTGAAAAGGTTTGCTGACCCCTGGCCGAGACATTCCATCTTGGTGACCATAACCCAGGTTTAAAGCGCCATTTGGCGATTCGCTTACGTCTCTTGAGTTTCTAAGCCTGGAGGTTTGGGGCCAGGTCGTTCCTACCCCCCTTTTGGGTTTTTTCAGGTGGGGGGCCAGGACTTCCTGTTTTGTGCACTGAGAGCAGGAAGCCGACGTCTCCTTGCACCCACATCAAAAAGGAGGGGTGCGAGAGAGACCTCCCACGCAGAACGGGGGGTTCGCGACGAACAAACACGCTCGATTCCAGAGAAATTCGCATTCAGGTCTCACACCCTGATGCACAACGAACCTTAGAGGATGAGCCTCCCTGCATTATCAGGCCTATAAGCCCCCCACCCCACCTCCGGAGACCCCAAAGACGAAATTTTGTGGGGTGAAGACCCTAAGAATTTAGTCCAACAGCCTTTTCCTCCATGGGTTTGCCTCGCCTTCTTTCGAAGCCACCCAAATGAATGGCCGCCACAGGGTCTTGTGGCAGGGAGTTCCACAGTTCGCCTGCGTGCTGCGCAGAGGAGATCAATGTAGAGCGCTGTCTGAGATTGCATCGCAAAATATGGACAGGACATCTGTTTGGATGAGAGTGATCTACCCTCACGGACACTAACAACCCCCCTCCTTTGTGAGGTAATAAAAACCTTGAAAGTGGTGCCGTAAAGGAATAAAAATTGCCTTTCATTTTTAGTCGCCGTTGCATTTCTATCCCATCTTTCATCTTAAGGCGGCATACAATTTTAATTTTTATTTTTAATTCCTTTATATCCCTCCTTTCTCCCCATTCAGGACCCAAGGATGTTCACAATCCAAACTGAAACAAATACAACAGAAAACACACATTTTTTTAAAAAACCAGTTAAAGAAGTAAGCTGACAGCCTGGAATACGCTTAGAATCACTGAATCGTTGAACCAGAAGGGGTCACAATGGTCATCTAGTCTTTTGCCTCATGCAGGACTTGAACCCAAGGCTCTGAAATCATGAGCCCCGTGCTCTACCAACTTAGCTATCCAGCCTCAACTCTTAAAACCACTCATGCTCCCCCCTCGCCCGTTTCTCCCTCACAACAACTCTGCAAAGTAGGTTAGGCCAAGAGACAGAGAACGGCTCAAGGCCACCCGGGATTTTCGTGCCCAGGCTGCGAGTTCCGGTCCTGCCAACGGGGCCGAAAAGGCCAATCCGTAGTTCAATGGCAGGACGCACACACTTTTCCTGGAGCCGGTCCCGTTTTCGAATCCTGCCACCTCCTGATTATGGGGGGAAAGGCCGTTTTTCTGGAATCAGAGAGCCTTGCTCTGCCAGCTGGGACACAGGTGAAGCCTTGGCCTCCTCCCTCCCTGGTGGGGATCCAGTTGCTCGCCTCACCGGGCCTGGCCCAGGCCTCTGCTCACGACAGGTGGCCCGCCACTCAAATAACAAGCCAGACACACCACTCAGGGGACCTCCATCACCTCCCTAGAGGGTTAAAAAGGTGTGGCAAAAAGGTGGATTTACACGGCTGTGCTGCCTAGCGGTTAGATTGGGTTGCACCACAGGGAGGGAATCATAAGAGCGTTAATTGTACCAAGAAGCATGGGCCGGTCTCCTCTCAGCCTGGCGCCCTCCGGATTTTCTGGACATGCATCAGTTTTGAAGTTTATGCAGCAGGAAATAATAATAATAATAATAATAATAATAATAATAATAATAATAATTTATTTTTACCCCGCCCATTCGGCTGGGTTTCCAACAGAACACTAAAATACAATAACCTATTAAACATTAAAAGCTTCCCCAAAAGGGCTGCCTTTAGATGTCTTCTGAAAGTTTGGTAGTTGTTTTTCTCTTTGACATCTGGTGGGAGGGTGTTCCACAGGGCGGGTGCCACCACCGAGAAGGCCCTCTGCCTGGTTCCCTGTAACTTCACTTCTCGCAGGGAGGGAACCGCCAGAAGGCCCTCGGAGATGGACCTCAGTGTCTGGGCTGAACGATGGGGGTGGAGATGCTCCTTCAGGTATAAAAAGCTTGGGGCACCTATTTTCTGCCTCCCGCAACTGCTCACGAGGCAGAAAGCACTCCCTAGTGAATTTCTGCCTGCCTGGCATTGTTCAGGGCCTACAAATCCAGCGCCAATTCTCCCCACTTTGTCAGTCAGGGGTTGAAGGCAGAAAAAAATTAGGGGGAGAGAAAAGGCTCCCCCCGTACAAAACCTGACCTTGGCTTGCTCTTTCCTAGGGTAAAATGAAATAAATTAGATTTTCTTTGGAGGGGGCTTCACCCAACCAAACATAAGGAAGACAGGCGATCCGACTTCTCTCTTCTGCATGCCCCCCCCCCAGCTCAGATGATGCCTTCTGCATCTGGTTCTCCAGAAACCGCAGCACCAGGGGACCGTGATTCACAGACGCATTAACAAGAGCCTAGTCCCTAAGAGATGAGATTTGAGACCGGGGCGTTTGCCAAACATCTTCTCAACACCTGCTCATTAAACCCAACGCCTCCGCCTTACGGTTCCCCTCGCAAGAGCATATGGGGCTGGAACCAGGAGGGGCTGGAGGCGCCCGACTAAATTGGCTGAAAACTATAATTAGTAGCGGAATTACCCCGGCCTCCCCTGGAGAAATAAAAGGATTGAGGCTGAAGGTTTGCCTAAACACCCCGGCATTGTGTCGCGGCGGCAAAATAGCGGCTTGCAAGCTCACCTCTCGCGGCTGAGCAGAAAAACCAAACGGAAATAACCTCTGCTATGGGGCACCCCACTGCATCCCTCCTGAGGTTTCTGCCTGCCCAGCCAGCTGCCCCCAATTGCCCCCTAAGCCAGCTTTTGCAACCTCCCGGATATTTTGCACAGTGATTCTCATCACCCCAGCCAAAGTAGCTTTCTGCTGGCAAAGGGTGCCCTGAGCATGCGCAGAGAGCCAGTGTGGTGAAGCGCTTCAGAGTGCTGGTCTAGGACCTGGGAGGGACCCGGGTTCAAATCCCCACTCGGCAACAAAGGTCGCAGGACGGCCTCGAAGGCCGCTGCCGTCTCCCAGGCTGAGCCTACCTCAAAGGGCTGGAGAACAGGTTGTGACTGGTTTGGCTGGTTGTGATGGGAGGGGGGACAGAACCACATTTATACATGCTCAACGGCATTCATCTTTTCTCTCACCTGCATTTCTCAGCTAGAAATGCACTCTGCACATGCTTACGAGCCTGCGTTATTCAGATACTGTCAGGGGTTCAGTCCTGACAGATACGTTTGCTGCAAACCTCAGGAGGGGGAAAATCTGGACGTAAGAACACAAAAAGAGTGTGATCTAGCATTGAGTTGTGCAGGCAGAAGATAAGACATCAGGGCTAGCTAGCAGCCACCTAGTTTGGCAGCCGGGAGTTCCGTAGTTCCACAATGTGCTGTGCAAAAGAAGTGCTCCTATTAATCTGTCCTGAATCTCCCAGTCCCAGCGCTAAGCTCCACAATGGCTCAGAATTAAGAGCTTTACCGCCTCTAATCCCCCAGCAGGGAACCAGAGCCTGTGCATTTGGGGTTAAAGGGGGCGGGAATTATCTCGCCTCCTTCCGTGGTCTTGGCTCTCCCTCTTGTGGACATCGGCTGAAAGCGCAGCTGGTTCCAGCCTGCCAGGCCAAAGAACGCTATCCGCGGCGACTGCAGTGAAGATACCGTAATTGTTTTTCCCTTTTTTTAAAAAAAGGCGCTTTCGCATTCTTATGAATGGATCTACAAGCCTCGATCCAAAAATGGAATTGTGCAGAGATCAGATCGGCTGCCATGGCAGCCGGTCTTGATCTGCAGGGAGAGCAGCTAAGCTGCAAAAACAGCAGCAGCAGGATATTCATTCTTGGGAGGCCGGATCTGCTGCCCCTGGTGATCTTGCCGCCTGAGGCCACCTCACCTTGCCGCATGGGAGAGCCGGCTCTGATCTCCATGGCCTGCTCATCCTTCGAGAGGCAGGACTCCTGGGTTGAAAGCTAAAGAGTGAGGGCCACATCGGCCTGGAAACACCATCCCACCCAGAGGTGGCTGGTCATTGCTCAGCTCAGAGGCAAAGGCATTCTGCACGTGCTCCAGAGCCACTCACTCCTTCCTGCACACGTTCCAGGGCTGAGCCACGTCACAGGGGATTTGCTTACAAGAGTCAACAGACATTTGATCCTAAGCCTGGTGGTGCTTGGAAAAATGCTCAGCCAACACACTGCAGGCAAAATGAGAAGACACCTCATAATAACCAGACCAGCTTCAGCAAGCTTGGGACATGCAAGCAAGCTTCTGAGTTACACTGGACTCTTTTCACCTATCCAAAGAACAGTTCTGTGGGACTCAAAAGCTCGCACAGGACACACGCCATGCATGCCAAGAACGGCACCCTCTTCTCACAGCAGCCAACCAGGCGCCTGTGGGAAAACTCGCACACAGGACCCAAGAAGAAGGCTTTCCTCTCCCGCCCTTTCCAGCAACTGGTATTCAGAAGCATGCCTGCCCAGAGCCACACACTCAGGCTGCTATCGCATTTCTGAGCTGCTAAATAGGAAGATACACGAGAGGGGATTCCTTCTAAAACTCCTCCCTCTTAGGTTTTGAATTTTATTGCGATAGCGGGTCGTGCAAAGCGCTCTTCTGAACAATGCCTTTTATAGGGTAGGGGGCACTGGGGTTGGGTTGATGGTTTGGGAGCAACTGGTTTAGCCTCAATTAAATATCTGGATAGAAATACCACCGTGGTAGCTCCCACTGTATACCCCCATGCCCCCCCCCCAATTATACTGTACTTCCTCCCCAGAGAATGCAGGGATCTCGGCTGCCTGCCACCCGCATCGCATCTCACCTCTGGCTAGAACCAGATTCCCATGCACATCCTCCCTAACTGGAACCCAGAACCCAGGCGACTGGGCACTCCACCATCAAGCCTTCTCAAGGCTCCCTTACCAGCTGGAGCAGGTGGTGGGACTGGGAGAAGAAACTAGATTTTTTTTTAAAAAAGGGGGGTCCCCCAAAGGCCATCCAGTCCACCCCCTTACGCCATGCTAAAAGCCTTGGTGGTATTCTGCGCATGGCAGGAGGGATGGTATAGGGTCAAGCAGGGATGTGTGGCACGAAGATGGAGGCAATTTCAAGGGGAAGGAGGAATAATCCCCTCTTTAAAGGAAGTAGGCATGAAAACACAGGAATGGCATTAACCCCCTCCCCAGGTGCTAACCTTTGACCCCTGCAGGGCTGGGAGGGGAAGTGCTCAGAGTGGGGGGGGGGGAGAGAAATATAAGCCATCCCATAAGTGGTTCCAAAACACACGCCCACACATCCCTCTAGGCCCAAGGGGTCTCCCATTTCAGCTCAGCTTTTAAAGGGAAAGGGAGCCTTTTTTCTCCATAAGAGGTGTTGGGAGGCTGGTGGCTCAGTGGTTAGAGCATCTTCCTTGCATGCATAAGACCCCAAATTCAATCTGCAGGCTGGACTAGATCGCTCAAGGGTTCCCACCAGCCCTACAATTCTATGGATCCCGGCTAAAACCCTGACATGCTTCCTGCTGCCAGCCAGTGTAAGACAAGACTGAGCGAGATGATGAACGAAAGGTCTCGGTCAGTAGAACACAGCTTCGCGTATATACGTGTTCCATATGTTCTATCCGTTGCAGTTATTAAAAACAAGTATGTTGGCCATCTCCCCATACCCTTCAGATCTGCAAGAAGGAAAGCCAAGTTTGATCCCCGTTTCAACTCTCTCTCTCTCCCCCCCCCCCACTCCGCCCTTGCACCGTCCGCCTCTTGCTCATCTTTTTGCACGGCTTCCCGCCAGCCCCGCCCTGTTCCCAAGGAAGAAAAAGGGAAATTGCCAAAGGCGCAGCCCGCCTTCGCCATCATCGCGGGGTCGGTGAAAGCGAAAGCCCCGCGCACGCCTTGCTGGGGGACCCCTGGGAGAGACCCGGTTTCCGATCGCCCACTTTGCCCGGGCTGTGGGCGTCGTCGGGCCACACTCGCGCCCCGTCTCTCCTACCTCGCAGGGTTGTTGCTTGGATCAAACGGAGGAGAGCTCCGCGCGCCCCCGTGAGGTCCTGGAAGGAAGGCGGGCTTGCAAACGCAGCCGATAAATACGCAAACAAACTTGCAAGTGGAAAACGAGGCGCCCTGGTGCTGCGGACAGGGACAACACCCCCTGCGCCCTCTTACCTCGGGGTGGGCTGGCTGGCGTGCGCGCCCGCGGAGAAGGAGGAGGCTGGAGACCCCTGTGCGCGCTCCCTGCGCGTCCCTTGGCCAAGCTGCTGTGCCCCCCGGGCGCCGGGACGAGCATCCTCCGTCCGCCCCCCTCCGCGGGCCGGCGGGAACTTTGCAGCGGGCCGGGGAAGGAGGGAGGGACGGAGTCCGGGGCGGCTGCGCGCCCGCCCGTAGGAAAAGCGGGGGCTCCGCGCCTGGAAAAGTCCGCTCTCCGGTTGCGCAGTTCCATTTCCCCAACGCATACACGCGCTCGGCGCCTCCGCCTGCCCCGCCCTCGCTCGTGTCAATTCTGTTCCCTGGGCAGGATCCGAGCGTCCCTCCGCCCTGCGCCCGCCCCTCTCCCTCTCCCGCCGCTCCTCCTCCCCCGGAGCCCGGGCCAGCCTCGCTCCCCGCGCGGAGAAGCAGCAGCGGCGGCGAGAGGCGCCGCCGAGGCTCCCCGCCAGCGCGTAAAAGCGCACGAGGCGCTCCCGCTGGAAACGCAGCGGAGGGAAAGTTTCGCGGCCTGCAAAGGGAGGGGGAATTCAAGGCCAAAGTCCAACCCGGCTCGCCCTCTTCTCCAGGGGAGGAGGAGGAGGAGGCCGCCTCGTGCACGGAATGGTCGGAGGGGCACTCCGGGGTCATCCAGACCCACCCCGGACGAAGGAAAACCTGTCCCTTCCAGGAGGAGCAGGGTTCTCTCCTCCAGCATATACCCTCCCCAGAGATCCCCGGACAAAGCGCTGCCCCCCCCCATCATCGCTGTAGTTGCCCCACTGCCGCCCTCCCTCCCAGGGCTGTCCCTGATCCTCCTCCTCAACTGGCCATTGCTCCCCAGTTGCTACTGGGATGCCCCCCCCCCCGCACTTGTGCCTGCCAATGGAAAGGACATTTGGCTCCTCTCTGCCAGCCGTGTGTCACCAGAAAGGTATTTCCTTCTCTCTAGGCCTGCTTGGCTCTTGGCACCACGGAGCGGCCCTTTCTCAGGAGCCCCACATCCATCTCACAAAATAGGGGCGGGCTCCAGTGAACTTGGCCCCCGCAGCGCCACAACCTCGGGGGCCCCAAAGAGCAGCTCTTCTGCCCCATCGCTGGTGCTTCCACACCGTACATTTGAAAGACATCCCCTCCCCTCCAAGAATCCTGCTGGGCGTGGATTCTGCAAGGCGTGTACTACAGTTCCGAGAAGCGGGGAGGGCACAGAGAATGTGCTTTCAATGTGGAGGCAGCCTAAAGTTCTGTCTGCCCCAGAAGGTGATCTAATCCCAGCCCTGAGATGGGGCTTTCCCGTGTGGAGTAGAGGACAGACACAAAGGAGACTGTAAACAAAATAGCTTTATTTTAATTTTACCTAAAACTGGGGTGGGGTGGGGGGAGTCAGAGAAGCAAGGTTCCTTTGGAGAAAGGGGTGCATATATGGGGGGGGGGTGTCTTCAAGTATCCAAACTCATCAGCAAGGCTGTGCCTCTTTTGATCCAGTGGTCAGAGGGCATCGTTCCAGACCGCAGGTCAATGCCAATGACAAAGGAAGGGCGCCCGGCAGTGCCAGCCCGGTTGGGGTAGTAGTAGCAAGGGCAGGCGTACATCCCTAGAGACATTTATATATTTAGTCATTAGATTTATGCCCAGCTCCCAGGGTGGCAAGCATCTCCATACAATTACAAAGGTTTGAAACAACCTTCTAAAAACCAGTTAAAAGTCTACTCTAAACTTCTAAGTTCAGGACTTGTTTTAATTTATTTATTTAATGAGATCATTCAAAGATCTCAGGGCAGTTGACAACATAAAAATGCAAGATAAAAACACAAAATACATAATAATAACATGAAGAAAAACAACACAAACCAGTAACACCCCCTCCCAAAGACACATATAGGATGTTAGTCAGCCAAAAGCCTGGTTAAAGAGGGACATTTTTGCCTGGCACACAAAGGTGTATAATAAGGGCACCAGGTGAGAGTCCTTGGGGGAGAGCGTCCCACAACAGGGAGCCACTGCAGAAAAGGCCCTGTTCTCATGCAGATGGAACTTTCTTAAGAACATAAGGAGAGTCCGGCTGCTGGATCAAGCCAAAAGAGGCCCATCTAGGCCAGCATCGTGTTCCCACAGTGGCCAAAGGGAAGTCTGCAAGCAAGACCTGAGCACAGGAGCACTCTCTCCTCTGGTTTCAGAAACATGGCTGCCTCCTCTATCAAACTCTGGGTAAATGGGTCTGCTTTGACATTTCTCCTGAGTGTTAATATTGGGGGAGAGTGGGGCACCTCACAAGGGAGGGCATTCTGCAAATGGGGGGTTGCCATGGGTCCCCACCAACGGTGGCAGCACCACCAACAGGTGCTAAAAGGCTCAGTAGCCAGGGATGGAGCTGACCCTGGAGAGACAAACGCTGCCAACTTTGGCCTCCGACCTGGTGCCATCCAGCTGCCTTGGAGGACAAAGTTGTGGTCTTGAAAGAGCCAGAGGGCGCCTGGCAGATGAAGGTGATGGAGTACATGGAACTGGCGGAAATGACTGGCAGAATCCGAGACCAAGGTGAAGAGTTGGTGGAAGAAGATTGGAAGAAATTTAAAGTTTATCTACAGAAACATTGCAAAATTAAGGAATGTTAGAAGGATGGTGGAATGAAGTAATGTGGTTTTAGCAGAAATGATATAAAGGATTAGGTAAAAATGGATTCGTTAATTGGTGAAAGAAGAGAATGTAAAATTACAGTATATTAAGATAAATTATTAGGATAAAAACAAAGCTGGAAAGGATTTGCTGAAATATCTAATTGAACTAGAATACAAAAAAGGGAGGTGTGAGGAGGTCAAGGAAATAAGCAAAGGAAAGAAAGTTATGTAAAGGTTTGATCTGTGTTTTTTTTAAATTGTATTTTTTCTGTGTATTTTTTCTTTTTTCTCTTTGTAACCTTTAAAATTTGAATAATTATTATTATTATTTTTTAAAAAAGAGCCAGAGGACGCCAGCTTGGCAAAGGCTGGAGCAGCCGGTAACAGGAGGGCAAGATGGGCAAAGAGTCTGAGGCGGCCTACGGCAGCTTCCTCGCACCCACGGGTGACTGGTGGCCCACCCTCCGCGAGACCCACCTTTGCCGCTCTTCTTCTTGTTCTCCACAGGCTTAAAGTGGATGGTAGGAATGGGGCAGACCAGCTGCATGGGCTCCGCATCCATCAGGCAGGAGTTCTTCTTGTCCCAGCCAGCGCCCTCCAGGTAGAGACCTCGCACCCACACCCCTTCCTAAGAGAGGAGAGGGAGACCACGCAGGGCTGGCTCGGGGTCCTAGGCTCCTGAGCTCCCCCCACTTGCAATGTATGCCCTGTGAGAGGTTCTTACCTTGGGCGGGTAGACCAGGTTGTTGTCATCCACGGTGGAGACAATGAACTCCCAGGAGAGGGTGTCCACGGAGATCTGAAAGGGATCGGGACGAGGAGGGAGCCACGTGAGATGGTTCTGCAGCCCAGGGGTCTCTCCCCCTAAGCCAGCCTTTCTCCATCTGTTTGTTGGACTACAACTCCCATCATCCCTAGCTGGCAGGACCAGCAGTCAGGGATGATGGGAGTTGTAGTCCAACAACAAATGGGGACTTAAGATGGAGGAAGGCTGGCTTAGGGGGGACCTCTGGCTCTCAAGCCACAGAGACCCACTTCCCCTCCCAGAGAACACTCTGCCTGCAGAGCAGTCCTCGCTGTCAGGCATCACGGCCCTCACTTCTCCTTCCAGGTGGGTCTCCCCATCCCTTTCAGGCAACGTCCAAAGACACACACAGGCCCTTCCAGGCCTCCTGCTGGGCCCAAATATATCTCCGCCCTGCCACCACCTTCTTGTCACCCACCACCTACGTTGTTCAGGCGTGCAGCGGCTTGCAAGACGGCCGTCAGGAACCCCGTCGGGAAGGTGAAGCCCGAGAGCCAGAAGAGCACGGGAGGGTGGGCGGTGGTGGCCCAGCGGGTAAACTGCTCTACGCGCTGGCCCAGGTCCCGTGTCCAGGCGGCCAGCGGCTTCTGAGATGGGTAGGCCTGCAGGAGGAGGGAGAAGGCCAGGAGCTGGGAGGCAAAGCGGGACACGCCAGCCAGTCCCCCCCCCCAAAAAAAACAGCCCCCAACTTGGGAAAGAGGTCTGCCAGCCCCAACCCACAAAAAGGGTACGTGTGTATATCCCTCTTTGCTCTCCAGCAACTCGGGAAGGAGAAACCGGTATTTTCGCTGGGGAATCTTTTACTTTGGAAGAAGCCGTTTTTGAAATATTTCGTTCAGAAGAAGCTTCTGAATTATGCATTTCTCCCTAATGGGAAATCTCTGCTTCAGATGTTGGGTGAAGGCAGGAGAGAGGATGCGGGGAGGAGGGGGGTAGAAACCTGGTGGGTCCCACAAGGAATTCCAGAAACACCTCTCTCCTGAAATCTCTCTTACCCCTGGGTAAAATAGGTTCAAAATAGGTTCACAAGCAAAACAACAGGTGTTTCTACCTGCAAGGCGCCAGGGTGCTCTCTCCTCGAAGGAGACAAGCAGCTTGGAGCCTCTGGATCACACCCTCCTTCCTGCTCCTTCAGGGACCCCAGGTCCCCCACCTTACCCTCTCCCACATGGGGGGGACGCGGGCGTCGAAGATGCAGTTGAAGATCTCCTCTAGGTCCGTAGACATGACCACCAGGCCCTGAATGCCCTTCTCCAGCTCCACCAGGGAAGAACTACGGCAGAGAGATGCTGAGGTGAGTACCAGAAAGGGACTGGGGGCTGCTGAGGCCTGGCCTGCCCTGTCCCCCTGGGCACTCACTTGATGACCTGCAGCAATGAGTTGTAGCGCTGAATCTCCTGCAGCAAGACCACGTTGAGCGGGGAGGGGTCCCCAGACAGCACCTTGCAGGTGCCTTCGTAGTCAATCTCCTCCGGGATCTTGCTGCGCACGTCTGCTGAAAGCTCCAGCACCTGGAGAGGGGGAGAAGGGACAGAGAGAAGAGGTATGCAGGGCACCTGAAGGGGGCTGGCTGGGGGTTTCCCAGCAACCACACCTGCTCCCCGAGACTGCTCACAATCCGGTTCTGCAGGGCCTCAGACATTTGGGAAAGGAGACTAAATCTGCTCCTACAGACCTAAGAAACGAGGGAACTGCCAGGGGATCGTGCCCTGCTGTTTGGTACCACTGCACCAGGATCAGCCTCAGAAGGACTGTTCTGAGACGATGAGACAAGAGTGCCCCTGAGCATGCGCAGAGTCTGTTCTCATCGCCACAAAGCGGATGTTCGGAGGGTGCTTCCTGGGATCCAGGAAGTTCAAATAAGGAGCTGTGAGGGCCTTTCACAAGTGTGAGACACAGGCTGCTTGCCTGCCACACAAAGGCCAGCTCAGGAGGGCTGCCCAGGACGCCAGAGCAGTGCACACAGTGATAGGAATATTATGGTCTTAGATATATGGTAATGTTCATAACTACACGTACATAGATCAGCACAGGAACGCCAACCTGGAACCATTTTGATTCCTAAACTGAGCAAATGTTTTCTCTGCAAGGTCAAGGTGGAAAAGCCTCCCCATTGTCTTTTCCTTCACAAATCCTGTCTTAAGGGTATGTCTGTGTTTGAATAGGGTGTGAGCCTGTGACCTGGCCCAGGAACTAAGTATTTATCACTACAAAAGACTGGCCAGGCTCCCCAGGCAATCCAATCAAGTAACCTGCCAGACAGGAGATAAACAAACAACATTCAAATGTTCTGTTTTAGACCGCCTTTTCTGTGATGTATGTATGATGTTTCTGGGGGTGGTCTTGATCTACAGGGTGGCAATTTCAAAAGTCTTTATAAGGCCTTGCACGCCATTTTTCTGGGTCCTCCTCCTTTCCTGCGGGTGAGGGGAGCACCCTGTTGCAACAGATCAATAAAGATCAGGCTTACGAGCTGCTTTGCTTCTCAATATTCTCTGGTTGGCCTCTTTCTTTTCTCCTACCAATAGGGAACCTCTGTACGGGCTCTTAGATACCCCATAAGGGAAAAGGGCATTTTTTGTTTACAACAACGCTTCGCCCCGTGGATGCCCATCCTCCCTGGTACCTTCTCCTCGCGGCTCTGCCCGGCCACTCCGGTGGGTGTGGTCTGGGGCTGCAGAGAAAGCAGCGTTTCGAAGAGCGTCCTGGCTTCGGTGATCTGGGAGGCCACGTCGGCGTTGGGGTGCTGGCCAAAGGCTTCGGGCGGGTCCATGCCAGGCAGCAGGCTGATATATTCCTTGTAGGAGGCGATGTTGCCATCCTTGGGGATTAAGTAGGTGTCCAGCACGGAGAGCCTGCAGGGGGAGGGAGGCCAGTCAGCCGGCTTGCTCAGGCAAAGGTTTCCTCCTGGATCAGGGGACGTCTCTGTCCCAACAAGCACGCCGATCCCAGCTTTCCCAGCACCCAACCTCTCCCCGCCATCCCAGGCACCAGCTCACTTGTAGAAGGGGGCAGCTACACTTTGCTCGCAGAAGTAGTCGTTGATGTAGGTGGTGAGGAGGCGTCGGTCCCAGTCGTCCGTCACGTGGCCCCCGTAATTGACCCCAGCGATCAGGTACTTGAGGGCGTCCCAGGGGGTCTCCTCGTACTCATCCAGGTACAAGCTCAGGAGGTTCTCTGACACCTGGCAGGGAAGAAAGAGTCACAGGTGACGAGGGAGTGGGCCGAGAGAGCGCCTGCCGTAGCCACCTGGACTGGGGTGTACAAGGGCGGGGTTCCCCAGTACAGACTGGCTTATCCACACCGCCCCTTGTTAAGCTGCTTCTGCCACTCTCCTGGGAAAAAAAACTATTCTTTTGTGCTCAGAGTTAACAGGAATATGGGTTTTCCCCAGATTGCCATTTGTTCTGATGTATCACTAAAGAGCAGCTTTTCCCTTGGAAAGGAGCAGGGCAAGGGGGAAACAGCCAGGACTTGTGCTTTCTAGGCACACCACATGCCGAAGTGTGGATGAGCCCAATATTTATATTTGTACCAAGTGTGCACTTGGTTGGTACATTTATAAACATTTCTTATACAGTGGTACCTCGAGTTAAGTACTTAATTCATTCCGGAGGTCTGTACTTAACCTGAAACTGTACTGAACCTGAAGCACCACTTTAGCTAATGGGGCCTCCCGCTGCTGCCGGAGCACAATTTCTGTTCTCATCCTGAAGCAAAGTTCTTAACCTGAAGCACTATTTCTGGGTTAGCGGAGCCTGTAACCTGAAGCGTATGTAACCTGAAGCGTATGTAACCTGAGGTACCCCTGTATATAACTGAGATCAATAATTGCAGTCACCTGTGTATGAAAGCTATGTACATTTTGCAATTTTGTATGTGCTGTAAGCTGCCCAGCTGCCCAGGCTAGGTATAAATAATAAAATAACCAAATTACAGTGGTGCCTCGCAAGACGAAAAGAATCCGTTCTGCGATTCTCTTCGTCTAGCGGTTTTTTTGTCTTGCGAAGCAAGCCCATTGACGGCTTAGCGGATTAGCGCTATTAGCGGTTTAGCGGATAAGCGGCTTAGCGGCTTAGAAAAAGGGGGGGAGGGAAAAAACCCCGCAGAAACTCGCAAGACATTTTCGTCTTGCGAAGCAAGCCCATAGGGAAATTCGTTTTGCGAAGCGCTTCCAAAACGGAAAACTCTTTCGTCTAGCGGGTCTTCCGTCTTGCGAGGCATTCGTCTTGCGGGGCACCACAGTATCATCAGCCCAGAGGCCCAGCTGTGGTTCCCTCTTTCTCAGCAGGCAGCCTACGGGACGCTTGGGGACCACCACCAAGCTGAGCATCGAGAATTCACCCATTCGCCAGCATCCATCTAAAGCCCTTGTGGCCAGACCTCCTTACCGCCCAACACGCCTCTGCAATTCATGCTTGCACCCCATGTTTCAAAGGAACATGGCAGACTGCATAAGGGTGAAAGGGTTGGTGTGAGTGAGCCCCAGTGGCGTGGAGCATGTTGGTGTAATGTGAACACATTTGGATGTTCTGAGATAAGGGTGTCAGGTGCACTGGGGTAACCATAGCAACACCAGCAAGGTCATGTGCATGACTGGCTGAATCGCTCATCCTCCCACTAATTCAGGAATGTAGAGACAGGTATAATTGTCTCTGGGGCATTGCTTTCATTATGTGAAATGCTGTCCTGATCCTATCCTGTTTGCTGTCAGGGTCAGACTGAATCTGTGAGACAGGGGAAGAAGATGTGTGTAACCAAGTTACAGGGAATCAGGCAGAGGGCCTCCTCGGTGGTGGCACCCGCCCTGTAGAACGCCCTCCCACCAGATGTCAAAGAGAACAACAACTACCAGACTTTTAGACAACATCTGAGGGCAGCCCCATTTAGGGAAGCTTTTAATGTTTGATGCATTACTGTATTTTAATATTGTGTTAGAAGCTGCCCAGAGTGGCTGGGGAAACCCAGCCAGATAGGCGGGGTATAAATAATAAATTGCCGTATTTTTTGCTCTATAAGACTCACTTTTTCCCTCCTAAAAAGTAAGGGGAAACGTGTGTGCGTCTTATGGAGCGAATGCAGGCTGCGCAGCTATCCCAGAAGCCAGAACAGCAAGAGGGATTGCTGCTTTCGCTGCGCAGCGATCCTTCTTGCTGTTCTTGCTTCTGGGATTCAGAATATTTTGTTTCTTGTTTTCCTCCTCCAAAAACTAGGTGCGTCTTGTGGTCTGGTGCGTCTTATAGAGAGAAAAAATTGTTGTTGTTGTTGTTTTACACAGCAGCATTAGCCAGCATGGTACTAGTGTTAGTGGATCGCTCTGTACATATGCATCTTTACTTTAAAGTCCAGCATTACTGTATATAATACAGCAGTACCTCGCAAGACGAATGCCTCGGAAGACGAAAAACTCGCAAGACGAAAGAGTTTTTCGTTTTTTGAGTTGCTTCGCAAGACGGATTTCCCTATGGGCTTGCTTCGCAAGACGGAAACGTCTTGCAAGTTTGTTTCCTTTGTCTTGCAAGTTTGTTTCCTTTTTCTTGAAACCGTGCATTCACTTCGAGGAGCAACTCATAGCACGGGGTGTGGTAGCCTTTTTTGAGGTTTTTGAAGACTTTGGTGATTTTTGAAGCTTTCCCAAAGTCCGTGCTTCGCAAGACGAAAAAATCGCAAGACGAAAAAACTCGCGGAATGAATTAATTTCGTCTTGCGAGGCACCACTCTATTTGATACACCTTTGCTTTCAGGGTATTTGGGGGAGGTGAAGCAGGCCTCCCCGTATACCAAGGTATTTCTGAACATCCGCCATCTTCTCCAGAAGGCCTGGGATGGGCCCAGCGTCCTGGGCGTGAAGGGCTCTGGTCAGATTCTGCCCACCTCTGCTGCATAGCGAGAGACTCTCCTCACCAGGGGAGGAATGGCACAGGCAAAGTGGGGAACATTATGGGTAAAATATGGTCGCCAGAGAGAGGGCCCCTGGAGATGGCCTTGGCAGCAAATCTGGCCATGGACACACACATAGTCATCTCAGGAATGGCACTGGTATAATGCCAGGTGTGCCCAGGTGGGGGCCAGCCTCGGACCTCAAGGTGAAAGTACAGTGGTACCCCGCAAGACGAATTAGAAACTCGCAGAACGAATTAATTTCGTCTTGTGAGGTACCACTGTAGATAGCAGTGTTTAATGGATCTTTCCCCTTATTTGGGGACTCTGGAAGAAGCTGTTCTGTTGGGACAGACTTTGCTGCTACATGACACGAGTCGAGGTGTGGCGAGCTGCCAACTAACTTCCACGAGTCACCGACAGGGCAGGTGGCACTCCCGGGCACTTCAGGCCACAGGGAGGGCTCGGCCGCAGTTTGTTCTGGGGTTTTCTGAGCAAACATAGGAGCCTGGTGGCCTGGCCCGTCAGAGCACGGAGAAGGAAGGCGCAGACAGGCTCCCCTCCAGAACCCACCCCTTTTCCTGGTCTCCTGATCCCTCCCGATCCCTTTCCACCTCAAAATCCGAGTCGTTGAAGCCGTAGACGATGTTCCAGCCCAGCTGCAGGAACTTCTTCCGCTCCAGCAGGATGCTGTGGAAGAAGCAGAGGGCAAAGAGCAGCTTCTTGTACTTGGAGGGCTTCGTGCAGCGGTTGAACTGGGGCTCCGTGATGAGCTGGTAGAGGCGCTTCATGTTGGCTTTCAGGCCCTGTCAAAGGGAGGAGAAGAGGCGATCCAGAACCAGCCATGTTGATTAAGAGGCTCTTTCATAACCTGTTTTGATTGCCTGGGCTCCAGGAATGCAGGGAGTTTTCTTAGGAAATGGAGGGGGGAAAGGAAAACTGGTCATGGCTCTTGCGAGGGCTGGAGAAGAAGGCAGAGGCCTGAGAGCATGGTCTGGCTTCTCTGCTCTGCGCTTCCAGGGGAGCCACGTTGGGCCTAAGGCTGTGGATTCTGGCTGCTACAACATACACGCAGGAAAAGCTGCAGCGCTCGGGACTTTTTAGTTCAGAGAAAAGGTGAGGGAGAGGTGACATGTTAGAAATTTGTAACATACCATGGAGAGAGTGTATAGAGAAAAGTTTTTCTCCCTCTCTCTTACATAGCTGTCAACTTACAGATTTGAAAATAAGGGACCAGCAGCCAAAATAAGGGACCTGCAGCCTCACTTGTTCCAGGCACTCCAGTCTTCCTGTCCTCCTGCAGTCTGGTCAAACTCGAAGCTGGTAGCTTCAAGAACACTGTCCAACCAACTTTGTAACCAGAGGTTCAACTGACTAGAATCTGAATCACATGCACCACAAGGCCTATGCAGCCTCAACTTAAGATGGCTCCCCGACCTGGCTTTGCACTGCAAAGTTTGCAGCAGCACGTGCAATAAAATGGCGTCCAGCATTCAAAAACCCTCTCAGCTTGCATTAACTATCCACACACAAGGCATCCAAGCTCCACCCCCCAGTCGTTCTTAGACTTCTTATTGGGTGAGCAACACAGCCAAGCAACACAGTTGGAGCCTCCCTCCTCCCTAGCCGGCAGGGAGGGAGGGAGAGGAGCTGCTTCCTTTGAAATTTAAGGGACATCATTTAAGGGACATCCATCAATAAGGGACAGCAGCGGGACTTGGCACTGGAATAAGGGACTGTCCCTTCAAATAAGGGACACTTGACAGCTATGCTCTTAAGGCTAGGACTTGTGGACATGCAAAGAAGCCGAATGTTGGAAGATTAAGGTCTGCTTTTAAAAAGTATTTCTTCGTGCTGTGAATAGTTAAACTATGGAACTCCCTCCTACAGGAGGCAGTGATGGCCGGCAAAGCTTTATTATTATTATTATTATTATTATTATTATTTATTATTTATTATTATTAAAATACTTTTTATTGCTTTTTTGTAACAACAACAAATAAAATAAATACTCTTACATTCAAAAATTTGTATGTCTTCTTATTTACCCTGCGCCTTATTGCGCCGGGACTTCCTTCCATCCCTTCAACGGTTTTCATGTCTCAAATCTTTTCTTACAGTTTCTTATTTACACTTCATCCACATCACAAGATTTACATTAATCCTGCTACAGTTTTTAAATTCTTACAATTACTCCGTATATATTCAACAAATTTACTCCAATCCTTTTCGAACTTTGCTTCTTTTTTGGTTCCGAATCTTATAAGTCAATTTCGCCAATTCTATGTATTCAAACAATTATGTCTGGATGGCTGGCAAAGCTTTAAAGGGGGATCAAACAGAGTCATGGAGGAGAGGGCTCTCAAGGGCTCCTAGCCCGTGATGTCTCTGGTCTGCCTCCACAGTCGGAAACAACAATGCTTCTGAATACCAGCTGGGAGGGGAGAGGGGTCCTGTGTTCGAATCCTGATTGAGGGTTTGCCTTTGGGGCCTCTGACTGGCTACTGTGAGAAGAGGAGCCTGGACTAGGTGACTGGCTCTTGTTGTGCACTTAAACCAGGCATAGGCAAACTCGGCCCTCCAGATGTTTTGAAACTACAATTCCCATCATCCCTGACCCCTGGTCCTGCTAGCCAGGGATAATAATATAATAATAATTTATTATTTATACCCCGCCCATCTGGCTGGGTTTCCCCAGCCACTCTGGGCGGCTTCCAACACAATATTAAAATACAGTAATGCATCAGATATTAAAAGCTTCCCTAAACAGAGCTGCCTTCAGATGTCTTCTAAAAGTCTGGTAGTTGTTGTTCTCTTTGACATCTGGTGGGAGGGCGTTCCACAGGGCGGGTGCCACCACCGAGAAGGCCCTCTGTCTGGTTCCCTGTAACTTGGCTTCTCGCAGCGAGGGAACCGCCAGAAGGCCCTTGGAGCTGAACCTCAGTGTCTGGGCAGAATGATGGGGGTGGAGACTCTCCTTCAGGTATACTGGACCGAAGATGATGAGACTTGTAGGCCAAAAACATCTGGAGGGCCAAGTTTGCCTATGCTTGACTTAAACACACACACACTTCCCCCCAGTTCTTCCTCAAACTATATATTTGCTCTATAATGCAGGGGAGGGGAACGACCTGACGTGAAGTTGCCAATCTGGAGTAAGGCAGAGGGGAACTTTTAACTTGACCCAAGAGGAGAAGGAAGCCTGTGGTTTCCATAGGGCTGGGCTGGGGCCTTGTGGGGGGGGGCTGGGGAACAGGTGGTGGGAGGAGGAAATGACGAAAGAGCCCCCCACCCCGCCCCTTTTTGGCCAGCTGGCTCTTTTGCTCTCACCGTGGGGGGCTCCGTGGTCATCTTGATGCCGGCCTGCAAGATGGAGATGGGGAAGTCCGGGTGGGGGCTGGAGCTGAGCCACAGGCGGAAGGAGGGGTGCGGCTCCTCCACTTGGAGCTGCTCCACCAGCTTGTCCAGCTGGGGCATCCAGGAGAGCGAGAGGTGGCAGTTGGCCAGGAACACCCAGTTGCCTGCCAGAAAAGAGTGGCCAAGCCAGGTTAGAGGGTGGAGAGGCCCCACACCTGCTTGGCGGGAGGCAGGGGGGCTGCCAAGGCCTGAGCTGAGCAGGATCTGTGAAGGAAGACTCAGGGAAATAATAATAATACTAATAAATAATAGTAATTTCTATTTATACCCCACCCTCCCCAGCCAAGGCCGGGCTCAGGGCGGCTAACAAGCAATAATAAAAACAAGTTGAATGAATACAACTTAAAAACAAGATTAAAATACAACATTAAAATAATAAAATGTTAAAATGCAGCCTCATCACAGGAGGAGAAGGAAAAAGAAAGAGGGGGAGGGAATCAAATTGGCTCCAAGCCAAAGGCCAGGTGGAACAACTCTGTCTTACAGGCCCTGCGGAAAGAAATCAGATCCCACAGGGCCCTGGTCTCATGGGACAGAGCGTTCCACCAGGCCGGGGCCAGTGTTGAGAAGGCCCTGGCTCTGCTTGAAGCTAATCTAACTTCCTTGGGGCCCGGGACCACTAGGGTGTTGCTATTTATGGACCTTGAGGCTCTCCGTGGGGCATACCAGGAGCAGGAATGCCCCCCCCCACTGTAAGCTAGATTTGCCTCCAGAGCAGCCGTTCCTCTCCAGAAGTTGTTGGACTACAACTCCCGCCATCGCTGGCCATGATGGGAGCCCCAGAAGACCTGGAGACTGGCCTCCGACATTCCCCATCTCTGCTCCAGAGATCTGAAGGGGTCGGGCGGACGCGGCAGGCTCGCCCCTTGGGCACTGGACCCACCTTGGTGGACGCCATCTTTGATCATGCGGGTGGCGATGGGGGCCTGGCCCTGGCCCAGGGAGAGGGCTTGGAAGTGCTGCGCCATGCCCGACTGCTCGGCCAGCTGGAGCAGGGAGGAGGTGGGGTCGACGCCAGGGGACAGCACGAAGATCAGAGGGGTCTTGGTCGTGGAGTCATCCACCACCTGCGTCCAGAGATGGGAAGAGAAGGACAAAATGGGGAGGAAAATCATTCTAGGCCACAGGGAGCGACCGGGTAACTGAGGCAGGACAGGATTGGGGCAGTGACTGTGAGCTCATTCCCATATCGATGATCCCTCTTGCTGTTCTGGCTTCTGGGATTCAGAATTTTTTTTTTCTTGTTTTCCTCCTCCAAAAACTAGGTGCGTCTTATGGTCTGGTGCGTCTTACAGAGCAAAAAATACGGTAATCCTACAAGCATCCGAGCATCAATACTCAAGCACAGAGCATCAGTACAGTGGAACCTTGGGTTGCGGATGTAATCCGTGATGGAGGCACGTCCGCAGCCCGCAGCGTTCGTAACCTGCAGCGCCGCATCTGCGCACACATGTGACGCGATTTGGCGCTTCTGCGCATGCGGCGAAACCCGGAAGTAACCCTTTCTGCTACTTCCAGGCTTCCCACAGTCCGCAGCCTAAAAACGCATAACCCGAAGCGTCTGTAACCCGAGGTACCACTGTACATGGAAGGAGGGGGCTATATACACAACAGAACCATTATTTCCAAGACCACCCTCATCATAAGCCTGGTAAATCTGGAACTACACTTGATAATCAGATATCACTAATACTCTTTATTCTGAAGACAACGCTTATTCTCTCTTTTTTCTCATGACTTGGGACTTCGTCATTTTAACCCATGTGCAGCTGTATTCGTTCCACATGCCAGCTTTATAGATTTGCTCTTCTTTTAATTTTCATCTGCGTTCATAACTGTTCTGTTTATATGCATTATAAAATGAAATTTAAAAAAATTTACAAAAGAGAAAGAGAGAGAACATGGGAGTGGGTAAGGGCCTAGGATTCCCCCAAGTGCCACAGACGCTGCCACTCACCGACTTCATGTTCAGCACGGGCGGCTCGATGAACTGGGAGCCCAAGTTAGAGACGATGAAGGCCGTGACGCAGAAAGCCACGCGGTCTGGCCGCAGGGACCGGACGACCAGCATCCGCTGCATCTGGTTACAGGAGTTCTCCCACTCACCTGCAGGGGGCGACAAGGCATGGGTGGGGGGAGACCACCTGAAACTGAAGAGGGGCCCAGTGGGTGGGCTGTAGAGAAGGCCAGGCATGCCCACCAGAGCCAGTGGTCGCCCCCCATCTCAGCTTGACTCCAGTGCATAAGGAAAGGGGACAGACCTCTCACAGGAGGTGCTCCTAGAGGGATTATCTGCACCAAGAACACCCCTTTTCAGAGGATTGGGGCTTCCAAAGTACCGTATTTTTCGCTCTATAGGACGCACTTTTTCCCCTTCAAAAATGAAGGGGAAATGTGTGTGCGTCCTATGGAGCGAAGACGCCATAGCCCCACGACCCTCTCCCGGCTGGAGAGGTGACGCGCGGCTATGGAAGGATCCTCTTTAGCCGCGTGCCACCTCTCCAGCTGGGAGAGCGCGTGAGGGGCTAAAGAAGCCATAGCCCCGCGACCCTCTCCCAGCTGGAGAGGTGACGCACGACTATGGCAGCAGCCTCTCCGCTGCTCCCTGACCTGCTCTTTGGGGCTGGTGGTGGGCTTCCCCCGCCAGCCCCAAAGAGCAGGTCAAAAGGAACCTGAAGCCTGGAGAGTGAGAGGGGTCGGTGCACCTTGTTTTAGAGCGGGAAAACAAGAGGGGGGAAATTCTCCCCCTCTCTGCGCAGCGCCTCCTGTCGCTTCGCTGAAGGGGCGCTGGGCAGAGAGGGGGAGAATTTTTTTTTTCTTGTTCTCCCCCCTCTAAAACACGGTGCATCCTATTGTCCGGTGCGTCCTATGGTGCGAAAAATACGGTATGCTGGTACAGTGGCTATAGTATTGCATTAGGACCTGGGAGCCCTGGCTTCGAATCCCCATTTGGCCACAAAGCTCCCTGGATAACTGCCTCTCAGCCTAAGCCCACCTCACAGCATTGTTCTGAATAACTGAGGAGGGGGAGGGCCCTGGACTTGAGCTCCTTGGAGGAAAAAGGTAGGATATCACTTTTGGATCTTTACGGCCGCAGCTAGAGTTCAAGCCGAGGCAGCAAGGGAAGAATCCCCAGATGTCACAGGACCCATAGAGGCTAGTGGCGCGGGGCACCAGGGTGCCAAGTTCTGGAGGGCGCCAGGGAAGAGGTGGAGGCTGGACGCAACACCTCCCGGCATCAGCTCACCGCCCTCACCCGCTTCTGCCATGCCACCTGCGCCGAAGCAGCGCCACGCCCAGAGCCTCTGTTTGCCGTGGCCACTGCGGCATGAAGCATCCAGCTTCCGCCTCTTGCCCGCCAGAGGAGCCACCCTCCAGCTGCTGCCCGCCTCCTCCAGCCCCGCCATCCTCTCTAAAAAAAGGTCTGGGAAATGGGGGGTGGGGGCACTGAAGGGAACTTTGCACCATGGCACCCGATATGCTTAAGATGGCCCTGCACAGGACATCAGCTGATTGACAGGCGGGTGGGCTAGTTTTGGATCCAGCCCGCCTGCCAGATCCAGCGCTCCAACTCTGTTCTGGAGGATGGCAGTTAACCCATTTCCACTGGACCCCCTCCCGGTTTTCTTGGGGGGGGGGCATGGGCACAATCTGACGGCAGGGACTGCGCAGCTCAGCAGACGGGCGGTGTCTGACCTGGCAGCATGGCTTTCTCCGGCTTGGAGTTGGTGTACCAGAGGTTCCAGTCGCGAGGGTACTGCTCAAAGGAGTTCATGATGCCGTGGAAGTTGGTGAGCTTGTCCAGCTCGGTGATGTTGTCCCAGTAGATGTCGGCCAGCCAGCTGGTGCAGGGGTTGTCCATCTGCCCTTCCCGGTCCAGCACCTGCAAGCAGGAAGGGAACGATGGAAGAATCAAGGGAAGTAATAGTGCCACTGTATTCTGCTCTGGTCAGACCTCACCTGGAGTACTGTGTCCAGTTCTGGGCACCACAGTTCAAGGAGGACACTGACAAACTGGAACGTGTCCAGAGGAGGGCAACCAAAATGGTCAAAGGCCTGGAAACGATGCCTTATGAGGAATGGCTAAGGGAGCTGGGCATGTTTAGCCTGGAGAAGAGGAGGTTAAGGGGTGATAGGATAGCCATGTTCAAATATATAAAAGGATGTCACATAGAGGAGGGAGAAAGGTTGTTTTCTGCTGCTCCAGAGAAATGGACACGGAGCAATGGTTCCAAACTACAAGAAAGAAGATTCCACCTAAACATTAGGAAGAACTTCCTGACAGTAAGAGCTGTTTGACAGTGGAATTTGCTGCCCAGGAGTGTGGTGGAGTCTCCTTCTTTGGAGGTCTTTAAGCAGAGGCTTGACAACCATATGTCAGGAGTGCTCTGATGGTGTTTCCTGCTTGGCAGGGGGTTGGACTCGATGGCCCTTGTGGTCTCTTCCAACTATGATTCTATGATTCTATGATTCTATGAATCAGGACAGGTTTTCGTTGAGAGTGCTTCTTCCCACAACACAACAGTTCAACTGCGGAACTCCCTCCCACAGGAGGCCATCAGCTCGGATGGTTTTAAAAGAGGATTAGGCAAATCCGTGGGGGGAGATCAGGCTATTTGATACACCTTTGCTTTCAGAGTATTTGGGGGAGGTGAAGCAGGCCTCCCCGTATACCAAGGTATTTCTGAACATCCGCCATCTTCTCCAGAAGGCCTGGGATGGGCCCAGCGTCCTGGGCGTGAAGGGCTCTGGTCAGATTCTGCCCACCTCTGCTGCATAGCGAGAGACTCTCCTCACCAGGGGAGGAATGGCACAGGCAAAGCGGGGAGCATTATGGGTAAAATATGGTCACCAGAGGGAGGGCCCCTGGAGATGGCCTTGGCAGCAAATCTGGCCATGGAAACACATACACAGTCATCTCAGGAATGGCACTGGTATAATGCCAGGTGTGCCCAGGTGGGGGCCAGCCTTGGACCTCAAGGTGAAAGTAGGGGGAAGGAAAAGTCTCTGGTAATTTCCGGCCTGCTCTGGGTTTCCCCTCAGGAAACATCTAGCGAGGAGCAGGCTGCAGGAGGTTGGGGTGGCTTTCCCCCTCTACTTCCCCCTCTCCATGGCTGTCCTGCTAGGCGGGGAGCCAGTCTTGCTCTCTGGCCCGTTGTCATGTACAGGCTTGGCTGAGCTTCAAGGGCCTCTCAGATTACAAAGCCAGGCTCTGCGAAAACCTCCCAGAGGGCTCCCCCAAGGACCTGCGGGACGGCCAAGCTGCATTCTGCCCCTGACTGCCCACATGGCATGCCTCTGTTGTGGGGCAAGGCCTGGGGAGATTTCTATTTTTTTAAAAAAAGTAATGTAAGATTTTATTAAAGTTTTTTCATAATGCAATAAGCTAAAAGGGAAAGAGACAGCATCGAAGGAAAAACAAAAATATAAAAGAAAATAAAAAGAACATAACGGACTTCTGATTTTCCATCTGTCAGTTATATAAAAGAAATTATTTGAAATATTCACTCTAGAATGACATCCAACTGATCTACCTTCTGTTAGGCAATATTTCCCCAATCTTACAACCCAAATGTATCAAATTAATTCAGTTTCCTTTTTACACAAAAAGTCCAAAAGGGGTTATCTAATTATTTTTATTAATAAATGTCAGCAATGGTTTTCGCCTCCAATAATTTCAAAAACCATTCCTCCATATTAAACAATAAGACGCCTTTCCATCTTTGTCCACACAAGTGTCTCCACTGCGATCGTATATTAAAATAATATTCCATAGTTCTTTACTTATTATACACTCATTAGTTTTCACCCAGTTCCTTATCGCCTGTTCCCATTTCCTGTTGCATTAGCTGTCAGGGAACTGCCATCGGAGAGTCAGGTGGTGGAAGGGCTCAAGGAGGTTAGGAGACCCTCGGATGCTGAGGAAGGAACCAGCAGGGGGAGAGAGTTCCCGCAGAAACTCAGTCGGAGGGATGACTCCAAGATACTTCCAGTGAGAACAGCGGAGAGGTTTCAGGACCTCCGCTGGGGACGCCCACTCCGCGCAGGAAACTGTCACGCAGAGATTCCAAAAGGAGGGTTTCCGTTAAGGAACTCCTATGTTGGCGTAAATTCCGGAAGCGCCCACTGACGGATTCTGCCAGCGATTGAGGTAGCCATGCACCCATGGCTCCGCGGACGGGGAGAGTTTAGAAACTGATTGCAGGAGTTAAGAACTCAGCCATTTACGCACAAGCAGCCCCTTAACCCATCACATTAGCCATAGCTTTCCATTTTGATTTTGAAAAGACACAGAACATAGCATTTGAGTTTAAGTCCTTGTTCACTATTATCTCCAGGGAGAATTTGACAGCCAAGACAGCCAAGTATTGGCTATCATCAATCGCCATGTAATTATCTCCATCGACAACCTGCCGACAGAAGACATTCAGTCCGCCATGTTCCTCTACCGGAAGTCAAGGCCCAAGGAGATTTCAACCTTTTGGGGGTACTACACATCCAGAGGGACTGCTCCTCTTGGTAGCCAGCCCAAACTCTCTCCCCAGAGGGGCAAACAAGCCACAGAAGCTTCCTTTGTCAGGGCAATGGGGATACTTGGGGGCCCCCACAATGGTCAGGGCTGTGCTGATGCAGCAGCAGGACCGCCACTGATCCAATGCTCTTCATACAATCCCACCTCACCCCCAGCCCCAATATTGGGAGGGCAAGTGTCTGATAGATGGGGCCCCCCAATCACTTGTCAAATTTGGCCTGCCAGCAGGTGGGGAGATAATGATCTGGCCTGTTGGCCAGGAATGTTTCCTCACCCCAGCCCTATATGGGGCGTGGGATGGTGTCAGAACTCTGTGGATTTAAAGGATGGGGGACAAATTATGAAGCAGCAAAAGGCAGAAGAAGCATCCCGTGTGTTGTATGAATTTATGTATGGGTTGGGGGATGTTGCCCCTCCAGCAGATCCAGCATGCAGCCCACTACCAAAATCAGCACAATCACTTTTGTGACTTTTGTGATTTGTCCCCACAAAACACTTCATCACAGTTTCTTCCTATCTATTCAAAGGGCCTCTGCTGCAGAATACCAAATGTAACAATTCACTGATAAATGTATCTCTGTACTGGCTAACAGGGAGTACAGCTACTCAGCAGCCCCTCTGCCTGAGTGATAATCCCTGGCCTCCTGATACCTGAGTGCCAGACAGGTAGCCATTCCAGAAAGAACAAACCCAGATGAAGACAAAAGGGTGGGATTAACTTAGCTGGGAAACAGGGAAATGTAAATATCTATTTTGTTTCACCTAATGGGTGTTTGGTGGAGGGCAAGGAGAACCATGGGGCAGGGTCCAGGATGCTCAGATTACTGCCACCAGACCTCCCCTTTCATGATGTAACCATGATGTAATTTGGGGGGGTGTAACATGGGGATTAGCAGCTAATAAAACTTTGGGGGCTCTTTTGTTCGGGGCTTCCATCTTGTTCCACCTTGTGGCAGGTGGGAGTCCTGTCGCGACAGTCTTCAATAAAGACCAAGCCTACTGGCTGCTGTTTTGCTCTGGTATTCCTGGCTGGTGTCCTTGTTTTTTTGTCCAAGGGAGCCCTCAGATTTGCGGTGAAGAGACAGGGGTGCCATGGGTGGCAGGGATCAGCACCCTCTAGGGACAATGGCCCATAGCAATGTCCCCTGGCACAAACAATGACGGCCGGTTATGGCAGGGAATCAGCTGCCTGAGCCTTCCTTCAACACCAAGGCCCTGCCAGAGCTGCAGTCTTACACCAGCTGAGTCCAGACACCAGCAATCTTGCTGGAGCCCGCCAGACAGTCAAAGGCATCCGACATTATTTTGAGACCATGTAGGAACTGGTAAGATTGGCATCTGCCTGCTCTATAGGCTTGGTGGGCGAAATCTTCACGGTTTGCCTCTTCAGAAAATTGTCTCTCCAGTGAGGAAGAGCCTTGAGAAGCCTCTGTGTTGTGGGGGGGGGGGGGACGGGGGGACTCAATGGCAACCGTCAAGGTAACCAGGAGAACGTTGTTTTCAGACCTGCCTCCTCCTCAGCCTGGCTGACTTTCTTTTGCGTGTTGATTTCTCCTTGCAGAAATGACATTTTCTCCACCGGCGCCATGCTCAGGCAGTGGGAGAAGAAAGGATAACAAAGGAGGGACCCAAGAGGATAAGGAGAGGTAAAAAACAAAGATGACTCTTCTTTTTTGTGTGTGTACGGGAAGTTATTGAAAGCGGGGAAAGGGAAAGGCAAATAAGGTCGAAAGGACAAAACCCGAGGAGAAATGCTGCCGAGCAGACACGAGCGGGGAGGGAATGCGAGACCAGAGAGAAGGAAAAGTTGCCCTGGGTCTGGGCAAGGCAGGAAAGAAAGAGCCTAGGCCTTCAAAGCTGTATGGCGGGGGCAACCCATTTCTGGACACCTCCCTCCCGCTGCACAGAGAATAAAACTACCAGTACCATAAATCAGATTGCGCAAATCTGTTCCGTGCTTGGAATGCTGTGCATTGCATAATTCAATGGAGTGCAAGGCTCTATAGCTCTGGAGTTAGAGCACTGGCCTTGTGAACTGAGGGTCGTGAGTTCAGATCTCGCTGGGGACTTTGTTATGCTTGCACAAGCGATAACCTCCTGAAGTCTCTGCCCATTTGATGCTGCTGAGACATTTGTTCCCGCTTTCCATACCACTGCCATGCTTCTTCTTTGAGAGCCGGTGTGGTTCAGCGGTTGGTGTTGGACTAGGATCTGGGAGAGACCAGAACTCAAATCTGCACTCAGCTATGAAGCTCAATGGGTGACATTGGGCCAGTTAGTCACTCTCAACTTAATCCACCTCACAGGGCTGTCATGAGGATAAAATCGAGAGGCTGAGAACTGTTTACACCACCTCAAGCTCCTCGGAAGAAAGGTGGGATTTAAACACAACAAACTCACTAAATAAAAATAATAATTCTGTGTACACTGCTGATCTCTATATGTTAAGATACTGCAGAGCTGGAAAAGGTGCAGAAAAGGGCAAGCAAAATGATTAACGGGCTACAGCAGCTTGCCTATGAAGGAAGGTTGCCAAAATTTGCTTTTTTTACTTTAGACAAGAAGAAAAGAGATACACAATACAGATGCATACAATTGTACATGGTACAGAGGAAGCAGATAAAGAGTTTCGCTCCCTCTCTTATAATACGAGAACCCAATGGGCTCATCCAGCAAAGCTTAAGATCTTTTTTGCAGGTAAAGATTCAAGACAGAGAAAAGGAAAGACTTCTTCACACGGCACATTGCTAAACTATGTTTTGCTACGGCAGTAATTAGCGATAGCCACCAATTTGATGGCTTTAAAAGAAATTAGACAAATTTATGGGGGCTAAGGGATGCAGGTGGAGCTGTGGGTTAAACCACAGAGCCTAGGGCTTGCCGATCAGAAGGTCGGCGGTTCGAATCCCCGTGACGGGGTGAGCTCCCGTTGCTCGGTCCCTGCTCCTGCCAACCTAGCAGTTCGAAAGCACCTCAAATTGCAAGTAGATAAATAGGTACCACTCTGGCGGGAAGGTAAACGGCGTTTCCGTGCGCTGCTCTGGTTCGCCAGAAGCAGCATAGTCATGCTGGCCACATGACCCGGAAGCTGTACGCCGGCTCCCTCGGCCAATAAAGCAAGATGAGCGCCGCAACCCCAGAGTCGGCCACGACTGGACCTTTACCTTTACCTAATGGGGGCTAAGGCTATCAAGGGCTACGCGAAATGATGGCTATACTCCGCCTCCAGGACCAAAGGCAGTACGCCTCTGCATGCCCAGTTGCTGGGGATGAGGAAGGGGTGAGTGCTGCTCTCGCACTCAGGTCCCGCTTGTCCGCTTCCCGTAGGCACCTGGCTGGCTACAGTAATAGAAGGCTACTGAGCCAGCTTGGCCTTTGGTCTGATCCATCAGGGTGGCTCTTGAGCTCTTACCACTCCCCCGCGCAGGAAGAAGTTGTACTCGTCCATCTTGAGGTTGCCGGAGACCTCCAGGATCTTGGCACACATCTGGAAGCTGAAAAGCAGCTTGTGCCGCTCAAAGAGGCCCCGACAGGTGTACCTAAGAGAAGCCACACAGAAAACGGAAAGAGGGGTTGGAGCTCAGAGAGAACTCACAGCAGCCTCCTTTCTCAGATATGCTTTTCTTATTTTATTGATACACCAAAAAAGGAAAAAACGAAACAAAAATACAAATAAAGAGTGATAGACACTATTAATTACAAATCAATAAAGCAAAAAATGGTCCTTGAACTATAGACCCGACCTCCCGTCTATTCCTTATTTCAATTATATATTATTTGTTGCCAATACACACTTTTATCATAGATGAACTAATTATTGGTTTATCTGAGGCCTCATATCTTTCTTAAAGCGACTACTGAAGTTATTCAAACGCTGCAACAGAGTTTAAAGTGCTATAGCTGTTTTTCAAATAAACTTTGAAGACTTCCCATTTTGAGACAAATTCCCGTTAGCTTTTGATTAGGGGGGGATTTCATCACTCTTCCATTTTGTAGCAATAAGAACTCTTGCTGCCACTGTGGCATATAAAAAAATACTTTTCATTTTTTGTGGAATATCCAAATCTGTAATCCCCAGAAAATAAGCTTCTGGTTTTCTCATAAAGAAAATCTTTATCATTTTTTTGTAGTTCTAAGTGGATACTCTCCCCAAATGCCTGGATTTTCTTACATAGCCACCACATGTGATAGAAAGTGCCTGATTTGTCTCCACACCTCCCACAGTTGCTTGGGACACTTTCTCAGATATTCAAGAGGGTGAAACCTGAACTTCCAGCGCCTGTCTGGAACAGGCGTCCTGTCATTTGACAAAGGTTAAGGGGTGATATGATAGCCATGTTCCAATATATAAAAGGATGTCACATAGAGGAGGGAGAAAGGTTGTTTTCTGCTGCTCCAGAGAAGCAGACACGGAGCAATGGATCCAAACTACAAGAAAGAAGATTCCACCTAAACATTAGGAAGAACTTCCTGACAGTAAGAGCTGTTCGACAGTGGAATTTGCTGCCAAGGAGTGTGGTGGAGTCTCCTTCTTGGGAGGTCTTTAAGCAGAGGCTTGACAACCAGATGTCAGGAGTGCTCTGATGGTGTTTCCTGCTTGGCAGGGGGTTGGACTCAATGCCCCTTGTGGTCTCTTCCAACTCTATGATTCTATGATTCTATTTGGACTAAATGGGGCAAGTCTGAGGATTGTAGAGAACTTCTCCCAGTTAAATTGAGCATGCCTCGTTCCTCAGGAAGGAGACCCCAAGGGCATAGATTGCCAGGTGCAAAAGGGAAAGGAGTTGTGGCAGTGGTTGGCACTCCCCCTGGCACGAAGTGGGTTACCTGTAGACGGCATAGGTGTGGTATTCGTTGAGGAAGCGGATTCTCTCGTCCAGCTTGGTGCTCCGATGGCTCTTGTTGATGCTGAGGTTGAAGAGGTCGATGTAGGCATCGAGGGAAAACTGGTACATGGGGTCGATCCTGCCCATGTCGTTGAGGACGAAGAAGAGGATGGACGCCCGCTGAGCACATGGTCGGTAGGCCTGGCGAGAGCACGTGCGGCAGGTGAGTTGGCAAGCAGCCGGAGAGCAGGAACAGGATGCCCACCAGGAGATTGGCGGGGGTGGGGAGCCACTGGGGGTGAATCAGCCATGGGGTGAGACCTCTACCCCAGCACACAAACCACTCACTCCCAGAGAAATGACCTTTCCTGCAGAATCAGTACTTCACCAGTCAAAGAGCAAGTTACTAGCCCCTATGGACTGTGGAGAAGCCCAGGAGGGATTCAGGCACAGCATCTGCACCCACAAATCTTCCTCAAGACCCTCAGTTCTGGGGGGGATTCCACCTGAAGTTTATGAAATACGGTATCACCTGGAGAAAGTGGATAGAGGAAAGTTTTCTTCCCTCTCCCATCAGACTAGAACTTGCAGACATCCATGAAGGTGGATATGGGAAGATTCAGGACAGACAAAAAAGAAAGTGCTTCTTCTCACAACACAGAGTTGAACTACGGAACTCCCTGCCACAGGAGGCAGTGATGGCCAGCAACCAAGAGGGCTTTAGAAGGGGATTAGACAAATTCATGGAGGCAAGGGCTGTTGGGGGCTACTAGCCACAATGGCTATGCACTGTCTCCGTGGCCAGAGGCAAAATGTTTCTGAGTACTAGTTGCCAGAAGCCATCGGAGAGGCAAGTGCTCTTGTGCTCAGATCCTACATGTGGGTTTCCCTTTGGGGCCTCTGGTTGGCAGTGTGAGAACAGTATGCTGGCCTATGAGAGCCATTGGCCTGATCCAGCAGGCCAATGCTCTTTGGCCAGCCTCACGGCCTTCTCGCACAGCCAAGGCGAGCTCTTTCCCCTCACCTCCCGGGCGGTGTCAATTTTGATCTCCGTGGTCTCGCTGGTCTCCAGCTGCTCTGTGACCTCGGTGGCTGTGACCTTCGAGGTTTGCAGTGTGTTCACAAGCTGCACATCATCCAAGAGGGAGCCCGTGGCTTCGTTCAGCAACCTGTGGAAAGTGGGAGAGGTGAGCCCAGGGAGGAATAATAGAATCATAGAGTTGGAAGAGACCACAAGGGCCATCGAGTCCAACCC
Organism: Podarcis gaigeae; assembly: GCF_964106915.1. Taxonomy (NCBI): domain Eukaryota; kingdom Metazoa; phylum Chordata; class Lepidosauria; order Squamata; family Lacertidae; genus Podarcis; species Podarcis gaigeae. The sequence goes on along the minus strand of NC_139689.1, from coordinate 4,926,039 downwards.
CCTGCCAAGCAGGAAACCCCATCAGAGCACTCCTGACATATGGTTGTCAAGCCTCTGCTTAAAGACCTCCCAAGAAGGAGACTCCACCACACTCCTTGGCAGCAAATTCCACTGTCAAACAGCTCTTACTGTCAGGAAGTTCTTCCTAATGTTTAGGTGGAATCTTCTTTCTTGTAGTTTGGATCCATTGCTCCGTGTCCGCTTCTCTGGAGCAGCAGAAAACAACCTTTCTCCCACCTCTATGGGACATCCTTTTATATATTTGAACATGGCTATCATATCCCCCCTTAACCTCCTCTTCTCCAGGCTAAACATGCCCAGCTCCCTTAGCCGTTCCTCATAAGGCATCGTTTCCAGGCCTTTGACCATTGTGGTTGCCCTCCTCTGGACACGTTCCAGTTTGTCCGTGTCCTTCTTGAACTGTGGTGCCCAGAAGTGGACACAGTAGTACTCCAGGTGAGGTCTGACCAGAGCAGAATACAGTGGCACTATATTCAGGGGTGCAAGCGAGGGCAGAACACCTGTGCCCACTCCCCAGAGGGCCTGAGGACCAGAAGCAGAGCCCTGCAGCTTTGCCCAAGAGGCAGGGAGGGAAGGATGCCTCCCCTGGGCTGGAGAAGCCCCAGATGATGGAGGAGGTGGGGTCTGGGCCTGCAGAACTGCTGGCTGAGTTTATGGGGAAGAGAGGAGAGGAAAGGGCAGACTTTCAACATGATGCTCAGCCTCCACAAAAGGTAAAGGGGGTAAAGGGAGTGCAGAACACAGCAGCCACCTTCCTTCTCCTGGTCAGTAAGGACTGCCACATATCACCCCACAGGCCCAACCACGTAGGCTTTGTGCTTCACTACCAGTTCCTTCAACTTTCCTGAGGTTGCAGCAAATGCTGTTTTTAAGCCATTGTTTACATGATGCTCTTCAGGCACAAAGCGTCTGCACACACACAAGTGACGAACCCTCAAAAGGATCCTGTTCTCCACAGCACCTGCATGTCCCCTTGCCGAACCCCGTTACCTCAGGATCTCGTCCTCCAGCTCCTTCAGCTTCCTTTTGCCAGCTGCGATGTTGAGGACCAGGTTGTCCTTCTGCTCTTCCAGCTCGGGCCTCTCTCTCCGGACCACAATCCCCAGCAGCTGAGCTTCCAGCCCCTGAAGAGGCCCAGGACACTCAGTACGGACCCCTCTGCCTCTCCCCCCACCGTTTGGCATGAAGGATGCTCCCCACCCTTTATGCCTGCTCTCCTAGCAATTCTTCTTCCCTCCTATGAAGTCTTCTCCAGGGGGTGGAATCTGTCCCTTTCCAAACCGCCTCCCACCTCAAATCCCAGGAGCTGGAAAGAATTCCCAGCATCGAGGCGGTGAGAAGCCTGGATGAGGCCACAGCCCAGCATCCCATTCTCACCAACCAGATGCCCCGATCGGAAGCCCATGAGCAAGACAGGAGCCCAGCAGCAGCGGCAACGCTCTCCCTGGTTGTGCTCCCTACCTGCTCTTTGACAGCAAAGTTGACGATGGTGGTCTGGGAGGACGTCTCCGGCGTGTAGTGTGGGTTGGGGAGTTTGGTGGTGAGGTAGAATCGGAAATCAGGATGGTATTCCACTTCCTTGTCCCCCAGCCTTATCAGCAGGCGGCCGCCTACAAAGACACACAGGTATAATAATAATAATAATAATAATAATAATAATAATTATTATTATTATTATTATTATTATTATTATTATTATTATTTATACCCTGCCCTCCCCAGCCAAGGCCGGGCTCAGGGCAGCTTACAAGCAATAATAAAAACAAGTTGAACGATTACAACTTAAAAACAAAATTAAAATACAACATTAAAATACTGAAACATTAAAATATTAAAATGTTGCCTCATCGCAGGAGGAGAAGGAAAAGAAAAAAGGGAAAAGGGAAAGAAAAAAGAAAGAGAGGGACGGAATCAAATACAGGTCAGGAGCAGGGTGGGGGTAGAATTAGGGGTCTTCCACATGGGCCCTCTTTCTCTCTGGGCAAGATGCCAGCCCCCTGCCAGGAAGCTGGCATCAATTCCTCCATCAAATTCCTCTCCCCCCCCCAAACCTCAAATCCCAAACCTGGATGAAATACGCAATCAGGTGCCCAGAGGTCGCCACCTCCTTTCCCAGCAGCAGGCAGAAGCCAGGCGCTCACCCACTTTGGTGACGGACTTGTTGAGGATGGGGGCCAGTGTGGGGTCCAGCTCCTCCTGAATGTTTTGCAGCAGGACCGGGGTGCCAAACTGGATGGCCGTCTCCAGGATGCGCATATAGTCAGGCATCTGCAGGTCAATTATCTTGAGGCCCTGTGAGAGGCAGAGGGGGCGGGGGCATGAGAGGGCCACCAGAACGCCTCTCTGGCTGCCACCCACGTCAGAGAATCTCCCAGGCAGGTAAACAGATGTTGGATCCAGCTGCTAGACCAACATCCGAATGCACGTCTGCTTTGAAGCAGGTACAGGGGGCTGAAATTGAAGGGGAACGAGTATTTGTATAGCCCTGCAACAGCAAACAGGGACAAGGGAGTAGGGTGCAGAAATCACAGGGCAGGGGGTTCAAACCTAGAGAAGCAAGCATCTGCAATGAAGTTCCTCCTTACTTTTTTGGCTTCCATGTTCTTGATCCACTTTGTGGCCTGGCACTGGGGGTCAATCATGAGAGGCCACCTGGCAAAGACACATTGGGGCTTGAGGTGCGTTGGGGCCCCTCGGCATCTCACCTTTGGGCTTCTGGGTCCCCGCACCCCCAATAGATGATCCAAGGGGAGAGGGCCGTGGTGGGCCTGAAAAGCCTCCCCAAGGCTCACCGGTTGCCTCGTGTGACAATGATCCCATTCTCGGTGGAGAAGTTGTCGGAGGGCAGGCCCTGGATGTTCCAGTTGCGCACGATGGTGGGGTTGGCGAGGAAGCTGTCGCAGGTGAAGCGGGGGCAGCAAGGCACATGGAGCTCTCGAGTCTGCAGGGGGGGAGCAAAAGCAGGCAAGCCAGTCAAGCCCCACTCAGAACGGCCTGCTCTTCCCACGAGCGGAAGGGGACCAACACGGCTTCCGAGCTACTCACCCGTCAGCCTGGCCAGCTGACACCCTGGGAGGCGGACACCGGCTATTTGTTTACAGTGGTACCTCGGGTTAAGAACTTAATTCATTCTGGAGGTCTGTTCTTAACCCGAAACTGTTCTTAACCTGAAGCACCACTTTAGCTAATGGGGCCTCCCGCTGCCGCCGCGCCACCACAGCACAATTTCTGTTCTCATCCTGAAGCAAAGTTCTTAACCCGAGGTACTATTTCTGGGTTAGCAGAGTCTGTAACCTGAAGCGTATGTAACCTGAAGTGTATGTAACCCGAGGTACCACTAGTCAAAACAAAAAAATTCCTTCCAGTAGCACCTTAAAGACCAACTAAGTCAGTTCTTGGTATGAGCTTTCGTGTGCATGCACACTTCTTCAGATACCACTGTATTTCATAAAATTTATACCCCATGTGGTGGCAAAAAAACCAAACAAACGTCAAAGTGGTTTGCAAAGAGAATAAAACCATAACATTATCAGTAAAAGCAACGTTCAAAAGATGAGATCTGCAGTCAATTCAAAGCAAGATCAGAACTCACATCAATATTCTACAGGTCTGGGCAGGCTGGCCTAAAGAAAAATGTTTTCAGCAGGTGCCGGAAAGAGCACAGCAAAGGCTCCGGCGCGATGTCAATAAGCAGGGAGGCCAGAGTGTTGGTGCTGCCACGCTGAGAGACTGATTTTTCACCATTGCAGAACGTGTATGATGTGGCACGTGGGGCAGTGCCAGCTCCTTGCTGCCAGCCTCGTGTCCTTCCACCAAGGGCGGGATTCTTGTAAAGGAATGGCGGGAAGGAGAAGCTGGCCTCTCAGGAAAGGACCACCAGGCTCACCTGCTTCATCCAGATGTGGGAGACAATGTCATCCCGGTAATTGGACAGGAAGGGCCCCATGTAGGACACGAAGGCGGCCGCCAAAAGACAGTCCCCCACCAGGTAGCCTATATCTTCCTCCAGGCCCTGCAGGGAAGGAGGAGGAGGAGATCAGGGGAAGGACGGAGCCCAGGAGATGGTTCCCCTTGCAAAGGGGCCCTTGGAGATGTTAAAAAGCTGCCACAATCTCTTTCCTTGCACCCCACATTCCCTTCATCTTCTATTCTCTGAGCTCAGCATCTTCTGTGACTTGTAGCCTCCCCTCACCCCCTTGCACGTCCCAAGGCTTTAGTCTCCCTTGCTGGGTACTAGAAATGGTCCTGTCAAAACTTCGCGCCCTACTCCAAGGGACAGACAGGGGTGTGTGGAGCAGCCCCCTGGGTCGTACCTTGACTGTTTCCTCCCAGCGGATCTTCTCTCCCGCCAGGCCCGACACCAGCTTGTCGGCTCGGTCCAGCTTGATCTCCATCTCCTCCGACTTCTTGCGCAGCTCCTCCTTCTGGGCCAGCTTCTCCTCGTACTCCTTCTTCAGCATCTCCAGCTTCTCTGCCACCTGAGCAGGGGTTGGGGCGAGGGTGGAGAGGAGGCCTTAGGAGCAGGTCCGTTGCCAGGGCCTTCCTCGCTGGGAAGATGCCTACAAGGGCTAGCCTGGGGTGATGCACAGAGGGAACGCCCTACCACCACCATTATACAACAGGGCCACATCTTACACAGAAGTCTGGTTCAAAGCACACACTCAAACTGCCCTCGGTTAAGCATCCTTAGCCTTCTGGAGCCAGCGTGCCAAGAGGGCCTTGCACCCCAGCTTTGAAAGCTCTTTTTTTGCATCAGGAAAACCCAACAGGCACATGAAGGGACTGAGGCTCACAGAGCTTTCCCGGGGAAAAACTGCTAGAGAGGTCACTTCCTTTGTCTTCCTACATGCATGCTTCCTTCCTTCCTGCTTGGGCATCCTTCTTTTTCTTCATCATGCTTCCAAGCTCACCCTCACATGCATGTCTGAGTTGTGCAGCCCAGACACCACTTCTGAACGTACAGTATTTTTTGCTCTATAAGACTCACTTTTTCCCTCCTAAAAAGTAAGGGGAAATGTGTGTGTGCCTCTTATGGAGCGAATGCAGGCTGCGCAGCTATCCCAGAAGCCAGAACAGCAAGAGGGATTGCTGCTTTCGCTGCGCAGTGATCCCTCTTGATGTTCTGGCTTCTGGGATTCATAATATTTTTTTTCTTGTTTTCCTCCTCCAAAAATGAGGTGCGTCTTATGGTCTGGTGCGTCTTATAGAGCAAAAAATATGGTACATTTTCTACTTTTGTAACTTAGATAGCAGTTTTAAACCTGCCTTCATTTTGCTACGGTAACTGCAGCTTCAAGACCTAGACTATGTAAGTAAACCCTATTTTTATTTCTTCAAATGTGTGTGTGATTGTTGTTTTTAAAGGGGGGAAAAGGGGTGAGACCAGGAAAATCCAGTTTGCCTTAAAGCATCCTGGTTTATTAAATCAACCTTGACTTCGCTTCCAAGTTTAGCTGCAAAGGATGGTACTCTGCTGATCTCACAAACATGAGCAAGGAAGGACAATAACTAAACTCTCCAAGTGTCTAAATCCATTCCTACAGCTTGGATTTAACTCACAGAATTTAAACCAGTCCGACTTCAACTGCGTGTGGTTGAGATGCCGCAACTTAAATGTGCATAAGATGTGGTCGCAATGCAATAAGAAGAGAGGCCAAGAGTCTCCATGACTCCTGCGGCCAAACCGCACTCCCGGATCGCCCTCGGAGGCCGACTGACCTCTCGGAGCCTCTCCTGAGCCTCGGCCTGGGCGGCCTGCTTTTCTGCCAGCTGGGCAAGGGCAGCATTCATTCGAATGCGTTTGGGCTCCACCACACGGTAAATGCGTCCGTACATCTGGGAAGGAGAAGGTGGGGAGAAGCAGAGGGTGGAGTGCAACCTGCAGAGATCGAGCCCCAAAGCGTCTTCCCACCATGCAAAGAGCTGCTGCCGGGCCCTTCCACAGATGGAGCTTTTGATGCTCACCTCCATGGCTCTAACCCACATGCACAGGGATTTGGCAGCCACTGAGACGCGCCCAATGATGTCTGGCTGGAAGTCCGGCTGAGAGCAGTAGGCGCTGATCTTCTTGAGCACCTTGTCGGAGATGTTGTCCTTGTCAAAGTAGACCAGCTGCTTAATGAAGTTGGGCTCACCTGGAGAAGCAGAATCGAGATCAGGGAAGCCAGGCGAAGCCAGGAGAGCCCTTTTGGGTCGTGCTGGTGGTACCAGACTCCTGCAACCGGGCCCCACAGAGTGACCAAAACAGGACAGTTCTGGGAAGCCCAAAAGCAGGCTGTCTCTAACCCTGGCGGCAATGCCCTCCCAGAAAAAAAGAGGTCTGGGGAGAGGGTAGTGGGACAGATGGAAAGGATTCCCACCCCCCTCTCTGCTGCATCACGGTCCAGATCCATGTTATCTGTCCGCACACATGTTGTCTCTGGGCCTGCTTTAGGTTCCTTACTTACCCAGCTGCTTCTTGGCTTCGGCCCAGGTGGGCTCGTTGCCTCGCAGGATCATGACCGCCTGCATGACTGTCTCCACCAGGGTGGGTGGGCGGCCATAAGACTTGATCTCGGTCAAGTCTTTCTTGTTGAGCGATTCCAAAGCCTGGGGGGAGGGAAAGGAGGGTGCAGGGGCCTTTCAGAAGCGGCTGCTCCAAAGGGAGAGTCAGGCAGGGATTCAGAGCATGGAAACAGGAAGGAAAGGGGGACACACACACACCCTTCTAACCCTTGGAGAGGAATGTAGAACATCCTAAATCTCCAGCCATCACCACACAGCTGGGAAATCCCAGCATGTTGGGGCTGCGCAGGGAGGGTGGCGCCAGAGCATGCACACAGGCACAGAAGGCTGTGTGGTTAAGAACATTACAACAGCCCTGCTGGATCCGCCCAATGGACCATCTATTCCAGCATCCTGCTGGCACAGGGCCAACCAGATGCCAGCAAGGAGGACCTGCCAGCAGCTGGCATTTGCAAGCATTGCTGCCTCCAACAGTGGAGGGAGAATACAGCCACCCTGGCTAGTAGCTTCCAATAGCCCTCTCCTCCTCCTTGGCAAATATCTCTAATCCTCTTTTAATGCCAAGCAGGTTGGTGGCATTACTGCCTCCTAACAGGGAAGCTGGGAGAGCGCCAATTTGGTGGAATGGATCTCTCCGTTTGCCTAGAGTCGGTAAGAAACACAATGCTGTTGTTTGAAGTGAAATAGTCGTGCGCATTGCAGCAGAGGAACCCTGCGGGTCACAAATCCTGCCAGCCCCAAACTCCGCTGTGCTGTTTGGTTCGCCAGAGATCTGGCACAGCTCTTACAGGCGGCCTAACTTAGCAGACCCTGCAGCCCATGGGGCAGGGCTTCTACAATGCCCCTCCCCTTCCTGCTACCTTCATGGCTTCCTCTAAAGCAGGCATGGCCTCCTCCAGGTCCCTCTGGGCGGTGTCTGCTAAAGCTTTGCACTTAATCTCCTCTGCTGCGATCTTCTCACTGTTGGCTGAGACCATCTGTGGGGAGAGGAGAGGGGGAGAAGTCTCAGCACCAGGGGTCATCAAACGTTTTCAGCAGGAGGCTGGTCCACTGTCCCTCAGACCTTGTGGGGGGCTGGACTATATTTTGACAAATATATATGCAAGAGCATCAGGCAGGTTTACTTGTGTCTTGTGAGCGGCAGAGGCTGGTGGTGGCGGCAGCGGCAGAGGGACAATGAGTGGTGTGCAAAAGGGCTCCAGAGAGGGGCTGCTTTAAATGGCGGCTGCTCGAGAGGGGCGCTCAGCCAGCTGCGGCTCAACAAACCCCAGCCCCCTTCCTCCTCTAGGCAGGGCGAGAAGAAGCCAGGAGGAGGGAGGGAGGCATCGCTGCCGCCACCGCGTGAGGGAGAGGGAATGAACATGCACGCTGGCAATCCACGTGCTGGCGAGCCACGCAGCGATTCCTGGACCGTCCGCGGGCCAGATCCAGAAGGCAACTGGGCCTGATCCAGCCTGTGGACCTTAGTTTACCGACCAAGGAGAGCATCCCAGGAGCCCGGACTCGGACACCCACCTTCTGCTGTTCATCAGCTTCTCGCTTCTGCTGAACAATGATGACCAGGTACTCCTCGCACTGCTTCTGGAATTCCGCCACCTTCCTCCTGGCTTCCTCCAGCTCCAGCGTCATCACCTCCACCTTCTTCCGGGTCTCATCGATCTTGAAGAGCCCGTTGTGGAGCTTGTTGGCTTGGTCTGAGAGCTCTTTCCGCTTCTCAGCCAGGAGCCTGCAAAAGGAGGAAGGGGAAGGCTCCATGACTGCTCTGCAGCCCAGAAGTTGGGCCGCCCATGGATCTCCATACACTCCCAGGCTCTCGGCCATCCCACTCGGCTTCCCTGGAGAGAGACCAGAAGGGCCCCCTTACTTCTTGTAGCCAGAGACCAGCTCCAGGTAGTTGGTCGGGGTGACGTAGTTATGGCGCCTCAGCTCCAGCAGCATCTTCTGTGAGTACCTGGCCACGGACCAGTGCATGGTCACAAAGATCCTAGCCACTCGCTTTTGCATCTAGACAGGATGGTGAGGAGGGAGAGAATCAGGGAGGAGTCAAGCGCTCCTATGGCTTCTAGAAATTGGCCATTATTGCCTTCATGCAGCTTGGAAGAGGAACCCTCACCCACTGCCTGCAGCCACGCATTTATTTATAAAAAGATATTTGTATACTGCTGCGCCATAAAAAATTCTATCAGTGGTTTACAGTGTTAAAAAGATGAAACCACACAACAGATTTTTAAAGAAATTAAATGCATCAATTAACCGCTGTGGATGGATGCACAGGGTTTTCAGCAGCCGTCTGCTGAATATCCAGTGTTAGAGTGTTCCGCAGGCACTAACGGCTTGGTTTCTCGTTGTCAAACGAGCCCTGCCAACCTTCAGGACGGCCCCCCTCTGCGCCGCTTTGGGAGGGGCAGGGACTCCGCTCACCGTGTCCAGGCTCCCCTTTTCCACGGTTCCCAGGTCCACGCCCTCCAGGTACTTCTCCGCCACTTCCAGGAGGGCATCCTTGGGCCACTCAGAGAACCAGTCGATGGTGGTGCAGTTCACCAGGGCAGGGTACTGCCGGATCCAGTTCCTGAAGCACAGCGGAGAGAGCCGTGGGGGCATTGCGCCAACGATGCCTGCCCCTGCTTCCCTTACTCCTTGGGCCTTGCCCTCGGCCCTCTCGTTTGCCCACCCCACTTAGCCTGCCATTAACGGCCATTTTTCTCCAGCCGCCCCTGTGTCCACCAGGGGTCGCTGTTGCTCCGAGCAGAAGCCGCCCCTGTGCCTGTCTAGACAGCAGCCTCTGCTCCGATGATCCCGGCAGCTTCCCCCTCCCCTCACCTGAACGGATCCCCGACTGGGCTCAGGCACAGCACCACGTGCAGGTTGTTCCGCACCCTCTCAATGAGGAAGGCAAAGAGGCTGTCCTGGCTCTCCTGGATGCCCTCTGTCCGAGCGGCATCTATGATGTGGCTCTGGATCTGGGAACGGAAAGGCGGGTGGGGGGCAGAGAGAGGGGAAAGAAAGAGGATCAAGGAAAAGGAACCTGTTGCCAGCTTTGAAACGCCCCTTGTGGGAACAACGAACCGCTCCGTGTCATCAGTCCAGGTGCTGCTCACTAGATCTGCCTCAAACTTTCTGTGCCAAGGAGAGGAGCAGAGCATGGTGGAATCATAGAGAGCTGGAAGGGAACCTGAGGATCATCTAGTCCAGGCATAGGCAAACTCGGTCCTCCAAATGTTTTTGGGACTACAACTCCCATGATCCCTAGGTAGCAGGACCAGTGGTTAGGGATGATGGGAATTGTATGCCTATGCCTGATCTAGTCCAACCCCCTGCAATGCAGGAAGATGCAGCTGTCTCATACGGGGATCAAATCTGCAACCTTGCAGCACCACTGTGCTCTAACCAGCTGAGCACGAGACTCTGAATCTCAGGGTCGCGGGTTTGAGCCCCATGTTGGGCAAAACAGGGGATTGGACTAGAGGACCCTCGTAGTCCCTTCCAGCTCTACAATTCTATGATTCTATGAACCTGGGTGCACAGAACCAGCATGGTAAGGCAGCTTCCTCTAAATTCCCCTCTAAATATAATTATTGGGGGTTCACTCTCAACCCCTCCAAACTCAGGTGCTCAAGGGGAGAGGGAGGGCAGGCAGGAAGGCCAAAGCTCCTGGAGAGGGAGGTTTTCAAGCTCTGCAGGTCTTCAGATGCTAGGGGAAAAGGCTCCAAGGCAGGGTCACAACTCTGAGACCAGGTATGATGGCCACAGCCCTACCAGAGTATCACAATGAGTGTCTTTCTGCAAGAGCCAGGTCCACACACACCTGGGGCTTTTTTGGGGGTGGGGGCGGCTTGGAATAGCTCCTTGGTCCAAAAAGGTGTCTCCTAATATGTAGCCTCAGTACCTCTCCTTTTTAAAGAAATCATGTGCTGCCTGGGACTATTAATTCAATAAACAACAACAACAACAAAAACAACAACAATCCTCTAGCTGGTAATCTCCCAGCTAGAGGTTGTTGTTGTTTGAATTTATTTACTGCCCTATACCCGGGGGGTCTTAGGGTGGTTCACAGAATAAAATCAAGATATAAAACCACAAAATACCTAATAAAAATGAAAGCAACAACCCAAGAGCCCCCCACCTCAAAAAACCGCCACACATTTTAAAAGGGCATAGTATGTAAATCGGATCAACTAAAGGCCTTGTTGAAAAGGAACTTTTTTGCCTGGCACCTAAAGGTGCATAATGAAGGCACCAAGTGAACTTCCCTGGGAAAAGCACTCCACAGATGGGGAGCCACCGCAGAGAAGGCCCTGTTCTCATGTTGCCACCCTCCGGACCTCTCCCTTCTCAGGAGGAGAACTCATTCAGCCTGCCTGTTGCAGCAGGAAGCAGAACGGCACGGATCCCTGCGCTGCCCTCCCCAGTCCTAGTCTTTCCAGAGCTCCATGGGGTGTGGAAGAGACACGAACCTCCTCAAACTCATCTGGCTTGTACAGGTTGGGCACCTCCCCGGAGCTGAGGATGTTGTTAATGTCCTCGAGGAAGCACTCGTCCGCAATCTGCGTGTCCACAAAGAGGAAGGTGGTGGGCTTCTGGTCCACCCCAGTCTGGCGGTAGAGCTTCTTGATGTCTGTGGGAAATAACAGCCAGGGGAGGGCCGGTCAAAGGAGAGGTTGTGTAGCTACCCCAGGCTGGCTTTGTGGGCCAGACTCCCAAAGCTGGAGGGAGACGATGGGCATCCTTACCTTCCCGGAACTCTTGTTTGCGGTACTGCCTGGAGACCTCGATCTGGAAGGTGTAGTACTCACAGATGTATGAGGCCAGCCGTGCCAGGCTCTGGCGCCCGCTGCCACCGATGCCCACCAGCAGCATGTTGCCTCGCGGCTGGCTGATCACCCGGACGATGCGGGTTACTGCAGGGAGAATCAGCGAGTGGCTGTCAAACCCCACCTGCAGTAGGGTGCTGCCCTGGGCCGGGTGTAAACTAGCCTTCCAGACTCAGCTGAAGAATCCTCCCCAATGCCAGTTCATGGGGGGGGGGGGCGCATCTCATGGAAACGGCAGAGAGAGAAGTCTCAGCCAGGATCCCCTCACTCACTGTGTTCAATGGCGTCCCGGAAGAGCACCAGCCGCATGGGCACCATTCCTGGCGTCCGGTTGAGCTCGCCCAAGGCGCGCTCCATCTCGGCCTTCAGGACGGCCATGTCTGTCAGGTCCTCATAGACGTTGCGCATGAAGTCCCCTGGAGGGGCAATCGGTATTACGGCGCGATTGCATCTTATGTGGGTTTTTTCAAAACAACAACAATGCATTTACTGAAACCGCACCCACGCGGGCATCCCAGGGCAGAGAGCGTCTAGCTTTCCAAACAAGGTGGAGAGCTTAAAAGCCAGCTACCCAAGGCAAAAAGGGGCTTTTAAGCTCTCCTCCTTGCTTGCATTTCACTTGCGGGAGGTCAACTAGCGGCCTTCAATCGTGAAAGTTAAATGCAAGTAAGATGGGATCATACTGTATTATTGGAATCTGTTCTTATTACTCCGCTCCCCTTTCAATCTTTTACAACCATGACTACAAGCACTTTGAAAAACGGTGGACAGGGAACGCTCCCTTAGCAGAGGCCCTTCTTCCCAGGTCTGAGCGAGAGAGCAGAGCAAGAGCCCTGCCGGATGAGGCCAGTGGCCCCTCTAGTCCAGCATCCTGCCGTCAAAGCAGCTGAGCAGAAGTCTCAGTGCAAAAGCTGCAAGCAGGATTCGAAGGCAAGAGCCAGTCGCCCCTCCTGCAGTTTCCAACAACTGGTGGAGGCAGAGCACAGTCATCATGGCAAGCAGAGAATGGTTCGGATGAGCTCAAGTGCCATATGGTAGAAAAGAGAGATGCAATTTTAAACATTAATAACCAGCAAACAAACAAAATCAAATACATCTCCTAAGATGAGTCCTGATGCAACGTACGTGTGTGTGTGTGTGTGTGTGTGTGTAAGCTAAAAATGAACCATGTGCTTTTTTTCTTCCTTGTGCAAACTGATGGAGATCTAAATGATTAATCAACTCAGGATGATGAAGTCAATCAACTTCCAATCAGGAACCAGTTTTAAGACAGACAGACGGACAGCACCACCTCATCTCACAACCCCAAAGGGGACTGGGGGATCTTTAAGCTGGCACCTCCATCACACACAGCCTTTGCCTCCCCACCTCCAGCTCCAGAGAACAGCCGGTACATACCAAAGATGGGTGAGCGCTTGTTGGGGCAAAGGTTGTGGAGGGTCAGGTCAAAGTGCGTGCCCAGCTTCTCACTCAAGAGGACAATGAAGGTCTCCATGTCTGCAGCGTCCACCAGACGGTCGGAGAAAACCCTGACGGAGAAAAGAAGGGATCCATGTGCTCGGAGGTCACCCATGAATTCAGAAGCCTCCTTGTGGGGTCCAGGAGGAGGGGAAGAGGCACCCAAATTCCTTAAAGCCCAGAAGCAGCTTTGGGAAGTAGGAGGACTTTTCCTAGACCCACAGCTAAACAGCTCCAAGTGACCATCTTCTCCCACCCGGCAATTGTGCCTGGGCACCACATGGGTGTTTTGGCGACTGTTGATGTCAGTTTCTGATGGCTAGGGCACTGCCCACAGCCAGAGTCTCCCAAGGAGACATGGCACCAAGGGGCAGAGCACGAAAAGCCTCCGCAAGCAGCAGGAAATGATGAAAGTGAGCCGGGGGGGGGGCTTACAGAGAAGTCCCACCAGGATGGAAAAGGCGGCTCTTGCACAGTGGCAGAAGGCGGCAAGCAGGGCATCTGTACCTGAAGCACTCGTGAATCCACAGGCGGGTGAGGCTGGCTTTGGTGTCGTGGAAGTCCTTGTGGGCTCGCAACATGCCCTGGAAGACCTGAGACAAGCAGGGATGACAGAACCGCTATGGAGCCCAGGCAAGCATCTTCTAGGCCAGCCCCGAGGATGGGCCCCACCCCCAGCTGGTCTTCCAAGGAGAGCCATCCCACGACCACCCTCGACAAAGGCCCCTAAATGCGCCTGCCTCTGGTCCCAAGGAAGGGTCGTCACCACAGCTCAATGGCTCAGACCCCCATCTGACTGCGTCGCAGGGGGTTGGGCAGGAAGACCCCTGGGATCTCTTCCAACTCTACAATTCCATGACTGTACTTTTCTGGTCCTGAGGACGTACAGTGGTGCCTCGCAAGATGAAAAGAATCCGTTCCGCGATTCTCTTCGTCTAGCGGTTTTTTCGCCTTGCGAAGCAAGCCCATTGACGGCTTAGTGGATTAGTACTATTAGCGGTTTAGCGGCTTTTAGCGGCTTAGCGGATAAGCAGATAAGCGGCTTAGAAAAAAAGGGGGGAGGAAAAAAAAGTCGGAAAAACTCGCAAGACATTTTCGTCTTGCGAAGCAAGCCCATAGGGAAATTCGTCTTGCGAAGCACCTCCAAAACGGAAAACCCTTTCGTCTAGCGGGTTTTCCGTCTTGCGAGGCATTCGTCTTGCGGGGCACCACTGTATTTACCAGGACCTGCCTTGCTCGGTGAGAAGCAGAGGGCAGAAATCTTAAATAACCCATATTTTTCAAGGGTGGCAAGCAAGAGACACTGCCAAGCCCTCTCTCCGGAGGCTTAAAAACACAAGAAGAGCCCTGATGCATCAGGCCAGTGGCTCGTCTAGTCCAGCATCCTGTTCTCACCTGATCCCCCAATGGGAGACCAGCAAGCAGGACCCAGGTGCAATAATAATAATAAAAATAATAATAGTAAATTATTATTTATACCCCACCCATCTTGCTGGGTTTCCCCAGCCACTCTGGGCAGCTCCCATCACAATATTGAAAACACAATAAAACATTAAAAGCTTCCCTAAACAGGGCTGCCTTCAGATGTCTTCTAAAAGTCAGGTAGTTGTTTATTTCCTTGACATCTGGTGGGAGGGAGTTCCACAGGGTGGGTGCCACCACCAAGAAGGCCCTCTGTCTGGTTCCCTGTAACCTTACTTCTTGCAGGGAGGGAACCGCCAGAAGGCCCTTGGAGCTGGACCTCAGTGAATGATGGGGGTGGAGATGCTCCTTCAGGTCTACTGGGCCTTTGAGGCCGTTTAGGGCTTTAAAGGTCAGCACCAACACTTTGAATTGTGCTTGGAAATGTACTGGGAGCCAATGTAGATCCTTTAGGGCCGGTGTTATATGGTCTCGGCGTCCACTCCCGAGCAACTCTCCCCTCTCGCAATTTCCAGTCACTGGTATTCAGAAGCATTTACTGCCTCTGACTGTGGAGGCAGAGCATAGACATTGTAGCTAGTCCCCTCCGCCATGAATATGTATGATCCTGTTTTAAAGCTATCCAGGTTGTGGCCACCACCCCCTCCTATGGGAAGCCAGGATAAAGCCAGAAGGCCCTTCTAAGCCGGAACATTCACAGGTGATGCTGCCCAGGAAGCAGAGGAGTCCCAAATCCCCCTTCGCCCTCACCCCACCACCTCCTGGTAGCTGACTAGTGATTGCTGCAGTAGGAGGGAGGAGGGGCAACAGGCCTGGCAGCAGAAGCAGCCCGGCTTGCTCACAACCTGCGAGCGTTTGATGTGCACGAGCAGCGCTACAGGGCTCAGGGCCGAGGACAAACGTTCAGCGCACGTTTGATGTCTTCAAACTCTCTCCAAAGTTGCCGTGCCCGTTTGATGTGGGAGCGCCACGGCGCTGGCGGGAAGGAGATGAGCTCGCCTGGAATCCTAATGCTCCCAGCCGCTGGGCTGGCACAGAGGATCGCACACGCAGGAAAAAATCCATCATGCCTCATCTGCCGGGTCTCAGGCAGAGGAAGACCCCAGAAACAGGCACATAACCTGCCTTCCCCCAACCTGGGGCCCTCTAGGTGCCTTGGACTACAACTCCCATCAGGTGGGCTGGCTGTGGACTGGTGGGAGTTGTAGTTCAGAGCCCCTGGTTAGAAGGAGCCTGCTTTAGATGGAGGGCGATGCAGATATGTTCAGCCCCCGCTTAGAAGCCTCCCCTGTGTCTCTGGCTTAACCCCACAACATTTCTGTAAGATGTAGGAGCAGAAGACAAAAGGGGTGGAAAACATTCTGATTCTGAGAAAGCCGCAGCATTTGGCAAAAGAGAAATGAAGATGTCAGGAAGACACCGAGGGGAAAGGCGAAGGTGGGGGGGGGGGGGAGAGAGACAGGAGCTTCTCTAACTCAAAGCTGTGGAGAGCTAACAAGGACTTGCTTCCTTGCCTGAGGCAGAATGAGCCCAGAACTTGTGGGTGATCTGCCCCCCTCCTTGTGTTTGCAGCGGCATCAATCAAAAGGCACCTGCCTCCCATTCCTGCTTCTGAAGGATGGGGAAGCACTGTGTGGCCGCGCCATGGTTTTCCGGCCACACAGCCTCACCGGCCGCACCCCCTTCCGCAGGCTCTTTGACACCCCTACCGCCCTCCCCGCCCCCAAGGCCCTTCCGAGCTTGTAGGGAACAGTCCCAGAGTCTGAGCAGGCCTCTGTTTACCTTGGAGATGTCGCGCAGGTTGAAGAGGTAGTGGATCTTGGCCGGGGTGGGCAGGAACCGCTGGACGACGTTGTTGTAGAGCTCCACAGTCGCCTCGGTGATGGTGTTCCCAAGGGGCTTCAGCCCCTCGTCGAAATTCTGCAGCTTCTGGTTGATCATGGTGCCGAAGATGCGTCGGATTTGGGAGTCCTGTTCAGGGTGAGGGCATGACATGGGGTGGCATCCCCCCCATACCAGCACCTGCTGCGTTGACCTTCCCCCTTCTGGGCTGTCCTGGGTTTCTCCCAAGGATTCACAGAACTATAGCTTTGAAAGGGTTATCTAGTCCTGCCACCGGCAATGCACAAGGGGCGCTAAGTCCCACTCATTGAAAGGAATGAACCCAAACTAGTCCTGTCCATCTCTGTGATGGGCATCACAGCTCAGCGGGAAAACCTCGCCAACCTCGCCAGGAGTCCCAAGGCCGCCCTGT
This sequence comes from Podarcis gaigeae, assembly GCF_964106915.1. Classification (NCBI taxonomy): domain Eukaryota; kingdom Metazoa; phylum Chordata; class Lepidosauria; order Squamata; family Lacertidae; genus Podarcis; species Podarcis gaigeae. The sequence goes on along the minus strand of NC_139689.1, from coordinate 4,909,569 downwards.
GAGTGGCAAGGGGCAAGCCTGCTCTTCCTGCTCTGCTCTAAGGTGAGGAAGTAGCAGAGTCCAGAGAGAGAGAGAGAGAGAGAGAGAGAGAGAGAGAGGTGGCAGAGGAGGCCAGGAAGAGCAGCTAATCTTCACACTCCCAGTCCAGGGCTGCCAGCTCCCCAGTACGCATACTACCCTCCCACCCTCCTTATTGGCACTGCAGGGGTTAAGGTCCCGCTCCTGCCGCACCGTTCACTCCCCAGCCTCAGCCAGGGTCCAGTGAGGCCCGTCTGCAAAATGGGAATAACAGCAGCCTGCCTAGCAGAGCTGTTGTGAGGTTGGGGGAAATGGAAACTGGAAGGAAGAGAAGTGGCTTAAAATACTTTGGTGGGAATCAATCATTCGCTCAGTCATACACTTCAGCTTATCCCAGCCCCCCCCCCAGCCCCTAGCCTGACCATAAGGGTATGACAAAGCTGGACCGTCGTGGGTATGGGGCAGCAGGAAGCCCTCCTCTCCACTCCTGCAGGGAATTGTGCCCAACTAAGTCCTACTCGGTGGGACGCGGGTGGCGCTGTGGGTTAAACCACAGAGCCTGGGACTTGCCAATCAGAAGGTTGGCGGTTCAAATCCCCGCAACGGGGTGAGCTCCTGTTGCTCAGTCCCTGCTCCTGCCAACCTAGCAGTTCAAAAGCACGAAGTGCAGGTAGATAAATGGGTACCGCTCCGGCGGGAAGGTAAACGGCGTTTCCGTGCGCTGCTCTGGTTCGCCAGAAGCGGCTTAGTCCTGCTGGCCACATGACCCGGAAGCTGTACGCCGGCTCCCTCGGCCAGTAAAGCGAGATGAGCGCCGCAACCCCAGAGTCGTCCACGACTGGACCTAATGGTCAGGGGTGCCTTTACCTTTAAGTCCTATTCATTGAAATGAATGAACCCAAACTAGTCCTGTCCATTCACTTCAATGGGTCTAAGAACATCAGAAGAGCCTGCTGGATCAGGCCCACCTAGTCCAGCATCCTCTTCTCACAGTGGCCAACCAGATGCCCATTATGGGAAACCTGCAAGCAGGATCCAAGCACAAGAATCCTCGCCCTCCTGTGGTTCCCAGCAATGTCCCGCTCTGAATGGGACGTGATTGAGAAGGAGGTGCCATTTTGGATTCATCTCGGGCCGGCGCCGCTTCCTTGCCAGCGCCATCGTCCGCCGTGCCAAGCTCTCCCCACACCTCCTGGGCAACTTAGATTTGGACAACAGGCCCTGCATTATGCAGGAGAGGAAAATAAAAGGCCGCGGGCACCTCGGGTGGGCGGAGGTGAAAGGGGAGCTTTCCCCCTTGATCTCAGAAAGACCCTGGAAGCCAAAAGGCCAGCTGGACGAGCCCCTCGCCACCAAACCAGGTTGCCTGCGTGGACACACGCACGCACCAGGGGGGGCGAGCCAGGCGGCGTCTGCGGCTGTGGTTGCCTGATTAACCCCTGCCCTCGGAGCTTCCCAGCCGGCCTGCGTAGACCAAAGCAGCCCTTACTGTGGGGAAGGTCATGTTGATGAGGTTGAAGCGGCTCTGAAGCCGGCTAGAGATCACCGTTCGCCCTCCTCCGGGGGGCCCCATGGCTGCCATCAGGAACATGTCCTGGGGGGAAGGCAAACAGGCAACGGATCAAAACCAAAAGAAAATAAAAGACTTCTCGCTCTCGCTCTCCCCCCCCCACCGCCCAACCTCCGCCCGCCTCTTTCCATAAAAGTGTTTGAGTAGCGCGACGACTAAACAGTCTAGAGGGACCCCGCCGAGGTGGAGGTGGGGGGGGGGAGGAAGGCAGGCAGCATACAAATCGGGGGGCCTGAGTGGAAGTGGAGGCTGTAATAGCTGCAGTGGCATGCGCCACACTCCAGCCGGGAGGCTCTGCTGCGCGGCACGCCCTCCTGCTCAATCTTGCCCCCCCCCCCCAACCGCACACTCCTGAAATTCAGATGCGCAGCCTCCCGGAAAGAGACAACAACAAGTATTCCGTGCACAGTCGTCTCTGGTTGTAGGTTGCAGAGTTCTTGAACGGCGGAGAGCCAAATCAGACAATTACGTTAAATGCGCAATTGCGCTCAACGTGTCTGGATTTTTATTTATTTTTTATTGTCTTTTCACAAACAGGGCCGCGGGGCATCAGAGGGGGGAATCAAGGCTGGGGTCTGTGGGGTGCAGAGCAACGTCCTCCCCTCTGCCGTGGCGCTGACAGAAATCAACGCTGCTCTTGGGTTTAAAGCGTAACACGCACGTGTATGCAACCGGGTTCCAATCCTGATCCCCCTGCCCCAAGAGCGTCTGTTTCAAAGATGAAACCATCATGCAGCAATTGCACGCTGGGCAATTTGTCTGGCTCCGTATCCTGCCCTCACCTTGATGTACTTGATGGTCTGCTTGGCCCGGTCGTACCAGAAGCCGTAGTCCAGCCACAGGCGGAGCAGCTCCAGGGGGGGCTGGGAGCCAAACTGGTCCTTGGCAGGCATGTTGAGGTCGTCCATGAAGGTGATCATGCTCTTCCCGCCCAGAGGCACATAGACGCCCTTGGTGCGCTTCTCCACCCGGCTCTCAATGATGCTCTGGACATTGGTCGACGTGGTCTGCAAAGGCGGGAGGGGAGCGTGAGGCCTGCGTTGACGGATGCGTCCCTGGAGCCCCTGCGTGGGGTGTGCCGGGGGGCGGAGCCGGGACCCTCCCCTCCCTCAACCTGTTACCTGAGCGGACATGTTGATGACCAGAACAGCCCACTTAGTGCTGTCTAGGGTCTGCAGGACGCCCTGGGCTATGGAGGTCTTGCCGGTCCCCACCAGGCCGACCAGCAGCACTGGGTTCTGGTTGGAGATGAGAGCGTCGACCAGATAGTTGTAGCGCATGGTGTCCACGGTGGGGACGATGATCTTGTAGAAGGGGGCGCTGGGAAGAGAAGGGGAGATCCGGACTAAGCCCCAGGGACGAGGCCTCAGCTCCTGCCGTGCTTGGGACTTGCCAATGCTTGGCTGCTTCCCCTCCCTCTTACACACACGCAGGGCGCCACAGCCCCGGGGGCCGCTCTGGTCCTTCCCGGCGCGGCTGTCACGGCTCCAGGAAGGACACTGGCCTAAATGCATGAAGACATCCGACACGAGACGCAATTGGCGCAGCTGTCACCCCCGCCGGAGCCTGACAGCTTGGAAGGAAGCCACCGTTAATGAAGGCTTGTCCCTCCGCCCGGCTTCCGAGGATGCAGGCGGCCGGCGGCCCGTGGCAGCTCGGGGACCACGTTCCGGCAATTTCAGGCCACTGATCGGATTAGGGGAGCGAGGGGCGGGAAATGGATCCGAGCCACTGGCTCGAAGAACAAGATCGGCCGAGCGACTCGGTGGCACGGTGAAGGCAGGCTGCTCGGGAGCCAGAAAGGAAAAGGATGTGGGAAACAAGAGAAGGCAGGCAAAGGGAGTGGGGAGGGTAACTATGTGTGTATCGTAGAGGTGCCCCTCTGCTGTCACTCACACCCTGCTACTGCTGCAAGAAACAAAAAACTCGCCTGAGACCCTCCAACACACACACACACACACACACATAATGAAGACAGGACACCGCCATCCCTAGAATGAGCCCGTTCTCCGTGGTGCCCCTTTAGCTGCTTCTCCCTCCTACTTTCTTTACATGTAAGAACTTCAGATGGTCCCTGCTAGGCTAGAGCAAACGTCCACTTCACCCAGCAACCTGCTTCTCCCACAGGCCGACTCCCCAGGCTTGAAGGCAATAGTCCCTCCTGGCTACGAACGGCCATTCATGGACTCCCATCTGCTCCTCTGCCTCATCCATCACTATTTTCTTCCCAACTGCCACATCTTGTGGCAGTAAATCCCATAAACCTGGCACGCAGGGTATGAGGCAGGGCTCTCCTTTGCCTCTCCTGCCTCTGTGCTACTGCTTTTGAGCCAGTGGCGTAACATGGGAGGCAGCTGTCCCGGGCACAAAATTGTTAGGGGGCACAAAATTTCAATGCCCGGTGCTGTCTCAAATCAGCTGTTCCATCACTGGGCTCCACTGAAAATGGCTTCTCCACATGAATCAGGAAGTGACCTCTTCAGACAACGGTTTTTTTTTTTTTGTTATCTCTGTGTCTGTGATCTCCTGGGTGATGCAGACGCTATTAGGCAATTGAATGCGCGTGTGTACACCATGAATTTCCCTCCCTCTTACCCACCCCTTTTGAGTGGCCCCGGGCACTGGCAACCCACACTACACCACTGCTTTAAGCTACAGAAGGTTGAAGAACACAGGTTTTAAGTTTTAGGGGCTGAGTCACACTCCCATTAAGCTCCTCCTCCCCTGCCTGGGACTGGCAGAGAAGGCTTGTCCTCTATCTTGGGCAAAAAGCTGTTTACTTACTTGGACGGGTACCTCCACATCTTGGGCAGTTTATCTTCAAAGGAAGACCATTGCTTCCGCTTGGGGTCAACATAATACTCGTAGACTGTATCCTGGGAGGGAAAGAAGTTAGCTTGTCAGAGGGGTGTATTTTCAGCAGTCCTTGCAGAGGCCTAAAGCTGGGCCTGGATCATGGATCTCTCTGGGCAGTGAAAGGGGTTTTCATTGTGACTGGCTCTTAGGTGGGCAACCTAACCCTAACCCTGTGCACCTTCCCAGTGTTGCAGGAATTTATGTATAGGTGGGGGGTGTTGTCCCTCCAGCAGATATCATGCACATGCAGCCCACTACCAAAATCAGCACAATCACTTTTGTGACTTGTGATCTGTCCCCACAAAACACCCCGTCACAGTTTCTTCCTATCTATTCAAAGGGCCTTTGCTGCACGATACCAAATGTAACAATTCACTGATAAATGTTATCTATGTACTGGCTCACAGGGAAAACTACAGAAATTCATATAGACATGTGAGCTCAGCTACTCAGCAGCCCCTCTGCCTGAGTGATAATTACTGGCATCCTGATACCTGAGTGCCAGACAGGTAGCCATTCCAGAAATAACAAACCCTGATGAAGACAAAAGGGTGTGACTAAATTGGCTGGGAAACAGGGAAATGTAAATATCTCTTTTGTTTCACTTGATGGGTGTTTGGTGGAGGGCAAGGGGAACCATGGGGCAGGGTCCAGGATGCTCAGATTACGGCCACCAGACCTCCCCTTTCATGATGTAACCGTGATGTATTACTGATGTAGTTTGGGGGGGTGTAACATGGGGATTAGGTAAAGGTAAAGGGACCCTTGACCATTAGGTTCAGTCGTGACCGACTCTGGGGTTGCGGTGCTCATCTCGCTTTATTGGCCGAGGGAGCTGGCGTACAGCTTCCGGGTCATGTGGCCAGCATGACTAAGCCTCTTCTGGAGAACCAGAGCAGCGCACGGAAACGCCGTTTACCTTCCCACCGGAGTGGTACCTATTTATCTACTTGCACTTTGACGTGCTTTCAAACTGCTAGGTTGGCAGGAGCAGGGACTGAGCAATGGGAGCTCACCCCATCACAGGGATTCGAACCGCTGACCTTCTGATCGGCAAGTCCTAGGCTCTGTGGTTTAACCCACAGCGCCACCCGTGGATGAGCAGCTAATAAAACTTTGGGTTCTCTTTTGTTTGGGGCTTCCATCTTGTTCCAGCTTGTGGCAGGTGGGAGTCCTGTCGCGCGACAGTCTTCAATCAAGACCAAGCCTACTGGCTGCTGTTTTGCTCTGGTATTCCTGGCTGGTGTCCTTGTTTTTTTGTCCAAGGGAGCCCTCAGATTTCTCCGTTAACACCCGAGAGAGAAGACCCGTTTTTTCTTGCCCACCTCCCTTTAGGTCTATTAACTCACATGCCCTCTTTTCACCTTTGGGGTAGCCTATCTTGTTCCGGCAAGGACAACAGCTGCAGGACTTGGCTCAGCCTCATAGCACCACCCCGCCCCGCCCCACCCCACCCATCGCTGCCACCCAACGCTTTGCCATCCAAGTGACCTTGTTAGGAAAGGAGCCCTCAATCTCTCGAAGGAAGATGTCGATTTTCTTCCGGCCCTCCTCATCCACGGCTGCACACAGAGACCAGATCATGCTGAAGATGAAGTACATCTCCACCACCGTTGAGTAGTTTTCACTGTCCGCGGGATTCAGCTGGGGGGTTCAGAAAAGCTCTCCTCAGACCCACTGCCCCCCCAAACCCACCGAAGCCACCTCCCTAGGAACAAAACTTAACAGTGCTGGGATAGCTCACTTGGTAAAGCACGAGGCTCTGAATCTCAGGGACCTTGGTTCAAGCCCCACGTTGGGGAAAAGATTCCTGCATTGCAGGGGACTGAACTTAGATGACCCTCGTGGTCCTATTCTATGATCTGGACAAATTTAATGATACAGTCGTGCCTCGGAAGTCGAAGGGGATCCATTCCGGAAGTCCGTTCAACTTCCAAAACGTTCGGAAACCAAGGGACAGCTTCCGATTGGCTACAGGAAGCTCCTGCAGCCAATTGGAAGCCGCAGAATCCACATCCGACGTCCGGGTTCCAAAGAACGTTCGCAAACCAAAACAATCACTTCCAGGTTTGCGGCGTTCGAGAGCCAAAATGTTCGAGTCGCAAGGCGTTTGACTTCCGAGGTACAACTGTATTTGGAATGTATTTTTGGAAACCATAGTCACCCATGAATCGATGTAGAGTAGTACTTTGGGCTACAGACGCTTCAAGTTACAGACTCCACTAATCCAGAAATAGTACCTTGGGTTAAGAACTTTGCTTCAGGATAAGACCAGAAATCGTGCAGCAGCGTCGCAGCGTCAGCGGGAGGCCCCATTAGCTAAAGTGGTACCTCAGGTTAAGAACAGTTTCAGGTTAAGAACGGACCTCCAGAACGAATTAAGTTCTTAACCCGAGGTACCACTGTATATTTGAGGAAAACAATAAGTCCATGCATGTTATAAAATTCTGTAATCTTAATTGTATTTTAATGTCATTTTGTTATTGTTGTTCTCCTCTGTCTGTTAAAAATGTTTTATGCATGCTTTCCCTTTTTCTTTCTTTTTTACTTTAACTCACTGTAATATTCTTAATAATTCTTTTTTTAGAGAGTGGCAAGGGGGCCATCCTTGACATAATGCCCCCCAAATGCTAGGTGGCTTGAGGAGGGCGGAGGCTGAGGATGCGCCCAGGGCCTCCGGAATGGCTGATTGGCCCTCGCTTGCCACTTACCCCTTCATCAGACGACGTCAAGGATGTGAACAGCTTGCAGAGAGACACGATCGCACTGTACTCAGGGATAGGGACCAGCTCCTGACAGTTGTCCTTCTTGAAGGTCAGCATCTTGTTGGTAAATTTGTCAAACATCCGCTGCAGGGTTTCCGCTTCGGTCTGGGAGGAGACGGGGGCAAAGGGAAGCTCGCTGACTGTCAACTACTTGATCTGCTCCTCCTGAAGACCCCCGCAAACCCACATTTGTCCCTTCAGGGCTTCCCTAGGACCTCTCCATCCCACCCTGACCAGTGCCGGATTTACGTATAAGCTAAACAAGCTACAGCTTAGGGCCCCACTCTCTTAGGGGCCTCCCAAAAAATTAAAGGGGAAAAAACCTGGATGTACATTTCCAAAAATATAAGATAAAAAACAAATAAAATAAAACCTACCTACAGCAACAGGTTTTTGTGTTGTGTAGGCTCCTATGATGTAAGTCATGGGCCCCGCTTGCTAGCCTGCTCCCTAAAATATCACTGGTTTGCTCATTTCTATATATAGGGTACCTACATTCTGCATGGACTGGTTGCATGGCAACATGGGCAAATGGCTTGAGATACCTATGAGGTCTATAAATGACCATATAGCATGTATTCAACACAAAAACGACGACAATTTGTTGTTGACAAAGGACAGCTGGATATATAAAGGGCCCCATTACCTTCGATCGCTTAGGGCCTCGTCAAACCAAAATCCGGTCCTGACCCTGACCCTCACACGGTCAGTAGCTAGGGCTACTTTATTGTTGCTATTTATTACGTTTATATCCTGCCTTTCCTCCAAGGAAGGGAAAGGACAGGCTCGACCGCAGGGGTCCCGGCATCCAGTCGCTTTTACAACCCACGGCTTTCCCCTCCTCAAACACCTTTGGGCGCTTCTCGATCCAGGAAAGGACATAGGGCTTCCAGCCCAAGTCACTGTAGTCTGTGTAAACCATTCCGCACCGGGAGACGGTGGCGGGCGAGGCGACGGCGAGATTCTCCACCTCGAACAGCAGCGAAACCTGTGGGGGAATGGAAACCACCAATCAGTTCTGGCCAAGGAGCTGCCGGAGGAGCTGGCTTGTGGGGGCAGCTTGGGCCTACCTGCTCGGGCATGGCGATCCTCTCGCCATTGATGAGGGTCAGCACCTTGTTGTCGTCCATGACAGAGTTCATGCTCTCGATCCACAGCGTGTCCACGGGGCCGTCAAAGAGGATCCACTTCTCGTCAGGTTTCTCGTCTGGGCAAAGAGGAACGTTAAGAACTCCAAGTCCATAACGTGGATTCCTGCCTCCCGGGCTGCAGCAGGAAGGATCTCAGGACAGTGAATTCGCTGCCCTCCTTTGTATACCTTACATGGAAGCCACAGCATATAACTAAGTGGGTTGAGGAAAAATGGCCTCTCCTTGAGTCTTGGAAGAGCCACAGCCAGAGTTCGACTGGGTGGCTATCAGCTTAAAAGGCTTGAAAAAAAGGGTTGGACAAATTCATGGAGGAAAAAGGCTGTCAATGGCTACTAGCCACAGGGGCTATGCTGTACCTCCATGGTCTGAGGCAGCAACATTTCTGAGTACAGTGGTGCCTCGCAAGACGAAATTAATCCGTTCCGCGATTCTCTTTGTCTAGCGGTTTTTTCGTCTTGCGAAGCAAGCCCATTGACGGCTTAGCGGATTAGCGCTATTAGCGGTCTAGCGGCTTTGAGCGATCAGCTGAGAGGCGGCTTATCAGCGGAACAGCTGATAAGCGGCTTAGCGGCTTAGGAAAGGGGGGGGAGCGGAAAAAACCCGCGGGAACTCGCAAGATTTTTTCGTCTTGCGAAGCAACCCCATAGAGAAATTCGTTTAGCGAAGCGCCTCCAAAACGGAAAACCCTTTCGTCAAGCGGGTTTTCCGTCTTGCGAGGCGTTCGTCTTGCGGGGCACCAGTGTACCAGCTGGTGGAAGCCACCAGAGAAGAGAGGGCTCTTGTGCTCAGATCTTTGTTGGATCCTTAAATGTATTTGGGAAGACATACCGGATAGAGCCATTAAGCAGACTCTTCAGTCATCTTATTCACGTTCCTACATCAAGGAGAGCTAGAAACATGCCCTTTAAAAAAATGAGGGCAGATTCTGTAATTCAGGGGAACAGAACAGCAGCTGGTCGACAAACAAGGGGCAATGGGTGGGGCCCCAGGGACAAGGACTGAAACACACAGAATGAATGGAAACACACAGAAATTTCAAAAGCAGAGCAGAGAATTTCTTCCAAGGTCTTGTTTGAAGAGATTGATTGTCTGAGACAGAGAGAGGTGCCAGGTTGCTCAGAAAGGAAGAGTGATTGGCAGCCAAGGCAGGCAGCTGGCACGGCCAAGGTGGGCCTCCCGGAGGGTAAATACCTGTGCAGACCTCGCGCATGATGGAAGCCAGAACGCCATCGTGCCATTCGCTGGTGGCAAGGTCATACCTCCCAAACAACTCCCCGAGGCTCAGGGCTTTGGGGTTGAGGGAGAAGTCCTGGAGTGGGGGGGGGGGTCAGATGGGGACAGGAGTCTAGGTTAGAGAGTTGGGAGCTACCATCCACGGGCGGGGGGGGGGAGCAAGGCCTGGCTGGGCAAGCAAAGGTCTGGGCCTCAGAGCCCAAAGGTGGAAAACAGACCACAGAGCTGGAGCAGCCCAGCAAGAACCAACACTCAGCTTTGCAAGGGAGTCGTTCCAAAGGCCAGTTCCCACCACTGCTCACATTGATTATTTCACTCGCGGGGGCGATCTTTCAAGCAGGCAGTTGGAATCATTTGACTCAAGTGCAAATCGGGGTCGCCGTCCCCCCACCAGCATTTGGAAGATTTACGAGGGCATGTGGAACCGAGTCTGGCACTGAGTCGTGGCACATGAGTCAAGCCACCCCTGTTACCATCTTGCTCAGCGTAATCCAAACAGTGGGGGGGGGGTGAGGGGTGAGGTAGCTAGCCACACGCAACACTGCAGACCCAGCAGCATAAACAGAACCCCAGAAGTCTTCCAATCTGCTTCACAAGAGAGTCAGACACTGTACTGGCAGGGGGGTGGAAAGAAAGGGGTCAGAAGCTGATTAAGAAACCCACAAGGGTCTCTCTGAAGCAGCCCAATGCCCCACCCTGGACCAATATTTCACCCTCTTCCTTGCCTTTCGATCCTCTGTTCCCTGTGCCCCCCTCCTGCAAAGCAGCCAGCCCTCCAGCACAGAGCAGGGATCCCCCGAGAGGAAAAGACAGTGGGTCACCTTCACCCACCCAAAATCAACATGCATGCCAACAGGTTCCCATCCTCAATTATCATAGAGATTGGGGTCAGAGGAAGGCCTTCCCCTGCTCCTTCCCCCACCGTTTCCTAGAAACAGCAGTGCCATCGCCCCGCTGGCATGAGAAAAAGCAAATGCCCGCGGGAGGCCTCCTGCCGGCACTCGGAGATAATCACCGGTGCCCCCTCAGGGTGAGGCTATCAGGCAAAGCGGCATGAGCTGGGGGTGTTGGGGGGGGGCTGAGGAGAGTCAGGCGACAGTGTCCCAGGCTCAGCACAGATTTCCCCCCACCCTAGGCCTGGGGCTCAGTGCCCCCAGCCCTCAAGAGGAAACCCCACACAAAACATGCAGCTGGTGCCTCCTGGCTACATCCAGTAGCTCCTTGGGCTGTGGTGCCCCCCCCCTTGCTGGCTGGGGGGCAGGAAATGGTCTTTGAGAGGTAAGCAGGCAGACAGACAGACAGGGGGAAGGCTGGCCAGGCCACAGCAAAGGTGAAACGAAGACGATGGACCACTAGCGAGGGCTGGAGAGGAGATAGCAGGAGCTATGTCAGAGCTGAGCCAGAGCAGTCTGTAGTTTGAGGCCTCTACTCAAGCAAGGCCTCTCCTTTGCCCCCTAATCTCCCTGGACACCTGTACAGTGACATGGGCTCCAACTCTAGCTGCCTAAAGTTCACAGCTGGCCTGGAGAGCGGCTGGGAAATTGCCCCCAATACATGGGCCACCCACCTCCCTATGGCTCAGACTCGGTGGCCACAAGCACAGGAGGACAGGAGGGGCTCGGCTCCCCCACCAGCACACACACACTTCGGCTCCCGATCATCATGGGGGCAGCAGCATCTCCTGTGGAACTGGCTGCCACTAGATGGGGCGGCAGCAGCCACTGGCTTAAATGGGGAATGGAGATAAACTCATAAAAGGGAGCAGTATTGTCACTAGCTACGGATAGCAAAATGGAGCCTCCAGGTTCAGAGGCAGTGTAGCTCTTAATATGAGACAATGGGGGCAGACAGGAGGGGAGAGTGGCTGCCTTTCTGCCTTGTTTCTTGGGTTTCCTGAAGGAACAGGATGATGGGTTATAGAGAGGCACCTGGTTTAACCCAGCAGGGCTCTGCTTATGTTCCCTGTGGGTGTCACCGTCCAACCCACCTGCCTTTTGCCTGCTCTGTTATACATTTGGGGCCTCTAAGTACTCTGGATTCAGCCTGGCCTGCAGGGCAGGAGGACTCAGTTGCCGCCAGGGAAGAAGATGTGTCCCTATAGGTCTGAGACAGTGTGGCTTTTAAGCAGGAAGGCACTCTGATACCCCTCTCTCTCTCTCTCTCTCTCTCTCTCTCTCTCTTTTATCCTCTCTCTCTCTTAGCAACATGGCAGGAGTGAAGGAAGGGGCCCTGGTGTACCTGCACATGCCAATCGCATGACGCTGGACAGAATGCCATCCGTCCACTCATTGGTGCTGAGGTTGTACTCTCCGTACAGCTCGCCCAGGGAAACTGCCTTCGGGTTCAGGGGGTACTCCTGGAAGCAGGCAGGCCCAGCAAGGAAAGAGAGCGGGAAGGTGGGAGGAAGAGAGGGGCGGGGGAGACAAAGTCAGGAGGAAGCAAGGTCCGTTTTTCTAGCTAAGACCCAGAGAGACCTCTGTGCTTTATTTACTTTTTATGGCTATCCAATTGGGGAGAAGCAAACGGAAGCTAGAGGGTTGAGGGTAATGCTGTCCCCTGTTTTTGTATCAAGGGCGATCAACTTTCCCAAGGAAAGAATGCAGCGGAGAAGCCAGCCAGCGGGGGGGGGGGGGGGGGGCTACAGGAAATGTGGACATTGGGGAAGAAGCCCCACCCAGCCCAGCAAGTCCCAGAAGATGTCTGGGATAGCCCCCCCCCCCCCCAGGAGGTGGAGGAATTGGAAGAGGCAGAGGCAAGGAGGGAGGCCAGTCCCCTGCGCAGCCCTGTGTCGGAGAGCCAGGCACCGGGGAGGCGAAGGAGCTTCCCACTGACCCTGACTATGTTGGCCGTTGTGTCTCCGCTCTTGCAGAGGGTGCAGAGGGTGGCCTGCAGGGCCCGCCAGGTGACGGTCTTGCCGCTGCCCGTGTTGCCCACGATCATGGAGGAATGGCGCGAGTTCTTGGTCTCGTACAGCTGGATCACCTTGGTGATGGTGAAGGGGATCACCTGCAGGCCCATTTCTCTCAGCTCCCCCTCAAGCACTTCCTTGAGCTGGAGGGGGAAAGAAGGAAAGAAAGAAAGAAAGAAAGAAAGAAAGAAAGAAAGAAAGAAAGAAAGAAGTGCCCAGATTGGAAGGCTGCAAGGGCAACACCTTGTTTTTCATGCCACATCTTAGATCAGTCAGTAGAGCATGAGACTCTCAATCCCAGGGTTGTGGGTTCGAGCCCCACAGTGGATGAAAGATTCCTGCCTTGCAGGGGGTTGGACTAGACGACCCTCGCGCCCTCTTCCAACTCCACAATTCTATGATCCTCTCTCCCAATAAAGTCCCTGCTTTATCCACCACTACCATCAAGAATTCCAGTGGGTTAGTGGGTTGCACCTGCGAGGGGCTTCCCTTGGAGAGCAGCAGCTCAGCACTGGGTGGGGCTCTTGCCAGATTTCCCGAGAAGAAGAGGCAAAGCCTATGGAGCAGGGAGGGGACAGGGTGGCTGACCTTTCCATAGTCAATGACGGGGCACTCAATGCCTGGGAAGAGGTCCTGAGTGATGGCGTTGAAGAGAGGCACGTCGCCGGACGTCAGCTTGGCTATGTTCATGTCTTTCATGGCCATGAGGAGGACCTGCAAGTGGAGAGTGCGGAAGAGCTGGTCGGAGGGTATGTGGTATGGGGGGGGGGAAGGGTGCCAAGCGCTCCATGAAGCACCCCAGCGAAGACCCCGTGGCATAAAGGAGCTGCTGCATGACGATAAAAAGCCACCAGAGGCAGACATGGAGAGCCAAAGGTCATTTCCCCTCCCAAACCTGCATACACAACAGCGACGTTACGAGTGATTTCCTCTTCATTCCAACCCCAGAGTTCTTGGCAGCCACTAGCCTTCCAGGAACAGAAGAAGCTGCTTTAAAAGGGGCCAAACCATTGGTCCACCTAGATTAGTATTGTCTACATGGACTGGCAGCAGCGACTCTCCCAGATTTCAGGCAGGAGATTCTCCAAACCCACCTGGAGAGGCTGCTACGGATTGACCAAGGGACCTTCCGCTCGCTGAGCTACAGCCCTTCTGTGCTGGCCACGTTTTGCAGCACAACTGCAGAAGGCAGGGGGCTCCTCACCTCCTCATCAGAAAGGTCGGGCCGCACCCTGCGCTTCTTCCCGGCGTAGCGGAGCAGGGACGTGAGCGCCCGGAGGCCAAAGTCGTAGTGGTCTTGCTTGGAGAGCTGCTGGACAGCCAGCGAGTAGAGGGTGTAAACCTTCTTGGCCAGGATCTGGGAAGGGGAGGAGACAGTTTGGCGAACCTCATTGGGAGCGCTCTTCTTCCGCTCACCCGCTCTGCCCAAGCAAAGCGCTCCCGCCTCCTCCCCGAACCATCCCAACAGTAAGGTAAAGGTAAAGGGACCCCTGACCATTAGGTCCAGTCGTGGCCGACTCTGGGGTTGCGGTGCTCATCTCGCTTTATTGGCTGAGGGAGCCGGCATACAGCTTCCAGGTCACGTGGCCAGAATGACTAAGCCGCTTCTGGCGAACCAGAGCAGATCACGGAAACGCCGTTTACCTTCCCACTGGAGTGGTACCTATTTATCTACTTGCACTTTGATGTGCTTTCAAACTGCTAGGTTGGCAGGAGCAGGGACTGAGCAACAGGAGCTCACCCCGTCGTGGGGATTCAAACCACCGACCTTCTGATCGGCAAGTCCTAGGCTCTGTGGTTTAACCCACAGCGCCACCCGCGTCCCTTATATCCCAACAGTACCTTGCAGTTATTGAAGCCTTCCCCAAATAGGATGATTTCGGCAATGAGCGTGGAGTCAGGCACCACCATGGAGATGGGGCGGAACATTGACTTGAGGTTGTCAGGCAGCTCCGTGCGTCCGGCGTAACCTGCCACAAGGAACACAGAAGCACTGGCAAATGTCCACGGGTGGAGGCACACACACCCCAGTTGAGCCCACCTGTCAGGGACTGGACTGAAGGGGACGAGATTGAGGAGGACTGGTGGAGATCGCCCTACCCCTTCTCTTCCTGAAGCTTCCAGGGAAAGGAAGGCAGTATTAAATTACAGCAGTGGTTTGAGGAAGGTCACAGCTCAGAGACAGGCGAACAGAAGAGATGGGAGGTGTTGGGAGAAGAGGAGGAGGAGACAGAGAGGAGCCAGCTGACACACTATCACTGGATAGTATTTCTGATCCCCCTTCTCCCAGAACACAGTGTTCGTTGAGATTGCAAGAGCAAAGGATTCAGAGACAATTGGCCCCTGGCGGCCACCGTAAGGGGAAGTGCTATTGCTAGGAAGGGAGGGGGGAGGAGTTCAGTTGGAGCAATGCCATTAACAGGAGACACACTGAATTCCTTTGTCTCTTGCTGTGATGACTGAATTAACTCATTTTTTTCTCTGCTTCTTGCTGCCACTAGGGAAGGGACAGAATTCCCTGAAGCCTGACGCCACGACCTCCCCACCTGGGTTCATGGTGATGAAGATGCCGCAAGACCACACCAAGTTGATCTCATGGCCCTCAAAGGTGAAGCGCGTCAGGTTGGCGGCCAAAGCCGAGAGGATGGAGAGGATCTGCTGGGCCACGACGGACAGGACCTCAATGTTGATGCGGTTGAACTCGTCAAAGCAGCCCCAGGCCCCGGTCTGTTGGCAGAGTGCAAAGTGGAGAGCTTGAGGGGGGCCAGGGCAGGCATGGGGAGCCCTTGGGAGCAGGGCCAGCACCTGACACTTTTCCTTACCTGCGCTAAGCCGGAGTACATGCGCCCCATCGACTTGTAGTCCAGGCCTTCGGAGCAGTTGACCACAATGACGTACATGCCCAGAGCCTTGCCCAGGTCCTTCACCGTCTCCGTCTTGCCAGTGCCTGCAGGGCCCTTGGGGGACCCTCCCCGGTGGAGGTGGAGGGCTGTGGTCAGAGTCATGTAGCACCTGCAGAAGAGAGGCCAAAGGAACCCAAACATCTCAGGCTCTCCTTGTAGAGCAGGATGGCTAGGGGTTCCCATGACTGGCTTCCCACTTCCCCACTGGCCATCTGGGCCCATCTCCTTGCCTCGTTTCTTTTTCACCCCTCCCCAAACATTATTAGTTGATTCTTCTCCCTCCCAGGCTCCCTCCTGCTGCCCCAAGCAGATTCCCCCACCCTTCCGACCCTTCTGACCCAGGCTGTAGCCCGTCAGCGCTGGCACCAGGCCCTTCACGGCATGCCAACTTCCATGGCCAGAAACCACTAGGCTTCTCCGGGTCGGGCTCACAGCCCTCGTGGGATACCTGTCAGTGAGTGGGGTGATGACCAGCCGGCCAGAGTTCCCCAGATATTCGTAGCCATAGGCAAACTGGGTGTTGGTCTGCCGGATGACGCAATCGTCCAGCTCCTGAAAAAAAGATTTTCCATAGGAGAGGGGTGGCGGGGTGTTGGGAACTTGTGGAAGTCGGCTGGTAGCTCACCACATCTCAGCCCGTGTGACACATCAGGAGGATGTGGAGTCCCAGCAGAGTTTTCAGAGATTTCCTTCCCGCAACAGAATGGCTTCTTCCAGAGTCCCCGGTTAAGGGGAAAACTCTTCTGCCACACAGCTCAAAGTAACAAAGCGCTTATCATCTCCAGACAGAAGACAATGCTAAACAGCACCATGGACTTTATACAGTTCTTCTGGTCTTTGAAGTAAAGATGCCTATGTACGGAGAGATCCGCTAATGCTATCACCCTGCTAGCTGACGCTGCTGTGTAAAACCCACAGCCTCTTCCCCTATCCCACAGATTCAGAGTCAGACCCTGACAGCAAAGCAGGATAGCATCAGGACAGGACTTCACATAATGAAAGCAATGCCCTGGAGACGATTATACCTGTCTCTACATTCCTGAACCAATGGGAAGGTGAGCAACTCAGCCAGTCATGCACACGACCTTGCTGGTGTTGCTACGGTAACCCCAGTGCACCTGGCACCCTTCTCTCAGAACATCCAGATGTGCTAACTCAAGACATGAGACCAAGCACTGTGCCATTTAAACCATTGTTCACATTGCACCAACACAGAATTGTCACTTGCAGTCACATGACGCCCCATGTCCCCCCCCCCCCGGGACCCACATTGCTAAAAATTGTCCTTCCTTCCCAATCTTGGTGTCCTCCAGATGTTTTGAACTTCAGCTCCCATCAACCCCAGTGTCAATGGGGCTCACTCACACTTCCATTTGTCCAAAGGCTCCTTTTTTTGTCCCGCTGTTGAATCGGAACAAACGTCAATCAGGTTCTCTGCGGATTGACATTTGTTCCAATTCAGCGGTAAGCAACGGGTGTTCCAAGGAAAAGTGGCGGGAAAAGACGAAGAACCTCTTTGACCCGTGACTAGAAATTATGGGGCAACCAGAAGTGAGGGTGAGCCTGTGGTCATGCTGTCTGTGGCAGATAAAGAGCTGGTAGCTCAAAACATCTGGAGGGCACCAGACTGGGGCAGGCAGAGCAAAGCCATCATGGTTAGGTAAAGGTAAAGGGACCCCTGACCATTAGGTCCAGTCATGGCCGACTCTGGGGTTGCAGCGCTCATCTCGCTTTATTGGCCAAGGGAGCCGGCATACAGCTTCCGGGTCATGTGGCCAGCAGGACTAAGCCGCTTCTGGTGAACCAGAGCAGCGCACGGAAACGCCGTTTACCTTCCCACTGGAGTGGTACCTATTTATCTACTTGTACTTCATGCTTCCGAACTGCTAGGTTGGCAGGAGCAGGGACCGAGCAACGGGAGCTCACCCTGTCGCAGGGATTTGAACCGCCGACCTTCTGATTGGCAAGCCCTAGGCTCTGTGGTTTAACCCACAGCGCCACCCGCGTCCCTGCCATCATGGTTAGTAGGCATCAATAGTCCTCTATGAACTTATCCAATCCTGCTTCTTTCAGCACGCCAGGCCCTCCACCATTGCCTCCAGCTCCTCTAGTCCTGGCTGCCTTGCTCTGGACATGACCCCTGCTGTGTTTTGGACCCAGGCACTTCCTGTGGTCTCAACTTGGACTGGCAGCCAGCTCTCCCCTCCTCACACACACACACCAGCTCCTGGAACTCTGTGAAGACCTGGCTTCTCCTGAAGGCAAGCACAAAAGCAAGGGAGGCCGCACAAGGCCATATTGGTAGCCAGGGTCAGTGCAGGGGGCAGCCCCCAGCAGCCTCCCCGCCTGCCTCCTAGACGCCGTGCCGCTTAGATGTGGAGGCCTGAACGTGCAGAGGATGCAGACCAAAAGCCTGCTGCTTCCATTTGAGCTCCAAACCAATGCAAGCGATCTGGCTGCCACCCGCTGGGTGAGAAAAGAGGCGAGAGACAAACACGCAGGCTCCAGCCTAGGCTCAGACCCTCCCCAAGAGCAGAGTCTCCTGCACTTCCGCACCACAAACAGCAGAGGGAAACAGCACTCAAGGATGGGCTGGGAATGGTTAGCAGTGGCTCACCACTGGCACATGGTAAATATGCATCTATCCATCCCTGCTCCCCTTCTCTGCTCACCCCCTGCACCACCCAGCCTCCCGCCAGCCCGTGTCAGCTGCCCTCCTCACCTTCTCCCAGTAGAGGCGAAGCTGGCTCAGCCACTCAAAGGACGTCACGTCGATCAGGCCACTCTTGTAGAGCCTCTCAATGACATCCCGGGCGTGGACCTCCACCGTCACCAGCGCCACAATCTTCAGGCGCATGATCTTCGTCAGGTTGCCTCGAATGGCCTCCGAGTACTTGTTCAGCATGGACACCTGCGCGGGGAGTAGGGCCTGACTGTGGCGGGCAAAATGGAGCTTCCGTATTCGGTTGGGCCAGGAAACCATGGAGGAGGGTTGCCCGTCTCTGTGCCCTGCCCGCGATCCTTTCCAGAAGGATCTGGCCGGCTGGAGATGGAGGCAGGGCCCCAAAGGTGGGAGCCCAAAGGTCCCCACACCCTCGAACATCCCTCAGAGGGAAATGGAGACATATTCCACATTGGTGTCATCGTGCCCAAAATGTCTCCTCCTCAAAGGTTGTGGCAGGGATGCAGACACAGCAGCCAAGAGAACCAAGCCGTAATGGCCGCTCTGAAACCCTGAGACTCTTCGCAGCCATGGCAGTAGCCTCATGGGCAGCCCCCCCTGCTCCCCCCCCCGCTTTCTTTATGGGAGACGGACCAAGCAGCAGGGAAACTTTCTTAGGTGCATTAATGTGAGCTTGATCTTGTTTTCATAAAAACGGGAAGGGATGCCATATTGAGTTGGGGAGGAGTGAGTGGATGCACAGATCTAAGAAATGCGCCAGAGGGACACCCGGATATGAACTTCCAATAACACATTACATGCTGTACTGAAGGGAAGGCCCCTTGGGAACTCGGGAATCTGCGTGAGAAAGCAAGAAGCTGTGATGGCGTAAAGGCTTTCGTAATGAACCTGGCATTTTCAGGGCATCTCCACCTTCCGAGCCACTGGGACCCTCCCTGGGGTCAAACTCCTCAGGCTCCCAGATTCCCATACCCCAATCCACTAGGAACTTCTCCTGAAGTGGGCACCTCCAACACGCTGATCTCCTCCTTGTCACCTGACAGCTCTCTAGGGTAACTCTGTGACCCCCCATCTGCTGTTGGGTCCCCTAACCCCTACTAGCTTCAGCCAGCGTGGCCAATGCTCAGGAGTAACTGATGGGAGATGCAGACCGGCAGCATCACCTAGAGGGTCCCTCGAAGGGCCGCCCCGTCCAAAGCACTGGACAGCCAGAGAGCAAAAGACAGCACGTCCCTTGGACTTGGGTTCCCTAGACACACATCCCACAGAGAAGCAGATCTTGTCAGCCTCCCAACTTAGGGGACGCAGGTGCCCACATGCGCTCATCTGTGGGCCCCTTGACCCACATGCAGGAATGGGGTAGATCTGCCAGCCCCTGTCTCACCTGCTTCTTCTTCATGGCTTTGAGGTATTTCTTGTCCCCTCGGTCCTTGCAGGTGGCCAAGCACTTGCTAACGTCTGCCGTCCACTGGATCTGGCTAGCGGTGATCACCATCTGCAAGGAGAGGATTCTGGGTAAGCATGGAGGGGCTGCCAGTTTGGGGGAGAAAGCATCTGCAAGCAAACCCTGGGCCCAATTTTTTCAGTGCCAGAACTCAGGAGTGGGTGCTTATACTTCTGGGCTGGTTCACTCATCATCACAGGCAACTGGAATCTCCGATTCACCCGCAAACGTGCATTTAAAGGGGCAGGGGGAAAACGTCCTGTTTGTCAGTACAACTTAGATGGGGGAGAGAAAGAGTTCCTGGGGTCACTAATTAGCATGGAGTAGTACTGAGTATGATTACTGTTATTAAATCTACTGCCCACCGTTCATCAGCAGGTCCCGGGGCTGGTGATATCAATTTAAAATTCAGTATTAAAAACAATTAGCGTGAATGACAGTTCCAAGAATAAGGGTGTGCCCTAAAAGCACACAGCCCTTAGGTGTCAAAGGCCAGCCCAGAATCTGTGCCCAAGGCACAGAATAATAGAGTCATAGACATGGAACTGTACACTTGGAAAGGTCATCTGGTCCAAACCCCTAGAATGCAGGAGTCACAGATTCCCCAACAGCCAGCCATCCTCTGCTGAAAAACCTGCAATACAGTGGTACCTCAGGTTACATACGCTTCAGGTTACAGACTCTGCTAACCCAGAAATAGTGCTTCAGGTTAAGGTTGAGAACAGAAATCATGCTCCAGCGGTGCGGCAGCAGCGGGAGGCCCCATTAGCTAAAGTGGTGCTTCAGTTTAAGAACAGTTTCAGGTTAAGTACAGACCTCTGGAACGAATTAAGTACTTAACCCGAGGTACCACTGTAGAGGAGAGTCCACCCACTTCCAAGATTGTCGACTAAGTCCTCAGCGTGACCACCCCATCCCCCTCCATATTCTGGCCTTCTCCAGAGACGTCTTTCCCACATGGCTTAGTGGTTCGTTGCGCCAGGGCGCCGGTCTCTCAGGGGCGCCCTGGCGAGTGGGGGAGCTGTGCGGCTTTGCCGGCGGCCTCCCCTTTCCCTACATGCCCGCCAGCTGCTCCCCGTCAAACATATGGCTGGCGGGCATGCAGCTTGCCTCCCAAGCCTCTGCGGGAGAGTGATCCCTGCAGAGGTTTAGGAGGGAAGCTGCGCCCCGTTAACTATATGGCTGGTGAGTGCGCAGCTTCCCTCCCAAGCCTCTGCAGGGACTGCTCTCCCGCAGCGGCATTGGGGGAGAGTTGCGCAAACACACCCATGGCTGGCAGTGCACAGCTTTGCAGCCTCCCCATCCGTGGTAATTTGAGGCGCTGAGCGGATATTTGCACCCCAGCGCCACATCTGCTAAAGACGGCCCTGGCCTTGTCCCTCACCTGTCCAGGCCACTCCTTCACCCACTTGTCCCTCTTGGTCAGCATCTTCTTCAAGGCGAGGCGGCAGTTCCTCAGCACCTCCCGCAGGGTCCAGCGCATGGCCCGTTCCACGTCACACAGCCACTCCTGCAAGGTCAACGATCCCCAGCTAGTCCGTTCTGAGGGCAGACTAGCAGGGCTGGCGTCCAGGGCTTGCTGCGTGCGAGTATCACAACTTTATTGCACAAAGGCACAAAGGGAGAAATGGCGGAGGGATCCCTGGCTCCCGAAAAGGTAGCAATGGCTCTCTCGACACATTATTCCACCCTCGTCGCGCTGAACCTGACACAGGGTCTCAGAAAGCAGAGAATGCTGCAAGGGTGGCAGCAGAGGGAGTGGGAGAGGCAGGGGTTCAGAGGGCTACTTGGAGAGGCTAGAGATGGCATCTATTGAGACATAGCAGCAGAGGACCAGGAAGGGGACCCCTGAGCTAGACACTGCTCAACTAACCCCAACTCAGGGAGTGTGAGCAGTCTCGGGAGAGAGACCAGGCGTAGCGAGGCCTCATTTAGCACCTGCCCATCAGTACTGGGTTCCTGATGCCTGCAGCGCTTAATAATAATAATAATAATAATAATAATAATAATAATAATAATAATAATAATTTATTATTTATACCCCGCCCATCTGGCTGGGTTTCCTCAGCATGGCACTGCAGTTCCTTTCCACAGTCAGGGAAAGAGCTAGGATGGTGCTGAGCAGAAGGCCGGAAAGGACTCACCTCGACGGGTCCCTCCAGCATCACTGAGTGCGTGAAATCTATGTACTCGCCATCCAGAGAGAACATGCCCAAGGCTTCGGATCGGTTGGTATTGCCAATCTAAGGGGGAAAGAAAGAGCTAAGGTTTTCGTCCCAGTCACTGGTGGGGGGTGGGGAGAAGAAAGGGGCAGTGGCGTAGCGTGGGTTGTCAGCACCCGGGGCAAGGCAAGTAATTTGCGCCCCCTAACCTGTGGATTAGCGCCCCCTAACCCGTGGATTTGAGCCCCCTAACCCCCAGATATTGCGCCCGGTGCGGCCAGCCCCCCCTGCACCCCCCAGGCTATGCCACTGGAAAGGGGCCCTTGCTGGCTCACTTTCCCACCAAGAAAGAGCCCAGGATGAGGAGAACGCCAGCTGCCCATTAGCCACAATATTTAGCGGAAAGAAGAAAAGGCACTGGGGAAGAAGCAAAGTGGGCCTTGCTGTGGGGCTGGGGGCAGTCGCTGGCAGTCAAGGGGGCTGGTATGTGTGTGGGGGGGGCGCATGTCCCTGCCTTCTGCATCTTGAGGCACTTGATGTTGTCGAAGCACTTCTTGAGGTGGGGCTGGACGGCTTCCGGGTTGCGCGACTGGCCCAAGATCTCCAACAGGTCGTCGTTGGAGAGGAAGTAGAAGCGGGGGAAGACGTGGCGCTTGGTCTCCAGGTACATGTCGAGGGACTTCTGGATCTCTTCCAGAGCGCTGTTCATTTCCACCAGCTTGTCCAACAGTCCTGTGGCAGAGAGAGCATCACAAAACAGTCACCACTGGCCCCACTGCCGCTGGAAAAGAAACCCACCCTATCCGCACATCTTCTGCAGGTGCTGAAGTGCCCATGCCGCAATAATAATAATAATAATAATAATAATAATAATAATAATAATAATAATAACAACAACAATAATAATATATTTATACCCCGCACATCTGGCTAGGTTTCCCCCAGCCACTCTGGGCGGCTTCCAACAGAACATTAAAATACAATAACCTATGAAACATTAAAAGCTTCCCTAAACAGGGCTGCCTTCAGATGTCTTCTAAAAGTCAGATAGTTATTTCCTTGACATCTGGTGGGAGGGCGTTCCACAGGGCGGGCGCCACTACCGAGAAGGCCCTCTGCCTGGTTCCCTGCAACCTCACTTCTCGTAGGGAGGGAACCACCCGAAGGTCCTCGGAGCTGGACCTCAGTGTCCAGCTGAATGATGGGGGTGGAGATCCTTCAGATATCCTGGGCCTTTGAGGCCGTTTAGGGCTTTCAAGGTCAGCACCAACACTTTGGCTCCTACATTCAAAGTGTAGGTCTTTCAGGACCGGTGTTATGTGGTCTCAGCAGCCGCTCCCAGTCACCAGTCCAGCTGCCGCATTCTGGACTAGTTGTAGTTTCCGGGTCACCTTCAAAGGTAGCCCCACGTAGAGCACATTGCAGTAGTCCAAGCGGGA
This sequence comes from Podarcis gaigeae, assembly GCF_964106915.1. Classification (NCBI taxonomy): domain Eukaryota; kingdom Metazoa; phylum Chordata; class Lepidosauria; order Squamata; family Lacertidae; genus Podarcis; species Podarcis gaigeae. The sequence goes on along the minus strand of NC_139689.1, from coordinate 4,886,437 downwards.
GATAACTAGCAAGGTCCTGTATGGCCTGTCCCCTACTTCCCTGACCCTTGTCACAGTTAATCGCACTGCACCAAACAGGACTGCCCATCATAGCTGTCAACCTTCAATTTTTTATTTTTTATTTTTTGGGGGGGGAAATTCCCTTATTCCAGTGCTGTTTCCCGCTGCTTCCCGCTGCTATCCCGGATTGTTAGATATCCTGTAGACTGTCCCCGGGACAGGTGAGACAGCTGATCCCTTATTTTCGAGGCTGCTGATCCTTAATTTTCAAATCTGAAAGTTGACAGCTATGCTGCCCGTCCACCAAGCAACCAGCAACTTACAAACATATCATAGAATTATAGAGTTCGAAGGGAGCCCCAAGGGTCATCAACTCCTTTCAATACAGGAATCACAACTAAATCCCTAACAGATGAAACACCTCTAGCAAAGGAGAGCCCATCCCTTATGAGGCAGTCCGTTCTGCTGTTGAATGGCTCTTGCTGCCAAAAAGTTCTTCCTAAAATTTCATAGGAAGCTGCCTTAAACCATCTGGGCCCATCTAGTCCAGTGTTGCTGCCTCTGGCTGGCAGCTGCTCTCTCAGGTCTCCGGCAGTGAGAGAGACTTCTCTCGTCACCTGTCACCCGAGGCTATTGTGTTGGGCTGAACCTGGGGCCTCCTTCCTGCAAATCAGGAGGGCACAGCCCCGCCCCTGAGTTTTTGTCACCTTCCCCCCTTGCTTCTCCTTGCATCCCCTCCCGTAACGCAGCAGCAGCAGCAGCAGCACCTGGGTAATGTGTGGCACGCAGAGCGTTGTTGTCCTTCACAAAGCGGTCCATGATGGTCTTCCAGCTGCTGTTGATGCGGTCAAAGGAGGACGACTCACCGGGCAGCTGCTTGCGGATGTCTTCCCCCAAGAAGATGTTCTGGGAAAGGGAGGCGGGAGGAGGAAGAGGGTGAGGCACGAATCGCTGGGATCACCTGTAATTTTGAGGGTGGAGGCCACCAGGCACTGCCCGCCTTGCCCACAGTAGCAGCACAGAGGATTTGAGAGGCTCTTGGGGAGACCTCCTCGGAGGAAGAGGCCTGGGACCCCAGGGCAGTCAAGGACTTGGAAGAAGTCGCAAAGGTCTCTTTTTTATCATGTACGTTTTTTGGGAATACAGTAAGGTACAGGGACACAGGTGGCGCTGTGGGTTAAACCACAGAGCCTAGGACTTGCCGATCAGAAGGTCGGCAGTTCGAATCCCTGCAACGGGGTGAGCTCCTGTTGCTCGGTCCCTGCTCCTGCCAACCTAGCAGTCCGAAAGCATGAAGTGCAAGTAGATAAATAGGTACCGCTCCGGCGGGAAGGAAAATGGCATTTCCGTGCGCTGCTCTGGTTTGCCAGAAGGGGCCCTAGTGATGGTGGCCACATGACCTGGAAGCTGTATGTCCGCTCCCTCGGCCAGTAAAGCGAGATGAGCGCCGCAACCTCAGAGTCGGCCACAACTGGACCTAATGGTCAGGGGTCCCTTTACCTTTAAGGTACAGTAAACTAATACAGTGGTGCCTCGCAAGACGAAAAGAATCCGTTCTGCGAGTCTCTTCGTCTAGCGGTTTTTTCGTCTTGCGAAGCAAGCCCATTAACGGCTTAGCGGATTAGTGCTATTAGCGGCTTAGCGGCTTTTAGTGGCTTAGCGGATAAGCGGCTTAGCGGCTTAGAAAAAGGGGGTGGGAGGAAAAAAAAGTCGGAAAAACTCGCAAGACATTTTCATCTTGCGAAGCAAGCCCATAGGGAAATTCGTCTTGCAAAGCACCTCCAAAACGGAAAACCCTTTCGTCTAGCGGGTTTTTTGTCTTGCGAGGCATTCGTCTTGCGGGGCACCACTGTAAAATTTTTTAAAAACAGCTCCAAGAAGTATAAAATAGAATAAGCAGAACACAGAGTTCCATCTTAACGGTGGTTCTTAACCCTTAGCACCCACAGAGTGCTCCTCCTGGCTCTGACCCCAGATATTCCTTTCTTCTTTCAGATCTCTCCTGGAATCTTTCCTTTCTTCTCCCAGCCTCTCACCCTGGAAGACCAACATTTCCCTGCCTCCCACCCAGGGTCCTCCATCAACCATCTACCGCCCCCATGGGTATGCAATCTCTGGACCTCAGTAAAGGCCCTGAGTGGAGGACACCAAAGAAAAAAGAGAAGAAAACAAAGAGAGACAAGAACAACAAAAGGAGAGGAAGGGAAAGAGCAAAGGAAAGAGAAAGAAGCACGAAGAAGAAAGGAAACAGAGGGAGAAAAGTGGAGAAAAACAGAAAAAGGAAGAGAAACAATAAAGATAAAAAGGGCTTCTGATTTTCCATCTGCTGGTTATATTGCAAAAAGAAGAAAACAAGACATTCAGTCTATGATAACCATCAATCCTTTCCACTTCCTGTTAAACATTATTTCTTTTAAGTCAAAGTGTCTCAAAATCATTCATTTCTTTCCCCTGCGAAAAGTCCAAGCGGGGTTCTCGAATTGTTATTACTATTGGTAAATGTCAACCATGTTTTTTCTTCAATATCAACTTTACTTCCATTAATTGCCACCACCATTCCTCCATACTGAATAACAGTAAATTCTTCCGCAAAGGTCCCAAGGCAACCAGAAGTGCCTTGGCTTGTGGAAGTTTCATCTGGCAGGCCCCTGCAACAACCCCTCCCACCACCTCCAGAGCCTTGATCCTGAACTCTCTCCCTTCACCCCTGCAAAGGCAGCAGGGTACCCTAGGAAGCTCAGAGTCAGTGTAGGAGGGCTTGTTGGGTTGCCAGGAGTCTCCTTGGGAGCTGGAGTCTACTCAAGGAGGAAGAAGATACAGAAAATGACCAGGAAGACAGGAAGATATTAAGTCACCCGGAGCCCTCTGGACCAATGGAGGTGTTATGTGAATTTACAGAGCTGGCTGGGCCTCCTTCAAAAGGGTGCCACATTTTCTGTGCAGCAGGATCCAGTGCAACATGTCCTGAGGATTGTGGGTAATTTTCCCCTCTCTCAGATTCTGTTTAAAATGTTACCCTTGCTTTCTGACTGAAAGAGAGACTGCCCTTAGCAGCACAAAGGAAGGACCTGCTTCTTTTCTTTCTCTTTCTGTGGAAGATGCAGAACAGCCATCACGGAAACCCTCTAATGCCCCTTCTCTGATCTGCTCACACTTAATGCTAGCTCAGAGGCCTGTCTGAGAGCACCAAGACAGAACGGCGACTTGTTGCCCGAAGATAGAGAGAGAGAGACAGACAGTTTCTCATTTCCAACAGTGAAGCCCCCAAGTGCCTCTTGCTCAGGGGTGGAGGAAGGGGGATGCGGTGAGGGTGGGCCACCCCGGGTGTCACCACTGAGGGGGGTGACAAAATGCCGGGCAGCACACACTGCGGGGCCTGCTGCATGCCCGAGCCACACATCTCTCCTGGGAGAGACGCGGTGGCTTGGGAGCACGCAGGCTCCGCGCTGCCCAAACGGTCTGCCCGCTGCCTCCTCCCCAGCTTTAGAGCGGCTGAGTGGGAGGAGGCAGGCAGACTTTGGAGGCCCCGTGGTGCGCCCCACTCCTTGGCGCGCCACCCCAGGTGCCCAAGCGGCTTCCTCCGCCCGCTGCTGTTGCTACCGCCTTTTCTGCTTTCTGGAGAAAGCGATCCTCACCTCCAAGTACATCCACTGTCGCTGGACCGTCAGCAGCATCTCAATCACCTCCAGAATGAGCGAGAGGCAGCGCTCCCAGCGGTCCACATCCTTCTCAAAGGGCTTCACAAAGCGCGAGGCCTTCATGGTGGACAAGGCCACCTGGTTGTCATCCAGAGCCTGGAAGACGTCTTCGGTTCCTCTGCAGAAATGGGGAGCACGTGAGCACAGGCCTTCGCAGGAAGAGCCCAAAGCCTGGAACCCTTGCAAGGTCAGAGCACGCATGCAAGGTCAGAATCCCTCTCTGGCTTCTGGCTGGGCTGGAATGTATGCCAACATAACTAGACTGACAAACCACGTTAGACAGTGCCTGGACCACAAGCTCCTAAATCTCCCGGGTCGTTTTATTTATTTATCCTTCAGAAAAACTGAGCTCTGCCCTTCCGCCACAGTAGCAATGATTGTGGAAGCTTGCAACAACACAAAAAATACTGTATTTTTCGCTCTATAAGACGCACCAGGCCACCTGACGCACCTAGTTTTTGGAGGAGGAAAACAAGAAAAAAAATATTCTGAATCCCAGAAGCCAGAACAGCAAGAGGGATCGCTGCGCAGTGAAAGCAGCAATCCCTCTTGCTGTTCTGGCTTCTGGGATAGCTGCACAGCCTGCATTCGCTCCATAAGACGCACACACATTTCCCCTTACTTTTTAGGAGGGAAAAAGTGAGTCTTATAGAGCAAAAAATACGGTATTAATAAGAGCATTAAAAAAATTAACAAAACTAAGGCAACCACAAAATTTTAAAATCAGGGATATAGACAGCAGACAAAAACCTAAAAAAGAGGGGACCAGGTGTTTAAAGCTATTCAGCCCAACTGGACAGATGCTAGCCAGAGCCCGTGACAGAAATGCAACGTGGGTCTTGCCATCCTGGGTGAAGGGGCCACCCTTTTTTTACACCCCCTGCACTGGGCCTACCTGACACGGTGGTGTCCCTTGTCCTTGTACGGCACGATGTCCAAAGTGGTGGCGTCCCAGGTCTTGGCAATGTTTGCAAGAGCCTGCAGGGAAGGCAACGAAGGCCAATTGCCAATGCTGAGAGAGAGAGAGAGACTGGAGGCTGGGCACCCGGTGGCTAAAGCAGCAGCAGCAGGACCACTTCCCCAAGCCACACCCACCTGAGGTTATGTATAATGTCAGGTGGGATACAGTAAAAAAATGTGACTCCCTGCCATTTACAGGCATTTTGAGCAAAGGGAAATGGTGACCAGGTGACAGGCAGGTGGGTGGATGGTAAAGGAGGCCAGGAGCTGGTCTGATCCTGTCCCCCACCCCTGCTCAATGTGGGGATGAAGTGGGGCCCCTGGAAGTGATGCTCAGGGCATCCTTTCTTCCGAGGAAGTTGGGGCAGGGCCCCAGAGCAGCCAACGCTACCTGCTCAATGGCCAGCTCCTTGGTGGCTGAGGAAGAGATCTCGCCAATCTTTTCCACATGTTTATCCAGACCAAGCTCAATGATGTTCTCCAACCTGAAATCCTCAGCATCCTGGTCAAATGCCCTGAGGACCAGGTCCTTCACCTGTTCCCAGTGCCTGCAGGGAACCAGAACAGGCCAGTCAGAGGGTCTCTCTCTTTTCCGGGTGAAGAGCTGAGCACTTCAGCACCAAGAAGAATCTTTCCTATGCCTTTGAACCCTGGCTATTCATGGGCAGTCTGGGGAACCTTTCCTCTTGGCCAGACAATTCCCAGCATCTCGTCTCCACCACCCACCGCCCTGGTCTCTGCCCACGTTGCTTTGTTGATGAGAAGATAGGCCAGTGCCCCAGGCCCAAGGACACCTGAAAATCATTCTCAGAAATCATGGGGTAGGTGCCAGGAGCCACTGCAACCACCAGGTGTGCAAGACCTAAAATATATCCAGGACGGCCTGTTCCACAGTGCTGTGGAGTGACATTGCCTTAATGGGAAGCAGGGCTCTTCTCAGCTCACAAACAACATCCTAAATCTATGCTCGGAGCTTGGACGATGACTGCAGGAGGTATACCATTCATTGTGGCCTTGGTCATGTCACAGAGGGGTCTCCATGGTCCACCCTTCTTTTTCAGCTCCATAGGATCCTCATCGACCCTCCCCAAAAGGAACAGCCTAGCCAGTAAGCGAACTGCCTACCTCTCTCGCAAGGCCGGGTTCCTGAGGTCTGTGATTAAGGGCATGGTCTTCTTAAACTGCTCGATCTTCGACTTGGAGGTCTCAATGATCTCCCAGTTCCGATCCTAAAGTCAGAAAACAGTCAGCGGGGGATTATAACCACTGTGGAGGGCTGAAAAACATCTGCTGCCGTAACCCTGTCAGATGGGAAGGGTTGTTGTTGCCAGTGTGGTGTAGTGGTTAAGAGCAGTAGTCTCCTAATCTGGGGAACCGGGTTCGCGTCTCCGCTCCTCCACATGCAGCTGCTGGGTGACCTTGGGCCAGTCACACTTCTCTGAAGTCTCTCAGCCCCACTCACCTCACAGAGTGTTTGTTGTGGGGGAGGAAGGGAAAGGAGAATGTTAGCCGCTTTGAGACTCCTGAAGGGGAGTGAAAGGCGGGATATCAAATCCAAACTCTTCTTCTTGTTGTTATTGTTATTATTGTTGTTGTTATTGTTATTGTTATTATTACTATCAGAACTAATATTGGGATTGCAGGCAACTGCCAATGGGCCCTTCAGCACTCATCTTGCTGTGCCTGCCTCCTCTCCCAAGAAGACAGAATCCAGGCCACCCACTGCAGCAATTGAAGTGATGCCTCCACCTTTAATCCTGGGAGACTGCTTTTCAGGGACCGTGCCAAGGAGGGCTGCCCAGATGACGAATGGTGGGAGCCCCCCTCTCCCCCTGGTCCTGATCAGGATCCTGAATCTTCCCAGGAGCAGTGGGGCAGTATAGATTTGAACCACTGGTTCACAGAGGGACATAGTTCAGAGGACAAAAGTTAGGAAGAACGGGGTGGTGAACAGCTAGGAGAAGAAGAACTGGGAGGGAGAGAATTAACAGACACCAGTTCGCTGGAAAGGGTCCAACCGATCAGTCCAAGGTCACAGAGATTAGATAAGGTAGCTGCACAGAAGACACAGTGGTTGCGAGATCAGGTTGCAAGACGAGGAAGTGACGAGGGTGAGTCAGGGGGGGAGGAGTGGGTGTAAACCTTAATTGGGAGCACCTTTACACCAAGAATGGACTCTTTGTTCTTCCGCTGTGATCATTGAAATCTCTTTAAATGTTAAGAGACTATATTTGCTTTGTTCTGCTTATCCATGGCCAAACGGAGGGGGGAAGCCACTTCCCCGAAGCCTGACATTGCTTTTCTTAGGACGGAAGCACAGAAGGAAAATTAGCCAATCCTGCGAAATGCCCTTTTGAGTCCCCAATCGGAAAATGACCTCCAGTGGCCCTAAGAAGGGTCAGCTGGGCATCGTCGCAGGGACACGACCCATGCTTTGCCCCTTACCTTAAGCTCTTTGCTCAGCTTGTTCAGCTTGCGGAAAAGTGCGAATGCTATGTTCTCCATCACTTCCGTCTTCAGGGTCTTGAAACTCACTACTTTCCACTCGCTCCAGTGGACCTCCCACTCCTTGGTTATCTCCCACACTTGCTGGATGTAATCCAACTCCTGCAGGGGGCGCAGAAGAGAGGTCAGCAACGGCAAGCTACCCTGCAGGCCTACCCCAGAATTCGGCTTCCTTCTTTCTGGTGCAGGAAGTGGCGGGCGGGCCGGTCAAGACAAGCTCCCTCCCTGCAGAGCCAATCCTACCCTCTCCAGCTTCTGAAGGTCCTTGGAGGCCGGCTGGTCGATCTTAAAGATGCCCAGGTTAGAACGAAGGGTGTTCTCCTCCTCCTTCATCTGGGCCAGCAGCCGCCTCATTTCAGCGATCTGCTCCAGGGCAGCATCGGCCGACAAGGCGCTGGTGAAAGGACCTAGCATGGGAGGAGAGAGAGGAGTCAATAACCCCAAGCCCTTTTCCTCCTCCCTGCCCTCTCTGGTTGGCCGTCCAGTTGGATAAGGAGTCTGGAGGAAGGCGATGATAGGCAAAGGCAGCAGCGCTCAGTTCTGGAGTCAAGTGTTGTGGTTCTGATTCCTGGATCTAAAACTATGAAAAGCTGACCACAGTGAATGTACTGATCCATGAACCACTTCACAGCTACAGGGGAACCCTAGCTACACAGGCCACAATGAATCTTATCCTGAATGGCACTAGCGGTGGTGAGGTCTCCTGTGAAGGGCAGACTAAGTCAGCCTGGCCAGGGCAGGGGCAGAGAAGGGCATTGAATGAGAAGGACAGAGACCTGATTACAGCTGTGCTAGGACATCAATCCCACTGAAAACAGAGGCTTACTCCCGCCATAGAATTGTACAGCTGGAAGTTTGGGTGCAGTGTGAACAATGGTTTGAATGACACAGTGCTTGGGGGCTCATGTTTTGAGTTAGCACACCCCCTACGTCTGGATGTTCCAAGATAAGAGAGCAGCTGCACTGGGTTATCACAGCAACACCAGCAAGGTCGGGAATGCTTTCGTTATGTGAAGTCCTATCCTGATGCATACCCGTGTCTCGTCCTGTTTGCTGTCAGGGTCTGACTCTCAATGTGCGAGAGTCAAGGGAAGAGGCTGCGGGTTTTACACAGCAGCGATAGCAAGCATGGCGATAGTGTTAGTGAATTTCTCCATACATATGCAGCTTTACTTCAAAGACCAGAAGTACCGTATAAAGGCCATAGGAGCGTTTAGCTTTGTCTTATGTCTGGAGACAATAAAGACTTTGTTACTTTATGAGAGAGAAGTTTCCCCCTTAACTGGGGACTTAGGCAGAAGCCGTTCTGCTGGGAGCAGGAAATCGCTGAAGACTCGGCTGGGGCTCCACATGCATCCCACGGGTTGAGGTGTGGTGAGCTACCGACTGAATTCCACAAGTCTCCAACAGGATGCGACCCCAAGGGTCATCTAGTCCAACCCCTTGCAATGCAGGAAACAGTGTTAAAGAATCCCAAACAGATGGCCACCCAACCACTGTTTAAAAACTTCCAGGAAGGAGAGCCCACCACCTTCCAAGGGAGTCCCTTCCATTGTCTAGTAGCTCTCACTGCACATGTAACTACATGCAGGCTTGCACCTTCCTTCTCTGGATTCCTTCCAGGAGGAGGAGAATCTGCATCTCACATACAAACACACACACACACTCGGTCTGTTTGGTCCTTAGCTACAGTGGCTGCCTTTGAAACTGGCTCACAAGATGGCTGCTGCTGCCACAGCCAATGGTAAGCCACTTCCTTGCAAAGGCAACTTCACTGGCTGGGGACCAGGCAGCGGGCAGGATGTAAGCAGTGGCAACCTTCTCCTTCCTGGGAAACAGTATGTTCTTGCTGCACAGTAATCCCAAGGGGGGTTTACTTCCAAGTAAATGTACAAAGGATCAGGCCAGAAGCCTCCCTTGTGGCGCCCGCAGATGGGAGCCAGGAGGCACATTTACCAGACGCAGCGCTGGCTGCAGACCTCCAGTTAAGAGTTTAAGATGCCTGTAAAAACAGCAGGAGCCAGATTTCCATCGAGCCTGGGCTGCTTTACAGATTCTTCGGAGGCCTTTAAAACAAGAAAAAGCTCAGGCTGAGGTTTCACACAATCGACCAAAGGGGAGGGGGTGGGATTCTTTGACTTGCAAAGGGAAAGGTGCCCTTGGCTGTATAAAGACCTGGCCACCAAGGAGGGAAAGAGGGTGGGTGGGACAGAGAGAGAGACTGGGCTCCGCACTGCGGCCATTCACCATTGGTGCCAAAGTCTTGCAGGAGAGTCTGGGCCTTCTTCTTGAAGTCGTCCGCGCAGTGGATGAGGCCCGTCTTGAACTTCTCCTTGTGCTTCTTCAGCATGGCTTCGCTGTCCAGGATGCACTGCTGGAAGGCCAGCCACTCCGAGTTCAGCTCCCCCAGAAGCTGCAGCACCTGGAAGCGAGAGGGGCGGAAGAGGAGGAGGAGGAGGAGGAAGGAGGAGGAGGAGGAGGAGGAGGAGGAGGAGGAGGAGGAAGAGAACGCAGAGGTCAGAGGAAGGGGAGGCAAGGAGGCACTCGAGAGAAGAGAGAAGAATGACCCCCCCCAAAAAACAGCTGCTCCCTTGCTCTGCGTGCCCGCCACCACGCCTGCCACCCTCATCCCAGAGATCAATCAGATTTGCGGCTGCCTCTTGCCCTCAGCAGGACGCATAACTTAATTCCGAGAGCGTCTACCTCAGCAGAAAAGGAGAACCTTATGCTCAGGATCACTTTGGCAGGGAAAGAGGGAAGAGGAGGAGGAGGCTGCCCTGCTCCTGCCGCCGCCAGAAAGCCCCTCGCACCTCTTCCTCCACTGCAACCTCGTACTTCTCGAGGATGGCAAACTGCTCGTGGATGGGGGGGATCTGCCCCTCGATTTTGGGCAGGTCGTTCTGGAGGGTCTCGTGCAGCTGCAGGCTCCGGCTGAGCTCCTCCAGGGTCTGAGGAGGACGGCTGACGCTGTGCGGGGGGCAAAGGGGGTCCAGTCAGAGGGAGGATCCAGAGGTCGGGGCAGGGAACACTTCCGGGGGGGGGGCAGAGGGGGGACTTGGTACTCACTCGGCGGCGTTGTCCTGGAGGTAGGCATACAGCTCCCGCAGGCGGCTGGTGGCCATCTCATTCAGTAAGTTGGTGAGCTTGTGCTGCCACTCGTTGCAATGCTGGACCACGGCGGACTTCAGGTGGGAGCAGTCCAGCAGCACAAACTGGATGCTGAGCACCGTCTCCTCCTTCTGGACGTTGTTGGCCACCTCCATGTACCTGCAGGGGTCATACAAGCATAGTAAGAAAGGCGGGAGGGCTGTGCCTGGAGACCTCGGCCCCATCCTATTCCACCCCGCTCCTTCCAGAGCCTCCAGCTTTGTGATAGAGGAACCGCTGTTAGACAACGACATGCAGGGGAGCCCTCTGTGTGCTGCTGAACTGTAGCTCCCAATTCCCAGCAGCTTTGGCGTAAGAACCAACACAACAACAACAATTTATTTATACCCCACCCATCTGGGTTTCCCCAGCCACTCTGGATGGCTCCAACAGAATATTAAAAACACATTAAAACATCAAACATTAAAAACTTCCCTAAACAGGGATGCCTTCAGATGTCTTCTAAAAGGCAGCTAGTTGTTTATTTCCTTGACATCTGATGGGAGGGCATTCCACAGGGCGGGCGCCACCACCAAGAAGGCCCTCTGCCTGGTTCCCTGTAACCTCACTTCTTGCAGGGAGGGACCCGCCAGAAGGTCCTCGGAGCTGGACCTCAGTGTCCGGGCAGAACAATGGGAGTGGAGACACTCCTTCAGGTATACTAGGCTGAGGCTGTTTAGGGCTTTAAAGGTCAGCACCAACACTTTGAATTGTGCTTGGAAACGTACTGGGAGCCGAAGTAGGTCTTTCAGGACCAGTGTTATGTGGTCTCAGCGGCCATTCCCTGTCCCCAGTCTGGATGCTGCATTCTGGATTAGTTGCAGTTTCCGGGTCACCTTCAAAGGTAGCCCCACGTAGAGCACATTGCAGTAGTCCAAGCAGGAGATAACCAGAGCATGCACCACTCTAGCGAGACAGTCTGTGGGAGGGCAGGGAGGGTCTCATCCTACGTACCAGATGGAGCTGGTAGACAGCTGCCCTGGACACAGAATTGACTTGTGCCTCCATGGACACCCGTGAGTCCAAAATGACTCCCAGGACATAGCAGTTAGAGCATCAGACTCGGGCCCAGGAGAGGGTCCAGTCCCCACTTGACCGAGAAGGCCCTCTGCCTGGTTCCCTGTAACTTGGTTTCTCACAGGGAGGGAAACGTCAGAAGGCCCTCGGTGCTGGACCTCAGTGCTGAACGATGGGGGTGGAGACGCTCCTTCAGGTATACTGGACCGAGGCCATTTGGGGCTTTAAAGGTCAGCACTTTGATTTTTTATATATATAAATATTTATTAAGATTTTTTGTGAAAAAAATACATAAATAATAAACAACATTGCTTATATCATAACAAAATTTCATAACTTGTTTAGACTTCCTCACGTCTCCTGCTCCCACTTACATTGTTGAAAAGTTTTTTCAAGCAAATTATCATCTTGTTTACAATCTTATATCCACTCATTTAAATATAGTCTAATAATTCTCCATAAGGTTTGTATTTTCCTTGATCTCACTTATCATCAAATTCCAATCTAATTTAGTGGTGGCCAATTATTTATGATCAAGCATCCTTCTTAACATTCAACCAAATTACAATATTTTTGTAAATAAATCTTAAATTTCTTCCAATCTTCTTCAATCCTTTCTTCTCCCAGGTCTCGGATTCTGCCAGTCATCTCCGCCAGTTGCAAATAGTCTATCAGTTGCATCTGCCACTCTTCCAGTGTGGGTAGATCTTGAGTTTTCCAATTCTTGGCAATGAGTATCCTTGCTGCCGTTGTTGCATACATAAAGAATGTTCGGTCCTTCTTTAACACCTTCTGGCCGACAATACCCAGGAGGAAGGCCTCTGGTTTCTTAGTGAAGGTATACTTAAATACCTTTTTCAACTCGTTATATATCATTTCCCAGAAGGCCTTCACTTTAGGGCAAGTCCACCAGAGGTGAAATAATGTTCCTTCATTTCCTTTACATTTCCAGCATTTATTATCAGACGAATGGTATATTTTGGCAAGTTTAACTGGGGTCATGTACCATCTGTATATCATTTTCATTACATTTTCCTTCAAAGCATTACATGCAGTGAAGTTCAGCCCAGTGGTCCATAACCTTTCCCAGTCCTCAGACATAATGTTATGCCCATAAAGGTCAGCACTTTGAATTGGATGGAAGGTGTGATTCTGTAGTGCCACAGGTTTCCAACAGAGGGGCTGACAACTCAAGGGTAGCTGGAGAGAGAGAAGAGTGGGGCCTTTTCTGCAGACATGTCTTGTCCTTCTGTGGATGGTGGGACCCCAGTCAGAGGTGCATGGATCAGACCAAAAGGTCAAAGCAGCCACATAGGAATGGAGGAAGGTGCCTTACCCCTAGTGAGCCAGTTGGGGTCTGTAGCAGGAACCCCCCCCCCCAATCATTCAGTTTGTACAAACTTCACACACACTCACACTCACACACTACATACGCCACACTTCTGTTATAAATTCATAGAAAAAGCAACCATACATCGGATTTGCACTGTTCCATTTTTATTTTATTCCATATGACAAGGACTATCAAAAGGGGGTGGCTTGGTTCTGGTCAGCCATAATCCCTTCAGCATACCAGCACATCCACAGGAGCCCTGCCCAGTTGTTATGCCAACCCTGATGATCCCAGACAGAAGACAATCAAGATCACAAAGAACTTGCATATGGGAGTGGATTCAGCATGGACTGAAACAAAGGACAATGATCAGATCTTCCCTCTGGGGGCAGGAAACTGCAAACTCCCCTTTGTCTCCTGGAAGTGACTCATGGGGAGGGGGGAAAGGAGGAACCAGCCAGGTGACAAGACACTCAGGTTACCACCAACTCCTCCCTCAACCCCTCCTTTCTGTAATGTATGCATGATGTTTCTGGGGGTGGGCTTGACCTAGAGGAGGGGAATTTCAAAAGTTTTTATAAGACCTTGCACACTATTCTTCTGGGTCTTTTCCTCTCTCCTGCACGTGAGGGGAACACCCTGTTGCAACAGTTTAATAAAGGCCAAGCCTACAGGCTGCTGTTTTGCTCCAAGTTATCCTGGTTGGTGTCTTTGTTTTGTCCAAGGGAGCCCTCCGATTTTTCCGGTAACAGCTCCACCTAGTTTAGTACCGTCTACACGTCTCCCATTTTTCAGGCAGACCTCTTTCCCAGCCCTGCCTGGAGATGCCAGGGGTGGGATCTGGGACCTTCTGCAGGCAAAAATTTCTTTCCCCAAGCTCAGCCTCCTGCTCCCTCCCCCCCAGCCAACCAGAGGTCCCGCTGGGAAGCCCCCAAGCAGGCCCTGCAGGCAGGAGCTCTCTCCCCTTCCGCTGCACCTCGGCAACTGGTATTCAGAGGAGGTCGGCACGCCGCCTCTGCACTCAAAAGCCCGCCTGCGCTGCAGGAAAAAGGGGCTTTTGCAAAGCTGCTTGACATTCCAATGAAGTTTGCTGAACTCCTGAACAGCAGATGCTCTGGTGTCACAGTAATGAATCTAACTTACCTAGGCGTAACCTACATAGATTACAGCCAGATTCTTTAATACATCACATCCATCTAATCTGCAATCTCACCTCACCTAGACTCTAAATAGGGTATCATTTGACCCAGATCTAAATATCCCAAGATTAATTCGCTGCTTCGCGTTCTCGGCTAGCTAGTTGGAAGAGGCTGGGAGATGGGATGGAAATCTGGATATGCCTGGGGGGGGTTGATTTTAGGCAAAAGCATGCATTCACCCTCATGCAAGACTATTCATGTAGAATCACATGATGCATATTCTGTGAAAGGAAGACAGACTGCTGTCTGGACCTCGCAAGGTGCAAAGTGGCCCTCGGACCACGTCCGGCCTTGTTCCTGGGCTGCGCAATGGGAACGGCCACTTTGGGGAGGGAGAAGCAGATTCCCTCCGTGCGATTTGTTAATTGAAACAGAGCTTTCCTTCCTATCTTCCTGACTCATCGAAGCAAGGAAGGCCAGCAGGTGGAGAATTGTTTCGGGCCCCAAGGGATCTTATTAAGTCTTCCTGTTTCATTTATTAATTCCCTGTCAACGGGTCACCGGGAACACAAAGCCAAACTCTATTAACAGGGAGAGGGAGGAAACAAACACAACCGGGGCCTCCAAAGAGACAAATGGGGGCAATGGCAGCGCTTGGGGCCTGGCAGAGACGGATCGGGCCGAGGGGAGCCTTCGCGCCGCTCCCTCATTACGGGGCCCAAATTCGCCTCCGTCCCACGCAGGGCCCGTAAATTAGGCGTGTCAGAAGCGCTGAGTCAGGAAAGCACAGCAGGGGTGGGCTGGGGGGGTGAGAGAGAGAGAAGAGACTGGAGAGATTTATCCTGCCGCAAGGCCTGTCTCCCCTCAGCCGCTGCCACTTCTCCACAGCCTCGGCCCCCTGGCTTTGCCATCTGTGGGGATAAAACATGGCAGAAGAGCCTCTCCTGACAGTGACTCATGGGCTGCTGTACTAACTTCCCATCAAAAGTGTGGTGGTTGGGTATTTTTTTAGGGGGGTCGCTTTCTTTATTTTTTTGCTTGTTGCCTTTAATCTGGGAATTCAGCTACTGAAGTACGCCGGAGAACACGGAGGCATCAAAAGCTCGTAAAACATGCTGTAAACGAAAAAGTTCAAAAGGCAAACAGCAGCTGCTTTGAAGAGGCCTCCGCCAGAGCCGCCAGCCCCAGGGACCCCCTTGACCTGCCCGTGACACCGGGCCAGTGGAGGACGCTGCTTTTTAGCTCCGTCTTCCTTGCTTTTTTTTGAACTGCGGCAAGCCTCGAACCACCGCGGAGACGGAGGCCGCCTGGCGTCCTCTCCCAGCCTCCCATCTCCCTCTCGAGAGAGAGAGGCAAACCCCGGCGGGGTGGGAGGAAAGCTGAGTCTCTCTCTCGCTGCCTCCCTCCAAAGCACTCAACATGCTTGTTCAATAAATTATTAAAAGATTAAAGGATCAGGGATGGAATCCTTCCGTTTATCCCTCTCGCGTGTACACACGAATCGCTCTCGGCCAGGATTCCTTCATCTCACAAGGCCTTGACCGGGTTCGGAGGAGGAGGAAGAGGGAGGCAGGGAGGGAGTCTCGCCAGCTTCCCTGCCCGAGCTGGGGAAAGGACCCGAAGGCGAGGGGCCGGAGGAGATGCCTTGCTGTGTCCATCAGGCAAAAAAGAAAAGGAAGGCGGCAGGAAGGAAATCGAACTTCTCCAAGTGGTGGAGAGCAGGCAAGCCTCCACATGCATACCAAAGGCAGGGGGCTAAGTAAATAGTCCAAACTCCGTCTGATGAGCTCAACATGTCTCAGACCACCCCTCGTCTTTCTTCCCAAGCCCGCCCTCTTCCCTCTTCCACGGACAACGTTCCCATCTACCCTGCTGAGCAGGCATGTGACCTCTGGGTGATTTATCTTGGACTCATCTCTCCTTTCTCCTCCACATTCGGTCCACAGCCAAGTCGTGTCGCTTCCCCCTTTAGTACTGTGAAAATGCAGTCCTCTTTCTCTCTCTCTCTCTCTCAGCCCACTCTGTGAAACTCTGGCGCACGCCCTGGCCATCTCTCACCTGGACCCAGCAACCTTCCCTTCTCGGTTCTTCCTCTCATTCCCTTTGATCCCCTCACTTCCATCCAATGGTCTGCAGCCAAAGCCACTGCTGGTCTCTGTCATTACTCTGATCGGACAATGATCCTCCTGAAATCCCTATAGCCAAGACGGACCCTCCCAATAGGCAAAGTGAGGCAGGCACCTCCGGCAGCAATTGCTGAGAGGTGTGGAATGGTACCCACCCTACCCCCAGCTAGCCTGCTGCCTCTGTTGTAGCGGAGGACACCACCACTGCTCCTGTAAGGTTCAGCTTCTAGTTTGGTTGGTTTATGTACATGGAAAGTGGCGGGGGCAGGTAGCATCTTCATATCCTTTGTCTTGGACCACTGGCTTGAGAGCAGTACATGTGAAAAGGATCTAGGAGTCTTGGTTGACCACAAACTTGACTTGAGCCAACAGTGTGACGCGGCAGCTAAAAAAGCCAATGCAATTCTGGGCTGCATCAATAGGAGTATAGCATCTAGATCAAGGGAAGTAATAGTGCCACTGTATTCTGCTCTGGTCAGACCTCACCTGGAGTACTGTGTCCAGTTCTGGGCACCACAGTTCAAGAAGGACACTGACAAACTGGAACGTGTCCAGAGGAGGGCAACCAAAATGGTCAAAGGCCTGGAAACGATGCCTTATGAGGAACGGCTAAGGGAGCTGGGCATGTTTAGCCTGGAGAAGAGGAGGTTAAGGGGTGATATGATAGCCATGTTCAAATATATAAAAGGATGTCACATAGAGGAGGGAGAAAGGTTGTTTTCTGCTGCTCCAGAGAAGCGGACACGGAGCAATGGATCCAAACTACAAGAAAGAAGATTCCACCTAAACATTAGGAAGAACTTCCTGACAGTAAGAGCTGTTCGACAGTGGAATTTGCTGCCAAGGAGTGTGGTGGAGTCTCCTTTTTTGGAGGTCTTTAAGCAGAGGCTTGACAACCAAAAGTCAGGAGTGCTCTGATGGTGTTTCCTGCTTGGCAGGGGGTTGGACTCGATGGCCCTTGTGGTCTCTTCCAACTCTATGATTCTATGATTCCTTCCTACACCAGCTTCCTGCCCGCTCTCCAAATCAGCACAAGCACCTTGCCCTGACCTTCAAGCCCCTCTGTGACCTCGCTCCTCTCATCTCTCTGCTCTCAGATCCCAACTCGCCCCGCATGCCCTGCTTGTGACCCTCATCCCATCAGCCTCCACCATCTAAAGCCCTCCAGCTCTCTCGCTAACTCTTTCAGCTGCTTCCTGAAACGCCAGCACAACACCCTAATTTCTCTCCCCAAACCCAATTCCTGTTCATCCTTTGGCACAAAGCCCCTAGTTCCCATGCTCCCATGTAGCAAAGCCTGAACATGCAAAGCTGAAGCCACATCTTATTTCTCTGTTTACCTCTTCCCCTCCTAGAGTTGGAAGGGACCTAAGGAATCACAGTCGAAGACTCCCTGACAGGTGGCCATCCAACCTCTGTTTAAAAACCTCCGATGGAGGGTCAACCACCTGGCCAAGTTGTTGAACGGCTCTTGCCATCAGAAAGTTCTTCCTGATGCTTAGTCAGAATCTCCTTCCTTGCTCTGTCTTCCGCGTGAGAGCCCTTCAGAAGATGGCTCTCAGGTCATCTCTCCATCTTTTCTTCTCCAAGCTAAATATACCCAACCCCCTTAACCGCTCCTCCTCTTTTTTCTCCTATGTCAATTTTTAGACTGCAAGCTCTTTGGGGCGGGGACCCTTTTTCCCATTCAGCAAAGCACCAGGCTCACTGAAGGTGCTGGATAACACAGAAAAGTGATGAACAACGAATCACGGAAAACTCAGTTCCGTGCCGCCCCCCACCCCAATAAGGGCACCAGATGGACTGTGCCTGCCTCTCATCCCGAGGAGGGGGCACCCACCAAGGGCAGAGGCTGTCCGCCCCAGCAAGAAGGTTTTTTACAGCCCCTGAGCCAAGCTGTCTGGCTCCTCTCGCAAGGCCAGCCCCGCCGGGCAGCGTCTCCGAGGGCGGCCTAGGCTTCCAAGCCTATTTGCTGAGTCTCCTGCAGCAGCTGGATCTTGTTTACAAAGCTCTTAATGTGACGTCTCCAGGGGGAGAGCTGTACAAACATCCAACTTGGACTCAGACTCTCTGTATTTCTCTCCCCGGTTTGGGTTTCTTAAAATCACTTTTGACATTTGCATGGAAACAGGTTTTCTTCTTCCTGCTGCTCATTCCCCCAAAAGCCATCGCTCAAGCTGCACTGAATTCCAGCCTCCTCTGGGGAAGGGGAAGGGCAGTTTCTGAGCAGCACACAGCGGTGTTCGACAAGAGTTTGCAACATAAAGGGGAAACAGACTGCCCTCCCCGGCTTGGGCAGCAGGGAAAACACTGCGGGGGGTTCTGATCCGCAAACCTTTGTGTGTACACAGAGGGCTGAACAGCACCTCCAGGGTGCAACTGCCTTATCTTCACTTGGGGCAGCCCCACCACAAGTTAAAGTCCCGAATGCCAATGCCCAAAGCTACCTTGTGAGACAGCTTCCTATCTCGCTGTCTTGTCAGCATGTGCTGATGGGGAAGGGCTGTAGCTTGGTGAGACGAGCCTCTGCTTTGCATGCAGAAGGTCCCAGGTTCAGTTCCAGCAACAGGTTCAGTTCCCAGGTACAGCTGGGAGAAATGTCCTGCCTGAAGCCCAGGAGAGAGACTGCTGCCAGACAGCACAGACAGTGAGCAAGCTGGGCCAGCAGTCTGACTAACTATAAGGGACCTTCCCATGTTCCCATCATGCAACTTTGTGCTACGTCCATCTAGTCCAACCACCAGCAATGAGCAATCTCAACTGGAGCATCCATGACAGACGGCCATGCAACCTCTGCCTAAAAACCTCCGAGGAAGAAGAGTCCACCGCCTCCCGAGGGAGTCTGTTCCACTGTCAAAACAGATCTTACTGCCACAAAGTTCTTCCTGATGGTTAGTTGGACTCTCCTTCCTTGTAACTTGGAGCCATTGGTTCGAGTCCTGCCCTCCAGGGCAGCAGAAAACAAGCTGGCAGCCTGTTTGAAGACGGCTCTCATATCACTTTTCAGTCTTCTCTTCTCTGGGCTAACCTTCCCCAGTTCCCTCAACTGTTCTTCCTTAAGGCTTGGTTTCCAGTCCCCTGATCATCTTGGTTGCCTTCTTCTGTACCCATTCTAGCTTATCAATATCCTTCTTAAATTGTGGTGCCCAGAACTAGACACAGGACTCCAGGTGGCATCTGACCAAGACCAAATAAACCGGTACTAGGCTGATCGCCGAAGAATGGATACTTTTGAATTATGGTGCTGGAGGAGACTCTTGAGAGTCCCATGGACTGCAAGAAGATCCAACCTCTCCATTCTGAAGGAAATCAGCCCTGAGTGCTCACTGGAAGGACAGACCCTGAAGCTGAGGCTCCAATACTTTGGCCACCTCCTGAGAAGAGAAGACTCCCTGGAAAAGACCCTGATGTTGGGAAAGATGGAGGGCACAAGGAGAAGGGGATGACAGAGGACGAGATGGTGGGACAGTGTTCTCGAAGAGTTTGGATTTGATACCCCGCTTTATCACTCCCTTTAAGGAGTCTCAAAGCGGCTAACATTCTCCTTTCCCTTCCTCCCCCACAACAAACACTCTGTGAGGTGAGTGGGGCTGAGAGACTTCAGAGAAGTGTGACTGGCCCAAGGTCACCCAGCAGCTGCATGGGGAGCAGCGGAGACGTGAACCCGGTTCCCCAGATTACGAGACTATTGCTCTCAACCACTACACCACACTGGCTCTCAACACGAGCTACAAACACGAGTTTGACCAAACTGCGGGGGGCAGTGAAAGACAGGAGTGCCTGGCGTGCTCTGGTCCAGGGGGTCACGAAGAGGCGGACACAAACTAAACAACAACAACATTACTTCCCTTGACCTGGATACTAGCCTAGAATAGCATTAGCTTTTTTGCTGATGCATCACATTGTTGACTCATGTTCAGCTTGTGTTCTACTAAGACCCCAAGATAGTTTTCATATGCACTGCTGTCAAGCCAGGTGTACTACTGGCAACTGAGAGATAGCAGGCCCTGACCGAGAAACCTTGGCCCCACATGCCTGCAGGGGCAGATTCCACCTTTCCAGCAGGTGACTGGCGCCTGCTAGTTACACAGCCCTCTCAGTGGAGCTTTGCCTCCTGAATCGCACCCCCCTTCCCCACCCCCCTTTCATTTCTCCTTCAAAGCACAGTCCTGCCTTTCTTCCATACGGTTTTTCATTGGCCAAGTTCTTTGAAGCAACCCCATTTGCACCCGCTGTGCCTATGGATTTGCCCAAGTGCCAACTTCTATAGTGTTGATCCTGCCTTGCAGTCTGGGCTTGTGCCTTTCCTGCTTGGCAGGGGGTTGGACTCGATGGCCCTTGTGGTCTCTTCCAACTCTAGGATTCTATGATTCTATGATTCCAGAGCTGAGAAAGAGATCGGGCTGCACTTTCCAGGTGGAAAACTGATGGCGCCATCTTAGTAGCTCTCGCAGGGCATGAAGGCAACAATCCTCTCCTCTTGTTGGGCTGCGAGCATCATTGTTAACCCCCTCACCTCTGAACGTGGGGAGTTCCAAAGAGCCCCTTATAGGTTTATCCTCAAACCCTCTTACCTAGCAGTGTCTGCATCAAAAGACGACACCAGGGGGTTGAGGTGCCGGTAGCGGTTGATGAAGGCATCCTTGTTGACCTCCCAAATCTCGCGGTACACATCCCAGGTCTTCAGGTACGCCTGGAGGTGTGTCGCGTTGGACTGCATGCCGGCGCTGATCTGCGACTGGATTTTCTTGATGTCCTCGTCGCGCTCTGGGTGAGGATAAAGAAGAAATTTGTGATGCTGTCATGACAGCGACACCAGCAAACTCCACGCCGAGGCCATCAGCTCCTGGCAGTCAAGCAACCAGTCCTCCTGGACTCATGCTTTCCAGGCATCTAATAATAATAATAATAATAATACCTTTATTGTCATTGTACAATCTGTGTACAATGAAATTAAATGAGCCTCCCTCCCCCCAAAACACTCAATCTCTTATCGAACAACACACCACCTCGCAAGTCAGTTTCGCTATGTTATTTTCCGTTCAACCTCAGGCAGAATGGAGACAAGCAGGAGGACCCACGCCATCAAAATTAGCCATGCAACAGGCCCCGGTAGCACCTACCCCAGGACTTCTTAAGGAACCCAAAGGCGACACTGCTGAACTTCTCACAAAATCTAACTAAAATTGGCCTCCAAACAAGAGGCTTTGAAAGTAGCCAAAGTAGGCTCCTTTTAATAAAAGAAGTAGAAGTAGTGATTCAGGATTTATTGGGTGAATTGGTAGAAAGGATGATCAAATATATTTATTTATTTAAAATATTTACAAACTGCCTTTCTGAACTATATCTACACAAGGCAGCAAACCATACAGCTAAAAAAAAAAGGACAATATGTTATGATATGATTCATATACTGAAAAGTTTTTTTAAAATGACTAAAGTAGCAATGCCTTAAAATAGGTTTGGGGTTTTTTTTTAGTTTAAATAAAAATGGTGGGCAGAAGGAACAAGACAGCAGGAGGGAGGATGGGGTGGAGGGAACGT
Organism: Podarcis gaigeae; assembly: GCF_964106915.1. Lineage (NCBI taxonomy): Eukaryota > Metazoa > Chordata > Lepidosauria > Squamata > Lacertidae > Podarcis > Podarcis gaigeae. The sequence goes on along the minus strand of NC_139689.1, from coordinate 4,864,968 downwards.
CCCGTCCCCCCACTCTGAGAATACTGGAACCAACATGGATGGGCAGCAGATTCAGGGCAGGCAACAGGACGGGCCTCTTCCATGCTCCTGCCAACCTAGCAGTTCAAAAGCACGAAGTGCAAGTAGATAAATAGGTACCACTCCGGCGGGAAGGTAAACGGCGTTTCCGTGCGCTGCTCTGGATCACCAGAAGCGGCTTAGTCATGCTGGCCACAGACCCGAAAGCTGTACGCCAATAAAGCGAGATGAGCCCCGCAACCCCAGAGTTGTCCGTGACTGGACCTAATGGTCAGGGGTCCCTTTACCTTTACCTCCATGTAACACAAGGGAGGAGCCTAATCTGGATCAGGGCCCTGGTGGCAGGAGAGGTGGCAGTGTTAACCCTTTCCTTCTGCACTGTGCCCCCCCGGCTCCCAGCTGCCCCAGGAGGACAGAAGCTGCACAACTGGTAGGTCACCCTGTCCAGTGGCAAAGGGGGTGCTGAGACACCAGCTCTGCAACCTTTCCTGAATCATCCTCGCCTTCCATGATACAGTGCTCTGGTGTCTTCCAAGGAATCATAGAATGGACCCCAAGGACCACCGAGTCCAACCCCTTGCAATGCAGGAATCACAGCTCAAGAATCCCTGGCAGGTGGACATCCAACCTCTGCTTTAAAACCTCCAATAAAAGGAGGAGTCCATTCCACTGTTGAACAGCTCCTAACGTCAGAAAGTTCCTCCTAACATTTAATCGCAGTGTCATTTCTTGTGATTTAAATCCGTTGAATCAGAGAATCTTCGGAGTTGGAAGGGACCCAAGGACCATCTAGTCCAACCCCCTGCAATTGTTCGGGTCCTACTCTCCAGAGCAGAAGAAAACGAGCTTTTTCCATGTGACAGCCCTTCTGGTATCTGGCTATCATCATCATCCTCTTCATCCTGGAGAAGAGTGACTAGTGGGGTGCCACAGGGTTCTGTCTTGGGCCCGGTCTTATTCAACATCTTTATCAACGACTTGGATGATGGACTCAAGGGCATCCCGATCAAATTTGCAGATGACACCAAACTGGGAGGGGTGGCTAACACCCCAGAGGACAGGATCACACTTCAAAACGACCTTGACAGATTAGAGAACTGGGCCAAAACAAACAAGATGAATTTTAACAGGGAGAAATGTAAAGTATTGCACTTGGGCAAAAAAAATGAGAGGCACAAATACAAGATGGGTGACACCTGGCTTGAAAGCAGTACATGTGAAAAGGATCTAGGAGTCTTGGTTGACCACAAACTTGACATGAGCCAATAGTGTGACGCAGCAGCTAAAAAAGCCAATGCAATTCTGGGCTGCATCAATAGGAGTATAGCATCTAGATCAAGGGAAGTAATAGTGCCACTGTATTCTGCTCTGGTCAGACCTCACCTGGAGTACTGTGTCCAGTTCTGGGCACCACAGTTCAAGGAGGACACGGACAAACTGGAACGTGTCCAGAGGAGGGCAACCAAAATGGTCAAAGGCCTGGAAACGATGCCTTATGAGGAACGGCTAAGGGAGCTGGGCATGTTTAGCCTGGAGAAGAGGAGGTTAAGGGGTGATATGATAGCCATGTTCAAATATATAAAAGGATGTCACATAGAGGAGGGAGAAAGGTTGTTTTCTGCTGCTCCAGAGAAGCGGACACGGAGCAATGGATCCAAACTACAAGAAAGAAGATTCCACCTAAACATTAGGAAGAACTTCCTGACAGTAAGAGCTGTTTGACAGTGGAATTGGCTGCCCAGGAGTGTGGTGGAGTCTCCTTCTTTGGAGGTCTTTAAGCAGAGGCTTGACAACCATATGTCAGGAGTGCTCTGATGGTGTTTCCTGCTTGGCAGGGGGTTGGACTCGATGGCCCTTGTGGTCTCTTCCAACTATGATTCTATGATTCTATGATCATCATCTCCCCTCCAAGCTTCACAAACCACCAGGAAAACAAGCCCTACAGGCTTTCTTTTACAGCATCCTTTGCAGAGCTGGTGCCCTCTGTTGCTGGGGAGCTGATGGCAGTTGCGATACAAGACATCCAGGGGGCACCAGCTTGGCAAAGGCTGTTTTAGCAGAAGCTGGGAACAATTATCAGGTGCGATTCAAAGGCACCTTCTTTCCCTGACCCCTTTTCCGGCATACGGGGGAAGGCGCCCGGCTCAGCCTGAACCTCCCCGCACAGGTCTTCTATTACTCAAGCGTCACCTAACTACCCAGACTTCCCGCAGAGCTTCCAGGAGATTCAAAACCAGCACCATGAATCACACATGGCGACACAAACAAGCCTAATGTGCGAGCATCTGCGAGGAAGGTGTAGGGGGGGGGGAGGTAAAGGAAAGCAGCAACGGCAGAATAACACCCAAGTCTTTCTGGGACTCAGCCCAGAAAAGAGGCTGAAGGAAGCAGCGGGGAAGGAGGGGGAGAAGAGGAGAAGGAGACAAAAGCCAGGAGGAGGTGAGCCGAAAGCTTGTGTGCGCAGTCGGTTCATACGTGGCTGGAGTTCAGAGTGCACCTCTCGCCCTCGCTCTCTCCTTGACTGCAACCCCTTGCAAATTCCACAGCTCTCCTTGGCTTGCCAGCTGCGCTACGCAAGGACTGCTAAAGACCATGTAATGACTCCTGAGCTAACAGGGAGGCCAGCTTGGCTCAGCCCCCTTCCCAGCTCAAAACTAACAAACTCCGCAGCTACTAAAAACCCATCCCGTCGCCCCACAAAATGCACTCCACAAATCACTGCTTTGTTTAATAATGCTCTGGGCGTCTCCTAACCCCTTATACTGTCCTTCTGTTTAATGCCATTTGCACACCATTCCTTCCTCCCCAATAGGGCTTCTGATGCCCCCCCCCCCAATTTTAGGCAGAGACCAAGAGGCAAGAGAATTGGTGGAGAGGGTGTGGTGGAGATCTTGGGGGAGGCCAGACTGTATTTTGGGGGGGACAATGAAAGAATTCCTATGCCCCACAAATCACCCAGAGATGCATTTTAAATAAAAGTGCACATTCTACTCATGTAAAAGCACGCTGAATCCCGGACCGTCTGCGGGCCGGATATAGAAGGCAATTGGGCCAGATCCAGGCCATGGGCCTTATTTTGCCTACCCATGGCCTAGGACCTAGGAGACTGGGGTTCGAATCCCAGGAACTGCCACCCATTTTGCATCTCCAGGTCCATCAGCTCTTGGGCCTGGCATCTACCATGTTTATGCAAATGTTCTCTATACAGAGGTTAAGAAGCATGTCATTTCCTGATGATTATGATTGAATGCTGCCCTCAAAGAGGCTCACCCGTTGCTTCCTCCGATGTCATTTCAGCACCAATCACAGGCAAAACAGTTGGCTTTATCCGAAAGGTGTTTCTGCTTGTGTGTATGAATGTCTCCAAGTGTGATGGGGGAGTTATAGCCACTTGGAGACAACCAATACCCAAGGCAAGACAAAACCATTGGGGGTTTTCCCCCTGAAAGGCTTTCTCCCAGGTTTTTAGATAGTTTTCGCCCTGCTCATCGGCTTATTCAGGTCTCCTACAATTCTCATGCCTTTAGCATGCCTTTATCGGCTTTTATTGGGCAGTCTCCAACTAAGGCGTCTCATCAGTGCAAGGATTTACATTTATGCAACCCTCCTCTCCAAAATCCCCACCCCCAGAGGAATCGCAAAACCCCTAGAACAGATTTAAGGGCATGAAGGAGGGGCAAGTTCCATTGAACAAGCGTGAATCCTTGTGCCGACTAAACACGTTACTTGGCATCACATTGGATATAACCCGTTGTTTTTATTCTGTTTTTTAAACCATCTCAGCAACCTGCCTGAAGGGTGGGGTTAAGAAATCCCGAAATAAAATATGAAATAAGTAAATGAAAAAGACTTTGGAACTGACTGTCATTCCTGGCTGGGCTCGGAAGTGCCCAGTCCTGGTGGGCTTTGTTTGATGCAAGCTTTGAACGTGAGAGGAGGTGGCCCAGTGCCCTCAGATCTGGCATGGGAGAGGGACAGAAGCCCCAAAGAAGGCCTGTCTGTGAAGAACCGACAGTTTGAGCTGCCTGGACAACGCCTTCAAGCCAAAGCAGCCTCCTTACCCACGAGGAGGTAGATGGGGTCCCGGGGAAACTTGCGCCTGACGAGGATCTCTGGGAGGTGGCGGAAGACGGAGATGCTGTTGATCAGGTGGGTGCTGATGTCATTGACCATGCTGGCCAGCTGGGCGAGCGTTGGAGAAAACTCCACCTGCAGAAGCAAAAAGGAACGGGTCAGCAGGAAGCGGGAAGAAGCCCAAAGCAAACTCCCTAGAGAAGAAGCGAGGAGCATCACTCTCCACCCCAGAGCCCCAGGCTAGGGTTGGGACCTGAGCAGAAAGAAAATCTCCTGGTAATACAGTGGTGCCTCGCAAGACGAAATTAATCCGTCCCGCGAGTCTCTTCGTCTTGCGGTTTTTTCGTCTTGCGAAGCAAGCCCATTGACGGCTTAGCGGATTAGCGCTATTAGCGCTATTAGCGGCTTTTAGTGGTTTATCGGCTTAGCGGATAAGCAGATAAGCGGCTTAGCAGCTTAGAAAAAGGGGGGGAAGGAAAAAAACCTGCAGGAACTCGCAAGACATTGCGAAGCAAGCCCATAGGAAATTTGTTTTGCGAAGCGCCTCCAAAATGGAAAACCCTTTCGTCTAGCGGGTTTTCCGTCTTGCGAGGCATTCGTCTTGCGGGGCACCACTGTATTTTTAAAAGGCTTATTTCACCACAATCATCATGTGCAATTCCAAAATGTGACGCAGCGGCATCCACACACATTCTTCCCACCCTGCAATTGATTTCTGACGTGACACTGGGGTCCTGCATTTCAAAATTAAAATACGTGAATGGCGAGGTGTGGGGCTTCGGAGCAGCGTCCCTGAAGAGCTCAGGGGCAGGCCGAGGTGGGAGGCAGCAAGGGGCTCACCTGAGGGGTCTGGCCTGGATAGTTGTCCTGCAGAATCACCTTCACCCTGAAGAGGGGGTTGGGGCTGCTCTTGCCGTCGCCATTGATGGCTTTGGAGAGCTCCATCAGGGACCACTTGACATTGAGGCGCAGGGCGTCTTCCATCATCCTGTCCATCTTCGTGGTGTAGTTGAACCAGTGCTGGTGGACCTGGGGAAGGCAGGAGGAGGGGGAGGAAGGACAAGTGGGGAAATGTTGACTCTTTCTAGGATCAAGCATGTCCGTTGTGCCCCCGAATCCCTCTGGAAGCAACTTTGCCCAGAGATGCCAAGGACAAGTGGAGGCTGTTAATGAGGGAACAGCTGGCCCGATGCCCAGGCAGCCCCACCTTCCTCCATATGCACGCTTAGCACTTCAGCGAAATGTCACGGCCTCTGCTGGGACTGTCATTCCACCACAAAGCTCACAACAAAGCTAAGGGAAGCAACAGCACCACCTGCTGGCAGATACAGGAATCAAACATGCAATGTGCTTCACTTCCCTTCGGCGTCATTCAGCTCTTTCCAAAGCACTCCAAACGAGGCTGCGCAAAGCAGTAAGACTGGCTTTCCCCCTGGCCTCCTCACCTCTGGCCCATCGTTCTTAAAGACTTCGTACGTCTGCCGCATGATGTCAATGCACTCTTCGTGGATGGCGACCAGTCTCTTCTGCACCAAGTCCCGGTGGTCTTCCTGGTCCTCCTCAAACTCCAGGTCGTTGTAGACCCTCTTGCCAGTGATGCGCACCAGAAAAGCCTCGCTTATCTGCTGGGCCTTGCGGGCGATGGCCAAGGTGGAGGCCTTGTATTCATTCACAATGTTCTGCACCTGTGTGGGAAAGCCAAAGGGAAGGGGGGGGGAGGAAGAGACTTAAGTAGGTTCAGGAGGGGAAAGCGGGGCAGACTTAGCGCTGGAAGAGGCACCAAACCCATATGCCGAGTGCGGAGACCAGCCTCCTTGCTGCATTAGGAGAGGCCCGGGGAAATCCTGCTTAAAGACCTCCTGGGCAGAGCAGCCCTGGAGCCACGAGGAAAAGAGCAGAAGGGAAATGGGCACTGCCAGGTAGGCGCTTCCACAGGGATTTTGCTGAGAGGGGGAGAAATTAATACATTTGAAGGCTTTTTTTCTCACAAGAATAGTGCCTGTACATTTGGTCTCATATCACCTAGGTTCTACAGATGCTAAACATGCATTTAAAATAATAGTAATAATAATATTAACAGTAGGAAGATGGAAAGGTGGGTATCTGGGGGCTGTGGCTCATCTGGGGAGAGAAGATTTGTCCCCCCTTTTGTCGTCATCCCCTGCCTGCAGATGATGATGATGATGATTTGAATTTATATACCACCCTCTACCCAGGGGTTTCAGGGCAATTCACAGAATAAAATCAATATCTAAAACCACAAAATACATAATAAAAATTAAAAAACAACAACCCAATAGCCCCAGATGTCCACGCCACTGTGATAACACCACAGGAAGCCACAGTCACAGGAGGTGGAGGACAGGGGGGTGCCAACCAGAGGATAACTGTGGGGGTGGGAAAAGACTTCAGACAAGAGGGCCGGCAACAAGAGGGGCTGGCCAAGTCGGGGGGAGGGGCTTTGGCTCCTTTTTAGAAGTTCTCTCTGCAGCAGAGAGGAAGCTCAGAGAACTGTCTCCCAATCAGGAGTTCGTCCAAACTTCACTTGTGTGCTGCCTAGAAAGCATGGGTCTTCTCCCCTTGCTCCGCTCCTTTCCAAAGGAGACCCCGTTCTTTAGCTATAGATCGGAACAAATAGCAATCTGGGGAAAACTCGAATTGCCATTTGCTCCAACTGAGCGGTGAAGAGCAGTTTCCCCCAGAGGAAAGCGGTGGGACAAGAGGAAGTGTAGATACGCCCCCGTTTGAATGCGTGGCACAGTAAGTGGTGTGGAGAGCAGACAAGTCCAAAACTAGAACAGATCTTTTGGAGAAAGGAAAGCCTGCCCAGAACATACCTAGAATTGCCCGCCCACCGTGTCCCTCAGAGGTCTGGGGAGGGAAGACCTCCCACGGCCTGCAAAGTCCCCAGCACCCCAGGGCAGAAAGCAGCCTGTCCAGGGCTGTCTTAAGCATATCCAGTGCCGTGGTGCAAATATCTCGCTCCCCCACCCCCGTTTCCCAGAGTTGTCAGCCTTTTTTAAGGGAGGGGGGACTTTGGTCCGGCTAGTTTACATCGCATGGTCTGATGCGCGCTCAGTGCTGCACGTAAGAGGCGCTCGGATCGCAGCCCAGACGGCCTCCCGGGAAGCCTCCCTCTAAGTGCCCGGCGCCCCTTACCTGCCCCCCATCTGGGAAAGGGACAGCAAGCAGATCTGGTGGCCCACCAGCTGTCCCATCCTCACTCGGTGCCAGGATTGCACAGGGCGCTTCCCTGCTCTGCTCTCAGACTCCGCAGGGAGGCGCGCAAGCAGCCACGCAGCCAGAGAGGGGTGGGAGATACACACCTGCCTCACCCTGGGCCCTCCCCGATTGCACCCGCCAGGCGCCCAGGCAGCCCCAGCAGGAGGGGACGCAAAGGGGCTTCCCTGAGCTGGACGCAGCACGCTCCGATGGGTGGTTGAGAGGAGAGGAACGGGCTGCCCCAGAGCGGGGAAGGGAGCACACCCTGACACTCAGCCTGCGGCGCCCTCCAAAATCTGGCACAAAATCTGTCTGTGGGTAAGACGCCCCTGAGCCTCACCTTGCTGGCGTGGAGCCGGCATTCCGATATAAAGACGGTGCTTGCTCCTTTGAGGGACCAGAGCAGCTTCTTCAGGCCAGGCTGGATCTTTCTATCCAGGTAGCGGATGCGTTCCCGGAAGAGGCCCCTCTCCTCCGCAGACAGCATGCTGATGATCCTGAACACCAGGGGTGGCAGGGGGGGAGATGGATGAGACCCTGCCGCAGAAGCAGCCCTTCCTTCCCCACCAAACCGGCCAAAAGGTTGCAAAGACCAAAGTCTTGCAGCCAAAATACACGGCCCTAGCCCCTGACGGCCGAAAAGTATTTCTGCGATCTACCTGAACGCTCTTCGTTAGTGCTTACCGTATTTTTCGCCCCATAGGACACACTTTTCCCCTCCAAAAATGAAGGGGAAATGCGTATGCGTCCTATGGGGTGAATGCAGGCTTCAGGAGAGCCGCAGCGCCAGTCCCACAAGGTCGGGGGACAGCGGGGAGGCGGAACTGATCTGCAGGTGGGCAGTGGGGACAAGAGCGCTTCTCCCCGCTGCCAGCCCCACAAGCGCCTGGGGGGGGGGGATATATTTTTTTTCTTTATTTTCCCCCCAAAAAACTTGGTGCGTCCTATGGGCTGGTGCATACTATGGGGCGAAAAATACGGTAATTGTCTTTGCATCTGGGGTTGGTCTTGTGTGGTTCTGGACTATGCTGTTTGTGTTACTGTAACCCACCCTGGGACCTTCTGAGGGTGAATGGCAGGTAATCAATCATTCGCCTCATGGTGGATCCTTCCAGGTACGCCTGATTTGCCCTAAATCAATGTGATTGCAGGTCTCTGAGGTGGGACTGGTGCAAATCTCTATGGACATATATTCATGTTCCCTTAAGAATGCTGTCAGCAAGAATATTATTGGCCCAAAAATGGAAGCAAGAAGAACTACCAACATTAGAAGAATGGAGGATGAAATTGATGGACTACACAGAATTAGACAAGCGAACAGGAAGGATCCGAGACCGGCGAGACCAGAGGTTTCCCGAAGACTGGACTAAATTTACTGAGTATCGGAAAAGTATTTGTGATGATCAGATTACGTCTTTTGGACTACAAGAAGTTCTGCGAGGAGTAGTTTAAGAAATATTGTAAAAATGGAAAGGTAGGAATGATTTGCTAGAAAAGGTAAAGGCAATATTAAGTGAAGAATTGCAGGAGAAGTAATCAAGACGGAAGGCTATCAGAGATGCTGAAGGAAGTCCAAACAAGGACATATGTATAATAATTTGTGTGGTATGTCTTTAAAATTCTTGTATGCTAAAAATTAATAAAAAATATTTTATATATGTATTTTTTAAAAATGCTGTCAGAGAGCCCGGCTGCTGGATCAGACCAATGGACCACCCAGTCCAGCTCCCCATTTCCCACTATAGCCAACCCATAAGCAGGAGCATGAAGACAGCAGACCTTCCCAACTGTTGCTCCTCAGAACCAATGTTATTCAGATACAGTGGTGCCCCGCAAGACGAACGCCTCGCAAGACGAAAAACCCACTAGACGAAAGGGTTTTCCGTTTTGGAGGCGCTTCGCAAAACGAATTTCCCTATGGGGTTGCTTCGCAAGATGAAAAAAATCTTGCATCCCCCCGCGGGGTTTTTTCGCCCTTTTCTTAAGCCGCTAAGCCGCTTATCAGCTGTTCCGCTGATAAGCCGCTTAACAGCTGATCGCTGGAAGCCGCTTGACAGCTGTAGCGCTAATCCGCTAAGGTGTCAATGGGCTTGCTTCGCAAGACGAAAATAATCCGTTCCGCGATTCTCTTCGTCTACCACTGTATAGACTGCCCTTGAACATGGGTGTTCCACATAGCCATCACGGCTAATGGCGCTTTGACTGCTCCTTGAATTCATCTAATTCCTTTTTAAAACCGTCTGACCTGGTGGCCATCGCTATGTAATGAGAAGTGGCAATCTAAACCTTTCCTTTACCTTTTACTCATAGTCTTCGCTAAGTAGTATTGCACGCACAGTTTCAGTCCCTATTTAGGGCGAACTGTCATTTATTCTTGTCTGCATTGGTGATTGTTAATAGAGAATGAGGAGGTGGTCTTTATCCCAGACTAATTAACCTGGGGGATTCGCGGGCGCGATTCTCCCCTGTGTGTATCTTAAAAGTCTCTTGCGTCTGAATGCTGAACCAAATAAAAGCCCAGCACACAGGATGGTCTCAGGCAGCCTTCCCTGAGCTAACCGGGAGAGTTTGATGAGAAAGAGGGATTGAATGCTGCTACCCATTTCTCTCCCGCCGCACCGGCTTGGTCTCCAATTAATTCCCAAGTGGGGAAAAAGCTAGCACAAAAGAAATGCTTACACTTGTGTCATGATAAAAATACAGCTGCCAAGACAAAGCTCGTTTCAAACAACACTTTCTCTGCAGAGAAACGCCTCCGTGTCACACTTCAAAAAGGAGACTGTGGCAAAGCAAAAGGGGGGAGGGAGAGAAAGCCCCCTCCTTGCCCAACACACCTTCGGAAATCTTAGTCAGGAAGCAAACCGCTCTTCTGATCGCCTTAGGAACGCGGCGACGCCATAATATGGAAGCGAGGCTGATGCCGCAGGAACCTCCTGATCAGCCCCCCCCCCCCCGCAACCACCCATCAGAGCATGTGGGAGTTGGGGTGGCAGGAGGAACTGAACCTTCCTGCGGCAGGAGAGGCGACAGTAGCAACACTTGGGTTCGGGATGGGGGGCTGCAGGCATTGCTTCTGCACATTGCCAACACAGCAACCCTTGGACCATCATGAGCCAGGCAAGGAGGAGGAGGACAGTGGGATATCCTCCCTCCCAGGAAACCGAAGCAGGAAGAACTGGGAGTTTTCCATTGCCCAGGTGGGAGAGCTCGCCCAGGCCTCCCAAATGACTTCTCTGTGTGCCTCATGTTTGTTTTAGCCCCGTTCCTCCCTAAAGAGAATGGTCCGGCCAGGCCGCTGCTGCAGACTGAGGGTTTCAGAGGGAGCATGAACTGGGGGCAGGGGGAAAAGGATTTTTCCATGAGGATGAAGCCCCCAAGTCTGTTTTGCACAGCCCTGTCTACAAAATCAAGTGGAATCTAAAACACATACAGTACAGTGGTACCTCAGGTTAAGTACTTAATTCGTTCCGGAGGTCTGTTCTTAACCTGGAACTGTTCTTAACCTGAAGCACCACTTTAGCTAGTGGGGCCTCCCGCTGCTGCTGCACAATTTCTGTTCTCATCCTGAAGCAAATTTCTTAACCTGAAGCACTATTTCTGGGTTAGCGGAGTCTGTAACCTGAAGCGTATGTAACCCGAGGTACCACTGCATATGGATACCATCCTCCACTGAAGGAGAATTCCTTTAGTGAGACCAGAGGAGGTACTATGAATGGACCACAGGATCAGTCCTGGCATTTGAGGTCAAAGCTTCTAGGGCCCAGAGCCCCCTCTCCCTCGCCCTGCAATCCAGACACCTGGAAACATTTCCACGAAACGAAGGAAAGCCGCCATCTTTGCACAGTGCCAAACCCTTTACAAATCATAACATTCAAATCCTTTCCAAAGCAATGAGAAGGGGGGGGGGCATTCAGATGGGCGTGGGAGGGGCGGCTAAAAGGTGCCTCTGGTTGTTAACTGCCATCCAGACACGTGTTAACCAGAGATTCATAGAAGCAGCTGCCTTCTGTTCTAAGTGGCGTAACTCAGGCCACTGATTACAGTAGGCAGGGAGGACAAATTAGCCTTGGCTGGCTGTAAGGCGAGAGGGACCAGCGTTTGTGAAATTCACTTGTTCTATTCCACAGAACTGTAGAACTGGAAGGGGCGGCAAGGGGTCATTTAGTCCAACTCCCCCCAAATGCAGGAATCGCAGCTAAAGAATCTGCAAATGACGAGAGCGGAAGAGAGCAATCGCCCTCCCGAAATGGCCAGCGTACCTGTTATAGTCTCGTGCCACCAGCAGCAGGTTCTCTCTCAGGTTGCGCAGGTCCTCCTTCCTCTCGTAAACCTCGACCACGTAGTGGGGGATCTCAAAGAGAACCCTTTCCCAGTAGTGGATTTCCACAAATAATTTCAGCAAATGCCTGGAAAGAGAAGGGACAGAGGCACAAGGGGGTGGGAGGGGCGTCTTGCCTCCCAGGACATGTCCAGGGTCCACAGTACAAGGTTCCCCCCCCCCCACCAATCAGCTGGCTCACTTGTCAAAATTGATGTCCAGCATCCCGGGCTTCTCCGTGCTCAAAATGAGGAGAGGGGTGTCCAGGCGCTTCAGGCTGTCCTTGTCCAGGGTCTGCGTCCATTCGTGGAAGGTCTTCCGCTCAATCTCGTCCATGGCTTGGATGAGCAGCTGGTAGGTCTGGAAGCTCTCTTCTCCGGTCCCAATGTGGGGGATGAAGTGGGCCTTGGTGAGACACTGCCAAGGAGGAGAGGAGAGGGCCCTGCTCAGGAGCCACGCAAGGGAGCTCCCGGGAGGGAACACACACACCGCTGGTGATTGCAAAGATGGCCAGCCAGGTGTGCAGGGTTAGGGACAGATTTGACTTCCTTGGGCTCCATGATCACTGCAGATGGTGACAGCAGCCACGAAATTAAAAGACGCCTGCTTCTTGGGAGAAAAGCAATGACAAACCTAGACAGCATCTTAAAAAGTAGAGACATCACCTTGCCAACAAAGGTCCGTATAGTTTTGCCAGTAGTGATGTATGGAAGTGAGAGCTGGACCATCAAGAAGGCTGATCGCCCAAGAATGGATGCTTTTGAATTCTGGTGCTGGAGGAGGCTCTGGAGAGTCCCATGGACTGCAAGAAGATCCAACCTCTCCATTCTGAAGGAAATCAGCCCTGAGTGCTCACTGGAAGGACAGATCCTGAAGCTGAGGCTCCAAGACTTTGGCCACCTCAGGAGAAGAGAAGACTCCCTGGAAAAGACTCTGATGTTGGGAAAGATGGAGGGCACAAGGAGAAGGGGGCGACAGAGGACGAGATGGTGGGACAGTGTTCTCGAAGCGACCAGCATGAGTTTGACCAAACTGCAGGAGGCAGTGGAAGACAGGAGTGCCTGGCGTGCTCTGGTCCAGGGGGTCACGAAGAGGCGGACACGACTAAACGACTAAACAACAAGAACAATAAAACTTCTCACGCACTGAAGATGCAGGCCCAGAGATTTGCCCATCCACTCTGAGCAGGAGTGGCTCTCCAACATAAGAAGAACCCAGCTGAATCAGGCCGACATCCTAGTCCAGCATCCTGTTCTCACGGGGCCCCAAAATGTAGGAAACTGGAAAGCAGGACCAGAACACATGCACTCTCCCTACATGTAATCCCCCAGCAATTGACTGGCATTCAGAGGTCTATCGCCTCCGACATTAAAGACAGGACATAGCCAATCTGGCTAGTGGTCACCAATAGCCTTATCCTCCATGAATTTGTCAACCCTCTTTTAAAGCCATTCTAGCTCGTGGCCGTCGCTGCCTCCTGTGGCAGGGAGTTCCACAGTTTAACTGTGCACTATGCGAAGAAGCATCTGGGGCACAGGGTCTTTTCCATCACCCGGGAGGCCATCAGGGACTGATGCTCTGCCTCTCCTGTTCACTTAAAATGTTCCGGCAGATCCACGTTCTCCTAAGCACAGAAATACGGTAAGTTGGCAACTGCCATTTCCCACCATAGTAAAACGCAGCGTCCTGGTTCTCTACCTGTAGTCAGCCTCCCCTCTTGCACTGGAAGAGTGTATGTGACTATGCCTAAATGGGAAAGGGCTAATATTAACTTAATTATCACAGCACACACCCTAGTCTTTGCAAGTCGGAAGGAAGGAATGCTAGCGGAGCAGCTGATGATTTTGAGGCTCACCTGCTTTTCACGCCCGCCCCCCCCCTCTTTCCTTCCTCCCCCAGGATCCATCCCCCAGTCTTGAGCTCAGCTAGAACATTAGTTCGCTACTTGGGTCAACGGTGGGCACAAACGAAATGGGAAAATAAAATCCTGGTTGCCCATTAAACTCTTTCCGGTGGGTGTACTGAAGAAAACAACATATGTCACCTAGAAAAATTGGGCCAATTATTAGTGCCAAAGTAAAAAATGTAAAAAGCTTTTAAGAAGCTTTTGTCATTAGCAAAGCTGAATCAGGCACCACTTGTTGGTTTCCGCGGCGTGATCGTCTCCCAGCCAACGCTCAGGAAAGCATGGCATGGGCCAGGGGGTTAACGCCGATGGCCTTCAAGAAGGACCCAGCAGAGAAGGGACGGCTTGGCCTGCTTCCAAACGGGACACTGACTGTGGAACAGCCACACTTTGTTCACTCCAAGGGCATTTGCACAGCGCTGCGAACAAAAATCCCCCTCTTGCATTTCCCCTGCTCAGTGCTAATAAAATCCAGCTTATTTTTTTAAACTCAGCTGCACAATTTCCCCAGGTGTTGATGACCAACTGTGTTGTTATTCTGGCTGTATAGATTGCCGTAGCCATTTCCTTCTCTGTAGCCTCAGTTCTCTAGGAATCAACTCTATCACTTTAAGCCTTCCCTAATAGCATTAGCTTTATATCCATTTTTTTCTTTCTCCCCACTCCTAAAATGCAACAGAGCAGGGGTTAGCAGTGCAGCAAAGTGGCGAGTATCGAATGCTTTCCCCGCATGCAACAGACCCCAAAGGATCACAGCATGGGGGGAAGTTTCAATCCATGCCCTACTGAGCTGTTCTCCAAAGTTACTTACTCCCCTGGCATAAATACGGTAACCATAAGTGCCAACTCCTTAGGGCCCTGAGTGCCCGGGCACCCACAAATTTCAGTGCCAGGGCCAAGCATGCTGCATGACACTCACAGCTCTGAGCAGCCACACTGGCACTCCTGGCAGGAACAAAACCTGTTGTGGAATAATGTGTCTTCTTCTCCCCATACTTCCTTGAAACAAGGTGACCCCAAGACTGCCCTCATCTCCCTACCCAAGGACAATGGTGCTCCTGTATCAAAGGCGGCCCATTCTCTGAGCTAGAACGTTCTGTCCAGACTTGGCAAGCCTCACCGCAAAAGCAGCAGCTGCGTTCCAGTCATGTGTGAACAGATCCCCTACCGGTCAGCAGCTGGGAAATCCCATGCTCAATAATACTGCAAGGGGAGCTGCGTGATCAGAAGGAATCAGATCCAAAACATATGTGCTGACGCACGTATCATTCTTCCCCCGGGACGCTGTCTACCAAAAGGCATGTTCCAAACCCCTCGTTTCTGAACTTTGCTTTTTCCTTTGAATGTACATAGCCAGGAAAGTATTCCCTGGGCGCAAGTGACTGGGTAAATTCCAATAGCAGCAGGGGAGGTAAAAAAAAAAGTGCAGCACAGAGGAAGATCAAGATCAGAACAGAAAAGGGTTATAGGTGTTTTCTGGACAATCACAAGTGGACACAATGGGGCTGGTGGAAACCCATAATAGGGCCTTCTCAACAGCGGCCCCGCAGCAGTGAAACTTCATCCCTTCTGAGATTCAGCAGGCTTCTTCTGAACTTTCAGCAACACACTGAAACACGGTACAGAAGGTAAAGGTAAAGGGACCCCTGACCATTAGGTCCGGTCACGGACAACTCTGGGGTTGCGGTGCTCATCTCGCTTTATTGGCAGAGGGAGCCGGCCTACAGCTTCCGGGTCATGTGGCCAGCAGGACTAAGCCGCTTCTGGCGAACCAGAGCAGTGCACAGAAACGCCATTTACCTTCCCGCCAGAGTGGTACCTATTTATCTACTTGCACTTTGACGTGCTTTCGAACTGCTAGGTTGGCAGGAGCTGGGACCGAGCAACGGGAGCTCACCCCGTCACGGGGATTCGAACTGCTGACCTTCTGATCAGCAAGCCCTAGGCTCTGTGGTTTAACCTACAGTGCCACCCGCTTCCCTACAGAAGGGAAAGCCCCTTGATAATTTGGGTTATGGGCTTTCATTACAGTCCCGGAATTTTCAGGGCGGTTGGAGACTATGAATTCCTACTCCTGTGACTGTTTTCTAATTCTGAATTGTAAATTGTTGTAACCTGTCCTGGGACCTGCTGGTAATAAATTTAATAACAGGTCATAAATCAGGGCTGGCATATTGGGGTCTGGTGGAGTTCATTGTTATAGGTGTAGGCACAGTCATGAAAGGACATTTTGTATGCTTTATGTGGTATCCTGTACAGGTTTATAAAATCCTATTTTATATATTGTAAACTGCTTTGTGATACCTTTTCTCAAAAAGTGGATCATGGGTTATATTCAACTGGTTTTTACTCAGAGCAGGCCCACTGAAATTAGTGGTCATGGCTAACTATGGACCATTCATTTCAGTGGGTCTACCCTGAGCAAATGTTAGTTGAATGCAGCCCTGCAAGTCCAATCAATCAATCAATCAATCAATCAATCAATCAATTCAAGAGCCTATCAGGGCCAGGGATTTCCTGCAAAATGGCAGGGGAAGGTGGGCTGAGTTCAGCTTCCAGACTGGCCCAGTTGCTTGAAGTATCTGCTTCCACACCGACAGTCCTGAGTTCTAATTCTGAAGCACCCAGTCAGGAGGGCTGGAAACTTACTTTGTGAAAAGAAGACTGCAAGAAACCCGAGCCTTTGTGGGGTGCAAATCAGGTTTTGAGTTGATGTGTCCAGTGACAACACTGACGTGGCGTGGGTTGCCAGCTGTGGGCCACGTGGAGGGTGGGGTGGGAGCGAGGGAAACGGACAGGGTAGGCATGTGCATTCAACTGCCTAATGGCATCCGCGTCACCCAGGAGATCGCAGCCCCAGAGGTGGCTTCACTTTTTCCTTGCTTGACCTCAGCAGGTTTCTAGACAGCCTTGGCCAGCTCGGAGCGCTCCAGATGTTTTGGACTACAACTTCCATCACACAACCTGTGCTGGCTGGGGCTGACAGGGGTTGTGGTCCAAAACATCTGGAGGGCAGCTGGCTGGGGAGAGTTGCTCTAGAACCGAGTGAAAGAGAAAGAGAGACAGAAATCAGTAAGCAACTCTGCTTCCCAGCCTTGCTAGACCTCCCGTATTCTGCCGCCAGACTTATTGGTTATTCACCCGTCCCGCTGGGCTTCTTCCCTCCCACCCAGGCCACAAACGCCCCCACCCGTGTGCCTTTGTCTTCGTGCCCGGTTGCCTGATGACCCCCATCTCAGCTTGCAACTTGGCCCGCAGCACTTGAGAAATCAGGCAATCCCAGTGGGAAGCCTTGAGCCCTGGCCGTCCGCAGGCTTCTTGCCACACAGCATAGCAAAACCGTTTGCATCCCACACACCCTGGGCCTGAGAAACGCTGAGAAAGAGAGAGAGAGAGAGAGAGAGAGAGAGAATATGAAAGTGCCTGTTTCCTCTGCCTGCCAAGAGCAGCGTTCAGGGACTGGCACACCTCGCCATTACACAACAAACATCAGAAGCAGGGCAGGGGAGCGCCGGGGTCCAGGCGTTTGCCAGCTAATATCAACATAAAGGGAAGGCTCCTGGCAGGGGAGAAGCCGGTTTTGGACAGGGAGGTTCAGAAGGGAGCTGATCTACCGGCAGCTTTCCTTTACATCCTAACGCGGATTTTGGCAATTTCAATTTTCAAGTGTGCACAGAGCGAAGAGCTGGGTGGGGGGAGGTTTGATTGATGGTGGAAAAGCCGTTTTGTTTCTACCCAACGTATAATTAAACCTGTCAGATGGAACTCAGAGACGGAGGATGTTATTGAGGTAAATAGCTGAGAAATAGACAAAAAAAATTGATGAGGTTGCTTGATGAATAAAGAACAGCCGCCGCGACCATGCCAAGGGCCCGTTGTTTTGCTGACCTGCAGATAGCTGCCCCCGCCAAAAAATAATCTTAGAAGGGCTGGAGAGGAATACCTTCCCACCCTCTGCCCAAGCAAAACAAGACTAATGTGAAGGAGACGTGCATTACTGTAGGACAGGACACTCTCTAAATCACTGAGCATTGTTTCACAAGTGCAGAATACCCAGGTGGATATCCTGCGGATACCGTATGCCCTGACTCCACCCAACAAAGCCGAGAGCCAGGATCAGGGGGAGGGCTAGCCTCTGCCAGGTCTGAACCTTGCCTGGTACCCTGGCCAGGGGAAAGGAGTGAAATGGTAGAGGAAAAGGAGCAAAGCTAACCTAACAGGAACAGGAGAATGATTCACAACCGCGGGAGCAAAAGCTGTGATTCCGGCCCTGTGGGTCCCTTCCAACCATGCAGTTCTATGTAAACAGTTCTGACCGAGGCGGAGCAGGAAAAGGAAGTGACCAGCATGTCTGATGCAATCCTGGTGGGCCTGGAGACAGCATGCTAATCCACTCCTGTCCTGCTGACTCCTGCTCGCACGAAACAGAACAGGTTGCGTAGCACGCAAAGCCAAGTCCACTACCTGCTCCTCAGCAGCTGACGCCCGAGGCGGACGTTTCACTCTGCCTAATGGGGGGACCAGCCCTGCCGGCCACTGTGGTCTATTGCAGTCCTTAGAGCAAGAGCCTTACATTCATGGGTTTCTCAATGCGCCGTCGCAGAGCGCGCATCCAGTGCACCAGGCCCGAGTAATGGCACATGTGTGGCGGCAGGAAAGGGGTCCTCTTGCTCAACTCCTTGTTGACCAGGGAGAGCTCTCTGTTGAATAGCATGAAGATGTCAACCGTCTTCTTGTCGAACGTGCGCTTGATGGCCTGGGACAGAGAAAAGAGGTCTGGTGGGATGCCCTTTCCACAATGAGTAGCCACCGACCCTCGCCCCGCTGGAATGAACCACCTTCCGAGGTGTTCCTGAAACTCCCAAGCATTTCCTTGGCACAGGCCTCCCCGAAGCTCTCAAGATACTGGTCATATTGGGAGCCAGCAGCCAACCAGCCTAACGGTTGGCGCCTATTGTACCAGCTAGGTCACAGAAGGCTGAACTCTGTCCAAGGTGATACCTGCTCAAGCTCTACTTTCATGCCACAGAAATGTTCAAGCCCACTATAAGCAAAGAGGCCCACACTCAGAGTTGCTTGTAAGAAGAGCCAGGATCAGACCAAAGGAGGCCCAGGAACCAGCTTTCACAGAGGGCAACCAGATGCCCCCAAGGGAAACCCACAAGCAGGAATGAGCTCAGCAGGCCTCTCCCCACTTGAGCTCCCCAACAACTGGTGTTCAGAGGTGGGCCACCTCCCCCACTGGAGGCCGCCACGGCTAGTAGCCATGGCTAGTCTTATCCCATTGATAGCTCGATGCTCCCTTCCTCCTTCCAGCTCCACAGAGCTCAGCCCTGCCTCAGATTCAGCCCGAGGGCCCGTCACTAGCAGTACCTCTCGCGATGACAAGTGATGGAAGATGTCCTGGATCTCCACCCCACGCTCCACGTCCTTCACGGTCTCAAAGGCGGAAGTGATCAGGTTCTGGGTCATCACCTCCAGGTCCTTGATGCCAGCACGGAAGCTGATGCCCCCAGGGATTCACAGAGAGAAGGGAGAGGACGTTGGAAGGAGAAGGTAGAGTGCAGAGCCCTGACTCTGCCTCAGGAGATGCTGTGCTTGCCTCCCCAGCATCCTCTGCTCCCTCCCTCTTTCTGTACACGGAATGAAGGACCCAAGGGAAGACTTGTCTCCTGCCAGCCCTCCCAGCTCAAGGGCAGCCAGGGGGATCTCTCACCGGTTGAAGTCCTCATGCCAAGAGGTGTTCTTCACATCCAGGATTCCCCCCTTCACATTGCGGAGCTGGCCGAGGTATTTGTTGAAGGTCTCCTCGATCTCCAGCAGGCTCCTGGTCATCTGGGGTCCACGCTGGCCAAAGAAGCAGGGCAGCGGGGTCTGCTTGCCGTCTTCCCAGCGCGCAAAGTGCTGCTGGCTCTCGCAGACCTATTGGGCAGACATAAAATCCCTAACCCTCACAGATATTTCTCTGCCCTCCAGGGGAAGGCTAAAGCCTGTGGAGATGCCCAGTCGGGCAACCTGATGTTTTGGGCAGATCCCAAATCTCATGGGCCTAGAGTACCCTGTAAAAGACCCAGCCCAGTTACCAAAGCCGCGTGCACCCACAGATCTTTCCAAATGGGGAGAGCAACAGGGGACACAGCAGAGAATGAATGGATTTCTGAGACCAGAACTTCTGCTGTGACATCCCACGTACCTCCAGGAGGTCCTTGCAACGCTGGACAAAGGCATCGACCTGGGCAAAGATGCTGGTCTGGTCCAGTACCCAGCCCTTCCCAGAAAGCCTGTGGGAGGAGACGCATAGTTAGGAGAACATATGACTTTTGTCATGTTTAGGGGCAAGGGGTCCTTGTTCCCACCCAGCCTAAGGGGCTGCCCATACAAGTAGGGGGCACACAGGGGTCAGAAACAGGATGAGGGTGTATCCATTGACCATATAGATCCTGGGGGAAACACAAAAAGCAGCGAAACCTTTCCCAAGACAGAGTGTCCAAGCATATTGGGAAAGAACACAGAAGCTGAAAGATAGCCAGCCAGTCACCCCCTGTTTGTCTTTCTCTCTCCCCCGCCCCTTCCCACCCACCCCCGCAGGCAAGAGGGTTCTGGAGAAATCATCTAATCAAAGAGCTCTGGGAACATATGAGATCCTCGCCCCAGGAGCACGGCTTGAGTGCCTAATCCAGGCCTGGCCGTGCCTGCCTTGCATCAGAGCCGCTCGCATGTTAAATGTCTTTATATCTTTTACGATATTGATCCAGCCCCACTAATTTGAATTTGAAGCAGACAAGTAACACTTAGACTTAATTGTCAAGGACCAGGCACCCACTTAAGCCTGACATCCCTAATCATAATGATAGATTATGTTGCATTATTTCTGAAGTACAGCCAGGAGAATCGGGGAGCAGGAGAGACAGCCAGGGCCAGAACGGAAGCCGGAGAAGCCAGGGATCAGCTGACACTGGGATCTGGGTGAGGGGCAAGCAGGGGGCCTTACTAAGCCGCCCCGCACGGCTCTCCTCTCGCTGCAGCTCAAACAATATCCACCCGACAGACACGGAGCAGGCTGGTTCTCCACAGGTCCAGACGACTGGCAGGGAAGCAGCCACTGAAGGCTAGGCGAGAGCAGCCTAGGCAGCCTGTGTGGCTGCTTGGAGAACATGGGGGCCATTGCAGAAGGAAATAACAGACATAGTCAATAAGTGCAATAAGAGCAGCCTGCTGGACCCCCGAAGTTCAGCATCCTCACAGTGGCCAATCAGATGCAAGCTACTCTCCCCTCTTGCGGTTTCTAGCGACTGGCATTCCGAAGCATCACTGACGAAGAGCACAGCCGTTGTGACTAGGAGCCACCGAAAGCCTGCACCTCCATGAACTTGTTGGATGCTCTTTTAAAGGATTGGGGGCTATGACTGCCTCCTGCGGGATCAAATGGGGGTGGGGACAGTACGAAATTGTTTAAAGGAAGAGCTGAAAATGGCTTGGGAAGGGCTTGGTTTCCCTGTGGCGTGCACACACATTGCTTTTCTCCAACTGTCGTAGCCTCGGGTCCAATTTTTTTGGCAACAGTACACGAAACCTTCCAACCCACTGAACGGGGGTGAGTGCAAGAAGCTGATCCCATTTGCAAACTGCTTTCAGCTCTGCCTCTTGTCAAGGGAAGCTGCCTTTTCCTGAGTCAGACCACTGTTTCATCTAGCTCAGAATCATCTACATAGCTCTCCAGGGTTTCGGACAGTTAATCTCTCCAAGTCCTACCTGGAGATGCCAGGGATTCAACCTAGGACCAAAGCAGGTGCTATAAGCCCTGGGACATGGGCCTTCCCTTTCTTTCATGGCTCCTCAGCTCCATGCTGGGGACCCTGCCCAACCTCAGCTCTCCCCAGGCCTCCTGTCCCTAGAACGGACACAAGCCAATGCTAGGAGGTCATCTGACACAGCAGGAAGACCAATAGAGCCAGAGCATGGAGGAAATCGGCTGAGGGTATCTTTGAGGCAAGAAGGAGGGCAATGGGCCTCAAATGCAGCACGATTGAAAGCGGTCCTTGAGGCACAGGACTTCCGGGGGAGGAACTTGGCGGACTGAACACCTTCTGTCAGCAGGTTGCTGGTGGAGATTATTACATGGCGATTGATGATAACCAGGCATACATTTGGCTATCAAATTCACTCTAGAGATAAGAGTGAACAGGAGATTAACCTCTGGTGCTCTGAAAAAGCTGTGTTCTACGTCGAGAGACCAAGAAGCTGTCAGTTCCTGGGAACGTGGACAGGGTTAAATGACTTATGAGCAGAGGAATAAACATCTTGCGCAAAGCCACATAAGAGCCCTAATGGGCATAGGGTCTGCAAAACCCTCCCTTTCTCTAATTATATCTGAGATGGTTATAATTTATGACTGAGAGAGGTTTCTCTGTCTGCCGGTGGAAATTTACATCTGGTGGGCAAGCTACTTTCTGGGTTTAAAAAGAGTCAATCATTAAACCACTGAAGGCAGAAGAAAAAGCATGCTCAAATTGTTTGAGCCAAGGAAGTTTTAAATGATCAAGGGAGTGTTAAGAACTTTTTTTTTTTAATTCTCTGTTTTCAGAACCAAAGTGTTGCCTTGAAATCAAAAGTAACTTTGCCACTCCATGCCTCCTTTGTGGGAAAGCAATGTGCAGTGGTGCCCCGCAAGACGAACGCCTCGCAAGACGAAAAACCCGCTAGACGAAAGGGTTTTCCGTTTTTGGAGGCGCTTCGCTAAACGAATTTCTCTATGGGGTTGCTTCGCAAGACGAAAAAATCTTGCGAGTTCCCGTGTTTTTTTCTCGCTTTTTTCCGCCCTTTCCCTAAGCGCTAAGCCGCTTATCAGCTGTTCCGCTGATAAGTCGCTTCTCAGCTGATCGCTAAAAGCCGCTAGACCGCTAATAGCGCTAATCCGCTAAGCTGTCAATGGGCTTGCTTCGCAAGACGAAAAAACCGCTAGACGAAGAGAATCACGGAACGGATTAATTTCGTCTTGCGAGGCACCACTGTGTTTTGAAAAGAGATAATGTTGTGAAGAATTTAAGGTGGAGACAGGAGATGTAATAAGACTGAATTGCTAGTAAGATAAAAGACATTAGGTCTTGCAAATACACCATTGGACATTCCTGTGACCAATGGCATCCTTCAGCAAATATTCCGGGTCAGCAGCCTGACATGGGGTAAGGCAGCCCATCTGTTCCCAGGCCAACACCCACTGCCAGCCCAAGGCCTCTTACTTGTTGTGCATATAAGCAGCGTGCTGGTAGCTGTCCTTCCAAGAGGACATGCATGAGATGCAGCCATGGAGAGTCTGCCGGGTAGAGTTGATGTAGCCCTCAAAGAGCCGGTCCAGGGAGATGTCTTTGCAGCACATCTGTATAATTTTGTTGCTCATCTAGGGAGAAGTCAGGAGAGGGCACTTCAGCACTACCTCCGAGTTAATCCTTATGACCACGAACATCTAACCTGTGGCTGGACTCCATCACTCGTTGGCTCCAGTCCACATGACCAATGGTCAGGGATGATGATAATTGTAGTCCAACAACAGCAATTGGAAAGTTACAGATTAGCTACCGCTGTTTTAGACAGACCTTAAAAAACAACTGATATTGCCCAATGTTCCCATATGGCAATTTTCCTCTCATATATGTTACCAAGCCTGCCCATGTCCCTTATCATGTGTTACACGCTAACTCGTGTGTCTACACGTGATAACACAGAGATATGTTTTGGGAGATCTTTTATCCAGAGTAATTTTATTTTATTTAAAAGCATTTATATTTCAAATATCTCTTGAACAGTAATGGCATATTTCAGGAAGTTGCACTGCACCCCAGGTAATTACCGTATTTCCCCCCAAAAATGAAGGGGAAATGTGTGTGCATCCTATGGGGTGAATGCAGGCTTCAGGAAGCTATCTGCAAGCCTTGGGAGCCCGCAGGAGTTCCCGCCGGGCTCCCAAGGCTTGCGGACAGCAGCCTGCAACCCGAAACCTGGGGAGTGCAACGGAGCGCACCCCGGGCTTCAGGCAGCTCTCCGCAACGCTTGGGAGCCCGGCGCGACTTCCCGCCGGGCTCCCTAGGCTTGCGGACAGCAGCCTGTTCTGGGGGTCGGGGGAAGCTCAGGCTTCCTCTGCCCCAGCCCCGCGCCTGGGGGGAAAATAATTTTTTTTCTTTATTCCCCCCCCAAAAAAAACCTAGGTGCGCCCTATGGGCCGGTGCGCCCTATGGGGCGAAAAATACGGTACTTCAAATTACTTGGAGGTCGGGGAAGGTAATAAGCAGAGCCAGAGAACTGGGTTTGAAAGAAGAGATGTTCATCATTGACAACACCAGAATGGCATTAAGGAGAAAACGGCAAATGAAATGTAATGTTTCCAGAAGAGTAACTCGGTTAGCAAAATTGTACAAGGCTTAACCATCCTACTCTTGCTTGGACCAACAGCATATGCTTAGCTTGCTTCTAGGATATAGACAGGCGGACAAGCAGCCTGAAGGGGAGAGCTTGGTTAGACATACCAGGGTAGCTCAGATACAAAGGATTTGGGCCACACAAGAGCAAAAAGATCGTGAGGTTTGGGATATGGAGAAGAATGGAAGGAACCAAACTTTGATGACCACCAGTTCCAAGGCAAGGAGAAGGAGAAACGGCGAAGGGTTTTGGGTTAGGGCTGTGGAGCAGGTCAGAGCAGCTGGGCATAAATTCCTGTGTGGCTTAGCCTCCCTCAGAAGCCCAAACATTTATGCTGTTATTTTAGGCCGAATTTTACAGCTTGCTTTGGACGTTATTTGCACTGGTAAAACTTGTTTAGAAGGAAGGAAATGGTCTCGGTTCGAAGAGAGAAATGCAGTCCTCACCTTTCTGAACAGGGCTGTGATTCTCTCTCGGGTGTTGTAGTACGGGGAGTTGACCCACACAATTCGGACGAGGCTGATGAGGTGAGGCAACTTTTTGGGGATGTTTTGGGGGCGAAGGGTGGATAGCTCCTGGAACGGTTCTTTCAGGATGGAGAGGAATCGGAGGTTTGACTGGGCCTGCTCTGATCCATCCTGCAAAGCAACCACAGAGCAATAGAGCAGGACTGAAGCAGGATCCGTGCCCACACAGACAGGGCTCAACCTCCTCCTGAACCCTTCCCATGAAGGAGAGGCAGACTGGAGGAAGGACTTGGTGTGGAAGAAATTTAAACCCCCTTTCCTGTGACAATTCTCACCCTGCCCTACCCAACCAGCACCCACCTGGATCTGTTTGGCAAGCCGCTGGAAAGGGGTCACGTAGGAAGACTTGGAAAAGGCCAGGATGGTTTCGATGTGCTTCACGCCCTGTTGGCAGAGCTGCTTGCTGATTTCGGAGAGGTCTGTACAGCGGTTCCTCCAGAACTCGATCTCTTCCAGCGGGCCTGAGCTCTCTCTGCTCTCCACAGCCTCTTGTGCCCTCAGAACCTCCTTGATCTGCCGGGTCCAGTGAATCATGGATGCTGGAACAACAGCAGCAACAGAAAATAAAAATAAAAATAAAATAAAATCAGATGAGATGAGTGCAAAATATGGTCTGAAGCTCAACATCAAAAAAAGGAAGATCATGGCCACTGGTCCCATCACCTCCTGGCAAATAGAAGGGGAAGAAATGGAGGCAGTGAGAGATTTTACTTTCTTGGGCTCCATGATCACTGCAGATGGTGACAGCAGCCACAGAATTAAAAGACGCCTGCTTCTTGGGAGAAAAGCAATGACAAACCTAGACAGCATCTTAAAAAGCAAAGACATCACCTTGCCAACAAAGGTCCGTATAGTTAAAGCCATGGTTTTCCCAGTAGTGATGTATGGAAGTGACAGCTGGACCATAAAGAAGGCTGATCGCCGAAGAATGGATGCTTTTGAATTCTGGTGCTGGAGGAGACTCTGGAGAGTCCCATGGACTGCAAGAAGATCAAACCTCTCCATTCTGAAGGAAATCAGCCCTGAGGGCTCACTGGAAGGACAGATCCTGAAGCTGAGGCTCCAAGACTTTGGCCACCTCATGAGAAGAGAAGACTCCCTGGAAAAGACCCTGATGTTGGGAAAGATGGAGGGCACAAGGAGAAGGGGACGACGGAGGACGTGATGGTGGGACAGTGTTCTCGAAGGGACCAGCATGAGTTTGACCAAACTGCAGGAGGCAGTGGAAGACAGGAGTGCCTGGCGTGCTCTGGTCCAGGGGGTCACGAAGAGTCGGACACGACTAAACGACTAAACAACAAGAACAATAAAACTTCTCACACACTGAAGATGCAGGCCCAGAGATTTGCCCATCCACTCTGAGCAGGAGTGGCTCTCCAACGTAAGAAGAACCCAGCTGAATCAGGCCGACATCCTAGTCCAGTAAACCTGTTCTCATGGGGCCCCAAAATGTAGGAAACTGGAAAGCAGGACCAGAACACATGCACTCTCCCTACATGTAATACCCCAGCAACTGACTGGCATTCAGAGGTCTATCGCCTCCGACATTAAAGACAGGACATAGCCAATCTGGCTAGTGGTCACTTCCTCCTGACTTTGGCCACCTCCTCAGAAGAGAAGACTCCCTGGAAAAGACCCTGATGTTGGGAAAGATGGAGGACACAAGGAGAAGGGGACGACGGAGGACGAGATGGGTGGATAGTGTTCTGGAAGCTACCAGCATGAGTTTGACCAAACTGGGGGAGGCACTGGAAGACAGGAGTGCCTGGCGTGCTCTGGTCCAGGGGGTCACGAAGAGTCAGACACGACTAAACAACAACAACAACAAAATCAGATGGCCCCCAGGTTTGCCAAGCTTCAGGAATCAACTCACAGTGTAGGCTCTGGGGCCTTTTACCCGTGTGTGTGTGTGTGTGTGTGTGTGTGTGTGTGTATGCTTTGCCTCAGCACAAAAGGTCCTGACCAGTTTTCATAGTAGCAGCAGTTGCCTTGACCGGCCATGTGTGAGGGACAGAGAGTGGAGCCTAACCCAAAGTTGCTCAGTGAATGTGTGGGGCAGCCACACATGCCTCACCTGACGCTCAGCACGGTTAAATCCACCAGACCGGTGAACAGCTGCTAACAGCTTAACATTAAGGCATGGTTTGAGTTGCCTATGGATCAATGCAGTACACAGTTGGAAAAGAGAGAAGATCACAGGTTAAGAGTCTCTGGACATGTGCATAAGAACTGGTGCTTCACCAACGCCTAAAACACTTTAATCGCTGCAGTGCTTGAGCAGGAGTGGAAATGTGGAGGGACCTCATGGAGTGTCTGCTAGAGAGAGAGAGAAGATCTGTCTCCACTCTGGAAAGGAGAAAAAGAATTCTGGGATATATCATGCTATGGCTTCACTGCACAGAGTCCCCTGGGTGGAGAATATACTCTTATACAAAGAGACAGGGTGAGTCACACAGAAATCAGGCATGTTCCTTGGGAGGGGGGTCGAGATCCCTCCAAGAGTACCTGATGCCATTTGCCTTCATTCTGTGTGAACGCACACTGTTTTGAGCCATGGCGGTGCTGTCGGGGCTTTGATGTTTTTCGAACCACGTCGCTCTCCTCCTGTACATCAGAAAGGAGAGGGAAACGCGGCAAATCCTTTGTCCCAGCCCTTCTGCCCACGAGGCTCTGACACTTGCCTAAATGCGCCGCCATCCCTGCTCTTTAATATGGGACTTTGGCTGCTGCGCCTGGGCTCGTGCAGAAATTACCTTCTACTTTGCGGTCTGTTGTCTGATAGATCCCAAATGCATCGTGTCCAAGTGCATTCTGGGGGAGAGCTAAGAGGAGGGGGCCCTGCAGGTCTGAATCATAAAAGGGGCTCCCCTGGCTGCGGAAAGAGGGGGGAACAACACTTCCAGGTGCACGAGAACCCCCGGAAGAGGAAATTGCAGAAATGAGCCGCAGGGCCTCAGTTGTGGGGAGAGTTTGTGGCACCTGAAGCTCACCAAGTTTGCTGCTTTCCCCCCCGCTCTTGGAATGGAAGAGGCTAATAGCTAGAGAGCAGCCATCTAGGAAGAGTTAGTATCGCAGCGTGGAAGCTGCAGTCTCTGTGCCAAATTACAGGGGTAAGACAATCACACAGCCCAGGGATTAGAATAGCCAAGTATCTCTAAGTGCTTGATAACAGCTGAGGTTTTAGTCACACAAGAGACGACCCCAAGGTAGCCAATTGGATGCTTAACCCAAGCATGCATTGCCATGCAAAATATCCAGCCATGGGAAGATTTTAATGCGCGCGGCGAACATTGCAGGCTGGGCGCTGCCAACCGCACAGGCCTCTCATTATGGGACAATCATGTGAATTTCAAATCCTCCATCTGTCTATGGCAGTGGGGGATTTCTTCATAATGCTTTTAAACTTTGAAAAGGGGCACGCTCCACTTTTATGCTTTGGGAGGGGGGAATATCCTATACTCAAATTCAGAGATAAAACAAGGCACAAGATGAACGGGTCGTCTCCCTTTGTGCTTTGCGTGTGTGTCTGTGCTTTAAAAGCTACAAAATCGAGGAGAGATAAGAACGTTCTGGAGTCTATTCCCCCCACATGCCCAAATGAGCTTGGGCCATACTGAAGTGCTGCGGCGTTCAATCCAAAAAACGGGTCAATTAATGCCTGTTGTTACTAAAAGGCCTTTTTATTTTCCTTTGTTGCAAAAAGCCAACGGTAATGGCAATTTATGCAACACCATAAGCGAGGCAGAGCGAACAAGGAGCCACCTCTCCTGGACGCCAGAAGAAAGCCAAAGGCAGCGACAGCATGGAAGTGCAAGCCACTTCACCCGTGTTGGGGCAGGAGATGAAGGAGGTGTGTCTGTTGACTCCCATTTCCCCGTCCTGGGCGCAAAGCTCTTCTCACCCGAGGCTAAAAAGGCTACAGAGAGGCCTGCAGGAGGCCATGTGTACATCCAGGCAGTGGGGAACTGCAGCCAGGCCCAGATCCCTCGAGGGATGGCGCTCTTATAACAATATATCCCCAACCGGCTCCTTCCAGATGTTTTGGACTACAGCTCCCATCAGCCACAGCCAGCTATGGCTGATGGGAGTTGTAGTCCAAAACACCTGGAGGGGCAGGTAGGGGCAGGCTGCTGTCCAACACTAAAAATATACAGTGGTACCTCTGGATACGAACGGGATCCACTCTGGAGCCCCATTCGCATCCTGAAGCGAACACAATCCGTCTCTGCGGATCGCAATTCACCACTTCTGCGCATGACGTCATTTTGACCGTCTGCGCATGCGCGAGTGGCAAAACCCAGAAGTAACGCGTTCCGTTACTTCCGGGTTGCCACAGAGCGCAACCCGAAAACGCTCAGCCTGAAGCAACTTCAACCCGAGGTATGACTGTACATCTGTGGCATTTATTTTTATGCACACAAGAACATTTTGTGGGCCCACACCTTCAGAACAGGAATGTCTGACATGTCCCTCACGCAGTACAGCGGCTGAGGGGGCAACCCAGGCCCAGCAGGCTCCCCCGGTGGGCTTCCTCTGCCATTTGCATACGGAAGAAAAGGACTGAACAACCCCTGGTGAGGCACACCTTTACCAGGCTCTGCTTTATTATTCCTAATAGAGACACACACGTTGCATAATTCAGTCAACATCTTTTCCCCTTGTCCGTAGCGAGATGTTCAATTGAATTTGCGCAGGGCGGAACAAACGAGCCGCTGCGCCGGATCTGACTGGCGATTTCTCTCGCCGGCGCTTCAGCCTTTCTTTTCTTTTCTGCCTGCGGGGCAGTAACAGAACCAGCAGCCCCTGGGAGACAAAGGGGACGAGACACGGCTGGGGCAATGGGATGGCGGGACGGGCCCAGAGAGACAAGCCGCACAAGATGGCGGCGGGCCTGTCTCTTCAAACACAGGAGGCTCAGTTGAAAGCACAAAAGGAAGGACAATATGGGGGTGCCGTGCGCCCCCACCCCCAGAGACTTTTCTCCCTGCAACGCGTGCCCCTGAGGTAATTTCTCCTTCAACGTGGCTCCAAACCAGAAGTATTGGAGGAGAATATGCCCCCCACCTGTCGTATGGCCACAAGTGGCAGCTCGGCCAGTGCCTTTTCTGCATTTAAGGCCTGCTCTGGTTCAGTTCTCAAGCCTTTCTCTGCAAGCCCCGGTTTCACTTCAAAGGGGAACTCTGGGAGTGTGGGGAAGAAAGTGCCCCCCCAACCCAAGAATGTCACTCAAAATGCACTAAGAGAGGTTACAAGAAGTTCCTGAGCAAAGGGGTGGAGAGGAGAGAGAGAGAGAAATATATATATATATATTGGGTTTTTCTCTCCTCTCTGCCCTGAGGCAGATGAATAGGCTGGAGCAGGCAGGTTGTGCCCTTTCCCTTAAGGCGCAGAGAGGGACCCTGGCAAGATAAGGAAAACAAAGGACAGAACAGGCATCTCAAAGCGTCCGTACCCTGAAGGCTCAGGATGGGTAATGTGCCCATTAAAAACAGCAGTAAAATAAAACCAAGTACTGTGCATTTTTAACACCCAGAATAGCAAAGGTGTCCCTTGCTGCTTTCCAGGGGCTGTGCTCTGGCAAAACAATGGCCAGGGATGCCTCCCTTGTGCACGTTCGAGTGCTGGGATAAAGAAAATAGGTGCTCTGGGCTGAGCAGCAGGGACAAATGGAGGGCATAAACCATTTGTATTTCGGAGAGCAGCCCTTTGAAATATGTAGGATGCCAACTGGGGCAGGTTAAGAAGCAGTGGCCAGACCTGAAATGAAGAGATCCCATGAAGGTATAAGCTGTGTCACAGCTAGCTGCCTTACATTGAGTCCAACCATCAGCCCACCTTGCTCAACGTTGCCAATTCTGCCAAAAAGCACAAGCTCCATACTGCTCATCATGAAACATGACAGCTAAGGGTTGACGATATTTGCTCTTCCACACTTACTGTGATATTATTATTATTTAGAGGTCCACGTGCGCAGATTCAGAAATTGCCCATAATGGGGTAAGAAAAGGTAAAGGACCTCTGAACGGTTAAGTCCAGTCAAAGGCGTCTATGGGGTTTCAGGCCGAGGGAGACGGTGTTTGTCCACAGACTGCTTTCTGGGTCATGTGGCCAGCATGACTAAATGCTTCTGGCGCAACGAAACACTGTGGCGGAAAGCAGAGCACACGGAAATACCGTTTACCTTCCTGCCGCAGTGGTACCTATTTATCTACTTGTACTGGTGTGCTTTCAAACTGCTAGGTTGGCAGGAGCTGGGACGGAGCAACGGGAGCTCACACCATTGTGCCAATTTGAACCGCCAATCTTCTGATCGGCAAGCCCAAAGAGGTTCAGTGGTTTAGACCACAGCGCCACCTGCGGAAATGTTAGTGGAGGGTGGTGTTGTCCTGGAAGGGAGGGGCCAGTAAACGGAAAGATTCAATCGAGGACAGCCCACTGGTGTGGATAAGAAACCGCAGCACAGCTACGGAAAGTGAAAGACTTCAACTGTGTGCATGTGGACACAGAACAAATCAGACCTCGGAGCCTGTTTGTGAGATATCATCCCTGTCTAAGGTAAAGGTAAAGGGGCTCCTGACCATTAGGTCCAGCTGTGGCCGATTCTGGGGTTGCGGCGCTCATCTCACTTTATTGGCCCAGGGAGCCGGCGTACAGCTTCTGGGTCATGTGGCC
Organism: Podarcis gaigeae; assembly: GCF_964106915.1. Classification (NCBI taxonomy): domain Eukaryota; kingdom Metazoa; phylum Chordata; class Lepidosauria; order Squamata; family Lacertidae; genus Podarcis; species Podarcis gaigeae. The sequence continues at coordinate 4,833,818 of NC_139689.1, read as the reverse complement.
AGCATGACTAAGCCGCTTCTGGCGAACCAGAGCAGCGCACGGAAACGCCGTTTACCTTCCCGCCGGAGCAGTACCTATTTACTTACTTGCACTTTGACGTGCTTTTGAACTGCTAGGTTGGCAGGAGCAGGGACCGAGCAACAGGAGCTCACCCTGTTGTGGGGATTTGAACCGCCAACCTTCTGATCGGCAAGCCCTAGGCTCTGTGGTTTAACCCACAGCGCCACCCGCGTCCAATCAACCTTGTCTGGAAGCACCCTTAGTGGTAAAAGCAGTGGGCTCCACATACCTCGAGAACAAAACCACACATGGTTCTGATTTTGAGATGAAGGGCCAAAGTTCCTCTCCCTCCCACCCCACATTCTTATTCTCGAGATTTTTGGTGTGTGCACATTTCCCCTCAGCGTCACCACCACCAGCCCTCTTCCCCCAAAATAATAACAAAAGCAGGATTTTTAATAGATCCGAGGAGAAAAGGTGCTGGAGAGAAGGGCGAAGAATGATTCACCCCCACTAGCATCTTATACATCAGCCGCCCGCCTGTCACAAGGCAGCCTTTGGGGGGGAAGGGGGGCGGTGCTGGGAGGAGGGCAGGAAACTGGTATGACACATAATACGTGAGGTTTATAAAATTGTGCATGATGTGCAGAAAGTGAGGAAAAGTGGAACTTTCATAGGGTCACCCTATGAAACAGATCAGCAGAAGATTCAGAAAAGATGAAATAAAAGTCCTTCTTCCCACAGGGCATTATTTACTTCTGGAACTCACTGCCACAAGATTTCCTGCTTCAGCCAGTGGGTTATGACTCAATATGGTGCAGGGTTGCCTGTTGGCTTTGACGGATTTAAAAGGAAGATGGGGGGAAACCATGCAGAAGGAGAAAGCTACCAATGGCTACCCTTTAAGATGGTCGTGCAGCAGCCTCCAGGATCAGAAAGCTGGTTGCTGATGGTGACAAGAGGAGAGAGTATGGTTGCTGCACTCTGGTCTCGCTTTCTGGCTTCGCGTAGGCACTGGGCCTTTGGATCTGGTGCAGCGGCTGTGCTTTTCTGAGGTTTTTATGGGAGGTCTGTTGACAGCTGTAAGTTGTTGGAAGCTAAAAAGATGGGGGGAGGGAGCTTTGGCCTTCCAGGTCTTTGGGGTACCCTGAAGGGATCTGGTTGGCCACTGTGAGAATAGGATGCTGGACAAAGTGGAGTCCACTTGCTGCGAACAGAATTATAACATAAACCACAAGATCCCCCATGGTGAGTTTATGAATTGGTTGGCCAGTCTGCTTAAATTCCAGCTCTCTTGAGCAGGCATAGGCAAACTCGGTCCTCCAGATGTTTTGGGACTACAACTCCCATGATCCCTAGCTAACAGGACCAGTGGTGGGAAGATGGGAATTGTAGTCCCAAAACATCTGGAGGGCTGAGTTTGCCTATGCCTGCTCTTGAGAGTTCCTCATTCTCTCCCCAAATTATCAGCACTTGCTCCTCAATGGACTGCTCCACCATTCCAGAGAACGGAATATTATTTGTTATCTTTGTTGCGTTGTTGTTGTTTAGTCATTTAGTCGTGTCCGACTCTTCATGACTCCCTGGACCAGAGCACACCAGGCCCTCCTATCTTCCACTGCCTCCCGCAGTTTGGTCAAACTCATGTTAGTGGCTTCGAGAACACTGTCCCACCATCTCGTCCTCCGTCGTCCCCTTCTTCTTGTGCCCTCCATCTTTCCCAACATCAGGGTCTTTTCCAGGGAGTCTTCTCTTCTCATGAGGTGGCCAGAGTCTTGGAGCCTCAGCTTCAGGATCTGTCCTTCCAGTGAGCATCAGGGCTGATTTCCTTCAGAATGGAGAGGTTTGATCTTCTTGCAGTCCATGGGACTCTCAAGAGTCTCCTCCAGCACCAGAATTCAAAAGCATCAATTCTTCGGCGATCAGCCTTCTTTATGGTCCAGCTGTCACTTCCATACATCACTACTGGGAAAACCATGGCTTTAACTATATGGACCTTTGTTGGCAAGGTGATGTCTCTGCTTTTTAAGATACTGTCTAGGTTTGCCATCACCTTTCTCCCAAGGAGCAGGCGTCTTTTAATTTCGTAACCTCAAGGGGAATTGCTGAAGCACACAGGTGTTACTGCATCTCCCGGATTACAGTGTCTCCTTTGCAAATACCAAACCCACAAAGAGGAAGCACTGTGGTGGCCTATGCTGGGCATGGAGTCGAGGACAGGTTTATGTCTGTTTGAAAAGATCAGGTCTCTAGCTCCCATGGGCACAAGGGCAGGAAATGCTTTGTGCTCACTTCAAATCCCACCACATGGGCTCCAAAACAGATCTCTAGAAGGTTGGTCCTTGGACAGATGAAAGTCTCCTCAACAAATCGAAGGATCCAAGCAGCGCTTGAAGGGAATTTCTGGGCCCTGCAGCCATTCTCTTCTCTTCCGGACACATGGCAGCCTGCCTGCTCCCAGGCCTCCTAGTCATTCTCTCTCTCCCAGCCTGCACATCTCCCCCAGATCTTGCCAGCACAGATGGAAAAATGAATTCTCTAATAAGGAATGCTCTAAAAATGCAGAAAAGTGTGCGTTTGTGTGTGGGTCATCCTGGTGCCATTGTTTTCTCCATTTGCACATTGTGTTCTGTGCGTGGTGCAGAATTTAGATGGGAGGTGGGATGGGGGAGTAGAGAGGAGAGGAGCAATTTCACCAACGAGGCAACCCGTGAAGGTAGGATGGAGGGCTTGGGAGAGGCCTAACCTGCCCCTGCCTTCCATTTCCTGACGGAAAACGCCTGCAGCAGAACTAATAACCCCACAAAGGGGCCCTGCAGACGTTCACAGCCTGACAAACCCGTTTTCTGTGATTGGGAATGATGGATGCAGCTCATATGCTGCGAGGGGTTAATTCACTTACAGTCCAAGCACTGCTGCTCGGCTGGCAAGCCTCTCGGTCAGGCTTCATCCTCCCCATCAGCCTTCTTCCTCTCCTGCTGATCCTGTTACCACCACTCCCCCCCCCCCACACCTCCAGGGCCCAAGTCCCCAGAGATCCGCCACTCACTCTCTAGCCGCTGAACCAGGGCTTTGTCCTTCAAGGCCATCTCCGTCTTGATGGTCAGGGACTCGATTGGAATGTAGAGGATGGTGCGGCCCCTCATTTTGGAGCGAGTGTCTAGAGAGGGACAAAGATGGAGAAAGAGTGACAAAGCAGAAAGGCACCGGTCTGGCAAATTGCTGTTTGGGGGGGGTCTTGGGGGGAGGGAAGGGAAGGGAAGGGAAGGGAAGGGAAGGGAAGGGAAGGGAAGGGAAGGGAGGGAGGGAGGGAGGAAGGAAGGAAGGAAGGAAGGGGTCTCTCATAAGACACAAAACAGGAAACATGATTTATGGTTCCTCAGCAGGGCGCCAACAGTCATCGCATTTGAAATAAAGTGGTATCTTGGGTTAAGAACTTAATTTGTTCCGGAGGTCTGTTCTTAACCTAAAACTGTTCTTAACCTGAAGCACCACTTTAGCTAATGGGGCCTCCCGCTGCTGCCGCGCCGCCGCTGCACGATTTCTGTTCTCATCCTGAAGCAAAGTTCTTAACCTGAAGCACTATTTCTGGGTTAGCGGAGTCTGTAACCTGAAGCAGATGTAACGTGAAGCGTATGTAACCCGAGGTACCACTGTACCTGCTACCGCACAGCCCTCTCCCTTGACCCAATGTCCCAAGCTGTGTGGGAAAGCCAAACCTCATGGGAGGAATTTATGTGGGTGGCACGTTTAAGCAAATGCGCTCAGCTTCCCTAATGCCTTCCATAATAATAAGAAATGGAGGGATTCATTCCGACATGCACCGGGGGAAAGACCAAGGCACCAAGAAACTCTGTGAATACAAAGACACTACCAGGCATGGCCAAACTTGGCCCTCCAGCTGTTTTGGGACTACAATTCCCATCATCCCTGACCACTGATCATGTTAGCTAAGGATGATGGGAGTTGTAGTCCCAAAACAGGCGGAGGGCCAAGTTTGGCCATGTCTGCATTAAGCATACTGGCGGCCGTCTGATGTGTAAACCTAAGCAAAAGGCTGGTTGTTTTCTGTTGGTCAGGTATCCACCCGGTAACCCAGGAATGGCCCAAGACATTTTGACACCTGAGGCGAGCCTCAAAATGGTGCCCCACCCCACCCTGGCCAGGGATGAAATGGTGAGTGGAGATCTACATCAAGATCAAGGGGGGAATAATGATCTACGTGGGTAGGAGAAGTCTAGCAGCATGAGATGGGTGTAGAGGTGGCATGGATGGGGGAGCTACTGAGGAGACAGCAGATCCAGCCTCCAAGCAGCACGCCACAGTCGTCGCTGCCAGCAATGCATTCCCTGGAGAATAGGACAGCCTTCTATAACCACTAGCTGTGGTGCTGTGATGTCAGAGCAACATTCCACCTGCTCAAAGGAAAGGTGTCAGCAATAGAATATTGAGAAAGGGTGCAACTTCTGGGGGAAACCTCCTCTCATGGCCTAAGAACAGGATGGGTAATGAAATATCAGCAGGAATAGCTCTGAGGCTGAGAAACTGTGGGCCAGGCAGCCATGATGATGTGCATTAGGGAGTGTGAGGTGTACTGAATTTTGCAGATTGACTGAACTATCGTATAATTTTAGAGCTGGAAGGCACCCAATGGTCATCTAGTCCAATGCAGGAATCACAGCTAAAGATCCCTGACAGCTGGCGATCCGACCTCTGTTTAAAAACCTCCAATGAAGGAGACTCTGACACCCTCCGGGGTAGACCATCCCACTGTTGAACGGCAATCACCACCATGCTCAGTTGGAATCTCCTTTTTTGATCTGGCAAATCTTTAGAGGGAGGTCTTAGATAGAACTCAGTAAAATGGCAAGCCCAGCCCTACATAAAAGTCAGATCCAGGAAGGGAGGAGAGCAGGAAGTCCTACCTGTGAGAGAGGTCATAAAGTGGTAAATTTCTGAGAAAAACTCGTTCTTTATGCTTTCGGGCCAGGCTGACTTGCGAAAGAGCTGGGGGAGATACACGGCGTTGAGATTGCGGATCAAGGAATCTATGTAGGGCTTCCGGACAGTGCCAAACTGGACGACCTCGTGGAAGTTCTCTTCTGTAATCTCTGCGTTCTCTTGGCGGATGAAGTAAGTGAGCTGTTTCTGCTCCTGCGGGGACAATGCTGAGTTAGAGATGGAAGGATCATCAGCAGAAACGTATCCTAGTGACCTCCAGCTCCGGGAACAGAGCTTCTAAACTGCCCTGAGTCTAGTCTACACATATTTTCAGTGCCCAGGACTGGACCACTGGGGCTGATTGATGCCAGAGTGTCTGCTACAGCCCCATAACTGCCACATCCGTCCACAGCACAGGTGCCTGCCGCAGAGGTGCAGGCAAAATGCCTCCAGAGAATAAATTGGGAGTAGGCAGAGGTTGAGTGGCAGGTTGTCACAAACAAACATGCAACCTTTTGCTTTTAATTAAGAACTGGATTCCCCACTGCTATTGGGAAACATGAGCCTGGGGATCTGGGGTAATTTAATCTGAGAAACAGAACAGCAAAGAGACCAACCTTCAGAAGAAGAAAGACTGAAACACAGGTAGCCACCTTACGCCCTATGCAGGCAAACACCCTGTGGGCAAGGGATTAAAAAACTCCTGATAAAATCTGGCCAGTTGGAAACCTACAAATGAAGTATCAAAGGCTGGAAATGTCCCACTTATTTAGAGGACCAGGGAAATTCAGGATCAGTGGCTATTGATAGATGGGGACTCCAGGTTCAAAGGCAGTAAAGATAAAGGTAAAGGTACCCCTGGCCGTACGGGCCAGTCGTGTCCGACTCTAGGGTTGTGTGCCCATCTCACTTAAGAGGCCGGGGGCCAGCGCTGTCCGAAGACACTTCCGGGTCACGTGGCCAGCGTGACGAAGCTGCTCTGGCGAGCCTGCACCAGCGCAGCACACGGAAACGCCGTTTACCTTCCCGCTTGTAAAGCGGTACCTATTTATCTACTTGCACTTTGACGTGCTTTCGAACTGCTAGGTGGGCAGGAGCTGGGACCGAACGACGGGAGCTCAACCCGCCGTGGAGATTCGAATCGCCGACCATACGATTGGCAAGTCCTAGGCGCTGAGGTTTTACCCACAGCACCACCCGGAGTATATCACTGAATACTAGGTGCCGAAGGCAAAGAAGAGGGGAAGAGGGACAAACTCTGCCACCAGGCTAGATGGATCAGATTCAGCCCCAGGGCAGAGTGCTCTTATCCTTTTGCACTGCGGAGGAAATGGCAAACCTTCCCACATTGTTACCCCTACCAAACACACAGAGGAGCCTCTCAGGTGGTCCGTGACAGACTGAGCCAAACCAACCTGGTATGGCATGACCGGCTCCACTTTCAAGCCGGCAAAGTCGTCAATGTAGAAGACAAGCATCTGCTGGGTGGGGTCCTTCAGAAACTGATCCATGGCGGCCTTGTGGTCCTCTGTCCACATCTCATCTCTGAGGCCAGACAAGGCGATCCGGCTTTCAATGCAGGGTTTCTGAGTGAAAAGGGAAAGAGGCCAAGCTCAAGCAAAGGGAGGCAGAGCGTGCGTATCCGACAGGACAAGCCGTTTGCAGAGACCGCGTTGGATTGCACCGTCTTCCCCCCCATCCCATGTGTTTAGGAGCAGGACTGGGAACCATACAAGCCCAGAGCCTGGCCTGCTATTCCAGGGCATCAGACTGAGTCTAAGGTGTGAGCGGCCACACGAGATGACACCAGTTCACGGAGGCTGAGGCTGTAGACTCCTCCAGTTTAAAAGCAGCCTACCTCTGAATCGGAACAAACTAGACGGCATGCAAAAATCGGTGCATGCAATTGTTGTGTCTGATTCTTGTTCTTTAAATAGCAAGTGTTGGAGTGGGGGTGGTGCTGATCAGGACAACACCACGCAGGGAGGGCGGGCGGGGACTCATTCCCTTCCACATCCCAAGAACAGCAGCCACTTTGGGGGCAATTTTCATCAGGACTGTGGAATGCAGGGGGTGGGGGAACAGTGAAAAAACATTTCCCCTCCTGGCATGGTCCTGATCATCCTGCCCTACAGGCTCCTATTTAGGTAACAAAAAAATCAGGCACACGTTTCCCATACCATTCCGTTTGGCTCCCCCAGCCCTGCAAGATGCGGGGACAAGCCTCGCCCCAAAACCTGTCACTTTCCGCAGTTCAAACCCCCCACCCGACCCCACCCCGACGCAAATGAATCATGCGAGTCACCAGCAGGGCCTGCCTCGTGAAAACTGGGAGTCCAAGACTCACAATCTTCTTCCGCCTCCCCTTGTTCAGCCAAACCCCCACCGGGGCACTCAAAGAGGGAGAGAGAAGAGGGCTAATTTGTTAAGATGATTGCAAGACAGTCACTCCAGAGAGCTTCCGCAGATCATGGCGCTCAGTCATTAAGGCAACACAGTTCCAGGCGAAGGAAAAGGTAAATGGGGGGGGGGGGAGGGGAAGAAAATTAAGGGTAGGAGCAGTGCAGACTGAAAAAGAAGGAAATGGGGAGTTGGGCAGTAGACACTTTTTGGTCCTGAAGAGAGAGAGTAAGTGTATGCATTTTTTTCAAAACGCATTAAGACTTCTTTTTCTCATTCCCAAGAGCTTCTCAAAGAAAAACCTGGGAAATCAGGATCAAATTAGCATAACATCTGGCATGAAAGCATAGAGCCAGATGTTCCTAGCCCAAATGTGACAAAATTGTGGAAGGTTCCATGCAGGCACCCGCCCGCTTTCTGGTCTCCCGTTCAGGGTGTCTCTGTCGGAGGAAGGATCTGGGCCTTGCAACAGCCGGACGTCACCTGAGTCAGAAAGGCAACACTTCCCTCCGGGAAAGGCATCCTCTCCCTTTGGCATCGACAGCTAGCCAAATGCAGAAGGGAGTCAAATGCAGGGCCAGGAACCTTTGGCACTTGCAGCCTTGGAGAGGGGCAGAAGTCGCCCAGCCAAGGGGGTCTTTCTGCTGGACTGAGACAGCTGCTTCCATGACAGGGTTTGGGATAGAGAAACAAGAGGCAGACAGAGAGAAAAGCACCTGATCCGTAACTCTTAAACGCTGAGGGCAAAGAGACCTGGAGGTTCAGTCGTTCCCACCACCTGTTTCAGCCTGCACAGACTTCAGCTACGCAGGAGTAGTTTAAAGTTTTCAAGGGTGGCAAGAGAATCAAAAAGACTGGATCTCTCTCTCACACACACTTGCACAGTCCTTCAAAAGTGGGTCCAGCTGGGAGCTTCTGGCCACCCTTCCTTTCCCCCCTGCTATGTGAGATCTTCCCTGTGGCAAGGTCTCACACACACACACACACACACACACACACACACACACGGTTTCCCAACTTACCAAATCCGCCTCTTCCTCCACAGGGCTGGGAGGGATAGCCAACTCATCCTGGCTCTCTTCCTCCATCTCGTACAAGGATACCGAAGTAACATCTCCTAAGAGGAGGGCAAAAGGCAGAGAAGCAGAAATCAGAAGTGCACCCAAGGACTGTGGCATCTTTGTTTTTGTTTTCTAAATAATATTTATTAAAGTTTTAAAGGTTACAAAAAGAAAAAGGAGAGAACACCAAATTGCACAAAAACAAGACAACATATCACAATAAGGAAAAAGAAAAAAAAGAAAAAACAGAAAAATAGAAACAATTAAAAAAAAACACAACGAACCTTCCCATAACTTATCTTTCATTTGCTTGTTTCCTTGACCTCCGCACACCTCCCTCTTTTGTATTCTAGTTTGGTTAGCTATTTCAGCAAATCCTTTCCATCTTTCCCAGTTTTTGTCCTATAATTTATCTTAATATAATGTAACTTTACTTTCCCTCCTTTCACCAATTAACAGTCTATTTTTTCTTAATCCTTTATAATATTTCTGCTAAAACCACATAACTTCATTCCAACATCCTTCTAACATTCCTTAATTTTACAATGTTTCTGTAAATAAACTTTAAATTTCTTCCAATCTTCTTCCACCGACTCTTCTCCCTGGTCTCGGATTCTGCCAGTCATTTCCACCAGTTCCATGTAGCCCGGACTGTGGCATCTTTGGGGCAGAGGTGGTGCCAGAAGTTCTCATACCTATGGGAACGCCTCTCCCGGTATGCCCCATGGAAGGCCTTAAGGTTCATAAATGGCAACACCCTAGAGGTCCCGGGCAATAAGGAAGTCAGATTAGCCTCAACCAGAGGCAGGGCCTTTTCAGTACTGGCCCCGACTTGGTGGAACGCTCTGTCTCATGAGACCAGGGCCCTGCGGGATCTGATTTCTTTCTGCAGGGCCTGTAAGACAGAGTTGTTCTTCCTGGCCTTTGGCTTAGAATCAATTTGATTCCCTCCCCCTCTTTCTTTTTCCTTTCTCCTCCTGTGATGAGGCTGCATTTTAATGTTTTAATGTTGTATTTTAATCTTTTTTAAAAAGTTGCATTTCAATCAACTTGTTTTTATTATCAGTTGTTAGCCGCCCCAAGCCTGGTCTTGGCTGGGGAGGGCGGGGTATAAATAAAATTTATTATTATTATTATTAAAGCTGGCACAGCAGAAGGGATCTACGGGTCTACACACCTTTCCGACACAGTCCTCCCTCTCACAGGCCTTGCTTGTACCAGGCAATTAGTTGGGGGCAACTCCTGTTGAATCCCAGAGTCTGAGGGTTCAAGGAGACCACCTAATGCAGAACACACGCTTGCCCCCTCTTGAGGAAGGGTCGCCCACCCCAGCCCCACACAGATCCACCCGGCCAACCCAGAGTCATCAGCACAGCTCTGTAGAAAGACACTCACTCAGGAAGTTTAGTACGGAAGTTTTAGGAGGAGTCCTGGAAGATGGTGGGTTCATCAAGAGATCTGAGCACTCAATCCTACTAGGGAGGATGAAAGGTTTTGGGGTTTTTTATGAGAGACAGAGCCAAGATGCGCTCTTGAGAGGACACTTAAGGGCAGAGGTTTCCATCAAGTCAAACCCAAGAAGCCTTACACAGAGTCAGGCCATGGGTTCATCTACCTCTGTACTGTCTACACCAGGGATGTCCAACAGGTCGATTGTAAACTACTGGTAGATCCCTGGGAAGTTTTGGTAGATTGTGGTCGATCGTTGGGTCCCTTTCTTTAGCGTTGCTAAAATCAATTCAAGCCCCGCCCCCTCGGCCCGCCCTCCATTGTTGCACGATCTGCAGAACGGAAGAAGGAGTTAACAATGTGAGGCTGTTTGTTGGTGAGCGGCTGTTCCTCCTTTTCCGCAAAAACCCTTAAAATCGGGGCTTTCCTCCTCCCTAAAAAAAGGTGAACAATTTTGACCTGAACCCCCCAAAAATGTGGCTTTCCTTCCCAAAAAGGTCAACAACTTTGACCTGAACGCCTCAAAAACGAAGGTAGATCACTGCCAGTTTTTAATTCTGTAAGCAGATTGCAGTCTCTTGGGAGTTGGCCACCCCTGGTCTGCACTAACTGGCCGTCACTCTGTCGAGAGTAAAACACAGAGGGCAAGAAGGGCGGGAGGCAGTGGAGGACAGAGGTGCCTGGCGTTCTCTGGTCCATGGGGTCACGAAGAGTCGGACACGACTAAACGACTAAACAACAACAACAAGAAGAAGAAGGTCTGTGAAAGAGCATGGCTCTCAGGACCGAAAGAATCAGGAGACATGCTGTGTCACTGGGCAGTGGCCCCGGGTCATTAGCAGAAGCATCACCCCCAGGCTCCACGGGGCATTAAGAACAACACCCAGACGCCATCCAGTGTGATGGTGATCGGAAACATCCTCCTAAGATGATTAGAGGCAGTTTCTGCAGACCTGACACGTCTTCTCAAGAAGTTGGTGGCCGGCCATAAAAAAAAAGGGGAGTCTGCTGGATCAGGCCCGAGGCTCATCTCGTGCAGCGTTCTGTTCTCACAGTGGCCAACCAGATGCCTGTGGAAAACCTGCAAGCAGGATTCAAACACAAAAGCTCCCTTTCCTCCTCCGGTTTCCTGGAAGTATTGCTGCCTCCAACTTCGATAGGGGGTATGTATTCAAGATATATCAGAGTGGTTGCCAAGGTTCCTCCATCCCACCGGCTCCTGCAGGCTCCTGCTGACGTTCCACACAGGAACACAGCCAGGAGAGATACTGAATGGACCTCCTAAGACTGTAAGTCTTGAAAGCCTGATCAAGAGAGCTTAACTTTAAATCCCCTAGGGGAGGGAAGCAAAAGTCCAGGGATGAGTGCTGAGCCAAGTATACAGAGCAAGACCACGTGGGGAAGAGGGAGGGTGCAGGAGGTGGTGCCCATGATTTTGCAGAGAAACATTTAAAATTACAACACCCAGAGCACCCAAAATCTATTTTTGTTTTTGTTTTATTTGTTTAGTCGTTTAGTCGTGTCCGACTCTTCGTGACCCCATGGACCAGAGCACGCCATGCACTCCTGTCTTCCACTGCCTCCCGCAGTTTGGTCAGACTCATGTTTGTAGCTTCGAGAACACTGTCCCACCATCTTGTCCTCCGTCGTCCCTGTCTCCTTGTGCCCTCCATCTTTCCCAACATCAGGGTCTTTTCCAGGGAATCTTCTCTTCTCATGAGGTGGCCAAAGTATTGGAGCCTCAGCTTCAGGATCTGTCCTTCCAGTGAGCACTCAGGGCTGATTTCCTTCAGAATGGAGAGGTTGGATCTTCTTGCAGTCCATGGGACTCTCAAGAGTCTCCTCCAGCACCAGAATTCAAAAGCATCCATTCTTGTTGGCAAGGTGATGTCTCCGCTTTTTAAGATGCTATCTAGGTTTGTCATTGCTTTTCTCCCAGGGAGCAGGCGCTTTTAATTTCGTGACTGCTGTCACCATCTGCAGTGATCATGGAGCCCAAGAAAGTAAAATCTCTCACTGCCTCCATTTCTTCCCCTTCTATTTGCCAGGAGGTGATGGGACCAGTGGCCATGATCTTCGTTTTTTTATGTTGAGCTTCAGACCAAAATCTATATACTAACACAAAGAGTCAATGGAAAACCAAGAGAATGGACTCAAAAACCTACTATAGGAAGATAGGTATGATCTGAGACCTGGTGGGATGAGACATGATTGGAATATGGAATATTGCTCAAAAGGAACAGACCCATCAGAGAGGGAGAGAACAGTAGCTTTACATTTAAATAATAAATACAGCTGTGCAGAAATCCATGGATCAGTCTTGTTGAAAGCACCTGGGTAAGAAGAGAGGAGAAGAAACCAAAGTGAGAGTGTTGTGGCAACATCCTGCAAGCCACCCAACTAACCGGAGGGCAATGGTGTTGTTTTCCTGGAAGAGATCACAAAACATTCGCACGAGGCAAACTGTGGCAGAGACGAGGAGCTTGCAACTATCCGGACACCTGCTGAATGTCTAAATCTGCACACAAATGCAACGTCCAATAAAATCTTGACTTCCTCGGCTGACAACATTGTTCCTCAGAAGGTGAAGCAAGGAGCAAGGGGGGGGGGGTCCTGCTATCCTGGAGTTAATCCTGACCAACGGAGAAGAACGATTTGATGAACTGGAAGTGGCAGGAACCTTGGGGGAAAGTGACCGTGTCATCTTTGAATTTATGATAGCGAGGGATGTGAAAACTGAGCGGAGTCAGACGCAGAAAGCTGATTTTAATGAGCTCGGGGGAAAGTTGGTGAGGTGCGTGGCCAGGGATTCTCAAAGAGGAAAGGAGTCCAAGAGGGATGAGAGATTCTGGAAAGTGAAAAGTTGATGGTTCAATCACTAGACCAGCCAATAGCTCAGTCGGTAGAGCATGAGAGTCTTATTCTCATGGTTGTGGGTTCAAACCCCACCTGGGACAGAACATTCCTGCATCGTAGGGGGCAGGGCTAGATGATACTAGTGTTCGCTTCCAACTCTATGATTCAATTATTCTATTTCACTGAGAAGGGGGGAAATGGGAGAAATCTAAAGAAGTCGGTGTGGTTGCTCAGAGATATTTACTGACCAGCTTTCAAAGCAGACTCCACTCTGGGTAAGAGCAACACTGGGTGCACCTACACTGTCCAGCTCATGAGTTTGGATTTGATATCCCGCTTTATCACTCCCCGAAGGAGTCTCAAAGCGGCTAACAATCTCCTTTCCCTTCCTCCCCCACAACAAACACTCTGTGAGGTGAGTGGGGCTGAGAGACTTCAGAGAAGTGTGACTGGCCCAAGGTCACCCAGCAGCTGCATGTGGAGGAGCGGAGACGCGAACCCGGTTCCCCAGATTACGAGTCCACCGCTCTTAACCACTACACCACACTGGCTCTGCACCCTTTTCTATGGTGCAATAGTAATTTGGAATACGGTGTGCATTTGGAATACGGTGTGCAGTTTGCATTTCAAGGATGGCCATTCGCCAGGGGCGTTGTGGCTGCATCCTGCACTGCGCAGTGGGGTTTGAGTGGATGACCTCCTAGGTCACTCCCGGCTCCATGACACCCAAGTGCGCCGCAACCACATAGCAAGGGCAGAGCAGAAGTGTGAACGACTCGTGCCAGGGAAGGTACGAAGCGCTCAGGGCCACAGGCACAGTCATTCCTTCCCAATCCAGCTATTTTTGGCAACTGGCCCCTGGCCAAAAGCCACCCGCAGAGAGATTCCAAGGGCAACTTGGTAGACTGCAGCTCCCCACGGTCCCGGAGGCCCCACAGAAAATAAGGGAGGCGAAGGAAATAAATTCATAAGCAGGCGGCGTGCTGAAAACCGAAGGGCCATCGAGAATGCAGTCGGCATCAAACTGAAAGACATTTGGAGATTGCAGGCAGCTAGGCTGGGCGGTCTGAGAGGTGCACCCCAAGACCCCCTCGCAATACCATGCAAAGATCGGCGGGGAGGGTCTGCCCACCTCTTGAACCACACGTTGCTTCATTCACACACAACCCGCAATCGCTGTCAGGCCCATCCTAGGGGGATAAGGCTTTGTTCTCCGATGCAGATCAAGGCAGCTGTCACAGAATTCCAAAAAAGCTTCTGTTTATATATTAAAAACACTTTAAAAAAAAAAAGTAATAATACTTGGTTGCGTTTTGCCTAAAGGCTTAGAAGGCAGATGGGATCTGAGTGGCACTTGCAGGTGTCTGCATTCAGCACAAGTGTTTGAGCCTCCCTCTCTCCAGCTCCTGCCCCACCAACACCACGTTCCAAGCTCAGCGAGACCCACCCATGGGTGTAATTGCAATCAGGGAAAGGGAGGGGCGCATTGTTCCAAATTGCAAGGAGGAAGATATAATTATTTCTCCGTGACACAGCTCATTTCTTGGCCTGCAGAAGGGTCCTGGTTCAGTCCCGGGCTTCCCCAAGTGAGGCTGGCAAAAGCTCATGCCTGAAACCCTGCAAAGCTGCTGCTAAGGCAAACAGGGGCAGCCTTGCCTCTCCCAATCCAGGGTCCGACAGGCACTTTGGACTACAACTCCCATCAGCCACTGAGCACCGGCTAGGGCTGATTTGAGCTGTGGTCCAAAACATCTGGAAAAAGCCAAGTTGGGGAAAAGCTGGTGTGGGCGATGCTGAGTTAGACCAATGGCAACATCCCACAGTCACTGCAGGGGGAGGGGATAGCACAGGTCACTAGTATTTTTCCCCACATGGAAAAAACCCCCACCCCCACCCATGTTCCCACCCATTTAAAGTCAACAGGTATCCAGTTATTCATATATTTAAACGTTCAAATAGCGTTGGTGTTTTGCAATGGGGGAGGTTCCCCCCCCCCAAGACAGGGTTTTGCCACTCAGCCAACCTGCCAACCCCCAGCATGAGACAACATGATGATAAGAGTGTTGGACTAGGAACTGGGAGAGACCAGGTTTCGAAACCCCACTCAGCCATGAAGCTCATTGGGCGACCTTGAGCCAGCCACTGCCTCTCTGTGTCCAACCTACCTCGCAGGGTTGCTGTGGGGATTAAATGAGGAGGGGGAGAGCTATGGATACCCCCTTGAGCTCCTTGGAGGAAAAGGTGGGATAGAAATGCAATAATAAAAGCCCCACACAGTGCCGTCTCGCCACTTGGGACCTCCCTAGCCCTAACCCCTTGAAACAAGGATGGGCTTAGGAGGCCCACTAAGGCTGCCCTAAAAGTGTCTGTTTTCCTCACAGTCGATGGTCAACTGGAGATAAGTGCTCCTCCGAACTCACAGGCCTCTCGTCGGCAACACAAAGCAGGCAGCCGTCTCCTTGGCTGGGCCTTTGCAGGTTCAGCTTTATTATTATTATTATTATTATTATTATTATTATTATTATTATTAATACCCCGCCCATCTGGTTGGGTTTTCCCAGCCACTCTTTAAAGCTGGCTAGAGTTACTCTATTTTAAAGCACTGCTCTGGAACCCAGCTGGGTGGGCTCTAGCCGAGTGCAATGGCCATCTGCAGGCATCCACATGCTACAAGAACCCAACTTGTTCTGGCAGATCCCCTTCGGGTTTTGCATCTTTAGAGGAGCTGCTCAAAACATGAAGGTCTCCACTGGAAGTCCATCCCAGGCTCTCAAGACCTGCTCCACCCTCCAAGAAAGCAAAGAGGTCTCTTGGCATAGGAACACTCGGCAGCGGTGCTTCTGGGAAGGCCCCAACTGCTCTGGGAGAGAGCTTTGAGGAACCCGAGAGACACTCACGACACTCCTTGCAGCCAGCCAAGGACACCACGCCAGATTGCACCAGACACTTAAGGGCTGCCGCATGGGAGATGGAGCATGCTTGCTCTCTCCTGCTCTGGAGGGTAGGACTCGAACTGACAGCTTCCAGTTACAAGGAAGGAGATTCCGACTCAACATCAAGAAGAACTTTCTGATGGCAAGAGCTGTTTGACAGTGGAACGGACCCCCTCTTACAGGTTTTCAAACAGAGGATGGAAGGCCACCTGTCTTGGATGCTTTAGCTGAGATTGCAGGGGGTTGGACTAGATGACCCTTGGGTCCCTCCCAATTCTACAGTTCTATGATTCTCTAAGTGAGGGGAGAGGGCTGCTGTTGTGCTCAGATCCTGCCTGTGGGCTTTCTGTTGCGGCATCGGCTGGCTGCTGTGAAAACAGGGTGCTGGGCTAGATGAACCCCCTCTGATCTAATCCTGCCGTCAGATTCCTAAAGAAGAGTCCCAGCTTGTCAAGAGCTTGGTGACGTTTGGCCTCATCCCCTCCTCAGAGAGTCTAAAAGAGAGCTGGGTAATGCCCGGCAGGATCTCCTGCTCCAGCTGACATTCATTTGCACAAAGCCCTGCCAAACTCTGAGGAAACTGCACACACCTGGTTTTCAAAAATTCATGAAAATTCGGCTTTCAGCGTGCTCTGTGCATGTGCTTAAGCGTGGGTTTTGAAACCAGGACTGCGGCGTGGATCCTAACTGGCAAATCAAAAGAACCCAAACAGTAATTTTGTATTTCTTTAAAAAGAAATTTAAAAACCTCATGGATTTTAGGAGACAAGAGTTCAGCTCTTCTTCGGAACATTTGGAGTTGTCAAACCAAATTACAATTAACTTCCCCGTAAACCTGCTTGTGTGTCAGGAGTTGTCATGCACTAAAATGTGTAATAGTTATTGAAAGCGGCAGTTTGAGAAGGGTTTATTTTCTCCCCCATATTTCTCTCCCCCACCCCCCCCACCCCGCTCGACACACCAGAGAAGGGCTTGCAGGAGATACAGAAAAATAAGGCGGGAAGGAGGGAGGCCTGCCAGAGACATTTCAGTGCCTGAGGCAGCATAACCAAATCCACACTCGATCAAGAGGATAGAAAGCTCTTCTTCTGGGAGACTGATGGATGTGAGGCTGGCACCAGAGAACGCCTGGGTATAGCTGTCTGTCTCTTGCTGCGTTGTCCTCCTCCTATAAAAGGACTGCTGCAACTTTCCCTGGAGAAGATCAGAGGACTGGGAGATGGCAGGCAAGGCCACCGCAGGCAGCCCCTCTGCTGGGATAGTGTGATGTGCAAAATTAACGCCGGCTCTCACCATATGGCAAGCCGGAGGAATATAGCAGCTGGCACAACTGGAATGTGAAAGCAGACTCAGCAAGCAAGGAGCAGGAGAGGGGGAAAACTGCAGCAGGCGTGTCTCCCTCGGAGGGAGGCAAATCAGAGAAGAGTAGCTATGGTATACTGCTGCAGCAAACACATCCAGAGGATGTGGATAGCTTTTGACCAGGCTTCCTCAACCTCAGCCCTCCAGATGTTTTGAGACTACAATTCCCATCAGCCCTGACCACTGGTCCTGCTAGCTAGGGATGATGGGAGTTGTAGGCGAAAAACATCGGGAGGGCCAAAGTTGAGAAAGCCTGCTTTTGACTAACTGGCCTTTTGCAGAGGAGATCCAATGTCCAAAGAAGTCCTCAGAGCATGATGGGTTTCTGCAAAGAGAAGGTCTCCTCCAACTATTGGCACTAAGCGCCTGCCGCTGGCTTGCACCCACTATGGAGGGGACCGATTTCACACGACAAGCTGACATGTCATGCAACATAACCACACAATATTGAGGGGAGCCCAGTCCGCTGCTTAAGAACTTGGGGGGTGTGACAAAGTGCCTCAGCCCATTGGGCCTCGGTCTAGCTGGCATGCCTGCCCCCCAGCTACAAAGGTGACTAAGGCCAGCCCCTTTCCAAGACATTGTCCTGCCAAAGGGGCCAGAAGCCAGGTTCCAAGGTAGATTTTTCAGTCCGGCCACATTTTCCCCTGGAGGCAAGGGCCTGCATGCCAGTGGTGAGCAGGGCCAGAGGCAAAAAGTGGGCAGAGCAAGGGATGTAACAGATGAGGTTTACACACACAGCCCTCTCTCCCTCCTCCATTCAGGTAAACAGAAGCCGTTATCCACCATTCAAGGACACAGTCCAGCCAGGCAAAAGCACTCAAGGAGGTGCCGAGCAGGGCCAATGAGTGGCCTGGAGAGGGGGTGTGTGGCTTGGGGAAGGGCCTGAGGGTCGGACAAAGAGCCCTGGAGCCTTTGGACGTGAGGTTTTCCATCCCCACCCTAAACCCTAGGCGAGAGAGGGTGCCTCTCTTAGGAAAACTGGAAGATCTCGTTTCTCCTTAAGGCTCATAGAGCTTTTTGTCAAGCGAGGTGTCTCTCCCAGGATTGATAACTCAATTGTTAACCAAACCCAGCTTGGGCAGACGCATGTCGTCTGCTCTCCTCCTACTGCTGCCATCTGATCAGGGGTTACCTGCTATTGTTAACTGACAGACAAGGTCCCACCCTGCTTCCCTTCCTTCCCCCGCTCGCCACCACCCACTGCTGGAGGAGAGGCAAGACAGGGAGAAGGTGGGATGAAGAACAGGAGGCGGCCCCTGCAGGTGGGATCTCCAGGCAAGGAATGACCTGTTGCCCACTCCCTTCATAGGGATGGGTGGGCTGCAAAGACTGGCTCTCCCAGAATGGGTGGGAAGGGGGTGCTGAAACTAGTCCCCCTCCCCAGGTGCCATCGCTTCAGGCATTCTTCTCCCCAAACAGTTGGGGATCTGGGTATGTTTAGCCTGGAGAAGAGAAAACTGAGAGAAGATAGGATAGCCATCTTCAAATATCTCAGGGGCTGTCACATGGAAGATTGAGCAAGCTTGTTTTCTGCTGCTCCAGAGGGCAGGACTTGAACCAATGGATTCGAGTGACAAGAAGGGAGATTCTGACCAAACATCAGGAAGAACTTTCTTCCTTGGAAGGTGGTGGGCTCCCCTTCCTTAGAGGTTTTTAAGCAGGGGTTGAATGGCCATCTGTCAGGGATTCTGTAGCTGTGATTCCTGCACTGCAGGATTAAATGACTTTGTGCTCCCTTCCAACCCTTCAGTTCTATGATTCTTTGAGCCACGGGTCCAGGAAACCTCAAGGAAAGCTGGAGCAAAATGGAGTCAAAATCTGTCCAGCTGCAGAGAAGCAGGAGCAAGGAAAGAAAGGCAGAAGTCTCAACCTGTCCAATCCAAGAGGATTTGGAATTATGAAACTTTGGTGCCCTTTACAAGCCCCATTCCACCCTTGCACACACACACATTTTAAGCAAATCATATCTGCCACTGGAACCTCCAAAAGCTGCAGCTAAGAAGAAGAAGAAGATAAAGAAGAATTTGGATTTGATATCCCGCTTTATCACTACCCAAAGGAGTCTCAAAGCGGCTAACATTCTCCTTTCCCTTCCTCCCCCACAACAAACACTCTGTGAGGTGAGTGGGGCTGAGAGACTTCAGAGAAGTGTGACTGGCCCAAGGTCACCCAGCAGCTGCAGGTGGAGGAGCGGAGACGTGAACCCAGTCACCAGATTACGAGTCTACTGCTCTCAACCACTGCACCACACTGGCTAAGGGGGTCATTGTAAAAACAAAAACAACACCCCCCAAGGTAATGGGCCCAGGATGCTTCTGTCCCACATCTGTAACATGAGCACTGGGAACGTTGCTCAGCCTCCCATCTCTGGTTAGAGACGTCCAGAGCAAGGCTGGCTCTCCGCCATTTGTTTGTGCCCCCCCCCCCCCGCAGAGCGGCATGTCTTGTGGCACACAAGCAAAACCTGGAAAACTAGAAGCAGGCGCCACGACTGAGTTCCCTTGCACACACATCGCAGGCATGTCATCTGTTTCACCTCTGCACCTCGGAGACCTCGGGAATACTCTCCTTTGAATAATATGCCTTAACCAGTTCTGGGAGTGGGGCAGCACCTCTCAGCGGCCAGGCTGGAGCCCAAGGCCACTGGATGCTTCCCTCCTGGCGCAGCAGAATCCATCCACCAGCAAGACACCTGTAGCTGCGAGGAGGAAGAGGAAGCAGGGCAAGGCAGCTTCCTCCAGCAGCTGGCATCCATCCCCCCGCTTCAAAATCAAATGATCGTAACAAATAAATAGATAAGCCTTCCTGATGCCGAAGCACGTCCCATGTGGACCTCCTCCCATCTCACTGCTCTGTATTTAGATTATGTGCAGTTTAAAATCAGTACTGGAGGCGATGCATGATTTTGCCAGCTGGGCTTTTTTAACCCCCTCCCCCCAAAAAATCTATAAAAATTATAAGCAAGCAAACAGATGAATAAGCAAGCGCGGACAAGACGAAGGAGCCCAGGGGGGCCGACAGGACGATTAGCCAAGGGGCAGGTTCAGATTGGAGGGGGCTTCCTCCTCCTCCTCTGAACCACAATGTTCCTTCAGGATGGTCTAGCTCTGTCCAGCCTCTTCCCTCCCCTCCTCTCGCCCAGCTCCCTTTCATCTCCTCTCCCGCACTCCCTGTTCCATAATCAAACTCCCTGCGCTCCCCGAAGAAGAGCCTCCTGCGGCTCCGGCTCGTGGGGGCCCAGCCACAGCTGTACTTCCCGATTCAGGCAGCATTCAGTCGCCTGACAGGGGATGTCATTTCCCTGCCTGTCGTGGCAGATGGGATTGGTGGAGAGGGGCTCTGCGCCCGGTTACATTAGGCAGACGAGGACCACCGCCAGGATGCAAGTGCTGCTCGGAGCTTTGAAGAGCTGCTGTTGGAAATCCCGATGGGTTACTGTGGAAACACACCGGAGGAATGGGGAGGGGGGTGCTAAGGGGGCGGGGTGAGTGGGAGACAGAACACACGAGATGCGGCTACTGCCCGCAATGACCTTTGGGGGGTTCTAATGCCACAGGGCGAGGTCCAGAAATAGAATAATTCTTTTTTTGGGGGGGGGCACTCTGGTCTCCTAGCTCAGCTTATACAAGGTGTTAAATATTTTTTATTTATTTATTTTAAAGACCCAAACGCATGGCTCAGAAGGATGCTAATGACGGGGAAATCACAAGTGTTTGCTTGGCCAGCGCTACGCCAAAGCTGCTGGCCTGATCCAGATAAGGAGATATGGAAAGAAGCGCTGGGCTCCTACTGCCTGCTGGATCAGGAACCGAGAGGATGCACACCCGAAGGCTGCCTGCACACACTCCCCATCCACACACCCTGGTCACATGCAGATTCAGCCATTTTTATGCCAGGACGGAATCACAGCATTGGACTTTTGCAAAATAAGGAATCGTCGGAAATGTCTGCAAATGGCAGCGGGCGACGCTGGAGGGGAGAGTGGGAAAAAGAGGGTGGAGGGCAGGCATAGAGTTCAAGGGCCTTCCTCCAAGGTTGGCAGAAGGTAGCCCAGATCAGCAAATAGATCGGTTCCTCCTCTACCCCTTGGCAGAGAGGAGGGAAGCTGGGTTGAGAGGACAATAGCAGCTGGGAAGGTGGGCATTCTCAACTCTAAGGTTCCCAAAATGTTGCAGCTGCCCCCCACCTGGATGTTACCCTTCTTACGAGGAGGCCTGTGTGTATTCTGCAATACTTGGGATCACACCACAAAAATAAAGAAGGAAAAAGAATAGAGATGAAACGCTGCAATCTGAGCAATCAGCTTCCGTTTCTTTCAGCAAAGGTATGTTTGAAAGAGTGAGAAATCTCACAAGCCAACTCAGGGCTGAGGGAAACTTCTTGTGGATGTGAGAGCAGGGTGCGGGGAGCTCATTTGACAGTCTGATGAGCTCCTCCCCAGAGCTAGCAAAGCCCTTCAAAATAATAAGCCACCATAGGCAACTGCATTATTTACATTGCAGTTTTGTGATGCCTCTGAGGAGCAGTGAGTGCACACAGCTGCCCCCGAGGATGGAGCCCACACACAACACTTAAAAGATCCGGCTCCAGCGGCAAAAAGCCTCATCACGGGCGCCAAATGTTCCTGAGGTGGCGGATCAAAGGGGCACTCAGCCTACTAAGCAGGATCTACCCAGAGGATCTGGGACCGGTACACCTGAAAGGGAAACAACTTTTTGTGGAAATACCAGGAGGCTCCTCAGGGATGAGCGGCTCTGGGGGCGTTTCGCTCTGCTGCTGCACTGGCACAGGGGCTGTACGGCTGCTGGTCTTCTTCCCTTTCTTTTCGCCAGGCGTGCCACGCCGCTTGGCACTCATCTTTCACCACGGGATCCTGTAAAAAGTCATAAACACCGTGAAGAAAGGCAAGGCACACAAGACAGAAAGAATGGCTCTTTGGCTAGAGTCATCGCCGTTGTTCTTTGCACCCTCCCCTCTCTCTCTCTTTACCGCTTCCTCTTCCCTCCTTTAATGTGGCCCCCAGTGTGTCTCAGGGGCCAGGACCTGGGTTCAAGTCCCTACTCAGTCATGAAGCTCAGAGGGCAACCCTGCATCTCTCTCTCTCAGCCTAAACCAGGCTTCCTCAACCTTGGCCCTCCAGATGTTTTTGGCCTACAACTCCCATGATCCCTAGCTAGCAGGACCAGTGGTCAGGGCTGATGGGAACTGTAGTCTCAAAACATCTGGAGGGCCGAGGTTGAGGAAGCCTGAGCTAAACTATCTCACAGGCTTGGTGTGGGGGTAAAATGAGGTGAGAACTATCCACTCCTTGGGCAGGAGAAATAAAGCGCAATGAAAAATAATATGCCCCTCCATGAGCCCAGCAATCAGATCAACCTGTTCCCGTGCACAAATCTTGGTGGGCAGCACTGCTATTTCTCCATACTCCCTAATCTCCGCCTTCGCCTATTAGTATATCCCTTGTCCATCACAACAGCCTCATGTCAGCTTCCCAACCAAATCACCCTACACACCTTTCCATGCCCAGCCAGTCAGTTTCCACCTACCAACTTTCAACCCACACATCATCCCCCTTCCAACATCATCAATTCTCTCTATCATCGCATTCAACTAGTTGCCTCTCTCCCACCTCACCTGCTGACCTCAAGCCCCCTGGGCACGTCTTTCACCAACCCGCACATGTGAATGTGATCAGCATCCACCCCCTTGACAATCCTCCAGCCAGGACCCAGCACTGTCACCAACTAACTGTCACCCCCTTCATTTTATCACAGTTATGTTATGCTGTTATTATTAATTACCTGCCTTTCACTCTAAGGTCCCAGGGCAAGTTACGACATCAAGACACAACATTAAAAAGCAGCTTAAAACTACTTACAATCACAAAAATAAGGTGGGTCCTAAAAATCGACACCTCCAGTATCAAATGCAAGGGTAACTACCCTTTGAAGGGCAGTATACAAATTTAATAAATTAATAATAATAATAATAGTAATAGGGGTATCAAATGAATGAATTTATTATTTTGGTCACAGACCAAATACTCACATACAAAATCAGGGAAGTCATGAAATAGGGATACATTTAAATGTGCAGTTCAGTGTAACAGGGACAGTACAGATACAGCAGCAATTATAATATATAAATTAAATCTTACTCACTAAAATATAACCCGAAGTTGTCATTTAAAACCTTAATCATGATGATATCACAGCTTGTTCCCTAAATTTTATGGCAACTGCACAGAATTTGGCCACCTTTAACGTGATCTCTGGATCTTTGTCCTCAGCGTTTGCCAGGAGATAGATATATCATCACTCTTCTCCAAGCTTGGAGCAGCAGACAAGGCTTCCTGCCCTCTGTCCCCCATTTTATCAATGCAACAATCCTGGGAGGTAATGGCAGTAGCCTAGGGAGGGTTGATTCCCCTAGTTTTTAATTGATTTCATCTGGTTGTATTTTATATTGTTAAGACCCTTTTTTCTATAAAGCGACTAAGAAATGTAATAAAAAATAACAATGGGGAAAGTCATGTTATAAGAATTCTAAGGTCTCAGGTACAGATTAAATGTTCATAAATGTACAAGGCAAACACACGTACAGTATGTAAGTACATAAACCACATGTCTGAAATAGTACAGGAGAGCAATCCCGAAGCCATTTCGACTCTCTCAAATTGACCTCAAATATTTCTCTGCAAGGAGGAAGGAAATAGGAAAAGCTTTCCAATGGTCTTTGGACTGTGGGGGCTTACACCTCCCTGTAAATACAGTCTGGCAAGTATCTGTTAAGCCGAGCAAACTATCAATATGTGTAAGAGATTCAGGAACTAAAAGTATTTACTATCTCAAAGGAATGGCCAGGCTAGCCAGAAAAGGCAATCAAGTAAGGCATGATCAGGTATCCTGGGAGACAGAAGAGATGCAACCCTCTCAAATTTCTGCTGGAGACCGCCTCCTTCTGTGATGTAGGTATGATGTTTGGGGGGGGGTGGTCTTGGGGTACAGGATGGGCAATTTCAAAAGTCTTTATAAGGGCTTGCACACCATTGTTCTCTCCCGCCTCCTTGCAAGGAGGGGAGGGAACTCTGTTGCAACAGAAAAATAAAGATCTGCCCTGCTTTCTATGGATCTTGCCTCCATCCATTCATCTCTGACCGATCATGGACTTAGGGGACTCAGAGTCCCTTGGGGAGTTGGGCAGCAAAAGCCAGACCCACTATTTTTTTCTATTTACAGGTAGGTAGCTGTTTAAGGGACACGGGTGGCACTATGGGTTAAACTACAGAGCCTAAGGCTTGCCAATCAGAAGGTCAGCAGTTCGAATCCCCGCTACGGGGTGAGCTCCTGTTGTTCGGTTCTTGCTCCTGCCAACCTAGCAGTTTGAAAGCACGTCAAAGTGCAAGTAGATAAATAGGTACCACTCCGGCGGAAAGGTAAACGGCGTTTCCGTGCGCTGCTCTGGTTTGCCACAAGCGGCTTAGTCACGCTCAGTGGCGTAGCGTGGGGGGTGCAGGGGGGGTCGGCCGCACCGGGTGCAACATCTGGGGGTTAGGGTTAGGGGGCGCAAATCCACGGGTTAGGGGGCGCAAATCCACGGGTTAGGGGGCGCAAATTACTTGCCTTGCCCCGGGTGCTGACAACCCACGCTACGCCACTGGTCACGCTGGCCACAGGACCCGGAAGCTGTACGCCGGCTCCCTCGGCCAATAAAGCGAGATGAGCGCCGCAACCCGAGTCGGTCACGACTGGACCTAATGGTCAGGGGTCCCTTTACCTTTACCTAGCTGTGTGGTCTGCCGCAGTCGAAACAAACAAACAAACAAAATTCCTTCCAGTAGCACCTCAGAGACCAACTACCAGTAACAAACTCAGTTGGTCTTTAAGGTGCTACTGGAAGGAATTTTTTATTCAGAGTTGTTCCGCCTGGCCTTTGGCTTGGCGCCAATTTGATTCCCTCCCCCTCTTTCTTTTTCCTTCTCCTCCTGTGATGAGGCTGCATTTTAACATTTTAATATTTTAATGTGGTATTTTAATCTTGTTTTTAAGTTGTATTCATTCAATTTGTTTTTATTATTGCTTGTTAGCCGCCCTGAGCCCGGCCTTGGCTGGGGAGGGCGGGGTATAAATAAAAATTATTAGTAGTAGTATTATTTTATTTTTTTCTAGAACAGCCCTAACCTGAGTCACGATTCGAACCTGGGTCTCCCTGAGCCCAAGTGAAGCACCTTAACCACACTGGAACCCAATTGTCCCTTTCCAGCCACCGTCCCCTATTTCCCCCCTGCCCCCCAACCAACCAGCGCCCACCCCTGCCCCATTTCCACGTTGCGTCCGTCTCCCCCCCCCCCCAAACTCCTCCACAATACCCACCTTTCCCAGCTCCCAACTTGGCACCTGTTCCCCCCCCTACAACTCCAAACGCTCTTGGTCCTTTCCCAGACTCCGCCCACCCCTCAACGTTTCCCCGGGCAACGGATCAACGGGAAAAGCTTAGGGGAGGAGCGCGAGCTCCGCGAGGCAACCAATGGGGCGGCGAGGGAGGGGCGCGCGGCCTAAAAGGCTGCCTCAAGCAACCGTTGCGAGGGCGAGGAGGCGCGCGCTCGCCTCGTAATTTATAACCGGAGGGGAGGCGGGATTTGCTAAGCGGGGCGGGGCTGTGAGCTCAGTGAGTGACATTAGGAGGAGGCGCGAAAGAGAGCGTCTTGCGCGCGTCTGCTGGGAATGGGGAGGAGCCCGGCGGAGAGGCGGGGCGGTGGGTTGACGATGTCAATCACTACACAGGCTCGAGGGCGCAAAAAGTGAGCGTTGTGGAGGGAAAAGGGTTGTCAATCACGTTCAGAGCGTCACCTAATTGGATAAAGTTTGAGACCGGGGCGGGAGCGATGTGATAAGGCCCCCCTTTTTTTAAAAAAAAGCGTTGGACGATGTGAGAGACGTTTGTCCCTCATACGTCGAGATACCAGCCCACTCAGAATATGTCTGAGGGAACTAATTCTTCCCTCATGGTTTATTTATCCCATGTTGGGTGGGTGGCGGGAAAGGAAAGGCTTCCACAGTGTCTTACAAGTGTCTGTGACAAAATAAAATTGCCAACTGTCAGAGTTGTTGTTGTTGAGTGGTTCAGTCGTGTCCGCCTTTTCGTGACCCCCTGGACCAGAGTACGCCAGGCCCTCCTGTCTTCCACTGCCTCCCGCAGTTTGGTCAAAATCATGCTGGTCGCTTCGAGAACACTGTCCCACCATCTCGTCCTCCGTCGTCCCCTTCTCCTTGTGCCCTCCATCTTTCCCAACATCAGGGTCTTTTCCAGGGAGTCTTCTCTTCTCATGAGGTGGCCAAAGTCTTGGAGCCTCAGCTTCAGGATCTGTCCTTCCAGTGAGCCCTCAGGGCTGATTTCCTTCAGAATGGAGAGGTTTGATCTTCTCGCAGTCCATGGGACTCTCCAGAGTCTCCTCCAGCACCAGAATTCAAAAGCATCCATTCTTCGGCGATCAGCCTTCTTTATGGTCCAGCTCTCACTTCCTTACATCACTACTGGGAAAACCAGAGCTTTAACTATAGGGACCTTTGTTGCCAAGGTGATGTCTCTGCTTTTTAAGATGCTGTCTAGGTTTGTCATTGCTTTTCTCCCAAGAAGCAGGCGTCTTTTAATTTCGTGGCTGCTATCACCATCTGCATTGATCATGGAGCCCCAGAAAGTAAAATCCCTCACTGCCTCCATTTCTTCCCCTTCTATTTGCCAGGAGGTGATGGGACCAGTGGCCATGATCTTCGTTTTTTTGATGTTGAGTAATAACTAATAAATAAATAATCCAGCAGCCGCTGTCCTGTCTTAGCCACACTCCCAGCATGCATTGCATTGCATTGGATCCTCCATAGTGTTGCTCTGCTAAGGCGTATCTGCTATTGCCAGAGCTGGAAGGCGACATGTCAGCCCTGACAACCAGTATGCGCCACCTGAGGAAAAAGTGATTTTTGCCTCGTGTGTAGTGAGAAGAAAGCTGTCCTCAAATGAATATGCAGTACTCTGGCCGCCCACAGTCCTTAATAGGCCCTTTCCATACCATTGGGCAAAGCGAGGTGGCAGGACTCAGTTCAAAGCAGCAGCAGCACATTGTTGGTTAGCTAACTCGTATTTTGACCACTGCAAATGCCATTCGGATCACCTGAATGAGACACCAGGAAGTTTGGCAGCAGCTCAATTAAGTGCAACCCCTGCTGTGGTTTTTTGGCTTCCGATCAACATGCTCAAAATCTGAACGCTCAGGCACAGGACCCTTTCACTGTGTGTGCTGTGCGGGCAAGACGGAATATGCTCAGCACCAAATGCAAAAATATAAAGATAAGGAGGCCTGTTTTCAACCAGGAGAAAATGCCCACAGGGATCAAGATGCCAGCCATTGTAACATCAAAATGGATTCAACATGAAAATGAACAAGATGGGTGTGTGTGGAGGTGACTCACATTGAGTCAATGCACCACTAAGCAAAGGTACAGCAGGATATATATTTCATGACCACAGATTTCTAATTGATACCAATATGAAAGAATCAATAATCACAATATTGCAGGATCACAGTTCATGAGCAATAATATTCCCTCTCCCTCCACATTACTGTGGCCAACCATGTACGTACCTTTGCTTAGTGAAGGAATCCTCAACATAGTCCCTCCAGTTATCGCTGGAGTCAAGCCTCCATTGTCCCTGACCATTGGCCATGATGGCTACTGAGGATGATGGGAGTTGGAGTCCAACAATATTTGAAGGGCGCTACATCAAACATGAAACTCACATACACAAGCAAAGGATCATCTTTGAGGAATGCTGCCAGTTGTGGAAGCTGGACTCTTGGCTAGCACCATTACCGTCAAGATTGCGAACACTGTTGGCCGATATTCTACTTAAAGGTTCTCAGGGTAGCGCACAAAGCCAAACACAAATAGCAATCTGACATTTTAACAAGACCACAATACAATAAAAGACGTAAAGTCGATAAAAATGCTATAAAACAGCTGGGCAAGATTGCAGCAGGACTGAAAGCAGCAATTCTTCCAAGCTACAAACTCGCAGCCACTTACACTCATCTAGAGTGGCCACTTATGCACGGCCCAAAAGAGGAAATGCATCACTGAAAAAAGAGGGCAGAAGAGGATACAGATTTGCAGATATGCTAATTGCTGTTTCTAGAATATGCAAATTTATAAATAATCACTATAATTTAAATACAGATGCATCTCGCCGTAATAGGGAAGACGGTGACCAGGTGAGCTGTGGGCTTGCTGAGGCTGTCGTGAGCGGTGTTATGCAAAGTGGCATCCCATAGCCTGGTCATGGATGGGAGGCAATCAACACTAATGAGCAATTAAGTTTGCACTTTGTCTAAACTCTGAAGCCACGCAAGGGATCCACCTTGAGGAATGGTAGCTAGAGGCGGAAGCCGTGTGAATCAGAGGCCTCCTTCACACTTCCTTTTGCGCTGCGCTTTGCAGACATGGGTCGGCACTATTTTAAAGCTCCATGTCTTGAGCAGTTTCTTCGCCCCAGTGTTTTCCCTGGGAAAACGTATGTTTTCCTGCTGAATTAGAGCAAACAGTAATCTCAACCTGTGTTTTCTAGGCACGGGATGAGCAGAAGTGTATTTAGAGAAAAGATAAAAGTGTGTATCTGAACAAGTGTGCCTGCACACGAAAGCTTATACCAAGAACATACTTAGTTGGTCTCCAAGGTGCTACTGGACAATTTTTAAAATTTTCTTATATATTTTGACTGCGTCAGACCACCATGGCTACCTACCTGATGATAGAATGGTGACTGGCATGGAGAAAGCATAGCTGTCAAGCGTCCCTTATTTGGTGGAACAGCCCCTTATCTCAGTCTCATGTCCCGCTGCTGTCCCTTCTTGATGAGGCTTCGTTTGGCTGCTGGCTGGGCTTTCTGCTTTGGCTCAGAGGGGCTCAGAAGTTGAACATAAAGGTAAAGGTAAAGGTACCCCTGCCCGTACGGGCCAGTCTTGACAGACTCTGGGGTTGTGCGCCCATCTCACTTAAGAGGCCAGGGGCCAGCGCTGTCCGGAGACACTTCCGGGTCACGTGGCCAGCGTGACAAGCTGCATCTGGAGAGCCAGAGCTGCACACGGAAACGCCGTTTACCTTCCCGCTGGTAAGCGGTCCCTATTTATCTACTTGCACCCGGAAGTGCTTTCGAACTGCTAGGTTGGCAGGCGCTGGGACCGAGCAGCGGGAGCGCACTCCGCCGCAGGGCTACGAACCGCGACCTTTCAATCGGCAAGTCCTAGGCGCTGAGGCTTTAACCCACAGCGCCACCTGCGTCCCGAAGTTGAACATACCTGTGTCCAAAAAATCCCTTATTTTGGCTGCTGCTCCCTTATTTTCGAGGCTGCTGCTCCCTTATTTTCAAATCTGTAAGTTGGCAGTTATGGGAGAAAGTGGATAGAGAGAAGTTGTCCTCCTTCTCTTGTAACACTAGAACTCATAGCCATGGGATAAAGCTGAATGTTGGAAGATTCAGGACAGAAGAAAGAAAGTCCTTCACACAGCGCATAGTCAAAATATGGAACTTGCTCCTGCAGGAGGCAGCGATGGCCACACAATTGAATGATGCCCTAAACACCTCACTGTTTAGAGGAAACCCCAAAACACAGGAATTAAGCCTATGCACACCACAACCTATACGGACCTTTGTTGGCAAGGTGATGCCTCTCCTTTTTAGGATGCTGTCTAGGTTTGTCATTGCTTTTTCCCCAAGAAGCAGGCGTCTTTTAATTTCGTGGCTGCTGTCACCTCCTGCAGTGATCATGGAGCCCAAGAAAGTAAAATCTCTCACTGCCTCCATTTCTTCCCCTATGGTTTTCCCAGTAGTGATGTATGGAAGTGAGAGCTGGACCAGGCTGATCGCCGAAGAATGGATGCTTTTGAATTCTGGTGCTGGAAGAGACTTGAGAGTCCCATGGACTGCCAGAAGATCAAACCTCTCCATTCTGAAGGAAATCAGCCCTGAGTGCTCACTGGAAGGACAGATCCTGAAGCTGAGGCTCCAAGACTTTGGCCACCTCATGAGAAGAGGAGACTCCCTGGAAAAGACCCTGATGTTGGGAAAGATGGAGGGCACAAGGAGAAGGGGGCGACAGAGGACGAGATGGTGGGACAGTGTTCTCAAAGCGACCAGCATGAGTTTGACCAAACTGTGGGAGGCAGTGGAAGACAGGAGGGCCTGGTGTGCTCTGGTCCAGGGGGTCACGGAGAGTCGGACACAACTAAACAACAACATACCACAATCTTCCCGACCTGTAAAGCAGACTCATTTTCTCCACCTAGTTTTGTATTATGGCCAGTTACCTGTGTGAGAAAATGCCCCATATAGTCCTGAGGCAACGTGCACTTCCTGTCCCGTTCCTCCCCGCCGCCGCCCCCCACCTCCAACTTTCTTGAAATTGACACTTCAGCTCACTTATGAGACTGCATTTCCCTTCCTTTCCCCATGGTACCCTTTGTTGCCAACTCACGTCCATCAAAGGCGCACCACCGCCTGAGCAGCTTGTGGTGGCAACCGGAAGATAGGGACTTAATAACAGGGCTCGCTGGGAGCCTGCTGATAATCCAAGACTAGTGGCAGCTCCCGGGCCGATAAGACCTTGCAAAACATCCAGCTAATCTACCTTCCTGGCAGCGGACTGAGGATGCTATGCTACCTGGGAGTCACGGGTGATGCTAATAATGAGACTCCAAATGGATTCTCCTTCTTCCAGGCAGAGGTGGGGGGGGGGGAGGTAGAGAGCAACAGAGGAGGCCTCACACACACTGGCAAGGCTGAGCCCCTTCACCCCAAAACAGCTGAAGGCAGTCAGCGTCCCCAAGGCGTCCGCTTCTGTCTTTCAAAGCTCCTGGGGGGGGGGGGAATCAAAACATTTAAAGGATGTGTTGCAGGCCTATTGCCTCCAACTTGTGCTTTTGCTCAAGGCTGGGGGAACTCTCTGGCTCTGTGCGAAGGCCTGCATAGCTTACGGCAGGCAGGTTTTCCTTACTTCACTCCATTTAGCTTTGTTTTGTTTTGTTTGCCTTGTTTATTACTCACGCTTCACCCCAAAGTCCCAGGGCAGGTTACAGCATCAAAGGTAGGGGTAAAGTGACCCCTGACCATTAGGTCCAGTCATGGCCGACTCTGGGGTTGTGGCGCTCATCTCGCTATATTGGCCGAGGGAGCCGGTGTACAGCTTCTGGGTCATGTGGCCAGCATGACTAAGCCGCTTCTGACAAACCAGAGCAGCGCACGGAAACGCCGTTTACCTTCCTGCCAGAGTGGTACCTATTTATCTACTTGCACTTTGACGTGCTTTCGAACTGCTAGGTTGGCAGGAGCAGGGACCGAGCAACGCAGTGGCGTAGCATGGGTTGTCAGCACCCGGGGCAAGGCAAGTAATTTGCGCCCCCTAACCCGGGGTTTTGCGCCCCCTAACCCGTGGATTTGCGCCCCCTAACCCGTGGATTTGCGCCCCCTAACCCATGGATTTGCGCCCCCTAACCCTAACCCCCAGATGTTGCGCCCGGTGCGGCCAGCCCCCCTGCACCCCCCACGCTACGCCACTGCCCTGTTGCGGGGATTCGAACCGCCGATCTTCTGATCGGCAAGTCCTAGGCTCTGTGGTTTAACCCACAGTGCCACCCGCGTCAAAACCCAGGATCAAAAGCCATTTAAAACAACTTACAACCATAAAAATAAGGAGGTTCCTACAAACATACCCCTCAAATGACAAAAGCAAATGTGAAGAGGGGCACCTCAAGCATTCTCCTAAAGCTGTGTAATGAAGGTGCCAGGCTCACCCCTGTGAAGAGGGAGTGAAGAGGGGGGCTTAGGAGCCACCACAGATAAGGCCCTTTCCCAGGTCTCTGAGCCTCTGAGGGCAGAGCTCTGAGGGCAGAGCTATTACCAAAAGGACCCCCTATGTCAATCTCAGCACCAGAGAGGGTCTGTAGGGCTGGAGGTGACTTTTAAGCTGTTGGGGGCCTAGGTCACCTGTTCTCATTTTTCTCATGGGGTATGTCACCTACTCTCACAGTAATGAACATGGCCCTCCATCCAACTTCTACACAACTTGCATTTCTGAATTCTGAGATGGGTGGAAAGAGCCATTGATTCCTGGAGAGGCACCACTGCCAGACAGTGTAGGCAGGTAATGGATCCCAATGGCCTAAGATGGTATGAGGCAGTTTCTTATAACAAATAGAGAACTAGCTATCCATTCCTTGCATGTTGCTCTCCTGTCCACCCACCTTGAAATTTCACTTAAACTCTTTGCCCCCCTCCTGCCTCCCAGCTGTTAGGAGCTGGCAACGCAACTGTGCAATACAATTAAAGCAGTGTCACAGCACTTTCAACAGTCAGGGCACCCCCCAAATAATCCTGGGAGCTGTCGTTTTTTAAGGCGCTGCTCAGAGAACCCTCCCAGGGCTACAATCCCAGAGTTCCTTGGCAAGAGAGATTGACCGTTAAACCACTCCAGGAATTTCGGTTCTCTGAGGGGAGTGGGGGGTCCCATAATAACTCTCTTTTTTATATATATATAAAAAGATTTTTATTAAGTTTTCAAAAGTTGTATAAAAACAAAACAATAATAAAAACAGACAAAAATAAAAAACAAGTATAATTTCAATCCCTTTTTTTCTTATAACTTACTTCCCCGACTTCCTCATACCTCCCCTCTCTGTATTCCAATTTCTAATTTATTAATTCAGCAAATCCTTTCCCTTAATTTTCATTTAATTTTTGACCTTTCTTTTCTTTTTACTTATCCATTACGGCTGGAAACCACATACGCCCCATAATAACTCTCAGGACTCTTAACAAACTGTCATTCCCAGGATTATTTGGAGAAAGTCATGACTATTGAAGTAGTACACTAGTACTTTAAATGTACAGTGCAAGTGGAGTCTAGGTCTCTAGACTGGAAGCTGGAAACATGGGTGCCCCATTCAGCTCTTTCTTAGCAGCCTAACTAAAGGGGGTTGCTTTGCCCCTGGCTGCAAGATTGGGCTAGCGGTTGCCCATTCTAGTCGCCAGATGTTATGTACTGAAGTTCTCACACTGGGCCAGCAGGGGGGATACTGCAGATAGTTTTCACTCTGGTCCACATATGCAAATAAGGGATTGAAAGTGACGTTCAGTGATTGGATAGTTACAGAAAATGGGTACTGTTGCGTTCTAGTGGAGCTCTATATAAGCAGGCTGGCTGAACCCTTCAGTTCATTTGTGTTCTGGCCTGTGAATAAACAAGAGCCGTTTGAAGAATCGCTGTGTTGTCTGGTATGCTCACCCACAACTTAACACCAGAGGCTGCCCATTCTAAGACAGGGTGGAGAAAGACATATCCCTGGATACAATCCTTCCTTCACCACCCCTTCAACATCTGGGGAACTCCGAAGCAAGACTCACTCAAAACAAGCCTACTGTGAATGCTGCAAAAATCTCATTTTTCTTTTCTTTGTTTGGTAAGCCCCAAAAGCCACATCACCATTCATTTAGCATCATTTCTCCTGCACCCAGCCCTGGGAGAGAACACCTCTTTGCAAGCCCAAATAAGTCTTCTCCACAGTCCAAACAATTTCTCGAGGGCCAAAATCACTATTGCTCGGGATCCCCTGGAAGCAGAAATCTTCCTCCTGTCTTGCTCTCACTCACTAAACACATACACAGCAGCTTTTAAAAATTATTTTGACATTCACTGCCCAAATATTTCTGGCAAAGGCATTATCATGTGAAAGAGGGAGAGCTGCAGGAGGGCTGAGGGAGGGGGGGAACCGACTGGGACGGAGGGAACCAGGGCGATTAGGAATGCACCACGGCAACATCTGGAAAGGAAACCAGGGCATAAAAGAGGAGGCAAAGGTTGCATAGCCCTGGTGGCGTCAGGGGGTCAGATTTCAGGGGCCAGAGCAGCAGCAAGAATTAAGGGGGGAAAGCCAGGCCCATGGAGCAGGGGGAAGACCCCTCAGCTGGGTGGGGGGCAGTTGGGATTCCTGTGCCAAGGCTGAATCTGAGGCCAAGGTTTCCGTGGGTTATTTCAACAAGAAGGACAACTCCAAGCAAGAAGTCTGAAGCTGTGGCTCTGAAGATGCACAGCCCAAGCTTAACCCCAGCAGAATCATAGAGTTGGAAGGGACCATTAGGGTTCAATGCCCCCCCAAAGGAATCATGGGAACTGTAGTTTCCTCCTTGCATAGCAAACTGCAGCTCCCGGGATTCTTTTGGGGGAAGCTGTGTGCTTTAAATGTGCATTGGGTGTTGTTGTAAACAAAAATTGCCCTTTTCCCTTATGGGGTATCCAAGAGCCCATATAGAGTCCTTACATAGGTTCCCTGTTGGTAGGACAGAATAATAGAGGCCAACCAGAGAATATTGAGAAGCAAAGCAGCTAGTAAGCTTGGTCTTTATTGATCTGTTGCAACAGGGTGCTCCCCTCACCCGCAGGAGAAGGAGGGGGACCCCGAAAAATGGTGCGCAAGGCCTTATAAAGACTTTTGAAATTGCCAACCTGTAGATCAAGACCACCCCTCAGATATACCATACCTACATCACAGAAGGGGTGTAACCTAAGACCACCCCTCAGGTACATCATACCTACATCACAGAAAAGGCGGTCTACAACAGAAATTTGAATGTTGTTTTTCTCCTGTCGTTGTTTATCTCCTGTCTGGCAGGTTACTTGATTGGATTTCCTGGGTAGCCTGGCTAGTCTTTTGTAGTGATAAATACTTAGTTCCTGGGCCAGGTCACAGGCTCACACCCTATTCAAACACAGACATACCCTTAAGACAGGATTTGTGAAGGAAAAGACAATGGGGAGGCTTTTCCACTTTGACCTTGCAGAGAAAACATTTGCTCAGTTTAGGAATCAAAATGGTTCCAGGTTGGCCTTCCTGTGCTGATCTATGTATGTGCTTGGTTGGTACACTTATGAACATTACCATATAGCTAAGAGCATAAAATTCCTATTACACTACAACCCTGAGATTAAGAGTCTCATGCTCTACCGACTGAGCTGAAATGGACTAGTCTGAGGGCAGATCTTCACCATAGCGCATTCAATACGCATGTAACACCTCCCCCAAAGGAATCATGGGAACTTTAGTTTCCTCCTTGCAAAGCAAACCGCAGCTCCCGGATTCTTTGGGGGGAAGCTGTGTGCTTTAAATGTGCATTGGGTGTGCCCTGAAAGGGTTCAGCCCTCCTCTCAACGCCACCGCCGAACGAAAACAATGGTGCTAAGTTTTCCCAGAGACTTCGGATTCCTTGCCATCCAAAACCCCCTGCGTTACCAGAAGCCGACTCGCTCTTCCAGCGCAGGGAACACAGGCTGTTAGTTTAGGCGTGCCCAGAAATTTCTCCTTGGACGCTAAAGTCGGTCCGGCTGTCTTGTTGCTACCCAAACAGTCCAGCTGCCGGCTGAGAAATTTACATGGCCTAAATAAATGAAGGGATTTAAAAAAAAAAAAAACAAAGTCATTAAAGTCTTCACATGAGGGGCATCATTAGGTAAATTGCCCAGTGATGGCTTTCTAAGTACCCCATTACAAGCGGGTGGGAGAATGCCACCCTCTGACAAAATGCCAGGGCACAGCGTGCTCTGAGGCCTGTTTGGCTCACCCATCTGGCTCACCTCAGAGCAATGGGAAGGTTCAAAGCAGCCAGTACCACCCAGTTACCCTTGCAGGGTAACATCAGGGCCCCAGCGGTGTCTTTGTTCAAATCCGTTTTGCTGGGTTTTGGGCTTGAAAAACAGTTATGAGAAGGAAGCTGACATATACTCAGAGTCAAGAGTGGATTTCATGCTCTTCATTCAGCTCATAGTGATGAGGAGGAATGAATGGATCCCCTCAAAGTATCTGCTTTATATACATTATTTACACAATGGGCTGCACGTGATTGGCTAATTCCGGAATTCTCCTGTAGGCCAATCAGGTTGTGGATTCACTTCTATCTGGAGCATGATTGGGTGGTTCCTGCCAACCAATCATACTGCTGCATTGTTCTAGGACCAATCAGACTGCTGCATTCTGAATCCTATTGTTCTAGGACCAATCAGACTGCTGCATTTTGGATCCTATTGTTCTAGGACCAATCAGACTGCTGCAGTTTGGATCCTATTCAACTCAGTACATAACAGAGGCCATCCCAAGCCCCACGGCAGAATCAGCACAGTCCCAGAGTCTCGCCATCACACATGCAGAACATCTAATCCAGCCCGTTCCAAAACAGCACCAATTCCTGGGGTGGCTCCATTATTTTCCTTATGGCTCCCCCCAAAAAGACAATACAGTAGTAACTCTCTGCTCCTCAAACCCTGCCCCAAACCCTCAAAACAGCACCTTCCCCACATTGTATTAAAGACCAGGGACGTGAGAGATCAGCCAGCCCCAACTAGCTAATTCTTCCAGCTGCAAATCCACTTAGACAAATTCACAGAGGAAAAGGCTGTCGATGGCCACTAGCCACAATGGCTCGGCTCTGCCTCTGTGGCTGGAGGTCGCGATCTTCTGGGTACCAGCTGCATACCCTCCAACATTTATCTGATGAAAATAGGGACGTCCGAAGGAAAAGCGGTACATCAAATCAGCAGTGGCGTAGCGTGGGTTGTCAGCACCCGGGGCAAGGCAAGTAATTTGCGCTCCCTAACCCATGGATTTGCGCCCCCTAACCCTAACCCCCAGATGTTGCGCCCGGTGTGGCCGGCCCCCCCTGCACCCCCCACGCTACGCCACTGCAAATCAGAAACCAGGATGGCTTCTGTAAATCCGGGGCTGTCCCTAGAAAATAGCAGTTGCTGGAGGGAGAGTGCTGTTGAGGTCGGATTCTGTTTGTGGGTTTCCCAAAAGAGGCATCTGGCTGGCCACAGTGAGACCCCCCTGATCCAGCAGCCTTATTTTTACCTTCTTACAAGAGGGAATGACAAGCTACAGTCCATTCAACAGGTTTTCCATAGGGGTGTGTTGCCATGGATGACACCCTACGTCATTAGTGAAAGGTTTTCTTTTTTTTTCCTTTCATGAAATACATCTTTATTTGATTTTCAAAAATATAAACATACAACAAAACTAATTTCCGAATCCAAATATCAAGATTACTCTGAATTTCCTGACTCCCCCCCCCCTTCCATGGGTCCTATTGAGCCTATTTTCAATTGCTTATCAATACATCTCCATTTTATTTAATCTTTCTAAGTTATCCATCGATTCTGTTACATTACAAGTGTGTTTAAAACCCTGCCAGTGTTTTAACCTGCTTACAATGATCTTGTATATAAATTATGAACTTTTCCCGATCTTTTTAGAAGTTCTTGTCTTCTTGGTTGCTGAGCTTCCCAGTTAATTTTGCCATTTCGGCATAGTCCGTCAACTTGGTTTGCCATTCTTCTCTGATCAGGACTGTCTCTTCTTTCCATCTCTGGGCTAGTAGCATCCGTGTGGCTGTTGTCGCGTACATGAACAGTCTTTTCTGGGTCCTTTGGGATCTCAGTACCTATAATTCCTAATAGAAAAGCTTTTGGGGTTTTTTTTTTAACAAAGGTTATTTTAAACATTTTTTTTCATTTCATTATATATCATTTCCCAGATTTTTAAAATTACTTTACAGGTCCACCACATATGATAAAAGGTATCGGTTTTCTTTCTTTTTTTCTGGCTCAGGTGCAGAAATGTCTTGGGACAACTCTGCAGCCTGTGACATCAATACAGTGGTACCTCGGGTTACATACGCTTCAGGTTACAGACTCCGCTAACCCAGAAATAGTACCTCGGGTTAAGAACTTTGCTTCAGGATGAGAACAGAAATCGTGCTCTGGTGGCACGGTGGCAGTGGGAAGCCCCATTAGCTAAAGTGGTGCTTCAGGTTAAGAAATTGTGCTCTGGTGGCGCGGTGGCAGCGGGAGGCCCCATTAGCTAAAGTGGTGCTTCAGGTTAAGAACAGTTTCAGGTTAAGAACGGACCTCTGGAACGAATTAAGTTCTTAACGCGAGGTACCACTATAGATACAAGTGCCTTTGCACCTTTACGTCTTGTTCAGTGGCAGTCTACCCCAGCAGAGAGTGCTTTGTGCACCAGAAGCTGGACTGGCAGTCGGCAAGGACAGTGCAGAAGGAGGGTTACTTTGCGCCCGGGTCGCCACATGGCCTCACAGGAAGGTGCTCTGTGCCCGCTGGAATGCGCCACTGTGACATCACCCTCCTCGACCTCCCACCCCAGAAGCAGCCGTTAAACGGCTAATTCTGCCAGCCGAGTCCTGGCATCACGGAGCTCCCTGGCAATCTCCAGACGTCTCTTCTCGCTTTGCTCCAGTAGGTTGCCTCTTGATACACGGGCCGAAGGTTGTAGGGGCAAGTGAAGGGGTGCGGTTTTCAGGCTGTCTAAAGCCCCAAGTCCTTAGAGAGAAGGGGGGGAGGAATTAACCACTGGCAATCTACCGTATTTTTCGCTCTATAAGACGCACCAGACCACAAGACGCACCTAATTTTTGGAGGAGGAAAACAAGAAAGAAAATATTCTGAATCTCAGAAGCCAGAACAACAAAAGGGATGGATTGCTGTGCAGTGAAAGCAGCAATCCCTCTTGCTGTTCTGGCGTCTGAGATAGCTGTGCAGCCTGCATTCGTTCCATAAGACGCACACACATTTCCCCTTACTTTTTAGGAGGGAAAAAGTGAGTCTTATAGAGCAAAAAATGTGGTATTTTCTTTTAAAGGAAAGCAGCCCACAAGGTTAAACTTGAGGCTTGAAACAGCCATATTCTTAGCAATTTTGGACAGCTGGTATAAGACACACACATCTTAATCTGTATCGTGGCACCTGTGGAAAGTGTGCCGTTGCCACAAATTAAGCAGGCAGGTCCCTGCCCGCAAGGGATCTACAATATGACGAATAACCCAAAGAAACAGAGGAAGGGGAAGGGAATGCAGGCAGCCATAAACAAGGATGAATCTGCAAGTATTACAGTGCAACTGGCACCTGATTTAGGGTGGTTCCCCCATGCTGATGGGGTGCAAAATTGAGAAGATCCATAACTGAGGAGATCAATTTGGGGGCGCCCGATTTTGGCCTCGCACAGGGTGCCACAGTACCAAAGTCCACCCCTGGTGACACAGATGCGTTTTATTTATTAAAACCTTCCATCGGGCTAGATTACAAGGCAGTCTGTATAAACAGACACAAAATAAAAGCAGCAGGTAAAGCCTTAGAGCTAAGTGATAATATACATTCTTAGGCTCCATTTCAGGAAGGCATGGGAAGTAAGTGGTGGTGTTAAGGGGCTGGTGGAAAAGGTGGGTTTTGAGGCAGGATGTGAAGGGGAAAAGAGGGGACGTTGCACAGGGTTTCTGGGAGCCATAACAGGGGCTGGGGGGGGAAATTTGTTCCACTTCACATTAAAAAGGGACGCGGGTGGCGCTGTGGGCTAAACCACAGAGCCTAGGACTTGCCGATCAGAAGGTCGGCGGTTCGAATCCCCGCGACGGGGTGAGCTCCCGTTGCTCGGTCCCTGCTCCTGCCAACCTAGCAGTTCGAAAGGACGTCAAAGTGCAAGTAGATAAATAGGTACCGCTCTGGCGGGCAGGTAAACGGTGTTTCCGTGCGCTGCTCTGGTTTGCCAGAAGCGGCTTAGTCATGCTGGCCACAGGACCCGGAAGCTGTACGCTGGCTCCTTCGGCCAATAAAGCGAGATGAGCGCCGCAACCCCAGAGTCGGCCACAACTGGACCTAATGGTCAGGGGTCCCTTTACCTTTACTTACATTAAAAAGGCAATTTTACTTTGTTCGCATTTCCTGAAATGACACACGAACCAAAACACAAGCCGTCCTTCGCAATGTGCCCTTCTTGGATTTTACCGTGCATTTTTCCAGCCACATAGTGCATTCGAAAATTCATAT
Organism: Podarcis gaigeae; assembly: GCF_964106915.1. Classification (NCBI taxonomy): domain Eukaryota; kingdom Metazoa; phylum Chordata; class Lepidosauria; order Squamata; family Lacertidae; genus Podarcis; species Podarcis gaigeae. The sequence continues at coordinate 4,793,886 of NC_139689.1, read as the reverse complement.
GCTAGGGCAAAGTATCCATATACAGTGGTACCTTGGTTCTCAAACTTAATCTGTTCTGGAAGTCCATTCTAAAAGCAAAGCGTTCCAAAACCAAGGCGTGCTTTCCCATAGAAAGTAATGCAAAATGGATTAATCCGTTCCAGACTTTTAAAAACAATGCCTAAAACAGCACTTTAACATGAATTTTACTCTTTAACGAAACCATTGATCCATAAAATGAAAGCAAAAATCAATGTACTGTACTATAAAATAAATAAGACAGTACTGTAGATGATAAAAATTTAAATTATTTTTTTTTCATACCTGCACTGATGATAGTCCTTGTTTGGATGGGGGGGGGATTTTATTCATTTCTGCAGTCACACAATCAATCAATCAATCAATCAGTAGCTGAACTGGGTTCCACACAGTCCCAAAAACAAATTAACTGGAAAAGGATTAAAAACAAAACCACAAAATAAGTAGCAAAAACGAAAGTGCCAAACTTAATCCATTCCGGAAGTCCATTTGACTTACTTCCAAGTTTTCGGTGTTTGAGAACCAAGGCGTTTGGGAACCAAGGTATCACTGTAAAAGCACAGATGAGTGAAAAAGGCATACAAGAATGCATTATGTTTGAGAAAATCCGGTATACTGTATTAAGGAAAAGTGCTTTGCAAAAATGGATATGTTAGAAAAAATATTATATGCAAAACTTCATTACATCTGGGAAAATTGCTTTTCAACACTAGGTGCGTTAGAGGAATCTGTATAGAAAAATGGGTCTATTGGGATAAATTTTCACTAAAATGTTGAAGAATCTTCATGAGGATTTTGGGAGGCTGTGAGAGGTGCAGAGACAGCAGGGGAGAAAGGATGGAGGGAGGAGAAGGAGGCAGAATAGTAATAGTAAATTATTATTTGTACCCCACCCATCTGGCTGGGTTTCCCCAGCCACTCCGGGAGGCTTCCAACAAAGATTAAAAATACATTAAAACGTCACACATTAAAAACTTCCCTGAACAGGGCTGCCTTCAGATGTCTTCTAAATGTCAGGTAGTTGTTTATCTCTTTGACATCTGGTGGGAGGGCGTTCCACAGGGTGGGTGCCACCACCGAGAAGGCCCTCTGCCTGCTTCCCTGTAGCTTAGCTTCTCGCAGTGAGAGAACTGCCAGAAGGCCCTCGGAGCTGGACCTCAATGTCCGGGCAGAACGATGGGGGAGGAGACGCTCCTTCAGGTATACTGGGCTGAGGCCATATACCTAGCCCTATATTTACAAAATGGCTCTGTACTTACAAAATGGCTGCCGTGGCTGGTTTCCCACATCCCTAAGTCCTGCCAGGGGCTGGGGATGGCGCTTTCCCACTGCCAGGCGGACTTTCCAAACACTGAAGCCCACCCTGTGCCTCTCCCTCCACAGGTGATGGCTGCCCACGTACCCCTAGCCCCCGGGCTGCCCCAGATGCTCAAGGCGGGCATGAAGTACTTCAGCGGCCTGCAGGAAACCCTCTTCAGCAACCTCACAGCCTGCAAGGCCTTGGTGCGCTCCTTGCGCACCTGCTACGGCCCCCTGGGCCGCAACAAGCTGGTGGTCAACCACCTCGGCAAGAACTTCCACACCTCCCATGCCGCCACCATCCTCCGGGAGCTGGAGCTGGAGAACCCAGTGGCCTGTCTTCTCCGCACCGCGGCCGAGACGCAGGATGTGGAGACGGGGGACGGGACCAATTTCGTCATCCTCCTGGCCGGGGCGCTCTTGGAGAACGCCGAAAAGCTCCTGCACTCAGGGCTGCCGGTGGTCCACATCCGGGCCGGCTACGAGATGGCCTGCAAGGAGATCCTGCGCTTGCTCCCCGGCCTGTCCTGCTACGTCCTGAAGAACCCACGGGACGTCGAAGAGGTGTTGTGGGTCCTGCAGGCCGCCGTGGGCAGCAAAGTCTTCGGCCACCAGAAAGCCTTGGCCAGGCTGGTGGCCAAGGCCTGCATCCTGGTGCTGCCGCCGGACCGCGCGGCCTTCAACGCGGACCTCATCCGCGTCTGTAAGATCCTCGGCGGCGGGGTGGCCGACTCCAGCGTGGTGGAAGGGGTGGTCATCTGTGCGGAGGCCGAGGGGATCGTCCGGCGCGTGGAGAGGGCCCGCATTGCGGCCTACTCCTGCTGCTTCGGCCCGTCCGGTTTCGAGGCAAAGAGCACGGTCGTCTTCAACAGCGCGTCGGACATCAAGCTCTTCAGCAAAAGCGAGGAGAACATCATCGAGCAGCGGATTCTGGACCTGGCCAGAGCTGGCGTCACCGTAGTGGTGGTCGGGGGGAAGGTACACGAGATGGCGCTCTTTTACGCCAACCGGTACCGGCTGATGGTCGTCCGGCTGCGCTCCCGGATGGAGCTACAGCACCTGTGCAAGGCGGTAGGGGCTACTCTGCTGCTGACCGTGACCCCGCCGGCGCCCGAGGAGATGGGCCACTGCCGCCGCGTCTACATGAGCGAGATTGGCAGCACCACCGTGGTCGTCTTCAGCCAAGACGGCATCGCTTGCCCTGTGGTCACCATCGTGCTCAGAGGGGCCACCACGGAGATGTTAGACTGTGTGGAGGAGGCCATCCACGATGGCATCAACGTCTACAAGGTCTTGGGCAGCGACGCCCGGCTGCTCCCTGGCGCCGGGGCCACCGAGATGGCGCTGTCGGTGCGGCTCAGTACCTTGGGAATGTACTTCCCCGGATCCGAGCAGTACGGCATCTTGGAGTTTTCCCAGGCCCTGAAGACCCTCCCGGCTACCCTGGCGGAAAACGCAGGCCTGCCGGTCAACGAGGTGATGGCCAAGATTGAGGTGCAGCACCAGCTGGGCACCCAGAACACGGGCCTCAGGCTGGCGAGCGAGGAGGCGGGCACCATTGATGCCGCCAAGGAAGGGCTGTTCGACCCGTTCTTGGTGAAGTACCGAGGCATCACGCTTGCGACCCAGACGGCCGTCACGCTTCTGGGCGTAAGCGAGGTCATGATGGCCAAGAAGAGTGGTGGGCCCAAGCCTAGAGGGGAGAACCCTAACTGGGACCAAGAACCAGACGCATTGGATTGACGTCTTGGATACTAGCCAATGTCACCTTATCAATAAAGTACAATGGCTAGCCAATGTCACCTTATCAATAAAGTACAATGGCCATGGTTAATTGGGTCTCTCTCTCTCTCTCTCACTCACTCACTCACTCACACACACACCCCTCTGGGGTTGCCTATCTGGTTAAATGGGCAAGAGAAACATTACTGTCCCATTTGCCAAGAATACGCTTTTCATGGACTCATGAAACTGTTGCATCAGAAGTGTCAGGGAACTGCCATCGGAGCCAGAGGGAGAGGGAGGGCTCCAGAGGGATTCCGGAGAGCGTACCGGGAGGGAGAGAAGCAGCCCATCTTCTGGGGAAGGAAATCAGCGTAACACTAGTGGAGAAGGGGGGCAGATGGGGGAATCGGCGAGGTGGCTCCATGACTCCTCGCCGGAGACCAGCGGGGAGAGCACGGGTCCTCCGCTGCCCCCCCTCCCTGCGCAGAAGGCTTCCACGCAGGGAGAGTAGGCGGAGACTAGGCATCAAAGAGCTTCTTTGCTGGAAGAAGTTCAAGAAACGCCCACTGACGGATTCTGCCAGCGATTGAGACAGCCACGGATGGGTGGCTGTCTGGACAGAAAGGGTTCACCCAGGTAACTCAGCCAAGCGTGGCACCGATTTACGCAAGAGCAACCCCTAGAACCATTACAGGAAGAGACCCCATGGGTCATCTGGTCCAACCCCCTGCAACAGCAGGTCATCACAGCTGATTTTCTTTCCCGTTGAACAAAAATGATAAATATGGATGCTGGGCGAAGGGAGCCCAAATTCTGCTCCATATACAGTGGTACCTCTGGTTACGTACCTAATTCGCTCCAGAGGTCCGTTCTGAACCTGAAAGTGTTCTTAACCTGAAGCACCACTTTAGATAATGGGGCCTCCTGCTGCTTCTGCGCCACCGCTGCACGATTTCTGTTCTCATCCTGAAGCAAAGTTCTTAACCCGAGGTACTATTTCTGGGTTAGCGGAGTCTGTAACCTGAAGTGTATGTAACCTGAAGCGTATGCAACCCAAGGTACCACTGTATTGTGCAAATTAGCGGAGATTAGTGTGTCGTTATGGGGAGGAGATAAGACTAAGCCAGAGCACTGAAGTTCAGCCCATTAGTTGCACAATACCCTGGCTGCTACATGCCCTGGTTGGACAGAGAACTCAGGAGAAAAGTGAGACCAGAATGCTTGGTGCAGAGCTAGAGGTTTTGGACTACAACTCCCATCAAGCCATGCTGCCTAAAGCTGATGGGAGTTGTAGGCCAAAACCTCTGCTTGGGCACCAGGTTCCAGCTGGGAGGCTGGAAAGGAAGTTATTCCTGATTGGCTTTTGGCATTTGCACCTCCCACCTCATCCTCAAAACAAACCTGCAAGGGAAGAGGAAGTGGTTGAGCTTCACAAATGACCATGTCAGGATTTGAACCTGGCTCTCCCTGTCCAGCCCATGACAAAAGAAAAGAAAAACACAATTTATAAGTCGCTTGTAATCCGCAGGTCTCTAAGGAACTTGCATTAAAGAAAAATATAGGCCCACGCATAATAGCATAGCGGGAAAAGCAGGGATAATATAATACATTAACATTTCATACAGACTACAACTTGCGGGAAAACAAAAGCAACAAACCAGACCCATAAACAGTAGCAAACAACGTTAGCAGTATTCAAACACCCAGTAATTAGCAGATAAACAAAACCTCACCTTTCCCTTCACATCGAACCAACAATCTGCCCCACTTAACCTCCCACCCAAATTTAGGGCTGTGCGGGTGGGGTATAGATAATAAAATTGTTATTATTATTATTATTATTAAGCCAAGGTGGCGTGAAATTATAATAAAACCTATATTTATATGAGAAGATCCATTAGAAAGCAGCTGCACCAAAAGGAATTATTGTAAAAATAAGAAATATTGGGGTGGATTTTGTCCATGCTCAGGACGCTGTTATTACCAAAGTCCATCCCCGCACTCAGAAATCTGGTGTTAGGCCAGCTACTGCAAATCTGCCGTGGGTATGTCCAATGGGATGGTTCTGGAGGGGGGGGGGGAGCCTCCAGTGAGCTGTCTGTGCTGGGTCCGGGGGCAACCTGAGTAACACGGTCCAGGTCCAGTCCCAAATCCAAGGGTTGGAAACAAAGGCCTGGAAACGATGCCTTATGAGGAACGGCTAAGGGAGCTGGGCATGTTTAGCCTGGAGAAGAGGAGGTTAAGGGGTGATATGATAGCCATGTTCCAATATATAAAAGGATGTCACATAGAGGAGGGAGAAAGGTTGTTTTCTGCTGCTCCAGAGAAGCGGACACGGAGCAATGGCTCCAAACTACAAGAAAGAAGATTCCACCTAAACATTAGGAAGAACTTCCTGACAGTAAGAGCTGTTCGACAGTGGAATTTGCTGCCAAGGAGTGTGGTGGAGTCTCCTTCTTTGGAGGTCTTTAAGCAGAGGCTTGACAACCATATGTCAAGAGTGCTCTGATGGGGTTTCCTGCTTGGCAGGGGGTTGGACTCGATGGCCCTTGTGGTCTCTTCCATCTCTATGATTCTATGATTCTATGGTTCCACGAGGAGTTAGTCTGACAGAGCCAAGGCAAGAAACCAGGCAAGGACAGGCAGAGGGTCTCAGACAGGTTCTGGCAAACAGCAACACTGCTCCTGCAACCTGGGCCGGGGTCCGACAGCCTTTTATCTCTGTCGGGGTAACGGCCGGTCCTGATCGCCCGGTGACTCGCCTCCCTGTTTCGCCTGAAGGCGAGCACTCCTCCTGCGAGTACTCAGGTCTCTCCTTCTCTCAGACCTCAGTCTCTGCAGCTCAGGAGACGTAGGTGGGTTACTAGACCCAGAAGCTGCCTCAGCCTCCCCTGACCCAACCGGTAGTGGAGCAGCTGTAAGAGATGGCCCAGCTGGAGGCAACGAGGTCATCCTCGCATCTGGAGCCACGGCAGGCTCAGGCCCCTGACTCGGCCCAGCTGGTGCTTGTTGCAGGGGAACCTGGGCAGACTGGGACTCTTCAGGATCAGGCCCCAGACTAGGTTCGGATGCCGCCTGGGGCAAAGGATCCGGTGCGGACTGAGACTCCTCTGGCTCCGAGGCCGAGCCTGAGTCCCGGGCCAGCACACTGTCAAAAGGAAGAGGGAAAGGAGGAAGGCTGCTGGCAAAGCGGCACAGCTCCACACCTCTGCCCAGGAAGCAGCCCGCCATGGGTGACTCGCTCTGCCCCCATGGGATGCTCGCCCTGCCCCCATGGCCCCGCCTCTGCCCTGCCCAGCATCCCATTCTCCCAGCAATGCCCCAGGGAGAAGTGCCAAAGCGGGGTCTGAGCACAAGCGTCCTCTGCCCTCCTGCGGCCTCCCGCAATTGGTATCTCTAAGCATGGCTGCCTCTGAGTGTGGCGGCAGGGCACAGCCATCGTGGCTGGCAGCCATGAACAGCCCTCTTCTCCAGGAGTTTTTCTAATACGCTTTTAAAGGTGTCCAAGTTGGTAGCCGTCACTGCTTCCTGTGGGAGGGAGTTCCACAGGCCCTGAGCCATGCATATTTCCCCTCTGGGTCTCATAATAATAATAATAATGATAATAATAATAATAATAATTTATTAGTTGTACCCCGCCTAACTGGCCAGGCCTCCCCAGCCACTCTGGGTGGCTTCCAACAGGATATTAAAAACACAATAAAACATCAAACATTTAAAACTTCCCTAAACAGGGCTGCCTTCAGATGTCTAAAAGTCAACTAGTTGTTTATTTCCTTGACATCTGATGGGAGGGCATTCCACAGGGCAGGTGCCACCACCGAGAAGGCCCTCTGCCTGGTTCCCTGCAACCTCACTTCTTGCAGGGAGGGAACCTCCAGAAGGCCCTCGGAGCTGGACCTCAGTGTCCGGGCAGAACAATGGGGGTGGAGATGCTCCTTCAGTAATTCCTGCCATACCCTTTCTTTCTCTGCCATGCACCCCCTTCTCTCCCCCCCCCCAACAATTGCTCCAGGGTATGCAGACAGTGCTATCTCTTGTGCACCAACATTACAGCCCAGAGCTCCCCATTCCCATCCAAGTCCTTTTCCAGAGCCAAACCAGGAAGTCTCCCTAACCTGAATGTTTATTTACAGTCTTAAGAACATAAGATGAGCCCTGCAGGATCAGGCCCATGACCCACCTAGTCCAGCATCCTGTTCTCACAGTGGCCAACCAGATGCCCCGATGGGAAACCCGCAAATCAGGATTCGAACGCAAGACCCCTCTCCCTTCCTTCATTCTGCAGCAACTGAAATCCAGAAGCCCCGCTGCCTCCTCTGGGTCTGCTTCTTCCCTAGATTTTCCCTGGAGGAGAGGGTCTCCTGATTCGTAACGGGGGGGGGGGGGGAGGCGAAGGAGAAGCAGGGCTTCGTTCTGTGGCTCTCAGCTGCCGTTCCAAAGGCTTCTCTGGCACAGCTGCACCTGCATCCGTTTGGCGGCGCCGTCCAAGAGCACCAATTAGCGAGCGCGCTTCCCCCATCCAGGCGTAATTAACTAAATGGCCCCCGCAAATAAGGCCCGTCTCGCGGTAATCAATTATATTAACGCGCGGCTAACAGAAAAGGCTGCTCCGTCTTGGGCGCCGGCCTGGAGACCTAGATGTTGGATGTTCTGGCTCAGGCCGGGCGTCGGTGAGGCCGGCGCGGTTGGAGGTGGAAAAAGATGAGCTGCACACAGCAGGATCCCAGCGAGGTTCTCCTGCGCAAGCCCAGTTGAAATGAGGGGGAAAGGGTCTGGAAACCAAGCCTGATGAGGAACAGTTGCGGTACCCGGGTCTGTTTCGCCCAGAAAAGAGGAGATGGGGGAGCCATCTTATCTCCCACCATGTGCAAGATGCTGCAAGCTCGTTTTCTGCTGCTCAGGAGGGCATGACCCAAACCGATGGGTTCAAATGACAAGAAAGGAGATTCTGACTTTTTAACGGAGAAATCTGAGGGCCCCAAACTGTTAACGGAGAAATCTGAGGGCTCCCTTGGACAAAAAACAAGGACACCAGCCAGGAATACCGGAGCAAAACAGTAGCCAGTAGGCTTGGTCTTTACTGAAGACTGTCATGACAGGACTCCCACCTGCCACAAGGTGGAACAAGATGGAAGCCCCAAACAAAAGAGAACCCAAACTTTTATTAGCTGCTAATCCCCATGTTACACCCCCCACAAACTACATCACGGTTACATCATGAAAGGGGAGGTCTGGTGGCAGTAATCTGAGCATCCTGGACCCTGCCCCATGGTTCCCCTTGCCCTCCACCAAACACCCATCAAGTGAAGCAAAAGAGATATTTACATTTCCCTGATTCCCAGCCAAGTTAATCACACCCTTTTGTCTTCATCTGGGTTTGTTATTTCTGGAATGGCTACCTGTCTGGCACTCAGGTATCAGGAGGCCAGGGATTATCTCTCAGGCAGAGGGGCTGTTGAGTAGCTGAGCTCACATGTCTATATGAATTTCTGAAGTTTTCTCAGTGAGCCAGTACACAGATACATTTATCAGTGAATTCTTACATTTGGTATCGTGCAGCAGAGGGCCTTTGAATAAAGGTAAAGGTACCCCTGCCCGTACGGGCCAGTCTTGCCAGACTCTGGGGTTGTGCGCCCATCTCACTCAAGAGGCCAGGGGCCAGCGCTGTCCGGAGACACTTCCGGGTCACGTGGCCAGCGTGACATCGCTGCTCTGGCGAGCCAGAGCTGCACACGGAAACGCCGTTTACCTTCCCGCTAGAAAGCGGTCCCTATCTATCTACTTGCACCCGGGGGTGCTTTCGAACTGCTAGCTTGGCAGGCGCTGGGACTGAGCAACGGGAGCGCACCCCGCCGCGGGGATTCGAACCGCCGACCTTTCAATCGGCAAGCCCTAGGCACTGAGGCTTTTACCCACAGCGCCACCCGCGTCCCTGGGCCTTTGAATAGATAGGAAGAAAACATGATGAAGTGTTTTGTGGGGACAAATCACAAAAGCCACAAAAGTGATTGTGCTGGTTTTGGTAGTTGGCTGCATGTGCATGATATCTGCTGGAGGGACAACCCCCCCCCCCCACCTATACATAAATTCCTGCAACAGACTCAACATTAGGAAGAAATTTCTTAGGGTCAGAGCTGTTCAACAGGATGCCATGGGCCTGATCTGACAGGCTCTACATTGGTCCCTTGGTTCTCAAACGCCTTGGTACTCAAACAACATGGAACCCAAACACAGCAAACCCGGAAGGAAGTGTTCCGGTTTGTGAACTTTTTTTCAGTAGCTGAATGTGCTCCGTTTTGAGTGTTACGCTTCCGTTTGGAGTGCTACACTGAAGTCTGTCTGTTTTTGCTATTTATTTTGTGTTTTTGTTTTTGCGGCTCTTTTTTTGTGACTGTGTGGAACCTAGTTCAGCTACTGATTGATTGATTGTGTGACTGCAGTACATTGTTTATTGCTTTCATTTTATGGATCCATGGTCTCATTAGATAGTAAAATTCATGTTAAAGCAGGGTTACCAGACATCCCCGGTTCCCAGGGACAGTCCCCGGATTTGCAAATCTGTCCCCAGACAAATTCTGTCCCCAGAATGTCTCCAGATTTGTAAATCTGTCCCCGGGAAACGTGGCAGCAGCAGCCTCAGCAGCCCGGAGCCAGCCTGGTAGTACAGTTGGCTCTGGCTGGCTTCAGGAGATGCTCGCCGCCGTGGCACCTGCCATTTTTCCTCGCCAGAAGTCCCCAGATGATGTGTTTTGTGCCACTGCCAAAGGGCAACCAGGCAGTGGCGTAGCGTGGGTTGTCAGCACCCGGGGCAAGGCAAGTAATTTGCGCCCCCTAACCCATGGATTTGCGCCCCCTAACCCGTGGATTTGCGCCCCCTAACCCCCAGATGTTGCGCCCGGTGCGGCCGGGCCCCCCGCACCCCCCACGCTGCGCCACTGCAACCGGGGACGTCCGACGGTACAGATCTCCTGCCCCCTTTGTTTTGACTGATTGAGGGAGGCTCAGGAGTTGAGAGTGGCCAGCCCTCACAAGGTGAGAAAGAAGGGCTTTGCACCTTGCCTGACAGAGAAACCACACACCTTGCGCCCCTCCTGGGCAATGCCCACCTGCGACTCCTGAGCCTCCCTCAATCTGTCAAGACCAAATGGAAAGGGGGCAGGAGATTGGGGAAGGCTCGGGAGTCATGGGCATGCGGCACGCCGTTGCCCAGATTTTAAAAAACTCTGCGCATTTATGTTTCACAGGGTGCGAAAAAAGGGCTTTGCACCTTTATACAACATGCATGTGTGCTTGGGCCCAGGGTCTTTTGCCTCACCACCCCCACTACTGACTCCCTGTTGCTACTCAACTTAAAAAAAAAAAAAAGTGTCCCCGCTTTCATTGAAAAAAATCTGGTAACCATAGCGCCTGTTTTAGTTGATCACTGCTTTCATTTTATGGATCAATGGTCTTGTTAGATAGTAAAATTCATGTTCAATTGCTGTTTCAGGGGTTGCTTTTAAAAGTCTGGAACGTATTAATCCATTTTGCATTACTTTCTATGGGAAAGTGCGCCTTGGTTTTGGAACGCTTTGGTTTTGGAACGGACTTCCGGAATGGATTAAGTTTGAGAACCAAGGTACCACTGTACTTAGGTTCTTATGCCTACCCTAGCTGGTCCTGGTGCACAGCTGTCAACGTTTTCCCTTTTTTTAAGGGAAATTCCCTTATTCCGAATAGGATTCCTCGCAAGAAAAGGGAAAAGTTGAAGGCTATGTCCTGGTGACTTTGCTGGACCTTTTTATTTCTAAGCAGAATTGCTGAAAGTGTGAATGGTTGTAGCAGTCCGGTGTGTGTGTGTGTGTGTGTGTGTGTGTGTGTGTGTGAGCCTGTGAGTTCATGTGTGAAGTTTTGAATGTCTTGGCGCAGCTAGTTGCGAATGGGCAAGGGGCGCAGACTTGTGTGTCCGTGGGCTTGTCCTTTTGGGGGGAGAATTCCTAAGGAGACAGGAAAAGAAGAACATAAAATGATTCTGCTGGAAGAGGCCAATGGCCCATTTCGTCCAAGCAGAATAACTTAGTGGCAGTAAGATCTGTTCGACAGTGGGATATGGTGGACTCTCCTTCCTTGCAGGTCTTTAACAAGAAGTTGAATGGTCATCTGCCAGGGATGCTATAATAATAATAATAATAATATGAATAGTTGAGATTGCTGCATGGGGGGGGGGTGGACTAGATGACACTTGGGGTCCCTTTCCAACATAATAATTCTATGATTCTGGTCCAAAGATCAAGTCATTGCTTCCATGCTCAGAAAGGCGCCCTCTGGTGGCTGCAGGCAGCAGCTTTCGAGACAAACCTGAACCTCTGGACCTCTGCCATTTTTGAAAGATGCTTACAGAACGTCTTACGAATTCTCTCCTGTTGCCAGATTTAATCTGTCGGGGTGTGGAGGACTGGATTAAGCCACATCTTTGGAACAACGGCAAATAGGTTGTTTTTGTTTCGTTTTTCAATACATAGCATTTATTCCCCTTCCCCCGCCCCAAATCAATTATGCATTTAGGAGAAAGGGGACAGGAATCCCAGAGATCAGCACAAACTCGGAACAAGTGTTACTATGGGGGGGGGGAAGGGGGGAGTCTTACTTCAGAAAAGAAAGGAGGTCCTAAACCTCCGTTACACCCACCCACCCACAAATCCAGAAGCGCTATGTAACCTTTTAATCTCTTTGCAAATGCCGATTCCTCAATCGGTGCAAAAAATTAAACCAAATTAACTTTGTGTTTCCATGGGGAGCTAAATATAGAGCAGAAGGAAGTGTGTGTATGTTTGGAGTGTGTGTGGGGGGGGGGGAATAAATGAGGAGGGGTGAGACCAGGCTGATGTGTGAGGAGGAGGAAGAGGCAGAAGGGGTGAGAAGAGGGAGATGGGAGCACAGAAGAAGGTGTGAGGAGTAAGAGGAGAAAGACAGACAGAAAGAAAGAAAGAGAGAGAGAGAGAGAGAGAGAGAGAGAGAGAGAGAGAGAGAGGTGGCAGGATGGCAAAGAAGTGCAAACAACTAAAGAGGAATGGAAGGATGTGGGGGTTCAGATGTGGAAGCCAGGGGGTGCTGGGGTGCCTTTCCGGCAAGGGGAGACACATCTGGGTGGCGGGGAGCTAGGCCTGCAGGAAGAGATCTGGAGAGACAGCACTGGGGAGTTTGCCAACTGCACTGGCTCCCGGTGGAGTACAGGGTCAGGTTTAAGGTGCTGGTTTTGACCTTTAAAGCCCTATGCGGCCTAGAATCCACCTACCTATGGGACCGCCTCTCGTGGTATGCCCCGTGGACAGGTCCACAAATAACAACACCTTGGAGGTCCCAAGTCGCAAGGTGGTTAGATTGGTCTCAACTCGGGCCAGGGCCTTTTCAGTACTGGCCCCGACTCGGTGGAACGCTCTGTCCCAAGAGACCAGGGCCCTGCGGGACTTGACATCTTTCTGCAGGGTCTGCAAGACAGAGCTGTTCCGCCTGGCCTTTGGTTTGGACTCGGTCTGACCCTTATGTTTCCCTCCCTTATGGTTTTGATGGGCTACTTTTAAAATGAGGCTCCTTTTTAACCTGTATGGTCCCCCCCCCCATTATGTTTTTACTGTAATTTTACTGGTGTTAGCCGTCCTGAGCCTGGCTCTGGCCGGGGAGGGTGGGGTATAAATAAAATTTATTATTATATTATTATTACTACTATTTCCTATCTGGCAAAAGGGGGCGCAGCTCAATAGCAATGCGGCTACTTGGCTTGCAGAAGGTTCAGTCCCTGGAGGCACCTCCAGGCAGGGCTCTGGAAAAGACACCCCTCCCTGCTGCCTGAGATCTCGCTGAGCTGCTTCCCTCCCTCAAGTGGTGGGGAGTCCCTAAGGAGCAGGGTCCAAAGGTCTCTCCTCCTCTTTCTCTCCCTCCCAGGCAGGCAAGATCCTGCTTAGGTCTGCTCAGAGAGGCCAGGATTTGTTAGAGTCTGGAATTAATTTAGATCCGCTTAGTCCAGAAGTCCTCAGGCCTGGAGTTAAATGTGGCCCTTCAGACCCCCTCCATCAGGCCCCTGGGAGGGACTCTCCACTGGCTCTGCTTCGTGTTTTCACTTCACCGGAACGGGTCCTCGAACCCTTGCTCAACGCCTCTTGCTGGATGGAGGACAGAGCGTCATGTGGGAACCAGCCTACAGGACTAAGGTAAAACTTGTCTCTGTTGCTCCACCCACTTTTGCCTCTGGCCCCGCCCACCACTGGTATGTGGCCCCTGGAATATTCTCACAGAGGGAAAATGGCCCTCAAACTGAAAACACACACAAACCGCCGGCATGCTTGTCTTAGAACAGTGCGGGTGACGGTCAAATCACACTAGGCGCTTTTAAAGTGCCATGACACCAACTTTAAACTGTCATGGCTTCCTCCCCCCAAAGGATTCTGGGAGGTGTAGTTTGTTCAAAGTGTTGAGAGCTGTGCGGAGGCGTCCTGTTTCCAGAGCTATAATTCCCGATATGGCTTGATTATTAAACTGCTCTGGGAATTGTAGCTTGAGGAGGGCAATAGGGATCTCTGAACAACCTCAGCACCTTTAAGGAAACTGTACGAGGGTGAATTTATTCCCCTTCGGAAGTATCTCAGTAGAGAGAAGAAGAAGAAATGGGGTTAGGGAGTTTAACTCATTGTCTCCCCAAGGGCGCGGTGGTACCATCCCCAGGAAGGACAATGGGGTTGCCGGGGGGACGGGGGGGGGCGACGCTAAAGTGACTTTGAAAAGCTGGCGTCACTGGATCAAGTCCCTCCATTTTGCTGAATTAATCAAACCAATTGCATTTTGAATAAACACACAAATAATCGTTAAGCGCTCTGAATTTTTATGGCATCGCCACCTTCCTTCGTGGGTCGCACAAATGGCTGTCTGTTTTTGTAGGGTGCGGCGGGAGGCACTGGGAACGACTTCCAGCTGACATCTAACTCTACGGAAAATGTAAACCTGCAGCTTTTTTGGGGGGGGGGACTAATTTTGGGAGGGGGGTTGGATAATGAACAAAGACGGGCAGCCAGAGACCAAGTGAGCGATGACCTTTACGCAAGCCTTTGAGATTTGGCGCACCTTTCTGATGCTAAATCAATTCGCAGACCAGGGGAGACACACAGATATATATACTTCTTTTTCTGTTTTTTGGGGGGTGGAATAAACCCTTTCCTTGGCTCATCGGCCCATCTCATTCCTTTTGTCCTGGCTGCTTTATGTCCAGGCGGCCTTTCGCTCCCCCCGGCTCTCAGACAGGTTCCCACCAGAACTTCCTTTCACGCTCCGACCTCCAGGAGGGATGACTGATTCTCCCCGCTTGTAAGGCTTGAACTTTTCAATCCGTCAATATTTGACTTCTCTGTGGGGGCCGCTCCGTTCCAGCTCCGTCCTTTCTGCCCGTGTGCCAGAGGCTCCCCAAACCACACAGCCTCCCCGCCTGGCCAACTCCAAGGTGTTGGCAGCTGGAATGTGGCCGGGTGCCCACAGGAGCCCGCTGGCCAAAAGTGAGGAGGGATCGGTGTGTGTGTGTGGGCACGTTGGCCTATCAGACCCAGGACCAGCCTGGCACCGTCAAATGCCCAAGGGGAGGACTGCTGCGCTCCAGAGCGACCAGGCGAAGGAGCTCAAATCTGGGACGCAGAAATGCACCTGCCTTCTCCTCTTGTAGGGTTGATGGGGAAGATGTTTGGGTTGGAACAGAGGATGCTGGGAAATTCAGTAGGATTCTGGGAGGGGGCTGCTAATGGTGTCCGAGGAGGAAAGCCGCCTCTCCATTGCCAGTACAGTGGTACCTCGGGTCAAGTACCGTATTTTTTGCTCTATAAGACTCACTTTTCCCCTCCTAAAAAGTAAGGGGAAATGTGTGTGCGTCTTATGGAGCGAATGCAGGCTGCGCAGCTATCCCAGAAGCCAGAACAGCAAGAGGGATTGCTGCTTTCACTGCGCAGCGATCCCTCTTGCTGTTCTGGCTTCTGAGATTCAGAATATTTTTTTTCTTGTTTTCCTCCTTCAAAAACTAGGTGCGTCTTGTGGTCTGGTGCATCTTATAGAGCGAAAAATACGGTACTTAATTCATTCCGGAGGTCTGTTCTTAACCTGAAACTGTTCTTAAACTGAAGCACCACTTTAGCTAATGGGGCCTCCCGCTGCCACCGCGCCACCAGAGCATGATTTCTGTTCTCATCCTGAAGCAAAGTTCTTAACCTGAAGCACTATTTCTGGGTTAGCGGAGTCTGTAACCTGAAGCGTCTGTGAGGTACCACTGTACCAGGAATACAGGGCAGCGACAGCCACTATTATAAGAAAAACTGCTCCTTTTCCCTTATGGGGTATCCAAGAGCTTTAACAATACGGAGTTATTATGGAGCAGAATGTCCCTATTCTCATTGGAGAAATGAGTCCTTACTTGGGTTCCCTATTGGTAGGAGAAAATAACCGAGGCCAGCCAGAGTATATTGAGGCTGGTAATTCTGATCTTTATTAAACAGTTGCAACAGGGTCCCAACTCAACACACGCAGGGAGGGAGGAGAGAGCCCAGAACAAGCCCTTCTATAGCCTCTTGAAATTGCCCACCCTGTAGCCCAAGACCACCCCCTCAAAACATCATTGCATACATCACAGAAGGAGGCGATCTACAGCAGAAATCCTGCCTGCTGGGATACCTGATAATGGTCACTGACTGCATTACCTGGGCAGCCTGGCCATTCTTTTGTGACAGTTAATACTTTAGTTCCTGAATCCAGGCCACAGGCTCACCCTATTCATACACAAATACGCCCTTAAGACAGAATTTGAAAGCAAAAAGACAATGGGAAGGCTTTCCCCCATTTGCCTCCCTTACTGCAGAGCAATATCTGAGGTCATTGGGAGAAATAAAAATGGCTTCAGGATTACTCTTCCATACTATTTCAGACACATGTCTTGTATATTTAGATATGTGTGCATTTATGAATATTTATACAGTGGTACCTCAGGTTAATTATTTAATTCATTCTAGAGGTCCGTTCTTAACCTGAAACTGTTCTTAACCAGAAGCACCACTTTAGCTAATGGGGCCTCCCGCTGCTGCTGCTGCGCCGCCGGAGCACGATTTCTGTTCTCATCCTGAAGCAAAGTTCTTAACCTGAAGCACTATTTCTGGGTTAGCGGAGTCTGTAACCTGAAGCGTATGTAACCTGAAGCGTATGTAAGCCAAGGTACCACTGTACTACGCTTGAGACCTTAGAATTCTTATAACACCACCACCACCGACTCATCACAAGTCCACCATTTTGTACAGGAAATGTACCCAAAGCAAAGCCCTTTGTGTGAGAAGCTTACTTGGAGACAGAAACAGAAGAGGTCTGAATTTGGGGAAAGACAGTCTCTGAATTCCCCCAAAGAAGGACCGGTAGGATGCAAACCACTTTGCCTCAATAAATCCCATTGTTTTGGGTGGGTGTGGTTTTTGTTTTTTGTTTCGCTTTTGCTTCCAGTTGCAGTTTGGGGTTGGGCAGGGTGAGATCTCATATTTGTTGGGCCTGGAACCAATGGCCTAACCTGAATAGAAATTGGAAGACGGAGCCTGGAGGTGGGGGGAGAGACTTCCTGGCAAGCCAGGACTACAGGTGTTGCAGGTAGAAATAAAGAACAGCTTAACCTCCAACATTTCTCCAATGAGAATAGGGACATTCTGCTCCATAATAACTCCGTATTGTTAAAGCTCTGTTTTTCCCAGTAGTGATGTATGGAAGTGAGAGCTGGACCATAAAGAAGGCTGATCGCCGAAGAATGGATGCTTTTCTGGTGCTGGAGGAGACTCTGGAGAGTCCCATGGACTGCAAGAAGATCCAACCTCTCCATTCTGAAGGAAGTGCTCACTGGAAGGACAGATCCTGAAGCTGAGGCTCCAAGACTTTGGCCACCTCATGAGAAGAGAAGACTCCCTGGAAAAGACCCTGGTGCTGGGAAAGATGGAGGGCACAAGGAGAAGGGGACGACGGAGGACGAGATGGTGGGACAGTGTTTTCGAAGCTACCAGCATGAGTTTGACCAAACTGCGGGAGGCAGTGGAAGACAGGAGGGCCTGGCGTGCTCTGGTCCAGGGGGTCACGAAGAGGTGGACCCGACTAAACGACTAAACAACAACAACAGCTCCATAATGATAATTTTACTATCTATACCCCACACATCTGAACTGGGTTGCCCTACCCACTCTGGGTGGCTTCCAACATACATAAAAACATAATAAAACATAATACAGGATTGCCTTCAAGCAGCTCAGGGAGGTCAGGTAACTTCATATCCTCCAACGTTTCTCCAATGAAAATAGGGACATCCTAAGGAAAAGAGGGACATTCCTGGATCAAATCAGAAACCGGGATGGATGCTCCTGGAAAATAGGGACACTTGGAGGGTCTGGAACAAGAGCAAGGTGAGGTTTTCTCAGGAGAGCTGAGGTGAGAAGGCTGCGTCAACTCCTTTTCTTATAAAATCAAAGCATTAGCTGCCTCTCTTTTTCTTCCTCACTTGGAGTACTGCGCTTCAGAAAAGTCCCTTTGCCTCCCAAATGTCTGAAACCAACAAAGGCACAAGATAGGAAGGTGTTGTACATGGAGTTGGACCACTGGAACATCTTGCTAATATGTATTGTCAACAACGAGAACCTTGTTATTACCAACACACTCTTTTGACAGAAAAATAAATTTAAAACTTCATGGAGGCATCCTCGGTCAAACCACTGGCACCTCTTAGACTATGTTATTGTCATAGCTGTCAACGTTTCCCTTTTTAAAAGGGAAATTCCCTTATTCTGAATAGGATTCCTTGCAAGAAAAGGGAAACGTTGACAGCTATAGTTATTGTCCGTGTTAAAGATTGCTGTGATGTGCTCCTTACCAGAGCTATGACGAGCGCTGACGACTGCTGGGCAGACCACCGACTAATATGCTCCACGGTGGCGATCAAGATTATACCTCAACGCAGGTCTCAAGGAAGGAAACCAAGGCGCAAAATAAACACTCAAGCCCTTCAAGATCCTATTAAGTGGGGTTGCTTCCAAACAACTCTTAAGGCCCATCTCAGAATTCCCTGGTAACATCGAGGAACACTGGACCAAGTTAAAAACATCCATTATTGCAGCCTGTGAACAAACTATTGGATACCAAACCAAGAAACACCAGGACTGGTTCGATGAGAATGACAGTGAGATTGAACGTATGATTGACAAGAAAAGGAGGGCCTTTCAGATCTGGCAAAGAGATAGAAACTGTGCCAGACTCCCTTCCCTCTGAGCTATAGCCCCTTCCCCCCCATCAGTGCGCACACTCAAAACAACAACAACAACCGTAGACAGTTATTTTTAAATTGTGCAGGCAGCATGTGAATCAATGTGCTTGAATCATCGAGAGCACAAGATGGTGGGCTTTCTGGCTGCTGCATCTGGGAAGTCTTCTGAGAGTCGGCTCGGGGGTCCAGAGGACCAGTGCGCCAATCGGGGGCCGCATACTTTGCCACGCCGCTCATCCTCAGAGATGCTGTCATGTTGCCACATCACCACCTTGCCGGCTGGAAAAGCGCATTGAGGCAGAGGGCCTTGTGGGGCGTCGGGGAGAGAGAGGATTTGGGTGGGGAGGAGATGGCAGGGAGCATTCCATGCAAACGAGGTGAGATCAGAGTTTATACATAAAAGGGAAATGTCATTAGCGTTGCTTTAAATGGAAATGCAATCAAAGGTTCTTCCCACTCCTTTTGTCTTAATTAGGGACTATTGATATGTATTCCTTCCTCTCCAAAACCAGGCTGGAAGGTGTCTGGGGATTAATAAAGTTCATCGGAAGAGCTCTCCTCTCCCACCCCACTGCCAGCCCCCTCCAACCCCAGTAGGGGGGCCGACTCATGCGCCTCTCCCAGGTAGCTCTGATCCCACCCCCCTTGCTCTCCAGAGAGGACAGAGGCCCAGATATAGGGCACCCGCGTCAGGAAGCAGAGCTGTGAAATCACACAGTCAGGAGCACGGAAGCTGGCACCTCGCTGGGTGTCAAATCCACACACACACACCAGCCAGCCAGCCTCCACCTCACCTGCCACCATGCGTGCACCCCCCCCCCGGAAGGTGGCACATCTGTCAGGCGCATGGAGGAGAGGTGGCCCTGCAAATGGGATGGACAGATGGGAAGGGCTGGCAGGAGGGGTGCGAAAGAGAGACCTGGGCCCGCGGAGACAGGAAGACACGCAGGCACCAGGGTCGGGAGGAGCGCACGGCTCTTCGCTGGTGCATAGAATTTCATGCGCAGAGGGAGAGGGGGGACATGCGCGCTGGCTCTCAGGCACAGAATAAACGCACGCACAGGTGCAATTCCTGGGGCCAAAAACAGGCAGGCAGGCAGGGCTCACACGGAAATATCACACCCTCGCACTCCTCATTAAGTGATCCAACCGCTTTGTACTTGCAACCAGCGATGGGAATGTTCAGTCAAGCCAGAGGCCTCCATTTGGGTGGGGGGTTAAAGCATACTGTGGGGTTTCAGAGAATTGTGGAATGGTAGAGTTGGAAGGGACGCTGCCGGTCATCTAGTTCAGTGCAGGAATCTCAACTGAAGCAGCTCTGGCAGAGTGACACCCCCCAAAAGGTAAAAAGGTAAAGGACCCCTGACCGTTAAGTCCAGTCACAGACGACTCTGGGGTTGCGGCGCTCATCTCGCTTTACTGGCTGAGGGAGCCGGCGTTTGTCCGCAGACAGTTTTTCCAAGTCATGTGGCCAGCATGACTAAGCCGCTTGTGGCGAACCAGAGCAGCGCACGTAAACGCCGTTTACCTTCCCGCCGGAGCGCTACCTATTTATCTACTTGCACTTTTTGGCGTGCTTTCAAACTGCTAGGTTGGCAGGAGCAGGGACAGAGCAACGGGTGCTTTCGAACAGCAACAGTTGGAGGCAGTAAATGCTTCTGAATGCCAGTTGCTGATAATGCAGGAAGGAAGAGGGGTCTTGCATTCGAATCCTGCTTACGGGTTTGCCTCTGGCCACTGTGAGAACAGAATGCTGGACTAGATGGGGCCATTGGCCTGCTGGTTGTATTTTTGTCTTTTCTGACATTCTTAGGAAATGGGAGTGATAGGGAGCAGCTTGTGTGTGTGTGTTGTATTTTTCTCTGCAAAGGTACCCCACTCGCCTCCACCCCTTTCCCTCAGTTCTACCTCAGCAGGGTCCCTCGTCTTCAATTCAAGCAAGACAAAACCCAGGCCTCCCTCGCGCTCCCCCTTTCGTGGAGGGGAGAGGGCCTTGGATGGGGGGTAGGAAAAAGAAATCATGGTGTCATTTCTGCACACCCTGGCTTGCCATTCTCCACCGCTACAGCTGTTCCACTATTCCTCCTTTCCAAAGACAGAGCTGTGGGAATGGGAAGACATTTGCTGATCTCCTTCCCTGGTGAGTGATTGATGTCGGTTTTAAATTAAAACCCTATATATTTCCCCTTCTTTTAATAAAAGTTGGTTTCTAGGAACCCCCCCTGCCTATCCGCTCCTCCTGTCTTGACCACGCCACCGCCAGAGAGTTGATAGACGGGGTCCATTGTTCCTGAGGTTTGCTGAGCACACAGGTTTCCAAAAGCACGGGAGGGACGACTGCAACTCCTCCACCCCAAATGAAACCGCCTTCTGCAATCTGTCACTGCTTCTTTCTCCTTTTCAGGGAGGGAAAATGTGGGCACTTCGAATCAGCTGAAAATTCCCGCAAGCTCCTGGGGACGACGACTAAGACCTGTCGGCAAGGAATAAAAGTGTTGAACCCCAATTCAGGAGGGGATCTGTCAAGTTCTCTCTCCCTTTCCTGATCTTTTAAATCTAGTTCTTCGCATTTCTTCAGCAACTCACAACTCTCCGTTAAAATTATCCTCGTGAAAGTTCACCAGCGTTGTTTTAGCGAGACTTTCCCCCATTCGACACCTTTCCGGACGCAGCTTTGAGTTGTGAACGCATTTTTGCAAGCCGTTTCCCCTTGATTTGGTACTTCGCTCTGATGAGCGGGTGTGTTTATGTGCAGACTTCTACCCTCGTGTGTGAATTTTTGTACCCATTGCTCAGCTGGAGAACTGAGTTGCAACATTCGGAGAATTTTTTGGAGGTGGTATTCCGGGAAGTGCGAAACGCTTTGGGAAGTGTGAATTTTGTAGGTTCCCCCTGTCAAATGCAAACGGAACTTAATCTACCCCCCAATCCCTTCATCAGAAGCCAGTCCTACAAGTGTGGGGTTCACCCCACAGAATTCTGGCTACCAAGGGGGCAGCAGGGGACCCCATTGCCAAGTCCAGATTGAACATAATCGATGTGTTACAGAGGCAGCAGCTGAGAACCAAAAGGGCCTTGCAACATCACTATGTTGGGGTGGGATCCAGTCCATAGCTGTCAACTTTTCCCTTTTCTTGCGAGGAATCCTATTCAGAATAAGGGAATTTCCCTTAAAAAAAAGGAAAACGCTGACAGCTACGATCCAGTCACAAATTCAGGGTGTGCAGTTAAACTGCGTGGGAATTTTCAGAAGCCAAAAAATATTGTGATTTTTAAACGTATAGTGCGAATTGTGAGTTTGAACTCATCACGCCAAAAACTGGGTAAACTCACACCAAAGACGTGCTTGGGGCCCAACACCCAAACATTGACGAAGACCACTGCCCCCCACTCCCAAACCTCAGGAACCCCAAAGTTTGGTGGCAATCTCTGAAGAGGCGTCTGAACCCCCAGAGGAACAGATGGACGGATGGCGAAACCGCTTTCCAAAATATATAGAAGATTGGGAGGTCTAGTGCTGTGACAAATCAGCTCCCAGGAAAAAGGAGACGTTTTGTGATAAGGAAAATGGCCGGGAGCGCTGGGAAGTCTAGGGCAGCATCATCTAATCTCCCTTCAGACAAATCAGGATGAATGCTCAATAAACAGGTTCCTTGGGAGCCAGCAGAGATCGAGATGAACTGAGGATTTGGCAAAGGTGCCTGAGACAGGAGAGAAGAAACAGAAGGATAGTGCCTTGCAGATGTGATTTCCCCGAAAGATTTTCAGGGCTGGGCTCTGATTGATATACATATATATCTCCTCATGACTTTTATTTTTTTTATATTAAGCAGACCTACTTCATAGTCCAGGGACACGGGTGGCGCTGTGTGTTAAACAACAGAGCCTAGGACTTGCCAATCAGAAGGACGGCGGTTTGAATCCCCGCAACGAGCTGAGCTCCCATTGCTCCTGCTCCTGCCAACCTAGCAGCTCGAAAGCACACCAGTGCAAGTAGATAAATAGGTACCAATCCGGCGGGAAGGTAAATGGTGTTTCCGTGCGCTGCTCTGGTTCACCAGAAGCAGCTTAGTCATGCTGGCCACATGACCCGGAAGCTGTACGCCAGCTCCCTCAGCCGATAAAGCAAGATGAGCGCCGCAACCCCAGAGTCGGCCACAACTGGACCTAATGGTCAGGGGTCCCTTTACCTTTACTTCATAGTCCCACCCCTACTTTGCTAATTATGGGGGTGAGCCATAATTACTACTACGAAAACCATTGAAGTCACTCCTGGGTTTTTTAAAAATATTTTTTATTTCATTTTATAATGAATATACACAACAGAGAGAGCAGTTATAACAGCAGATGAATGTGTGTGTGTTAAGGCCGAGGTAGCAACCAATCAGGACCTTAACATCACAAGTAGTATTTATTTTTTCCCAAAGCATTAAGGCTATTAGGGCAAGCTTGCATTGGAAATTAAGGCAATGGAATAGCTACGGAAATAATTTTTCAAAAAACAAACAAACCGCCTAATTACAAAGAGCGCTCTTCTCGCCAGCACTCAGAAATGCCTGTTGTTATTTTTTAATTAAAAACCACAAAAGTGTCGGAAGATTTGCACGCAGCCATCGCCGGGTGTCTGGGAAATGAGAGCTCTGCGTCTGAGGGAGTGGCTGTTTCAGATGAAGCGAGCGCTTGTGGGGTTGGTGACATATTTGGGGCAAGCCGGCTAAATAAAAATAAAAACCGGGGTGGGGTTGCACGTGGCAGAAAAGTGAGATAGGTTCTTGGAAGCCCAAATTTCCTTTTCCTGGGCCATTGGGCCCTGTAAGCGCTGGATCCGGAAAGCACATTTCTTCCCTCAAAGAATTCTGGGCAATGTAGTTTGTTATGGGTTGCTGGGAAGTCTAACTCTGCCGGGGGCAAACTCCTGTTCCCAGGGTTCTCTGAGGGAAAGAATTTGCTCCAAATGCACTTTAAAGGTGCAGGATGCGGTGCAATGGCTAGACACCATTTTTCAGCCTAACCTACCTCACAAGGTTGTTGAGAGGATGAAATAGCGATGTATGCCACTACAGCAGCAAGAATGTTAATTGCACAAAACTGGCGCTGTGGGTTCAACCACAAAGCCTAGGGCTTGCCGATCAGAAGGTCAGCGGTTCGAATCCCCGCGACGGGGTGAGCTCCCGTTGTTTGGTCCCTGCTCCTGCCAACCTAGCAGTTTGAAAGCACGTCAAAGTGCAAGTAGATAAATGGGTACCGCTCTGGCGGGAAGGTAAATGGTGTTTCCGTGCGCTGCTCTGGTTCGCCAGAAGCGGCTTAGTCCTGCTGGCCACATGACCCGGAAGCTGTACGCCGGCTCCCTCGGCCAGTAAAGCGAGATGAGCGCTGCAACCCCAGAGTCGGTCATGACTGGACCTAATGGTCAGGGGTCCCTTTACCTTTACCTTTTACCTCACAGGGTTGTTGAAAGGGTGAAATAGTGATGTTTGCCACTACAGCAGCAAGAATGTTGATTGCACTAAATTGGAAGACTGGAGATATACCAGCTAAATAACAATGGCAAGAGAAGTTGATGAACTATGCGGAACTGGCAAAAATGACAGAAAGACTAAGAGAAAAAGACAACATCAACTTTGAAAAAGGATGGGAACCATTTATATTATATTTGCAGAAACAAAGAAAGTCAATAGACTGGATGGCAGGGTTTAAATAAACATCCACATTATTAGTATGAGAAAATGTTTAGAAAATAGTGAAATATTATTGCGTATTTACTTTTATTTTTAGGTTTTAAGGCTTGATGTTATGTTATTAATAACTTTTTCTGTTAGGAGATAGCAAAGTGGGTGAAAACAGAAACAAACCAGAATCGGAAGTTGGGAGAAGCCCTGGAGGGGGGAGAGGAGGGGAGTAATATATAATAAATGCTAAGAAATTGAAATGTATGTAATGAATGAAAAAGAAAAATGAATAATTTAAAAAAAAAAATTAAAGAGAGGATGAAATAGCAGGCGGGGGAGAACCTTGAGCTCCTTGGACTTAAAAGGTGGTATATCGATGTAATAAATAAATAAAATAAAATGTGTACACAGCCTTAATGCTCCAGCATCCTATTTTCCCAGTGGACGACCAGATCCCTGTGGGAAACCTGAAAGCAGGACCCGGGCGCAGTGGTGTAGCATGGGTTGTCAGCACCCGGGGCAAGCAAGTAATTTGCACCCCCTAACTCGTGGATTTGCGCCCCCTAACCCGTGGATTTGCACCCCCTAACCCGTGGATATGCACCCCCTAACTCGTGGATTTGCACCCCCTAACTCGTGGATTTGCGCCCCCTAACCCATGGATTTGCGCCCCCTAACCCTAACCCCCAGATGTTGCGCCCGGTGCGGCCGGCCCCCCCTGCACCCCCCACGCTACGCCACTGCCCGGGCGCAAGAACACACTATAGTTCCCAACTATTGGAATACAGAGGCATGGTCAACTGGACTTGTGAAGATGTGTTGTGGGGGGCCAACAATCCTCGTGACTTTTTTAAAAATGCATATTAAGCAGACCTACTTCATTTGCCTAGTCTATCACCCCTGATTTCCTAGTTATGAGGGTGAGCCCAGGAAGCCATTGAAGTCACACCTGTTTTTTGTAAAGATTTTTATTTTATTTCCCTAATGCATATGCAACAGAGAGAGAGAGAGCAGTTATAACAGCAGGTGGAAATTAGAAGGTAAAGACAAAACTATGACACGGGCAATAAGCGGTTCCATGTGGGTTAAAGTAAGAAAATCCAAATAAATAATATTAGCGTTATCCGATTGCGCAGTATACTTCCAGATCTGCCAGTTTTGTGATCGAAAACGACGATGGTTCTGTTGCATCTGATTTCTTTCCGCAGGGCCTGTAAGACCGAGTTGTTCTGCCTGGCCTTTGGCTTGGAATCCACTTGATCCCCTTCCTCTCTTTCCTTTTTCCTTCTGTGATAGAACTCCTATTTGGGGACTTCCCTGGCTTTTCTCTGGCCCACGTAGGACCAGTCTGGATAGTTGGCCTTGGTGAAGATTTGATGTTTTCATCCCCAAAAGGTTTCTGTTGTGTATTGAGTCAAAGGATTTTATATCTGTATTATTATTGTCTGTATTTGCATTAGGGTAAAGTAACTGCCTTTTGGTTCCAGAGGGTACAGCTACTATTGGTTCATTTAAGCTGCTGTATTTGGATCCTCTGTCTTATTCCAAAAGGCAGGACTGTGATTGCCTGAGATTGTTTCCTCCAAAATGCATCCTTTCTAGCTAGTTCCCTGTCCCTATAAATGTAGCTCTCCCCTCCTCAGGTCTCAGTCTTGTTTGCTTTAATAAAGAAGTGTCACTAGAGAACTGTCTCCAGCATATTATGTCAAGAGAGCTGAAATCACAAACCCCACATCACAACAGTTTCTGATTTGAGTTTCTACTGAAATGAAGTTGCATTTTCATGTTGTCTTTTAATCTTGTTTTTAAGTTGTATTTTAATCAGTTGTTTTTATACCTGGTGTTAGCTGCCCTGAGCCCGATCT